>NW_027363190.1:247500-1590878 GCF_046119375.1 Phyllobates terribilis
CAAGGAATATTTACATGCAGATGATGATATTACTCTCCCAGTGTATATTTTTTTAGGCGAGTTCATAGTAAATGCTTTGCCTTTTTGACATGTGATCAACTAAAGAACAAGAAAGATTTAGGACCACCCCTATAGAGAAATGGAAAATAGTTTGGAGGACTTGCATGTCCTTTTTTATTTATTATGAGAAAATCATAAAAGATCCCGTTTTTTAACCATGCTGTGACTTTCTGCTGAGGGAGAGGGAGAGAGCTGCCCTATTCAGAGTCTGTAATAAGACCTGCTGACAAAAGTGTTGAAGATACAGTCTAATGTGAATTAACAATGAAAAAAAGTTAATTTCACAAATGGCTTGTATTTTTTTTAATACAAACTTTTTTGTGTTTACAGCTCCTTTAAAGGGAATCTGTCATCATGTTTTTGCCACCTAATCTGAGAGCAGCATAATGTAGGGTTAGAGGCACTGATTCCAGTAATGTGTCACTTACTGGGCTGCTTAGTGTTGTTTTGATAAAATCATTGATTTGTCAGAAGGTAATTATCACTAGATGACTAGTAAGTTCTGTAGGACCCCACCCCCATCACTGATCAGTAGATTTCTGTGTACACTGAGCATGGGCAGAAAGCTGCCAATCAGTGGTGTGGGTGGGGCTATACAGAGCGCAGCATTCAGAGAGCTGCTAGATCTGCAGCAGATGAAATGGTGATTTTCTCAAAATGACAAGCAGCTGAAAAAGTGACACATCGCTGGAATCAGGGTATCTGCCCCTATATTGTGCTGCTCTCAGATGAGGCAGCACAATTAATATTGTGCCAAATTAATTTCCCGTGAACTATCACATGATCTATCACAGGGGATCATGTGACATGTCACGTGATAAATCAGGTGTGGGGGGGGGGCCCGCGCCTTCTAAACTGCCCGGGGCCCTTGCTACTCTTAATCCACCCCTGGTTGTATGCTGGTAGACCGGATTAGGGAACCCTCCTTGCTTTCAGGCATGGCATCACCCCCTTTGAGGGAGGCAACCGGACTCCCTAGGGCGCCACATTCCCCCCTAGTTAAATTCAGTACTCCCAGACTGAGGACACCTTTTGAATTGAACAATTAACAACAATAACAATTCACATTACAAATAGTTTACAAAGTCTCAAAAAGCAAAAATCACAAAAACACAACATAAATTGGTAGCAGTCACTGCGGCGCTTAGTCTTTACGCCACAATCCAGGAATTGACTTTTTTCTGGATACCTGAAGGTTGGTTGGTGAGAACCGCCTCAACCCACTTCGTGTATCGTCCCTTGGCGTGACTTCAGGGCACCCTGTTGGTGGGCCTGGTTTTCAGCCACGCCTATGGTTTATTTTCAAGGCCAACAATCAACTTTATTCAGCATTGTACTGACCACACCTAGTCCTGTGGTCCATTTGTCCATAAATTGAATAACTATATATACTCAGGATTACTTAACGGTTACAACTATACACCATATACTATTATTTTACTACTTCTTAGTCCCTATAACAGGCAGGGAGCTGACCTATGGTACTATAGGTTGATCTATGCAGTACAGTTGTTGCAAATGACCTACCCGGGTCTCTAGTGTCTACCGCTGGTATGGTGGTTGCATTATTCACTACGCTTCTTGTGGACCTACGTAGTACTGGTATACCAGATCGCCTTCTGCGAACTCCTAAACTCACCATGGGTATGACAGATTCACCACTAGCAGGGGGTAGATTCTCCTGATCCGCTGCTGATGAAGCATCTGTTTCTGGGGCTGACTGGTCTCTCTGCTGTTCTAGAGTCTCTGTGGCTTCCGGTGAGGCTACTTGGGGAAAGGTTAAGACAGATACCACGATTGCTTGATTCACCTGCGTCCAGGACCGGGGAAATTCTCCAAGGATGGTTTGGACCGTCTCTTCCTTCTTTTCTGTGTGATGGGGGCTGTTTTGATCTTCCTCTTTGTGTCTCAATTGATCAGGGCATATCTTCAGGTGGTCTCGTGAGACTGCCGCTGATGTCTCTCCTCCATCTTTACTGATGAGGCACACCTTGGTGTTGTCAAAATTTGATGGTAAGATGGTGTATGGCTCAACCTCCCACTGATCATCTAATTTGTGAACTCATCTTTTCCTTTTGAGTTCCTGTTCTCCTGGTGACAAGGGAACTGCAGGTGCGTGCTGATTATAAGTTTTCTACTGTCTTGCCTGGGACAACCTTCTCTCCACACATTCTTGCACCTTGCGGTATTGTTGCTGCCGCTTCGTATCCCAGTCTGCATCTGGTGATGTCATTTCAGGTGTTAAAACTCCCAATTTCTAAGTCAATGGGTTACTTGCCAGGTCTTGCTCTCATCAGGTAAGCGGGTGTACCGTTGGTGGAGTTCACTGAGATGTGGTTGTATAGGTCCACCAAATCTGGTAACTTCTCTGGCCACAGGGTACGTTCCTCAAGGGGCAATGTCTTCAACAGGTCTATTACCACCTGGTTCATTTTCTCGCAATACCCGTTGGTCTGGGGATGATATGGCATCGTTCTTATTTTCTAGCAGCCATACAAGTTAAAAAATTCTTGAAACACTTTTTCTTCAAAGGCTGAGCCTTGGTTGGTAAGCACTCGCTCAGGGTAACCGTGGGGTGACAAAAGTGTTGTTGAAATGCTTTGGCTACCGTCTTAGCCATCTGATCTTTCACTGGCACTACTACCAGGAATCGGGATTAGTGGTCTACTATGGTGAGAGCGTAGACATAGCCTGACCGGCTTGGGGCTAGCTTCATGTGGTCCAAGGCTACCAGTTCAAGTGGTTGTTTAGTGATTATGGGCTGCAGGGGAGCCCTCTGGCCATCACGGTCTTTCCTTCTCAGGTTGCATGGACCACATTCTCGACACCATCTCTTGATTGCTTTCCTCATGCCAGCCCAGTAGAATCGCTCACGTAGCAGGACTTACAACTTCTTCCACCCGAAGTGTCCTGCTCCATCGTAGTACGCCTCTAAGACCATTGGCATATCCCGCTTCGGGACTACCACCTGCCAGACCAGTTCGTGTGTCCGGAAGTTGATGCTTCTTCGACACAGCTTTCCCTCATAGATGAACAGCTTGCCCTTCTCCTTCCACAACTGTTGGGTCTCCTGTGGAGCATCTGGATCAAGGTGTGAGTCAGCTTGTGTCAGCAACTCCTTTACTAGGTGGACAGCCGGGACGCTATCCTGCGTCTCTGCCCATCCATGGTGGGGCAATGGGTTAAACGTGGCCTCTCTGTTGGCGGAGAGCTTGTTCCTCACACAGTGGGAGTACTGGGTCACCCCGTGATGATGGAAAGCCGGTAACTCTATCTCCTCCAGCTTTTCCGGGTCTTCTCCCCCATCTGGCAAGTTGGGCATCCTGGACAGCGCATCGATGACGCGCCCCCTGGGCCGTGGGTTACTCGGTGCCGGGCCGGTCGTTGCTAGGGGAGATGTCACAGTGGCGGTGACCCAGTCCGTGACCCAGGGTGGTCATTAAAAGGGGTTATTTACAGGGGATTTATAGCTTTTATATAAAGTTCGTGACGCCACCTGTGGTATGTGGCTAAAGGGAGCCGCCGCTGCGGAGCAGGTCCTCTGGAGCTGTTGTTAATGCAGCAGAGTTGGTTTGGCTCTCCACAGGTAGAGCTTAGCTCCAGGGCAGTGTAGATGTTATAGATGTTGTAGATGATGCTGGGCAGTGTAGTGCAGGGGGTGATGGCGCAGCAATAATTCACAGAGACAGTGGGGTGCAGTCTTCTGGGTTTACTCACAGTTCTCACTTTGCTCCTGGTTACGACTGCAGATCATAACTTCCCACGTTGTGCTGCGTTCACCGGGCAGGGGTTCAGCAATCCCCCAGGTATTTCAAGAGTGCCTGACAGGACCCCGCTCTACATGCCCTTCTCAGCCATCTTCCTGCGCTGGCTCTCACCCTTCCTGCCCTGCGCCTCGCAAACAGTGTCCCAAGCCGGTATCCTCGGATCTTTCTGGGCAACCTGGAGTTCCCTGGAACCTATGTGGCTACCTTTTTAGAGAATGAGTGCGGATGTAGCAACTGCACCCTGAAAGTACAGAAGCCTCCGGTTTCTAGTTGAACTTTATAATTCTCACTGGTTAGGGGCCGGTCCCCTCTGCGGCTCGATCCCTCCACCGCCTGGTAGATTCGGGCGTACGGGTGGCCTCCAGCACTGCCCGTACCCCTGGGATCCCCTCTTCGCTCCTGGAGCTCTTTTTCCTGCTCCTTCTCCTCAGTCTGTCCTGGGCCTCTCTGGCTAGGCCCTCCTCCTGAGCAGAGCTCCTGCTGAGCTCCTGCTCCTCTCACTGTTCTCCTCAGACTGACTACATTCCCAAGATTGCTTCCCTCTTTTGTATCCTCCTTCTAAGTGCTCCCCTAATCTTCTTCCTCCACCCACACCCAATACATGGTTCCCCTTCACTTGTTTCCCCCCACTCCAGCCAGGGACAGGGCTCAGCAGGAAAAGAGACGCATCTTGCCCCTCCTGCTGCTCTGGAGTAGTGTAGTGTTGGATGGGGGTGTTAGGGTCCTGGGCAGCACTCTATCCTTACCTGAGATTGAGATACCACACCTCTGGGTGAGATGCAGTACCTCTGTGGCGACTAAACCCTCAGGGGCGCCACACATCAGCATTAGCGTTTTTATGCCCTGCCCGATACTTGATGGTAAACTCGTAGTTGGACAGTCGAGCCATCCATCGTTGTTCTACGGCACCAAGCTTTGCAGTCTCCAGGTGCGTCAGCGGGTTGTTATCCGTGAAGACTGTAAATCTGGAGGAGGCGAGGTAGTGTTTGAAGCGCTCTGTTACAGCCCAGATTGTGGCTAAAAACTCCAACTTAAAGGAACTATAGTTGTCGGGGTTCCTTTCCGTGGGACGGAGCTTCCTGCTTGCATAGGCAATCACTCTCTCTCTGCCCTGCTGTACCTGGGACAGCACCGCTCCCAATCCTACGTTGCTGGCATCCATATGGAGTATAAAGGGTTGGCCATAGTCGGGTTAGGCCAGGACTTCGTCTCCCGTAAGAGCCACTTTCAGTCGAGTGAAGGATTCGTCTTCTGGTTTACCCCATTTGAACGGAGGATTCGGGATCTTGGCCCTCTTTGACTGGCCCACTAAGAGGTCCTGCATGGTTGCTGCTATCTTGGTGAAACCCTTGATGAATCTCCTGTAGTAGCCTACTAGCCTGAGGAACTGCCGCACTTCTTTGATAGTGGAGGGTCTTGGCCAGACCTTGATCACGGTGACTTTTTCAGGGTCTGGTACTACACCTTCGGCGCTTACCACATGACCTAGGTACTGCACCTTGGGCTTCAACAGGTGGCACTTGTGTAGCGCCCCGAGGGCTTGGCCGCTACAGGGGTATTGCACCTCTGCCAGAGGTGTGGTATTCCACTCCCGGGTAAGGATGGAGTATGGACCAGGGCTCAGTTAGCTGCATACAGCACACTCACCCCATTTCCGAGGGAGAGCTCAACGGTACTACCATTAGACAGAAATGAAGGTACGACAGACCATGTCCCTGGCTGGAGTGGGGAGGGGGGAGGAAAACCCAGTGATGTAGGAGCAGATAGGGGTTGGTTCCTGAGCGTAGATAGGAGCCCATTGGTTGCTGGTCACCTGGGCTCATGGCTATAGGGAGGTATAAAAAGTGGGCACCATCTTAGCTCTGGGTGGAGTTCAGTCAGTCTGTGCAGACTGAGGAGAAGACAGGGAGTAGAGGCTCTGTAGGAGCTCTACTCCAGAGTGGGCCTAGAGAAAGGCCGAGGAGTAGAGTGGAGAGAGAGAGGAGGTGAAGGGGAGCTGTGGTTCCTTCTCAGCCCAGCTCCACGGGAAAGGAGAAGAAGGAGGAGCAGAAAAGAGGAGAAGAAGAGACAGAGGAACAGAGGGGCTCAGGAACAAGAAGGTGGAAGGGACCCTAAGAACCCACGAGAATACCGGGTGAAGGGTCAGGCAGATTAAGGGTACCGGATCCCAAGTTGGTGGAAGTGAAACAACCCTCAGCCAAAGACTGGAGGCTGTGACCATTTATTGGTGCAGCACCTCTTCAAACCTGCTAGGAAGGCACCATAAAGGACAGCGGGGAACGGGGCCCACGTTTACCCGCGCAGATCCGCGGCAGATGGACAAAAGTGGGTCACTGGTGAGGCAGGCTAGAGGAAGGATTGAAGGGGGTCCTGAGCCATACCTCTGAGCTGCCTGGGAGTTGACCGAGCCCCACACCTGGTGGACGCAGCACGGCTCGGGCGGTCACTGCTGACAGAAGTGACCCGGAACAAATGAACTGTGAGTAAAGACCCTGGACTGTAACTTGTTGTTTGTGTGCTCCTTCGCGCCTCCAGCACTACCGGTACTGGGACTCTCACCACCATCACTCCCACCATTCACTACACTGCCCTGGGGCCGCACTCTTCCCGTGGGGAGTCACACTATCCCAGCTCCATACATCATCAGCCCCAGTGGTCTGCCTTGCAGCGGCGGTTCCTAATAACCGCAATCCACGGGTGGCGTAGTCGGACATCGCTTAAAACTTATAAAGGGATTACCACTGGTCTGACCACCCTGAGCCACGGAACCGGGTCGCCACTACTACCCCCATCGTTTCCCGATTGCCCGGCTCCGAGTGCCCCACGGCCCAGGGGGCGAGTCACTTGCACGGCTTTACTTCCATGCCATAACCAGATAGGGCTTCGAACACTTTGGCCAGGTGCTCCAGGTGATCTTCGTACGTCTTTGAGTAGACGATTACGTCATCTAAATACAGCAGAATGGTTTCGAAGTTTTTGTGTCCTAGGCAACACTCCATTAACCGCTGGAAAGTTCCCAGGGCATTGCAGAGCCCCAATGGCATGCAGTTGAACTCGCAGAGGCCCATTGGTGTCGTAAACGCGGTCTTGTCTCTGTCCGCCTCTGCCACAGAAACCTGCCAATACCCACTGGTGAGATCTAAAGTGGAGAAATAGATAGCAGATCTCAGTGCAGCTAATGATTCCTCAATTCTGGATAATGGGTAGGCGTCCTTATGTGTAATGCGGTTAATCTGCCTATAATCAACACACATCCTCATTGTACCATCTTTCTTTCTAACGAGGACTGATGGAGCTGCCCAGGGGCTACAACTATCTCTGATTACCCCAGCCTCCTTCATCTCCTGTAACAGTCCTTTGGCACATTGATAGTGAGCTGGTGGTACAGGCCGGTACCTCTCTTTAATGGGGGGATGATCTCCTGTGGGGATATGATGTTGGACCCCTTTTACCTGCTCAAAGTCTAGTGGGTGTTTGCTAAAGACTCGCTCATATTCTTGGACTACCAGGTATACTCCATGCTTTTGGTGCAAAGGGGTTGAGTCAGTGCCTACTTGTAGCTTCTGACACCAATCCTCCATCTGACCCTTGGGGCCATTGTCTTCCGCCTGTTCGGACGGAGGCAAGGGTTCCACTGCCTTTATTGCATTGTTACTGACAGTGAATAACTTAGCAAGGGTAGCATACCGGGGTAAATGGACATCTTTCTCCCCACAATTCAGGACGCGTATCGGTACTCTCCTCTTGCGGACATCGACTACCCCCTGGCTGTCAAGATGGTGGGCCTACTATCAGAGTACACGGGTTCTACCAGGACCTGATAATCTTGACCCCTGAGACCTATGGCTACCCGACATCATATTAACATTTCACTCCTAGGGGGCATTGCAATGGGAAATGGATCACTCATTCTGACAATGCCGACTTCTCCTCCAGACAGCTCTACCTGTTGTCTCTGCATCAGGGGTTTGATCTCCTTTTGCAGAACTCGCTGCTGACCAGAGCTGGCAGACTCTGCGACCTGTTGCAACAAAACAATAATTTCCCCAAGACAATTCTCTATCACATTGGTGCCTAAGGTTATCATAGGATGGCTTTCTCGGCGATCAATATCAACAATAATCATCCCTTGTGATAGCAATTCTACTCGGCCAACCTTTATGGTCACCTCTTTATACCCCACCTGAGGCAAGGGCTGACCATTGCTGGCATAGATGTTAATATGTTCATCTGGACGGCGGGTAATGTCTGAATCAGTCCAGTATCATTTATAAAGGATATGTGGCATCGTTGTCACCTGGGAACCAGTGTCCAGCACCGCATTCATCGAGATACCAACAAGCACGCCAGGTAGGACCGGTCGTCCTCCCACGTACTTGTCTCGCCAGCTCTGTGGGCCTGGTCGTCTTACTCCTGGGGGTTGGCCCTCTGCCCCAGGGGTTGCTCGTTTAAATCGCAGAATCTTGCGAGGTACCCCGCCTTTTGACAGCGACGGCAGATGGGTTGTCAGTCCTGGTCGCAGCGATCGCTGTTTCTCCCTCTGGTCGGTGGAATCCTTCTCTGTCGTCACCACGAGACGTCATCTGGACTGGAGGCCAGCTGGATTCTTTCTTTTGGAGACACTTGCATGGCCTGCACGGTTTTGGTTAGTGTAGCCATACTTTTGGTCAGCTCCTGGACCTGAAGGCGTAGGTCTGCAGAGGGGTCATTATCTAGGGTCTGCGTGTCAGCCTCCACAGGTGCCGGGGAAAAGGATGCCACCTCCTGGTGGTATGTTACAGCTGGGCGCTGGAGGGGTGCAGTGCCACTTGGCTTTGATTCTCGCAGCACCCGGATTGCTCTGTCTTTAAATTGCGCAAAGTCCAGATCAGGGTTTTGCAGAGCCATAATGCGCAGTTGTGTCCGGTGAGCGTTAGACAGGAGCCCCTCGATAAACTGCTCAGTTAGCAATCTGTCCTCGTCTTGCACACTGTAGGGGTCTACCTGTTTAATGGCCCGCAGCTCCTGCAGGTTTAGAGCATAGTCCCGTACACTGTCCTGCACCCTTTGTTTGCACCCGTAGAACTTCATTTAAATCTCTGCTGCTGTGCGGGTGTCAAAGGTTTCCTTCAACAGGGCCAGAATATCCTTAACAGTGCTTTTGTCCCTGCCCGGCCTGGACTTCACCTCCCTCTGGGCTGCACCGATTAGCTGGCCTATGAGGATGCTGACTTTTTGCTCCTCAGACAGGGGGTACACTTGAAACAAACTGAGCAGTCTCTCCTCAAATTCGCTTAGGGTGTGCGACTCCCCTGAGTACTAGGGCAACCACGCCGCACCTGGTATATATGGCATTGATAACGGCTTTACAGTGGCGGCGACTGCGCCTGCTGCTGAATCCTCTCCCAGGTTGGGCATCTTCCTCCCCCCTAGTGAACCTCAGCCAGGTCCTGGGTTTCTGCTGACGTACCAGTATGCCGCTCTGCCGGCGAGAGGCATCGATTACCCGGTGGTTCCGGATCGGGCCTCCAACTTCCCCTCGGCTGACGGCAAATGACGTGATGATAGAGTTCAGTAAAGTCTATAGCACACAGTACCCAGTTATACCGGGCTTTGTTTATCCTGTTCGTGACGCCAGGTTGACGCGCCCCCTGGGCCGTGGGGTACTCGGTAGCCGGGCCGGTGGATGCTGGGGGATGTCACGGTGGCAGTGACCCGGTTAATTAAAGGGAAAGTAAAAGGTGAATAAAGTTTTTGGAGATAATGTTCGTGACGCCACCTGTGGTATGCGGCTATATAGGGCCACCACTGCGGTGCAGATCCACTGGAGCTGGTGGTGACGCAGCAGAGTTGGTTCAGCTCTCCACAGGCAGAGCTAAGCTCCAGGGCAGTATATGTAGAATTGTGGAGGTAGATGTTGTTGGTGCGGTGTAATGCAGGTGATGGCGCAGATAATGACCAGTCCACAGCTTAATGGCGGTTTCCTCTTATCTTTACTTGTGGTTTGTTAAGCCGACCGGGGCACGGGTACTAGCTGGTAGTAGAGGTCTGGGCGGCCTGGAACCAAGTTGGGGATCCACCTCACCAGGTGGAGTTGTAGGCCTTCCCTCTGCGCTATTCTCGTTGGCCCTGCTGCTTGAAGCTATGCTGCGGCCCTCGTCCCTGAGTAAAGCGTCTTTTTCCTCACCTGTATGGCAGGCAGCTCGGGCCTTCCTTAAGTGTCGCTCCCACTTGCGCTTCCCTCTGGGGCGAGCTTATTCACAGCTCCCTTCCCCAAGTCCTTCCTCGTTGTCCTCCTTTCTCCAACTCCTCTCAACTCACGCTTATTAACCCCGCCTCCAGATTCCAGTGTAAAGGGGAGGGGCTCCCCTTTTTGGTCTGGAGCCAGGAAAGTGTTGTATGCTGGTGACGCGCCCCTGGGCCTGTGTCGCGCTGCGTTGCGCACGCGGGAGCTTACCCGGAGCCGGATCTCTTGAGGGTTGTAGTCTCGTGGCGGTGACCCGGTCCGTGCCCAGGGAGTCAAACTGCGCGGCGATGTAACAGCGGTAGATGGAGGACGACTACGCCACCCGTTGAATGCAGCTATGGAGCTGCCGCTGCAGGACAGTCCGCTGAGGCCGGTGGATGGATGGTGCAGCGTAGATGGTATAACCCCCAACGGGAGGGGTATGGCCTCAGGGCAGCAGATGTGGATGATGGGGGTAGCAGGAACCACTCAGAGACGGTGCGGTGTAATTCAGGGTCTTTACTGGTAACAACGATAGACCCTCCCGGAGTACTTGCTAGTGAACGGGGCCTGGTCAGTCCTTGAGCAGATGGAATCTCCCCTGACCAGGCGGAGTTGTAGGCCTCCCAAACTGACTGTACTCTTCTGGCTACCTTGCTAGAAGCGGATATAAGTAGCCCACGTCCCTGAGTGTACCGTGTGGTGCTCACCCGTATGGCCGGTGACTCGGGGCCTTCTAATGGCTTCCGCTCCACGATGGCGGTGCTGGTCCCACGTGTGTGACCGTGCCTTCGGGTTTCTGGGCCTGAGGACCTGAAATCCCCTGCCGGTCGGCTTCTGCTGCTGGGTAAGAGTTAGTCCCCACAGCCTCGGACGCCGGGTCCGGTAAGAAAGCTTCTCAGTCAGGGCGAGCTCTGCAGCTGCCAGCCCCTGACTCGTAGTAGTATTGCTTCTGCTGTTTCTTGTCTCTACTCTCCTTGACTGACTAACCCTGCCTCAGCCCAGGGTTTATACAGGGGAAGTTCTTCCCCTCCCAAGACTGGGCAGGAGGTGTGGCATGCACAGGATCCCTGACCAAAGGACCTCCCACCTGCTCTCAGACGTAATATCTCTATCACTGTGGCAACCAGACCCCTGGGGTGTCACATTCCCCCCTAGTGAAATTTAGTACTCCGGGACTAAACATATTTTTTTAGAAAAGCATAACAAGGTATAACAATAACAATACAATAAGAAAAACACATAAGATGGTTGCGGCGTGTCCGCAACCGGGTGCAGTCTTTGAAGAAAGCAAGGTGTCCATTTCACCAAAACAGGGAGACGTAACCAGGTAGGGGTCTGTCCTACCCCGAGTCCTTAACAGTCTCTAGTCCATCCTGGGTTACGCTCCAACTATGTACAAGGATTCCCGGTAAATCCACCAAGGACTCCTAAAAATAACTGGAAACACAAAATTATACACAAGCAACAATACACAGATAAACATAAATAAAACAATTTATACACTTCAAATCCTCCAGCGTGCGGGTAACTGGCCTCTAGTGGCCCTAGTGGACCTACGGAGCTGACTGTCTGGCCCTGAACTACAGGGTGTAGGAGCTGTCAAGGGTAAACTGGGCAGCTGTCTACCGGCTCTTTGTCTCACTAGGGGTACGGCAGGCTCACTATAAGCAGAGGGTTGATCCTCCTGTTCTGCTTGTGTGGAGTCTTCTGCCTCCTGGACCGGCTGTTCTTCCAGCTCTACCTGTTGCTCCGTAGGTGCTTGGGATACTGGTTGGAGGAAGGTGAGTACGGGTACCACAACTGCACCATTGACTTGAGTCCAAGACCGAGGGAAGTCCCCGAGCACAGTACTAACCATATCTTCCCTTTCCTCTACGGGTCGATGGTCTTCTTGTTCCTCTTCAGGGTTCCTCAGTTGTTCGGGACACTTCTTCAGGTGGTCCCGGGATACAATAGCTGTGGTTTCCCCTCCGTCTTTACTGATGGTACAAACCTTCGGGTTCTCGTGGCTTGAGGGCAGTACGGTGTACGGGTCCTTCTCCCACTGGTCGTCCAACTTGTGGAGCCGTCTCTTCCTCTTCAAGACCTGCTCTCCGGGTACCAGGGGAACAGCGGGAGCATACTGGTTGTAAGTTTTCTCTTGTCTTTCCCTAGCCTGACAGAGACTTCGCTCCACGCTCTCCTGTACTCTCCGGTACTGCTGCTGCCTCTCTGTGTCCCAGTCTGCTTCTGGTGAAGTGTCCTCGGGTGTCAGGACTCCCATTTCCAGGTCAACAGGTAACTTACCAGGTCTTGCCCTCATTAGGTAAGCCGGGGTACAGTTGGTGGAACCTACCGGGATGTGGTTGTATAGGTCCACCAGATCGGGCAACTTCTCAGGCCACAGACTGCGTTCTTCCAGGGGCAACGTTTTTAGAAGATCCATTACCACCTGGTTCATTTTCTCACAAAGTCCATTAGTTTGCGGATGGTAGGGTGTCGTCCTTATCTTCCGGCAGCCATACAGATTGCAGAATTCCTGGAAGACCTCCGCTTCAAAGGCAGGTCCCTGGTCCGTCAACACTTGGTCCGGGTACCCGTGTGGACGGCAGAAATGCTGCTGGAAGGCTCTCGCTGCTGTTCGAGCTGTTAAGTCCTTGACGGGGACGACAACCAAGAACCGGGAGTAGTGATCCACGATGGTTAGTGCGTAGACGTAGCCACTTCTGCTTGGGGTCAGTTTTACATGATCCAAGGCTACCAGTTCCAACGGCTGCCGGGTGACGATGGACTGCAGGGGAGTCTTCTGGCTGGCACGATCCTTCCTTCTTAGGTTGCACGGGCCACAGTCTCTGCACCACTTCTCAATGGTTCCCCTCATGCCTACCCAGTGGAATCGCTCGCGCAGCAGGAACTCCAGCTTCTTCCACCCGAAGTGTCCAGCTCCGTCGTGGTATGCCTCCATCACCATGGCTGCGTCTCTTCGTGGCACCACTACTTGCCAGAGTAGTTCATGCGTCCGGGAGTTAACCATTCTGCGGCACAACTTCCCCTTGTAAAGGAACAGTCGACTCCTCTCTGCCCATAGTTGTTTGGCTTCCTCCGGAGCGTCTGGTTCAAGGCAAGCCTCCGGGCGAGTCAGCATCTCCTTCACCAGTCGGACGGCAGGGTCGCTGTCTTGCGTTTCCGCCCAGTTGTAGTGAGGTAAGGGGTTCAACGTAGCAGCCTGCTTACTCCTTACCCGGTGGGAGTACTGGATAGTCCCATGACGGTGGAACGCAGGGAGTTCAACTTCTTCCAGTCCCTCCGGATCTTCTCCTTCGTCCGGCAGGTTGGGCATCCTGGACAGGGCGTCCGCGTTGGTATTGGAGCGTCCGGCCCGGTATTTGATTGTGAACTCGTAGTTGGACAGACGGGCCATCCACCTCTGCTCCAGGGCACCGAGTCTTGCCGTGTCCAGGTGTGTCAACGGGTTGTTATCCGTGTACACGGTGAACCGGGAAGAAGCGAGGTAATGCTTAAAGCGCTCGGTGACTGCCCATACTACGGCCAGGAACTCTAACTTAAATGAGCTGTAATTCTCGGGGTTCCTTTCGGTGGGTCGCAGTTTTCGGCTGGCGTAGGCGATTACTCGTTCCTTCCCCTGCTGGATCTGGGACAGTACGGCTCCTAGCCCGATGTTACTGGCGTCGGTGTAGAGGATAAAGGGCTGGCTATAATCCGGGTACGCCAGGATTTCGTCCCCCGTGAGGGCCATCTTCAGCTGGCGGAAGGACTCTTCTTCCAGCTCCTCCCATTTGAAGGGCGGCTTCTGGTTCTTGGCCTTCCGGGACTGGCCTATCAGGAGGTCCTGCATAGGTGCTGCCTTTTTGGTGAAACCGGGAATAAACCTTCGGTAGTAGCCTACCAACCCGAGGAACTGCCGCACTTCTTTTACGCTGGAGGGGCTTGGCCATTCCTTAATTGCGGTGATCTTATCAGGGTCGGGAGCCACTCCGTCAGCGCTCACCACGTGTCCCAGGTACTGCACCTTTGGTTTCAGGAGGTGACACTTGGAGGGTTTCACCTTTAGGCCGTAACTTGCCAGAGCTTCGAACACTTCCGCCAGGTGTTTCAGGTGGTCCTCATACGTCTTGGAATATACGATGACATCGTCCAGGTACAACAGGACCGTCTCGAAGTTTCTGTGGCCCAGACAACACTCCATTAGTCGTTGGAAGGTTCCTGGTGCGTTGCAGAGTCCGAACGGCATGCAGGTGAACTCGCTAAGTCCCATCGGGGTGGTGAATGCGGTCTTCTCCCGGTCCGCCTCTGCTACAGGAACCTGCCAGTACCCGCTAGTGAGATCCAAGGTAGAGAAGAAGTTAGCAGATCTTAAAGCAGCCAATGACTCCTCTATCCTTGGTAAGGGGTACGCATCCTTGTGTGTGATACGGTTGATTTTCCGGTAATCTACACACATCCTCATGGTGTTGTCTTTTTTTCTGACTAAAACTAGTGGAGCTGCCCAGGGGCTACAGCTATCCCTGATCACCCCAGCCTCCTTCATGTCTCTAAGCATCCCCTTGGCGTGTTGGTAGTGTGCAGGGGGTACGGGTCGATACCTCTCTTTTATGGGAGGATGGTCTCCCGTGGGGATGTGGTGTTCTACCCCCTTGACTCGCCCGAAGTCTAACGGGTGTTTACTAAACACTCTCTCGTACTCTTGAACCACCCGATAGACTCCCTGTTTCTGATGTGAGGGAGTGGAGTCAGTACCCAAATGTAGTTGCTGACACCAGTCCTCCTTTGTTTTCTTAGAGCCGTTACCTTCCTCCGGGTGAGATGGAGGCAAGGGTTCCACAGATTGTATAGCATTTTGGTTAATGGTATATAATTTGGCTAGCGTGGCATACCGGGGCAGGTACACTTCCCTCTTCCCGATATTGATTATGCGAACGGGCACCCTCCCATGGCTTACATTAACCACCCCCCGTGCTGTCAAGATGGTGGGCCTACTGTCTGAGTAAACTGGTTCTACCATTGCCTGGTAATCTCTACCTCTCAGACCAATAGCTGCCCGGCACCAAATCATCATTTCACTTTTTGGGGGCATGGCAATAGGAAAAGGGTCATACATTCTTACGCTACCAATCTCACCGCCGGAGAGTTCCACCTGTTGCCGTCGCATCAGTGCCCGGATCTCTTTCTGGAGCACCCGCTGCTCGCCGGAACTGGCGTTCTTGGCAACCTGCTGTAGAAGGAAAATCACCTCTGCAAGACAATTTTCAATTACATTAGTTCCTAGAGTTATCTTTGGGTGACTCTCATGTTTGTCAATATCTACAATGATCAGTCCCTGTGCTGCCAGTTCGACTCTACCGATTTTGATGGTCACTTCTTTAAATCCGATCTGTGGCACGGGCTGGCCATTGCTGGCGATGATACTCAAGTCGTCGTCAGGGTAGCGGGTAATATCCGTGTCATTCCAGTACTGCTTAAAGAGCACGTACGGGATGGTGGTGACCTGTGACCCGGTGTCCAGTAGGGCACTCATGGGAATGCCATCCAGTACCACAGGCAAGACTGGACGTCCTCCCACATATCTGTCGCGCCAGTTCGATGGGCCTGGTGATCTTTTTCCTGGGGGTTGGCCCTCTACCCCAGGTTGTGCCCGTTTAAAGAACAGTACCTTTCCATATGTCCGGGTTGATTGCAGCGGCGGCAGATGGGTCGTCCGTCTTCGCTGTATCGGTCACTGGGTCTTCCTCTGGCTGGTGGGGTCCTCCTTGGTCGACGCCACGGGATGTCCTCCGGTCCGGATGCCAGCTGGATCTTCCCTGGGGTGGAAACCTGTAAAGACTGCACAGTTCGGGTTAGCGCAGCAACGCTCTTAGCTAGCTCTTGGACCTGATGGTGTAGGTCTGGAGCCGGGTCATTGTCCAAAGCCTGCGCATCAGCTCCCACAGGCCCTGCCGACAAGGGCGCCGCCTCCTGGTGGTAAGTGATAGCTGGGCGCCTGTGGGTCACAACGCCACCCGGTGCCGGTTCTCGGAGCACCCGGATGGCTCTGTCCTTGAACTGTGCAAAGCCCAGATGGGGATCCTGTAAGGCCATCGCCCGCAACTGGGTTCGGTGGGCATTACAATATAGTCCCTCTATAAATTGTTCGGTCAACAGCCTGTCCTCGTTTCCCACTCCATCAGGGTCGGTCTGCTTAATGGCCCTCAGGGCCTCTTGTAGGTTTAGTGCATAGTCCCTTATACTCTCATGCGCTCGCTGCTTGCACCCGTAGAATCTAAGCTTAATCTCGGCTGAGGTGCGGGTATCAAAGGTATCCTTCAGCCGGGTTAGTATCCCTGCGACAGTCTTCCTCCCAGGTGGCCAGGATTTTACTTCCCTTTTGGCTGCCCCGGTTAGTTGGGCCACCAGGATGCTCATTTTTTGCTCTTCTGTGAGGGGGTACACCTGGAAGAGGCTATCCAGCTTTTCTCTAAAGTCATGCAGGGTATGTGACTCCCCTGAGTACTGGGGTAGCCAAGCTGCTCCCGGGATATAGGGCATGGTGAAGGGCATAACTGCAGCAGCGGTGGCGCTGGCGGGGGTTGAGGCAATGAAGCTCTCCTCCGCATCCGACATCTTCCTCCCCCCTAGTGGACCGTGGCCTACCTTGCGATGATCCTGTTCCGTAGGCCGCGGCTCCGCAGTAGATCGTCAGGGTTGAGGACCTTCCGTCGCGCTCCGGTGACGTCGGCGTCTGCTGGGCTCCTTCCAGGACCTTACGCAACGTCCGGACGTGAGGCGGAGCTTCAGTTCTCGCGCGCTTTCGGAGTCCACGCCCCTCTTCTTCCCGCGCGGCGTCCTCAAGATGGCGTCCAACGGCGGGAAATCTCCACGGATGGCGGGAAGAAGGCTGAAGATGGAGCCGGATGGCGGGAATCTTCACAGATGGCGGGAAGAAGGCTGAAAATGGCGCCGGATGGCGGGAATCTTCACCGATGGCGGGAAAACTTCACGGATGGTAAGTTTTAAAAGTCTCTTTTTCAGGCACGCAGTACCCGGTGGTTGCGGGCACGAAATCCTGCCGGCTACACCAAAGTTGACGCGCCCCTGGGCCTGTGTCGCGCTGCGTTGCGCACGCGGGAGCTTACCCGGAGCCGGATCTCTTGAGGGTTGTAGTCTCGTGGCGGTGACCCGGTCCGTGCCCAGGGAGTCAAACTGCGCGGCGATGTAACAGCGGTAGATGGAGGACGACTACGCCACCCGTTGAATGCAGCTATGGAGCTGCCGCTGCAGGACAGTCCGCTGAGGCCGGTGGATGGATGGTGCAGCGTAGATGGTATAACCCCCAACGGGAGGGGTATGGCCTCAGGGCAGCAGATGTGGATGATGGGGGTAGCAGGAACCACTCAGAGACGGTGCGGTGTAATTCAGGGTCTTTACTGGTAACAACGATAGACCCTCCCGGAGTACTTGCTAGTGAACGGGGCCTGGTCAGTCCTTGAGCAGATGGGATCTCCCCTGGCCAGGCGGAGTTGTAGGCCTCCCAAACTGACTGTACTCTTCTGGCTACCTTGCTAGAAGCGGATATAAGTAGCCCACGTCCCTGAGTGTACCGTGTGGTGCTCACCCGTATGGCCGGTGACTCGGGGCCTTCTAATGGCTTCCGCTCCACGATGGCGGTGCTGGTCCCACGCGTGTGACCGTACCTTCGGGTTTCTGGGCCTGAGGACCTGAAATCCCCTGCCGGTCGGCTTCTGCTGCTGGGTAAGAGTTAGTCCCCACAGCCTCGGACGCCGGGTCCGGTAAGAAAGCTTCTCAGTCAGGGCGAGCTCTGCAGCTGCCAGCCCCTGACTCGTAGTAGTATTGCTTCTGCTGTTTCTTGTCTCTACTCTCCTTGACTGACTAACCCTGCCTCAGCCCAGGGTTTATACAGGGGAAGTTCTTCCCCTCCCAAGACTGGGCAGGAGGTGTGGCATGCACAGGATCCCTGACCAAAGGACCTCCCACCTGCTCTCAGACGTAATATCTCTATCACTGTGGCAACCAGACCCCTGGGGTGTCACACTGGCAAACCTGATTAGGGGACCCTTCCTTGCTTCCAGGCATGGCATCACCCTCTGTGAGGGAGCCAATGCCACTGTGGCAACCGGACTCCTGGGGTGCCACACATCTATATGTGATTACAATATGGGGGGCTCTATATGTTATTATATTATGGGGGGCTCTATATGTGATTACACTGTAGGAGAGACTCTATATGTGATGTGACAAAGTCACTTGCAGAGTGCTGGAGGGGAGATATGTTTCACTGAGCCTATTAGTTTCAGTGATGTGAAACCTGGAAGTCTTCTCCTGCATGTTATGTGCTGAGAGGATTAATCAGCCATATTTAAATGGGCCATTTTTTTTGGTGAACGACTATAGAGCAGGTGGGAGGTCGTTCACCATATCTCCACCCCAGGGTGTGGTCTGGGGTTTAAATGTTCGACCTGTTGAGGCATTCAGTTCAGTAAGTCTGGGGATGCTAATGTGTCACCCTGGCCTGGATGCCACAAAATGTAATAAAGCTGTGTCTGAGAGCAAGGGGGAGGTTCTCTAGTCAGGGGAACATTAGCATGCAGTACCTCCTGTCTCAGGCCAGTAGGGGGAGCTGGCTGCCCCTATAAAAGCTGGTGCTGGGGGCAGGGTTAGGGAGAGCTGGACGACCTGTCTCAGGATTCAGGTCCCAGAGCAGAGAGGGACAGTTGTATTGCACCTAAGAGGAAGTGTGGCAGTAGGAGAGCCACAAGCCAGAGACAAGAGGCGAAGTGAGCCTGTCTTGGCAGATAACGAACTTAATTTACCAGACTTTGGTGTCTGAGGCTGGGAGGATTCCACATCCTCCAGCAGAGAACCAGTCCGCAGGGGACTGTATATTCCTTGGCCTAAGAAGCCTGGAGGCCCTGCCACAACAGAAGGGACCAGCAAAGCCGTACAAGGCTGGGAGCAGAAAGGAACCCACGTTGCAGGCCATACAGGCGAGAATACACGGAAAGCTCGGAAACGTGGGCTATTACCCTATAAGGAGGAGATAGCCAGAAGGAGCACAGAAAGCACGGTAGGCATACACCCTCACCCTGACCAGGGCCAATTTCCCTGTTGCTCTCAGACATCCAGGTCCCCTCTTAGCTGGGACTGTTTGTGGGTCAATTTACCTGTTCTAGTAAAGACCCTGGACTGCAACCTGTTGTCTGCGTGCTCCTTGCTCCTCCAGCACTATCAGCACTGGGACTCTCACTAACATCACTCCCAACATCCACTACACTGTCCTGGGGCCGCACTCTTCCCGTGGGGAGTCACACCATCTCAGCTGCATACATCATCAGCCCCAGCGGTCTGCCTTGCAGCGGCGGTTCCTAATGACCGCAAATCCACGGGTGGCGTAGTCGGACATAATCAACAGCACATAACGGACTACCACTGGCCTGACCACCCTGAGCCACGGAACCGGGTTGCCACTACTACTCCCATCGTTCCCCTACTGCCCGGATCCGAGTGCCCCACAGCCCAGGGGGCGAGTCACTAACTCCAGACATGATTGTGTCGAGCTGACCAGAACCATGTGGAGTTGCTAAACTCTGGGCAGGTGAACCCCTGCTAACACAAGGACTGTGTTTTGCATGACCACTTTTGCTTTGTTTGCTTTCCTATTTTGACCAAAGGGCCGTGATTATTTTTATGGACTCAATGTTGGTTTATGCCGCATTTTAATAAACCAACAAGAGATTTAAAGAGACAGCTTACCTGTGTCTACCTCCATGTGCAGCTAAGTGAGCGATCTACCACAGTGATGATACTACAGGAGGGGCCTCAATATAAATTTATGCAAAAAAAGTGTGATGACCCTATAGAACGGCGGTCATGTGACCACAAGTTTTAGATATGCATACTCCTGGCCACAATCTGACTAGATGGGCTCTGCCTTGCTCAATGCAAGTGTATTGAGTGAGGACAGAAACAGTCTAGTTGGATTGTGGCTAGTGACTTTTACATACATCACAAAGTCACGGAAAATATTTATTGTAAATATGTTTTTGCCGCCTTTCCAATGACCAATTTTCCCTAATTGAATTCCTTCAAGAGTTTTATAACGCCCTGTATTTCAAGTGTTTAATGCAATTTTTAACAACCAATTTTGGTAGCGGTTTTTATTTTGTCACTTTTTGACCCCAAACCTCCCAAAAGCTGCGTATATAGACATTGTAATATTCTGCTTTGTTGTGTTTTATATAATTGTCCAGTGTTTTAAGCAGAAAACTGTGAAAATGTCAATGAAAGCACAATAGAAAAAAAACATGATAAAAATACTCTGTGTAAAATCAGACCCTCAGCGCTATAGGCACTCTGCGGGGGGAGGTTTCCATACAGAATTCATTCTAGGGGGCGATTTCTTCCTAATATGACGTGCTGCAAATTTTCTCGCAGATTTTGTATAAATCTGTATTCATGTTTTTCACGTAGAGAAAAAAAAAAGACGCTTGACGCGGCCTCTCAGTATGAGCTGCTGTATTATGGATCGATACAACATAGATTCATACCACACTGGATTCACATTTTCATTGCCAGCTACTGAACTGTTATTGGTAACCCTGACAAATGAGATCTTGCTTTATAGTGGGAAATTCTGTTTTGTGCTAATATTGTTTAACTTTCTAAAATAATGTCCCTTTTACTGAAGTAAAACAACACTGTCCTCTAGTGGAAAATATTGAGAATGCATGACCTATTCTTCCTCATTTTTCCCTTTACCCTTATGACTAGTGTTGAGCAAATTTGTTTGGCGAATGTTCGAAAGTTTCAAATTTGGCACAAATATGGCACATTCGGATTTGTGACTGCAAAGGCAAGCAATTTTTCTTAAAATCGGAAAAGTTTGATGAATTTGCGCGGGACCGCAAATACAGGACAACCACGGCGTTTTGAACAGTTTTGTTAGCATAGTGCAAGTGTATGATGAGCAGTGACATGTGCCAGGTGAGTGTGGGGGCTGTGGAGAGCTTAGATCAGGTCAGATCAGTGGCGCAATGTTTTTTTTTCTTTTTCTGTAGGCGGTAACTTTAACTGAGGAAAGCGCGGTCAGCCAATCATAGCGCAGGAAGCATCAACACTGTCCAGACATAAGGGCTTCTACAATTGGCTGCAGAAATCACATGTCCTCTCAATATAAAAAGCGGCCATGTTCCCTCAACGCCATTATGTCCATGTCACTGCTGGAGACAGACGCAGCTCAGTGTTCTCCTGTGTAATGAGAGATATTAGCTAGATAGATGGGCGCTTGTGTGGTAGTCAGATAGTGTAGATAATTCCTGGCCTGTGTACCTCTGCAACCGGTGGTGCAGGACATTTTTGGTGTTCTTGTGCAAGTACTGAGATTCGGACAGAAACAGAGGGCCCATGCCATACAATAGTGCTGTGCACCACTGGTATAGAGCTCCATGTCTCACTATACCTTGAATGTTTTTTTGCGCTTGCTAATGTGATGAAGCAAGCGCAGTGCACCTTTTCATTTAGTGGGGTGGAAATTGTGCTCTGCACAGTCTGCAGAGCTTCTTATTGCAGAGCACTAAATCTGTTTTTTTTTCTGTTGCTATTGTGATATTGAAAGCTGTGTGCACTAAAGTTTTTTCTAGTGGCAGATACTATTTTAGTGGCGTTGAACTTCAGTTGGTTTCAGAGTAAAAAAATGCATTTTTTCTCTTGCTACGCCCAGTCCAAAAAATATTTTTTCCTGTGCCAAAAGTCATACAGTGCTATAAACCAGCTACTTCGTCAGTGGTGGTCAAATTCAGCTTGTACGCAGAGTCAAACCTATATATATTTTTGGTTGGCAGGCAGAGTCCACCAAAGTTTTTTTTATTGTGGCAAAGTTGATCCAGTCTACTAAAAGGCAGATCCTATTTCAGTGGCGTTGAACTTGTCCTGGTTTCACAGTAAAAAAATAAAAACTTCTCTTACTAGGCCCAGTCCAAAAATATTCCTGTGCCAAAAGTCATACAGAGCTATAAGCAAGCTACTACATCAGTGGCGGTCAAAGTCAGCTGGACGCAGAGCTTATGCAGAGTAACCCAAAAAGTATTTTTTGTTCCGAGTAAAGTGGTACAGCTGGCTAAATCTGAGTTTGAAATATTTTGGAGCATATATTCTATGTGATACTGGCCTCATCCACATTCCAAAAAAAATTTCTTCTGTTCCTAAAGTAATACAGCAGGGGACATCTCAGTTTGAAATTGTTTGGAAAATATCTCGTAGGTTTTTTCGGCCTCATGCACACTAACAAATCTCCTTTGTTGTTTAGTAACGTTATATGGCAGGCCATATCTTACCTTGTCATTTAGTGTCGCTGAAACTCAGATGTGTGCTGAGCTATTTCACAGAAAAAAACTTATTTTTCTTTAGTTAATTGCGTGCTCCTACCACTGTATCTGACCAACATGAGTGTGAAAAAGAGAGGGCGTGGTGGAAGGGGGAATAAGCTTAGTGTTCAACGTGTACGTGGGGTACGTGATAATGTTAGTGAAAGCACTAGTGAACCAACACAAACAGGTCCTATCCAAAGACAACTGACAACTTATGTTAGTGGGTGGCCTACTGCACTCCCTCCCTTTGGCAGCTGCACAGCGATACGCCTTGTTGATAAGGCTCAGAAAGAGCAGGTGCTCCAGTGGATGGCAAGCTCTGCTTCCAGTGCCCTCTCCTCATCTTCCTCCACCTCAACATCACACGCAGTACAGTCCATAGAGGTGGCACCCCAATTACCCATGCATCCCCCCGCGTCACAACTGGCCAACTGCCCAACTGACTGTAGCCAACCACAGATGGGCGACTCTGTAGAACTCTTCACCCATTCTATACCATGGGCATCAGAAGTGTACTCCAAACAGTCACAAAGTCAAGGGGAGGAAAGCATCTGCACCGATGCCCAAAATTTTTTTTACTTGGATTCGGGGCAGGACGAAGTAGGGTCCGAGCAGGTTTCTGACCCTCATCACCAGACGTTAACCATAGGGGAGGGAGGTGATCCCAATGAAACTCAGATACCTGTGGCTTATGCGGACTGTACTGTGCTGTCAGGGCAACAAGAAGAGAGGGGTCACTCTGAGGGCAAGGAATGGGTTAACACATTGGATGATGATGAGGTTGAAGATCCTACTTGATGTGAACCCAAAGTCGCGCAGCCGAGTAGCTCATCTGAGGAGGTGGAGGAGGAAGACGAGGAGGTTACATTTCACCGTACAGCGCAGACACGGAGTGATGCAAACTCGAGGAGAACTGCATCCTTAGCCACAATCGTGGCTGTGGCCAGCAGTCAGCAGTCACTGCAAAGGATGAGCCAACTCACGTTATCTGCAATCTTTGCAATAAAAAACTTAGTAGAGGGAAAAATGCAATAATTTGACTACTACATGCATGAACGTTCACATACTCAAACAACATTCTTTACGCTGGGAATCTTACCGCGCTGAAATGCGGGCCAGAGCACCTCAACAACCATCAGCTGCCCCATCAAACGCATACACTGCTTCTTCCTCCTCATCTGTTACCGTGCCAAATATTGTCACGCAGGTCTCCCATCGCAGAACCTCCGGTTCTTTACCCGCTCCAGTCAGGCTGAGTGACAGCCCGTCAGCTGTAACAGAAACGGACACGCCTGCTGTGTTTCTTTCACCGAGCACATTGCATGTTTCTCAATCCACCGTAACATCTGCACCTCACGCTCCACCAGTTTTTCCGGTTCACCATACTCCGCCCTCTCTGAGCACCTTAGCCAGCCCTCGGTCCCGCAATTGTGGTCATGTAAAAGATTGTTTCATCCTACGCATGACAAAGCTAAGAGGTTGAACTCCACCATCTCCAAACTGTTAGCCACGGAAATGCTGCCTTTCCGCCTGGTAGATACAGACGGTTTCTGAAAACTGATGGCCATCACAGTCCCCCAGTACCAGTTGCCCAGTCACCATTACTTCTCTAAGAAAGCTGACAACATAACCCATTCCTTTTCTAAATCTACATGTGCCAGGGTGAATTTCACCACAGATACCTGAACGAGTAAGCATTGCCAAGGTGTTTACATCTCGCTGACTGGGCACTGGGTGACTCTAGAGGCTGTGGGGGCAGGCGGGAAGGGGCTGCTCCACAAATCTTGTAATCCCCTTATCTTGTAGAAGAAACCTCTGTATTTCCCACTTTCTCCGCTGCTTCTGCGTCCTCCACCTCCTCTAGGGCCTCCACCTGTGCACTCAACCTCTGCCTTAATGAGACACGCATTCCAAGGGTGCAGAGCGAATACACGCCACCTCCGTACTGCGCAATCAGGGCTCACAGTTATCAGGCAGTCTTCAAATTAATATACCTTGGAGATCGCAGTCATGCAGGTGAAGAGTTGTGGGCAGCTCACCAGGCTCAGTTTGAGCAATGGCTGTCTACACTGAACCTAGAGCCAGGGAAGGCCGTATGCGATAACGGTGCGAACCCGTTAGTGGCCCAAGGCCGAGGCAAGCTCACACAAGTGCCTTGCATGGCTCACATCCTCAACCTGGTGTTACAGCGATTTCTCCGCCACTATCCTGGCCTGGATGAGCTGCGTCACAAAGTACAGAAGCTGTGCGCTCACTTCCGCTGTTCGCACCCCTCATGTCATCGACTTGCATTGATACAGAGGTCTTTGTCCCTGCCAGTTAACAGGTTGATCTTTGATGTGCCGATGTGGTGGAATTCTACTCTGTACATGTTGCAGCGACTGTGCCTGCAGCAACGAGCTCTGACGCAGTATGTCATGACGTATAGCTTGGGGCAACGCAGTATGAACTTAGGGCATATCACGTTTACGGAGTGGGAACAGATTAAGGACCTCTGCACCTTTCTGCACGGTTTGGAAATAACTACTAAACTGGTTAGCTCTGACGATGCCATCATCAGCATCACTATTCCGGTCATATACATACTGGAGCAATCTTTGAATAACCTGCGGCAGGAGGTGGTGGCCCCAGAAGAAGAGGAGGATGCGGAAGGCATACCAATGTCTCGAATTTCCAGACTGTCATCACACAGGCGGATGCCAAGTGACGGTGGATTACAGCAATCGAGGGGGTTTGGTGATACCAGGCAAACTGTAAGTGAAGGTGCAAGAGCTGAGGAACTAATGGAGGAGGAAGAGGTGATGGGCAAGTAGCTGTCAGAGGATGAAGAGGATAATCATCCCCTCTCGCTTGAAGGTGGTTGGCAGGAGGGGACGGAGGAAACAAACATCAGTGTCACACAACCCACAATACAGCCTGGCTTTGGACCTCCAGGAAGAGCCAGACATATGAGTGCCTTCTTGATGCAACATGATCCCGAATAGTTAGGATTTGAAATAATGCTGACTACTGGGTTGCCACTCTGTTAGATCCACGTTATAAGAGTCAATTTTGCCAGATGCTTCCCACCCTGGAAAGGGCCCCGCTTATGTTGGAGTATCGAAACAAGCTTTTAAGCAACCTTAATAAAGGTTTTCCCCAAGGTAACAGTTGGGCACACAGTGTGCATCACAGCTGTAGTTTTTCAACCTCCGGCACGTCAGTTCGTCAACACCAAAACATTAGCAGCAGCAGCAGAGTAAGTGGCAGAAGCAATTTTTGGGAGTCCTTTCACACATTTTTTGCTCCAGCTCAGGCGCCAGCACAACAGAGTACAAGTCTGACACGTAGTGAACGACTGGAGAGGATGGTGTCATTTTGAGTGTGCTACATTGATCTCTTGAAATTGCAGCCTGGGATATGGCTTCTGTGTCTGTTCTTGCTGCTGCTGCAGGTCTTAAGGCCCTAATTTTGGGCAATGTGGAGAATTCTGATTGTGTCTCCATCCATTGGGTTGGCTGTAGTAGGACAGGTTTGGGTCTGCGTTAAACTACTTGTAGTCTGATGACATTGATGCCACTTTGGTGGTGTTATGCCCTCATTTAGGGCAATGTGAACACTCCTGGTTAGGTCTCCATCTCCTGGGTTGGCTGTACTGGAACATGTGTGGGTCTTATTTACACTATTTCTACTGTAGTGAAATTGATGAGACATTGCAAGTGTCTGCCACAAATTTTTTGAAATGTGGAGAATCATGATTGGGTCTCCATCTATTGGGTTGGCTGTAGAGGAACTGATTTTGGCCTCCTTTGCAATACTTATACTCTAGTGAAATTGATGCCACTTCGGTGGTGTTTGTTACGCCTTCATTTAGGGCAATGTGAACACTCCTGGTTAAGTATCCATCTCTTGGGTTGTCTGTACAGGAAGAGTTGTGGGTCTCATTCACACTATTTCTACTATAGTGAAATTGATTACACTTTGCTGGCCTCTGCCACTAATTTTTGGAAATGTGGGGAATCCTGAATGGGTCTCCATCCATTGGGTTGACTGTAGTGGAAGAGGTTTGGTCTCCATGCATTTCTATAGTTATACTGTAGTGAAATTGAGCATTTGGTGCAGATATTATTCTCCCCAAACGGGTACGTAAATGTAATAAACTCTAAATTGATTTTCAATAAACAACCATCAGCTGCCCCATCAAACACCTCTGCTGCTTCTTCCTCCTCCTCTGTTACCATGCCAATTGGTGTCACGCAGGTGTCCAACAGAACCAGCTGTATACCCGCTGCAGTTAGGCTGAGTGACAACCCGTCAGCTGTAAGTGAAGCAAACATGCCTGCTGTGTTTGTTTCTCTGATCACACCACACGTTTCTCAATCCACCATAACATCTTCGCCTGCACCTCACTCACAGTCTATCGGTTTGTCCGTTTCACCGTACTCTGCCCTCTCTCAGCACTGCAGCCAGCCCTCAATCCCCCTGTTGTGGTCACGTAAAAGATTGTTTCATCCTACACATGAAAAAGCTAAGAGGTTGAACTCCACCATCTCCAATCTGTTGGCCACGGAAATGGTGGTCTTAGGCCCTATTTTTTAAAATGTAAGCACTTCTGATTGAGTCTGCATCTCTTGGGTTGGCTGTAGTAGGACAGGTATGAGTCTGTGTTAAACTACTTGTAGTCTGATGACATTGATGACACTTCGGTGGTGTTAGGCCCTCATTTAGGGCAATGTGAACACTCCTGGTTAGGTCTCCGTCTCCTGGGTTGGCTGTACTGGAAGAGGTGTGGGTTTTATTTACACTATTTGTACAGTAGTGAAATAAGTGATCTGCCACAAATTTTTTTAAATGTGGGGAATCCTGATTGGGTCTTCATCTATTGGGTTGGCTGTAGTGGAACGTTCCTGTTCTGCAGTCTAAGTTGTGTAATGTTGCGTACCAGTCCTTGCTACACTCCTGATGCAGACTCTGCCTGCAGCACTCCTGATACAGACTCTGCCTGCTGCACTCCCAATACAGACTCTGCCTGCTGCACTCCTGATACAGACTCTGCCTGCTGTACTCTGCTACAGACTCTGCCTGCTGCACTCCTGATACAGACTCTGCCTGCTGCACTCCTGATGCAGACTCTGCCTGCTGCACTCCTGTTACAGACTCTGCCTGCTGCACTCTGATAGAGACTCTGCCTGCTGTACTCTGCTACAGACTCTGCCTGCTGCACTCCTGATACAGACTCTGCCTGCTGCACTCCTGATACAGACTCGGCCTGCTGCACTCCTGATACAGACTCTGCCTGCTGCACTCCTGATACAGACTCTGCCTGCTGCGCTCTGTTACAGACTCTGCCTGCTGCACTCCTGATACAGACTCCGCCTGCTGCATTCCTGATATAGACTCTGCCTGCTGCACTCTGATACAGACTCTACCTGTGTAAAGGACATACTCATGCTAGAGCAACTCCATTTTGTCTGCTTGCTTTAAAATCATGTTATTATCACTCCTTGCATAACATACTTCTTTCTTTCTCTTCCCTTGGTACTTTCTCACACTAACTTTTTATCTCAAGAACATTTTGTCAGACTCCCGCTCCTGTTATCTAACTAGTTTAGGCCAGGATTGACCTTGTAAAATTTCCATAGTGCTTCGAACTAACGATGATAATATGATCATATATGTGTTTCCGTAATAATTATACTAACATTGGTTAGCCTATAGTACTGTAGTATGGCTGCAGAGTTGATTGGCTATTAAAATACTCAAAACAATATGAAATGCTAAGCAAAATAAACGGGATCAGAGATTCTTTGAATCCTCCCAATACAGAACATTGTTTCCGTTTGGTTATCTGTGGATTGCAATCAACATAATAATTTGACACTCACTTGGTCAACCGTGAAGGGTTATTGTCCTCCCTCAACAGCTGGAGCCCTGACTCGGATCCCTAACCAGGGACGCCCCTCCACTTCTGGACGTCCACAAAGAGAGACCTGCTTTCAGCCTCCCCCACTGGAATTGGGACTAATCATCCCCCACAAAAAGCCAGGGTAAGTGCACAAGTTCTTTACTAGTGACACTGACCGTTTGGCATGGTTTCCACGTGGTGTGTGGTTGTTTACAGTATCTTCGGATATATCTTGGTTGGATATAGTCAAAGGTGAGACTATAAGGGGTGTAGTCCCATTAGGGGTCTGATATTATTTACTTTCAAAGCAGTATCACCTCGGATTGACAAGTGAATATTGTGTGAATCTTTCTCAACTTCTGACAAAAATCCTTAGGAGACTGAACACTGTTAGGTTCGGTCGTGGCAGGTGATCGAAGATTGGGTAGGGCACGCACCCAGATATATGTATATCTAGTGTCCGGAGAGCTGCAGGCAAGAGCTCTCCTTCTTTCCCCTAAACCGTTTGGGGTAAACCTGTTCGGGGCGGGTGATCGAAGATTGGGTAGGACACTCACACAGATATACATATATCTAGTGTCTGGAGAACTGCGGACGAGAGTTCTCCTCCTTTCATCTGGCCATTCGAGACTCCCCGACGGGAAGGGGTGAAATAAAGTCAGTGAAACAGCAGCTGAGGTCTGGACTCGTGCTGTGCACAAATTAAGGATATTTTTGTCAGTTGTAGTGATTAATCAATGTTTCCGTGGAGCAGAAAGAATTTGTCTCCCCTGGAGGAGGGAGAGGGAGAGAAAGAGAGAGACAGGAGGGAAGAGAGAGAGACAGGAGGGAGAGGATGTGATGAATATCATGGTCAGTTGAGAGGGGAAAAGATCTTTTAAGAATGCACCAAAAGTGTTTAAGGTGTTAAATTTTCCTGTGGAGGGGAGGCTTCAGCCTGTGTTGTGGGATGAAGGCATCCGGCAGCAAAGGGGTAGATTAGTTGACTGTGGATTGTTGGAAGACGCTGAGAAGTTCAGGAAAGTCGCACATGAGATTTGTGATGAAGGATATGTAGAAATAGCGGAGGAGATGAAGCCTGGTTATTTCAATTACTTTTATGTCAAGAGAGTATCAACCAGTCCCTCCAATCACAAAGCTACGCTCCACACAGCAGAAAGTCTCTAAAGAAGAACGCCAGTCGTGGAAGGAGGCGGGTGCTAAATTGATAGATGGGCTATGGAAGAAGGAACAACTGTACTGTTTGCCTCGACTCCTGTATCCAGCCGTTGCGGCCTAGGCCCATGGACCGGTACATCGAGGGAAGAATCAAGCTTTGCTACTGGTACAGAAACTCTATTGGGCTCCAGGAATTTCCACCGTGTTAAGTGCACAGAACAAAGGTTGCACAATATGCCAAACCTGCAACCCATGTAGATTACAGAATGTACCGACAAAACACCTTGCCAAACCAGAGTATCCGTTCCAACGATTGCACATCACTCTCCCTAAAGCAGGATGATATGAATACTGCTTAGTGGTAGTGGATATGTTTTCCAGTTAGCCAGAAGCATTCGCCGTTCCAAACATGACTGCCAAGACTACCGCCAAGAAGCTGGTCTCTGAAGTTGTTTGCCGGTATGGAGTTCCAGAAATTATTGAAAGTGATCAAGGACCAGCCTTTTCCTCATGTGTATATCAAGAAATACTTACCATGATCGGATCAACAGTGGCGCTGCATACTCCTTACCATCCACAGTCAAGCGGCAAGGTGGAGAGATTGAATGGCACACTGAAAAGGCAGTTAACCAAAATGATGCAGGAGACTACGGCCCAGTGGCCTGAGCTCCTTCCCATTGTACTATATCACATACGCACCACCCCCATAGGGAAACAGAAACTGTCACCCTATGAGATATTATTTAGGTCACAACCAGCTATAGCTCGATTTACCCCACAACAATTATCAGAAGAAACATATTATGTTGTGCAATATGTGATTCAGCTTGCCAAAGCCTTAACTAACACCCATGCGTTAGTATCATCTTCTATTCCAGATCCAGCTGATGCAGAAGGTTGTCATATCCTTAATCCCGGAGATTATGTGTATGTGAAGAAGCATGTTCGGAAACACGGACTAGAACCATTGTATGACAGACCATACCAAGTGCTCCTGACAACCGCAACAGCAGTAAAACATGAATTTTCTGAATATAAGTCTAGTGATCCAACATGTGGTAATCCAGAAGTTGGATATTGTAGCCCCCTGGGACAAATGCCTTCATGGTGTATGCTATCAAATAACACAGTTTTTATCGATTTGGTACATAAGTTAGTATTACAGCACTCTGCTTTATGGGATCTACCATCAGCCAAATATTGGGTCTGTGGGAATAATGCGTATAAATGGCTCCCAGTCGGAGTAGGGGGGACTTGTACGTTGGCCCGGCTAACTCCAGCCACTTATCTTATTCCCCATAGTAAAGTAGATATGAGAGCCATCCCTCTTCATACCATCTATAAACGTGCCAAAGACAACACCCCACGCCCATCAGGAAGACCTCATTTAGTACAAATGGGTATACCCAATAAGATAGTCAGTACTGTCTTCCTCTACCCTATGGTAACACAAATGTGGGACAAATTAGTGGAAGTCACTGATTACTTAGATGATCAGATTTGGAATATTTTGGAAGTAATTAATACTACTGTTGCAGTGCAGAATCAACTTATTATAGTGGCCAATCAACATACTTTAGTGCTGGACTATTAGACAGCAGCTCAAGGAGGGATGTGTCAGGTTATAGGCCCAGCCTGTTGTCACTATATTGACCCCGACTCTACCATACGGTTAAAGACTAAAATGGAAGGCATTAGAAAACTCAGGGAAGAATATAACAAACATAACGAATTGACCAAAGACCATTGGTGGTCTGATACATTTTCCTTTTTAAATCCTGCTAATTGGTTTAAAGGGATTGGTGGGTGGATTTCTGGAATATTACAAGGAGTGTTGCATATTGCTGCTTGCATCTTGTTAATATATGTCTTACTAAAACTAGTCTTTTATTGTATCCCATTTTGCATGAAGAAAACCTGCCAGTCATCAGAGAGCAAGGAGGACGCTGTAAACCGACATCCAGTGCTACTGTACACGGACCTCCCAGATGTAACCAGCATTGAGGACCTGAACGACAAGGGAATGATGACCTTTAGATGACCTTTCCCCGCATGCCCCGACCAACCTCACGTCTGAAGATCAGAGCTTTATGATTATGTCAACAAACAAGGGGGGATGGACATGCCGCGACAGCCTCGATTGGTAACAAGGGCACTAAGTGAGTGAAGACCAATGTAACTCAGGCTCAAAGCATGACCCTGGGATAGCACCTCTGTTGTTGATAATAACATAATTTTTAGGGGGGAATGAAAAGGACATATTGATACTCATGCTAGAGCAACTACATTTTGTCTGCTTGCTTTAAAATCATGTTATTATCACTCATTGCATAACATACTTCTTTCTTTCTCTTCCCATGGAACTTTCCCACACTAACTTTTTCTCACAAGAACATTTTATATTTTGTCAGACACTCCGCTCCTGTTATCTAACTAGTTTAGGCCCAGATTGACCTTGTACAATTTCCATAGTGCTTCGAACTAACGATGATAATATGACCAAATATGTGTTTCCGTAATAATTGTACTAACATTGGTTAGCCTATAGTACTGTAGTAAAATATTCAAAACAATATAAAATGCTAAGCAAAATAAACGGGATCAGAGATTCTTTGAATCCTCCCAATACTGAACATTGTTTCCGTTTTGTTTTCTGGGGATTGCAATCAACATAATAATTTGACACTCACTTGGTCAACCGTGAAGGGTTATTGCCCTCCCTCAACACCTGCTGCATTCTGATACAGACTCTGCCTGCTGCACTCCTGATACAGACTCTGCCTGCTGTACATCTGATACAGACTCTGCCTGCTACACTCCTGATACAGACTCTGTATGGAGCAATATATGGGGCCCATAATACTGTACAGAGCAATATACGGGGCCCATTATTCTGTAAAGAGCATTATATGGGGTCCATTATTCTGTATGAAGCATTATGGGGGGCCAGCATTCTGTTTGGAGCATTATATGGGGGCCAGTATTCCATCTGGAGCATTATATGGGTCCATTATTCTGTATGGAGCAATATATGGGGGCCCATAATACTGTACGGAGCAATATATGGGGCCCATTATTCTGTATAGAGCATTATATAGGGTCCATTATACTATATGGAGCCTTATATGGGGTCCATAATACTGTATGGAGGACTATGTGGTGCCCATAATACTGTATGGAGGACTATACTGTCTTGGAGTAATACGTGTGAGTATGATTTTTTATTTTTATGCAGAGGATGCCTATAAAATAAAATATATACAGTGGGGAAAATAAGTATTTGATACACTGATGATTTTGCAAGTTTTCCCACCTACAGAGCATGGAGAGGTCTGTAATTTTTATCGTAGGTAAACTCATCATAAATGCTGTAATTTTAATGTTGGGGAGCAGGAAAGAATAAAAAGCTGGACTGTGGAGTTAGTATCAGAAGAAGGTACCGATTCCAGCTGCATGAAGAAAAATGTAAAAACGTCTATATTGTTAATATTGTATAATATAAATTATTTTCATGTATAAATTGCTGAATATTTACTCTTATTTGTTGCAGTACATTTTTTATTCGTAATTATTATAGATGGAAGTTTGGCTTACTGACCCCACAGCCCTAGTTTAAAGGCTTTTTCCCAGAAGTGAATTCATATGACTGGAGTACAGTATGTCTTATTAGGTGGATATGGGGAATGTGGCTGCTGCGAACCCCAGGATGTACAGCACAGGAACTGCTTTGTGGCGCCCCTGAGGGTTCGACCGCCACAGGGATGCTGCACTTCTTTAATGGAGTGTAGTGTCCCTCCTCTGAGGTAAGAACAGTGTCATGGTCGGGACCCAACCTTAGCATCCAACACCATATTTCTCCACCAGAGGGGGCTAGTATGCACTAGGTGCTGCCCTCCTGGTTACAGGGATACTGGTGAACCAAGAGTTAGGGGAACCAGTTAGTGGGTGAGGGTGGAGGACTTACAATTTAGTGACATCTTAAAATTCATATTTAATAAAAAGCCATCTTGGTTCGTGGTCTTTTCGCTGGACCTGGGAATCTAGTCTTTCGCTGGTCCTGGTAGTCCGGTCTTTGACGGTCCTGGTTAGTCATCTTGCCTGGCTGTCATGTACTGTGATCTCCTACCCTGAAAGTGGATCCTGTGTGGACCTGTAGCTCCACAGCAAATGGATCCCAGGGAGGATGCAGACGGAGCGGTATACGCCACCTGTCCTCGCCAACCTAATATATTCAGTGGGAGTCCGGCTGCAAGAGGGGTACCGGCCCCCGACACCCAACCTTGCTACTCCATGTCCTGGTCAGGATCCCACCGGGTATCGGAAGGAGCGGAGCTGCCACCCGTGCCCTTTTTCTGAGAGGAGTTCAGAGGGAGACCCGGCCTATCTACACACACAGACAGGAAAGGATACGGTCTGTAGTTCAGGAACACTCTGGTGCGGGGTCCTGATTGAATGCTGGACTTGCTCGGAGGTAGTAGGACCCCCGTCCCTGGTGACCGCAGGACTCCGCGGGGAGCAGGGAGTCACCTTCCTTCTGCCATCTCTAATGTGAGTAAAGCCTTGGAAGTTCACCCCTACGGCCTCCGGACTGTTTATTCTGCGCTACACCGCACGACGTGGCACCCGTACTCCTCTACTACTACCCCTGTCATCCTGTCTCTCTGCCCTGAGGCCTTGCTCCGCCTGTGGGGAGTAGTAATAACTTTGGGCCGCCATAACACCATGCCTCAGCGGACTGCTGGTGGCCTTCACCAGGTGCCACAGGTGGCGTAGTCGGAATCAGCCACTCAACCCGGATAAGCCCACACCATCCTTTTAATTGTGACGGCCCTGAGCATGGGTCGGGTCCGGGCCACGGCTGCACCCCATCTCTCCATCATGGGACCCAACTCTGAGTCCCCCATCTCCCAGGGTAAAGAAAAGGGCTTTCGAGTAGAGGCGTCACAGCTTCCTATGGATAACACTTAAGTAAAGCCACATTTAGGTATAAGGGTTCAAGTGTCTTGAAAATCTAGGGATCAGAACATGTTTTTCCTTGGATTGACTGTCATTCATAGATGTAACAGGATCACTCGTCCTCTCCTCCACTTTTGGCCAAGGTTTATAGGGTAAATCTAAGACATGAAACGGATATTCTCCTGTTTGTAACCCCTCGCACTAGACATATATAACGTATCGTACTGATATGCCATGAATGTCAGTAATATTCTATTAAATACAAATGAACATTATTCAATTTGATTTTTTTTTTAATTAAGAATATCATGGAAGAATGATGAGATGTTTTTGGAGGGGCCTTCTTCTTCTGCAGATGTTCCTTGCTGGTCAGAAGGCCACAGGCAGATGGTACAAATCCTTCCATAGAGGTGCAGCTTTGATGGTGGACATGCTGCACCCTCTTCAGGGTGCTAGACGTGGGGTCTTTCTGCTCTCGAGATGTTTATGCTGCCCCGCTGACAGGCTGCAAATATACAGCTTTCTCTGATGGAATGAGCAGCCCTGGATAATCCTCGCCGGCAGGATGATATCAGCCGACGGAAGATAGAACCTATGAGAGGAGACATAACTAATGTAAGTAATGGCACTCCATATTAGAGGATACTACTGTGGTGTCACTGTGGCAGGACGGTAGAGGAGTCTTATCCTTACAGAGGTGCGGGGTCATTGTCAGTCATTGTACATGTGACAATCCCACCACTGACAGAGAACATCTGCTCCACATGACTTCTTCTCACTGACTGACATCACACAACATGGAGCTTGTGGTCACACTTACCTCTTCTACTTCTCCCCTCTTCTACTTTTTCTGCTTCTTGTTGTTTTCTCAATGCAGATTTTCTTCTCCCCTGAACTGGAAGTTCTAATCAAGAATCAAGAAAAAGATGTAGATTATAAACACCTAAAAGATTAGCTTTGTATCTTTATAGAGGTATCTTATTCTTGTACCCTGTAGTCCTCGTAATTTATTATTGCACCATAATAGAGAGAATATGTCATATATACATAACATAATCTGAGGGTCTGAGAAATAGATTGCCTTGTGAACTGATTAATATAAAACCTGATATGTGTTGTCAGTTTTTATATTAATCAGATCACAAGGCAATCTATTTCTCAGACCCTTAGATTATGTTATGTATACGATATGACATATTCTTTCTATTATGGTGCAAAAATAACAGACGCCTTATTACCATCACATTACTTGCAGGATGCCACAGTGTTGCCTTATAATCAGTGTAACATTAAGGACATAAGGAGGATCAGTATAGGCTCATATGGAGCCATGGGTACAGTATTCAATATCAGTTTGGCAGAAGACTGAATGGCTCCTTATAACTTAATGCATTATATAAAAGAGTGAGTTTTTTACACAATGAAGTGCTGGACTGTACTTTGTTTTATAGGTAGTAATTTTCTGAGCCTTTATGTGCACGTTCACATTACACTTTTTGATCTGAGGCTGTAATAGGATGGCCAATAGACCTGTACATACCTGACAATGGGGATGACTGGCTGTCTTTAGCAGTGAAACGCTGCTTGTCACCATCAGATTCAGGAGAGGAAGATTCTTTTTTCCTGTTTGGTAGAAGAGAAAAATATAAATTACAAGTGAAAACAATACAAAAGGGAAGAACATCTGTGTGCAAGGCCTGTTAGGACGTTTGGATAACATGGAGGGGATGCAATGCTCAGGACTCCCGGCAAGAATGGAGAATCACTAGTAATGTTAGCCTGTAATGATCTGGAAATGAATGGCTGGTCTCAATGATCACCTTTTATCACCAGCATTCTCACAAGCCAGAACCACGGTGATGAGCAATCAAGGGGTCATGGATCCTGGATTTAGTATTGAGTTACATTTGTCTTGCATTTGGTGTTCTGAACATACATCTGACTTGAACCCCATAATAGTAATTTACTCACATGTCTGAATGTTTTGCGTTTTCTGGGGAATACCCTGGAGGTGACTTGGGTTCTTCATTGTTCATCATTTTGGTATTGATGGAACAGAGCTAAAGCATGGAGAAAAATAAAATATATGTATAGTTCTAAACTTTATCTTAGTTATAGGTTTTATTGATCTTTTGGGTCACATACTTACTTTAGAAAGCCTATGAGAAGATGATAGAAACTTTTGGATTTCTGGCCAGTCATTGTCCTCACTTGAGTCTTCCTCATCTAAATCACTATGTTGGTATCTGCTACGTCGAGCTGCAAAGTACAAGTGTTATTAGAGATTACTAGTTACAGACAGTCACCAGGTTATAATAATTATGGAGACTGATTGTCGCATAAAATGAAAGACAAGACAAACAGCAGCTTTCTGAAGATAACGTCTCATTCTACTTACTGTCAAAGTAGCGGGTGTCCTCATCTGACTTAATATGAGGAATGAACTGTGGCTTCTTACTTAGAAGATTGTTAAAGTCCAAGTTTTCCAGAAATGGATGCATCTTGATCTCATTTGCTCCTCCTAGAAAATAAAAGACAATAGAAAGATATACAGACATTGTCAGGGAGATGGTTCCATATCTGTACATTTTATGTTAAGCTGAACTGAAGATGTAACAGAGCCAAAGTGAAGGGAATATAGTGAAAGTCATAGCATGAAGAATGGAGAATGCACAAGCTGGTAGAGTAGAGCACTTCAGTGCTGATCCTCATGGATGTAATAATTTTTCTTGTCACAGAGGTGTAATAAGTTATTATTAATACTTTTATATACATTACCTGTCCCAAGTCTATATGCTGGGTCTTTTCTGAGCAGCTCAGTGATGATATCTTGAGCATCGGGTGAAGGAGCAGAATTATTAAATTTCCAAGTTATGTCATCTGTTATATAAAAAGCAAATATTACAGAAAATGAAACCTCTTCATTTACTTTATTAAAAATAAAATCTTTTGCCTTAACACAAGTAACTAATCCACAGAACCAACCTAATCAAAAAACAATGACATCACATATCATTCAGATATTTTTACTTACCCCATAAAATACGGCTCAAAGTCTCGTATTGGGAACGCCCACGAAATGGTACACGTCCTACAAGAAATTTATGTAGGATGATTCCAATTGACCACCAGTCAGCTGGCCTTCCATAGCCTTCCTGTAAAAGCACTTCTGGAGCTGTGTAACTATAGGTGCCACAAGTCTGGAAACCAACAGAGGAATGAGATGATGATCAGTGAAAATAATTGTGACAAATAGCATTAGTGGAAATGTTTTCTAAATGAGAAAATATCAGAGAAGGAGAAATATATGAGATCAGTAAAGAAAAAGTTGGTGCCTACCTCATTATCACAGAACTCTCTGGTGATGTCCTCAGTTGGAGCCTTGTAGATGTTTGATGTTGGTCTCATGAGGCAGAGTTTGGACAGCCCAAAATCGGTGACTTTAATATGACCGGTTGATGTTACCAGGAGACTGTGAAAAAAAGGATGGTATAAGCCCCAAATAATAACCCATAGACTTTATGACAATTTCTGACTTTTTCGTATTTACTGTACATCAAGGGTCACTTACTTTGAAGGCTTCAGGTCTCTGTGCATTACACCGTAGCTATGCAGGTATTCAACAGCTAAAACTGTTTCTGCGATGTACATACGGGCCAAGGGGACAGGTAAACGCCCACAGTGTTTCAAGAGAGTGTCACAGTCTCCTCCTACAGAAGAAAGAAAATATGACAGGAGAGGGTTTGTTACAATGGGTTTAATCTGCAGGTTAATAGCATTCTGAAGGTACCAGCCACCGCACTGACTGCCCGGCTGTCCCGGCTGACAACTGGTTTTTACCTTTCCCCTTTTCAATGAGATGTGTTCTTACACAGTCTGATATTGTGAGAAATAATGGGACACGGACAGACTGCTGGTACACTCGAATTATACTGACAATTTATAACATTAAGGCTGAATTCACACATCTGTGTGTCACGGTCTGAGTCCAACCATCATCCAGGGACTGGCAGCCGGTATATTGACCCGAAATTAACAAGCGCATAAGCAAATATGTAAAGTTCAGGTCAGGAGACCAATGGCCGGTCTGTGAATAATGGTCTGTACTCAGACCGTGACACACAAACGTATGAATTCAGCCTTATTCCGACATTTCTAGGAGGGATCACAGAGGAACTTCACAATTGTTAATTGGAGTACCAGTATTTACTATATTCTGCCCATGAATTTGTCTGATCAGTGATGTATTTTTTAGCATAGTCTGCAGTGTTATAATAGTCTGCAGTGTTATAATAGTCTGCAGCCGTCTGTGTTGAAGCGGTGTCTATTCACCATATAGTGTAAGTACAACTATGCGCTTTTTTTCTTACATATAGCTATCCACTCTCCTCTCATGGTTAGATATTAACATCAACAAGATTCTATTATACCATGCTGACAGATTGCTGACACCTCTATGAATTATATATTTATTTAGCTTATTAATTGTAAGATACATAGTATAGCTTATACTTTTTGGCCGTAGTAGTGTCCCTTTGTTGTAGGAGTTACCTTGTTATTTTTAACTATGGATTCCATGTGACTAATACAGATTCATGTTTTTATATTGGACATTGTGTCATTGCACTTGTTTTGCAGCTTTTGCACATTTGTGGTTTTGCTTTATATACTGTATAATGTAGAGCGTATACTATATACTGCAGAGTGACCCTATACAGAAAGGCAGAGCCGGGCTTCATCTACAAGCCTCTTATTACTTTCTCTATGAAATGCTCATCTATACAAACTCTTATAATAAAGTCAAATCCTCCTTTTAGCCATAGTAGAGATTTCTGCCACGCTCAGTGAGGATGTACGCCGGAGACTTCACAGAGATAATAATTTTTTGGGCATCTTGGTAACAGATAGGTGCTAGAGATAAGCAGATCCGGGCTGGATATAGATATGATAGATATGACCTACCTGCTACATACTCCATGACCATACACAGATGATGGGTAGTTGGAAAGGAGCAGAACATGGAGGCCACAAAGGGACAATCAGAGAATGTTAGGATGTCCCTCTCTAGAAAGGCACGTTCCAGGCTTATTGGATCTCTCAAGTTCCGCTTGTCCAGTTTCTTCATAGCGAATGTCTGGTTTGTGTCTTTGTGGCGCACTAAGTGGATGGTCCTGGAGAGGAGAAAAATCCATGATTTATAATGAATTTTTACTAACGTTCTGTTTATAGACATCTTCAAATGATCTCCTGTACTAATGGTTAATACTAGATGTACGGCCAACACTAGAAATCCATGAAATAACATTACATAAATGATCATCTATGGGAGATCCTCATCCATGCCACATCCTGAATGACCTGAATAGTGACAATTAGACGTGGATTGTAGAGATGAGCAAATAAATTTGAGTGGAATAGAATTCTACTTAAATTTTACAAAGATCCGCATTCGCCAAAATGGCGATTTTCTTTTTGTAATTTGCTTCCTCACGCAATGAGCAAAATGGCAGGCGTTGGCCACTATTTTCTAAACCTTAAAAGGCCATCAAAATGTTAAAAAATAAACAAATTCTTACACTCATCTCTCCAGTCCTTCCAGCTCAACCGACTGGACTTTGCTGCATCCTCAAATCTCTTCTGCTAGTGCTGACATCCAAATGTCTCTCAGGCTTGGTTGGATCATTCAGCATCGAAGATGTCCTGAAGAATTCTGTGCAAGTGCATGAAGGATCACATCATGACGCTGTGACCCTTCATGTGCTTGTATAGAACCCTCCTGGACCTCCTCAAAGCCAGAAGTTCTGGCCTAGACTGAGCTGCGGTGTTCTGATGATGCGGTGAGAATTGGACAAGTGACGGTGAGGAGTGAAGGGATTGGAGAGTTGAGTGGTAAGGTAAGTAAGTGTATTTTTCATTTTTTACATTTATTAGGCTCTGGGGTCAGGAGAGATCCAGAGCGTAATAAGGAATAATACATTTGCATAGAATAACTTCTCCATAAATCGGATGAAAGTCTGCGTGATCAGGCGAATTTGAATTTTGCCAGATCCGCTCAATTCTAGTGGACAGTGATGTGGACTCGTATAATTTCTCTGTGGTAACATTGTACTGGCAGGGCACAGAGACTGAGGCATCGCCATAAGGAGCCCTAGGAAATGTATATTATCCCAAACCATAGGCTCACCCAAAAGCTCCACTGCTGATCAGTTTGATCGGTTTGTAGTCAGTCTTGCAAGGATTTCTCCCCACATTCAATGATCCGTTCAAGGCCTAGAAATAATAAGAAATTATGTTAAGACATATAAGCTCCAGATGCAGGAACGTCTCCCTTCTATATTATGTCCCTGCTGATTACAGTGCAGCACATGTAGAAGACGTGATGCAAGTCTGACCCTCTGCAGACACTATTATATTATAAGGGGAAACCCTTCATGCATACATAAATATATATATATATATATATATATATATATATATATATATACATATATATATATATGCGTATGGCAGGGGAGGATAAGGGACAACACAAAGGAGAGAGCAGGAATAATAACATCACACACAATAGGTCTGATCTGCCTAAGAGCAGCGATATCCCATTGTCATCTGGGGTGTAATATTATATGTGTAATTCATTCCCCGTTATCTGATGATATACAGACTTCTCTGATACTTACACTGGCAGATTCGTGGATCTCTGGTGTCTCACATTTTCCATCAGTAATTGCCGGCACAGTTATTTCTAAAATAATGATAAAATAATGAAGAGATGTCATTTATCAGTCTGTATCAGTACTTAATATACAACACATCCATATAATGAAGGAAATGACAAGACCTCTGTAAATGATATAAAACTAGGTCTATGGTATTCTGTACATACTGTATACATGTATGGCACATCCATAGATAGATATACTGCACCATAAATGTGCGACTGTTCAGGATCTGATTAATTCTTGAACAATTACATAATTGGGGAACTATGAGCCACCTTGTACATTTTGGAGCTGAGAAGAGCACAGAGGAGAGAAGCAGAATTCCATGAGCCCTCTCCATTATAGTCTATACAGAGGATAAAGAATAAATCTACATATTCTCTGTGGTTCTCTATAATGTCTCGATATTTGAATGTAAAATATTAGATGATCGGCTTATCTTCCATCAGATCATTTTCTACCTCTAGCTGACTAATATTAAAGTCAGGCATATTCACGTTTTGCCCCTCTTCGGAGTCACCTTCTGATGTTTCCTGATGGTTAGAATATGTACAATTAGTATAACATTTCACAAATACTAAATTACTGTATACACAAAGCAGGAAGGACTAAACCTGGATTTACTGGATAATTTCAATATTGAGAGGACTATTCACAGCCGCCCCATCTAGTAAATCCACATTAATAAATAAGGGACTTGTATCTACAACTGTTCTCTAATAACTTCTATTATCAGAACAGCAGCATTTACCAGAAGAAAATTGTGATGATCGGGCAAAACAGATACAGAATACAAACTCCGTATCGCTGAGTACAGACTGTCATCACAGATGATGGAGCCACAGGAACAGGCTGTCATAATATCCTGTGCCTGGCTGGAGATGACAGGGAGGCCTCTAACATCATAAATCTGACCTTCTGCTATATGACTGGTAATCTGGAGAAGATCAGACAACAAGGACATGTGATATAGAAGACGATGGATCCTTACCAGGTGCTCCGGTGAGCGGGCCGGACTCTTCAGTATACACAGGACATTTTGGGCCAGTTGTTTAAAAAAGGCCAATTCTCCACTTTGGGATTTTTCTTCAGCCTATCAAAATGCAAATATATAGAAAAGGAAAATAATGAGGGAAAGTGCAGAATCTAGGAGGCCATTTATGTCACCATTTTGCTCCTATCTGCAGCTATAATTACTACATAGCTGGATATTTGGTATAGAAACCTATCAGATACCCCATGCCCTGTAAACCCGCCGTATTCAGCCATGTGTGATAGAACCCCCTTCCCTAACTAGCCTCATGTAACATAAATTCGGTTAAATAAATTCTTTTAAAAACATTTATAAGCTCTGCTTTCCCTATGCTAATGAGGGTTTTGACTAGTTGATGGTGCGTTAGTTTCCAGACTAGTCACTCCTCTTCCATGCTCGTGCAAATTATGTTATCACGTCCAAAGGGATATCATAGAAGAGAGCTGACTAGACTGGGGAACTAACGCTCCATCAGCTAGTCAAAACCCTCATTAGCATAGGGAAAGTGGAGGTTATAAATACTTTTTTTAAATAATTAATTTACCCGAATTATGCTACACAGAGCTGGTTAGGGAGGGGTTTTTATCACACATGGCTGAATACTGCGGGTTTACAGGGCATGGGGGACCTGACAGGTTCCCTTTAAATAAACTTGTATTCAATTATTATTAAATACACAATTATTAAATACAATATTAGATACACGGGGGTATCGCTGTTACACTAGGGCTATATACTCTTGTATAAGCAGTGGTGGTGAAATATGATGTCATAATAGCAGTGATGCCGTGATGGAATGTTGTGATGGAATCTTAACAGAGTATCTCAACTTAAAAGAACGTTGCCTAGCAATAGTTAAGGTGACAACTCCATATTCTAAGTATTAGAACCAGATGCTGGAATGTAAGAAAGAGCTATGGGTACTTTTCTCTTCTGATCAGTGAGGGTATTTTTATGCTCTAAGGTAAATTATTAATATCTACTATACACAGTAAAAATCATAATTACGTATTTATGATATTTCTGAGAAATCTAGATTCAGGTTCTAAAAGAAGTATCTTTTCTAAGATATCAGGGCTGGACTGGGAATGAAATCAAGCCCTGGCATTTGTATCAATCCTGTCCAAGCTACACTTTTACACCCACTGGGGATCTCTGTTACAAATATAACCCTGCCTGACATAGGAGAAAATCTAAATTGTATTACTATTAATCATACTACTATATAGGGGTGACCATCTAAGCCTCTTTATACTAATAGTAATGATAACAATAATAATAATAACAATAACATTTGATCCTGCTAATAATAATAACAACAATAATAATAATAAATTGTGCAGATTGTCTGCTATTTACCTGTTCTACTAATGTCTTGATGTTCTGCTGTAAATGCTCAAGATATTCAAATGTAATGCGACCTTGGTGATATTTGGTCAGGCAGTCCCTTACCAACTCCATAACCAGCCGGTAAGTGAAGCTGAGGACGCCATCGGGTAGTGGTAGCACAATGTCAGGGGTATAGGTGGTAAGAATCCCCTGGAGTAGTGCCAACTCCTGAAATTTGTCTGGAAGAATTCCAGACATTTCAATCAAATCCAAGCGCAATCAGTATATCACTAGTAAATAGCTAAACACTGAAAACAATGACACCGGGGTATCACTGTGACAGGGGGCCTATAAACACTTGTATAAGTAGTGGTAGTGAATTATGATGTCATAATAGCAGTGATGACATGATGGAATCTTGTGATGGAATCTTAAAGGGGCATTTCACCTTATAAGGAAGTTGCCTAGCAACAGTTAAGGCAACAGCACCATAGACTGAGCATCAGTACCAGATGCTGGAATGCAAAAGGATATTTTTATGATCTAAGATAAATTATTAATATCTGTTATACACATTAAAAAACATAATTACGTATTTAGAAGAAATCCGGATTCAAGTGCTAAGAAGTATCTTTACTTAGAGACCAGGCCTGGATTGGTAATGAAATCCCTCCCTGGCATTTGCATCACATTAGCCCATTCTACACCCGTATACCCACTTCCCAACATGAGAATTTTTATTACAAATATGACACTGCTTGAAATTGGAGAAATTTAAAATTTTATTACTACAATTTATCACGCTCACAATTGCTCGATAGTCAACTACCTGAGCATCTCACTGTTCGAGATGCTTGGCGCTCGGCGAGTATTTCCGGGACGCTCAGGAGGGAGCTCGGGTCCCCGCCCCGCATGTTTGGCGCTCTTTACACAGCAAATAAACATGTGGGGATTGCCTGCCACTCACTGTAATGCCATAGCCATGTTGGTTGTGGCATTACAGTGATTGATTGGCCACATAGCGTCATCAGGTCTATATAAGACCCGGGACCCTATGCTCGTCACAGTCTACCCCTGAAACAGGCAGATTAGGGAGAGATACTGATGAGTGAGGGAGAGAAATGGCAGATTATTAGTGAAGTATTAGGTATTCCACAGCAAGATATATATCCATCTGACCTAACAGTCCTTCTAAGGACTAATCAAGCTGCATATATTAATCCGGATGACAGCAGGAGTTAGGCAGGCAGAGTTTGTGGACAGTGTATACAGCAGAATAGGGTCCATTGCACATGCTGTCTGCTGCTGTTACAGATATCCATAGCCCTAGATATCAGGGCTAATTTTTTGTTTTGCTCACAATCTTGATTATTTGTTTTAAAAGCAATATAGTGCACCATTTTTACTGCTCCATTTGCTTGTTAGCAAAATACATCCAAAAATTGTGGAAGCAGAGAAACTTGCCCATCATCAGACATGATCCGATATTACTGCTGTAATAATCGTGAAATTTTTTAGAGTTTGCCAAATGTTACACTCCATTTCAAGTCTGCCAGCTGTGTGTTGTTGAACCTACTCACACTTGGTCGCGGACCAATACCACACTACAAGGCCACTGCCTAAAACCGTGGTCATCATGCGTAATCCCATATTACTGCAGTAATAATACAGTCATTTTGTGGAGCGTGCCAAATATACTCCATTTAAAATTAGCAAGGTGCGTGGCAAGGGACGGGGGAGTGGACGTGATGGTGATGGTGAGGCCAAGACCATGGGCAAGATGAAACTGTGTCTGCTGAGGGAGCACAACAAACACCCACACCATGTCGAACTACCTTCCTGTCCCAATTACTAGGGGCCACAGAACACCACTCTTGAAGCCAGAGCAGTGTGAAAAGGTTGTTGGTTGGATAGCAGATAATGCTTCCAGTCAGTTTGCCACCACCACCACAACCCTGTCTTCCACATGGTGAAGTCTCAGTAGCCGTGGGGGGCGGAGCCAGGTAGGCAATGTGAGTGGACGTGTTTTCGCGCTCTCCCGGCGGTGCCTAGTCAATTAGGAGATCCGTTCCGGCCGCCACCGCCAGCCTCAGCCGACCGGAAGGTGTGGGAAGTGCTGCGGATCATCGGGAGGGCTGCGGCGTGTGGAGGTGAGCTGGTATGACATGCCGGAGACAGAAAGATGCGGTCTGGGGAGAAGGAAGCAGCTTCCAAGATGGCGCTGAGAAGAGGGAGGAGGCGGCCAAAGCTAGCGCAGCCTGCCAACGCCGCATGAGTGTAGCGGCGAAGCTGGAGAGATATGCCCGCAATGTGGAGTGCACCGATCAGCAGGAGTCGGATAGAGGGGAGGAGGTGGACGGGGAAGAAGTGATGGCGCCACTGCCTGAGGGAGAAGGAGGAATGTCCCCAGGGAGTAATTATACTGTTGGGGAGATGATGTCTGCGACAACACAGGAGGAGTGTGATATACTGGAGAACCCCACTATCAAGGATGTGTTTGCTGTGGTGTCTTTCTGTAAACAGGCACTAACTACATTAACACAGCGGCGTGTGGAGGTGAGCTGGTATGACATGCCGGAGACAGAAAGATGCGGTCTGGGGAGAAGGAAGCAGCTTCCAAGATGGCGCTGAGAAGTGGGAGGAGGCGGCCAAAGCTAGCGCAGCCTGCCAACGCCGCATGAGTGTAGCGGCGAAGCTGGAGAGATATGCCCGCAATGTGGAGTGCACCGATCAGCAGGAGTCGGATAGAGGGGAGGAGGTGGACGGGGAAGAAGTGATGGCGCCACTGCCTGAGGGAGAAGGAGGAATGTCCCCAGGGAGTAATTATACTGTTGGGGAGATGATGTCTGCGACAACACAGGAGGAGTGTGATATACCGGAGAACCCCACTATCAAGGATGTGTTTGCTGTGGTGTCTTTCTGTAAACAGGCACTAACTACATTAACACAGCGGCGTGTGGAGGTGAGCTGGTATGACATGCCGGAGACAGAAAGATGCGGTCTGGGGAGAAGGAAGCAGCTTCCAAGATGGCGCTGAGAAGAGGGAGGAGGCGGCCAAAGCTAGCGCAGCCTGCCAACGCCGCATGAGTGTAGCGGCGAAGCTGGAGAGATATGCCCGCAATGTGGAGTGCACCGATCAGCAGGAGTCGGATAGAGGGGAGGAGGTGGACGGGGAAGAAGTGATGGCACCACTGACTGAGGGAGAAGGAGGAATGTCCCCAGGGAGTAATTATACTGTTGGGGAGATGATGTCTGCGACAACACAGGAGGAGTGTGATATACTGGAGAACCCCACTATCAAGGATGTGTTTGCTGTGGTGTCTTTCTGTAAACAGGCACTAACTACATTAACACAGCAAGTCCTGGGTGTACAATCTGAAGTGGCTATCATTAAAAAAGATATGCAAAAGGTTAATACCAGGACTGGTGAGGTGGAAACCAGAGTGGGAGAGACTGAGGATCGGATTAATAAACTCACAAAGTCTGAAAAACAGTTTAAACAACAAATTTCTGAAGTTATGGCCAAAAATGATGATCTGGAGAACCGCTCCAGAAGAAATATTAGGATAGTTGGACTTCCAGAAAAGTCTGAAGGAAGAGAGCCCACTGATTTTGTTGAGAAATGGCTGAGAGAGAAGATTGGAGTGGACTCTCTCACTAAATTTTACGCGGTGGAGCGTGCACACAGAGTATTAATGTAGCCTCAACCCCCGGGCAAAGGACCGCGTGTTATGATTGCAAAGCTACTCCACTATAGGGACAGAGACATCATTATTCGCAAAGCAAGGGAGTGTGATGAGATTACAATAAATGGCCAACGGATTTGCATATACCCTGATTATTCGGTAGCTGTCCAGAAGCAGCGAATGCAATTTGGAGGAGTTAAAAGACGTCTAAGAGAACTGGGTGCAACGTACTCAATGTTGTTCCCTGCCAAACTGCGAGTGGTAGCTATGGATAAAGTTTTCTTTTTCGTAAAGCCAGAGGAGGCCACAGAATGGATTGATATTAATGCTAAATCTTTATGTAACATCTGCACATGGAACTGTCAGATCAGCCCGCGACCAATCACCGATATTGCCGCCAAATTTAAACACCGCTTTGCTAATTGGTCGCGGTTGCCGGCTGCGACCAATCAGCGATTTTGGCGACAAATTTAAACACCGCTCTGCTAATTGCGCCCGGTCGGCCGCATACATATTCTAGAATACCCGATGCGTTAGAATCGGGCCACCATCTAGTAAATAATAATACACCTGAAACCCAGCGTGACCTTAGGAATGCGCAGGTTAAGATAAATAAGATTTTAATAGATAAAATGGCAAAAATACAGGCGTTCCGGAAAGCCAGTTTCTATGCTGAGGGGGAGAAGGTGGGACATCTATTATCAGTTATAGCATCGGCACAAAGGAGTAGTTCATTTATCCATGAAATGGTAAATGATAAGGGGAGGGTTGTTACAGAACTGGAGGGGATACTGAAAATCTTTAGAGACTTTTATAAAAAAAACTTTACTCCTCGGAAGGGATAGTGGCATTTGAGGAGATAGATAATTTTGTTGATTTAGTGTCGCTCCCTAAGCTAAACAATGAGAGCAGAGAGAGGTTGGATTCCTCCATTACTGTGGAGGAGATGGAGATTGCTCTGCATGGCATGACTAATGAGAAGGCCCCGGGTATGGATGGGCTACCGTCAGAAGTATATAAACAATTTGCAGAACTTTTGTTGCCTAAACTATTGAAAGTATTTGAAGAGGCCAATGAGGGAGGATTGCTGCCTGCTTCTATGAGGGAGGCGGTGATAGTGGTGATTCCTAAGGAGGGGAAGGACCCTAGAATACCTGAATCATATAGACCAATCTCTTTACTGACAACTGATGTTAAAATCATGGCCAAAGTCCTGGCTAATAGGTTGACTGGGATCATTTCCTCCTTGATACATCCGGATCAGTCGGGATTCATGCCCAATAGATCTAGTGCGGTTAATATAAGAAGATTGTATCTTAATCTCCAATTACAGACTGATAACCCAGGTCGTAGAGTAATCGCCTCACTGGATGCCCAAAAGGCGTTCGATAGTGTACAATGGGAATATTTGTGGAGAGTCATGCAAAAATTCGGTTTTGGACCAAGGTTTATCGAGTGGGTTCAATTGTTGTATTCCCAACCTACTGTTAAGATTAGAGTTAACGGAGCGATATCCCCTTCGTTCCATTTGAATAGGGGAACCAGACAGGGGTGCCCACTGTCACCGCTCCTCTTTGCTATAGCAATCGAACCTTTGGCTGCAGTCATCAGGGAAACAAAGGAGGTCCAAGGGTTCAAGTATGGAATATTAGAGGAAAAAATTGCTCTGTATGCGGACAATCTTTTATTGTTTTGGGTGATCCATGTGAGTCATTGAGTTGTGCCATGCAGATAATTGAGAGGTTCAGGGCGATATCGGGGCTGAAGATTAACTGGTCCAAATCAGTTTTGTTTAAAGTGGATCGAGAGGTAGAATGGACAGATAGAGAAAAGGAAGCCAATAACTTGCAGTGTAAAAAAGTATTTAAATATTTGGGAATACAAGTATCTTTACCAGTAACAGACTACCTTAATATCGATTTATCACCATTACTTCAAAACGTGAAAACTAAAATAGATATATGGACTAAACTACATATAACAGTGATGGGGAGAATAAACATTTTTAAAATGATCTTGATGCCCAAGTTGTCGTATGTCTTACATAACGCTCCTATGTGGATATCTAAATAGAGATTTAAGTCCTTAAATGTGATGATCAGAGCTCTGGTATGGGGGAAGAAGCAGGCAAGAATAAGGCAAGAAGTTCTCCAAAGACCCAAAGATGAGGGCGGATTGGCGCCGCCAAACCTGGAAATATATTTTCTGGCAGCTCAGAGTCAGCATTTTAAAGGGTGGTCATGCTCCGGGTCTGGCGGATCTATTAAAAGAATATTGGAGTATTCCATTGGGAAAAGACAGATACTTGAGGGCCTGGAGGGAGGAGACATGAATAGGTTGGGGGAAAAAATGCCTACAATAGATCTTATACATAAAACCTGGAACACAGTAAAGAAGGTAAGGGGAATAAGGGGACTAACCAAGTTTACACCTATATGGAATAATAATAATCTCCCAGAGATACAAAAGATTGGTAATATAAGAGAATGGACAGGTAGAGGAATTAATTATATGTATCAAATAATGGAGGGGGAAAGTCTTAAACCTTTCTCGCAGTTGCAGAAAGAATTCTTGCTGCCAAATACAGAATGGTGTCACTATGGGCAGGTTAATCATGCAATTAAATCCCAAAGAACCAAACAACGACTGGTAGTGGAAGCACATCTAGTACTGGAGTAGATTTGTTAGGAGGGGGGTACCAGGGGAGTAATCTCGAGCACGTATAGAGACTTGATGCATACATTTCTCCTGGAGTTTCCATTGAGATCTAAAAGTAAATGGGAAGAGGAAGTGGGATTCATAAGAGAAGATATTTGGGAAAACATCCTGGAGTATATACCTAAGCTTTCTATGAGCGAACCTGCAAGACTGTCACACATTTATGTAATTCACAGAGTTTATAGGTCTCCGGTAATTATGCACAAAATGGGGCTGAGGGTTAACTCAGAGTGCCCAAGATGTGGAAAAGGGGAGGCGGGCATATTTCACATGATGCGGGAATGCCCTAGGCTATTAAGGTTTTGGTCTGGGGTTGTTGCTACGATTGAAGGGGCGTATAGATGCGGTGTCTCTGGTGATCCTATTACATGCTTGTTGGGCTATGTGGAAGAAATCTTAGCTGATAAAAATATTAAAATAACCATTGCTAGACTACTTTGCTGTGCTAGGAAAGTAATAGCAAGAAATTGGACTGGAGTTGACCCCCCCTCGGGGGAAGAATATTCTAAACAAGTAGAATACATTATACAGATGGAAAGAGGTATATATGAAAAAAGAGGGAAACAGAATATATTTGGAAAGATATGGGAGCCTTGGATACAATATAAGGGAATTTGAGAGCACTGATTTCAAACATGTATCATATAGTATAAACTAATACTTGTATAATGCACCTCTGGTTTTCTACCATAATTGGTTAATATGATTTTTTTTTGTCTTTGTTTCTTAAGATATAACATAGGGGAGGGGAATGCTGTCGGAATGGGTGGGAGGGGGGGGGGGGATTGAAGGGATGTTTGGGTATGTTATGTTTTCTCTCACAATTTAATGCTTTGAGAAATATTGTATGATCAGAATATGTTTAATAAAAATTTATTTGATTTAAAAAAAAAAAAAAGTCTCAGTAGCCGTGAGTCTGGACCACATATTCCTCATTCTGATCCTCCTTCCTCCCACCATGCCGAGTGCCCAGAGACAAATGATCCCACACTTGGACACTCCGAAGAGCTGTTCACTTTTTCATTTATAGATTTGTGCCTCTCGCATGGCCCGAGGCAAGAGGAGATCGCATGTAGCGGTGCCAAAATATCTGAGCAGCCACAATCACATGAAGGCAATGGTGAGAAACTGTCGCAGGAGGTGGATGATGATGATGAGACACAATTGCAAGCAAGTCAGGAGGAGGCCCAGTGTGCGTACATGGAAGACGAGGTGGTGGACGATGAATTCACTGACCCAACCTGGCAAGGTGACATGTTTAGCGAGGACAGCAGCACAGAAAGAGTGGGAGTGTCACGTACAGTGTAGGAGAGACAAAGTGCGACACGAATGAACGAGAGGAAGGGAGCCCAGACACTAGGGAAAGGGGGAAGTGGAGACCTCCTAGGCTGGCCTGCCATCACCCTGTCTCCCCTACCTTCCCTATATTGGTTCCTCACCAATCACCACACAGGAACCTATCCCTGTATTTCCCTAGTACTGGGCCCTGGATAGGGAAGGGGGGACCCCCCATGACAGCTAAAGACAGCAAGGGGAGACAGACACAGGGAAAGTAGCTTAGATTGAGTCGACTTCAGAGAGACGGCACACACGTCCTGTTAGCACCAGAGAGGAAGTTGTAGCACCACAACAGGCAGGAACAAGTAGTGGGGTGGCCACAGATACAAGGTGGGCAACTGTTCCCCTGAACATCAACACAAGGGAAGTTGCCAGTCCAACTGTTAGCTCTTCCAGAGTCTGGCTCTTTTTTAAAGACTGTCTAGAACCCCAAAAAGGCCATTTGCAACACTGCCATGCCAGCATCAGCAGGAGCAGCAAAACTACAAGCCTGACCACCACCAGCATGCTCAGGCACATGACAGCAATGCACCCGACTAGTTAGGCCGAATGACAGGGTCCAGAAACTTTTTCTGTAGGAGACACTACTACCCGTTCCACTGTTGTGTGTGCACGCCAATCCTCTGTCCATGGCGTAGGCAAAGATGCCCCCACCCTGCACATGTTATCGCACACTTGCAACCATCACCGTCCACGTCCTTGTCCCAGTGCAGCGTTCAGTTGTCCCTTACCCCAGTCCTTTGAATGAACGTGCAAATACGCAGCCAATGCCCCATAGGCCACAATACTAAACTCCCACATTTCTCCAATGCTTTTACTTGAAATGTTGCCTTTTAGGCTTGTGGAAACAGAATCTTTCCACAACCTGATGGCGGTGTCTGTCCCTCAGTACTTGGTTCCCAGCTGCCACTATTTCTCCTGGTGTACCGTCCCCACCTTACACAAGCACGTTTCACAGAACATGCCCTGCGCTGATTCGTGGGGTACTCTAACAGAGAGGGAAAAGTTTTGGAAGATGCTGAAGGAGTACCTTGCCGACTGTACCAACGTCCTCCGTGATTCCTCTGTGCCTTATAACTATTGGGTATCCAAGCTAGATACGTGGCATGAACTGACTCTCTACGCCTTGGAGATCCTGGCCTGCCCTGCTGCTAGCGTTTTGTCAGAGTGGGTTTTTAGTGCCGCCGGGGGCATTATAACTGATAGACTCATCCGCCTGTCAAAATCCTGACAGGCTGACTCTTATCAAAATAAATAAGGGCTGGATTGGGCCAGACTCCTCAACACCACCGGATAATAGCAGCGGAATATGAAGTCAAATCCAGTAGCTTTTTTTTGGGAGGGAGTCTATTCCTATGCACCTCTTCTCACCCAAACAAGCATATATGCTTCCTGATTTAGTCTATTTTCTGTTGTCCTCCTCCTTCTCCTTCTCCTCATCCTCCACCACCATATCACCAGGGTCACGGTGATGAAATACCCACATCATTTTTTTAAGGGTGTTTATGATGCCCATAGGAAATTTTTTGAAAGGCCTACCTCTAACATTCTGTATGTTATACAGTATGTTCCTGTTTACTCCCCAGGGGTAAATATTTTTCAGCCCATGCACTTAGTGCATGGGCATTACCAGTATAAGAGACATACTGCTTAACAATGTAACAATTTTTTTAATGAGGACCTCCTCTACGTCTCTTCAAAGAGTATTGCAGTGAGTCCAATTTTTGGCAGCCCTTGCAGTCACTGCATGGGCATTACCACTATAGGATACCCACTCCTTAATAGTGGGAACAATTTTTTTTAATGAGGCCCTCCTCTACATCTCTTCAAGGGGGTAGTGGAGTGCATTCAAAGTTTTGGCAGCCATTGCAGTCACTGCATGTGCAATCACAGTATAGGAGACCCACTCCTTTATAATGGGAACAATTTTTTTTTACTGAGGCCCTCCTCTATGTCTCTTCAAAGGGGTATTGTAATGCATACAAATATTTGGTAGCCATTGCAGTCACTGCATGTGCAATCACAGTATAGGAGACCCACAACTTTATAAAGGGAACATTTTTTTTACTGAGGCCCTCCTCTACATCTCTTCAAAGAAGTATTGTAGTGCGTCCAATTTTTTGGCAGCCCTTGCAGTAACTGCATTGGCATTACCACAATAGAAGACCCACTCCTTAATAATGGGAACATTTTTTTTAAGGATGCCCTCCTCTACATCTCTTCAAAGGGGTATTGGGGTGCATCCAAATTTTTGGCAGCCCTTGCAGTCACTGCATACGCAATAACAGTATAGGAGACCCACTGTTTAATAATGGGAACAACAAAGCATAGCCGGCTGATTGCCCTCTAATAATAGTGAGGGCCGACTGTTGGCCCTTTAACAATAGTAAGGGCTGCCTGATGGCCCTGTAAAAATAGGCTTTGTGACTTTCAAAGTCCCTTCTTTATAAATGAAACAGGATGTATCTGATCATGGGAGGAGTCCTGAGGAGTCCAGGGGAGGAGTCCTGAGGAGATAATTTGCATATTCCCACTGCATTTTGGGGTAAGTGAAGAGTCTCCGCGAGCTCAAAGAACACTGGATTTTGGCTGTTGGAGCTGAAAAGAGGACATCGGTAAACCAGGGGAGGAGTCCTGAGGAGATAATTTGCATATTCTCACTGCATTTTGGGGTAAGTGAAGAGTCTCCGCGAGCTCAAAGAACACTGGATTTTGGCTGTTGGAGCTGAAAACAGGACATCGGTAAACCGCGCGCCGGCATTTTGAAGCTTTTTTCACTGTTTTCAGAACATTAACAGTAAGAACATGGAAGAGTCCAGGAGCCATTTGGTGAGCTGCATATCCTGCTACATGTTCACAGACTTGCCAGTGGAAAAGCCAAACTTCACATGCAGAAATGCAAGCTTGTGTCCCTGTTGGAGGAAAAGTTGCGAAATCTAGAAGAGAGGTTAACTACCTTGAAAATCATTAAGGAAGGTGAAGAGTTCTTAGACAGAGCAGAATTATCTCTTCATGATTCAGAAAGAGAAGAAATTCGAACTGCACCTGATGAAACAGAGGAATGGAAGCATGTGACCCACAGAAGCAGGAGGATCGAGAGGCAGTCAGCACCCATCCTGCTCAGGAACCAGTACCCGGCTCTCACGCAGGAGAACCATGAAGAAATACAGCAAAATAAGACTTTGCCAGCAATGAATAACCTTGTAAGCCCTCAGAATCCTCCTGGATGGAGAAAGAAGAATGTTGTGAAGAAAAAACGGAGAGTGGTGGTCATGGGGGATTCCCTGCTAAGAGGAACAGAGGCCGCTATCTGCAGACCAGACATAACCTCAAGAGAAATGTGCTGTCTTCCAGGAGCAAAAATTAAAGATGTGTCTGACAGGATATCAAGACTCTTCAGACCTACAGATCACTACCCATTCCTGCTAATACATGTGGGGACAAATGACACCGCAAGAAAGGACCTGGAAACCATCTGCAGTGACTTTGAAGACTTAGGCAAGAAAGTGAAAGAATTGGGAGCGCAGGTGGTCTTCTCATCCATCCTCCCAGTGGATGGCCATGGAACAATGAGGTGGAATAAGATTCTACAGGTGAACAACTGGCTACGTCGATGGTGCCGTCAACAAGGATTTGGATTTCTGGATCACGGAATGAATTACCTATACGATGGACTACTTGCTAGAGATGGGGTGCACCTTACGAAGACTGGAAAACGTGTATTTGGAAGTCGCCTTGCTACACTCATCAGGAGAGCTTTAAACTAGAACAATGTGGGAAGGGAAGCAAAAGGCCAGAAAAAGCCATACAGCTGACAAATACTATTGAGATCTCTGCTACTGGAAGTGGGAAGGAAGAACAAAGACAAAACAATTTAAATAATAAAAATATGGGAGGAAGAGAAACCAATCACAAACTAAATTTTTTTTATACAAATGCACAAAGCATGGGCAACAAACAAGGAGAATTGGAACTACTAATGCAGGAAAAGGAATATAATGTCATTGGAATCACTGAAACTTGGTGGGATGATACACATGATTGGAATAAAAGGCTAAAAGGATACAACTTATTTGCAAGAAACAGACTTGATAAACGAGGAGGAGGTGTCGCATTGTATGTTAGAAAAGCGTATATCTGCACAGAGATTGAAGCTTCAGAGACTGGGAGTTCTGTGGAAACTGTTTGGGTAAGAATACAAGGAGAGAACAACGGAAAGGACACCATTGTAGGCATTTACTACAGGCCACCTGGGCAAGCTGAAGATATGGATGAACTCTTTATGTATCAAATGACCAAGTTCTCCAAAAAATATGACGTAGTGGTCATGGGAGATTTCAACTATCCAGACATTTGTTGGGAATCTCTCTCAAGTAAAACTAACAGGTCAAGCAAATTCTTATCCTCTCTTGCTGACAACTTTATCTTCCAAAAGGTAGGGGAGAAAACAAGGGGATCTGCTACTTTGGATCTAATCCTTATAAACAGGGAGGAAATGGTTGAGGAGGTAAAGGTGGCTGGGACCCTAGGAGGCAGCGATCATGCTATTATAGAATTTTGGATAACTACAGGAGGAAGACATGTGAAGACTCAAACTTCAAGGTTAGATTTTAGAAAGGCAGATTTTAAGAGACTCAGAAAGAGAATAGGAGGGATCCAATGGCTGGATGTCCTTAAGCACAAAAATGTCCAGGAAGGATGGGAAATTTTTAAAAATGAGATTCTCAAAGCACAATCGTTAACAATCCCGAAAAGTAGGAAGAATAGGAAGCATTTAAGGAAACCAGGATGGATGAACACAGAACTTAAACACATGCTAAAAAGAAAGAAAGAAATGTTTATTAAATGGAAAGAGGGAGGCATATCTAAAGAAGATTATAATGCAGTCTGCAGATCCTGTAGGGCACGTATCAGGTTAGCTAAAGCTGACAATGAATTAAGGCTTGCAAGAGATGTCAAAAGCAATAAAAAAGGATTTTGGGGGTATGTCAAAAGTAAAAGAAAAGTCAAAGATGCTATAGGATTTTTACAGGATGAAAATGGAGAAATGGTAAGAGAGGATGTTGAGAAGGCCGAACTTTTTAATTCCTATTTTGCATCTGTTTTCTCTCAGAAAGAAAATGTAACATCAACTGATCTTCACTGTCCTTTTAAAGGAATAGAGGAATCCAAGTTATCTGTAAACAGAAAGATTGTGAGGGAATATTTAGCTAACAAAAATGAGTTCAAGTCTCCAGGTCCAGATGAATTACACCCCAGAGAACTGAAGGAGATCGTAGAAGAAATTTTAGAACCACTCACCATAATCTTTGAAAATTCTTGGAGAACAGGAGAAGTCCCAGAAGACTGGAGAAGAGCAAATGTTGTTCCTATCTTCAAAAAGGGGAAGAAGGTGGACCCAGGGAACTATAGGCCGGTGAGTCTGACTTCTATACCAGGAAAGATCTTTGAACAAATTATTAAACAACATGTATGTAAGTACCTGGATAAGAATGAAGTGATTAACCAGAGTCAGCATGGGTTTGTAACTAACAAGTCATGTCAGACTAACTTAATTTCCTTCTATGACAGAATCACTGACTGGGTGGATCAGGGAAATGCTGTAGATATAGTATATCTTGACTTCAGCAAAGCATTTGACAAAGTATCTCACACCATCCTTATTGAAAAAATGACCAAGTATGCAATGGACCAGGCAACTGTTAGGTGGATTCATAACTGGCTTAGTGATCGGACTCAAAGGGTGGTTGTAAATGGCTTCACATCCAGCTGGATGAATGTCTCAAGTGGGGTACCACAGGGCTCCGTCCTGGGACCTGTATTGTTCAACATCTTTATCAATGATTTAGATGAAGGAATTGAGGGTAAACTGATTAAATTTGCTGATGACACAAAGCTAGGAGGGATAGCTAATACTAGAGAAGAGAGAGAGAGAGGATTCAAAAAGACCTAAATAAACTGGAGCAGTGGGTAGCAACCAACAGAATGGTTTTTAACAGGGAAAAATGCAAAGTACTACATCTGGGCAATAAAAATGAAAAAAGCATATACAGAATGGGAGGAATAGAGCTAAGCAACAGCACATGTGAAAAAGACTTAGGTATACTAATAGATCATAGACTGAACATGAGTCAACAGTGTGATGCAGCAGCAAAAAAGGCAAATACAATTCTGGGATGCATTAACAGAAGCATACAGTCTAGATCACGTGAAGTCATTATCGGTCTTTACTCCTCTTTGGTCAGACCTCATCTGGAATACTGTGTACAGTTTTGGGCACCACATTTTAAAAAAGACATAGACAAACTAACTACAAGTTCAGAGAAGAGCGACCAGAATGGTGACTGGTCTGCAAACCATGTCCTATGAGGAACGGTTGCAGGATTTGGGAATGTTTAGCTTGCAAAAAAGAAGACTGAGAGGAGACTTAATAGCTGTCTACAAATATGTCAAGGGCTGTCACATTGTAGAAGGATCATCTTTATTCTCATTTGCACAAGGAAAGACTAGAAGCAATGGGATGAAACTAAATGGGAGGAGACACAGATTAGATATTAGAAAAAACTTTTTGACAGTTAGGGTGATTAATGAGTGGAACAGGCTGCCACGAGAGGTGGTGAGTTCCCCTTCAATGGACGTCTTCAAACAGAGGCTGGACAGAAATCTGTCTGAGATGATTTAGTGAATCCTGCTTTGAGCAGGGGGTTGGACCAGATGACCCAGGAGGTCCCCTCCAACTCTACCATTCTATGATTCTATGATTCTATGTCTCATACACCACATGGGCAGATAAGGTAGTAAAATGATAAAATTACATTTACTGGTGAATGTATTTTTCACTGTTGAACGCAATGCAAAAGTGCAAAAATGCATCAAAAACTTTACGTGTGAATATAGCCCAAGGTGTGGAGGAGCATTTTTGGTTATTTATTTGCCTTATATACAAATCATTACCCAGGAAAAAATGTTCCTTAACATTTTTTCCAGGAAAATCTGTTTTTGTTTAGTTTTTGAATGTTTTATTGTGAGTCCGTAAAAGTGGCATAATAATCTGACAACATTGTTGACAGCAGTGACCTGGGAGTCAGAGATGCTTCCAGGGGTCTTCCCCATGCTGTTCCCATGTCATTTGAGCACCGTTCCCATCGATTTTGGTAATTTGTAGGCCCCCTGCAGACCTCTGAGGGGAGGGGGGTGATCTCCAGAAAAATGCTTGAGTTTCCCGTTGACTTACATTGGGCATCTATAATATAACGGGAGATGTGTCCGTCTGTCCGAAGCATCTATAGACTGCACAGGCGCAATGCGCCTGCACAGTCTGGCCCCAGACAGAAGAACGCATTCAGCTGTTATAGGTGACAAGTAAGAGGAGCGTGGTGCCGGAGATCGCAGTATGCGTAGGCACTGAATGCATACCGCGATCTCCAGCGGCACATTTGCAGTGAGTCTTCAACAAAATGGCGCCAGACAGTGCGGTATGCGCAGGCGCGAACTCCGGCGCCATTTTCTATATACACTCTGTAAATGTGTCTTCACTAAAATGGCGCCAGATATCGCGCTATGCAGGCGCTGATTCTGGCGCCATTTTAATAAAATAACACATGCGACACGCTGCAGGGGAGCGATGGAAAGGTGAGTAGGAGTGTTTTTTTTAAGTGATACAGGATGGGGGCAGCACAAAACAAACAGGATAAGGGCAGCACAACACAAACAGGATGGGAGCAGCACAACACAAACAGGATGGAGGCAGCACAACACAAACAGGGTTGGGGAAACACAAGACAAACAGGAAGGGGGTAGCACAACACAAACAGGGGGGGGCAGCACAAAACAATCAGGATGGGGGAGCAGGATGAAGGCGCACAAAATAGGATGGGGGAGCAGGATGAAGGCGCACAAAACAGGATGGGGGTGCACAAAATTTAATGGAGTAACAGGATAGGGGTGCACAAAACATAATGGGGAGCAGGATGGGGGCGTACAAAACAGGATGAGGGAGCCCAAAACAGGATGGGGCGCACAAAACAGGATGGGGCGCAGGATGGGGGTGCACATAACAGGATGGGGGCACACATAGCAGGATGGGGGCAGCACAAAACAAACAGCATGGGGCAGCACAAAACAGGATGAGGTTGCAGGATGGGGATGCACAAAACAGGATAGGGGATCAGGATGGGGCGCACATAGCAAGATGGGGTAGCAGGATGGGGGCAGCACATAACAGGATGGGGGAGCAGGATGGGGTAGCACATACCAGGATGGGGGTGCACACAGCAGGATGGGGGTGTACATAGCAGGATGGTGGCACACATAGCAGAATGGGTGCGAAAATAGCAAGATGGGGCGCACAAAGCAGGATAGGGGTGTGTGGCGCCCCTGATGGTTCGACCGCCACAGGGATGCTGCACTTCTCTAATGGAGTGTAGTATTCCTCCTCTGAGGTAAGGCCAGTGTGATAGTCGTGACCTAACCTTTTGCATCCAATACCACACTTCTCCACCAGAGGGAGCTGGTATGCACTAGGTGCTGCTCCCCTGGTTACAGGGAGACTGGGGAACACAAAGTGGTAGGAACCAGTTAGTGGGTGAGGGTGGAGGACTTACAAGTTAGTGACACTTTAGATTTCATATTTAATAGAAAGCCATCTTTGATCTTGGTCCTTTTAGTCCTTCTGCTAATTCTCCCTAGTGGATTAGTTGGTTCGCTCTGTGCTGTCAAAATACTGTGTGTAATGTGACTTCCCTCCGGGAGCGCAGATCCTGTGTAGGCCTGCGCCGGCAGGGACACAGCCCTCGTACCCTGGCCTTGGGACGAGAGGTAGGTTGTAGACGGGGAATGTCTCAACCCGGCCAAGGACCATGATCAAGAAGGCCCGGAGCCCAGGAGTGTGGCTCCACAGCAAATGGATCCCAGGCAGGATGCAGACGGAGCGGTGTACGCCACCTGTCCTCGCCTACCTGATATATTCAGAGGGACTCCGGCTGCAAGAGGGGTACCGGCCCCCGACACCCGACCTTGTTACTCTACGTCCTGGACGGGAAAGCCCGGTTAGGCCCAGAGAATCCCACCCAGAGGGAGACCCGGCCTATTTGTACACTCACGGACAGGAAAGGTTTTGGTCAGTAGTTCAGGAACACTCTTCTGTAAGGTCGCGACTGAATGCTGGACTTACTCGGAGGTTGTCGGACCCCCGTCTCTGGTGACGCAGGACTCTGCGGGGAGCAGGAAGTCGCCTTCCTTTGCCATCTAAGTGAGTAAAGCCTTGGAAGTTCACCCCTATGGCCTCCGGACTGTCATTTCAGCGACACACAGGGGGATGCGGGATCCCTTCTCCTCAATTACTACCCCCTCCATCCTGTCCCTCTGCCCTGAGGCCTTGCTCCGCCTGTGGGGAGTAGTAAGAACTTTGGCCGTGGTAACACCATGCCTCAGCGGACTGTAGAGGCGCTGGTGACCCTTCACCAGGCACCACAGGTGGCGTAGTCGTTAAAATAAGCCACTCAACCCGGACGAGCCCACAACATCTTCCTTTTCATGTGACGGCCCTGAGCACGGGTCCAGGCCACGGCTACATCCCATCTCTTCGTCACAGGACCTGACACCGAGTCCCCCATCACCCAGGGTAAACCAAAGAGGGCTCCTTCGAGAACGAGGTGCGTCACAACCTGGAATAGTTGGCAGGATCGCGTGCCCGCAGCAAAGGAAGAAGTGCCCATTGCTACCGGGTACTGTGTGCCTTATACCTTGAACTGTCGTTTTACACTTAAAATGGCGCCCGCCCAAAAGAACAGGTGCCATAATGCTGTGAAAAGACTGCCTTTGAACATCTCCCATCGTGGGCTGGGCTCCCGCTTGGCGCCAAAAATGTGGACTGCCCCTTCCATCAGAGACTGTCCGCGGGGTAATGCCCGTCAAACCGGATGGGCTGAACGAAGGTGGGCCTGTCAGCATTCCGCCCAGGAACCGCCCCGAAAGAGGAGGAAGAAGAAAAGCAACAAGGTGCGGCCATTGCAGTCGGAGCTTGGCAGTCAACAGAGGCGGATATGGGAGCAAGACCACGCATCTACTGAACCCGGTTCAGGCCCTTCACCCGGCAGAGAGCAAGGCGGCAGCGGGTTGACCCCGGGAGATATTGCATTTCTCCAGCAGGAAGCTCCGGGACTCTTAAGAAGGCAGAGAGAGGCCCAGGAGGCGGCGACGGCTGCGTGGCGGGAGGAGATGCTGCTGCGTATCCGAGACGCGCCGCCAAGGAGTGGAGGTTCCAGGACAAGTCGACGCGGTGACGGAGGTCGAGGGCAACCCGGCGGCGGGTGAGTGTGCAACCCCTGCCCCGGCTGCAGAGCCTACCGTGACTATCCTGGACCTCATGACAGAGTATCTAATTCCCCACGCTGTCACCTGGGAGCAAGCGTTGGCTCCAGAGCTGCAATCGGCAACCATCGGTGGGGACCTGCGATGCCGCCCAAACCCTGATTCGGAGGTGCCTGAAGCTGCGGAGGAAACTACCGGCCCCAACCCGGACTGGTCCGCGTCTACAGAGGACTCGCAGCAACCCGTCCTTACCCCGCTACCGACAGCCGCAGTAACCTGGCCCAAGGCTGAGGAGTGGGCCTGGGAAAACCAGGGGGGCGACCTAATGGGCTTCCCCTGGGAGACCCGGGCTGAAGCGCGGAGGAGGAGCCAGTGGTGCAGCGACCAGATATTCCAGGTCGCATGGGAGCAGAGTCGGCGGGAGCAGCGCTGTGAGCGTCTCCAGGTCCGGACCAAAGCTGCTAAATCTCGGGCGCGTCAGGAGGAGGCTACCCGTCCCAGTCCCCAATTTGAAGGCCAAGTCGTCCGTTTCCACCATGAGGCGGGGTGGGAGTTCATTCGGTGTCCCCAGTTCCAGGACGATGTGTTCGTCAGCCGGCGGGACGTCGAGCCGCGTTTCAGGAGGGGACACCCCGGTCGGAACCTCTTCCCGGGCGACACAGTGACTTTCTCTCGCCACCAGGGGGAGCGTGGGTGGTACGCCCTGGACGTGCATAAAGAGTCTGGGAGCGACGCCACCCCGCACTCAGACTCAGGGGACCGGCTAGCCTCTGTCGGGAGGAATGAGCCCTTTCCAAGGAGACAGCCCGAGGTTTAAAGCAGCCCCCGGCTGTTGCAGTTTTGTTCACAAGTTTTAATGTGTTGACTTTTTCTATTATGTTTGATTTCTTACCTGGTTTTTCTAGAGACACGTGTCCCTGCGGACTTGCAGCAGACAGACTCTTTCCCCATGTACATAGTTTGCATCTTTTTAGGTGCTCCATATTGGTTTTATGCAAAACCGCGAATATTCTCTACCTCAAAACCTCAGAAGAAAAACCTGTCAGGGTGGCTCTCCGGGAGGTCCAACTCGGGATCTTCTGCAGCCACCCCAGGGCCCACGTTGAGGGTTTAGGACAGGTCCCTCGCACTTCTGAACTGACTCTGCGTCCATGCACTTTATCTGTCTGTTTACAATAATGTCTCTGGAAAATGCTAGCACTTTTATAATTTTATACTTTTGTACTTTTATATTGTATGCCGTGTTAAGTAACATTTAAGATATGTGCCTCCCATAAAGGGATGACAGTTTTCTTGTTATTATAAAAAGAGAATTTCCTGGGTGTTGCTTCTTTTGCAGCCTGCGGACGTGCTGTGTTTTACCAGGGGGGAATGTAGCGCCCCTGAGGGTTCGACCGCCACAGGGATGCTGCTCTTCTCTAATGGAGTGTAGTGTTTCTCCTCTGAGGTAAGGCCAGTGTGATAGTCGTAACCTAACCTTTTGCATCCAGCACCACACTTCTCCACCAGAGGGAGCTGGTATGCACTAGGTGCTGCTCCCCTCGTTACAGGGAGACTGGGGAACACAAAGTGGTAGGAACCAGTTAGTGGGTGAGGGTGGAGGACTTACAAGTCTGTCCTCGCCTACCTGATATATTCAGAGGGACTCCGGCTGCAGGAGAGGTACCGGCCCCCGACACCCGACCTTGTTACTCTACGTCCTGGACGGGAAAGCCCGGTTAGGCCCAGAGGATCCCACCGGGTATCGTATGGAGGGGAATTGCCACCCGTACCCTTGTTCTGAGAGGAGCTCAGAGGGAGACCCGGCCTATTTGTACACACACGAACAGGAAAGGTTTTGGTCAGTAGTTCAGGAACACTCTGCTGTAAGGTCGCGACTGAATGCTGGACTTACTCGGAGGTTGTCGGACCCCCCGTCTCTGGTGACCGCAGGACTCTGCGGTGAGCAGGGAGTCGCCTTCCTTTGCCATCTAAGTGAGTAAAGCCTTGGAAGTTCACCCCTATGGCCTCCGGACTGTCATTTCTGCGCCACACAGTGGGATGCGGTATCCCTTCTCCTCAACTACTACCCCCTCCATCCTGTCCCTCTGACCTGAGGCCTTGCTCCGCCTGTGGGGAGTAGTAAGAACTTTGGCCGAAGTAACACCATGTCCCCATCACCCAGGGTAAACCAAAGAGGGCTCCTTCGAGAACGAGGTGCGTCACAGGTGCACATAACAGGATGGGTGCAGCACAAAACAAACAGGATGGGGCAGCACAAAACAAACAGGATAGGGGCGTACAAAACAGGATAGGGGAGCACGATGAGGCGCACATAACAGGATGGGGGAGCAGGATGGGGACCTATATAACAGGATGGGGGCAGCACAAAACAGGATGGGGGAGCAGGATGGGGGTGCACACAGCAGGATGGGGGTGTACATAGCAGGATGGGGGCGCATATAGCAGAATGGGGGCACAAATAGCAGGATGGGGCGCACAAAGCAGGATAGGACCGTACAAAACAAACAGGATGGGGGCAGCACAAGACAGGATAGGGGAGCACGATGAGGCGCACATAACAGGATGGGGGAGCAGGATGGGGGCAGCACATAACAGGATGAGGGCAGTGCATAACAGGATGGGGGAGCAGGAAGGGGGAGCACATACCAGGATGGGGGAACATGGACCAGGATAGGGGACCATATACCAATAAAAATGCTCGCCACCCGGGTGTAGAACGAGTTCAATAGCTAGTAATAATAATAATAGCGCATCTGTGCTTACTTTTCTTATATTACAAATAATAGTCCCACCAGGCCTCTTTATAGTAATAATAATAATATTAATGATACCCACCTGGGCCTTCTTTTAATAATAACTCCTCATGGGCTTTCTTCTAATAATAACAGTGCCCCCTGGGCCTCCTCATAATATTAATAATATTCCTTTGGGCTTCCTCATAATAATAATAGCAATCTCCTGTGGCTCCTTTCCTTATATTGAAAATAATAGCCCCCCTCCTCGATATCTCTGTAATCGTATCGATCTGCAGAATTAATTTAACTTTACTACTATACTGCACAGTAAACTTCCCAATAAATCTAAATAAAAAACTATTGAAGATTTATATATTTTTATTGTTATTGTCACTTATATCATACCAAAAAGTAGTCAGAAAATCCTCGTCCTGGGGTTGCAATTTTATGTAAAAAACAAACAGACTGTATGATTCGCCCCCTGGGCCTAGTGTGGACGTGTGTGGGTTACCCGGAGCCGGGTCTCTGGGGGTTGTAGTCTCCGTGGCGGCGACCCGGTCCCGTGGCCCAGGGTGGTCAGGCCGATGGCGGTATTTTGTGGGTTTTAGGTTAATTGTCCGACTATGCCACCCGTGGATTGCGGTCAGCGGGGAACGCCGCTGCAAGGCAGACCGCAGGGGCTGATGGTGTATGCAGCTGAGGTAGTGTAACTCCCCACGGGAAGAGTGCAGTCCCAGGGCAGAGAATGTGGATGATGGGAGTGATGGTGCGTGGGCGTCCCAGCACTAGTAGTGCTGGTGCGGCGATGAAGCACAGAGACGTGGGGTTGCAGTTCAAGTTCTTTACTCACAGTTCTTTATGTCCCAAGTCATTCCGCGGGCAATGACTGCCCAAGCCGTGCTGCGTCCACCAGGCAGGGAGCTCGGTCAACCCCCAGGCAATTCCAGAGTGTGTCACAGGACTCCCTTCTACTCCTTTCTCTGGCCGTGCCCCACCAGTGACACTACGTCTGTCCAGCTCCCACGGGCCTTCTCTTGGGAGGGCTTCGTGCTCACCTCCCTGACCCTATTTGGTGTGCCTTTCTAGTAGGTGTAGTGAGGGGTCGCACCAAGATGTGATCACGACCTCCGGTTCTTGGCTGAGGATTAGTCGCCTCCCCCAACTTGGGATCCTGTACCCTGTTCTGCCAACCCGTCACCCTCAATCTCCTGGGCCTTTGGGGTTCCTTCTGCCTTCGTGTCTCTGGGCCTCTCTTGGTGTTCTGTTCCTTTCTTCCTTTCCTTTCTGTTCCTGTCTTTTCTGCTGGCTCTGGCCTCACAGGCTAGGCCCGCCTCCGGAGCAGAGCTCCACAGAGGCCCTGCTCTGTCACTTCCTCTCTCAGACTGAACACTGTTCTAAGATGGTGCCCACCTCTTATACCTCCCTCTCTGTGTATGAGCCCAGGTGACTTGCAACCAATGGGCTCCTACCTATGCCCAGAAACCCAACCCCTATCTGCTCCTACATCACTGGGTTTTCCTCCCCCCTACCCACTCCGGCCAGGGACAGATTCTGTCGTGCCTGCATTTCTGTCTAATGGGAGTACCGTTGAACTGTCCCCCGGAAATGGGGTGTGTGTGATGCATGCAGCCTACCGAGCCCTGGTCCACACACCATCCCTACCCGGGAGTGGAATATCACACCTCTGGCAGAGGTGCAATACCCCTGTAGCGGCTGAACCCTCAGGGCGCTACATTCCCCCCTGGTAAACCACAGCACGTCCTCGGGCTGGAAAAGAGCAAAGACAATTTAAAAACATGCAATACTTTTTCAAAACTTTTCACATAGAAAACGGACGACATTATTTAATTCCCTTTATGGGAAACACTTTCCTCTTTTTCAACATTTTTCTTTCACCAGATATGGTCATTACTACCGGAACTCTTTTGTCAAATAAAACACCTTACCAAACATTTGCATTATTACTTTAGCAGCATATAAAACTTTTCATTCTAAAACATTTTTTTTTTTTAAGTAAAACATATTCTTGGGTACTGGCCGCGGTGCAACTTGCGACCAGGTGTTCTTTCTTCTTAGGGGAATGGCTGCTCTCAGTCCCCAGCCAGATTAAGGAAAAGGGATGGCTGTTCTCAGTCCCCAGCCAGATAAGGGATATAGGGGGTAACTTCTACACAGTTCTATATCAGTCCCAACGGGGACCACACTTTCTCTGGAAACAGTCCCTTTAACAGTTCTCATACCCTGACTGGTAACTATGTACAGTTACACTTTACCGTTCACTGGTAATGGTGTCCTCCTGATGCTCCTTGCTCCTCCTGGTGGTAGTCTTCAGACCCGTCCGGGTCCTCTTGGTACTCGGGGTCTGAGTGGTACTGCTCCTCCTCTCCTACCACTCTATGGACGTGGAGGGCGTACCCGTCCCTTGCGCTGCGGTGCAGTAGGCCTTGCGGCGGGGTCTGGAGAACGCCGCTGTTGATGACGCCCAGGGTCAGAGGGTGCGACTTTGGGCCTGGGCGCGGGCTGGTGGCGGCAGTGCCCAGGGCTGGAGGGCTAGGCTGCAGGGCTTGTTGCGGGGTCTGGAGCAGGTCGGTGTCTGCAGCGCCCGGGATCGGCGACTCCACCCGGGGGCCCGGGAGCAGGCTGACGCTGGCAGCGCCCGGGACAGGGAGACTCCTCTTACCTGCTCCCGCGACCGCTCCTGCGTCACGCGTTTTCTCCTGGCGCTGGTCGGGGCCCGCGACGGCTGGGGCACTGCCGATGCTGGGCAGCTTAGTCTGCTGCCGGTCCTCCATCTTGCCCTCCGTTCCTGATGTCTTTTTCCTCCCCGGTTAATCGTGGCCTACCTTCCGGCGATCCTTTTCTGTAGGCCGCAGCTCCGCTCGCGATGGTCTGCGTTGAGGACCTGGCGTCGCGCTTTGCTGACGTCAGCGTCGCTCTCTCTCCCTTCCAGGACCTTGCGCAGCGTCGGTGCGTAGGGCGGGGCTTCAAGTCTCGCACGCCCTGCACATCCACGCCCCTCTTCTTCCCGCGCGGTGCCCTGAAGATGGCGTCTGATGGTGGGAAAACGGCCGAAGATGGCGGGAAAACGACTGAAGATGGCGGGAATCGACTGAAGATAGCGGGAGACGACTCCGGATGGCGGGAAACTTCTCTCAGGTAAGTGCAAAGTCTCCTTCAGGCACGCAATACCCGTTAGTGGCGGGCTGGTAACGATCCTGCCGACTTCGCCAAAGCTGACTCGCCCCCTGGGCCTAGTGTGGACGTGTGTGGGTTACCCGGAGCCGGGTCTCTGGGGGTTGTAGTCTCCGTGGCGGCGACCCGGTCCCATAGCCCAGGGTGGTCAGGCCGATGGCGGTATTTTGTAGGTTTTAGGTTAATTTTCCGACTACGTCACCCGTAGATTGCAGTCAGTGCGGACCGCCACTGCAAGGCAGACCGCTGGGGCTGATGGTGTATGCAGCTGAGGTAGTGTAACTCCCCACGGGAAGAGTGCAGCCCCAGGGCAGAGAATGTGGATGATGGGAGTGATGGTGCGCGGGCGTCCCAGCACTAGTAGTGCTGGTGCGGCGATGAAGCACAGAGACGTGGGGTTGCAGTTCAAGTTCTTTACTCACAGTTGTTTATGTCCCAAGTCATTCCGCGGGCAATGACTGCCCAAGCCGTGCTGCGTCCACCAGGCAGGGAGCTCGGTCAACCCCCAGGCAATTCCAGAGTGTGTCACAGGACTCCCTTCTACTCCTTTCTCTGGCCGTGCCCCACCAGTGACACTACGTCTGTCCAGCTCCCACGGGCCTTCTCTTGGGAGGGCTTCGTGCTCACCTCCCTGACCCTATTTGGTGTGCCTTTCTAGTAGGTGTAGTGAGGGGTCGCACCAAGATGTGATCACGACCTCCGGTTCTTGGCTGAGGATTAGTCGCCTCCCCCAACTTGGGATCCTGTACCCTGTTCTGCCAACCCGTCACCCTCAATCTCCTGGGCCTTTGGGGTTCCTTCTGCCTTCGTGTCTCTGGGCCTCTCTTGGTGTTCTGTTCCTTTCTTCCTTTCCTTTCTGTTCCTGTCTTTTCTGCTGGCTCTGGCCTCACAGGCTAGGCCCGCCTCCGGAGCAGAGCTCCACAGAGGCCCTGCTCTGTCACTTCCTCTCTCAGACTGAACACTGTTCTAAGATGGTGCCCACCTCTTATACCTCCCTCTCTGTGTATGAGCCCAGGTGACTTGCAACCAATGGGCTCCTACCTATGCCCAGAAACCCAACCCCTATCTGCTCCTACATCACTGGGTTTTCCTCCCCCCTCCCCACTCCAGCCAGGGACAGATTCTGTCGTGCCTGCATTTCTGTCTAATGGGAGTACCGTTGAACTGTCCCCCGGAAATGGGGTGTGTGTGATGCATGCAGCCTACCGAGCCCTGGTCCACACACCATCCTTACCCGGGAGTGGAATATCACACCTCTGGCAGAGGTGCATTACCCCTGTAGCGGCCGAATCCTCGGGGCGATACACTGTACTTTACTCACCCTCCTCGGGCCGGCACTGAGTATCCCGGCTCAATAATTGGCTGCAGCGCTGTCAGTAAAAGGCACATGGAGCAGCTATGGAGATTCTGGACCCGGGAGAGGGCGAGTAAAGCAGAGTATATATTTTTTTTAAAAACAAACTAAACCCGGGGGACAGGAGTTTTTCTAAAGTGGAAAATGTACCCAAAATAAAAAAAAACAAGACCTCATGCAGTTCTGTCTCGGAAGTTATGGGTTCCAGAAAACGGGGAGAAAAAAATCTGAATTAAAAAGTTGTACATTAGTAATGAAAAAAAAATACATACATTCTGTACTATTATGATTTTATTTAACTGTCAAATACAGACGATAATAATAATATTAATAATAACAATAATAATTTTTATTTCTATAGCACCGCAGCATGTTAACTTTTAGAGGGGACTTGTACAGACAATACATTAATTACAAAATAACACATCACTCAGATACCAAAAGGAGTGAGGGCCCTGCTCGCAAGCTACAATCTATGAGAACGATTACATGTCAGTCATATCTAATGGTAAACTGTGTAAAAAATGAATAAATACAATCCAGAATTGCTGCTTTATTTGATCATTTTACCTCCCAAATAATATAATAAAAGGTGATATGTTCTACACTGGTACTATTAAAAATGACAGCTTTTCATTCCAAAAGTAAGTCCTCAGCTCCATTTACAGAAATTTGTAAAACTTAGGGTTCTCTGAGAGAGAGGGAGAGAAAAACACAAAAACTTTTTGACACAAAAACTTAGGACTTATTTTTCATTGTACTTTTTGTACAAAGGTAATAAAACTGGATAAAGCTACATAAATTTGATATTATCATAAATGTGCTAAGCCATAAAATAAGCTTAATATTTTATTTGTTCAGCATGTCAAAGGTATAAAAATTTTAAAAGTAAATAAAAAAAACCACAAGCAGTATCACTATTTTGTTTCTAGCCCTTCCCATAAAGAGATAATGAAAAATCTTTAATTAGCTATATGTACACTAAAATGGTGCCACTGACAAATACAGCTCATTGTGAAAAAAACATGCCCCATAAGGCTTTATGGATAAAAAATAAAAAGGGAACGCTGTGTATCTGTACTTAGACACATACTGGTTGGTGACTGGCTCATGAACCTTTATTTGAAAACCCCTATTTATTATAATGATGGCGGGACCATACAATACAAGCACTTTCTACCTATTGTGTCCCCCCTATTTCTTTATATATTTATATATTATAGCTTGTGAGCAGGACCCTCACCCCACCTGTATCTGGTGAACTATGTGTTGCTCTATAATGCCTTTATTGTCTGTACATGTCCCCGCTTAATTGTAAAGTGCTGCGGATAAGGTTGGCGCTATATAATTAACAAAAATATGATGTTATTGTAAAAAGGTTTGTAAATGTGGATGAGAAAAAAAATTCTTCTAAAGACTAAAAAATACCTTGTCCTTAAAGGGTTAATTAGGCCATTATGGCGTGCCAAAAGCTGTAGTTTTCTTTAAACTTTGTGAGCCATTAGGGGTATTTTCAGACATCCCTTGTTTCTGCAGAAGGGAACATAGTTTACAGTTTAAAAATCTTGATATCAAGGAAGATGTTATATACAGTATCTGGTTTGAAATCAGGTTATCAATGCATAGCCATGGCATTCTGTTGCCTTAACCCCTTTACGACCAATGACGGACATAGCCCGTCATGACCGGGTGTCATTTCCTACACCATAGCGGGCTATGCCCATCATGACTTTGAACAAGGGCTGGACTGGGACAATTAGCAGCCCTGCCACACAAACCCCACAAGCCCACATACTATAACATCAGCCCTGATAAGTGAATTTTGCCCCTCACCACTCTCTTAAAGCGAACCAGTCAGCAGGATTTAGCCCTATAAAGTAAAGGCATGGCTATAATGGCGCTGTGATCCTGATTAATCTGATACCTACATAGTAACATAGTAACATAGTTTTAAGGTTGAAGGAAGACTAAGTCCATCTAGTTCAACCCATAGCCTAACATGTTGTTCCAGAGGAAGGCAAAAAAAAAACATGTGGCAAACACTAAGCTCCACATTGGGGAAAAAAAATTCCTTCCCGACTCCATACGACAATCAGACTAGTTCCCTGGATCAACGCACTATCAAGGAATCTAGTGTATATAACCTGTAATATTATACTTATCAAGAAAGGCATCTGTAGCACCCTGAGGATTCGGCTGCTACAGGGGTATTGCACCTCAACCCAGAGGTGTGATATTCCACTCCCGGGTAAGGATGGAGTGTGGACCTGAGCTCGGTAGGCTGCATGCACTACACACATCCCATTTCCGAGGAACAGACCGACGGTACTCCCACTTAGAAATGTGCAGGTACGACCGAGTCTGTTCCTGGCTGGAGTGGGAGGGGGGTGGAACATCCCAAGTAGTGTAGGGGCAGATAGGGGGAGCAGCCTGGGTAAAGATAGGAGCTCATTGGGTGCTGGTCACCTGAGCTCACACATAGAGGGTGTATATAAGGTGGGCACCATCAAAGAACAGGGTCAGTCAGTCAGTCTGTCATCCTTTTGTCAGAGCAGAGCAGAGGAAGAGGAGCAGAGCAGTCCCAGAGAGAGAGAGAGAGGAGAAAGCAAGAGAGACCCAGAGGGGGAAACAGAAGAGAGGACTCTGAGACCCCAAATCCAATCCACGGGTGAAGAGTCGGCATCAGGGTACCGGAACCCAAGCTGGTGGGGGCAAAAACACACCCCAGCCAGAGACCGGAGGCCGTGGGCAGCGTCTGCCACGGCCACCCACCACATCCACCCCGAAGGCATACCACGTGGAGGGTCAGGGAACCCAAGGCCAAAGGTCTCCCAACAGAAGGCCCGAGGGAGCTGGACCTGGGTGGATCACTAGTGGGGACGGCCAGAGAAAGGACAGAAGGAGAGCTCAGGGTCACGCTCCGGACTCGCTTGGGGGTTGGCTGGATCCAGGACCTGGTGGATGCAGCACGGCTCGGGAGGTCACTTGAAGCTGGAGTGACCGGAACATCAGCAGTGAGTAAATACCCTAAACTGCACAACCCGACTCTGTCTTCATTTAACACCTATGCTGCACCACCACAACCCCCATCCTCTGCACCTGACCCCCTGAGGCTATACCCCACCCGTTGGGGGTTATACCATCACAAGCTGCACCTACACCATCAGCCTCAGCGGACCCTGCTGCAGCGGCGGCCATAGTGACCGCAATACAACGGGTGGCGTAGTCGACAATAAAGAACTTAATAACATCTGTAGGACTGCCACATACAACTGAGTTTGACACCCTGGGCACGGACCGGGTCACAGCCACTCGGAAGACTACAACCCCCATCTGATCCGGCTCCGGATATTCCCCCTAAAGAATATGGCCCAGGGGGCGCGTCACATCCATGCCCTTCTTAAATGTTAGTAGTGAATCACTCATTACAACATCATGAGGCAGAGAGTTCCATAGTCTCACTGCTCTTACAGTAAAGAATCCGTGTCTGTGATTATGATTAAACCTTCTTTCCTACAGACGTAGAAGATGCCCCTTTGTCCCCGTCTCAGGCCTCAGAGTAAAAAGATCAGTAGAAAGGTCTTTGTACTGTCCCCTCATATACTTGTACATAGTAATAAGATCACCCCTCAGCCTTCGTTTTTCCACAGTAAATAACCCCAAGTGAAATAACCTGTCTTGGTATTGCAGACCCCCCAGTCCTCTAATAACCTTGGTCGCTCTTCTCTGCACCCTCTCTAGTTCAGCTATGTCTCTCTTATACACCGGAGACCAGAACTGTACACAGTATTCTAAGTGTGGTCGCACTAGTGACTTGTATAGAGGTAAAATTCTGTTCTCCTCATGAGCATCTATGCCTCTTTTAATGCATCCCATTATTTTATTTGCCTTTGCAGCAGCTGCCTGACACTGGCCACTAAACGTGAGCTTGTCGTCCACCAATACACCCAGGTCTTTTTCAGTTACAGTTTTGCCCAGTGTTTTACAATTAAGCATATAATTATACATTTTATTTCCTCTGCCCAAGTGCATTACCTTACATTTATCCCCATTAAAACTCATTTGCCATTTATCAGCCCAAGCTTCTAGTTTACATAGGTCCTCCTGTAATATAAAATTGTCCTCCTCTGTATTAATTACCCTGCAGAGTTTAGTGTCATCTGCAAATATTGAAATATTACTCTGTATGCCCACTACAATATCATTAATAAATATGTTAAAAAGAAGGGGGCCCAATACTGACCCCTGTGGTACCCCACTGTTAACTGAGACCCAGTCTGAATGTGTTCCATTAATAACCACCCTTTGTTTCCTATCACTGAGCCAGTTATTAACCCACATACATATATTTTCCCCTATCCCCATTGTTCTCATTTTATGTATCAACCTTTTGTGTGGAACCGTATCAAAAGCTTTTGAAAAGTCCATATACACAACATCCACTGCATTTCCTTGGTCCAGTCCGGAACTTGCCTCCTCATAAAAGCTGATCAAATTAGTTTGACAGGAACGGTCCCTCGTAAACCCATGTTGATATTGGGTCATGAGGTTATTTTTCTTCAGATACTCTAGCATAGCATCTCTTAGGAAACCCTCCAGGATTTTACCCACAGTAGAGGTTAAGCTTACTGGCCTATAGTTTCCAAGTTCCGTTTTTGTCCCCTTTTTGAATATTGGCACCACATTTGCTATACGCCAGTCCTGTGGTACAGACCCTGTTATTATGGAATCTTTAAAGATTAAAAATAATGGTCTATCTATGACGTTACTTAATTCCTGCAGTACTCGCGGGTGTATCCCATCCGGGCCCGGGGATTTGTCCACTTTAGTGATTTTTAGACGCCGCCGTACTTCCTGCTGGGTTAAGCAAGTGGCATTCAATGGATGATTTTTGTTATCACTAATCATGTTTTCTGTCATGCGATTTTCTTGTGTAAATACAGTTGAAAAAAAATCATTAAGCATATTGGCTTTTTCCTCATCCTAATCCACCATTTCACCCAGACTATTTTTAAGGGGTCCAACACTATCAATTTTTAGTTTTTTACTATTTATGTAGTTAAAGATATTTTGGGATTATTTTTTCTTTCTCTGGCAATGAGTCTCTCTGTCTCAATCTTTGCTGCCTTGATTTGGTTTTTACAGAATTTATTTAATTTTCTATATTTATTTAATGCCTCATCACTACCTACCTGCTTTAGTTCTCTAAATGCTTTCTTTTTGTCACTTATTGCACCCCTTACAGCTCTATTTAGCCATAGTGGTTTCCTCCTATTTCTAGCATGTTTATTCCCATAGGGTATATATTGTGCACAGGTCCTATTCAGGATGCTAATAAATGTCTCCTATTTGCTTTGTGTGGTTTTATGTCTCAGGATATCGTACAAGTTTATTGCACTAAGATCATCTCTCAGCTGTTGGAAATTTGCCTTCCTGAAGTTTAGTGTCCTTGTAACCCCTCTACTACACATCTTATTAAAGGATACATGAAAACGTATTATTTTGTGATCGCTATTACCCAAGTGCCCCCCAACTCGTATATTTGATATGCGGTCTGGCCTATTGGTTAATATTAGGTCTAGCAGTGCCCCCCTTCTTGTTGGGTCCTGAACCAGCTGTGAAAGGTAATTGTCTCTCATAATTGTCAAAAACCTATTACCTTTGCTGGATCTACAGGTTTCTGTCCCTCATTGTATTTCAGGGTAGTTGAAGTCCACCATAATAATGACTTCTCCTTGAGTCGCTGCTTCATCTATTTGCTTTACGAGGATATTCTCCGCTGCTTCCATTATTTTTGGAGACTTATAACAAACCCCTATCAGCAATTTATTATTTTTTCCTCCTCCCCTTATCTCCACCCACAGGGACTCTACATTTTCATTAGATTCACATATATCCTCCCGCAAGATGGGTTTTAAGGATGATTTTACATATAAACACCCCCCCCCTCGCTTGTTTGTATGGTCATTTCTGAACAGTCTATAGCCCTGTAAATTAACTGCCCAGTCATGGCTCTCGTCCAGCCATGTCTCAGATATCCCCACCATGTCATAAATATTTTCCAACAAAATTAATTCTAATTCCTCCATTTTGTTGGTGAGGCTACTGGCATTACTGTACATGCATTTTATGTATCTCTCTGTACCTCTATTCCTTCTTACTTTATTAACTGTTCTAACCCCACCCCCAATTTCTTTATATGTGCCCAGGTCACTATCTGCGCTATCTTCCCCACCTATAAAATGAATACCCTCCCCCCCCAATCCCTAGTTTAAACACTCCTCCAATCTTCTAGCCATTTTCTCCCCCAGCACAGCTGCACCCTCCCCATTGAGGTGCAACCGGTCCCTAGTGTAGAGTCTGTAGCCAACTGAGAAGTCGGCCCAGTTCTCCAGGAACCCAAATCCATCCTTCCTACATCAGTTCTTGAGCCACTTATTTATCTCCCTAATCTCCCATTGCCTCTCTGGCATGGCATGTGGTACAGGTAGTATTTCAGAGATTACCACCTTGGAGATCCTTGCTTTAAACTTGTAGCCTAATTCCCTGAAATCATCTTTAAGGACCTTCCACCTACCTCTAACTTTGTCATTTGTGCCAATGTGCACCATGTCCGCTGGGTCCTCACCAGCCCCTCCCAGTAATCTTTCAACCCGATCAGCAATGTGCCGGACTCGTGCGCCAGGTAGGCAGCACACTGTTCGACGATCCCTGTCTTTGTGACAGATTTCCCTATCTGTTCCCCTAATAATTGAGTCCCCCACTACCAGAACCTGCCTGGCCTGCCCTGCTCTCCTATTTCCCCTCTTACTGGAGCTGACACTCCTCCGGCTTTCAGGGGACATGTCTTGCTGCAGCAGTGCTACCCCTGTACCGACACCCCCCTCATCTGCCAACTTTGCAAACTTATTGGGGTGTGACAGATCAGGACTAGCCTCCCTGGCACTCTTCCCTCTACCCCCCCCCCTCCTGTCACCCAGCTAGCTGCTTCACTGTCCTGCAGCTCACTACTACCACCCTCCCCCACATCTACCCCAGTGAGCAGCTGCTCAGTGAGGAGCAGACTCCTTTCCATATTGTCAACGGATCTCAGTGTTGCCAGCTGCTCATTTAGATCCAGTACCTGGGCTTCCAAACGCACAACATGCACAGCAGTATGCATCCACGACCGGCTGTTCAAGGATTGCACACATGTGGCAAGATGTACACTGGACAGCATTGTCAATAATGGAGCTCATTTCCTAATGAGGATTGCCCTAGACAGAAACATTAAGTAAGAAGAAATGTAAAGAATTAATAATAAACAGACAGCAATTCAGTCCAAATTCCTCCCTTCCAAACTGCCTGAATCCAAGTCACTGAACAACAAGTCACACACTTACTTCCGTTTGCACTTACGCTCCGGTCACACTCAGCTCGTTCACACTCGCTATAGAAGAAGATTTAAAGAGGTTTTTTTATTTTTTTATTTTTTTCCCCTTTTGCAGCAATGCACCCTACAGCTCAATGCACTTCCAAATGCACCTGATATGAAGTTTTCAGAAAATGACGTCTTGAGTGCTTCGGGCGGGACATGGGGCAGGATCTAAATGGCGCTGGAGGCAGCGCATGCGCAGATCGAAATCTCAGTTCTGAACTAAGCAGAGATATCAATATGCGCATGCGCCGCCTCTGGCGCCATTTTCTTGAAGTCCTGCGCTGAATTTTAAAAAGGAGGCAGGTCACTGAGTAATCAATGATCAATAATAAAAAAAAAACAGAGGAGGCTGGTGGGGGGTCGAAGAACGAGAAGAGGACCCTGCCTCCACGTCCCACCCCGAAGCATACTGAAGTGCACAAGACGTCATTTTCTGAAAACTTCATAAGGTGAGTATTAAACAACCACTGAGCAGATCCCTTCACATCAGGTATCAGATTAATCAGCATCGCAGCACCATTATGGCCATGCCTTTAGTTTATAGGGCTAAATCCTGCTGACAGGTTTGCTTTAAGCGGCAGTACTGCACATCCGCCTGCCAGTGAATTGTATAGGAGGCGGATGTGCAGAACCCCTCTCCGGCCGCTACAACTTGACGGCCAAGCATCGCAGGTGAGTACTTCAGGCCGGCGGCCCCCACCGCCAGCACCAATAACAGTTGATCGTCAGGGGTGCCGGGTGCGGGACCCCAGCCGATCAAACATTGATGCCCTATTCTATGGACAGGGCATCAATGAAAACGTAGTAGACAACCCCTTTAAGCAGCGGGTGAAAAGCTTTTAGGACACATACCCATAAATCAAAGGGATTTATAAAAAGAAAATAAGCAGCACTCCGATTAATTGTGGAAATGTGGAGGACTTTTATTAGCCCATCTGGCAACATTTCTGTTCCATTATAGCAGAGAAATGTCCTGTTATGGATCCGAAACGTGGCCACATTGTCTAATAGAGTCGTCCACTTTTTCACAATTAATTGGAGTGCTGCTTATTTTTATAAAAATATATATACAGACACATTCATTATTAGAGCAGATACTGAGATTTACACCATGTATACAGGACAGGAGAAGTATACACGACGTGCACAGCTCCACAATATATACTGTGTTCAGGAATTTAGAGTGGAGCTGTGTATATAGTATATACTGTAGAGCTGTGCCAGTGTATATAGTGTGGATTCCACACTTTATACACAGCACCATACTATATAAACATCTGTACACTATATACTATAGATGCACAACTCTACATTATGCACTTTATTAAAACAGCATTACACTATATACTAGACTACAATATATCTACTAATGCCAAAAATTACAATATATCTACAATTTCCCTCAGGATCAATAAAATGCATTGCATCGTATATTATGATGCATACATCACATAGGAGACACAAAGAGTAAATATCATATAGGAGACACTGCTGAATATATATCACATTGAGACTGCTATAGATACATTATATAGGTGATACTGTGACTGCTGTACTGTATATGTTATGTAGCTGATACTCGACTATAAAACAGCAGTTGTAGTATCAACTATATAATGTATGTAAACGGCTGTATATACATTATATAGGTGATACTGTGATTATACACAGCATTCTATATACATTATATAGTCGATATTGCGACTGCTGTATATACATTATATAGGCGATACTGCTTTGTATAATTGCAGTATCACCTGTATAATGTATATACAGGAGTAGCAGTATTACTTGTATAATGACTGCTGTATATACAATATATACAGTTAGGTCCATATATATTTGGACAGAGACAACATTTTTCTAATTTTGGTTATAGACATTACCACAGTGAATTTTAAACAAAACAATTCAGATGCAGTTGAAGTTCAGACTTTTAGCTTCCATTTGAGGGTATCCACATTAAAATTGGATGAAGGGTTTAGGAGTTTCAGCTCCTTAACATGTGCCACCCTGTTTTTTAAGGGACAAAAAGTAATTGGACAATTGACTCCAAGGCTATTTCATGGACAGGTGTGGGCAATCCCTTCGTTATTTCATTCTCAATTAAGCAGATAAAAGGCCTGGAGTTGATTTGGGGTGTGGTGCTTGCATTTGGAAGGTTTTGCTGTGAAGTAAACATGCGATCAAAGGAGCTCTCCATGCAGGTGAAACAAGCCATCCTTAAGCTTCAAAAACAGAAAAAACCCATCCGAGAAATTGCTACAATATTAGGAGTGGCAAAATCTATGGTTTGGTACATCCTGAGAAAGAAAGAAAGCACTGGTGAACTCATCAATGCAAAAAGACTTGGGCACCCACGGAAGACAACAGTGGTGGATGATCGCAGAATAATCTCCATGGTGAAGAGAAACCCCTTCACAACAGCCAACCAAGTGAACAACACTCTCCAGGAGGTAGGCGAATCAATATCCAAATCTACCATAAAGAGAAGACTGCATGAAAGTAAATACAGAGGGTTCACTGCACGGTGCAAGCCACTCATAAGCATCAAGAATAAAAAGGGTAGACAGGACTTTGCTAAAAAAAACAAATAAAAAAGCCAGTACAGTTCTGGAAGAACATTCTTTGGACAGATGAAACCAAGATCAACCTCTACCAGAATGATGGAAAGAGAAAAGTATGGCAAAGGCGTGGTACAGCTCATGATCCAAAGCATACCACATCATCTGTAAAACATGGTGGAGGCAGTGTGATGGCTTGGACATGCATGGCTGTGAGTGGCACTGGGTCACTAGTGTTTATTGATGATGTGACACAGGACAGAAGCAGCCGAATGAATTCTGATGTATTCAGAGCCATACTGTGTGCTCAGATCCAGCCAAATGCAGCCAAACTGATTGGTCGTCGTTTCATACAGATGGATAATGACCCAAAACATAAAGCCAAAGCAACCCAGGAGTTTATTAAAGCAAAGAAGTGGAATATTCTTGTATGGCCAAGTCAGTCACCTGATCTCAACCCAATTGAGCATGAATTTCACTTGTTAAAGACTAAACTTCAGACAGAAAGGCCCACAAACAAACAGCAACTGAAAACCATCGCAGTGAAGGCCTGGCAGAGCATCAAAAAGGAGGAAACAGTGTCTGGTGACGTCCATGAGTTCAAGACTTCAGGCAGTCATTGCCAACAAAGGGTTTTCAACCAAGTGCTAGAAATGAACATTTTATTTACAATTATTTAGTCTGTCCAATTACTTTTGGTCCCTTTTGTTATGATCTGCAACATATACTAAGGAAAGATAGGGGAAAGCTGTCCCTACAGTAAGACTAAGCTGAATGTCTACGATGTAGTGGGCTCCCTGTTCCTTGTGAACAGACCCGCCTTAGTCCTCGGCTAGTCTGAACGAAGACCTATAGAATTAAGGGGTTCCTAAATTAACTAAGGACTGGAACAAAAATGGGACACCTCCTAAACAGAAGTTGTTGCAGAGCACAAAAGACAAACTGACAAAACGTACTAGAGGTCCCAGAGGACCAAGCGAACTGACACCGAAGCACCTGGCTAGAAAGACAGTCAAACAACACTGAAGTCCAGCAAAGCCAGAAGGGCGGAGCTGGAATATATAGGCAGATGGTCACGTGACCGCAAAACACAAGATAGAAAAAACTAACAGGAGGGTTCTAACACCTTTAAAAACAGGGTGGCACATGTTAAGGAGCTGAAACTCCTAAACCCTTCATCCAATTTTAATGTGGATACCCTCAAATGAAAGCTGAAAGTCTGAACTTCAACTGCATCTGAATTGTTTTGTTTAAAATTCATTGTGGTAATGTCTATAACCAAAATTAGAAAAATGTTGTCTCTGTCCAAATATATATGGTCCTAACTGTAGGTGATACTGCTACTGCTGTGTATAATTGCAGCATCACCTATATAATGTATATACAGCAGTAGCAGTATCACAAACAGTATACATTGTATACACAGCAGTCCATATACATTATACAGGTGATACTGTGACTGCTGTATATAAATTATATAGGTGATGCATATACAACAGTAGCACTTGTATAATGTATATAGACTGCTTTATATAAATTATATAGGTGATACATATACAACAGTAGCACCTGTATAATATATATACAGCAGTATCCCCGGTATAATGTATAGACAGCAGTAGCACTTGTATAATGTATATACAGTAGACTGCTGTATATAAATTATATAGGTGATACATATACAGCAGTAGCACCTGTATAATGTATACACAGCAGTAGAACCTCTATAATGTATAGACAGCAGTATCACCTGTATAATGTATATGTGACACCCCAGGGGTCTGGTTGCCACAGTGATAGAGATATTACGTCTGAGAGCAGGTGGGAGGTCCTTTGGTCAGGGATCCTGTGCATGCCACACCTCCTGCCCAGTCTTGGGAGGGGAAGGACTTCCCCTATATAAACCCGGGGCTGAGGCAGAGTGAGTGAGAAAGAAGACAGAACAAGAGTAGAGAAGAGAAGCAGCATAGCAAGAAACATCAGGAGCTCTGTGGGGAGCAGTGTTACAACGAGTCAGGGGCTGGCAGCTACAGAGCTCGCCCTGACTGAGAAGATTTCTTACCGGACCCGGAGTCCGAGGCTGTGGGGACTAACTCCTACCCAGCAGCAGAAACCGTCCGGCAGAGGATTTCAGGTCCTCTGGCCCAGAAGCCCGAAGGCACGGTCACACGCGTGGGACCAGCACCGCCATCGTGGAGCGGAAGCCATTAGAAGGCCCCGAGTCACCGGCCATACGGGTGAGCACCACACGGTACACTCAGGGACGTGGGCTACTTATTCCCGCCTCTAGCAAGGTAGCCAGAAGAGTACAGTTAGTTGGGAAGGCCTACAACTCCGCCTGGCCAGGGGAGATCCCATCTGCTCAAGGACTGACCAGGCCCCTATCACTAGCAAGTACTCCGGGAGGGTCTATCTTTGTCACCAGTAAAGACCCTGAACTACACCGCACCGTCTCTGAGTGGTTCCTGCTACCCCCATCATCCACGTCGGCTGCCCTGAGGCCATACCCCTCCCGTTGGGGGTTATACCATCCACGCTGCACCATCCTTCCACCGGCCTCAGCGGTCTGCCCTGCAGCGGCAGCTCCATAGCTGCATTCAACGGGTGGCGTAGTCACCAACTATCTACTGCTAGTACATCGCCGCTCAGTTTGACTCCCTGGGCGCGGACCGGGTCGCCGCCACGAGACTACAACCCTCAAGAGATCCGGCTCCGGGTAAGCTCCCGCGTGCGCAACGCAGCGCGACACAGGCCCAGGGGCGCGTCAACTTTGGCGTAGTCGGCAGGATTTCGTGCCCGCAACCACCGGGTACTGCGTGCCTGAAAAGCAAAGACTGTTCAAACTTACCAGTGGTGAAGATTCCCGCTATCCGTGGAGGTTTCCCGCCATCCGGCGCCATCTTCTACCTTCTTCCCGCCATCCGCGAAGTTTTCCCGCCATCCGGCGCCATCTTCGACCTTCTTCCCGCCATCCGTGGAGTTTTCCCGCCATTGGACGCCATCTTGAGGACGCCGCGCGGGAAGAAGAGGGGCGTGGACTCCGAAAGCGCGCGAGAACTGAAGCCCCGCCTCACGTCCGGACGTTGCGTAAGGTCCTGGAAGGAGCCCAGCAGACGCCGACGTCACCGGAGCGCGACGGAAGGTCCTCAACCCTGACGATCCACTGCGGAGCCGCGGCCTACGGAACAGGATCATCGCAAGGTAGGCCACGGTCCACTAGGGGGGAGGAAGATGTCGGATACGGAGGAGAGCTTCACTGCCTCAACCCCCGCCAGCGCCACCGCTGCTGCAGTTATGCCCTTCACCATGCCCTATATCCCGGGAGCAGCTTGGCTACCCCAGTACTCAGGGGAGTCACATACCCTGCATGACTTTAGAGAAAATCTGGATAGCCTCTTCCAGGTGTACCCCCTCACAGAAGAGCAAAAAGTGAGCATCCTGGTGGCCCAACTAACCGGGGCAGCCAAAAGGGAAGTAAAATCCTGGCCACCTGGGAGGAAGACTGTCGCAGGGATACTAACCCGGCTGAAGGACACCTTTGATACCCGCACCTCAGCCGAGATTAAGCTTAGATTCTACGGGTGCAAGCAGCGAGCGCATGAGAGTATAAGGGACTATGCACTAAACCTACAAGAGGCCCTGAGAGCCATAAAGCAGACCGACCCTGATGGGGTGGGAAACGAGGACAGGCTGTTGACTGAACAATTTATAGAGGGTTTATATTGCAATGCCCACCGAACCCAGTTGCGGGCAATGGCCTTACAGGATCCCCATCTGGACTTTGCACAGTTCAAGGACAGAGCCATCCGGGTGCTCCGAGAACCGGCACCGGGTGGCGTTGTGACCCACAGGCGCCCAGCTATCACTTACCACCAGGAGGCGGCGCCCTTGTCGGCAGGGCCTGTGGGAGCTGATGCGCAGGCTTTGGACAATGACCCGGCTCCAGACCTACGCCATCAGGTCCAAGAGCTAGCTAAGAGCGTTGCTGCGCTAACCCGAACTGTGCAGTCTTTACAGGTTTCCACCCCAGGGAAGATCCAGCTGGCATCGGGACCGGAGGACATCCCGTGGCGTCGACCAAGGAGGACCCTACCGGCCAGAGGAAGACCCAGTGACCGATACAGCGAGGACGGACGACCCATCTGCCGCCGCTGCAATCAACCCGGACATATGGAAAGGTACTGTTCTTTAAACGGGCACAACCTGGGGTAGAGGGCCAACCCCCAGGAAAAAGATCACCAGGCCCATCGAACTGGCGCGACAGATATGTGGGAGGACGTCCAGTCTTGCCTGTGGTACTGGATGGCATTCCCATGAGTGCCCTACTGGACACCGGGTCACAGGTCACCACTATCCCGTACGTGCTCTTTAAGCAGTACTGGAATGACTCGGATATTACCCGCTACCCTGACGACGACTTGAGTATCATCGCCAGCAATGGCCAGCCCGTGCCACAGATCGGATTTAAAGAGGTGACCATCAAAATCGGTAGAGTCGAACTGGCAGCACAGGGACTGATCATTGTAGACATTGACAAACATGAGAGCCACCCAAAAATAACTCTAGGAACTAATGTAATTGAGAATTGTCTTGCAGAGGTGATTTTCCTTCTACAGCAGGTTGCCAAGAACGCCAGCTCCGGCGAGCAGCGAGTGCTCCAGAAAGAGATCCGGGCACTGATGCGACGGCAACAGGTGGAACTCTCCGGCGGTGAGATTGGTAGCGTAAGAATGTGTGACCCTTTCCCTATTGCCATGCCCCCAAAAAGCGAAATGATGATTTGGTGCCGGGCAGCTATTGGTCTGAGAGATAGAGATTACCAGGCAATGGTAGAACCAGTTTACTCAGACAGTAGGCCCACCATTTTGACAGCACGGGGGGTGGTCAATGTACGCCATGGGAGGGTGCCCGTTCGCATAATCAATATCGGGGAGAGGGAAGTGTACCTGCCCCGGTATGCCACGCTAGCAAAATTATATACCATCAACCAAAACTCTATACAGTCTGTGGAACCCTTGCCTCCATCTCACCCGGAGGAAGGTAACGGCTCTAAGAAAGTAATGGAGGATTGGTGTCAGCAACTACACTTGGGAACTGACTCCACTCCCTCCCACCAGAAACAGGGAGTCTACCGGGTGGTTCAAGAGTATGAGAGAGTGTTTAGTAAACACCCGTTAGACTTCGGGCGAGTCAAGGGGGTAGAACACCGCATCCCCACGGGAGATCATCCTCCCATAAAAGAGAGGTATCGACCCGTACCCCCTGCACATTACCAACACGCCAAGGGGATGCTTAGAGACATGAAGGAGGCTGGGGTAATCCGGGATAGCTGTAGCCCCTGGGCAGCCCCGCTAGTTTTAGTCAAAAAGAAAGACAACACCATGAGGATGTGTGTAGATTACCGGAAAATCAACCGTATCACACACAAGGATGCGTACCCCTTACCAAGGATAGAGGAGTCATTGGCTGCTTTAAGATCTGCTAACTTCTTCTCTACCTTGGATCTCACTAGCGGGTACTGGCAGGTTCCTGTAGCAGAGGCGGACCGGGAGAAGACCGCATTCACCACCCCGATGGGACTTAGTGAGTTCACCTGCATGCCGTTCGGACTCTGCAACGCCCCAGGAACCTTCCAACGATTAATGGAGTGCTGTCTGGGCCACAGAAACTTCGAGACGGTCCTGTTGTACCTGGACGATGTCATCGTATACTCCAAAACTTATGAGGACCACCTGAAACACCTGGCGGAGGTGTTCGAAGCTCTGGCGAGTTACGGCCTAAAGGTGAAACCCTCCAAGTGTCACCTCCTGAAACCAAAGGTGCAGTACCTGGGACACGTGGTGAGCGCTGACGGAGTGGCTCCCGACCCCGATAAGATCACCGCAATTAAGGGATGGCCAAGCCCCTCCAGCGTAAAAGAAGTGCGGCAGTTCCTCGGGTTGGTAGGCTACTACCGAAGGTTTATTCCCGGTTTCACCAAAAAGGCAGCACCTATGCAGGACCTCCTGATAGGCCAGTCCCGGAAGGCCAAGAACCAGAAGCCGCCCTTCAAATGGGAAGAGCTAGAAGAAGAGTCCTTCCGCCAGCTGAAGATGGCCCTCACGGGGGATGAAATCTTGGCGTACCCGGATTATAGCCAGCCCTTCATCCTCTACACCGACGCCAGTAACATCGGGCTAGGAGCCGTACTGTCCCAGATCCAGCAGGGGAAAGAACGAGTAATCGCCTACGCCAGCCGAAAACTGCGACCCACCGAAAGGAACCCCGAGAATTATAGCTCATTTAAGCTAGAGTTCCTGGCCGTGGTATGGGCAGTCACTGAGCGCTTTAAGCATTACCTTGCTTCTTCCCGGTTCACCGTGTACACGGATAACAACCCGTTGACACACCTGGACACGGCAAGACTCGGTGCCCTGGAGCAGAGGTGGATGGCCCGTCTGTCCAACTACGAGTTCATAATCAAATACCGGGCAGGGCGCTCCAATACTAACGCGGACGCCCTGTCCAGGATGCCCAACCTGCCGGACGAAGGAGAAGATCCGGAGGGACTGGAAGAAATTGAACTCCCTGCGTTCCACCGTCATGGGACTATCCAGTATTCCCACCGGGTAAGGAGTAAGCAGGCTGCTACGTTGAACCCCTTACCTCACTACAACTGGGCGGAAACGCAAGACAGCGACCCTGCCGTCCGACTGGTGAAGGAGATGCTGACTCGGCCGGAGGCTCGCCTTGAACCAGACGCTCCGGAGGAAGCCAAACAACTATGGGCAGAGAAGAGTCGACTGTTCCTTTACAAAGGGAAGTTGTGCCGCAGAATGGTTAACTCCCGGACGCATGAATTACTCTGGCAAGTAGTGGTGCCACGAAGAGACGCAGCCATGGTGATGGAGGCATACCACGACGGAGCTGGACACTTCGGGTGGAAGAAGCTGGAGTTCCTGCTGCGCGAGCGATTCCACTGGGTAGGCATGAGGGGAACCATTGAGAAGTGGTGCAGAGACTGTGGCCCGTGCAACCTGAGAAGGAAGGACCGCGCCAGCCAGAAGACTCCCCTGCAGTCCATCGTCACCCAGCAACCGTTGGAACTGGTAGCCTTGGATCATGTAAAACTGACCCCAAGCAGAAGTGGCTACGTCTACGCGTTAACCATCGTGGATCATTACTCCCGGTTTCTGGTTGTCGTCCCCGTCAAGGACTTAACGGCTCAAACAGCAGCTAGAGCCTTCCAGCAGCACTTTTGCCGTCCACACGGGTACCCGGACCAAGTGCTGACGGACCAGGGACCTGCCTTTGAAGCGGAGGTCTTCCAGGAATTCTGCAATCTGTATGGCTGCCGGAAGATAAGGTCGACACCCTACCATCCGCAGACTAATGGACTTTGTGAAAAAATGAACCAGGTGGTAATGGATCTTCTAAAAACATTGCCCCTGGAAGAACGCAGTCTGTGGCCTGAAAAGTTGCCCGATCTGGTGGACCTATACAACCACATCCCGGTAGGTTCCACCAACTGTACCCCGGCTTACCTAATGAGGGCAAGACCTGGTAAGTTACCTGTTGACCTGGAAATGGGAGTCCTGACACCCGAGGACACTTCACCAGAAACAGACTGGGACACAGAGAGGCAGCAGCAGTACCGGAGAGTACAGGAGAGCGTGGAGCGAAGTCTCTGTCAGGCTAGGGAAAGACAAGAGAAAACTTACAACCAGTATGCTCCCGCTGTTCCCCTGGTACCCGGAGAGCAGGTCTTGAAGAGGAAGAGACGGCTCCACAAGTTGGACGACCAGTGGGAGAAGGACCCGTACACCGTACTGCCCTCAAGCCACGAAAACCCGAAGGTCTGTACCATCAGTAAAGACGGAGGGGAAACCACAGCCATTGTATCCCGGGACCACCTGAAGAAGTGTCCCGAACAACTGAGGAACCCTGAAGAGGAACAAGAAGACCATCGACCCGTAGAGGAAAGGGAAGATATGGTTAGTACCGTGCTCGGGGACTTCCCTCGGTCTTGGACTCAAGTCAATGGTGCAGTTGTGGTACCCGTACTCACCTTCCTCCAACCATCATCCCAAGAACCTACGGAGCAACCGGTAGAGCTGGAAGAACAGCCGGTCCAGGAGGCAGAAGACTCTACACAAGCAGACCCGGAAAATCAACCCTCTGCTTATAGTGAGCATGCCATACCCCTAGTGAGCCAGAGGGCCCATGGACAGCTGCCCAGTTTACCCTTGGCAGCTCCTACACCCTGTAGTTCAGGGCCAGACAGTCAGCTCCGTAGGTCCACTAGGGCCACTAGAGGCCAGCTACCCGCACGTTGGAGGATCTAAATGTTTAAGCTATCTTATAATGTTTACTTGTTTATAGTTGCTTGTGTATAATTTTGTGTTTCTAGTTCTTTTTAGGAATCCTTGGTGGATGTACCGGGAATCCTTGTACATAGTTGGAGCGTAACCCAGGATGGACTAAAGACTGTTAAGGACTCGGGGCAGGACAGGCCCCTACCTGGTTACGTCTCCCTGTTTTGGTGAAATGGACACCTTGCTTTTCAAAACTGCACCCGGTTGCGGACACGCCGTAACCATCTTATGTGTTTTTCTTATTGTATTGTTATTGTTATACCTTGTTATGTTTTTCTAAAAAATATGTTTAGTCCCGGAGTACTAAATTTCACTAGGGGGGAATGTGACACCCCAGGGGTCTGGTTGCCACAGTGATAGAGATATTACGTCTGAGAGCAGGTGGGAGGTCCTTTGGTCAGGGATCCTGTGCATGCCACACCTCCTGCCCAGTCTTGGGAGGGGAAGGACTTCCCCTATATAAACCCGGGGCTGAGGCAGAGTGAGTGAGAAAGAAGACAGAACAAGAGTAGAGAAGAGAAGCAGCATAGCAAGAAACATCAGGAGCTCTGTGGGGAGCAGTGTTACAACGAGTCAGGGGCTGGCAGCTACAGAGCTCGCCCTGACTGAGAAGATTTCTTACCGGACCCGGAGTCCGAGGCTGTGGGGACTAACTCCTACCCAGCAGCAGAAACCGTCCGGCAGAGGATTTCAGGTCCTCTGGCCCAGAAGCCCGAAGGCACGGTCACACGCGTGGGACCAGCACCGCCATCGTGGAGCGGAAGCCATTAGAAGGCCCCGAGTCACCGGCCATACGGGTGAGCACCACACGGTACACTCAGGGACGTGGGCTACTTATTCCCGCCTCTAGCAAGGTAGCCAGAAGAGTACAGTTAGTTGGGAAGGCCTACAACTCTGCCTGGCCAGGGGAGATCCCATCTGCTCAAGGACTGACCAGGCCCCTATCACTAGCAAGTACTCCGGGAGGGTCTATCTTTGTCACCAGTAAAGACCCTGAACTACACCGCACCGTCTCTGAGTGGTTCCTGCTACCCCCATCATCCACGTCGGCTGCCCTGAGGCCATACCCCTCCCGTTGGGGGTTATACCATCCACGCTGCACCATCCTTCCACCGGCCTCAGCGGTCTGCCCTGCAGCGGCAGCTCCATAGCTGCATTCAATGGGTGGCGTAGTCACCAACTATCTACTGCTAGTACATCGCCGCTCAGTTTGACTCCCTGGGCGCGGACCGGGTCGCCGCCACGAGACTACAACCCTCAAGAGATCCGGCTCCGGGTAAGCTCCCGCGTGCGCAACGCAGCGCGACACAGGCCCAGGGGCGCGTCATATATACAGCAGTATCACCTGTATAATGTATATACAGCAGTAGCACCCACTGCTTTCAGATCGGCGCTGGAAAAAAAGAGGAATAAAAAGCGATCAAAATTATGAATATAAAAAAAATGCTACCACTGAAAACGTCATCTTGTCACGCAAAATACAAGCCATCTTACAGCTCTAATAGCCGATAAATAAAAAAAAGTATAGCTCTCAGAATAAAGCGATGCAAAAATAATTATTTTTTCTAAAAAAGTTTTTATTGTGTAAAATCACCAACACATAAAAAAATATGAATGTGGTATCGCTGTAATCGTACTGACACAAAGAATAAAGCTGCCTTATCAATTTTACCACACCCTGAATGACATAAAAAAAATCCCACAAACAATTCCTAACTTGATGGTTTTTGTTCATTCTGCCTCCCCAACAGGCCCCGCGTCAGCACCCGGGCAAGTGCCGGGGCCCTGAGCTGATGTGGGACCACCTGCGAGCTATGGGACCTGTGAGCGGTGCGATGCGGTGCCTGTGCCAGCGCCTGCCACCCCCCCTCTTGCTCAGTGCCCCGGCAGCCGGCACAATACTTACCTCTCCCCGTGCCTCCGCAGCAGCTTCGGTGTCTTCTGCATCCTTTGACTGTGACGTCCCAGGTCAGAGGGCGCGGTGACGTCTCTCCACCGCGCCCTCTCCTGAGCCATCACAGCGCAGAGCGGCAAGACGCTGGCGCGGGTGAGGAGTCCGAAGCAGCGGCAGCAGATGAGAAGTGAGGAGAGTATTTTATTTATTTATTTTTTTCTTTATGTATGGGCGCATGGAGAATGACATCCTGCATGGGGCATTATGTGGAGGGGGAGTGACATCCCGCATGGGGCATTATATGGGGAAGGGAATGACATCCTGCATGTGGCATTATACGGGGGGGAGTGACATCCTGTATGGGGCATTATATGGGAGGGAAATGACATCCTGCATGGGGAATTATATGGGGGGTATGACATTCTGCATGAAACACTATATGGGGGGAGTGACATCCTGCATGGGGAATTATATGGGGGGAAGTGACATCCTGCATGAGGCATTATATGGGGGGGAATGACATCCTGCATGGGGTATTATATAGGGCGGGGGGAATGACATACTGAATGGGCCATTATATGGGGGAGAAGTGACATCCTGCATGGGGTATTATATGGGGGGAGTGACATCCTGCATGGGGCATTATATGGGGGGAGTGACACCCTGCATGGGGCATTATATGGGGGGGTGACGTCCTGCATGGGCCATTATATGGGGGAGAAGTGATATCCTGCATGGGTATTATTTGAGGGGGGGAGTGACATCCTGCATGGGGCATTATATGGGGGGGTGATATCCTGCATGGGGTATTATATGAGGGAGAAGTGACATTCTGCATGGACCATTATATGGAGGAGAAGTGACATCCTGCATGGGGTATTATATGGAGGGGAGTGACATCCTGCATGGGGAATTATATGGGGAGAGTGACATCCTGCAGGGGCCATTATATGGGGGGGAAGTGACATCCTGCATGGGGCATTATATGGGGGGGAAGTGACATCCTGAATGGGGCATTATATAGAGGGGGGAGTGACATCCTGCATGGGTCACTATATGGGGGGGAAGTAACATCCTGAATGGGGCATTATATGGGGGGGAAGTGAAATCCTGATTGGGGCATTATATGGGGGGAGTGACATCATGCATGGGGCATTATATGGGGGGAGATGAGACATCCTGCATGGCGCATTATGTGGGAGGGGGACAGCCTGAATGGGGCATTATGTGTGTGCAGGGGAACAACCTGTATGGGGCATTATGTGGGGGGGCACAGCCTGCATGGGGCATTATATGGGGGTTAGTATCCTGTATGGAGCGTTATAACGGGGCCAGTATCCTGCATGGAGCCTTATATGGGGGCCAGTATCCAGTATGGAGCATTATATGGGGCCCATAATACTGTATGGAGTACTATGTGGTGCCCATAACACTGTATGGAGGACTATACTGTCCAGTCTGCACTGTGCGCTGCAAGGATTCGCCGGTTTCTGAGCTAATGTACAATTTACAATAGATATCGTTCATGTAATGTAAGAAGTGAAATTCTTTGGCATTGTACTATATACACTGCTCAAAAAAATAAAGGGAACACTTAAACAACGAAATATAACTCCAAGTAAATCAAACTTCTGTGAAATCAAACTGTCTACTTAGAAAGCAACACTGATTGACAATCAATGTGACATGCTGTTGTGCAAATAGAATAGACAATTGATGGAAATTATTGGCAATTATCAAGACCCACTCAATAAAGGAGTGGTTCTGCAGGTGGGGACCACAGACCACTTCTCAGTACCAATGCTTTCTGGCTGATGTTTTGGTCACTTTTGAATGTTGGTTGTGCTTTCACACTCGTGGTAGCATGAGATGGACTCTACAACCCACAGAAGTTGTTCAGGTAGTGCAGCTCATCCAGGATGGCACATAAATGCGAGCTGTGGCAAGAAGGTTTGCTGTGTCTGTCAGTATAGTGTCCAGAGGCTGGATGCGCTACCAGGAAACAGGCCAATACACCAGGAGACGTGGAGGGGGCTGTAGGAGGGCAACAACCCAGCAGCAGGACCGCTACTTCCGCCTTTGTGCAAGGAAGAACAGGAGGAGCACTGCCAGAGCCCTGCAAAATGACCTCCAGCAGGCCACAAATGTGCATGTGTCTGCACAAATGGTTAGAAACCGACTCCTTGAAGGTGGTATGAGGGCCGGACGTCCACAGATGGGGGTTGTGCTCACAGCCCAACACCGTGCAGGACACTGGGCATTTGCCACAGAACACCAGGATTGGCAAATTCGCCACTGGTGCCCTGTGCTCTTCACAGATGAAAGCAGGTTCACACTGAGCACATGTGACAGTCCTGACAGAGTCTATAGACGCCGTGAAGAGTGATCTGCTGCCTGCAAGATACCTCAGCATGACCGGTTTGGCAGTGGGTCAGTAATGGTGTGGGGTGGAATTTCTTTGCAGGGCCGCACAGCCCTCCATGTGCTCGCCAGAGGTAGCCTGACTGCCATTAGGTACCGAGATGAGATCCTCAGACCCCTTGTGAGACCATATGCTGGTGCGGTTGGCCCTGGGTTCCTCCTAATGCAAGACAATACCAGACCTCATGTGGCTGAAGTGTGTCAGCAGTTCCTGCAAAATGAAGGCATTGAAGCTATGGACTGGCCCGCCCGTTCCCCAGACCTGAATCCGATTGAGCACATCTGGGACATCATGTCTCGCTCCATCCACCAACGTCACATTGCACCACAGACTGTCCAGGAGTTGGCGGATGCTTTAGTCCAGGTCTGGGCGGAGATCCCACAGGAGACCATCCGCAACCTCATCAGGAGCATGCCCAGGCGTGGTAGGGAGGTCTTACAAGCACGTGGAGGCCACACACAATACTGAGCCTCATTTTAACTTGTTTTAGGGACATTACATCAAAGTTGGACCAGCCTGTAGTGGTATAAGGAAGGAAGAAAGGTGGAGCGAAAGAGGAGTAGAAAGGCTCCAGAAACAAGAAGGCAGAAGGGACCCAGAGAGAGAGCAGAAAGGACAGTAACCGTTGCAAGCCCGCGTGATATCGGTTGAAGGGTCAGGCCACAGAAGGGTACCGGATTCACAAATTGGTGGAGGTAAATCATCCCTCAGCCAAAGACCGGAGGTCGTGATCATCTTATGCTACACCCACTAGGAAGGCACCACATAGGGTCAGGGAAACCGGCGACAAGTTTCACCAAGAGAAGGCCCGAGGCAGCTGGACAGAAGTGTGGCACGAGAGGCCAGAGAAAGGAGAGAGGCGCAGTTCGAACGGGAGAGGCGGGCGCGGTGACAGAGGCAGGAACAGCTACACGCCCGGAGTGCGGAGCAGAAGATGCGCGTCCAGCGAGACCCCCAGGCTGCGCAAGGTCCCAGAATCATCGGGACTGTCGTCAAGTTCCAACAGGTACAAGGATGGGGTTTCATCCAGGACCCGACCACGGACACGGATGTGTTCGTTACCCGGAGGGATGTGGAGAGCCACCTGCCAGGCCACCCAGAGCGAGATCTGTTCCCAGGAGACTTAGTGTCCTACACCCGACACCGAGGCCTAAAGGGATGGTATGCCCTTCATGTCCAGAGAATCAGAGAGGAGCAGCACCCTGAACCAGAAGCCGAATACCAAGAGGACCCGGACGGGTCTGAAGATCAATATGAGGAGGAAGAAGGAGCATCCGGAGGATACCGCTACTAGTGAGTGGCAGAGTACCTGTGTACATAGTTACCCGTCAGGGTAAAAGGAACTGTTTGTGTGATATAAAGTTGATCCTGATTGAACTGTTACCTGGCTGAGGACTGAGAGCAGCCATCCCTCTTCCCTACCTGGCTGAGGACTGAGAGCAGCCATTCCCCTTTCCAAACGGCCAAGGACTGGGAGCGGCCAATTCCCTGTAAATAGTTGCGCTTCTTAAAGCGACCCCTACTGGCTTTATAAAAGAACTGCAACGTCTACCTCGGGACAAAGTGTCCCTCATGTTTGAAAGTTTGCTGAAGTTTTACACTTAATAGGAAAATGGACACCTGGTCGCAAGTTGCACAGTGGCCAGTGAAGAAAAGAATTTACTAAAAAGAATGTTTTACCTGAAAAAGTTTATATGCTGCTAAAAGAGTTTTATGGTGTTTTATATGTGTGAAGAAAGTCTTGTAATACTTGTTAAAAGAGAAAAATGTGTCAGTAACGTTGAAAGAGAAAAGTGCCTCCCATAAAGGGATGGGATAACTGGTTATAGTCTTATATGCGAATGCATTCTAAAAATTTTGCATGTTTTTGAATTGTCTTTTGCTTTGTTCCAGCCCGAGGATGTGCTGTGGTTTACCAGGGGGGAATGTAGCGCCCCGAGGGTTCGGTTTCTACAGGGGTATTGCACCTCAACCAGAGGTGTGATATTCCACTCCCAGGTAAGGATGGAGTATGGACCAGGGCTCAGTAGCTGCATACACACACTCCTCATTTCCGGGGCACAGCTCGACGGTGCTCCCATTTATTGCAGGCACAACTGACCATGTCCCTGGCTGGAGTGGGGAGGGGGGAGAGAACCCAGTGATGTAGGAGCAGAAGGGGACGGTTTCTGGAGCATAGGAAGGAGCTCATTGGTTGCAGGTCACCTGAGCTCAGACACAGAGAAGTAGATAAAAGGTGGGGGCCATCTTAGGAGAGTGTTCAGTTCAGTGGAGAGAAGAGAAGGAGTTCAGCCAGAGAGGGCTGACAGGGAGCTGTGGCTCAGCCTGAGCTCAGCTCCACGAGGCAGGCCTAGGGTGAAGACCGGAGCCAGGAAGGAGAAGAGGAGAAGGAGAAGGAAGGAAGAAAGGTGGAGAGAAAGAGGAGTGGAAAGGCTCCAGAAACAAGAAGGCAGAAGGGACCCAGAGAGAGAACAGAACGGGCAGTAACCGTTGCAAGCCCGTGTGATATCGGGTGAAGGGTCAGGCCGCAGAAGGGTACCGGATTCCCAAATTGGTGGAGGTAAATCATCCCTCAGCCAAAGACCGGAGGTCGTGAACATCTTATGGTGCGACCCCCTGCTACACCCACTAGGAAGGCACCACATAGAGTCAGGGAAACCGGCGACAGGTTTCACCAAGAGAAGGCCCGAGGCAGCGGGACAGAAGTGTGGTCACTGGTGGGGCATGAGAGGCCAGAGAAAGGATAAAAGGGGGTCCTGTGCCATACTCCTGAATTGCCTGGGGGTTGACCGAGCTCCTCACCTGGTGGACGCAGCACGGCTTGGGCAGTCATTGCCGGCAGAAGTGACTCGGATAACAACTGTGAGTAAAAGACCCTGGACTGCATCACTGACTCTGTGTGATTTATGCTGCGTCTGCACCATCACCCCCAGCATCCTACTACACTGCCCTGAGGCTACACTCTTCCCGCCTTGCAGCGGCGGTTAATAATAGCCGCAATCCACAGGTGGCGTAGTCGGACATTAACCTAAAACACATAAAAGACTGCCACAGGTCTGACCACCCTGAGCCACAGGATCGGGTTGCCACTACTACCCCCAACATTGCACTGTACACAAGAAGGCCCGGTTCCGGGTACCCCACGGCCCAGGGGGCGAGTCATAAGTGCTGCCACTTTTCTCTCTCTGTTTCTTTCTCATAGAGCTATTGTTGATTGTAGCTAGGATCAATGTGTGTATCCTCACTGAGGGGGCAGTTAGAAGTAGGATGTCTATTTGGGTAGCACTTTCATTTTCTCTTTTTGTTTTTATCTACACCCATCTAGTCAGAGCCACCAGTTCTGAGTGTACATAGCGCGGTAGTATTTGTGGTCATCATCCCTGTCCTGGTCTGCATGGCACCCCTCATCCCTGTCCTGGTATGCATGGTCCCCCTAATCCCCATCATGCTGCACATAAAAATAAACACTCCTACTCACCTTTCTTCTCTCCTCCAGCGCTGCGTCCTGTCTGCACTGATCTCGCCATGTGAGCTGCGCATGGCGTCACTGCCATGCGCGGCTCACAAGGAGAGATCAGCTGCCGGAAGTCACTGCTCCCTTCTCTGGGACTGTGTGCGCGGGGAGCAGTGACTACATGCTCCATAATAGCCGGCACACAGGGTAGCCACGCTTTAGCAGCGGGGACAGTGTAGGCTGCAGCAGGCGGCTGCTGCCTCCTGTGCCCCGCTCCTCTGCGGCTACCGCTCCCCCCCACACCCCACACATCATATATATATATACCCCCTCCTCCCCCAACATTCGGAGTATAAGGGTATACGCCCTATAAGACGACACCCGGCGTATAAGACGACTCCTGACTTTTGAGAAGCTTTTCAGGGGTTAAAAAGTCGTCTTATAAGCCAGAAAATATGGTATATACACTGCGTTCCAAATTATTATGCAAATAATATTTTCTCAGATTTTCCCAAATTACCTATATGAATTGCAGTCATTGTAATTTTCCAGTCAAATAACTATTAGAGTACAATTGAAAGGTTTTTGTACAAACTGCCTATGATAACAGTATATTTTTAGAAAAATAAAAAACTCAAGCTACACTCAAAATGCATGTTCCAAATTATTATGCACAGCAGAGTTTTCAACCTTTTCATTTTAATAAAGAACAAAAAAATGGTCACTTTGAAATTATAAGCATTAGCAGGTTATTACAAACGGAAATCAAACAGTTTTCAACTCAAACTTTGTTCTAGGTGATGTTACATTTGCACATAGGACCCCTTGTTCGAACGGAGCTTCTGAACTCTCTCGTCCATTGAATTTGTCAGGTTTTGGATGGTTTCTGCTTTAATTGTTTTGCATGAGGACAGAATACCCTCCCAGAGCTGTTGCTTAGATGTGAACTGCCTCCCGCCATCATAGACACTCCTTTTGATGATGCTCCAGAGGTTCTCAACGGGGTTGAGGTCAGGGGAGCATGGGTGCACACCATAAGTTTGTCCCCTTTTATGCCCATAGCAGCCAGAGATGCAGATGTGTTATGTGCAGCATGAGACGGGGCATTATCATGCATGAAATGATCTCGATGGTCCAGATGGATGTTGTGGAGGATGGCTGGTTGATGGACACCCCATGCAAACACGGCTACGGCGCTAACAAGGAGGAGGCGGAGTATTGTTTTGGGCTGGAATCATGGGGAGAGAGATTGTCGGCCCTTTTAGGATCCCTGAAGGGGTAAAGATGAACTCCATAATGTATGTTGAGTTTCTCAAACAGCACTTCCTTCCATGGTTCAAGAAGAAGAACCGTGCATTCCGCAGCAAGATCATTTTCATGCATGATAATGCCCGGTCTCATGCTGCACATAACACATCTGCATCTCTGGCTGCTATGGGCATAAAAGGGGACAAACTTATGGTGTGGCACCCATGCTCCCCTGACCTCAACCCCATTGAGAACTTCTGGAGCATCATCAAAAGGAGTGTCTATGATGGCGGGAGGCAGTTCACATCTAAGCAACAGCTCTGGGAGGGTATTCTGTCCTCATGCAAAACAATTGGAAGCAGAAACCATCCAAAACCTGACAAATTCAATGGCCGAGAGAGTTCAGAAGCTCCTTTCGAACAAGCGGTCCTATGTGCAAATGTAACATCACCTAGAATAAAGTTTTGAGTTGAAAACTGTTTGATTTCAGTTTGTAATATCCTGCTAATGCTTATAATTTAAAAAATGACCATTTTTTTGTTCTTTATTAAAATGAAAAGGTTGAAAACTCTGCTGTGCATAATAATTTGGAACATGCATTTTGAGTGCAGTTTGAGTTTTTTATTTTTTTAAAAATATACTGTTATCATAGGCAGTTTGTACAAAAACCTTTCAATTGTACTATAATAGTTATTTGACTGGAAAATTACAATGACTGCAATTCATATAGGTAATTTGGGAAAATCTGAGAAAATATTATTTGCATAATAATTTGGAACACAGTGTAGAGTCATTACAAACAGAGTGATCTATTTCAAGTGTTTATTTCTGTTAATGTTGATGATTGTGGCTTACAGCCAATGAAAACACAAAAGTCATTATCTCAGTAAATTAGAATACTTTATAACAACAGCTTGAAAAATGATTTTAAAATCTGAAATGTTGGCCTACTGAAATGTATGTTCAGTAAATGCACTCAATACTTGGTCGGGGCTCCTTTTGCATCAATTACTGCATCAATATGGCCTGGCATAGAGGCGATCAGCCTGTGGCACTGCTCAGGTGTTATGGAAGCCAAGGTAGACGGCTGCGCTGACTTTGGTCTTGATAAAACACAGTGGACCTACACCAGTTGATGACATGGCACCCCAAACCATCACTGGAGTGGGTGGGTGTACCTCCAGGGTGGGCCGCCGGAAAAATGCTCAAGTTTCCCATTGACTTCCGGGATCAAAAGCTCGGGATGGGCAGAGACGCCTTGCAAGTGGATGTTCATTAAAAGAAGCATTGAAAACAGATGCGAGTGCCAGGATCTTTCTTTTCCCCCATCTGACCTATCCATCAAAACAATGGCTGTCCACTTTCCCCAGTCCCACAAGCTCGCTGCCTCGGGGTAACCCTGCACTCTAAACAGAGGCATAGCTAGGGTTTTGGTTCGGGGGGAGGGTGAAACTTCTTAGTGGGCCCCTAACCAGGTAACCCTGATTACAGCTATGGTGGCACACCCTAATAGAGGATGTAGGAGAACCTCAGCAGATGACCACGCTGTTACTGAAAATAATCTCTATGCAAAGACCAGCACTGATATTATCGCCATATGGTGACATATATTGGTAGATACCAGTCATCCAGAACATATAAGAGATCACAGCACAGCTATATATAGTACCTTTATGTTACAGGTGATGTTTTTTCTGATTAAATTGTTCACTGTTCCCGTCTTTTCCATCTGGCCCAGACCGACACGACAACTCCTCCATCCAGGACTCAGAGTCTCAGGTCTGCAGAGATCGCAACAAAGACACATTTGACTCCTTACATTTCAGGCACCATCCCCATCTATTCCCAACCTGAACAAACTCCTCATCCTGCTGATACCAAAATTCTGAGCCTCTGTTGCTGTATGTGTCCCTATTACTGCACCTGCTGTGTGCTCTCTAGATGGTAAAACACACCTCTAGAATATACTAATGCTGTGTGCAAGTGTCCTAGAAGCAGTGCCCACATTGTGCCCCCTAGAAAGTAATAATGTCCTTTGTGTGTCCCTCTGACAGTCACAATAACCTGAGTTCCCCTATAACGATATACATAGTATAATGCCCCCTCACTGTATAGTACCCTCCACACAGTATACTGACTCCTTAGTAACCTCCTATGGCTCCAACACTGTATGATGGCCCCACACTGTGCAAAGACCCCACATTATCTCCCACACTGTATGATGACACCCAAAACTATACAAAGACCCCACAATATCTCCCACACTGTATGATGGCCCGCACACTGTACAAAGACCCCACATTATCTCCCACACTATATGATGGCCCCCACAATGTGCAAAGACCCCACATTATGTCCTACACTGTATAAATAGCCTACATATAGTATAATGCGCCAGATAGTCCTCAATATAGTATAATGCACTCCCCATATTCCTTCATATAGTATAATGCACCCCCCTATAGGCAGAGTCTGTAGTAAAATGCACTATTTTGTCAACTTTTCTTTTTTTTTTTCTTTTTAAATAGAAACAGTCAGTTCATTTAGGGTTAAAACTGAGTTTTCTGAGCCTCTGGACTCATGTGTAATTGAGCTTCTAAACAGGTGATGTCGGTGGCCGGCTACTTTCTCCATATGCCTTTAAAAGTTTTTCCATTTCAACATTGTATTATGCTATGAATAAGGATCTACGTATCCGAAACGCGTAAGCCACTGTATGCTTTTATTTGCACTATGGTCTCATGTTTTGAATTTTTTCAAAATAAAGGCTATTTTTTAAGTCAATTTCATGAGTTGCCGGAAAACTACCCTTTCATCACTGCCTAATGTCTCCCAGACGGGGATCTTTACAATCCGAGCACCGTGTCTCATGAGAAAGTGGACCGAGCAGGCTGACCCAGGTGAGCTGAAATATTTTTTCTACATTACTCACTACTAACCATCTGAAAATCATTGATATAGGGAGGAAAAGTTCATTGCTATATACCCCTATAAATCTGAACATGCCAGCTGCTCATAAGAGATGTTAGCATTTGTTTCATTCTCTTTGGTTCTGACTAGCCCAGGGGATGGGGATGACTCGGTACCCGGGCCTTTGCCTTGGGGATGTCGCGGTGGTCGGCTCCCGGGCCCGTACCCTGGGGTCTCTCTTTAAAAGGGTGGATATTTATTAATTTTAGGAAAGAGTTCGTGACGCCACCTGTGGCTTCTGGTGAGGATCACCAGCGCTGCGCAGTCCACTGAGGCCGGTGATAAGGCAGCTCGATAGTATGGCTCCCCACAGGTGGAGCTAGGCCTCAGGGCAGTGTATGAAGGGGAATGCAGGACAGAGAGACCCAGCCGGGTCCGAGCAAGAACAGGGACAGACACGATAGTCACTTCAGTACCTTTTACTGCTGGAAATTCAGGCACGTCCTGGAGCACTGTAGGGTGAAGGGTGCATGTCAGGATCCTCCCCAATGAGCGGGTTTTGGGCTTCCTGTCTCTTGCCTCTGCGTAGTAAGTTTCTGACCTGCCTGGAGCTAGGCCTAACTTTGTCTCTGTCCTGCGCTGGCTGACCTTGTGGTAGGGCCTTTTCTTGGAGTACACGCACCTTAGCTGCGGGCCTATGTGTCTCCTGGCTCTGTTACATATCAGCACTTTAGCAACCCTGGGACTTGTAGTTCCCCAGGGATTCCGGTTATGCCTTACTGGGTCTTAGAGATCCCAGTAAACTTCGGACTCGGTGTCCAGTAAATTCTTCGGGGTGAGCTAGTTAAGCTCCTCTGCCCCCTATGTACTAACTCTCCATTCGCCTTCGGCCTACTCGGGCCATCACTAGGCTGCTCACACTAACGGCAGCTTGCCGCGCTTCACTGATCTTATGGCGCCGGCACACCTAAAGCTCACTACTCTGAGCTACAACTGAGTCTTGATTAGTGTTGAGCCACCCCCGTAGTGTTCGAGTTCGGTTCGGTTCGTCGAACACCCGTGTGTTCGCCGAACTGTTCGTCGAACTGTTCGTCGAACACCTTCGAACACCGTTAAAACCAATGGCAGGCAAACAAAAACACATAGAAACACATAGAAAACACCTTCAAAGGTGTCCAAAAGCTGACAAACTGCTCAGAAGACACAACTAACACATGGAAAAGTGACAAGTACATATAGTCATGAGAAAAGAAAAGAGGTGGAGGAGTAAAAGGAGGGGGAGACACAGATATAGGCATGTCATGCCCTTCTAAAATCCAAAAAGTGAGAAGCCGAGACGGCCAGTCCGCTCCTGCCCGTGCCACCTCCGTGTCGCCGGGTTTGTGCCAGAGCCGCGGTGAACCCTGACGGCCAGCCCCCCTCTCCCAATACTGGTGCCTGTCCGCTGGTGGGTCGAGCGAGCCCCCCTGTGGTGGAGGCAGCTCTAAGCTTTTTAATTTAAATTGTCTCTCTAATTTGAATGAATACACTTTAAATCCATTTACAAGGATCTATTGGAGGGCAAGTCTCATGCCAGCAGCCGCGTAATTCCAGCTCCAGTAGCGTCCAATAAAGCTGCTGCAGTTAAAAAGCTTTTAAAAGGATCGAGCTCGGCTGTCCACCGCAAGGCATCCTACTGCCAGTCCCAGCCCCTATGCCTTGGGGTGCCTCCTGATGCTCTTCACTGAGTATCCCGTGGTCCCGAAGCATTTCCTTTGAAAAAATTAAGTGTCCAAACTACAGGTGGTGTAGCTTGCTTAACAGCCGGGATAATCCGCTGACTAGCAGACACTGCTACTAGGCACAAAGTATTTCCTGGGCTAGATGCAGTTAAAAATTTGTAATTAGATACTCTCGTTGGATGCTGAGAAAGCATTCCATAGAGTCTCCTGGCACGCCATATATGATTCTCTTAAAAAGCTTGGGGTATGGGTCTAGGGGACCCTTTTATAGCCAAAATCACGGCCCTGTATCGCAATAAGTCGCCTAGGCTGAAGATAAATGGAACTGTAGCACCCTGAGGGCTCGGTTGCTACAGAGGTATTGCACCTCACCCAGAGGTGTGATATCTCACTCTCAGGTAAGGATGGAGTGTGGATCAGGACCCGACACCTGCATGCATTACACCACATTGCCGTGGGGCAGTGCGACCAATATGCCCCTGAGATGGGCACGACAGTCCCTGTCCCTGGCTGGAGTGGGGGGAGGGAACACTGAGGAAGGGGAACCCTGTAGTGCAGGAGCAGGGAGGAAGCAGTTCCTGGGTGCATTGAGAAGGGAGTATAAAAGGTGGGCACCATCTTAGTTCAGTGCAGAGAAGTCTGAGCAGAAGTGGCAGGGAGCAGGGGCTCTGCATGAGCTCTGCTCCGGAGGCGGGCCTAGTAACAGAGGCCCAGGCCTGGAAGAGGGAGAAGGAAGGAAGAGGAGCGGAGAAGGCTCCAGGAACGAGGAACGAAGAAATCCCAGGGGTGGGGACGGGCGAGTCGCCACCGCACGCCCGAATCCACCTGCATGGAGGGGTCAGGCCAAAGGGGGAGACCGGTCCCCGAACTAGTGGAGGCAGGAAACGACCCTCAGCTAGAAACCGGAGGCTGTGACATTTTATGTGGCGCAGCCCCTCGCTACACCCGCTAGGAGGGCAGCACATAGGGTCAGGGAAACTGGCGCCAAGTTTACCAAGAGGAGGCCCGAGGCAGCCGGACAGAAGGGTTGGTAAGAAAGGCCAGACAAAGGACACACAAAGGGGGTCCTGTGAAGTGCTCCAAAGTTATCTGGGAGTTGTCTGAGCCCCTCTCCTGGTGAGCACAGTACGACGTGGGCAGCCGTTACCTGCAGACGTGGTCTGGATAATAAGAACTGTGAGTAAAGGCCCTGGACTGCATCACTGACTCCGTGTCGTTACTGCTGCTGCCCTGCACCATCACCTCCATCCTCCGCATACACTGCCCTGAGGCTATACTCCTCCCGTGGGGAGTTATGCTACGCTCTGCTGCACCCACAACACCAGACTCAGCGGTCTGCCCTGCAGCGGCGGTTCACTCTGACCGCAATCCACGGGTGGCGTAGTCGGACATTTAAACATCAAAACCACATAAATAGTTCCGCCACTGGTTTGACCACCCTGAGCCACGGAACCGGGTCGCCGCCACGAAGACTACAACCACCAGCATCCACCAAAAAGGGTCCGGCTCCGGGTGTCCCAAGGCCCAGGGGGTGCATCAGAACATTTAAATCACCTTTCACAATCACCAATGGGACAAGGCAGGGATGTCCTCTGTCCCCTCTCTTATACATCCTAGTGACGGAGCACTTGCTCTCATCAATTCGCCATAACCCCAATATTAGATGGATTGAGGTGGGAGGCACCGAGTACAAGTGCTCTCTATTTGCTGATGATGTCCTAGTATATATCACTCAATCACATATATCCATCCCTGCTGTTATGGCTGAAATAGATCACTTTGTTACATGGTAAAATTTTAAAATCAATGCAGCGAATTCTGAGGCCCTCGATGTCTCCCTCCCTAAATCCATATAGGATTCCATCCAGTCCAACTTTCCCTTTGCCTGGCCCTCACAGGGTATCAAATACTTAGGAATTCCTATTCATAGAGACCTCTCCCATCTATGTTATCTTAATTTTGGGCCCTTTATTGAACAATTCCATACAGACCACGGTTGGCAAGTTAGAACTGTAAGATTCACTACGTGAACCACTGGTGTTTTGTGGAAAAGCACATGTACACCGCGTTCCAAATTATTATGCAAAAAGTGTTTAGGAGTGATAAGGGAAGAATTTGTTTGTTTGTCAGTTAAACTCATTGATGGTGATGTGTGTCAGGGCTCTTTATATCACTGTAAGCAATTGCAGACACCTGTGCTAATTAGTTTGGCAGGTGTGTCCAATGAAAGGCAAGACTACTTAAGAAGGCTCTCTCACATTATTAAGCAGCCTACATTTTCTGCCAAAATGGGAAAGAAAAAGGATGTGTCGGCTGCTGAGAAGCAACAAATTGTGGAGTGTTTAGGTCAAGGCATGACTACAATCAACATTGTGCGATGATCAGGATGAAGTGTCTTGGCAATCAAGAAGTATGTAGCTGATTCACAGTACACATGTGTGCGTGCTGATAAGGGCAAATTGAGGACTCTTTCCTACAGGCAATTACGTCAGGTTGAAAGAGCAGCGGCAAAAAAGCCTTGTCATAGCAGCAGACAAGTTTTTGAAGCTGCTTGTGCCTCCAACGTCCCCCGAACAACAAGATGCAGGGTCCTTCAGAGGTTTGCAGCTGTGCATACGCCATCCTGTCGACCTCCTCTATCCACTTCACACAAGCAGAAACGGCTCCAGTGGGCCAAACATTACATGAAGACTGATTTCAAAACTGTTTTGTTCACGGATGAGTGCCGTGCAGCGCTCGATGGTCCAGATGAATGGAGTGGAGGATGGCTGGTTGATGGACATCCCACGCAAACACGGCTACAGCGCCAACAAGGAGGAGGTGGAGTAATGTTTTGGGCTGGAATCATGGGGAGAGAGATTGTCGGCCCCTTTAGGATCCCTGAAGGCGCTAAAGATGAACTCCATAATGTATGTGGATTTTCTCAAACAGCACTTCCTGCCATGGTTCAAGAAGAAGAACCGTGTATTTCACAGCAAGATCATTTTTCTGCATGATAATGCACCATCTCATGCTGCACATAAAACATCTGCATCTCTGGCTGATATGGGCATAAAAGGGGACAAACTTATGGTGTGACCCCCATGCTCCCCTGACCTCTACCCCATTCAGAACCTTTGGAGCATCATTAAAAGGAGTGTCTATGATGGCGGGAGGCAGTTCACATCTAAGCAACAGCTCTGGGAGGGTATTCTGTCCTCATGCAAAACAATTGAAGCAGAAACCATCCAAAACCTGACAAATTCAATGGACGAGAGAGTTCAGAAGCTCCTTTCGAACAAGGGGTCCTATGTGAAAATGTAACATCACCTAGAATAAAGTTTTGAGTTGAAAACTGTTTGATTTCAGTTTCTAACAACCTGCTAATGCTTATAATTTCAAAAATGACCATTTTTTTGGTCTTTATTAAAATGAAAAGGTTGATCGAAAAGTTTGGGGGATCTAAGAGTGTGGCAACCCAGTAGTCATGATTACTTCGAATTCTGACAATATGAGGGTCATGCTGCAGGTAGTGCAGCAAGAAGGCACTTATGTGTCTTGCGCATCTCGGAGCCCCAAAATTATTTTCCGGGCTAGATGCAGCTAAAAATTATTTTTAATTTTAAATCTGGTGAAGCTTATTATAGATGGCCTAATAGGATCAGTGCTGCACACTGCTACAAAGCCCAAATTATTTTCCAGTCAAGATACAGATAAACATGATTAGTAATTTGAAAGCTTAAAACGGTTGGTAGGGTGATTTTAACCAATCATCAAGCTTTTACTCTCCCCAGGATGACACAGGGGTAGAAAAGTCGTTTCGGATCCATGATTTGTTCATCTTTATGAACGTGAGTCTGTCTACATTATCAGTGGAGAGCCGCGTGCGCTTATCTGTCAGCACACCACCAGCAGCGCTGAACACACGTTCAGACAGAACGCTGGCTGCGGGGCATGACAAGATCTCCAAGGCGTAAGTGGCTAGCTCCGGCCATTTATCCAGATTGGAAGCCCAAAAAGAGCAAGGGTCCAGTGACACAGTCGTGGCTTCAATGTTTACTTGGAGATACTCCTGTACCATCGTCTCTAGGCGTTGACTATGTGTCAGACTTCTTGTCTCCTGTGGCCTTGCAAAGGATGGGCTAAAAAAGTGGTGAAATGATTCCGCAAAATTGATGTTACCAGCAGATACTGTGGTTCTGTTACGGTTTGAGTGCTGAACACTTGACGGTCCCACGGTTGGCAAGTTGGAACTGTGAGATTCACTACGTGCACCACTGGTATTTTGTGGAAAAGCACATGTAAGATTCTGCAACAGTCTCTGCTGATACTCCTGCATGCGTGCATCCCTTTCTATGGCAGGAATAATTTCTGCAAATTTACTTTTGTACCGGGGATCTAACAGTGTGGCAACCCAGTAGTCAGGATTATTTCTAATTCTCACAATTCGAGGGTCATGTTGCAGGTAGTGCAGCAAGAAGGCACTCATGTGTGTTGCGCATCCAGGAGCACCAAGTCCCTGTTGTGTTGGTGGCGAGGTAACAATCATGCTTCCTTCCTCTGTCCTCTCCCCCCAACCTCGCACAACAGAAATGTGATCAAGGTCTCCCTCATCTGATGAGTCTTCCATCAGTTCGTCCTCCACTTCTTCCTGGGCTCCTGCACCTTCCTCACTAGTTTGGCTGTTACCATGCGCCCTGGTAAAATCATCTCCCCCACCCTCACATGCCTGCCGCCCTGGTGCTGCCGACCGTCTGGACCTTGCAGATGTTAGCCCTTCCGCATACAACTCCTCCTCCTCTACTTCCTCCACCTCCTCTTGTGCCACCACCTGACTCCGAATTCTGTTTAACATGTGCTCCAGCATGTAAATCACCGGAATAGTCATGCTGATAATGGCATCGTCAGCACTAAACATCTTCGTCGCCATTTCAAAACTGTGCAGAAGGGTGCATAGGTCCCGGATCTGAGACCACTCCTCCAGCGTGATTTGCCCCACCTCTGAATCTCGTTGGCCCAGGCTATACGTCAGAACGTATTGCACCAGGGCTTGTCGGTGCTGCCACAGTCGCTGCAACATGTGCAGAGTTGAATTCCACCGGGTAGGCACATCGCATTTTAGCCGGTGAAGTGGCAGGCCCAACGACTTCTGTAGAGATGTAAGTCGCTGAGCTGCGGGATGCGAGCGGCAGAAGTGAGCACACAGCGACCGTGCCCTCTGCAGAAGGCCATCTAGTCTGGGATAGTGGGCTAAAAATTGCTGGACAACCAGGTTCAACACGTGAGCCATACAAGGCACGTGTGTGACATTGCCCCGGCGAAGGGCCGCACCCAGGTTTGCAGCATTGTCGCACACGGCCTTCCCTGGTTTCAGGTCCAGTGGAGACAACCATTCATGAAATTGGTTCTCCAGAGCTGACCACAACTCCTCAGCTGTGTGACTCACATTTCCCAGACATTTCAATGTAAAAACCGCCTGATGACGTTGAGCCCTACTGCCAGCATAGTAAGGAGGTGTGCAGGATCCCTTCTGCGCAGTTAGAAAGCTTGTGGCATGACCAGACAGGCTTTGGGTGCAGGTGGAAGACCGAGAGGAGGTTGAGGAGGCAGAAGCAGTGGAGGAAAAATGACATAAAGAGGATTGACGCACAACTCGTGGGGACGGCAAGACTTGGACAGCAGCCCCTTGTCCTGCTGTCACCATAGTTACCCAGTGCCCAGTCAGCGACATGTAACGCCCCTGTCCATGCCTACTCGTCCAAGTGTCTGTGGTGAAATGCACCCTGTCACACACAGAGTTTCTCAAAGAAGCGGTGATGTTGTGTGCGACATGCTGGTGGAGCGCAGGCACACCTTTCTTTGAGAAGTAGTGCCGACTGGGCATCTGGTACTGGGGCACTGCGACGGACATAAGGTCTCGAAAATCCTCTGTGTCCACCAGGCGGAAAGGCAGCATTTCTGTAGCCAAGAGCTTGCAGATGGTGAAATTCAACCTCTTAGCTTTCTCATGGCTAGGAGGAAATGGTCTTTTACTTGTCCACATCTGAGGGACCGAGGGCTGGCTATTGTGCTTAGACGGGGTTGATAAGGGTGTCCCCGGCAAACTGCCGGTCTGTGAGGAAGATGCAGGCGGACATGTTAGGTTGCCTTGATCCAAAGGTGGTGCTATCGATGTCGGACAGCGCTCAACACCAGCTGGTGTTACCACCTCCAAAGAAAATGATGACCTGCCAATCACGCTGGCTGTTGCGGGTAAAGAGGTGGCAGGTCTGCGCCCCAAAACAGGTGTGACTGCTGTCCCCCCAGTCACAGAGGATGAAGAGGCCGCGGATGCACAAGATATGGCAGACGGTGGTTGGCCCGGCCGGCTAGACCGCATTGTAGCACACTGAGCTTCCCACTGCAACTTATGCTTCATGTCCATGTGCCGGTTCATGCATGAAGTACTCAAACTATGTATTTTTTGGCCTCTACTTAGCTTTTGCTGACAAATGTTACAGATAACACGAGTTGGGTCATCTTTATCGATCTGAAAAAATGCCCAGGCTATGCAAGACTTAGCACCCATGCGACCTGAAGAGCCACCACGACTTGTGGTGAGAGGCAGAGTTGTGTTTGAGGATGCAGTTGTTGACGTGCTTCCAGTACTACGTCTCTGTCCAGGAAGGCGCAACCTGACCTCGTCGTCACTAGCATCTTCCTCCACCTCCTCTGCTGACCTCATCTCTTGGCTGACTGTGGGTTGACAGTAAGTGGGATCTCCGACCTCATCATCATCACCCTGTGCGTTATCACACCCGTCGTCCTCAGAGCCAACCTGTTCCTGCCCTGACAAAAAACTAAAGTTGTCGCTCCAATCAGGTATTTGAGTCTTATCATCGTCTTCCTCATTGTCTCCACCAACAGGAGTTACAGTTTGGGAATGAGGGTCTACATTATGGTCAGAACCTTCTGCGTCTGGTCCTGGATCCGACTCATAAAGATTCTGGGCATCAGTGCAGATCATTTCCTCGTCTGGATTCACAGAAGCGCTGGAGTCGACCTCTGATTCCCAGGCTATAGTATGAGTAAACAGCTCTGCAGACTCAACCATCTGTTCTACCTCATACTCAGACGGGCAGCTGGAGATTTGGGAGCTGTGAGGAAGCAAGTGCGATTTGGGTGACACCTTTGAGGACTGGAGTATTTGTGATGTTGAAGTTGATGTGGAGGAGAGCCCACTTAAAGGAGCACTTGATATCCGTTGAAGCACCTGCTGTTTTTGTGCCTCATCTGGAATTTGTAGCGATTGGCGTGGCCGTAAGAAAGGGATCTTATCACATTGTCCGCTAAAAGAAGTAGACATTTTAGTTTGGCTGGAAGATGGTCTTTCTTCTGCACCTACCCCACGGACACAACCTTTTTTCCCCTTCCCAACACGCCTATTCCCCTTTCCACCAGCAGCAGGCCTTTTTCCACTCATTTTGGTGGTTAACTAATTCACAACTCTGGAGTTGTTTGCACAAAAAAACAATGGATGGTAACCGAGCAGAGCTGAGTGGCCAAACTGTGGTATTAGGCCAAAACTATTGGCTGGGTTAGATGCAGAAAAAAATTATTTTTAATTTGCAACCTGATGGAGGTCAGTATAGATGGACTAATAGACCAAGTCCCACACACCGCTAGAAGCCCAAATATTTTTTCAGAGCTAGATGCAGAAATTTTTTTTATTCAATTTGTAACCTGATGGAGGTCAGTATAGATGGACTAATAGACCAAGTCCCACACACTGCTAGAAGCCCAAATATTTTTTCAGAGCTAGATGCAGAAAAAAATTATTTTTAATTTGCAACCTGATGGAGGTCAGTATAGATGGACTAATAGACCAAGTCCCACACACCGCTAGAAGCCCAAATATTTTTTCAGAGCTAGATGCAGAAAAAAATTATATTCAATTTGCAACCTGCTGGAGGTCAGTATAGAAGGACTAATAGAACAAGTCCCACACACTGCTAGAAGCCCAAATATTTTTTCAGAGCTAAATGAAGAAAAAAATTATTTTTAATTTGCAACCTGATGGAGGTCAGTATAGATGGACTAATAGACCAAGTCCCACACACTGCTAGAAGCCCAAATATTTTTTCAGAGCTAGATGCAGAAAAAAATTATATTCAGTTTGCAACCTGATGGAGGTCAGTATAGATGGACTAATAGAATGATGCTATGCCCAAAAGATTTTACTTCACTAGGTGCAGTAAAAAAATTGGTATTCTATACACAGGTGGTATATCTTGCAACACAGATAGGCTACTCCACTGACTAACACACTCTGCAATAGGCCAAAAAGGATTAGCTTTGCTAGATTCAGCCAAATGCTGTGAAAAAAACTTGCACAGCACTGGCACAGACCTGCCTGGCAAAAACTGATAGGAACTGATGTAACCTAGTCCTGAAAAGGACTCCAATTACAATTAGTCTTTACTCCCACAATCTATCTATTTAAGAGCACAGACCTGCCTGATAAAAGTCGTAGGAAATGCTGTAACCTAGTCCTTAAAAGGACTGCAATCACAACTATTCCCTACTCCCAAGCTATCTGTATATTTGTGCGAAAATTGGCTTGAAATTAACAAGGTATAGCGCACACAGCAACAGCGGTGCCGTCTAACACGCAGCTGCAGCAGTGAGAAAATGGTGGCGACGGGGAAAATGGCTTGGTCTTATAGGGCAAGGACATGTGACATACACTGCCAATCACACATGCCCTTGCTTGTGTGAAAAAAAGCACTTCGCTCCGTGTGTGCGCTGCTGATAGGCTGACAGATTGCACCTCCCCACTGCAAATGCGGGAAAGAGAAAAAAAAATGGAGATCTTCATTGTTCCTGCAGAGATCCATCCCCTGCCCCTCCCCCCACCCCGCTGTACACTCAAACTGCGTATTAACATTAATTTTCATCATTACTGAGAAAAAATCCAGTTATGATTTTGGTGCACGAACAGTTATCGAACATAACCTCGAACAGCCGAATTTTTCTCAAATTGTTCGTGTTCGCCGACCGGCTCGAACACCGCCCAAAACAGCTCGAATTTGAGATTGGCGAACAGTTCGAGTAGAACAACGCTCATCTCTAGTCATTAGTTGATGACAGCTCTCTATGATATCAATATGCACTAACAGGACATATGAGAAGTTGTCTTTTTAGAGCTGAATTTTTTCAGGATTTGTATACCATTATTGAGTCACCATAATTTACATCTTCATTCATTCTAACTATTAAGTCTGAAATAACTCAATAAAAAATATTCTCACCATCCCCCATCGTTAACTCCTTCATGACCTTGGGATTTTCCATTTTCTGCTCTCCTTTTCCCAAAGCCATAACTTTTTCATTTTTTCATCAATATGGCCATGTGGGACGAGTTGTACTTTTGAACAACACCATTGATTTTACCATATAGTGTACTAGAAAACGTGAAAAAAATTCCAAGTGTGGTGAAATTGCAAAAAAAGTGCAATTCCGCAACCGTTTTTTTTTTTTTGTACCATGTTCACTAACTGACCTGTTATTATGATTCTCCAGTTCATTACGAGATCGCGGATATCAAACATGTGCCTAGTTTTTTTTTTATTAAAGTGATGAAAAAAAATCTAAAGTTTGTTAAAAAGCAAATGTGTCACCCTGGTCTGGATGCCACAAATGTATAATAAAGCTGTGTCTGAGAGCAAGGGGGAGGTTCTCTGGTCAAGGACCATTAGCATGCAATACCTCCTGTCCCAGACCAGTAGGGGGAGCAGGCTGCCCCTATAAAAGCTGGAACTGGAGGCAGGGTTAGGGGAGAACTGGACAACCTGTCTCTGGATTGAGAGGTGTCCCGGAGCAGGGACAGACAGTTGTGTGGCAGCCTAAGAGGCCGTGTGGCAGTAGGACAGCCACGAGCCAGGGGCAAGAGGCGAAGCGAAGCTGTCCTGGCAGATAGAGAAGCTAATCTATCGGACTTTGGTGTCCGAGGCTGTTAGGATTTCAAGTCCTGCAGCAAATAACCAGTCCGCAGGGGACTGTATGTCCTTTGGCCTAAGAAGCCCGGAGGTTCCGCCACAGCAGAAGGGACTGGTGAAGCCACACCAGGCCAAGAGTGGGACCCAAGTTGCAAGCCATACGGGCGAGAAGACACGGCAAGCTCAGGAACGTGGGCTATTACACCACGAGGAGGGAAATAGCCAGAGAGAGCGCAGAGAGCACGGTAGGCCTACACCCTCACCCTGATCAGGGCCAGCTTCCCACTTGCTCTCAGACATCCAGGCCCCCTCCTAGCCGGGCCTGTTTTTGGGCCGTTTCACCTGTTCTAATAAAGACCCTGAACTGTTTAAGAGGCCTCCGTTTCCTGGCTATTGCTGTCTGAATCATCCCCTCCATCATCCATTATATACTGCCCTGGGGCCATACTCCTCCCGTGGGGAGTTGTACTATTCAGTGCTGCACATTTACATCTGCCCCAGCGGTCTGCACTGCAGCGGCGGTTAGCCCTGACCGCAATCCACGGGTGGCGTAGTCGGACATTGCAAAACATATAGAAGACTGCCACTGGTCTGACCACGGACCGGGTTGCCACTACTACCCCGATTATTGCCCTGCTGCCCGGATCCGAGTGCCCCACGGCCCAGGTGGCGAGTCAGCTTTGGCGTAGTCGGCAGGATTGTGACCAACCCGCCACAGACGGGTATTGCGTGCCTGAAAAAGACTGTACACGTACCTTAAAAAGAGGTTTCCCGCCATCCGGAGCCGTTTCCGGCCATTTTCAGCCGTCTCCCGCCATCTTCAGCCGTTTTCCTGCCATCGGACGCCATCTGCAGGATGCCGCGCGGGAAGAAGAGGGGCGTGGATGTCCAAACCGCGTGAGACCTGAAGCTCCACCCTACGCACCGACGCTGCGCAAGGTCCTGGAAGGGAGAGAGAGCGACGCTGACGTCACCAGGACGCGATGCAAGGTCCTCGTCCGGAGCAGCACCAGCGGAGCCGCAGCCTACAGAAGGTAGGCCACGCTTAACTATGGGGGAGGAAGATGACGGACGCGGAGGGATCTTCTACCACCAGCGCCGCTGCAGCAGCGGTGATGCCATTCTCCCTGCCTTACATCCCTGGAGCGGCCTGGCTGCCCAAGTATTCAGGGGAGCCCCATGCACTAACTGACTTTAAGGAAAGGCTGTACAGTTTGTTCCAAGTTTACCCCCTGACAGAGGAACAGAAGATCAGCATACTGACAGGGCAGTTAACTGGCGTAGCCCAGCGGGAGGTAAAGTCATGGCCCGCTGAGGAGAAAAGAACTGTAAAGGACATTCTGGCCCGGCTGCGGGGTACCTTTGATACACGTACCTCCGCTGAAATTAAAATGCGGTTCTACGGGTGTAAGCAGCGGGCACAGGACAGCATCAGAGACTATGCCCTAAATTTGCAGGAAGCCTTGAGAGCCATCAAACAAGCTGACCCTGGCAGCATGCAGGATACGGATAAGCTACTAACAGAACAGTTCATAGAAGGTCTGCTGTCTAGCGCACACAGGACCCAGCTGCGCCTCATGTTCTTTCAGAACCCTGATCTGACCTTTGCCCAATTCAAGGACAGGGCCATAAGGGTGCTCCGTGAACCCGCAACCAGTGGCGCTATAAACCCCCGGCGCCCTGCTCTCACCTACCACCAGGAGGCGGCGCCCTCCTCTATGGACTCTGTGGGGGCCGATGCACAGGCCCTGAACCAAGCCCCATTGAAAGATCTGCACCACCAAGTCCAGGAGCTGACCAGGAGTGTCGCGGCGTTGACCAGGACCGTCCAGGCGTTACAAGTGGACCCGTCAAAACCCATCGAGTTGGCTTCAAGTCCGGAGGATGTCCCGTGGCGTCGACAGAGGAGGACCCCGTCGTTCCGAGGGAGGCCCACAGACTGCTACGCAGAGGATGGACAGCCCATTTGCCGTCGATGCAACCAGCCCGGACACATTTCCAGGTACTGTCATTTAAACGGGTCCAAACTGGGGCAGAGGGCCAACCCCCAGGCATAAGATCACCAGGCCCTTACAATTGGTGTAATAAGTACGTTGGGGGGCGCCCGGTTTTACCCGTGGTGCTGGACGGTATCCCCATGAGCGCCTTGCTGGATACCGGGTCGCAAGTAACCACTATCCCTTATGTACTTTTTAAGCAGTATTGGACTGATGCTGATATAACACGGTATCCAGACAGTGACTTGAGCATCATCACCAGTAATGGCTTGCCCGTGCCACAGATGGGGTTCAAGGAGATGACCATTAAGATTGGTAAAGTTGTACTACCGGCACAGGGAGTGATTATTGTGGACATTGACCGTCGTGAAAGTCACCCTAAAATAACTGTGGGTACTAACGTGATTGAAAATTGTCTTTCAGAGGTAATTGTAATTCTACAACAGGTGGCGGTGAATGCTAGTTCCAGCCAACAGAGAGTCCTCAACAAAGAGATAAAAGCCCTGATGAGACGGCAGCAGGTAGAACTGTCTGGTGGTGAGATCGGTAGCGTAAGAATGAGTGACCCATTCCCCATTTTCATGCCTCCCAAAAGTGAAATGATGATCTGGTGTCGGACTGCAATCGGGTTGAGAGGCAGAGACTACCAAGCCATGGTAGAACCCGTGTACTCAGACAGCAGGCCCACCATTTTGACAGCCCGGGGGGTGGTTGATGTCTGTCATGGGAGGGTGCCCGTCCGCATTCTCAACATTGGGGAGAGGGAGGTACACTTACCCAGGTACGCTACACTTGCCAAACTGTTTGCTGTCGAACACAAAGCTATCAGGGCCGTGGAGCCTTTGCCTCCATCTCCACAGGCGGAGGGTAATGGCTCCCAGAAACAAAAGGAGGACTGGTGCCAGAAACTCCATGTGGGTGCTGACTCCACTCCCCTGCACCAAAAACAAGGAGTCTACCGGGTGGTTCTGGAGTACAAGAGAATCTTTAGTAAGCACCCGCTGGACTTCGGCAGAGTGAAAGGGGTAGAACACCATATTCCCACGGGGAGCCACCCACCAATAAAAGAGAGGCACAGACCTGTACCCCCTGCACATTATCAGAACGCAAAGGGCATGCTAAGAGAAATGAAAGAAGCTGGGGTCATTAGAGATAGCTGTAGCCCCTGGGCAGCCCCCTTGGTTCTGGTAAAAAAGAAAGACGGCACCATGAGAATGTGCGTGGACTATAGACAAATCAACCGTATCACCCATAAAGACGCATATCTGCTGCCTAGAATAGAGGAGTCTTTAGCCGCACTAAAATCAGCTAACTTCTTTTCTACTTTGGACCTTACTAGCGGGTACTGGCAGGTTCCTGTGGCAGAGGCTGACAAGGAGAAGACCGCCTTCACCACCCCTATGGGACTGAATGAGTTCAACTGTATGCCCTTCGGGCTCTGCAACGCACCAGGGACCTTCCAGAGGCTGATGGATTGCTGTCTAGGGCACCGAAACTTCGAGACGGTCCTACTTTACCTGGACGACGTGATCGTCTATTCGAAGACCTACGAGGACCATCTAAAACACCTGGCAGAGGTGTTTGAAGCCCTGGCAGGCTATGGCCTGAAGGTGAAACCATCAAAGTGTCACTTGTTGAAACCGAAGGTCCAGTACCTAGGGCACGTGGTAAGTGCAGAAGGAGTAGCCCCCGACCCTGACAAGGTCACAGTAATCAAGAGCTGGCCAAGCCCCTCAAACATCAAAGAAGTGAGGCAGTTTCTCGGGTTGGTAGGCTACTACCGAAGGTTCATCCCCGGGTTCACTAAGATGGCAGCCCCTATGCAGGACCTCCTGATAGGACAGTCTAAGTCCAGAAGCCAAAAGCCACCCTTCAAGTGGGACAAGCCGGAAGAGGAGTCCTTCCGCCAGTTATAGATGGCCCTCACAGGGGATGAGATCCTGGCCTACCCCGAATATGGCCAGCCTTTTATTCTCCACACAGACGCCAGTAATGTGGGGCTCGGAGCCGTACTGTCGCAAAACCAACAGGGCAGAGAAAGGGTGATCGCGTATGCCAGACGGAAGCTGAGGCCCACTGAAAGGAATCCGGAGAATTACAGCTCCTTCAAGCTAGAATTCTTGGCAGTGGTGTGGGCCGTCACAGAACGATTTAAGCATTACCTGGCCTCCGCAAAGTTCACCGTGTACACGGACAACAACCCGTTGACACACCTGGACAATGCAAGACTAGGTGCCCTAGAACAGCGGTGGATGGCGCGACTCTCGAATTATGACTTCGTGATCAAGTACCGGGCTGGCAAAACCAATGCCAACGCTGACGCCCTATCGAGAATGCCTCACTTACCTGAAGGTGACGAAGACCCAGAAGAGCAGGAGGAGGTAGAAATCCCCGCGTTTCTCCGGTATGGAGCCGCTCAATACTCCCACCGCGTGAAGGAGGAAGATTTAACAACCGTTATGATCAATCCCCTACCTCACCACAGCTCGGCCGAGACTCAAGATAGTGACCCTGCTATCCGCATGGTGAAAGACCTACTGACCCAGGAAGACGCCTGCTTAGATCCGGATGCTCCAGACGAAGCCAAGCAGCTATGGAAAGAGAAGAGCAAGCTGTTCCTCTATGAAGGCAATCTGTGCAGAAGACTTGTCAACCACCGGACACACGAGCTGACCTGGCAAGTCGTGGTCCCAAGGCGGGATGCAGCTATGGTCCTGGAGGCTTACCATGACAGGGCGGGGCACTTCGGCTGGAAGAAACTGGAGTTCCTGATAAGAGGCCAGTTCTTTCGGATCGGCATGAGAGGGGCTGTAGAGAAGTGGTGCAGAGACTGTGGCCCTTGTATTCTAAGGAGGAAGGACCACACCAGCCAGAAGACACCCTTGAGGCCCATCGTCACCACGCAGCCTCTTGAGCTGGTAGCTCTGGACCACGTCAAATTGGCTCCAAGCCGGTCAGGATACGTTTATGCCCTGACAATCGTGGACCACTATTCCCGATTTCTAGTGGTGGTCCCCGTAAAAGACTTGACAGCTCAAACGGCGGCCAGAGCCTTCCAGCAATACTTCTGCCGTCCACACGGGTATCCGGAACAAGTCCTGACAGACCAGGGTCCAGCGTTTGAGGCTGAAATCTTCCAAGAGTTCTGCAACCTCTATGGCTGTAAGAAGATTCGGACAACGCCTTACCACCCACAAACCAACGGGATGTGTGAGAAAATGAACAATATAGTCATTGATCTCCTGAAGACGTTGCCCCTGGAGGAGCGCAGCCTGTGGCCAGAAAAACTGCCGGACCTGATAGACTTATACAACCATATCCCGGTGAACGCTACAAACTGCACCCTGGCTTACCTGATGCGAGCCAGACCAGGTAAGCTGCCCATAGACCTGGAGATGGGAGTCCTAATACCCGAGGACACCTCCCCAGATGCAGACTGGGACACGGAAAGGCGACTGCAGTACAAGAAGGTACAGGAGAGTGTGGAGAAGAGCCTGGCCAAGGTGAGAGAAAGGCAAGAGAGACTCTTCAACCAACACACACCTGCAAGTCCCCTAGAACCTGGTGAGCAGGTCCTGAAGCGAAAGAGAAGGCTACACAAGTTGGACGACCAGTGGGAAAGGGAACCCTACACCGTACTGCAGTCTGATCAGAGAACCCACTAGTACCGTCTCCAGAGACCACCTAAAACGGTGCCCCGAGCAACTACGGAATGCAGAAGAGGATCAAAGTGACCTTGAATCCGCAGAGGACAAGGAAGAAATGATCAGCACCGTTCTTGGGGAGTTCCCTCAGTCCTGGACTCGAATAAACAATGCCATAGTGGTACCCGTCCTGGATTTCCTGCAACCAACTCAGCAGCAACCTACACCAGAGCGGGAAAGTGAAGTAGAACAAGCAGTTCCAGAGGCAAAAGAGCCTGTACCAGCAGCCCAGGAGAATCAACCCTCTGCTGACAGTGAGCCTGCCATGCCTGCGGTAAGCCAGAGGACCCGCAGACAGCTGCCTGCCCTGTCTGTAAGTCTAGCCAGTGACTGTACCCTAAATGGTAGTGAAGAAAACCAGGTTAGACCACCACCAGACAGTGGGTTACGCAGGTTAACCAGGAGCACAAAGGGGCAGATAACCGCTCGCTGGAGAATATAGGGTGCACTAAAACTGTAAATAACCCTGTTGCCAAGTGTTGAAATGTTTGCAAAGTTACATGCATGATTAGTAATTGTGTATTTCAGTTTCTTACAGTTGCCGTACGGATTCAAAGGTTATGAACTTTTAATAACCGGAACTTTGTATGGACTGCGTTCGGAGCCTAACTAAGGAATGAACTAAGACTGTAAAGGACTTGGGGCTAGGACAGACCCCTCCCACCTGGTTAAGGCTCCCCGTTGTGTTGGTGAAATGGACACCCGGTCACAGACCACACTGTGACCTTAAGAACTCAACCTGTGCGTCGTTTGTCTTCACTTGCCTTGTCATGTTTTAATGTTCATGCATAAGTATTCGTGTTTTAAGCTTAGTCCCGGAGTACTAAGTTTTACTAGGGGGGAATGTGTCACCCTGGTCTGGATGCCACAAATGTATAATAAAGCTGTGTCTGAGAGCAAGGGGGAGGTTCTCTGGTCAAGGACCATTAGCACGCAATACCTCCTGTCCCAGGCCAGTAGGGGGAGCAGGCTGCCCCTATAAAAGCTGGAACTGGGGGCAGGGTTAGGGGAGAACTGGACAACCTGTCTCTGGATTGAGAGGTGTCCCGGAGCAGGGACAGACAGTTTTGTTGCAGCCTAAGAGGCCGTGTGGCAGTAGGAGAGCCACGAGCCAGGGGCAAGAGGCGAAGCGAGCCTGTCCTGGCAGATAGAGAAGCTAATCTTCCGGACTTTGGTGTCGTAGGCTGTTAGGATTCCAAGTCCTACAGCAAATAACCAGTCCGCAGGGGACTGTATGTCCTTTGGCCTAAGAAGCCCGGAGGTTCCGCCACAGCAGAAGGCCAAGAGTAAAAAGGGACCCAAGTTGCAAGCCATACGGGCGAGAAGACATGGCAGGCTCAAGAACATGGGCTATTACACCACGAGGAGGGAAATAGCCAGAGAGAGCGCAGAGAGCACGGTAGGCCTACACCCTCACCCTGATCAGGGCCAGCTTCCCACTTGCTCTCAGACATCTGTAGCACCCTGAGGATTCGGCTGCTACAGGGGTATTGCACCTCAACCCAGAGGTGTGATATTCCACTCCCGGGTAAGGATGGAGTGTGGATCTGAGCTCGGTAGGCTGCATGCACTACACACATCCCATTTCCGAGGAGCAGACCGACGGTACTCCCACTTAGAAATGTGCAGGTACGACCGAGTCTGTTCCTGGCTGGAGTGGGAGGGGGGTGGAACATCCCAAGTAGTGTAGGGGCAGATAGGGGGAGCAGCCTGGGTAAAGATAGGAGCTCATTGGGTGCTGGTCACCTGAGCTCACACATAGAGGGTGTATATAAGGTGGGCACCAACTAAGAACAGGGTCAGTTGCAGAGAGAAAGTCAGCGAGCGGAGGAGAAGAGAGACCCAGAGTGTGAGAGGAGAGAGAGAGAGACCCAGAGGGGGAAAAAGAAGAAAGGACTCTAAGACCCCAAATTAAATCCCTGGGTGAAGAGTCGGCACAGGGTACCGGAACCCAAGCTGGTGGGGGCAAAAACAAACCCCAGCCAGAGACCGGAGGCCGTGGGCAGCGTTTGCCACGGCCACCCACCACATCCACCACGAAGGCATACCACGAGGAGGGTCAGGGAACCCAAGGCCAAGGGTCTCCCAACAGAAGGCCCGAGGGAGCTGGACCTGGGTGGATCACTAGTGGGGACGGCCAGAGAAAGGACAGAAGGAGAGCTCAGGGTCACGCTCCGGACTCGCTTGGGGGTTGGCTGGATCCAGGACCTGGTGGATGCAGCACGGCTCGGGAGGTCACTTGAAGCTGGAGTGACCGGAACATCAGCAGTGAGTAAACACCCTAAACTGCACAACCCGACTCTGTCTTCATTTAACACCTATGCTGCACCACCACAACCCCCATCCTCTGCACCTGACCCCCTGAGGCTATACCCCACCCGTTGGGGGTTATACCATCACAAGCTGCACCTACACCATCAGCCTCAGCGGACCCTGCTGCAGCGGCGGCCATAGTGACCGCAATACAACGGGTGGCGTAGTCGACAATAAAGAACTTATTAACATCTGTAGGACTGCCACATACAACTGAGTTTGACACCCTAGGCACGGACCGGGTCACAGCCACTCGGAAGACTACAACTCCCATCTGATCCGGCTCCGGATATTCCCCCTAAAGAATATGGCCCAGGGGGCGCGTCAACTTTGGCGTAGTCGGCAGGATTACGTGCCCGCAACACCCGGGTACTGCGTGCCTGAAGAAAAGTGCAAGTTTACCTCAGAAAGAAGTCTCCTGCCGGTTCCGGAGGGTCCCCGCCATCGGACCCCATCACCAGTCGATTCCAGCCGGTTGTCCGCCATTAACAGCGTTTTCCCGCCATCTGCAGAGTTTCCCGCCACTGGGAGACGATTCCCGCCATTTCCGAAGGTTTCCCGCCTTGGAAGAGCGGCCGCCATTATGGGCGTGCCAGAGGGTGGCAAGAGGCCACCTCCCATCGTGGGCCAGGACCGAAAATGGCGCCAAAAGTGGAAACCGCCCCCACCAACAGAGACTGTGATGCTAGAGGTGTCTGTCAGCGTGAAAGAACCGCCCCTGGAGCTGACAGTCACCAAGTGGCCCCGGGACCGCCCTCGAAGGGGGAGGAGACGAAAGGAGAGAACAAAGATGGGTGCCGCTTGGAGCAGTCTAGAGCGAGCGCACCCGGAGGCAAGAAGCCTGGAGAGGAGTAGCAGAGAAGCTCACCCGGAGATGGCCAGAGAGCAGAGCAGCACCGGCCCGCTGGCCAGGAGCCTGCTGGAAGAAGAGCAGAGCAGCACCGACCCGTTGGTCAGGAGCCTGCTGGAAACCACGACCCCACTAGGCCTAGTGGAGGTCCTCGCACAGCTCCCCCGAGACCGGGAGTGTGCACAGACTGCCCTGGAGGGCCTCGCACGGAGGATGGCCCGGGTACAGCGAGAGACATTGGCGGAGTGGAGCCGAGAGATGGCCCAGCAAACCAAGACCCGGAGCACGCCAGCCAAGATGAGGAGACAGACCGCCTCTGAGGATGGCGCGGGAGGACCCAAGGCCGGAGACGGCGCCGAGAAGGGAGCCGAACGCATGGAGGCAGGTAAAGGGGACGTCTATACCCCAAACCAGGACACCGCTTACCTGCCCCAGCTCCCCGTCGCAGAGCCCGAAAGTCCCCCTGCTGTGCCCGAAAACGCCATGTCACCGACGCAGACTAGGCCCCAACCGGAAGCCGCCGCCGCGACCCCTGTGACGCCATGCGCACCGACCCCGAGCGTGGCAAAACAGGAAGTAACACCAGCCTGGTCGCAGGGCCTAGAATTCCCGGGCGTCGCATCACCAACAGCGCCCCCTACCTCCGCGGAGCCTCCGGCCTGGCCGCAAGGCCAGGTAGCCCAGGGCGCCGCCGTCCTGACGGTGCCCTTCACCTTCCAGGTGCCCCAGGCCTGGCCGCAAGGCCTGGGCAACCCGGGCGCCACCACCACCGCGCCCGCACCCGTAAAACCAAGGGTGCCGCGTCTGGGAGAGGACTTGTTTGCCCAGCACACGTGGCCGGACGGGCAGCCTTTCATCTGGCCCCAGAGATATTATGAACTGGAGCACCAGAGGAGAGTTGGGGCCATGTGTGCACCCCTGATTCCGGCTCCGAAGCCCGTGATAAGGATCTCGCCCCCGCTTGAAGAGACCCAATTTGAGTGGGACCCCACCGGAGAAGACCTAATGGGGTTCACTCAAGAAACCAGGGCAGCTGCAGCGGAGCGTGCTGAGTGTTGCCGACAGCAGCTCGAGGAGTTTGCGAGGGAGCGGAGAGAGAGGCGGGTCCGGGAACAACAGGCCCAAATAAGGAGCGCCGAGCAGAAGAGCCGAACCAGGAGGGACCCCCGTGCAGCGCACAGTCCCCGCACCACCGGGACTGTAATTAAGTTCAACATGCAGCATGGGTGGGGCTTCATCAGAGACCACAACACCCCCGGCGACGTCTTTGTCACGCGCAGAGATGTGGAGTCCCATCTGCCGGAGGGGCACAGAGGTCGTGACCTTTATATCGGGGACGAGGTCACCTTTACCCGGCACAAGTGTGCCAAAGGACCTTACGCCCTCCATGTGCATCGCCTGACAGAGGAGGAGCTGCGATGTGAGGAGGAAGAGCAAGAGGATCCGGACGGGTCTGAAGCTGAGATCCCCAAAGAAGGAGCAGGAGGAAGACGTTGTTGAGTACAGCGGAGTAGGTGCTGTAAATAGTTACCCGATCGGGGTATAAAGAAACTGTTCCCACAGGCTGAGGACTGTGAGCAGCCATTCCCTTTCCCTCCTTAACTGGCCGAGGACTGAGAGCGGCCATATCCTTGTATATAGTTGCGCGTCCTAAAGCGCCCCCTACCGGTTTTATAGGAGAACCATTTTTCTAAGAGACTGTCGCACTTTACCCGGTCACACGTTGCACAGTGACCGGAGGAGGAGCCAGAGGCGACGAGAATGTTTTATCTGAAAAGTTTTATGCTAATATATGTTGTTTTATATGTTTTATATGTTATGCAAAAATTTTTTGTATGTTTTGTGATGTTTTTGTCTTACAGCCCGAGGACGTGCTGTGATTTACCAGGGGGGAATGTAGCACCCTGAGGATTCGGCTGCTACAGGGGTATTGCACCTCAACCCAGAGGTGTGATATTCCACTCCCGGGTAAGGATGGAGTGTGGATCTGAGCTCGGTAGGCTGCATGCACTACACACATCCCATTTCCGAGGAGCAGACCGACGGTACTCCCACTTAGAAATGTGCAGGTACGACCGAGTCTGTTCCTGGCTGGAGTGGGAGGGGGGTGGAACATCCCAAGTAGTGTAGGGGCAGATAGGGGGAGCAGCCTGGGTAAAGATAGGAGCTCATTGGGTGCTGGTCACCTGAGCTCACACATAGAGGGTGTATATAAGGTGGGCACCAACTAAGAACAGGGTCAGTTGCAGAGAGAAAGTCAGCGAGCGGAGGAGAAGAGAGACCCAGAGTGAGAGAGGAGAGAGAGAGAGAGCCAGAGGGGGAAAAAGAAGAAAGGACTCTAAGACCCCAAATTAAATCCCTGGGTGAAGAGTCGGCACAGGGTACCGGAACCCAAGCTGGTGGGGGCAAAAACAAACCCCAGCCAGAGACCGGAGGCCGTGGGCAGCGTTTGCCACGGCCACCCACCACATCCACCACGAAGGCATACCACGAGGAGGGTCAGGGAACCCAAGGCCAAGGGTCTCCCAACAGAAGGCCCGAGGGAGCTGGACCTGGGTGGATCACTAGTGGGGACGGCCAGAGAAAGGACAGAAGGAGAGCTCAGGGTCACGCTCCGGACTCGCTTGGGGGTTGGCTGGATCCAGGACCTGGTGGATGCAGCACGGCTCGGGAGGTCACTTGAAGCTGGAGTGACCGGAACATCAGCAGTGAGTAAACACCCTAAACTGCACAACCCGACTCTGTCTTCATTTAACACCTATGCTGCACCACCACAACCCCCATCCTCTGCACCTGACCCCCTGAGGCTATACCCCACCCGTTGGGGGTTATACCATCACAAGCTGCACCTACACCATCAGCCTCAGCGGACCCTGCTGCAGCGGCGGCCATAGTGACCGCAATACAACGGGTGGCGTAGTCGACAATAAAGAACTTATTAACATCTGTAGGACTGCCACATACAACTGAGTTTGACACCCTGGGCACGGACCGGGTCACAGCCACTCGGAAGACTACAACTCCCATCTGATCCGGCTCCGGATATTCCCCCTAAAGAATATGGCCCAGGGGGCGCGTCACATCCAGGCCCCCTCCTAGCCGGGCCTGTTTTTGGGTCGTTTCACCTGTTCTAATAAAGACCCTGAACTGTTTAAGAGGCCTCCGTTTCCTGGCTATTGCTGTCGGAATCATCCCCTCCATCATCCATTATATACTGCCCTGGGGCCATACTCCTCCCATGGGAAGTTGTACTATTCAGTGCTGCACACTTACATCTGCCCCAGCGGTCTGCACTGCAGCGGCGGTTAGCCCTGACCGCAATCCAGGGGTGTCGTAGTCGGACATTGCAAAACATATAGAAGACTGCCACTGGTCTGACCACCCTGAGCCACGGACCGGGTTGCCACTACAACCCCCATTATTGCCCTGTTGTCCGGATCCGAGTGCCCCACGGCCCAGGGGGCGAGTCACAAATGGCGCTATTTTCCGAGATCCGTAGTGCCTCCATTTCTCGTGCTCTGGGGTCGGGTGAGGGTTTATTTTTAGCACACCGAGCTGATGTTTTTATTGATGCCATTTTGGGGTAGATCCAATGTTTTGATCGTCAGTTATTGCATTTTATTGCAATGTTGGAACGACAAAAAAAACGTAATTCTGGTGTTTAGATTTTTTTCTTGTTATGCCGTTTACCGATCTGATTAATTATTTTTATATTTTGATAGATCGGGTGATTCTGAACGCATCGATACCAAATATGTGAATTTTTTTTTGTTTTATTTTGAATGGGGCAAAAGTGAGTGATTTGAACTTTTATATTTTTAAAATGTTTTAAATATTTTTAAAAACACTTATTTCTGCTTTTACTTGTGTCAATAGTCTCCTTAGGAGACTTGAAGCTGTGAAAGTCTGATCGCTTGTGTTACACATAGCAGGGCTTCAGCTTCAGCTATGTGCAGCAAAAATCACGGGCCGGCGTTCATAGAAGATCAGCAGTGATAAGCACGGAGTTCTTCTGCAGACTTCCGTTTGTGATGCCAACCTATTGGCGCCCTGCGATCATGTGACAGAGGCACTGATGGGCAGGGCTAATGCCGCACTTCCGGCGCGCTCGTGTTAAATGCAGCTGTCAGAGATTGACAGCGGCATTTTAACATGTTAACAGCCGCAGGTGGTTCGCGATTCCACCCACGACTGTTAGGAGCACATGACAGCTGAACAGATCAACTTTCCTTTTTTGTTTTATGGTATTAGTTTACTTTTTTGGTGCTAAATTAATCAAAATGGCGCATATGATTCATGAATTTGGCGCAAAGTAAAAAAAAAAAGTTATTTTTTCCTGTCTTGAACTGCTTTGGCGACTTTTGCCACCAAATACAGCTTTAAACCTCACTCACATGTCTGTGTTGCACGTACATGTTGTATCCATTTTTTTGACAGATACAGCAAGTACCCAATATAATCTATGATGCTATTCACTTGTCCATATCTTTCACAGCTCGTGTGTCTGTGCAAAACACACTGAGACATGTCTGTTTTTTTTATCCGGCAACGTGGATGATAAGGGCCAATAAAAGTCTATGGGTCGTGAAAAACACATATAGCACACGGATGGCGTCAGTATCTGTGTGCTGCCCATGTTTAACATTGCAAAGTGTAGGAGAAGCTTTGGAATGTATTTATTTCTTTACCCATCCGTGAAAAGCACTGATGACACAATGATAGTAAAAACGGACACACAGATGACAAAACACTGAAGACACTGCTATCACTTTTTCATGTACGTGTTTAAAAACGGATGTGTGAATGAGGCCTGAGGGATATTTCTCACATTACTTTTCTGCAAACATGTGTTAGACAACAAACAGATCACAAAGCGCCTCCCTGCTGCAATCACTTGTGATCTCTAGGGAAATTTAGCGATAAATGGTCAATGTCTTACAACGTCACCAGGGAAATTAAGCATGACATAGGTATAATTCAAGTCAATGGGCTATTTGTGTAAAAAAGGACAGGTGATCCAAAAGGAAGAAGTGACAGGACCCTGAACCCCAGATCTGGAGGAATTTTTGCTAGTAAATTCTGACTGCAAAAATATTTGAGCCATTAAGTCTTGTAACTTTCCGCTTTTTGATGTCAGATGGTAGAAACTTATAATAGGTTTCATCTTCAAAGAACTTATGTATCAAACAAATGACCTCAACATATATAATGGCTTGGTAGGATAAGAAGGTGGTAGAAATCCCTTTCAAGTCATTGCCGCCTGTCAGTCAAAGAAGTGGAGTGTTTAGATTGCTGTCATCTGTTCTTGTGAAGAAATTCTGGCTAGAAAATTTCTCTACTGTCAGCAGAACTTTTTATGTAAAATCCAAAAATGCTTAATTCTGAAATAATAAAAACATATCAAAAAAACAAAAAAAGTTGTCTCTTAACTATTAACCATCACAGCCCTACGATAATGAAGGCAGAATCAAGATATAGCAAAAAATGAAAAAATGGAACCACAAGAATCAGTCTAAAAAATGAAACTAGAGAATTAGGCTAAAAATATAGTGACAGCATACATATCTGCAAGAACATTTCCTGCCCTGGAAAATGAAAAGGTAGCATCCTATTTCTGTACTCCTGGTGCTATTTATTCTATAATGTTCTGAGATACCAGAAATGGTGCAAAGGATTCAGTGTTATATAGCAACGAGGAGCCAATTACGGGATCTTGAGTTTGCCAACAACTAGGCAGCCGTCCAAGGTGGTGCAGGTGCAATGTCCATGTATTTCTGACAGCTCGCCAAAATGCTGCAGATGTTAAGAGACTTGATCTTAAAATTCAATTATAACTGAAGATCATTTACATTTTGGGCAGCCAGAAAACGGGATATAGAAAGTAATCTATCTTTATAATGTGGAATATGTTGATTAATATATACAAGAATTTTTTTTGGGACCTGTAGTAGGTGGTTTGGTATATAAAGCACGCTATTACAAATTGTCCTATCGGACAAATAATACGTTAATTCAACCAACCAATAAATATATAAAATGTAACTTGTATTATATTGAGTCAAACATCAATGTGTCTCTACGCTGTTATAAATGAGCATTCAAAATAATAGAAGGCATATTGCTAAAAAAAAGCCAGTATATAGAAAATGCTGCTATACTAAAGAGGTTTTAACCTATGTATATTAGCCTTCCAGCTGTTGAATAAATGTAATGCAATCTCTAAAGTAATCAGTATTAGGCCATGGCCCCACTATCAGTATTTGGTAAGTATTCGGTCAGTATTTTTTCTCAGGAGTGGGAGCCAAAACCAGGAGTGGGTGATAAATGCAGAATTGGTGACTTGTTTCTATTATACCTTTTCTCTGATTGTTCTTCACCTGGTTTTGCCTCCCACTCCTGAGAAAAAATACTGACTGAATACTGATAGTGGGGCCGTGGCCTTAGATAGTGAGTGGCAAATAGTCAGCGTGCCTGCTGACACATAACTTTTTTTTACTTTTCTGTCAACATCTGAGGGCATGCTTTTGTGGTAAGAGTTGTAGTTTTGAAACAAATTACTCACCATACAATGTCATGGAAAATGGTAAAACTAATTCCATAGCTCTCTATAAACAGTATGATGAGCCTACAGCTCTACCGTACACAGTATGATGTCCCCAGAGCACCCCTATACACAATGTTATTCCCCACATATCCCTATATACAGTATCATGAGCTCCCGCTTGTCCCTATATACAGTATATTGTTCCCCACAGCTCTCTATACACAATATAATTGCCGAAAAACTCTCCTATACACAGTATCAGGGCAGCCATCAGGGCATTACTGCCCTTACTGCTGTATGAGGCCCGGTGAGCAGCAGTAAAGATCGGGGGCCCGGGCCTGGGCCCCCCCCTCTTGTGATTCTGCTCACCGGGCCACGAAATATCGCTCGCTGTCATGCCGCCGCCTGAGGCGGCGTATACCTCGGCGCAGGGAGCTTCTGCCTAGGCGCTCTCATGGTAGTTTGGCCGTGCAGCTCCAAGGGAGTCCCTCCGCCTCTTCTGTGAAGCACTGGAGTCGGCGTGTACATGATGAAGTGGAAGTGGAGCTGCAGGGATCGTATGAGGGGTAAGTATGAAAAACTTTTTTTGCTTTAATAGAATTCATTAAATGGTCTTTGGGGGGAGGGTAGGGGCATATGATGAACTGGGGAGTGGGCAAAGCATTATCCATATGATGGACTGGGGAGTGGGCAGAACATTATCCATATGATGGACTGGGGAGTGGGCAGAGCATTATCTATATGATGGACTAGGACTGGGGAATGGTCAGAGCATCATCCATATGATGAACTGGGACTGGGGAGTGGGCAGAGCATTATGAATATGATGAAATGGGACTGGGGAGTGGGCAGAGCATTATGCATATGATGAACTGGGACTGGGGAGTGGGCAGAGCATTATCCATATGATGAACTGAGACTGGGGAGTGGGTAGACTGTATACTATGTACAGAGTTCCTGTGTATAATGTCACTGGTGATCCCTGTATTACCTGTACACTGACACTATATACAGAGCTCCTGTGCATAATGTCACTGGTGATCACTGTATTACCTGTACACTGACACTATACACTGTATACTATGTACAGAGCGCCTGTCTATAATGGCACTTATGTAATATTAGTATTGTGTTTTTTTTATTAATGATCAGTATTGTAGTATTTGGTCACTATGTGGTGGCAATATGTGGTCTGGTCATGGTGTGGCAGTATTTGTCCCTTGTATGTGGTATTATTTGGTCAAAATGTGATGGTAATATGTGGTCTCGTCATGGTGTGGCGATATTTGTTCCTTGTATGTGGTATTATTAAGTCACTATGTGGTGATAATATGTGGTCTGGTATTATTCGGTCACTATCTGGTGGTAATATGTGGTCCGGCTATGGTGTGACGGTATTTGTCTTTTGCATGTGATTTTATTGGTCGTTTAAAAAAAATTTATGTGACACATTCCCTTAAAGAAAAATGAATAAAATATACCTAAAAAGAGTACTGGATATTTTAAGAAATGTTTAATAGGTTAGAGTAGAGTAAGGCCCAGCCAGAAGAGTCTACCTTGTCGTGGTGGCGGCTTATAAAATCTTTTGGCCAAAACAAAAGCTGATGGCTATGTATGTGATATGGTTCGATGGGAACTGTTAATGTGTGATTGGTTGTGGATGTGGTACAGAAGTGGAGTTCTTCCAAGAGTGAGCAGTGTGACTGTGGAAGGTGTGAGGGATGGAGGAGAGCTGGGGTGGAGGCAGAGTCTCAAGGGTGCCCGAAAATGCTGCCAGTATGGGTTCCTGAAATTCCTGGTGGCCGCCCTGCACAGTATAATACCCCAAAAGCCCTCTATACACAATAATATGCCCCAAATCGCTTCTGTACACCTGTACACAGTATGATGGCCCCCACACTAGTCATTACACAGTATAATGCCCCTATTTCATTACACATTATAATGCATCCCACACTGTATGATGTCCCCCACAGTTGTTCCCACACTACGTGATGGCCCCCTCACTATTATGGCCCCTGAATTTGCCCCCATACTGTATGATTGCCCCCACTGTTCTACCCACACTGTATGGTGGCACCCACAGTTATCCCAACATTGTATAATGGCCCCCACAGTTGTCTCCCACTCTCCATGAAATTTCTTATATTCACTTGTAAGATTGAATTATACAAAGTTTGAAGAATACAGTTCCTTTTCAAGCTTAGAATTATCTTGGCAAGTAATATCTGACAGGATGCCACTGGTAGATGGTAGAAGGTCTGAGATGCTAGACAGTATAGGTCAAATACATGCAACCAGATAGCCTAGCAGAAACAGGAGAGCCCTGGATCCCAGAAGAGCAAGTGTTTGCATCATAGCTAGCCTAAAGTGAGGATGAGCAACACTTTCTATATATGGTGTATAGTCTGATGAAGGAGATCAGCCCACTTGCAAGAGAGAATACTTTTACTTGAGAGAGAAGATTACCACCACAAAGAGGATATGAGAGGCTTATTCCTCAAGAGTTTTGCCAACAAAGAGACAGAAAGTAAACTGGTGCTTGAGTGTGAGGGACTGATATCTGGTGACTGTGTGAGTGTGCAAGATTGTTTTACAGTAATACATTGCTTTCAAGTGAGGCAACAAGTGAGAGGACACTTGACACGGGGATTTTACTGTAGTAAATTAGGAGCTGCTGAAGAGATTGCCAGCAGACTGTAAAAGCTGTTGCAAATGCAATCTTCCTGCTATTGTATATAACATTAGTCAAGCTCCGTTCAAAGAGAGTCACATTTTTTTTAGATTATTTGTAACCATCAAGCACATTGCCCCTTTATGAATAAAGTTTTCTTGAACAAATGGCCTCCTGTTTATGTCCACTTGTTTACCCCACCACTGAGTGGATAAACATTCTGCCACAAAGGGCCACTGTATCCTATACTTAAAGGGGCACTCCACCAGTCAATTAACCATTACAAGTAAAAATGTGATAAGTAATTATATGAAATCATTCCTTTCATGTATATATTTTTTCAGTTTCCTCTGATTTTTAGGTATAGGTGACTTGATCTCCCATTATCAAGAGCAAGCACTGATCACAAACCGACAAAAGGAAAGCAGCTGCAACTGACTTTATTGGTTCTACATGCAGTTACTAGTATTGTGCCTGTAATTCCACAATGACATAAGGTGAGAATATTACCTTATCTGAACTATGTCCTTAACCCCTTCCTGACAACTATTTTCCATTTTTGCCCTTTCAATTTTCCTTCCCCTTATCTTTTTAATTTTTCTATCAACATGACCATATGAGGGCTTCTTCCTTCCGGGGTGATTTGTACATTTGAATACTACCATCCATTTTATCATTTGATGTAACAGAAACCAGGAAAAAATTCTAAGTGCACTGAAATAGTGAACAAAGCGTAATTCTGCAATTGTTACTTCAGGTTTCTTTTTATTTACAGAATTAATTACATGGTAAAAATGGCCTGACAGTAAGAGTCTCCAGTTCAACACAATTACAGAGACACCAAACATATATAGTTTTTTTTCATTTACCTGTGTTGCAATTTTCGGAGACCTGTAAAGTTTTACATTTTTGGGTAATGGAGCTGTGTAAGGGCTTGTTTTTTGTACTCTGAACTGACATTTGGGGTAGGAAGGATGTTTTGATCGCCTCTTATTGCATTTTTTGCCCTTTTGTGGCGGTCGAAAAAACGCAATCCTAGCTTTTTGATTTTTTTTTCTCTTTACACCGCTTACCAATGGGGTTAATTAATTTTAGATTTTGATAAATTGGGCTTGATGTGTATTTTTAACATTTTTCTTATTTGCTCATTTTAATGGGGGAAAAATAGGGTGATTCAATCTTTTGTATTTTTTCTTTTTAGATTTTTTAAAACTTTTTTTTACTTTTCATTGTAACGTAGCTGTCTTGATGATCCATCGATACCCCACAATGACACTGATGACCTGTTAGAACAGCGCGCCCCAGGTGGTGCACTCAAAGTGCTACTGTCATAGATTGACAGAAGCATTTAACAGGTTAATATCTGTGGGCAGAGTTCTGCTTCTTTCGCAGCTGTTAGGGTATGTGCACACGATGCAGAAATGAAGCAGAAAATTTCTGCATCATTTCTGCATCTCCCTGGCAGAAAAAACGCATGCAGATTGTGCATGCGTTTTTCCTGCAGAATACATGCGGATCCACATGCAGATTGACATGCGTTTCCGCATGCAGATTGACAAGCGCTTTCCAGGCGATTTTAGCATCACCTGGAAAGTGCTTGACAACTAGGTCACACTATATAAATCCATGCAAACAGCATGGATTTATATAGTGTGACCCGAGAGAGTGTATATACTTACCTCCGATGGCCCGCGCTGTCCTGCTCACTCCGTTCTCCCGGCTGCCGGCAACTTTGAATTGAAAGACCTGCCGACGTCAGCGTCACGTGACCCGTCACATGACTCTGACGTCACCGCAGGTCCTACAACTCACTGCAAGTGCCGGGAACCAAGCGGGAGCGCTGCGCGGGCTGACAGAAGGTAAGAATACATTTATTTTTTATTTTATTCTTTTTTTACAGCTTTTTTAATGGTACCTGGGTGTGGATGAGACTCTCCTCTCCTCCACACCCGGGTACCATCCGCATATTAGAACGCGCCAATTACGCAAGTACAAATGCAGTCTTGCGGAATTGGCGCGTTCTAATGCAAGTCAATGGCGGCGAAATCGCCGCGTTTCCGCAAAATTAATTGACATGCTGCGGATTTTTGACCGCAGCGTTAACGCTGCGGAAAAATCCGCATCATGGGCACAGCACATGCGGATTTCCATTGGGGAACATTGCTTCCCTTCTACCATGCGTTTTTCATGCGTTTCCGCGGCGTTTACGCAACTGCAAAAACGCCGCGGAAACGCATGAAATACGCATCGTGTGAACTCAGCCTTACAGGCAGATGACTGAATAACACAGCCATCATCTGCTGGCAAAGATGCGGGCTCAGCCCGCATCTAAGCCACGGAGCCAGCATATGGCGTAACTGTACATCATATGTTGGTTAGGGGTTAACACTATTCAGGCAATCTATCTATACTAGAAGGGTCCATGTTTTTTACTTGTAAGTATCTCTTGGGTGACAACATGCCCTGGAACTCTTCCCTCACCCATCTCACTTGCACACGGATATACAATATATATGTGGACACTCAATATTTTTATGTACAGTACATGTGTGTATGTAGGAAATGTCTGTGTCTGTGTGTATAGCACATGTGTCTATGAACAGCATATGTGTGCATATACAGTATGTGTGTGTACAGTGGGTATGGAAAGTATTCAGACCCCTTTAAATTTTTCACTCTTTGTTTCATTGCAGCCATTTGGTAAAATCTAAAAAGTTCATTTTTTTTCTCATTAAAGTACACTCTGCACCCCATCTTGACTAAAAAAACAGAAATGTAGAAATTTTTGCAAATTTATTAAATAAGAAAAACTGAAATATCACATGGTCATAAGCATTCAGACCCTTTGCTCAGACACTCATATTTAAGTCATATGCTGTCCATTTCCTTGTGATCCTCCTTGAGATGGTTCTACTCCTTCATTGGAATCCAGCTGTGTTTAATTAAACTGATAGGACTTGATTTGGAAAGGCACACACCTGTCTATATAAGACCCCACAGCTCACAGTGCATGTCAGACCAAATGAGAATCATGAGCTCAAAGGAACTGCCCAAGGAGCTCAGAAACAGAATTGTGGCAAGGCACAGATCTGGCCAAGGTTACAAAAGAATTTCTGCATTACTCAAGGTTCCTAAGAGCACAGTGGCCTCCATAATCCTTACATGGAAGAAGTTTGGGACCTCCAAAAGTCTTCCTAGACCTGGCCGTCCAGCCAAACTGAGCAATCGTGAGAGAAGAGCCTTGGTGAGAGAGTTAAAGAAGAACCCCAATATCACTGTGGCTGAGTTCCAGAGATGCAGTAGCCAGATGGGAGAAAGTTCCACAAAGTCAACTATCACTGCAGCCCTCCACCAGTCGGGCCTTTATGGCAGAATGGCCCGACGGAAGCCTCTTCTCAGTGCAAGACATATAAAAGCCCGCATAGAGTTTGCTCAAAAACACATGAAGGAATCCCAGACTATGAGAAATAAAATTCTCTGGTCTGATGAGACGAAGATAGAACTTTTTGGTGATAATTCTAAGCGGTATGTGTGGAGAAAACCAGGCACTGCTCATCACCTGCCCAATACAATCCCAACAGTGAAACATGGTGGTGGCAGCATCATGCTATGAGGGTGTATTTCAGCTGCAGGGACAGGATGACTGGTTGCAATTGAAGGAAACATGAATGCGGCCAAGTACAGAGATATCCTGAATGAAAACCTCTTCCAGAGTGCTCTGGACCTCAGACTTGGCCGAATGTTTACCTTCCAACAAGACAATGACCCTAAGCACACAGCTAAAATAGCAAAGGAGTGGCTTCAGAACAACTCTGTGAACATTCTTGACAGGCCCAGCCAGAGCCCTGACCTAAACCCAATTGAGCATCTCTGGAGAGACCTGAAAATGGCTGCCCACAAGCGTTCACCATCCAACCTGATGGAACTGGAGAGAATCTGCAAGGAAGAATGGCAGAGGATCCCCAAATCCAGGTGTGTAAAACTTGTTGCATCATTCCCAAGAAGACTCATGGCTGTACTAGCTCAAAAGGGTGCTTCTACTCAATACTGAGCAAAGGGTCTGAATACTTATGACCATATGATATTTCAGTTTTTCTTTTTAATAAATTTGCAAAAATTTCTACATTTCTGCTTTTTTCAGTCAAGATGGGGTACAGAGTGTACTTTAATGAGAAAAAATGAACTTTTTAGAATTTACCAAAGGGCTGCAATGAACCAAAGAGTGAAAAATGTAAAGGGGTCTGAATACTTTCCGTACCCACTGTATATAGGGCATGTCTGTGTGTATAGTACATGTGTGTATGTACTGTATGTGTGTATATTATGTGTGTGTGCACCATACTGCATGTGTGAGTGTACAGTACAGACCAAAAGTTTGAACACACCTTCTCATTGAAAGACTTTTCTGTATTTTCATGACTATGAAAATTGTACATTCACACTGAAGGCATCAAAACTATGAATTAACACATGTGGAATTATATACTTAACAAAAAAGTGTAAAACAACTGAAAATATGTCTTATATTCTAGGTTCTTCAAAGTTGCCACCTTTTGCTTTGATGACTGCTTTGCACACTCTTGGCATTCTCTTGATGAGCTTCAAGAGGTAGTCACCGGAAATGGTCTTCCAACAATGTTGAAGGAGTTCACAGAGATGCTTAGCACTTGTTGGCCCTTTTGCCCTCACGCTGCGGTCCAGCTCACCCCAAACCATCTCGATTGGGTTCAGGTCTGGTGACTGTGGAGGCCAGGTCATCTGGCGTAGCACCCCATCACTCTCCTTCTTGGTCAAATAGCCCTTACACAGCCTGGAGGTGTGTTTGGGGTCATTGTCCTGTTGAAAAATAAATGATGGTCCAACTAAAGGCAAACCAGATGGAATAGCATGCCGCTGCAAGATGCTGTGGTAGCCATGCTGGTTCAGTATGCCTTCAATTTTGAATAAATCCCCAACAGTGTCACCAGCAAAGCACCCCCACACCATCACACCTCCTCCTCCATGCTTCACGGTGGGAACCAGGCAAGTAGAGTCCAACTGTTCACCTTTTCTGCATCGCACAAAGACACGGTGGTTGGAACCAAAGATCTCCAATTTGGGCTCATCAGACCAAAGCACAGATTTCCACTGGTCTAATGTCCATTCCTTGTGTTCTTTAGCTCAAACAAATCTCTTCTGCTTGTTGCCTGTCCTTAGCAGTGGTTTCCTAGCAGCTATTTTACCATGAAGGCCTGCTGCACAAAGTCTCCTCTTAACAGTTGTTGAAGAGATGTGTCTGCTGCTAGAACTCTATGTGACATTGACCTGGTCTCTAATCTGAGCTGCTGTTAACCTGCAATTTCTGAGGCTGGTGACTCGGATAAACTTATCTTCAGAAGCAGAGGTGACTCTTGGTCTTCCTTTCCTGGGGCGGTCCTCATGTGAGCCAGTTTCTTTGTAGCGCTTGATGGTTTTTGCAACTGCACTTGGGGACACTTTCAAAGTTTTCGAACTGACTGACCTTCATTTCTTAAAGTAATGATGGCCACTCGTTTTTCTTTACTTAGAATTTGCATTATGGCAAGAAAAAATCAGCTAACAGTCTATTCAGTAGGACTATCAGCTGTGTATCCACCTGACTTTTGCACAACACAATTGATGGTCCCAACCCCATTTATAAGGCAAGAAATCCCACTTATTAAGCCTGACAGGGCACACCTGTGAACTGAAAACCATTTCCGGTGATTACCTCTTGAAGCTCATCAAGAGAATGCCAAGAGTGTGCAAAGCCGTCATCAAAGCAAAAGGTGGCTACTTTGAAGAACCTAGAAAATAAGACATATTTTCAGTTGTTTCACACTTTTTTGTTAAGTATATAATTCCACATGTGTTAATTCATAGTTTTGATGCCTTCAGTGTGAATGTACAATTTTCATATTCATGAAAATACAGAAAAATCTTTAAATGAGAAGGTGTGTCCAAACTTTTGGTCTGTACTGTATATGAAAAGCAGCTTTGTATACTTGAAACATGTTTAAATATGAAAGGCTGGAAGAAACAGCTTCAAATTCAATTCTATCCTACAGTACCTTTCAACCTCACTTCTCGGGAACCATTATACATGGACTGTTTCTGAAATCCACAAACATAATAACCAAACATTGTCCTTAAAAACCCAGAATGTAAGTTAAAAGGAGTGTGAGTATGTGTAACACAGGTACTTTAGATGCAGTGACACAGAAACACAGAGCAGCCAGTACAGGGTTAAATAACCAGCGGGATTTACTGTAACAGGGTCAATCTCCACGCAGGGAGTAACAGGGAATATATGGGGACAACAAGGGGAGTAGCAGGTAATATGCTATAACCGACAATCCACAGTTTGGCTAGATGTAGCAGAGTCGACACGGTTGTAATCGGCAGTTTTTTCACTTAGCTGACTCTTGCTCCTCACAAGGCAGTTGCCGGCTGGTGCCGGTGTTGCTTTCTTCCGGCTTCCCCGCCTAAACAATGCTCCGTCTTCTGGCGGCAGCGGGCGGTCTCCGGTTTGATCCGCTGAGCCCCTAGTCTATAACAGTGCACCTCACTTGCTCGGCTCCAGGGATCCTGCGTCTCTTCTCCCTCTAGTCGGGCTTAACTCCAACTGTCCACTGCTGCTTTTCCCGTGCAAAAACTCCTTTTCCTCCCTCTTCATAGACACGAGCTCAGCTCCCCGGTCACCTGACTCCTCAGCTCTCTTTGGACACACCCCCAGCTTCCCGGTCACCTGACTCCTGTCTCGCAGTCTGTCTTCCCCCTGCAACAAGAGGCATGGCCCCCGCAGTTCCGGATCCCTTGTTTTGAAAGTACTTACACCCCGGTCTTCCCCCTTAGGTATGCACTTACTCTTTAGATTTATTTTTATATTGCCCCTAAAGGGCAGGAGAATGAACTATGCTCATCTGGTAGCCAGGACAATGTTTGCACTTTTGACACCAATAAATAAGACCTACATGACTAAATAACAAAATAGATATTCAACCCTAATTTCTGTATATTTTCTGGAAGAAGACACCTGGTACATTGTGAATATGCCACTTAGCACTTGCAATTTTGCACAAGAGTGATTTTTTTTGTACAAAATGCATAAGTTGATAATAATGGTTAAAAGTGTGACCCAAACAGAACATTAGATAAACAATAGCTCCTTTGAATAAAAGTTTAATTACTTTCCCTACCAAGAAAGTATCTCATGACTTTGCAGGGAGGCCACTCACTACCCAAATGTAAGGTGACAGACAGCAGTAGTTGTGGGCGAGCTGCTGCTCCATGTCACTCTGGCACTTTACAGAAAAGATGGGTCCTGACTGGGTGTTGGTGTTGTGAGGGCCTTGCGCCCGTGCAGGCCACCTTTGGCCAATGGTGTTGGCCAGCCAAGACCATGGGTGTTAAAGTTAAAAAAAGAAGACTTCTGTTCTAAAACACATTCTTTACTGAATGGTGACTTGATAAGGATTATGCACAAGTGGTAGCGGATACAAAGTGTTAGTGATGCTTTATTCACAGTATAAAGTATTTTCACACACATGGCTTCCTTTCACTGTAGTCTACTTCAGGACCGGTGAAGCACACTGGTCCGCCCTACTACGTCAGAGCCCAGCTTGTCTCCACAGTCCTGATTAGCAAGTCCCTCTTCCTGCTCAGTGGTTCCACGTCCTACTTCTTCCACTTCTGGTGCCCTTGATCTACCACTCAGGACCACCCACTAGTCCCACAAACTTAGTCCTGTTTAGTTTTGCTATCTTAGGTGTTTAGCAAGCTCAAGGTTTCTCATGACATATCATCCTATCCAAGGGCCCCTTTAAGGTGGCATGCCACTCTGCCTCTTCATTGAGGTCCAGGTCGCGCTAATCTCTGTCCCCTTAGTCTCCTTTTGGTAGCTCACCCAACAGCAGCACTGCTCACAGACACTTCTTGCTGCTACTTGAACTTGTCCTGAATCTGTCTAACTACAGGAAGCAGTCACTTGCCCTTACACTTGGGCTAGTGCACAACATTAACACTATCCTTACCCCAGCATCATTAACTACATGCACTACATTATCCTACCTATTTTATGTCCTAATTCCTAAACTATGTCTTATCCTATACTGTACACTACCAACACTAGGCATTACCTTTACATAGCTTATACACAATGCATTACCAAATCACAATAAACAATATATACAAAAAGACGCAGGACATAGTTTACACTACAGTACAATGTGATTGTATATGTAGATTTTGGCCAACAACCTCCTTTCCTCAGTAAGAGCATTGAAGATGGGTCGTAGCTGGATTTTTCATCATGACAATGACCCAAAACATACAGCCAGGGCAACTAAGGAGTGGCTCCATAAGAAGCATTTCAAGGTCCAGGAATGGCCTAGCCAGTCTCCAGACCTGAACCCAATATAAAATCTTTGAAGGGAGCTGAAACTCAATGTTGCCCAGCAACAGCCCCGAAACCTGAAAGATCTAGAGAAGTTCTTTATGGAGGAGTGGGCCAAAATCCCTGCTGCAGTGTGTGCAAACTTGGTCAAAAATTACAGGAAACATCTGACCGCTGTAATTGCAAACAAAGGTTTCTATACCAAATATTAAGTTCTGCTTTTCTATTGTATCAAATACTTATTTCTTGCAATAAAATGCAAATTAATTATGTAAAAATCTTACAATGTGATTTTCTGTTTTTTTTTTTATTTTTTAAGATTCTGTCTCTCACAGTTGAAGTGTACCTACAATAAAAGTCACAGATCTCTCCAAGCTTTGTAAGTGGGAAAACTTGCAAAATTGGCAGTGTATCAAAGACTTATTTTCACCACTGTAAGTAGTTTTTATTTTTTAATTTTCAGTCAGTGCTTGGGGGTGTGAGGTCTGTGGGGGCAATCATACCATGTTGGGACCATTATACCTTGTGGGGCTCTGGGCGCAATCACACTCTGTGTGTGTAACATTTAGGTCATTATACTCTGAGGGGGAAGTGGAGGGCATCATACTGTGTGGAGTTATACTGTGTAGGGAGGGACCATCATACTATGTTTATGTGAGTTCTGTGGCATGCAACACAACAAGTCACATCATTCTCCGAGTCGCCAACATTCTCTTAGTTAGAGAAGCTTAATTCATGTCATTTAATTGATCCCTATACTGGTGTTTTCTTAAGGGGTTATCAGAAATGTAGACAAAATGGAAAATAAGCAAGTCATGGAAATAAAAAAAAACCACAATAAAGATAAGATAAAATATACATATATGTATTTGTAACTTAAACCATGTGTCTTTTGGTACCCTTTTTTAATCAATTTCTATAAATAATTGTGTAACTTTAGAAAGTTATTGCATCACTTATCGTACTTACAGTTGGAAAAAAAAGTATTTAGTCAGCCACTAATTGTGCAAGTTCTCCAACTTAAAAAGATGAGAGAGGCCTGTATTTGACATCATAGGTAGACCTCAACTATGAGAGACAAAATGAGAAAGCAAATCCTGAAAATCACATTGTCTGATTTGGAAAGAAATTGTTTTCAAATTTTGGTGGAAAATAAGTATTTGGTCAATTACAAACAAGCAAGATTTCTGGCTCTCACAGACCTGTAATTTCTTCTTTAAGAGGCTCCTCTGTCTTCCACTCATTTCCTGTAGTACTGGCACCTGTTTGAACTAGTTATCAGTATAAAAGACACCTGTCTGCAACCTCAAACAGTCACACTCCAAACTCCACTATGGTGAAGACAAAAGAGCTGTCGGAGGACACCAGAAACAAAATTGCACCAGGCTGGGAATGTTAGAACCCTCCTGTTTGCTTTTTCCATCTTGTGTTTTGCGGTCACGTGACTTTATATTCCAGCTCCGCCCTTTTGGCTGTGCTGGACTTCTGTGTTTGACTGTTTCTCTAGCCAGGTGCTTCTATGCCTTTCTCTGTCAGTTCATTTGGTCCTTCTAGGACCTCTAGTACTTTTTTGTCTGTTAGTCTTTTTGTGTTCTGCAACAACTTCTCTGTTTAGGAGGTGTCATATTTTTGTCCCAGTCCTTAGTTCTTTTAAGGACCCCTCCCCTTATGCTATAGGTCTTCGTTCAGACTAGCCGAGGACTAAGGCGGGTCTGTTTGCTAGGAACAGGCAGCTCACTACATCGTAGGGAGTCAGCTTAGTTTTACTGTAGGGACAGTTTTCCCTTGTCTTTCCTTAGTACATGTTGCAGATCATAACAAGGAAGACTGAATCTGCAATAGGCAATCAGCTTGGTGTGAAGAAATCAACTGTGGGAGCAATAATTAGAAAATGGAAGACATACAATACCAAAGATAATCTCCCTCGATCTGGGGCTCCACACAAGATCTCCCCCCTTGGGCTCAAAATGATCTTAAGAACGGTGAGCAAAAATCCCAGAACCACACAGGGGGACCTAGTGAATGACCTGCAGAGAGTTGGGACCAACGTTACACAGGCTACTGTGACGCCCAGCTGCGCTTAGTATCACAGATCCTAGAAGGGTGTATTGAAGGATTCCTCCACAAGAGGCCCCCATAACCGTTCCCACATCTCCACCTTCCACCTCAGACCAGCAGAGGGAGCCCGTTAGGGATATAAAAGGGAAGGTGGAGCCAGGCAGCAGTGAGTTGTGAGTAGTGTTGAGCCACACCCGTAGTGTTCGAGTTCGGTTCGTCGAACACCCGTATGTTCGCCGAACTGTTCGTCGAACTGTTCAACGAGCACCTTCGAACACCGTTAAAACCAATGGCAGGCAAACAAAAACACATAGAAACACATAGAAAACACGTTCAAAGGTGTCCAAAAGCTGACAAACTGCTCAGAAGACACAACTAACACATGGAGAAGTGACAAGTACATATAGTCATGCGAAAAGAAAAGAGGTGGAGGAGTAAAAGGAGGGGGAGACATAGATATAGGCATGTCATGCCCTTCTAAAACCAAAAAAGTGCGAAGCCGACACGGCCAATCCGTTCCTGCCCGTGCGACCTCCGTGTCGCCGGGTTTGTGCCAGAGCTGCGGTGGACCCTGACGGCCAGCCCCCCTCTCCCAATACTGGTGCATGTCTGCTGGTGGGTCGAGCGAGCCCCCCTGCGGTGGAGGCAGGTCTAATCTTTTTAATTTAAATTGTCTCTCTAATTTGAATGAGTACACTTTAAATCCTTTTACAAGGATCTATTGGAGGGCAAGTCTCATGCCAGCAGCCGCGTAATTCCAGCTCCTGTAGCGTCCACTAAAGCTGCTGCAGTTAAAAAGCTTTTATAAGGATCGAGCTTGGCGGTCCAGCGCAAGGAGTCCTACCGCCAGTCCCAGCCCCTGTGCCTTGGGGTGCCTCCCCGATGCTCTTCACTGAGTGTCCCGGGGGCCTGAACCATTTCCTTTGAAAAAATTAAGTGTCCAAACTACAGGTGGTGTAGCTTGCTTAACAGCTGGGATAATCCGCTGACTAGCAGACACTGCTACTAGGCACAAAGTATTTCCTGGGCTAGATGTGTAGCACCCTGAGGATTCGGCTGCTACAGGGGTATTGCACCTCAGCCAGAGGTGTGGTATTCCACTCCCGGGTAAGGATGGAGTGTGGAACTGAGCTCAGTTAGCTGCATGCACTACACACATCCCATTTCCGGGGAACAGACCGATGGTACTCCCACTAGAGAAATGTGCAGGTACAACAGAGTCTGTTCCTGGCTGGAGTGGGAGGGGGGTGGAACATCCCAGTAGTGTAGGGGCAGATAGGGGGAGCAGCCTGGGTAAAGTTAGGAGCTCATTGGGTGCTGGTCACCTGAGCTCACACATAGAGGGAGTATATAAGGTGGGAACCATCTTAGATCAAGGTCAGTCAGTCTTTTGCAGAGTCAGAGAAGCAGAACAGAGGAGAAGAGCAGCTCCAAGGCCAAGAGAGAGAGAGGGGAGAAAGAAAGACCCAGAGGGGGAGTAAGAAGGAACTCCAAGAGCCCAAATTAGACCAGAGGGTGAAGAGTTGGCAACAGGGTACCGGATCCCAAGCTGGCAGAGGCTACAGCACACCTTAGCCAGGAACCGGAGGTCGTGGGCAGGATCTGCCACGATCACCCACTAAATCCACCCGGAAGGCAGACCAGGAATAGGGTCAGGGAACCCAGAAACAAGGGTTTACCACCAAGAGGCCCTAGGGAGCCGGACATAGGTGGATCCCTGGTGGGGAAGGCCAGAGAAGAGGACAGGACAGAAAGGGAGCTCAGGACCACACTCCGGAGTTGCCTGGTAGTTGACCGAGTCCAGGACCTGGTGGACGCAGCACGGCTCGGGTGGTCACTCAAGGCCGGAGTGACCAGAACAACTGCAGTAAGTAAAAAAACCCTGAACTGCACAGTCCGACTCTGAGTCTCATTTCCATCCTCGCTGCACCACCACAACCCCCATCCTCTGCAACTGACCCCCTGAGGCTATACCCCTCCCGTTGTTGGTTATACTACCTAAGCTGCACACACATCACCAGCCTCAGTGGACCCTGCTGCAGCGGCGGCCTTTTGACCGCAAATCAACGGGTGGCGTAGTCGACACAAAAGAACATCTAGAAACATCATAAGGACTGCCACACACTGAGCTTGACATCCTGGGCACGGACCGGGTCACAGCCACTCGGAGACTACAACCCCCATCTGATCCGGCTCCGGGTATCCCTAAACAACACTGGCCCAGGGGGTGCGTCAACTTTGGCGTAGTCGGCAGGATAACGTGCCCGCAACAACCGGGTACTGCGTGCCTGAAGAAAAGTACACCGTTACCTCAAAAAGAAGTCTCCTGCCGGTTCCGGAGGGTCCCCGCCATCGGGCCCCATCACAGGTCGTTTCCCGCCGGTTGTCCGCCATTTGCAGCTTTTTCCCGCCATCCATGGAGTTTCCCGCCACTGGGAGACGATTCCCGCCATTTCTAAAGATTTCCCGCCTTGGAAGAGCGGACGCCATTATGGGCGTGCCAGAGGGTGGCAAGAGACCACCTCCCATCGTGGGCCAGGTCGAAGAATGGCGCCAAAAGCGGAAACCGCGCCCACCAACAGAGACTGTGATGCTGGAAGTGTCCATCAGCGTAAGAGAACTGCCCCTGGAACTGACAATCATAAAGTTGCCCCGGGACCACCCTCGATGTGGGCGGAGACAGAAGAAGAGAACAAAGATGGGTGTCGCCTGGAGCAGTCTGGAGAGAGCGCACCCGGAGACAAGACGTCTGGAAGAGAGTCCAGAGAGAGCCTACCCGGAGATGGAGGGAGAGTCAGGCAGCACCGACCCAGTGGTCAGGAGCCTGTTGCAGGTCGCCACTCCAGAAGGCCTGCTGGAGATCCTAGCACAGCTCCCCCGAGACCGGGAGTGTGCACAGACCGCGTTGGAGGGCCTCGCACGGAGGATGGCCCGAGTGCAGCGGCACGTACTGGCCGCATGGAGCAGAGAGATGGCCCAGCAGGCTGGAACCCGCCAGCGGAGCACGCCGCCCGAGACGAGGAGACAGACCGCCTCTGAGGATGGCGCAGGAGGAATGAAGGCAGGAGACGGCGCCGAGAAGGGAGCTGAACGGACGGAGGCAGGTAAAGGGGACGTCTCTACCCCGAGCCGGGAAACCGCGTGCCTGCCCCAGCTCCCCGTCGCAGAGCCCGAAATTCCCCCTGCCGTGCCCGTCGCTGCATCGTCACCGCCGCCGACTAGGCCTCAACCGGAAACCGCGGCCGCGACCCCTGTGACGTCACACGCCTCGACCTCGAGCGTGGCCAAGCAGGAAATACCACCGGCCTGGTCGCAAGGCCTAGTACCCCCGGGCGCCGCAATACCAACAGCGCCCCCTACCTCCGCGGAGCCACCGGCCTGGTCGCAGGGCCGAGTAACCACGGGCGCCGCCGTTCTTACGGTGCCCTTTTCCTTTAGCGTGCCCCAAGCCTGGTCGCAAGGCCTGGTCAACCCGGGCGCCGCTACCACCACAGCGCCCATAGCACCTAAAGTGCCGCACCTGGGTGAAAATCTATTTGCCCAGCATACGTGCCCGGATGGGCAGCCCTTCATATGGCCACCGGAGTTTCACCATCCCCGACTCCGGAAAGAGAGACCCCTAGACGAGCCCCTGATTCCGGCTCCGAAGCCTGTAAAGAGGACCTCACCCCCGCTGGAAGAGGCACAGTTTGAGTGGGACCCCACCGGAGAAGACCTCATGGGGTTCACTCAGGAGACTCGGGCGGCCGCAGCGGAGCGTGCAGAGTGCTGCCGGCAGCAGCTCGAGGTCTTCGAGAGGGAGCGGAGAGAGAGGCGGGTCCGGGAACAGCAAGCGCAGATAAGGAGCGCGGAGCAGAAGAGCCGGACCAGGAGGAATCCCCGTGCAGCTCATGGTCCCCCTTCCACCGGGACTGTGATAAAATTCAACATGCAGCACGGATGGGGCTTTATCAGAGACCATCAGACCCCCGGCGACGTCTTTGTAACCCGCAGAGACGTAGAAAGCCATCTGCCGGAGGGACACAGAGGTCGTGACCTGTATGTAGGGGACGAGGTCACCTTCACCCGGCACAAGTGTGCCAAAGGACCCTACGCCCTCCATGTGCATCGCCTGACGGAGGAGGAGCTGCGGTGTGAGGAGGAGCAAGAGGACCCGGACGGGTCTGAAACTGAAACCAACCAACAAGAAAGAGCAGGAGGACGCCGTCGTTGAAGTACGGTAGAGAGAGACTGTATAAAGTTGCCCGTCGGGGTACCAAGAACTGTTGCTGCTTAAAATATGTCCCCGTTGGGACAAGAGTGAACTTTTAACCCCGTGTGTCCCTATTCCCACTGACCGAGGACTGAGAGCGGTCATTCCTTCCTAATACCTGGCCGAGGACTGAGAGCGGCCAAATCCCCTTGTATATAGTTGCGCTTCCTAAAGCGCCCCCTTCCGGTTTTATAGGAAACTGTTTTATTCCAAGAGAGACTGTCGCACTTTACCCGGTCACAAGTTGCACCGTGACCGGAGGAACCAGAAACAAGAATGTTATATATGAAAAGTTTATTGCTGATGATATCTATATGATGTTTTCTATGTTTATGTTTATGAAAAAAATTGTATGTTTTGGATGTTTTTGTTTATATCTTACAGCCCGAGGACGTGCTGTGATTTACCAGGGGGGAATGTAGCACCCTGAGGATTCGGCTGCTACAGGGGTATTGCACCTCAGCCAGAGGTGTGGTATTCCACTCCCGGGTAAGGATGGATTGTGGAACTGAGCTCAGTTAGCTGCATGCACTACACACATCCCATTTCCGGGGAACAGACCGATGGTACTCCCACTAGAGAAATGTGCAGGTACAACAGAGTCTGTGGTAGCTTTTCTCTGAACTTGCTCTAGTTTTTCAATGTCCTTTTAAAAATGTGGTGCCCAGAACTGGACACAGTATTCCAGATGAGGTCTGACCAAGAAGGAATCGAGGGGGATAATTACTTCACTTGATCTAGACTGTATGCTTCTCTCAATACATCCCAGAACTAGGTTTCCCTTTTTTGCTGCTGCATCACACTGTTGACTCATGTGCAGTCTATGATCTATTAGTATACCCAAGTATTTTTCACATATGCTGTTGCTTAGTTCTTTTCCTCCCATTCTGTAGATGAAATTTTCGTTTTCTTACCCAGATGTAGAATCTTGCATTTCTCTCTGTTAAATATCATTCTATTAGTTGCTGCCCATTATTCAAGCTTATCTAGATCCTTCTTAATCCGTTCTCTGCCTTCTCTAGTGCTAGCTAGATTTGCATCGTCTGCAAATTTGATTAGTTTACCTTTACTTCCCTTATCTATATAATTTATAAAAATGTTGAATACTAGGGCCAAGATGAAGCCTTGTGGTACCCTTGAAACACTCTTCCAATTGGATTTGCAACCATTTATTACCACTCTTTGATTATGATCACTGAGCCACCTAAAGGTAGCCTTGTCAATCATCCCATACTTGGTCATTTTTTTAATAGGGATATCATGAGATTCTTTATCAAATGCTTTGCTGAAGTCGAGATATACTATATCTATCACATTTCCCTGATCCACCCAGTCAGAGATTCCATCATAGAAGGAAATTAGATTAGTCTGGCATGACTTGTTTGCTACAAATCCATGCTGGCTCGGTTAATTACTGTATTCTTATCTGAGTACTTACATACACGCTGTTTCATAATTTGTTCACAGACCTTTTCTGGTATAGAAGTAAGGCTCATTGGCCTGTAATTTCCTGGCTCCATCTTTTTCGGTTTCTGAAGATAGGGACAACATTTGCCCTTCTCCAATTTTCTGGGACTTCTCCTGTTCTCCAGGAATTTTCAAAGATTCTGGCTAGTGGTTCTGAAATTTCCTCTGCTATCTCTTTCAGTACCCTAGGATGTAATTCATCTGGACCAGGAGATTTAAATTCATTTAAATTAGCCAAGTGTTTAGCCTCCATCTTCCTGTTTATAGATTTTGTGGATTCTTTTACTCATTTCATAGCACAGTGAAGATCAGTCGATGTTACATTTGCTTTATTAGAGAACACAGATGCAAAATAGGAATTGATTGATCCAGCTACACCCAAAGATCTTAAGACTCACGGCAACTCTTCACTCTTTCCACAATACACCGGAAATAAGCAAATTACCCTCCTCGAGCTTCAATTCCTGGTTTGGAATAAATGAGTAGTGATGTATAAATCAGAAGTGGTCGAAGAATCAGCAGTGGTTGAATAATCAGCAGTGGTGTATAATCTCGGCAGTGGTGTATAAATCAGCAGTGGTGTATAAATCGACAGTGGTGTATAAATCAGCAGTGGTGTATAAATCAGCAGTGGTGTATAAATCGACAGTGGTGTATAAATCGACAGTGGTGTATAAATCAGCAGTGGTGTATAAATCAGCAGTGGTGTATAAATCGACAGTGGTGTATAAATCAGCAGTGGTGCATAAATCGACAGTGGTGTATAAATCAGTAGTGGTGTATAAATCAACAATGGTGTATAAATCAGCAATAGTCTATAAAATCAGCAATGGTTTTACTCACCATGTGACATGTGATGTTTTAATTCACAAATATGCCTAAGGCTATGTGCCCACGATGCAGAAATGAAGCAGAAAATTTCTGCAGCATTTCTGCATCTCCCTGGCAGAAAAAACGCATGCAGATTGTGCATGCGTTTTTCCTGCAGAATACATGCGGATTCCCATGCGTATCTACACGTGCTAACGCATGTGTTTCCGCATGCGGACTGACAAGCACTTTCCAGGTGATAGCATCACTTGGAAAGTGCTTGACAACTAGGTCACACTGTATAAATCCATGCAAACGGCATGGATTTATACAGTGTGGCCGTAAAAATAAAAAAAATAAAGCTATACTTACCTCCGATGCCGCCACGTGTGCTGTCACGCTCCTTTCTGGTTCCTTCCTGGCTTGCCGGCATCTCGCGAGACCGCGACGTCATCTCAGGTCCTGGAAGGGGAAGCGCTGCAGGGGCCGCCGGACAGGTGAATATAAACTTTATTTTTTATTTTATTCTTTTTTTTACAGGTACAATGGTACCCAGGTCTGGATGAGAGTCTTCTCTCCTCCAGAACTGGGTACCATCCGCACATTGAAACGCATATTATCCGCTTGTACAAATGTACACACACGGATTCTATGCGTCTCAATGCAAGTCAATGGCGGCGCTTCCGCTGCTCTTCCGCAAAATTAATGAACATGCTGCGGATTTATGAGCGCTGCAGAAACGCTGCGGAAAAATCCGCAGCATGTGCATTGACATTGCGGAATGCCATTGGGGACCATGGGGTGCGGATTACCATGCGTTTTTGATGCGTTTCCGCTGCGGAAATTCCGCAGCGGAAACGCATTAAAAACACATCGTGTGCACGCAGCCTTAGTCTTTCTCCAGCAATGACAAAGACTTCGACATATTTGGGAGTTGAAGCATCGCATCACATGCAACAAGGATGAATAAACCACTGCTGATTTTTTTTACCACTATACTTTGGAGCACTGCCAATTTTTGGATGATTGATAGGGATTCTTGGTTAAAAATATTTGCTTTCAAAGGCTCAGACATATTTAGTCGAAACATCACATGTCACATGGATAAATAAACCAATGCTGAATTTCTACCACCATTCTTTGGAAAGCTGTGTTTTTTTGGATTATACGCAGGAGGATTTTGAAAGGTAAGCAGCGGTATTCAAATCTTGTCAATACTTAAAGGGAACCTGACAGCAGAATTGAGACCTATAAACTAATTGAAGGGCTGCTTTTGTCCTTTAATGGTGATTACAGACAATCCCAATTGTGTGGGACAAGTTCACAGTATATCGCGATTCTCACCTTTTCAAAGATAATTTTTCGCACATTCTTGTGAATTGGACTAGTCCAAGATGCGTCCAGATTGAAAGCAGTGCTGTGCTGAGCACTCTCCAGGGTAAGTGTGGCACCCCAGGGGTCTGGTTTCCACAGTAATAGCAATATTACGTCTGTGAGCAGGTGGGAGGTTTCCTGGTCAGACATACTATGCATGCCACACCTCCTGCCCAGTCCTGGGAGGGGAAGAACTTCCCCTATATAAAACTAGGGCTGAGGCAGGGTTAGGAGAAAAAGAGCAGAGAACACAGACAGAGACACAGTCTGGTCTGTAGTGGAGCAGCTTTAGGAACAAGAAAGATCAGGAGCTCTGTGGGAGCTGTGCTAAAAGAGATCAGGGGCTGGAAGCTGTAGAGCTCGCCCTGATTGAAGAGTTCTTACCGGACCCGGAGTCCGAGGCTGTGGGGACTAATCCTTACCCAGCAGCAGAAACCGCCCGGCAGGGGATTTCAGGTCCTCTGGGCAAGAAACCCGAAGGCACCGTCACACGCAAGGGACCAGCACCGCGACGTGGAGCGGAAGCTACCAAAAGGCCCCGAGTCACCGGCCATACGGGTGAGCACCACACGGTACACTCAGGGACGTGGGCTACTTTTACCCGCCTCTAGCAAGGTAGCCAGAAGAGTACGATTAGTTGGGGAGGCCTACAACTCCGCCTGGCCAGGGGAGAGCCCATCAGCTCACGGACTGACCAGGCCCCGATCGCTAGCCAGTACTCCGGGAGGGTCTATCTTGTCACCAGTAAAGACCCTGAACTACACCGCACCGTCTCTGAGTGTTTCATCATCCACGTCCGCTGCCCTGAGGCCATACCCCTCCCGTTGGGGGTTATACCATCCACGCTGCACAACCGTACTACCGGCCTCAGCGGTCTGCCCTGCAGCGGCGGCTTCATAGCCGCATTCAACGGGTGGCGTAGTCGAACACCGTACCATCTTCTGCTAAACACTGCCACTTAGTTTGATTCCCTGGGCACGGACCGGGTCACCGCCACGAAACTACTACCCCTATCAGATCCGGCTCCGGGTAGGCCCCCGCGTGCGCAACGCTACTCAGCACAGGCCCAGGGGCGCGTCAACTTTTGGCGTAGTCGGCAGGATTCCGTGCCCGCAACCACCGGGTACTGCGCGCCTGAAAAAGAGACTTTTAAACTTACCTGTGGTGAAGATTCCCGCCATCCGGCGCCATCTTCAGCCTTCTTCCCGCCATCCGTGAAGTTTTCCCGCCATCCGGCGCCATCTTTTGCCTTCTTCCCGCCATCCGTGGAGTTTTCCCGCCGTTGGACGCCATCTTGAAGACGCCGCGCGGGAAGAAGAGGGGCGTGGACTCCGAAAGCCCGCGAGAACTGAAGCCCCGCCTCACGTCCGGACGTTGCGTAAGGTCCTGGAAGGAGCCCAGCAGACGCCGACGTCACAGGAGCGCGACGGAAGGTCCTCGACCCTGACGATCCACTGCGGAGCCGCGGCCTACGGAAGAGGATCATCGCAAGGTAGGCCACGGTCCACTAGGGGGGAGGAAGATGTCGGATACGGAGAGGAGCTTCACTGCCGCAGCCACCGCCAGCGCCACCGCTGCTGCGGTCATGCCTTTCACGTTGCCCTATATCCCGGGGGCAGCCTGGCTACCCCAGTACTCAGGGGAGTCACATACCCTGAATGACTTTAGAGAAAAGCTGGATAGCCTCTTCCAGGTGTACCCCCTCACAGAAGAGCAAAAGTGAGCATCCTGGTGGCCCAACTAGCCGGGGCAGCCCAAAGGGAGGTAAAGTCCTGGCCACCTGGGAGGAGGACTGTCGCAGGGATATTAACCCGGCTGAAGGACACCTTTGATACCCGCACCTCAGCCGAGATTAAGCTTAGATTCTACGGGTGCAAACAGCGAGCACATGAGAATATAAGGGACTATGCACTAAACCTACAAGAGGCCCTGAGAGCCATTAAGCAGACAGACCCTGACGGCGTGGGAAACGAGGACAGGCTGTTGACCGAACAATTTATAGAGGGACTATATTGCAATGCCCACCGAACCCAGTTGCGGGCAATGGCCTTACAGGATCCTCATCTGGACTTTGCACAGTTCAAGGACAGAGCCATCCGGGTGCTCCGAGAACCGGCACCGGGTGGCGTTGTGACCCACAGACGCCCTACTACCGCTTAGCACCAGGAGGCGGCGCCCTTGTCGGCAGGGCCTGTGGGAGCTGATGCGCAGGCTTTGAACAATGACCCGGCTCCAGACCTGCACCATCAGGTCCAAGAGCTAGCTAAAAGCGTTGCTGCGCTAACCCGAACTGTGCAGTCGTTACAGGTTTCTGCTCCAGGGAAGATCCAGCTGGCATCCGGACCGGAGGACATCCCGTGGCGTCGACCAAGGAGGACCCCACCGGCCAGAGGAAGACCCAGCGACCGATACAACGAGGACGGACAACCCATCTGCCGCCGCTGCAATCAACCCGGACATATGGCAAGGTACTGTCCTTTAAACTGGCACAACCTGGGGTAGAGGGCCAACCCCCAGGAATAAGATTACCAGGCCCATCGAACTGGCGTGACAAATACGTGGGAGGACGTCCAGTCTTGCCTGTGGTACTGGATGGCATTCCTATGAGTGCCCTACTTGACACCGGGTCACAGGTCACCACCATCCCGTACGTGCTCTTCAAGCAGTACTGGAATGACTCGGATATAACCCGCTACCCTGACGACGACTTGAGTATCATCGCCAGCAATGGTCAGCCCGTGCCACAGATCGGATTTAAAGAGGTGACCATTAAAATCGGTAGAGTCGAACTGGCAGCACAGGGACTGATCATTGTAGACATTGACAAGCGCGAGAGTCACCCAAAGATAACTCTAGGAACTAATGTGATTGAAAATTGTCTTGCAGAGGTGATTTTCATTTTACAGCAGGTTGCCAAGAACGCCAGCTCCGGCCAGCAGCGAGTGCTCCAAAAAGAGATCCGGGCACTGATGCGACGGCAACAGGTGGAACTCTCCGGTGGTGAGATTGGAAGCGTGAGAATGTGTGACCCTTTCCCTATTGCCATGCCCCCAAAAAGTGAAATGATGATTTGGTGCCGGGCAGCTATTGGTCTAAGAGGTAGAGACTACCAAGCAATGGTAGAACCCGTCTACTCAGACAGTAGGCCCACCATTCTGACAGCACGGGGGGTGGTTGATGTACGCCATGGGAGGGTGCCCGTTCGCATAATAAACATCGGGAAGAGAGAAGTACACCTGCCCCGGTATGCCACGCTAGCTAAATTGTTCACTATAAACCAGAATTCTGTACAGGCCGTGGAACCCTTGCCTCCATCTCAACCAGAGGAAGGTAACGGCTCTAAGAAACCAATGGAGGACTGGTGTCAGCAACTACATCTGGGTACTGACTCCACTCCCTCACACCAGAAACAAGGAGTCTATCGGGTGGTTCAAGAGTACGAGAGAGTGTTTAGTAAACACCCGTTAGACTTAGGGCGAGTAAAGGGGTTAGAACACCATATCCCCACGGGAGACCATCCTCCCATAAAGGAGAGATACCGACCCGTACCCCCTGCACACTACCAACACGCCAAGGGGATGCTTAGCGACATGAAGGAGGCTGGGGTAATCAGGGATAGCTGTAGCCCCTGGGCAGCTCCACTAGTCTTGGTTAAAAAGAAAGACAACACCATGAGGATGTGTGTAGATTACCGGAAAATCAACCGTATCACACACAAAGATGCGTACCCCTTACCTAGGATAGAGGAGTCTTTGGCTGCTTTAAGATCTGCCAACTTCTTCTCTACTTTGGATCTCACTAGCGGGTACTGGCAGGTTCCTGTAGCAGAGGCGGACCGGGAGAAGACCGCATTCACCACCCCGATGGGACTTAGCGAGTTTACCTGCATGCCGTTCGGACTCTGCAACGCACCAGGAACCTTCCAACGGTTGATGGAATGCTGTCTGGGACACCGAAACTTCGAGACGGTCCTGTTATACCTGGACGATGTCATCGTCTACTCCAAGACCTACGAGGACCACCTGAAACACCTGGCAGAAGTGTTCGAAGCCCTGGCAAACTACGGCCTAAAGGTGAAACCCTCCAAGTGTCACCTCCTGAAACCAAAGGTGCAGTACCTGGGACACGTGGTGAGTGCTGACGGAGTGGCTCCCGATCCTGATAAGATCACCGTAATTAAGGAATGGCCAAGCCCCTCCAGCGTAAAGGAAGTGCGGCAGTTCCTCGGGTTGGTAGGCTACTACCGAAGATTCATTCCCGGTTTCACCAAAAAGGCAGCTCCTATGCATGACCTCCTGATAGGCCAGTCCAGGAAGGCCAAGAACCAGAAGCCGCCCTTCAGATGGGAGAAGTTGGAAGAAGAGTCCTTCCGCCAGCTGAAGATGGCCCTCACGGGGGATGAAATCCTGGCGTACCCTGATTACAGCCAGCCCTTTATCCTCTACACCGACGCAAGTAACATCGGGCTAGGAGCCGTACTGTCCCAGATCCAGCAGGGGAAAGAACGGGTAATTGCTTACGCCAGCCGAAAACTGCGACCCACCGAAAGAAACCCTGAGAATTACAGCTCATTCAAGCTAGAGTTCCTGGCAGTGGTGTGGGCAGTCACCGAACGCTTTAAGCACTACCTCGCCTCTTCCCGGTTTACCGTGTACACGGATAACAACCCGTTGACACATCTGGAGACAGCAAGACTCGGTGCCCTGGAGCAGAGATGGATGGCCCGCCTGTCCAACTTTGAGTTCACAATCAAATACCGGGCAGGACGCTCCAATACCAACGCGGATGCCTTGTCCAGAATGCCAAACCTACTGGACGTGGGGGAAGATCCAGAGGGACTGGAAGAAGTTGAACTTCCCGCGTTCCACCGGCATGGGACTATCCAGTATTCCCACTGTGTAAGGAGTAAGCAATCCGCTACGTTCAACCCCTTACCTCATTACAACTGGGCGGAAACGCAAGACAGTGACCCCGCCGTCCGACTGGTGAAGGAGATGCTGACTCAGCCAGATGCCCACCTTGACCCAGACGCTCCGGAGGAGGCCAAGCAACTGTGGATTGAGAAGAGTCGACTGTTCCTTTACAAGGGGAAGTTGTGCCGCAGAATGGTTAACTCCCGGACGCATGAACTGATCTGGCAAGTAGTGGTGCCAAGAAGAGACGCGGCTATGGTGCTGGAGGCATACCACAACGGAGCTGGGCACTTCGGATGGAAGAAGCTGGAGTTCCTGCTGCGTGCGCGGTTCCACTGGGTAGGCATGAGAGGAACCATCGAGAGGTGGTGCAGAGACTGTGGCCCATGCAACCTAAGAAGGAAGGACCGTGCCAGCCAGAAGACTCCCCTGCAGTCCATCGTCACCAGGCAGCCGTTGGAACTGGTAGCCTTGGATCATGTAAAATTGACCCCCAGCAGAAGTGGCTACATCTATGCGTTAACCATCGTGGATCACTACTCCCGGTTCTTGGTTGTCGTCCCCGTCAATGACTTAACGGCTCAAACAGCAGCTAGAGCCTTCCAGCAGCACTTCTGCCGTCCACACGGATACCCGGAGCAGGTGCTGACGGACCAGGGACCTGCCTTTGAAGCGGAAGTCTTCCAGGAGTTCTGTACTCTGTATGGCTGCCGGAAGATAAGAACAACACCCTATCATCCGCAAACCAATGGGCTCTGCGAGAAAATGAACCAGGTGGTGATAGATCTTCTGAAAACATTGCCCCTGGAAGAACGCAGTCTGTGGCCTGAGAAACTGCCTGATCTGGTGGACCTATACAACCACATCCCGGTAGGTTCTACCAACTGTACCCCGGCTTACCTAATGAGAGCAAGACCTGGTAAGCTTCCTGTTGATCTGGAGATGGGAGTCCTGACACCCGAGGACACTTCACCAGAAGCAGACTGGGACACAGAAAGGCAGCAGCAGTACCGGAAAGTACAGGAGAGCGTGGAGCGAAGTCTCTGTCAAGCTAGAGAAAGACAGGAGAAGACTTACAACCAGTATGCTCCCGCTGTTCCCCTGGTACCTGGAGAGCAGGTCTTGAAGAGGAAGAGACGCCTCCACAAGTTGGACGACCAGTGGGAGAAGGACCCGTACACCGTACTGCCCTCAAGCCATGAGAACCCGAAAGTCTGCATAATCAGTAAGGACGGAGGAGAAACCACAGCCATTGTCTCCCGAGATCACCTGAAGAAGTGTCCCGAACAGCTGCGAAACCCTGAAGAGGATCAAGAAGACCCTCGACCCGCAGAGGAAAGGGAAGATATAGTCAGTACTGTGCTCGGAGACTTCCCTCGGTCTTGGACTCAAGTCAATGGCGCTGTTGTGGTACCCGTCCTCACCTTCCTCCAACCAGCATCTCAAGTACCTACGGAGAGACAGGTAGAGCTGGAAGAGCAGCCGGTCCAGGAGGCAGAAGACCCCACACAAGCAGACCAGGAGGATCAACCCTCTGCTTATAGTGAGCCTGCCGTACCCCTAGTGAGCCAAAGAGCCCGTAGACAGCTGCCCAGTTTACCTTTGACAGCTCCTACACCCCGTAGCTCAGGACCAGTCAGTCAGCTCCGTAGGTCCGCTAGAGTCACTAAAGGCCAGTTGCCCGTACGTTGGAGGATCTAGGTGTTTAAACTGTTTATTTGTATTTACCTGTTTTCTGTTACTTGTAAATAATTGTGTATTTTTAGTTATTTTATAGGTGTCGTTTAGGGATTATCCGGAATCCTTTGTACATATGTTGGAGCGTAACCCAGGAATGGACTAAAGACTGTTAAGGACTCGGGGCAGGACAGACCCCTACCTGGTTACGGCTCCCGGTCTCTTGGTGAAATGGACACCTTTGTTTTCTTCAAAGACTGCACCCGGTTGCGGACATGCCGTGACCATCCTAATGTGTTTTTCTTTATTGTACTGTTTCTGTTTTTACTTGTTATGTTTTACAAAAAAATATGTTTAGTCCCGGAGTACTAAATTTCACTAGGGGGGAATGTGGCACCCCAGGGGTCTGGTTTCCACAGTAATAGCAATATTACGTCTGTGAGCAGATGGGAGGTTTCCTGGTCAGACATCCTATGCATGCCACACCTCCTGCCCAGTCCTGGGAGGGGAAGAACTTCCCCTATATAAAATTAGGGCTGAGGCAGGGTTAGGAGAAAAAGAGCAGAGAACACAGACAGAGACACAGTCTGGTCTGTAGTGGAGCAGCTTTAGGAACAAGAAAGATCAGGAGCTCTGTGGGAGCTGTGCTAAAAGAGATCAGGGGCTGGAAGCTGTAGAGCTCGCCCTGATTGAAGAGTTCTTACCGGACCCGGAGTCCGAGGCTGTGGGGACTAATCCTTACCCAGCAGCAGAAACCGCCCGGCAGGGGATTTCAGGTCCTCTGGCCAAGAAACCCGAAGGCACGGTCACACGCAAGGGACCAGCACCGCGACGTGGAGCGGAAGCTACCAAAAGGCCCCGAGTCACCGGCCATACGGGTGAGCACCACACGGTACACTCAGGGACGTGGGCTACTTTTACCCGCCTCTAGCAAGGTAGCCAGAAGAGTACGATTAGTTGGGGAGGCCTACAACTCCGCCTGGCCAGGGGAGATCCCATCAGCTCACGGACTGACCAGGCCCCGATCGCTAGCCAGTACTCTGGGAGGGTCTATCTTGTCACCAGTAAAGACCCTGAACTACACCGCACCGTCTCTGAGTGTTTCATCATCCACGTCCGCTGCCCTGAGGCCATACCTCTCCCGTTGGGGGTTATACCATCCACGCTGCACAACCGTACTACCGGCCTCAGCGGTCTGCCCTGCAGCGGCGGCTTCATAGCCGCATTCAACGGGTGGCGTAGTCGAACACCGTACCATCTTCTGCTAAACACTGCCACTTAGTTTGACTCCCTGGGCACGGACCGGGTCACCGCCACGAAACTACTACCCCTATCAGATCCGGCTCCGGGTAGGCCCCCGCGTGCGCAACGCTACTCAGCACAGGCCCAGGGGCGCGTCATAAGCATGTATGATAGACTGGAGTTTGTGGCTGTTACTGGGGAATAAGTGCACAAACGACAGACTTAACTTACATGCTCTAAGTTGTAATGTTCAGGATACAGTTTTCTGGGAGGACAGTGTAAGGGCGACTCAGGGATCGGACCACAGCTCAGTGGGCATGATACGGACAGGTTGGATAGGACTGGCCCGCACATAGCAGAAATTTCAGACTAGTCCAATTCACAAGAATATGCAAAGAACAATCTTTGAAAAGGCAAGTATTGCAAAATTCTGTGAATTTGCCCACACAATAGTTTTGCCTGTAATGACCATTTAAAGACAAATGCAACTAGATAATTAGTTTATAGGTTTCAATCCCGCTGTCAGGTTCCCTGTAAGAAAGTATGAACTAGGTTTGATTACCTCTGATCACACAGCTTTCCAAAGTACAGTAGTAGAAAAATCAGCATTGGTTTTTACCCATGTGACATGCAATGTTTCGACCTCTAAGCATGTCTGAGCCTGGAAAGCATGCAGTATGATGTACACGCATTGGGAGGCAGTTTCCTTTGTATTGTGTAGTTATGAATAAGTCATTGAGAAACATCTAAAATGCTTTGAAATTACAAATAAAAGACAATAATCTAATGCCAGTAGTCGACAAAACACAGGCTCTGGTATAAATATTACATTGCTTTACTGCTCTGGTTTAGCGATGCCAGCAGACAACAAATTGCAGACTCCGGTATAAATATTACATGGTTTTACTGCTATGGCTTAGCACAGCTACAAAAAGATCAAATATTAGAGACCGTCTTACTAACTCTTTTCTGTCTTTGAGATATGTGTCACGTTTAGTGTTTCCTATTATGACACTGCAGCTAGATGATTTTGTTTTTCTAATTAAAATAATTCACTTAAATATCGCTATTTTATTGACTGCGTGCTTACAGTAGTTAAAGATGACCCATCATTTACTCATAAAAAATAGAGTTTATTTGTCTTGTAAAAATCTTTGAGCTCCCCTGAATCTACCACTTTTTTTTCTATTTTGCGATGTATGACTAAATTGCAGAGATATTCACATTTCTTGCTTTTGGAGCGCAATATGTGAAATCTCTGCTTGCAGTTCTTCAGAATCTTCTCTGGATTTGCTCTTTCACTTCTCCCTCCCAATTCTGGCTCAGTGGTGTCTAAGAGTACTAGACATCTAGGTCAGCAATGCTGTGCAATACTGAAAAAGCAGTGGAATCAGAGAAGCTCAGGGCTTTTTTTTTACAAGTTATTTAATATTTAACTCATTTTTTAGCAAGTGACAAGAACTTTTTAGAGATTTGTGGATGTTTTGAGATTCAAATTCGCCTGCTTCACCAAATTTTCCCCCAAAATTTGATTTGTGGCAAATACATTCTCGTGAATCTCAATACTGGAAAGCTTTTAATTGATCAGAAAATACAAGTGGGGAAAAGAGAGAGAGAGTGGAACCCACTGACCTTAAGAGCATACACATACTGTAGTAGGTGCTTCAGTAGGAAAGCAATGCTGATTTTGTTGTTTTAAAGCAGATCAAGATGTTCAGCCACTTTACTACAAAATTGGACAACCACTTTAAGTTGTTCACAGGTGTATGATTTTTAAACTTTTTTTTTCTTAAAAAACAGTATAGTAAAGCTGGTCATATACATGTCATAGCTGTCAACTGAATGTTCGTTTGGCTGAACAGTCTTGCAACTCCCCCATATACATACACCAAAAAAATGACACATACACACGTGGTCAAAATTGTTGGTACCCCTCGTTTAATGAAAGAAAATCCCACAATGGTCACAGAAATAACTTGAATCTGACAAAAGAAATAAATTAAAAATCTATGAAAATGAACAAATGAAAGTCAGACATTGCTTTTCTGCTTCCACAGAATTTTAAAAAAAATTAAACTCATGAAATAGGCCTCATCAGAAATAATGGTACCCCTAAAAATAATGTGACAAAAGGGACAAGTTAAATCTAGTTGTGTCCACTAATTAGCATCACAGGTGTCTACAATCTTGTAATCAGTCAGTGGGCCGGTATATAAGGCTACAGATACTCACTGTGCTGTTTGGTGACATGCTGTGTACAACACTCAACATGGACCAGAGGAAGCAAAGTAAAGAGTAGTCTCAGGAGATTAGAAAGAAAATTATGGACAAACATGTTAAAGGTTATAAGACCATCTCCAAGCAGCTTGACGTTCCTGTGACTACAGTTGCACATATTATTCAGAAAATTAACATCCATGGGACTGTAGCCAACATCCCTGGATGTTGCCGCAGGAGGAAAATTGATGACAAATCAAAGAGACGGATAATATGAATATTAACAAAAGAGCCCAGGATAACTTCTAAAGAGATTAAAGGTGAACTTCAAGCTCAATGAACATCAGTGTCAGATCGCACCATCCGTCATTGTTTGATTCAAACTAAACTTCATGGGAGACGACCAAGGAGAACACCATTGTTGAAAACAAATCATAAAAAAGCCAGACTGGAATTTGTCAAACTACATGTTGACAATACACAAAGCCTCTGGGAGAACGTCCTATGGACAGATGAGACAAAAATGGAAGTTTATGGCAAGGCACATCAGCTCTATGTTCACAGATGGAAAAATGAAGCATATCAAGAAAAGAACACTGTCCCTACTGTGAAACATGGTGGAGGCTCTGTTATGTTCTGGGGCTTCTTTGCTGCATCTGGCACAGGGTGTCTTGAATCTGTGCAGGGTACAATGAAATCTCAAGACTATCAAGGGAAAGAGAGAAATGTGCTGTCCAGTGTCAGAAAGCTTGGTCTCAGTCGCAGGTCATGGGTCTTGCAACAGGATAATGACCCAAAACACAGCTAAAAACACCCAAGAATGGCTAAAAGGAAAACATTGGACTATTCTGAAGTGGCCTTCTGTAGCGCCGGCGTCCCTGCCTTCTGCTAGGCAGGGACGCTGTTCCCCTCACCCCTCTGCTCCGAGCCCGGCGTCCTCCTCCCGCTCTGCTGGCAGCGCGCGCTCCTTCCCGGCCACTGTGCTTAGGGCGCGCGCGCGCTCCCTCCCTCTTAAAGGGGCCGCGCGCCGTCCTAAGGAGTCCCCGGCCAATGGCCGGAGGACTTCACCATATATAAGGCACCTCCTCCAAAATGGAGGTGCCCGAGCAATGTTGTTGCACTGTTCACTACTCTGCTTCAGCCCTCAGGTCCCGTTGCCAGTTACCTGCCAGATTCCTGCCAGTTTGCTGTCTGATTCCTGCCTGATATTCCGCTTACCTGCCTGCTAGCCCGAGGTCCGACGGTCTGCCTACCGACTCCTGTCAGTCTGTCTAAGGACCAGCTTGCCCGCTCACCTGGGAGCGCACTTCTGCTACCTGCCTGCTAGCCTGAGGTCCGACGGTCTGCCCTCCAACTCCTGTCAGTCTGTCTATGGACCAGCTTGCCCGCTCACCTGGGAGCGCACATCTGCTACCTGCCTGCTAGCCTACCTGGAGGCTCCGCCGTCACGTGCTGTGACCACCCGCCTGTCCAGAGACTCCTGCCCGCTCACCTGGGAGTGCTTATCTGCTGCCTGTCTGCTAGTCTACCTGGAGGCTCCGCCGTCACGTGCTGTGACCACCCGCCTGTCCAGAGACTCCTGCCCGCTCACCTGGGAGCGCTCATCTGCTGCCTGCCTGTTGGTCTACCTGGAGGCTCCGCCGTCACATGCTGTGACCACCCGCTTATCCAGAGACTCTCGCCTGCTCACCTGGGAGCTCACGTCTACCATCTGCCTGCTAGCCTACCTGGAGGCTCAGCCGTCACAGGTCGTACCAACCCTTTACCCAGAGACTGCCCCGGTCACTTGCCGTGACCTCCTGCCCGTTCATCCAGAGACTGCCCCGGTCACTTGCCGTGACCTCCTGCCCGTTCATCCAGAGACTGCCCCGGTCACTTGCCGTGACCTTCTGCCCGTTCATCCAGAGACTGCCCCGGTCACTTGCCGTGACCTCCTGCCCGTTCATCCAGAGACTGCCCCGGTCACCTGCTGTGACTGCCTGCCCGTCTTCCCTGGTTGCCACCCGCTCCCTTACAAGGACCGCCCCCTTGTATAGTAGCTCAGAGGTTCCGCCTCCCAGACCCGTTACAGTTTGCTTGGGCCATGGAACCCGGTGGCACCCAAGCTCCCTCACTCTCGGACCTTTGTCATGAACTGTCCCGTGAGAGGTCCCAACAGGAGTCCATCCTGGGTCACCTGCGGAATGTCAATTCTCGCCTGGACACTCTGACTGCTCCACCAGCAACCACCGCCAGTGCCATGACTCGCAATCCGGCAGCTCCGCTGCCCACCAATACTATGGTATCCTACCCCGGACCCCGGCTTTCTGCACCTCCTCGCTTCGGAGGCGACTCCGCTCAGGCTCGGGGCTTTATAAATCAGTGCACCCTGCACTTTGAACTCCTGTCCCACCAGTTTAACTCCGACCGGGCCAAAATTGCCTTCATCATGTCCCATCTCACCGGGGAGGCCCTGGCCTGGCTAAATCCTCTATGGGAGAGAGGAGACCCCCTGGTGTCCGACTTGCCTGCCTTTCTCACGGCTTTCCGTAAAGTCTTCGACGAACCCGGACGGAAGACCTCATCCTCATCATCCCTGCTACGCCTCCGTCAGGGAAGTCTCACCGTGGGCCAATATGCCATACGGTTCCGTACCCTTGCCTCGGAGCTGGCCTGGGATAACGACGCTCTGGTATCTGTCTTCTGGGAGGGTCTGTCCGGCCGTATTAAAGATGAACTCGCCGGTCGAGACATTCCTACCTCTCTCGATGACCTAATAACTCTTGCCACCCGGATTGACCTACGGTTCCAGGAGCGTGCCAAAGAAGTCACCCGTGAGAGGAGGTTTCCACGTCTAGCTCCTACTTTTCAGAAACCCGTCACTCCCTCCGTTTCTCCCCAGGTACACTCTCCTGAGCCTATGCAGGTCGACCAGACCAAGATGGTCAAAACCCGGCAGGACTTACGCCGTGCCGAGGGGAGCTGCTTCTACTGTGGCAGTAAGGAGCACCGGATCCGTACCTGCCCGGAGAGGTCGGGAAACGCCTGTGTCTAGGTTCGCTCAGAGAGGTCGACCTAGACAAGAATAAATCCTCTCCATCTCTGCTGCTGTCAGTCTCAATTATCTGCGGGGAGAATCGTTTTTTCGAACTAGCCCAACTTGACTCTGGAGCGGCCGGGAATCTTATTTCACAGGCCCTGGTAGAAAAATACCGCATTCCCACCAAACCTCTGGCTATACCATTATCTGTCGCTGCTGTGGATGGGGGCCTCTTACCACGTCCCATCCAACTCATCACCGAATCCATTACTCTGCAGGTGGGAATGCTGCATTCTGAGAGCATCTCTTTTCATGTTCTGCCTGGACTCTCTCACGCCCTCTTACTAGGTCTACCTTGGCTCCAGAGACATGCACCCGTGCTTGACTGGCAGACCGGAGAAGTCCTTCGCTGGGGACAGGACTGTCATAAGACTTGTTTGGTTCCTGTTCATCCCGTCCGTCCTTCTCCTACCCCAACTAATCTACCTGGACTTCCGATTCCCTATTGGTCATTTGCTGATGTCATTAATAAAAAGGAGGCAGAGACATTACCCCCTCATAGACCATACGACTGTCCTATCGACCTGTTACCCGGTACTACGCCTCCCCGTGGGCGTATTTACCCATTGTCCGCTGCTGAGACCCGGTCGATGTCCGAATATATTGAGGAGAATTTGGCCAGGGGATTCATCCGGAAATCTACATCCCCGGCGGGAGCAGGCTTCTTTTTCGTAAAAAAGAAGGACGGCTCTCTCCGTCCCTGTATAGACTATAGAGGCCTTAACCAGATCACGGTGAAGAATAAGTACCCCCTTCCGCTCATTCCAGAATTATTTGATTGTCTGAGAGGGGCTAGAATCTTCACCAAACTGGACCTCCGTGGGGCGTACAACCTGGTCGGTATCCGTCAAGGGGATGAATGGAAGACTGCATTCAACACCGAGGACGGGCACTATGAATATCTGGTAATGCCCTTTGGTCTCTGTAACGCTCCTGCCGTCTTTCAAGAGTTGGTTAATGACATCTTCCGGGACCTTCTCTACTCCTGCGTAGTGGTGTACCTGGACGACATCTTGGTCTTCTCTCCGGATCTCCAGACTCACCGGAGGGATGTTCGTCAGGTCCTGCTCAGGCTCAGGCAGAATCACCTCTTCGCTAAATATGAGAAGTGCCTCTTTGAGCAGACCTCGCTTCCGTTTTTGGGCTACATTATTTCTCAGACCGGCCTATGAATGGATCCAGAGAAACTGTCTGCCATCGAGAAATGGCCCCGACCGGAGGGGTTGAAGGCCATTCAGCGGTACCTGGGCTTCGCCAACTACTACCGCCTCTTCATACCGCACTTCTCTTCCCGGACTGCCCCAATTTCCGCGCTCACCCGTAAGGGCACTAATCCCAGAGAGTGGCCGCCCGAAGCAGAGGAGGCCTTTCTTTCCTTAAAACAGGCCTTCTCTTCCGCCCCGGTGCTGCATCGCCCAGATGGCAACAAGCAGTTCTTCCTGGAGGTTGACGCCTCCTCCTCTGGAGCCGGAGCGGTACTTACCCAAAAATCATCTTCCGGGAGATTGGTAACTTGTGGCTTCTTCTCCAAACTCTTCTACTCTTCTGAGCGCAACTATTCCATAGGAGATCGAGAGTTATTGGCCATCAAGCTGGCATTGGAGGAGTGGCGTTACCTGCTCGAAGGGGCTCTTCACCCAGTAATAATTTACACTGACCACAAGAACTTGGCTTACCTCCAGCATGCCCAGAGACTTAACCCGCGCCAAGCTCGGTGGTCCTTGTTTTTTGCTCGCTTTGATTTTATTCTTCATTTTCGCCTGGCTGACAAAAACATCAAGGCGGACGCCTTGTCCCGATCCTTTCTGGTGTCTGATCTCGAGGAGGAACCGAAACACATCATCGATCCCGCCAGAGTAATGCAGGTGGCTCCCGTGAGTCTAAATCGTCTCCCTCCCGGTAAGACGTTCGTATCAGTACCTGATCGGGAGAGGATCCTACACTGGGGTCACTCGTCTAAACTAGCTGGCCACGCCGGTCAGAAAAAGACCCTCCAGCTTATTACCCGGCACTACTGGTGGCCTACCCTGCACAAGGACGTAATAGACTTTGTTTCTGCCTGTGTGTCCTGCGCCCGCAACAAGGTTCCGAGACATCTGCCAGCCGGTCGCCTCCTTCCGCTCCCAGTACCTGCTGCCCCCTGGCAGCATATAGCAATGGACTTTATAACTGATCTCCCCGTCTCTGCCGGTTGTACGGTCATTTGGGTGGTCGCTGACCGCTTTTCCAAGATGGCTCATTTCGTTCCCCTGCCAGGCCTCCCGTCTGCACCCGAGCTGGCTAAAGACTTTATCCGCCACATCTTCCGTCTTCATGGACTGCCCCTCCACATAGTGTCGGATCGTGGGGTACAGTTCACCTCACGCTTCTGGAGAGCCACTTGTAAACTGCTAGACGTCACCCTGGACTTCTCCTCCGCTTACCACCCACAGTCTAATGGTCAAGTGGAGCGGATCAATCAGAACCTGACCAGTTACCTCCGGCACTTCGTTAATGCCCACCATTCAGACTGGGTGGATCTCCTGCCATGGGCCGAATTTTCTTACAACAATCACGAGAGCGAATCTTCCTCCAAATCCCCGTTTTTTGTTGTCTTTGGTCAGCATCCTCGGATCCCATTTCCCGTCTCCACCTCGGTGGACAATCCGGCTGCGGAATCTCTTGTTAACAAATTTTCCTCCATATGGGAGAGCACCCGGTCCGCACTCCTTCTGTCATCCGAGCGTATGAAAAGACATGCTGACAAAAAACGTCTGGATCCTCCTCAATTCCGTCCAGGGGATAAGGTCTGGCTCTCGTCCAAGTATGTCCGGCTCAAGATTCCTTCCTATAAGTTAGGGCCTCGGTTCATCGGTCCTCTGGAGGTCATCAGTCAGATCAACCCGGTGGCCTATAAATTGAAACTCCCGGCCAACTTGCGGATCCCTAACTCCTTCCATGTATCTCTCCTCAAACCTGTGGTACTTAACTCTTTTTCCAAGTCTACAAGTACGCCTCCTGCTCCGGTTTCCGCTGAAAACGAATTTGAGGTAGAGAACATTCTGGCCACCAAAAGGGTAAGAGGGAAGACCTTTTTTCTAGTAGATTGGAAAGGGTTTGGTCCTGAAGAGAGAACGTGGGAGCCCCGGGAGAACATCCATGCCCCTCTCATCCTAGCTAAATTTCTCTCTGGCCTAAAAAAGGGGGGGCCTAAAGAGGGGGGTACTGTAGCGCCGGCATCCCTGCCCTCTGCTAGGCAGGGACGCTGTTCCCCTCACCTCTCTGCTCCGAGCCCGGCGTCCTCCTCCCGCTCTGCTGGCAGCGCGCGCTCCTTCCCGGCCACTGTGCTTAGGGCGTGCGCGCGCGCGCGCTCCCTCCCTCTTAAAGGGGCCGCGCGCGCCGTCCTAAGGAGTCCCCGGCCAATGGCCGGAGGACTTCACCATATATAAGGCACCTCCTCCAAAATGGAGGTGCCCGAGCAATGTTGTTGCACTGTTCACTACTCTGCTTCAGCCCTCAGGTCCCGTTGCCAGTTACCTGCCAGATTCCTGCCAGTTTGCTGTCTGATTCCTGCCTGATATTCCGCTTACCTGCCTGCTAGCCCGAGGTCCGACGGTCTGCCTACCGACTCCTGTCAGTCTGTCTAAGGACCAGCTTGCCCGCTCACCTGGGAGCGCACTTCTGCTACCTGCCTGCTAGCCTGAGGTCCGACGGTCTGCCCTCCAACTCCTGTCAGTCTGTCTATGGACCAGCTTGCCCGCTCACCTGGGAGCGCACATCTGCTACCTGCCTGCTAGCCTACCTGGAGGCTCCGCCGTCACGTGCTGTGACCACCCGCCTGTCCAGAGACTCCTGCCCGCTCACCTGGGAGCGCTCATCTGCTGCCTGTCTGCTAGTCTACCTGGAGGCTCCGCCGTCACGTGCTGTGACCACCCGCCTGTCCAGAGACTCCTGCCCGCTCACCTGGGAGCACTCATCTGCTGCCTGCCTGTTGGTCTACCTGGAGGCTCCGCCGTCACATGCTGTGACCACCCGCTTATCCAGAGACTCTCGCCTGCTCACCTGGGAGCTCACGTCTACCATCTGCCTGCTAGCCTACCTGGAGGCTCAGCCGTCACAGGTCGTACCAACCCTTTACCCAGAGACTGCCCCGGTCACTTGCCGTGACCTCCTGCCCGTTCATCCAGAGACTGCCCCGGTCACTTGCCGTGACCTCCTGCCCGTTCATCCAGAGACTGCCCCGGTCACTTGCCGTGACCTTCTGCCCGTTCATCCAGAGACTGCCCCGGTCACTTGCCGTGACCTCCTGCCCGTTCATCCAGAGACTGCCCCGGTCACCTGCTGTGACTGCCTGCCCGTCTTCCCTGGTTGCCACCCGCTCCCTTACAAGGACCGCTCCCTTGTATAGTAGCTCAGAGGTTCCGCCTCTCAGACCCGTTACACCTTCTATGAGCCCTGACCTAAATCCTATTGAGCATCTTTGGAAAGAGCTGAAACATGCCGTCTGGAAAAGGCTACCTTCACACACGAGACAACTGGAGCAGTTTGGTCATGAGGAGTGGGCCAAAATATCTGTCGAGAGGTGCAGAAGTCTCATTGACAGTTACAGGAATCATTTGATTGCAGTGATTGCCTCAAAAGGTTATTCAACAAAATTTTAAGTTAAGAAGAATACCGTCATTTCTGTCCAGGCCTATTTCATGACTTTAATTTTTTTTTAAATTCTGTGGAAGCAGGGTTGAAAAGCAATGTCTGACTTTCATTTGTTCATTTTCAAAGATTTTTAATTTATTATTACTTTTGTCAGATTCAAGTTATTTCTGTGACCATTGTGGGTTTTTCTTTCATTAAACAAGGGGTACCAACAATTTTGACCACGTGAGTATCAAAAATATAGTAAAGGAATGTACAACAATTAAGAAAAAGGGAAAGAGTGCCCAACAAAAGTGGCACCTGGGGTATATAAGTATGGTATTCAGATGACAATCAATACAAAATAAGGTTTTCGTCAATTAAATACAATCATGTAATGGATCCTAAGTGATAATAGGTGGTATTCCATTTAACAGGAACAGAAACTGGTTATATTGAATCACATTAGTAAAGTGCATTGTGCCCAGGTATTCAGTCCATCAAAATAAGTTACCACTAATATAGGTAGGTGTTTGCTAAGTAGACCATATCCACTACACCAGCTGCCCAATACAGATGATGACAGGTGAATGTATAAAAGACAATAGGAATACTAACCCCAGGACGCCACTACTCATCCGACTCGCGTTTCGCCGTATGCTTTGACGAACTTATATTAAGTTCCAATTTAATGCATGATTTTATATATAATACTTTAAACTTGAGATGAGTGGATCTTTTGAAATTCGAATTCGCTGACTTCGTCAAATTTTCCCCTAAAATTTGATTTGCGGATGGGCACAACAATTATATCTGTTTGAGGGGTATAAAGAGCTTTACAATTTACTACATGAAGAAGTGATAGCTTTTTATAAGCCATCAAAAAAATATTCCTTTAATAGGGAGACAAAAGAGGTGTACTGTACAGTTTTGAATGTGAAGAAGTAATGGCTAGTGTTGAGCGAGCACTAAAATGCTCGGGTGCTCGAAGCTCGGGCCGAGCTCGCCATGATACTTGGGTGCTCGACCCGAGCAATGAGCCCAATGTTAGTCTATGGGAGACTCGAGCATTTTTGCGGTGGCACCCCCGGCAGTCTTTTAAAAGCCTAACAAGTGCCCAAAACGATAGTGACAGTGCTCAAATGACATGGGGACAGCATGGGGATCGCCCCAGGAAGCATTTCTGACCCCCAGGTCACTGCTGTCAACAACGTGGTCAGAGATATTAAGCCACTTTTACAGGCTCACAATAAAACGAAAGTGAAACTTTTTTCCTGTGAAATATGTTAAGGAACATCCTTTCCATGGAAAAGACTTGTGTATAAGTTAAAATAAATGACCAAAAACAAAAATACTCCTCCACACCTTCGGCTATGTTCACAAGTAGCATTTTTATGCGTTTTTGCACTTTTGTATTGCTTTCAACTATGACAAATGCATTCACCGGGAAATGTCATTTTAACATTTTACAACCTTATCTGGCCATGTGCTGTGTGACACATGCATAAAGTGCTGAAAAGACATGGGAACAGCATGGGGAAGACCCCTGGAAGCATCTCTGACTCCCAGGTCACTGTCTAAAAGTGTGCCCATCATAAGTGATCCTTGCCGCATCAGAAGATGCAGACTTGCAACTATCCCCATGCAAGTGACGCGCCCCCTGGGCCATATTCTTTAGTGGGAATATCCGGAGCCGGATCAGATGGGAGTTGTAGTCTTCCGAGTGGCTGTGACCCGGTCCGTGCCCAGGGTGTCAAACTCAGTTGTATGTGGCAGTCCTACAGATGTTATTAAGTTCTTAATGTCGACTACGCCACCCGTTGTATTGCGGTCACTATGGCCGCCGCTGCAGCAGGGTCCGCTGAGGCTGATGGTGTAGGTGCAGCTTTTGATGGTATAACCCCCAACGGGTGGGGTATAGCCTCAGGGGGTCAGGTGCAGAGGATGGGGGTTGTGGTGGTGCAGCGTAGATGTAAAATGAAGACAGAGTCGGGTTGTGCAGTTTAGGGTATTTACTCACTGCTGATGTTCCGGTCACTCCAGCTTCAAGTGACCACCCGAGCCGTGCTGCGTCCACCAGGTCCTGGATTCAGCCAACCCCCAAACAAGTCCGGAGCGTGACCCTGAGCTCTCCTTCTGTCCTTTCCTCTGGCCGTCCCCACTAGTGATCCACCTAGGTCCAGCTCCCTCGGGCCTTCTGTTGGGAGACCCTTGGCCTTGGGTTCCCTGACCCTCCACGTGGTATGCCTTCGGGGTGGATGTGCTGGGTGGCCGTGGCAGACACTGCCCACGGCCTCCGGTCTCTGGCTAGGGTGTGCTTTTGCCCCCACCAGCTTGGGATCCGGTACCCTTTTGCCAACTCTTCACCCGCTGATGGACTTTGGGTTCTCAGAGTTCCTTTTCTGTTTCCCCCTCTGGGTCTTTCTTGCTCCACTCTCACTCTCTCTGGGGCTTCTCTGCTCTCTCTCTCTCCTCCACTGCTTCTCACAGACTGACTCCTCTGCAAAGACTGACTGACCCTGTTCTTTGATGGTGCCCACCTTATATACACCCTCTATGTGTGAGCTCAGGCGACCAGCACCCAATGAGCTCCTATCTTTACCCAGGCTGCTCCCCCTATCTGCCCCTACACTACTGGGATGTACCACCCCCCTCCCACTCCAGCCAGGAACAGACTCGGTCGTACCTGCACATTTCTAAGTGGGAGTACCGTCGGTCTGTTCCCCGGAAATGGGATGTGTGTAGTGCATGCAGCCTACCGAGCTCAGTTCCACACTCCATCCTTACCCGGGAGTGGAATATCACACCTCTGGGTTGAGGTGCAATACCCCTGTAGCAGCCGAATCCTCAGGGTGCTACATTCCCCCCTGGTAAATCACAGCACGTCCTCGGGCTGTAAGAACAAAACACCACAAAACATACAAATTTTTGCATAAACATACAAAACATCATATATATATATATTAATAAAACTTTTCATATAAAACTTTCTCGTAGTCACTTTCTTTGGAACTCGTGGCTTTCCTATAAAACCAGTAGGGGCGCTTTAGGACGCGCAACTATTTACAAGGATATGGCCGCTCTCAGTCCTCGGCCAGGTATTAGGGAGGAATGACCGCTCTCAGTCCTCGGTCAGTGGGATTTTTAGGGATAAACGGGTAAACAGTTCAATTCTCTGGTCCCAACGGGGACTACATTAGCAACTGTAACAGTTCACTGTGCCCCGACGGGCAACTATATACAGCTTCGGCTCCGCTGTACTTAACGACGGCGTCCTCCTGCTCTTGCTTTATGGTTACCTTTGGCTCTAGTTTCAGACCCGTCCGGGTCCTCTTGTTCTTCCTCCTCACACCGCAGCTCTTCCTCCGTCAGGCGATGCACATGGAGGGCGTAGGGTCCTTTGGCACACTTGTGCCGGGTGAAGGTGACCTCGTCCCCGATGTAAAGGTCACGACCTCTGTGTCCCTCCGGTAGGTGGGACTCAACGTCTCTCCTGGTCACGAAGACGTCGCCTTGGGTGCGGTGGTCTCGGATGAAGCCCCTCCCATGCTGCATGTTAAACTTTATCACAGTCCCGGTGGTGCGGGGACTATGCGCTGCACGGGGGTCTCTCCTGGCCCGGCTCTTCTGCTCCACGCTCCTTATTTGAGCTTGCTGTTCCCGGACCCGCCTCTCTCTCCGCTCCCTCTCAAAGTCCTCGAGCTGTTGGCGGCAGCACTCAGCACGCTCCGCTGCAGCTGCCCGAGTCTCCTGAGTGAACCCCATAAGATCTTCTCCGGTGGGGTCCCACTCAAACTGCGCTTCTGCTAGCGGGGGCGAGATCCTCTTTACGGGCTTTGGAGCCGGGATCAGGGGTTCATCCAGGGGTCTCTCTCTCCGGAGTCGGGGATGGTGAAACTCCGGTGGCCATATAAATGGCTGCCCAGCCGGGCACGTATGCTGGGCGTACAGGTCCTCTCCCAGATGCGGCACTCTTGGTCTTATGGGCGCGGTGGTGTTAGCGCCCGGGTTGCCCGGGCCTTGCGGCCAGGCCTGGGGTATCTGGAAGGTAAAGGGCACCGTAAGGACGGCGGCGCCCTGGGCTACTTGGCCCTGCGACCAGGCCGGGGGCTCCGCGGAGGTAGGGGGCGCTGTTGGTATTGCGGCGCCCGGGGGTACTAGGCCTTGCGACCAGGCTGGTGGTACTTCCTGCTTGGTCACGCTCGGGGTCGAGGCGTGTGACGTCACAGGGGTCGCGGCTCCCGTTTGAGGCCTAGTCTGCGGCGGTGACGTTGCAGCGACGGGCACGGCAGGATAGACTTCGGGCTCTGCGACGGGGAGCTGGGGCAGGTACGCGGTTTCCCGGTTTGGGGTATAGACGTCCCCTTTACCTGCCTCCACTCGTTCGGCTCCCTTCTCGGAGCCGTCTCCGGCCTTCAATCCTCCCGCGCCATCCTCAGAGGCGGTCTGTTTCCTCGTCTCGGGTGGCGTGCTCCGCTGACAGGTCTCGGTCTGCTGGGCCATCTCACGGCTCCACTCCGCCAACGTCTCTCGCTGCACCCGGGCCATCCTCCTTGCGAGGCCCTCCAGAGCGGTCTGTGCACACTCCCGGTCTCGGGGGAGCTGTGCTAGGACCTCCACTAGTCCTAGTGGGGTCGTTGTTTCCAGCAGGCTCCTGACCAACGGGTCGGTGCTGCTCTGCTCTCCTACTGTTGTCTCCAGCAGGCTCCTGGCCAACGGGCCGGTGCTGCTCTGCTCTCCCTCCTCTGTTTCTAGCAGGCTCCTGGCCAACGGGCCGGTGCTGCTCTGCTTTCTCGCCATCTCCGGGTAAGCTCCTCCGATATTCTTCTCCAGGCTTCTTGCCTCCGGGTGCGCTCGCTCTCGACTGCTCCAGGCGACACCCATCTTTGGTCTCTCCTTTCGTCTCCTCCCACCTCGAGGGCGGTCCCGGGGCCACTTGGTGACTGTCAGCTCCAGGGGCTGTTCTTTCACGCTGACAGACACCTCTAGCATCACAGTCTCTGTTGGTGGGGGCGGTTTCCATTTTTGGCGCCATTTTCGGTCCTGGCCCACGATGGGAGGTGGCCTCTCGCCACCCTCTAGCACGCCCATAATGGCGTCCGCTCTTCCAAGGCGGGAAACCTTTGGAAATGGCGGGAATCGCTTCCCAGTGGCGGGAAACTCTGCAGATGGCGGGAAAACGCTGTTAATGGCGGACAACCGGCGGGAATCGACCTGTGATGGAGTCCGATGGCGGGGACCCTCCGGAACCGGCAGGAGACTTCTTTTTGAGGTAAACTTGTTCTTTTCTTCAGGCACGCAGTACCCGGGTGTTGCGGGCACGTAATCCTGCCGACTACGCCAAAGTTGACGCGCCCCCTGGGCCATATTCTTTAGTGGGAATATCCGGAGCCGGATCAGATGGGAGTTGTAGTCTTCCGAGTGGCTGTGACCCGGTCCGTGCCCAGGGTGTCAAACTCAGTTGTATGTGGCAGTCCTACAGATGTTATTAAGTTCTTAATGTCGACTACGCCACCCGTTGTATTGCGGTCACTATGGCCGCCGCTGCAGCAGGGTCCGCTGAGGCTGATGGTGTTGGTGCAGCTTTTGGTGGTATAACCCCCAACGGGTGGGGTATAGCCTCAGGGGGTCAGGTGCAGAGGATGGGGGTTGTGGTGGTGCAGCATAGATGTTAAAGGAAGACAGAGTCGGGTTGTGCAGTTTAGGGTATTTACTCACTGCTGATGTTCCGGTCACTCCAGCTTCAAGTGACCACCCGAGCCGTGCTGCGTCCACCAGGTCCTGGATCCAGCCAACCCCCAAACAAGTCCGGAGCGTGACCCTGAGCTCTCCTTCTGTCCTTTCCTCTGGCCGTCCCCACTAGTGATCCACCTAGGTCTAGCTCCCTCGGGCCTTCTGTTGGGAGACCCTTGGCCTTGGGTTCCCTGACCCTCCACGTGGTATGCCTTCGGGGTGGATGTGGTGGGTGGCCGTGGCAGACACTGCCCACGGCCTCCGGTCTCTGGCTAGGGTGTGCTTTTGCCCCCACCAGCTTGGGATCCGGTACCCTTTTGCCAACTCTTCACCCGCTGATGGACTTTGGGTTCTCAGAGTTCCTTTTCTGTTTCCCCCTCTGGGTCTTTCTTGCTCCACTCTCACTCTCTCTGGGGCTTCTCTGCTCTCTCTCTCTCCTCCACTGCTTCTCACAGACTGACTCCTCTGCAAAGACTGACTGACCCTGTTCTTTGATGGTGCCCACCTTATATACACCCTCTATGTGTGAGCTCAGGCGACCAGCACCCAATGAGCTCCTATCTTTACCCAGGCTGCTCCCCCTATCTGCCCCTACACTACTGGGATGTACCACCCCCCTCCCACTCCAGCCAGGAACAGACTCGGTCGTACCTGCACATTTCTAAGTGGGAGTACCGTCGGTCTGTTCCCCGGAAATGGGATGTGTGTAGTGCATGCAGCCTACCGAGCTCAGTTCCACACTCCATCCTTACCCGGGAGTGGAATATCACACCTCTGGGTTGAGGTGCAATACCCCTGTAGCAGCCGAATCCTCAGGGTGCTACACAAGTTCTAGTCCCAGGGCAGTGTTCAATTGTACCTCCCCCATTCCTTGCAATACAAGCGCAAGTATGCAGCCTGCCACCCACCCACCCCCAGGCTGCAATACCATACTGCTTGCTTGAACTTGAAATTGGGCCTTTTAGGCATGTGGAGGCGGAATCTGGCCACCACGTCATGGCTGTGTTGGCGGCCTGGAATCCATACTCAGTCCCCAGCCCCCCGGCGGCTGGGTATCCATACTCAGTCCCCAGCCGCCCCGCGGCCGAGTGTCCACACGGTCCCCAGCCACCTGGGGGCAGTCGGGTGTCCATAAACGGTCCCCAGCCGCCCCCATTGCTCCTTGGAACATCCCCCCACACACTTTTCTTAGCCCGGCCTGCTTTAGGCAGCATTGGACGAGCCCACTAGAGAACCAGACTCCTCCGGTGGGCCCTGACTTCTCCATCGGTGGAGTTGAGAGTGCCAAGGTGAGGAGCATGATGATGATGACAGAAGTTAGCATCTGCTATGTTTTCTTATAATGCAAGTGTAAGTGTGCAGCCTGCCACCCACCCACCCCCAGACTGCAATTCATACTGCTAGCTTGCACTTGAAATGGGGCCTTTTAGTTTAGAGGAGGCTGAAGCTGGCCACTACCTCATGGCTGCTTCGGCAGCGAGGTATCCATACTCAGTCCCCAGCCGCCCCTATTTGTCCTGGTGTGCCTTATACATAAGATTAAGCGCGTATACCAAAACATTACCTGTGCCCTCCCCAGTGCATTTAGTGGGAAGGAGAGCCTATTCCGCTGTAGTGTGTGCATGCCAAACCCCTGTTCATGGTACATGCGAAGATGCCTCCCACCTTGCACCTGTCGTTGCAGACTTGCAACTATCCCCATTCAAGTCCTTGTCCCAGGGCAGTGTTCAATTGTACCTCTCCCATTCCTTGCAATGCAAGCGCAAGTATGCAGCCTGCCACCCACCCACCCCCAGGCTGCAATACCATACTGCTTGCTTGCTTGCACTTTAAATTGGGCCTTTTAGGCATGTGGAGGTGGAATCTGGCCACCATGCCATGGCTGTGTCGGCGGCCTGGTATCCATACTCAGTCCCCAGCCGCCTGGTGGCCGGGTGTCCCCGCTTGCTCCCCAGCCTCCAGGGGGTGGCCGGGTGTCCATACTCGGTCCCCAGCCACCCCTATTTGTACCGGTAACCTCTCCCACACTTTTCTTAGCCTGGCCTGCTTTAGGGCAGCATTGGCCGAGCCCACCAGACTATCAGACTCCTCCGGTGGGCCCTGGCTTCTCCATCAGGGGAGTTGAGAGTGCCAAGGTGAGGAGCATGATGAGGATGATAGAAGTTAGCATCTGCTTTGTTTTGTTGTAATGCAAGCGCATGTATGTAGTAGCGGCTAGGCCTGAGGAGGTTAGCGTTTTGGCGCATATCCTACCTCCTCCGAGGATTGCTGGATGTTTTCCTGCTACTATCCAAGTTCTATGACTCCCGTTAAAACAAAGCTTCAGGTGATAAATGATGGATGAGGTAGTGGCAAAGGAGAAAGAGCAGGAGGAACAGGGACCATTCACATCAATATCAGGCCAGTCAACCAGATATGTCTTGTAGGATATGTTTCTGTAACAAAAGGAGCGGTTCGGCTACACAGTTATAGGACATACAGTGAGTGCAATGCCTACCAAAAATTTCGAGGCACTCCAATGCCCCTTGGAAATGACATGGAGGTCAGAGGGCGTTAACTAAACCTTTTTTTCCATTTATAGCAACTGGGTCTCCTGTGCACTGTTGGCCTAAGCAGTGAATGGAATGCTTTCCAAAAATTATGAGGTACTGCAATGCCCCTTACAAGAGCCATGTGTGGCACCCCAGGGGTCTGGTCACTACAGTAATAGAGATTACGTCGGAGAGCAAGTGGGAGGTTTCCTGGTCAGGATCCCTTAAACATGCAACATCCTCCTGCCCCAGTCTTGGGAGGGGAGAATTCTGCCCTTATAAACTGGATCTGGGGTGGGGTTGAGTGAGTCAGAGAACAGAGAACAGTCAGAGTCAGAGTGAGAGCAAGGGAAAGTAACAGCAAGGAACTCTGTAGGAGCTAGGAGCTAAAGACGAGGGGCTGGAAGCTGAGCAGAGCTCGCCCTGGCAGAAGACAATAGGAACCGGACACAGGAGTCCGAAGCTGTGAGGACTTATATATCCAGCAGCAGAAACCAGCCGGCAGGGGATTTCAGGTCCTCTGGCCATAGAAGCCCGGAGGCTCAGTCACAAGCAAGGGACCAGCACCGCCGTCGTGGAGCGGAGGCTAACAGAAGGCCCCAAGTCACCAGCCATACGGGTGAGCACTACACGGTACACTCAGGGACGTGGGCTACTTCTACCCGCTTACAGCAAGGTAGCCAGGAAGAGTGCAGACAGACGGGGAGTCCTACAACTCCACCTGGCCAGGGGAACTCCTGCTTGCTCACAGACTGACCAGGCCTCTTATGCTAGCCAGTACTCCCGGGAGGGTCTACCTTATAATCATCAGTAAAGACCCTGAACTGCACTGCAAAGACTCTGAGTCATTCCTGCTGCGCTCGTGCACCATCACCCCCATCATCCACACTCACTGCCCTGAGGCTATACTCCTCCCGAGGGGAGTTAACACCAGCCTCAGCGGTCTGCCTCGCAGCGGTGGTACTCCCTGACCGCAATCCACGGGTGGCGCAGTCGGACAATTAACCTCAAAACCTAAGAAAGATTGCCACTGGTTTGACCAGCCTGAGCCACGGGACCGGGTCACCGCCACGGAGACTACAGACCCCAGAGACCCGGCACCGGGTATCCCACACACGTGTACACACGGCCCAGGGGGCGCGTCACATGCAGTACAGCATATTACAAACATAAGTCCCATTATTGGGGAGTGGGTGTCCCATAGTATTTGCTTATGCCTTGCAAGCAAAAGCTGCCAAAAATTAGGACGGAGCAACTTGCAATGCCCCTTACAAGAGCCATGCAGTACAGCATATTACAAACATAAGTCCCATTATTGGGGAGTGGGTCTCCCATAGTATTTGCTTATGCTTTCCCAGCAAAAAATGCCAAAAATTAGGACGGAGCAACTTGCAATGCCCCTTACAAGAGCCATGCAGTACAGCATATTACAAACATAAGTCCCATTATTGGGGAGTGGGTCTCCCATAGTATTTGCTTATGCTTTCCCAGCAAAAGCTGCCAAAAATTAGGACGGAGAAACTTGCAATGCTGGCACCCTGGTGGTATAGTGGTGGTGGAGGCTGAGGATAAGGAGAAGAAGATTAAACAGCCGAAACGAGGAAGCGTATACCCATGTGTGGGTGTGAAGTGGTGCATGTGAATACACCTCCCGAAATAACACAGTGGATTTGACTTTATGTTACTCTGCTGTCATTTGGTGGTGATGAGAAGTCTGGCCCAATCCAGCCCTTGTTCATTTTGATAAGGGTCAGCTTGTCAGCATTGTCAGTTGACAAGGCGAGTGCGCTTATCAGCTATAATTCCCCCAGCGGCACTAAAAACATGCTCCGATAACACGCTAGCGGCAGGGCAGGCCAGGACCTCCAAGGCGTACAGAGCGAGTTCATTCCAAGTGTCCAGCTTGGATACCCAATAATTAAAAGGCACAGAGGAATCACGGAGGACGCTGGTACGATCGGCAAGGTACTCCCTCACCATCTTTTGAAACTTTCCACTCCTTGTGAGAGTACCCCGCGCCTCAGGGCCTGTAAGCTGGGCGGGTGTCAGAAAACTGTCCCAGAACGTTGACAGTGTTCCCCTGCCTCTGCTGGATTGGAGTTGCATCTCTCTCGCCTGTACGCCTTGGTTGGGCAACGAACTGTGACCTCTGCCGCTAGCGTGTTCAGATGGGAATTTTTTTAAGAGTTCTGCAGCAAGGGCCTTCAGGTATTGCCCCATTTTTGTAGACCTCTCCACCTCAGGAATAAGAGAGTGAAAGTTCTCCTTGTAGCGGGGGTCTACAAGTGTCACCAACCAGTAATGACTGTCACCCAACATTTTGACAACGCGAGGGTCACGGTTAAGGCAGCGTAACATAAAGTCAGCCATGCGTGCCAGACTGGTAACGGGCAAGATTTCCGTGTCCTCACCAAGATGACGACTGACCATGCTCTCCTCCTCCTCCTCCTCTTCCTCCTCCCCCCTGTCCTCAGGCCACCCACGCTGAACCGACGGTATGACACTTGTACAGGTACTACCGTCTACAACGCATGATAGCAGCTCCTGTTCTTCCTCCTCCTCCTCCTCCTCTCCCTCATTGTCCCCCAATGCACGTTGGGATGAGATGAGGCTGGGCTGTGTGTAATCGCCCGCTACGGCTTCTTGATCCATCTCATCATACTTTGGCTGCAATGCCTCCTCTTTAATTCTCTGCAGAGAGCGTTGCAAAAGACAGACAAGTGGGATGCTGACACTAATGATGGCGTCATCGCCACTCACCATCTTGGTGGCCTCCTCAAAGTTTGTCAGGATGGTACATATGTCAGACATCCAGGTCCACTCCTGAGGTCTTATGTGTGGAGTCTGACCTGAATATCGACAGCCTTGTTGCAGCTGGTACTCCACAACTGCTCTCTTCTGCTCACAAATCCTTTGCAACATATGGAGGGTAGAGTTCCAACGTGTGGGGACATCACACACCAGTCGGTGTGCCGGAAGCTGCAAACGCTGCTGCAACACAGCAAGGGCGGCGGAAGCTGTAGCCGACTTGCGAAAATGAGCTGACAGGCGGCGTACTTTCACGAGCAGATCTGGCAACTCGGGGTATGATTTAAGAAACCGCTGAACCACGAGGTTAAGCACATGAGCCAGGCATGGTACGTGTGTGATCTCACCTCGCCTCAGAGCCGCCACCAGGTTACGGCCATTGTCACACACGACCATGCCGGGATGTAGGTTCAGCGGTCTCAGCCACAGATCTGCCTGCTCTTTCACAGCTGTCCACAGCTCACAAGCAGTGTAAGGTTTATCACCTAAGCTTATGAGTTTCAGCACAGCCTGTTGCCGCTTGGCGGAGGCAGTACTGCAATGCTTCCAGCTTGTAACTGATGTGGTGATATCTGAGATGGAGGCTGAACATGAGGAGGAGGAGGAGGAGGATGCGCAGGAGCTGTACACTGTGGGGGCAACTCTGACTGACATAGGGCCCGCAATCCTCGGTGTGGGGAGGATGTGTTCCGTCCCAAGGTCCGACTGGGTCCCGGCTTCCACTATGTTTACCCAGTGTGCCGTCAGAGAGATGTACCGTCCCTGGCCACAAGCACTTGTCCACGTGTCCGTTGTCAGGTGGACTCTCCCAGTAACTGCGTTGTTGAGGGCACGGCAGATGCTTTGGGACACGTGCTTGTGTAGTGCGGGGATGGCACACCGGGCAAAATAGTGTCGGCTGGGGACCGAGTACCGAGGGACGGCCACCGCCATAAGATTGCGGAAGGATTCCGTCTCCACCAGCCTAAAAGGCAGCATTTCCAATGCAAGCAGTCGTGAAATGTGCGAATTTAGGACTGTGGCCTGTGGGGCGTTAGCTGCGAATTTCCGCTTTCGTTCAAAGGTCTGGGATATGGACAATTGAACGCTGCGGTGGGACGTGGACGTGGACGTTGATGCTGTTTCTTGAGAAACTGCCGTAACAAGTGAAGACTGAGAGGAGGGGTCATCTTTACATGCAGTATGGACAGGGGATTGCCTTGCACACACAACAGGGGGTTCTATTGCACGCACAACAGTGGAAGAAGCAGTGGTGACACCCGCTGACACTGGTCGTGGACCCTGGGTTTCGCCCCACAAAGTCGGGTGCTTTGCTGCCATGTGCCTGATCATGCTGGTGGTGGTCAGGCTGGTAGTTTTGTCACCCCTGCTGATGCTGGCATGGCAGGTGGAACATATGGCCTTTTTGGGGTTATCAGCAGAGTCTTTAAAAAAATTCCAGACTCTGGAAGACCTACCGCTTGTACTGGCAACGTCCCTCGTGTTGGTGTTACAGGGGACGGTTGCCTGCCTTCTGTCTGTGGCCACCACACTGCTTCTTCCTGCCTGTTGGGGTACTCTGCCTCCCTCCCCCTGTGTACTGCTGGCCTCACTCTGCATGTCCTCCTTCCACGTTGGGTCAGTTACTAGATCATCCACCACCTCCTCCTCTTCCACTTGCGCACCACGATTCTCCTCCTCACTTCCTGGCAATTGTGTCTCGTCATCGTCCACCTCTTGTGACAGATTGCCAACGTCGACTTCCTGTGGCCGTGGCTGTTCAAATATTTGGGCATCGCAACATGGGATCTCCTCTTCCACCACTTGAAGCGTATCAGGCGAGGGGCCCAAATATGGAAATGGACCAGTGAACAGCTCTTCAGAGTGTCCAAGTGTGGGATCACTTGCTGTCTGACGACACTCGGCATGGTGGGAGGAAGGAGCATCAGGGTGAGGAGGAGTATGCGGTCGAGACTCACGGCTACTAAGAGTTGACCGTGTGGAAGACAGACCGGAGGTGGTGGTGCCCAGGTAACTGGAAGTATTGTCTGCTATCCAATTAATAACCTGTTCACACTGATCAGTTCTCAATACTGGTGTTGTTCTGTGCTTCCCTAGTAATTCGGTCAAGAAGTGGGAGCGAGAAGATGTGGCTGTTGGTTGTGGCACATTTTCACCTTGGCCACGGCCCCGTCCTCTGCACGAACCATCACCAGAACGTCCACTTCCACATCCCTTGCCACGCGCCTTGCCCATTGTAAATGAAGTAAAATAGCTTACACTTGCACTATCAATGGAAAAAGGGTAATAAAGAGTAGATTAGAACCGTGGAAGAGGAAAACCACAGTTATTGTTTACTGGGGTATACCACACTTTTTTAAATAGAGATATTTGCGGCTGAACAGTGAGCGACACACTCAAACTGCTTTTTTTTTAGATACCAAAGGCCCAAAACCGGATAGTACAGCGATTTGACCCGTGGAACTGCGAAACCACACTGGGATGTCAGGCCTACACAAGACTATTTTCAACAGATACATTTTTGTGTCACAACAGTCAGGAGACACTACTGTTTTTCTTTACGGAAAAAACTACCAAAACCTGAATAATAGAGATTTTTTACCGTGGAACAGCAAAACCACAGTTATAATTTACTGGTGTATACCAGGCTTTTTAAAATATATATATATGACTCGCCCCCTGGGCCGTGGGGCACTCGGATCCGGGCAATAGGGAACGATGGGAGTAGTAGTGGCAACCCGGTTCCGTGGCTCAGGGTGGTCAGGCCAGTGGTAGTCCGTTATGTGCTATTGATTATGTCCGACTACGCCACCCGTGGATTTCGGTTGTTAGGAACCGCCGCTGCAGGGCAGACCGCTGGGGCTGATGATGTATGCAGCTGGGATGATGTGACTCCCCACGGGAAGAGTGCGGCCCCAGGGCAGTGTAGTGGATGGTGGGAATGATGGTGGTGAGAGTCCCAGTACCGGTAGTGCCGGAGGAGCGAAAAAGCACACAGACAACATACTGCAGTCCAGGGTCTTTACTCACGGTTAATATCCAAGTCACTTCTGCAGGGAATGACTGCCCGAGTCGTGCTGCGTCCACCAGGTGAGGGGCTCGGTCAACCCTCAGACAGCTCAGGAGTATGGCTCAAGACCCCCTTTTGTCCTTTCTCTGGCCTGCCTCACCAGTGACCCACTTTTGTCCAGCTACCGCGGACTTGTGCGGTTTGAACGTGGGCCCCGTCCTCCGCTGTCCTATATGGTGCCTTCCTAGCAGGTTTGATGAGGTGTCGCACCAATAAATGATCACGACCTCCGGTCTTTGGCTGAGGGTTGTTTCTCCTCCACCAACTTGGGATCCGGTACCCTTAATCTGCCTGACCCTGCACCCTGGATTCTCGTGGGTTCTTAGGGTCCCTTCCACCTTCTTGTTCCTGAGCCCTTCTGTTTCTTCCTCTCTTTCTTTGCTGTTCCTTTCTGTTTCTGTTCCTTTCTGTTCTTGTTCCTTTCTGTTCCTGGCCCTCTCCTCAGGCCTGCCTCATGGAGCTGGGCCCAGACTGAGCCACAGCTCCCTGTCAGCCCTCTCTGGCCGAACTCCTCTCTCTTCTCCTCCTGCTTGAACTGACCCAGAACTAAGATGGTGCCCACCTTTTATACCTCCCTCTAGAAACATGAGCCCAGGTGACCAGCAACCAATGGGCTCCTTCCTACGCTCAGGAACCAACCCCTACCTGCCCCTACAGCACTGGGTGTTCCACCCCCCTCCCCACTCCAGACAGGGACATAGTCGGTCGTGCCTGCACTTCTGTCTAGTGGGAGCACCGTTGAGCTGTCCCTCGGAAATGGGGTGTGTGTGCTGTATGCAGCTAACTGAGCCCTGGTCCATACTCCATCCTTACCCGGGAGTGGAATATCACACCTCTGGACTGAGGTGCAATACCCCTGTAGCGGCCGAACCCTCGGGGCGCTACATATATATTTGCGGCTGAACAGTGAGCGACACACTCAAACTGTTTTTTTTTAGATACAAATGGCCCAAAAGTGGATAATACAGAGGTTTGTACCGTGGAACTGCAAAACCACACTTGTATTTCTCGGGCCTACACCAGACTATTTTCAACAGATATATTTGTGTCTGAAAAATCAGGGAGACACTATTATTATTTTTATACAGCAAAAAATGCCAAAAACAGGATAATAGAGATGTTTTACCGTGGAACATCAAAACCACAGTAATAATTTACTGGTGTATACCAGGCTTTTTAAAATATATATATATTTGCGGCTGAACAGTGAGCGACACACTCAAACTGTTTTTTTTAGATACAAATGACCCAAAAGTGGATAATACAGAGGTTTGTACCGTGGAACTGCAAACCCACACTTGTATTTCTCGGGCCTACACCAGACTACTTTCAACAGATATATTTGTGTTTGAAAAATCAGGGAGACACTATTTTTTTTTTTTTACAGCAAAAAATGCAAAAAGAAGGATAATAGAGATTTTTTACCGTGGAACAACAAAATCACACTTCTGTCTCTCTGGCCTACACCAGACTATTTTCAACAGATATATTTGTGTCTGAAATCAGGGAGACACTTATTATTTTTATACAGCAAAAAATGCCAAAAGCAGGATAATAGAGATGTTTTACCGTGGAACATCAAAACCACAGTAATAATTTACTGGTGTATACCAGGCTTTTTAAAATATATATATATTTGCGGCTGAACAGTGAGCGACACACTCAAACTGTTTTTTTAGATACAAATGGCCCAAAAGTGGATAATACAGAAGTTTGTACCGTGGAACTGCAAAACCACACTTGTATTTCTCGGGCCTACACCAGACTATTTTCAACAGATATATTTGTGTCTGAAAAATCAGGGAGACACTATTTTTTTTTTTTTTTTACAGCAAAAAATGCAAAAAGCAGGATAATAGAGATTTTTTACCATGGAACAGCAAAAGCACACTTCTGTCTCTCTGGCCTACACCAGATTATTTTCAACAGATATATTTGTGTCTGAAAAATCAGGGAGACACTATTATTATTTTTATACAGCAAAAAATGCCAAAAACAGGATAATAGAGATGTTTTACCGTGGAACATCAAAACCACAGTAATAATTTACTGGTGTATACCAGGTTTTTTAAAATATATATATATTTGTGGCTGAACAGTGAGCGACACACTCAAACTATTTTTTTTAAATACAAATGGCCCAAAAGTGGATAATAAAGAGGTTTATACAGTGGAACTGCAAAACCACACTTGTATTTCTCGGGCCTACACCAGACTATTTTCAACAGATATATTTGTGTCTGAAAAATCAGGGAGACACTATTTTTTTTTTTTTTTTACAGCAAAAAATGCAAAAAGCAGGATAATAGAGATTTTTTACCATGGAACAGCAAAAGCACACTTCTGTCTCTCTGGCCTACACCAGATTATTTTCAACAGATATATTTGTGTCTGAAAAATCAGGGAGACACTATTATTATTTTTATACAGCAAAAAATGCCAAAAACAGGATAATAGAGATGTTTTACCGTGGAACATCAAAACCACAGTAATAATTTACTGGTGTATACCAGGTTTTTTAAAATATATATATATTTGTGGCTGAACAGTGAGCGACACACTCAAACTATTTTTTTTAAATACAAATGGCCCAAAAGTGGATAATAAAGAGGTTTATACAGTGGAACTGCAAAACCACACTTGTATTTCTCGGGCCTACACCAGACTATTTTCAACAGATATATTTGTGTCTGAAAAATCAGGGAGACACTTATTATTTTTATACAGCAAAAAATGCCAAAAACAGGATAATAGAGATGTTTTACCGTGGAACTTCAAAACCACAGTAATAATTTACTGGTGTATACCAGGCTTTTTAAAATATATATATATTTGCGGCTGAACAGTGAGCGACACACTCAAACTGTTTTTTTTAGATACAAATGGCCCCTAGAACTGCAAAACCACACTTGTATTTCTCTGGCCTACACCAGACTATTTTCAACAGATATATTTGTGTCTGAAAAATCAGAGGCACACTTTTTTTTGGGGGGGGGGGGGCACCAAAAGGTTAATAAGATGGGTATTTGTACATTGTGAAGGAGGAAAAAAAAAAGAGGATTTAGATAAAAAAAAGGATTTTTCCTGGCCCCCGGGACCTGGAGCTAAGTCCAGCAATTTCAGCAACAGGAGCAGCACACAGGACTGTAATGCAGCGTTTGCTGGTATAACCACTGCGTCCCCTATACAGCCTGCCTGCCTGCCTGATATACCTGGGATGGATATTAGTCCTGAGAAGGACTGTTTGTTTGATCTGGCAGCCTTTACAGACCCTACACTAACTATTTTGCAGGATATATCTCTCCCTAAATCAGCAGTGCTGTCCCTACACTGTCTGATCCGGAGAGACTGTGTCCAAGATGGCGGCGCCCGGTTTTAAATACTCGAGGTGGCGCTGTGCGGCCAGCCAATCACTGTAATGCCCACAAACAACATGGCTGCGGCATTACAGTGACTGGCTGGCAATCCCTGCATGTTCATTGGCTCTGTAAAGAGCGCCAAACATGCAGGGCGGAGACCCGAGCTCCCGCCCGAGTAACCCGGAAATGCTCGGTGCTCGCCGAACATCCCGAGTAGCGTGATGCTCGGGCGAGCACCGAGCAGTGTCGAGCATGCTCACTCAACACTAGTAATGGCCTTTCAATCAGAACTGAAAAAAATTATCTCTTTTTTTGGTTCACAACTGGTTTCTTAAGCACCAAATGATTAAGCATTTACAAGGTTTTTATCAAGCTGCCCAAAAATTATTCCCCTTTTTTCCTGGAGATAACAGTTACTCTGTTTTGAATGTGATGAATTTCTGGCTTGCTGTCTCAAAGTCTTTTTAAAAATTAGGCCTGTTTTCATAGCCGTTCCTTCAGGGTACAAAAACATGAAATTACATTTCCCAGTATCAGTTGTACAGTCAAGCACTATGAAATAAAATGGGCAGTCAGTAAGTGTGTGGATGGAGTGGCTGTGCAGTGGCTGAGAATGGAGCAACGTAGTAGAGAGTTAAGAGACCCATTGAGGCAAGGAGATGCTTGACAGTTTAGGGCCAGCAACGGCAGCCCCGGCACCAGCAGTACTACAGACATGATGGATAGTGAGTAGATGCCCAGCACTGGTGGAGCAGAACAGTTTTCACTACAGATAATGGACAGGCAGGCAGACAGACAAATGGTATAGATGAATTTGTTATTAACATCAGTTCTTGGTGCATGAAAGTTTTCACTGATCCATGCCTGATTCAATTTGACAAATGTTAAAGAGGTTGTCCACTACTTTTACATTGATGGCCTATCCTTAGGATAGGTTAACAATGTCTGATTGGCCGGGATCCGACTGACTGCCGACCCCAATGCACAGTCAGTGAAGGTGAGGGCCGGGGGCGCGGTTACAGTTGCCGCTCTGTATACTCAGAGCAGTGACTGAACCAGCGACGGCGCCGCCCCCATGACTGGAACCCGAACAATGGCAGGGGAATAAAGTTTATTTTCTAACGTTCTGCTAAGTCTGGGAGTCGGGCAGGTTAATAACGCTATTAACCTGCAGATTAATGCCATATATGCAGGTTAATTGCATTACTTCTGGTGACAGAAATGGATTACCTTTAAAGTTGAAGAGAAAAAAAAGTTCACCTTCCTTTGCAAAATCAGACGAGACCCGAAGAAAATACTGTATAGTGCGATTTTTTTTTCACAAGCAGATTAGGCCCATGAGAAAATTGCTCATCTGCACTGCCCTTTGAATAACATTGGTCTGAGTGCTGTCCATTTTTTCATGGAAAGAACTTGGACTGAAAAAATGCTGATGTGAATGTACCCTTACACTGCCGTGAGTATGCTGCCCCCACGCAATGGCATTGATTGACAGTGGTCCTTTACTAGTCCAGTGACCGCAGGCAGAAAGAGCAGGGACAAGTAAATTTAGTTTTAAACACATAGACCCTGATTAATCAAGATAGATGATGTTCATGAATATCTTGACGAGGGGGTGTGTTGGAGTCAGATGCTCCTGATTCATTATGAAGTGCACACCTCTTAATAAATCAGGAGTGGTGTGCAGTACGTCACAAATTTAACTACAAGCAAAGACTGGAGTAGGATTCCTATTGTAAGGAATGCCACAGCTCGCCATGAATTAGACGAGTTGTGGTGACACGACCCATCCGCTCGCCTGTTCCGCCCCAGCTCAGCCCATTTTAGTGGAGTTAGGAGAAACTGGTGTAAAATTACAAAAAATCGCTACATTTTTGCACAATTCTGAGTTGCGCATTAATTTTGTAACTTTTCAAAGCGATTTTCATTCTGGTGAAAATGGTCTGATGAATCAGGGCGGCCTTACATTCAGCAATTAGGGCTAATACAGGCATCATTAAAGAGGGTTTTAGGAGGCTGAAAAAGTGCCCTTAATAGCTTCTAGGGGTAAATCGTAATGACAGGTTCCCTTTAAGTGTCTATGCCACAGGGCGTTTGTCTATAAAGTTCATTTAGCAATGTACAAAAGTTACTGAAACTTTGCAATATATTTGAATTTGATAAGTGAGTGCAGATGTCGCACACAATGCTCGTTGCTGCATTATATCAAACATCAGCTAATAAATACTCTTTAAATTCATTCAGTCATGAAATGTATTTTGATTAAATAGAGCCACATACAGAATATACTTAGATAGGAAATATACCTTTTCCTTATCCACAGTCACGAGTAGAAAGTAATAAATTCTTAGTGAATGGATTAAAACTTAGGGTAAAACATTCAATTCTATAGAAATCAATTTGTTCAATTTCTATTATAAATGTGAAGGTCAAATATAAGTGATGTGGATCATTATGGCCTTGAATGTTACCTGTGCTGCTGGATGGTAAACTCAATAAAACTATTTAGAGTTTGTATATGAAAAGTCAAATGGGTACTATAGTTTTGACATGAAAATGGTATTATTTGTGTAATAAATAGTTCTACAACTTTCTGTATCAGTTCCTCAGCTTGATCTATGCTTTCTGTCATTCCATAGAAGTCCTCATCTCTTACTTCCAGAGGCTAAAAATCTGTTCTAATCATTTGGTGACATTTACTGGAGGTATATAAAGGTTCCCATTAAATGACAGCAAACAGAGATTTTGAAAACATTAAAGAGTAAATATAAAAAGTATATTAGCCTGGTAATGACAAAGTGCTATAAATTTATGGCGCCTGGTCCTGAGCTTTAATACTGCGCCTTGGTAAATTTCTGTCGTGGGCTTAAAACTCCTGTTTCTGTAATCTATCAGGAAAAGGTCGGTCTCCGGTTGTCATAACCAGCTGTGGGGAGAGGACAGATGTGGTTTATTACTGCTTCTAAAAAGAAAAAAAATGAACCCATTCGAGATAACAGAATATTGCAGGTATAGCTGCTGGTAGTGAGACAGGCTCTGTGTGTAGGACTGTCAGAAAAGTAGATAGAATGATAATAAAGTACGGTACTACTGTGCTGCTCAAAAAACCGCAATCTATGTAGAGAATATAAGGCAAGGAGAACTGAACTCAAATATGTGGATGAATCACCAGTGGGTATCATGCATACACTTTAGTGATATATCCTCAGAATGTCTATATTATACAAAATATTGGCCTGCAGTCCGGATAATGACAAAATACTTCCCTGACAAGGAGATGTATGTCCAAAGGACTGGCTGTGGATGAAAGCCAGGGGATCACAGTCCCAAAAGAGTCTTTTAATCCGTTGTAGGGAGACTAAGAAATGTCAGTTCAAAAAGATGCCTCTAGCACACTTGTTGGTGGTTGCTGTGTAAATCGGGGGACTTACTGTTGGGGATCTGACAGCTTCCCAGTTCAGCACAAGGTGCAGGGCACAAAGCAAAGTCCTGCTAGCAGAAGTTCATTGTGGGAGCGTCCTCCTGTGAATGCTCCTCTCCGTATGTGCCAGGAGATGTTTCAATCGCAGGGGGCTCCAGCTGGAAGCGCTGCTGCTGGCTGGCGCTACGGACAGGGGGCATGTCTAGCTTGACATCACAGTTGGAAAGGCTACAGAGCCTCAGTGGGGCCACAGGCCGGTACGTTTCGAAGGAGGAGTTCTCCGTCCTCAGGGTACGGCCCACCCAGGTAGAGTAGATTTAAGCCCTTAACGACCACTGAAGCGCATTTTTACGGCGGTCATTAAGGGTACTTATTCCACAGCGCCGTGAAAATGCGAAGCTGCGGAATAAGTGTATGACAGCTGACACCCTGCAGTATCGGCCCCGGCCGGCCACGATGCCGATCGGGGCCGATTAACCCCTTAAATACCGCTGTCAATCGTGACAGCGGTATTTAAGTTTTTACAAGGGGGTCTTGCGATCCCCTTAGTAACCATCGGATCCCCGAGATGAGAATCGCTGGTCCCGATGGTTACCATAGTACCCTGAGATCATGTGATGATCCCAAGGTACGGTGGCCTGTTAGAGCCAGCAATAAGCTGGCTCTCACAGGCACAGTCAGTGAGTCAGACATGACTCACTGACAGATCTCATGCACTGCAGTAGAGAGGTACTGCAGAGTATGAAATCAACAATAAAAGTGAAAATCACACATGTCCCACAGTGGGACTTACTAAAATCCGTTTCGTCGCTCAAAACGTAGCGCTTGTGATAAAACAAAAATAAGCAAAAATGTACACATAATTGGTATCACCGCGTGCAGAATGACCCGCTCTACAAAACTGTTGCGTAAAAAATAAAAATAAAAAACACACCAAAAATGACACTTTTTCATCATACTGACTCACGAAAAAGTGAATAAAAAGCAATCAAAAAATAAAAAAGTTACAGCTCTCAGAATGCGACAATGCAAAATCAAATTCTTTTTTGTAAAATATTGTTTTTAGTCTGTAAAAATATCAAAGCATAAAAAAATGATATGAATCTAATATTGCTGTAATCGTACCGACGCTACGAACAAATCGGTCTCATCACTTTTACTGCACGGTGAACGGCGCAAAAAATAAAAACAATAACTGAAATGCTCATTTTTGTTTATTCTGTGTCTGAAAAATCTGAATAAACAGCGATCAAAAATTACTATGTGCCCCAAAATGGTTCCTAAAAAATCTGCAACTCGTCCCGCAAAAAATAAGCCATCAAACAGCTCTATTCACCAAAAATGAAAAAAGTTACAGCTCTCAGAATATGGCGACAAAAATACTTTTTATAAAAAAAAAACATTTTTAATGTGTGATAACAGCAAAACCTAAAAAAAAACATGAATTTGGTATCGCTGTAATCACACCAACCAGAAGAATAAATCTGCCTTATCATTTATACCGGACAGTGTACCGTGAAAAAATAAAAATAAGAACTATTCTGGTACTGCTGTCTATTTCTTCATTCTGCCTCCAAAAAAATCGGAATAAGGCTTGGCTCATGTTTATCCTGCGCTCTCCGCTGAGTGCTTACGTTGGGGTTTCCATGTAAATTCACCAAAACCGCAATTCAGACAAAAAACCCAGATGGAGCCATTCACTTATGAGGCCGATGGAGTCCCTTTGGACTGGTCTCTATTCCGGCGGTGTACCATCATTATAGGCTTTTTTTCCCACACAAGTGTGGACGACCACAGATCTGTGTGCGCCTAAAAAGATGGAGTCTACAGGAGCAGACGTCAAACGTCTCCATCTGCCTCTTTGTGGTGGGTGGTTCTGTTGGGGGTTTTGTCTGAATCACATTTTTTGGGGATTTACACGGAAACCCCGACGTAAGTGCTCAGCATAGAACACAAGAATGTGATCCAGCCTTATTCTGGAAGCAATTTAAAATTATGTACCCCAAAATGTTACCACTAAAACCCCTAATTTATACCACACAAAACCAGACCCCCTCACAGGTCCGTCATCTGTCACTGGGACTATAGGGGGTCCCACATTAGTGGTAAAACAAAGACTCTGGAAAAGTGACATGGCTCCCACCCCCTTAAATAAAATCCAGTGAATTCTGCGCTCCCAAATCCAAAGGCCCCCTCCTTCTGAGCCCCACTGTGCCTAAACCGCAGTAAGCGGCCACATGTTTGGCATTATTGTATTGTATTAATTTACAGGGTGTGTGTCACCAGGAGAAATGTATGGGGGCGCTACACTTTATGGGAGTACAATGTATGGGCACTAAACTGGCATAAGAATAAAGTCGTGTATAGATGTTACATAATAGTCACTGCAGCAGTAGATGAATTCATTGAGATGTGCAATTTCTACAATGGGGTCACTTTTGGGGGTTTTCTGCTTTTCTGGCACCTTAAGGGCTTCGCAAATGTCACCCACAAACTATTCTACCAAAATCTATGCTCCAAAAGAGAAATAGTGCTTCTTTCTTCTCAGCCCTAACGAGTGGCCTAACACTAGTTTCTGATGACATATGGGGCATCATCGCATTCGGGAGCAATGACAAAAATTATGGGGTCCATTTTCTTCTATTATCCATTGCAAAAATTACAAATTTGGGGCTAAATCTACATTTTTGCAAAAAAAATGAAAATTTTCAGTATGACTACCTAATGTTACCAAATTCTGTGTAGTACCTGTGGGTTCAAAATGCTCACTATACCCATGAATAAAATCCTTGAGGGGTATAGTTTCCAAAATGGGGCAACTTGTTGGGGTTTTCCACTGTTTAGGCACATCAGGGGCTCCCCAAACGCGACATGACACCTGAAGACAATTACATCAAAGTCTGCGTTCCAAACGTCACTCCTTCCTTTCCAGGCCCTGCCGTGCACCCAAACAAGTTTTCCCCTACATATAGGGTATGTCTGTACTCAGGAGTAGTGTTGAGCGATACCTTCCGATATCGGGAAATATCGGATCGGATTGGATCGGACCGATACCCAAAAAGTATCGGATATCGCCGATTCCGATACCGGAACCCAATGCAAGTCAATGGGACAAAAATATCGGAATAAAAAAAAACCCTTTCTTTCCTTGTAGGTTAATTCTACATGAAGGAAAACAACTAAGAATAATGTAGAATGTATTGGGGGCGGTGGGGGAGACAATAAAGGCATAGAGGTTTAGCCCAATCAAATGGAATAACAGGAATTAATTTTTTTTTTAAGATGTTCTGAGTTACAGAAATATTGACTATGTTAAGTTTTTTTATATTTTGTCAGATATTTATGTTTCACTACTTCCATGCTCTTCACCTTCTTTTTTACTTCTCCCACACTTTCTCCTTCATCATCCTCAGCATCAGCATCTTTTTCATCAACTTCTTCTTCACCTTCTTCATCTTCTTCTTCTTCACCTTCTTCGTATTATTCTTTTTTTTTACATTCTTCATATTCTTCTTATTCAACTATTATTCTTCTTCATATTCTACTTCTTCATCTTCTTCTTCTTCATCATATTCTTATTTGTGACAGGCTTTCCTGCAGTTGTTATCTATAAAAGTTTGAACATTACACCTTTCGTTCTGCCCGTCACAAAAGATTTACAACAGGATTTGTCCGCGTTCAGTTTGGCCTGCAGCAGCAGGTCTTTTCCAGGGGCACCATGAGGAGGAACGGACTCACCCCCATACACTGCTTAGTCATCTTAGGCTTATAATTTAGATAATATCTTTTGCTCTGATTTTTAGTCTTATGCTCAATGTTCTTCTGCTTTTTGTTCTGCAGCTTCTTGTACTTCTGCTTCTTGGTTTTCTGTCTCTTGTTCTTCTGTATCTTGGTGGTTGTCTTCTTGTTCTTTGTCCTCTTGGTCAACTTCTTCAGGGTCATCTTCTTAGTCTTCTTTGGGGTGGTCTTCAGGGTCGTCGTCTTCGGGGTCATCGTCTTCGGGGTCCTTGTCTTCGGGGTCCTCGTCTTCTTCGGGGTGGTCTTCAGGGTCGTCGTCTTCAGCGTCGTCGTCTTCAGGGTCGTCATCTTCAGGGTCCTCGTCTTCTTCGGGGTGGTCTTCAGGGTCGTCGTCTTCAGGGTCGTGGTCTTCGGGGTCCTCGTTTTCTTCGGGGTGGTCTTCAGGGTCCTCGTCTTCAGATTCCTCGTCTTCGGGCTCCTCGTCTTCTTCGGGGTGGTCTTCAGGGTCCTCGTCTTCAGGGTCCTCGTCTTCGGGGTCCTCGTCTTCTTCGGGGTTGTCTTCAGGGTCGTCGTCTTCGGGGTCCTCATCTTCTTCGGGTTGGTCTTCAGGGTCCTCGTCTTTGGGGTCCTCGTCTTCTTCGGGGTGGTCTTCAGGGTCCTCGTCTTTAGGGTCCTCGTCAGGGAGATCCAGAGTGATTATCAAGAACCATTTCAAAAAGCTTGAACTTGGAAATGTAGCAGAAGGTACAAGAAGGCTGAGGAACTGCCGAGAACCAGCTGATGGTACTGGAACCCAGATGGGTAGCAGAAGGTACAAGAGCCAATGGAACTAACGAGGACCAGCTGATGGTACTGAAACTTGGTTACTAAGCAGGAGGTACCTGTGCCAGAAAGCACTACCAAGGACCAGCAGACGTTGAGGGAACTTGGATACAGAGAAGGAGGCACCTAAGCCAAATGCACTGCCGAGAACCAGCTGACGGTACTGGAACCCGGATGAGTAGCAGAAGGTACCCATGTAAAAAAAAGTTGCAAGGCCGCGAGCCGGCCGCAGTTACCGAAACCCACACTCCTACAGGGGGTGCTTGTCTTATTGGCACTATGGAACCAGCCTTCATTGCCAGATCCCGCAGCCCACATAGGAGTCACCTAAACTGCAGGCACCATAGAGTCGGCTAACTCGACCGCAACACGACAGGACAACGCATTGGAGGCAAAGTGACGTTGACACTACCCGGAAACAGCTGGCGTGCTGGAACCAGGCTGGGCAGGAGGGAGTACCCATGGCAAAGACACTGCTGAGAACCAGCTGACGGTACTGGAACCCGGATGGGTATTAGAAGGTACAAGAGCAAATGGAACTACCGAGGACCAGCTGACGGTACTGGAACCCAGATGGGTAGCAGAAGGTACAAGAGCAAATGGAACTACCGAGGACCAGCTGACTGTACTGGAACCCGGATGGGTAGCAGAAGGTACAAGAGCCAATGGAACTACCGAGGACCAGCTGACGGTACTGGAACTCGGTTACTAAGCAGGAGGTACCTGTGCCAGAAAGCACTACCAAGGACCAGCAGACGTTGGTGGAACTTGGATACCGAGAAGGAGGCACCTATGCCAAAGGCACTGCAGAGTACCAGCTGACGGTACTGGAACCCGGATGGGTAGCAGAAGGTACAAGAGCCAATGGAACTACCGAGGACCAGCTGATGGTACTGGAACTCGGCTACTATGCAGGAGGTACCTGTGCCAGAAAGCACTACCAAGGACCAGCAGACTTTGGTGGAACTTGGATACCGAGAAGGAGGCACCTAAGCCAAAGGCACTGCCGAGAACCAGCTGGCCGCAGTTACCGAAACCCACAGTCCTACAGGGGGTGCTTGTCTTATTGCCACTATGGAACCAGCCTTCATTGCCAGATCCCACAGCCCACATAGGAGTCACCTAAATTGCAGGCACCATAGAGTCGGCTAACCCGTGCCCGTACCCGTGCCAAAGACACTGCTGGGAAACAGCTGGCGGTGCTGGAACTCAGGGTAAATACTAAAAACAGAGTGGAGCCAGAGGCCTAATTGGAGCAAGTTTAAAATCAGTAGTAGTGTGAATGGGGACAGAGCAGGAGAAATTGCCGTACGCACAGCAGGGGAACAGCTGACGTTACTGAACCCCAATAACACGGCAGCAAGTGTTGACTGTGCAGACAGCACTTCTGAGCGCCAACTGGCGGTGTTGGAGCTCAGGGATAATACTGAAAACAGAGGAGCCAGAGGTGTAATTGGAGCAACATTAAAATCTGTAGTAGTGTGAATGTGGACAGAGCAGGAGAAATTGCCGTACGCACAGCAGGGGAACAGCTGACGTTACTGAATCCCAATAACACGGCAGCAAGTGTTGACTGTGCAGACAGCACTTCTGAGCGCCAACTGGCGGTGTTGGAGCTCAGGGATAATACTGAAAACAGAGGAGCCAGAGGTGTAATTGGAGCAAGTTTTAAATCTGTAGCTGTGTGAATGTGGACAGAGCAGGAGAAATTGCAGTACGCATAGCAGGGGATCAGCTGACGTTACTGAACCCCAATAACACGGCAGCAAGTGTTGACTGTGCAGACGGCACTTCTGAGCAGCAACTGGCGGTGTTGGAGCTCAGGGATTACAGTTCAGGTGGTAGAAACATGAACACAACAGGAGATCTGGATACTGTTGCCAACCAATTATTTATTCTGGAAGAGGACTGGCAAATTCATGCGAGATCCAGGCCTTGTTCATTTTGAGAAAAGTAAGCCGGTCAACGTTATCGGAGGATAGTCGCATGCGACGGTCTGTTAGTACACCACCTGCGGCACTAAAGACGTGTTCCGATAGTACACTAGCAGCAGGGCAAGCTAGCACCTCCAATTCATACTGGCTAAGCTCTGGCCATGTATCCAGCTTACAGACCCAAAACTTGAAGGGGGAAGAGCCGTCTGTGAGTACACTGAGAGGGCAAGACATGTAGTCTGTCACCATCTGACAGAAACGTTGCCTCCTGCTGACTGGAGCCGTCTGTGATGGTGTAGACATTTGTGGCGGCGGGGACACAAAACTTTGCCACATTTGGGCCATACTGGTCTTGCCTTGTGCTGAGGCGCTGCTTCTGCTCCCTCTTTGTGCAGAGCTTCCTCCACTGCCTCGACGCACTGAGCTGCTTTGTAAAGCACTAGCAGCACTGCTCTCGGTTGGAATGGAGAACATGATGGAATGCACCAGTGCGTCTTGGTACTCCCGCATTTTACGCTCCCGGTTCAACGGTGTTATGAGGCTTTGTAAGTTGTCCCGGTAGCGAGGATCTAGGAGGGTGGACACCCAATAATCAGCCGTGTTGAGAATGTGGGCGATGCGGTGGTCGTTTCTCAGGCACTGCAGCATGAAATCAACCATGTGCTGCAGACTGCCAACTGGCCAAGAAACACTGTCCCCTGCTTGAGGCGTGATCTCTGCCTGCTCTGCATCACCCCACCCTCGCTCTAGATACTGACTACTAGAGCATTGTGTACCTCCCTCCTCTGGACAGATGTCTTCCTCCTCCATTGACTCCTCCTCATCCTCTCCTCCTCACAAAGTGTCCCCTGCCTAGGCCTTTGTGAGGAACCACGTTGCGCAGACTGTAGAGAAGCAGATGGCATTTGTGACTCCTCATCCTCCACCTCTCCCAAAACCTCGTCCCTTAGTGCTTGCAGTGTTTTTTCAAGCAGGCAGATAAGGGGGATAGTCATGTTGACTAGTGCATCATCTGCACTCGCCATCCGCGTGGAATAATCGAAGGCACGCAAAACGTGGCAAATGTCCTTCATAGAGACCCACTAAGTGGTGGTGAAGTGTGAACGGCGCGCACTGCGACTTGTTTGCGCCTGCTGCAGCTGGTACTCCATTACTGCTGACTGCTGCTCACACAACCTCTCCAACATATGTAACGTTGAATTCCACCTTGTGGGTAGGTCACATATGATGCGATGTTCCGGAAGACGTAATCGGCGCTGCAGAGCTGCAATGCGTGATCTTGCGTTGCTGGAACGCTGCAAGTGAGCGCACTCTATGCGGACCTTGTGAAGCAGTGCATCAAGATCCGGATAGTCCCTCAAAAAACTCTGCACGACCAAGTTGAGCACATGTGCCAGACATGGGATGTGAGTGAGGTTGCCTAGGCCCAGAGCTGCCACCAGATTGTCACCATTGTTACACACTACCATGCCTGGCTGGAGATTCGCTGGCACAAAACACACGTCGCTCTGCTGCTTGATGGCATTCCAGAGCTCCTGCGCTGTGTGGCTTCGATTCCCCAAAGAAATTAATTTTAATACGGCCTGTTGACGTTTGGCCACGGCTGTGCTCATATCGGTCATCATAACAGGTAACCGTTCACGGGTCGATGTGGAGGTAGACCGTGACGGCTCCTGCAGCGTTGATTCAGAGGAACTGGAGTATGAGGAGGAGTCAATGTGTACAGACTGGATTCCTGCAATCCTTGGAGTTGGCAGAACACATACAGCGCCACTCTCAAGATCTGTACCCGGCTCCACAACATTTACCCAATGGGCAGTGAGGGAAAGGTATCGTCCCTGTCCATGCTTACTGGTCCACGCATCGGTGGTCAGGTGGACCTTGCTACTGACGGCGTTTTGTAGCGCATGTTTAATTTTTCCCTCCACATGATGTTGCAGGGCAGGGACGGCTTGCCTGCTGAAATAAAAGCGGCTGGGCACGTTGTATTGTGGGACTGTCAATGCCATAAAGTTACGGAAGGTGTCAGTTTCCACCAGCCTGAATGATAGCATTTCAAGGGCCAGTAGTTTAGCAATGCCAGCATTCAGAGCCTGTGCTCGGGGGTGGTTTGCCGAGTATGGGCGCCTTTTCTCCCATGCCTGTGCTAACGATGGCTGTAGACTGGCCTGGGAGTGTGAGGATGACTGGGAAAGTGGTGCTGTGGGTGGAATTACACTGTGACTCTGTACAACAGTGCCAGAGATTCTTCCATGGCGATCCTGTGAGGAAGCCGAACCAGCTGTGTGTGAGCTGGAGGAAGAGGCTACAACACGAGCTGAAGAGGTGGTAGGTGGCGCTGTAGGTTGGCCTAGGTCTTCAGTGTGTTTTTGTAACTCCACCACGTGCTTGTTTCCACATGTTTCCACATATTTGTGGTATTGAGGTTGCTGACACTTTTCCCTCTTTTCACCTTCTGATTACACAGCTTGCATTTGACAAAGCAAATGTCATCTGCAACTGTGTCAAAAAAGGACCAGGCACTGCAAGTCTTGGGAGCGCCCGCTTTGGATTTTGGAAGAGCCATGCTCCTAATGGGTGCCGAAGTGGAGGCTACAGGCAACCAAGTCTGCCCCCTCCCTCTCCCTCCTTTTTGGGCTGTTCGGGGAATCTCTTCCTCAGAGCTGCTCCCACCACCTTCCTGTCCCTCACGCCATGATGGGTCAAGGACCTCATCATCTACACCACCCTCTTCAAACAACTGCTTCTCCTGGGTAGTCTCGACAGCACAGTACGCACCAGAAAGTGGCACATGAGTCTCATCATCAGATGCGTACTGAGGTGTGCTGCTGACCATAGGCACTGGCCCACCCGCCTCTTCAGATACAGAGAGACAAAACGGTTGCGCATCACTGCATACTACCTCTTCTTCAAATTCTCGAATTCTGCTTGGCTGGCCCCCTCTTTCCAAGCCAAGAGATTCAGAGAACAGAAGTAGAGATGGCTCCTGTTCAGGGCTCTCTGACTGCCTGGGCAATTTGGCAGGTGGTGAAGAGACAGATGGGTGCTCTTCAGTGCTCAGGACCTGAGAGGATCTGGAACTAATTGAAGTCGATATGTTAGCTGCCATCCATCCGACAACTGCTTCAATTTGGTCCTCCCGCAGCAGTGGGGTACGGCTAGCTCCTACAAAGCTGCGCATAAAGGACTGTTCCCTGGTAAAACTGGGGGATGCTGAGTCACTGGTGCCCGCAGCAGGCACAGAATCCCCACATCCTCTCCTTGCAGGCACAGAATCCTCACGTCCTCTCCCTGCAGAAACTCGACGCCCACGCCCACGACCACATGCCTTACTCCCTGCCTTCTTCATCTTGGTAGACTGATAAAGATAGGCAGAAAAGTACTAAGGGCTTAGCATGCGTATTCCTGAACAGCTGCTAAGAAACACTAATTTTATAAAGTGTGGACAAGACTTTAATATGAGCTAATGTGGCCTACACAACTGTAAAGTGGAGTGTTTAGTGAACTTTATTTAGTTTTTTTTGTCACAAAAAGACACTGGATGTGCCCAAAGATGTAATACCGATAGTATTACAAACTTTTTGTAGCTATTACAATGTAGGAAGGTAACCTACAATGCAATAGATGAGGCTACAAAAAATAGGCTAATACTAATCTGGCTGGGGCTGCATGGCACAATGCTGCAGAAAGGCTCCTCTATCTCCTCCTATATAGTGTGTTTGGAACCAATGTAGCTGGATACGGATGGAACCACCACACTAATAGGAGAAATCAGGAAAAATGATCAATTAGCAAAAAAGGACAATGTATGAGGCAGTGACGCACACTGAGCGCACTACAACCAGACGTGGCTGAAGCACACACTACAGCGTGAGCTGCACTCACACACAGAGACCTTGCAGACAGCGGTGAACAGTGCAGATGCAGAGCACTGTGCACTAGCACTGCAAGACATAAAAAAAATTCTCTATCTACTCCTATATAGTGTGTTTGGAACCAATTTAGCTGGATACGGATGGAACCACCACACTAATAGGAGAAATCAGGAAAAATGATCAATTAGCAAAAAAGGACAATGTATGAGGCAGTGACGCACACTGAGCTCACTACAACCAGACTTGGCTGAAGCACACACTACAGCGTGAGCTGCACTCACACACACAGACCTTGCAGACAGAGGTGAACAGCACAGAGAACTGTGCACTAGCGCTGCAAGGCACAGTGATTTATAAAGTAGCTTGGGTAAAGCAGAATAGAGCAAATAGGTAGCTAAAACTGTCCCTCAGAACAACAGCATCCTATCCCTAACTGAATTCACAGCAGAGTGAGCTCAAAATGGCGGCGGCGGCTTTTATAGTGCATCATGACATCATTTCAGCAGCCAATCACAGCCATGCCATTAGTCAACATGCCTAACAGGATGTGCCCACACTTCTTAGGATCCTCATTGGCTGAATAAAATGAAACTGGCTCATTGCATTATGGGAACTTCCGATTCCGGTATAAGATATTCTAAAAGTATCGGAATTAAGTATCGGAATTCCGATACCGCGAATATCGGCCGATACCCGATATTTCAGTATCGGAATGCTCAACACTACTCAGGAGCAATTGTACAACAAATTTTGTGGTCCATTTTGTCCTGTTACCCTTGTGAACATAAAAAAATTGGGGCTAAAAGTAAATTTTTGTGGAAAAAAAGTTTGATTTCTTAATTTCAAGGCTCTATGTTATAAACTGTTATGATCTGCAACAAGCACTAAGGAAAGAAAAGGGAAAACTGTCCCTACAGTAAAACTAAGCTGAATCCCTACGATGTAGCGGGCTGCCTGTTCCTAGCGAACAGACCCGCCTTAGTCCTCGGCTAGTCTGAACGAAGACCTATAGCATAAGGGGAGGGGTCCCTAAAAGAACTAAGGACTGGAACAAAAATGTGACACCTCCTAAACAGAGAAGTTGTTGCAGAACATAAAAAGACAAACAGACAAAAAAGTACTAGAGGTCCCAGAAGGACCAAATGAACTGACAGAGAAAGGCACAGAAGCACCTAGCTAGAGAAACAGTCAAACACTGAAGTCCAAACACCTGTGGTGATGCACATCTGATCCTGAGTCATGTGATCTGTGGGCGGACATGTGGCCTGCAATTTTGGAACCCGGAAACGGTGAGCATGAGTGGCGGTCTGCAGCACACGGCACGTGGTGTGCCAAGCTACCTGTACCTTGCTGTGAGACGTGCCTGCTCCTTCCATTTCCACACTAACACCAGAGTTGTGTAGGGGTGCACAACTCCAACAGGTGAGTGGCCTTTTGTCTGTTTCCATCACATCTACCGATCAGGTCCTTCACATAGCTCGCTTTTTCTCCCTTTCTCTTCCAAACACTGAAGTCCAGCTCAGCCAAAAGGGCGGAGCTGGAATATAAAGGCAGATGGTCGCGTGACCGCAAAACACAGGATGGAAAAAACAAACAGGAGGGTTCTAACATAAACTTCTATGCACAACGAATGGTATGGGACAAGTTCTCCGGTTACCCTTTTGAAAACGCAAAATTGGGTACTGAAAAACATTTTTATGGGAAAAATGTGAAATTTTTATCTTTATGGCTCAATGTTATAAACTTCTGTGAAGGCGTTGGGGGTTCAAGGTGTTCATCATGTGGCACCCCAGGGGTCTGGTTGCCACAGTAATAGAAATATTATGTCTGAGAGCAAGTGGGAGGTTTCTCTGGTCAGGAGCCCTAAGCATGCAACACCGCCCGCCCAGACCTGGGAGGGGAGGAATCTGCCCTTATAAACTGGGTCTGGGGTGGGATTAGGTAGTGAAGTCCCAGACAGAGCCTGCAGAACAAGCAGAGCAGACAGAGTCTGAGAGTCAGAGCCTGGACAGGGAAAGCAAGAACTAGGAGCTCTGTAGGAGCAGGAGCGAGTGCCAGAGGCTGGAAGCTGGAAAGCTCGCCTTGGCTGAAGACACTAAACCCTGAAACGGAGTCCGAGGCTGTGGGGACATCCAGGCCCAGCAGCAGAATCCAACTGGCAGGGGATTCCATGTCCTCTGGCCATAGAAGCCCGGAGGCACGGTCACAAGCAAGGGACCAGCACCGCCATCGTGAAGAGGAGGCTAACGGAAGGCCCCAAGTCACCGGCCATACGGGTGAGCACCACACGGTATACTCAGGGACGTGGGCTACTTCTACCCGCATAGAGTAAGGTAGCCAGGAAAGAGTGCAGATAGTCGGGGAGGCCTACAACTCCACCTGGCCAGGGGAGATCCTACTTGCTTACAGACTGACCAGGCCCCTACTGCTAACCAATACTCCCGGGAGGGTCTGCGTTATTCCATCAGTAAAGACCCTGAACTGCACCACACGTCTCTGTGTTTCATCGCCGTACCAGCACCATCAGTACTGGGACGCTCACACCATTACTCTCATCATCCACACTAGCTGCCCTGAGGCAATACTTCTCCCGTGGGGAGTTATCCGATACTTGGCTGAGCATACAACATCAGCCTCAGCGGTCTGCAGCGCAGCGGCGGTCCCCACTGACCGCAATCCACGGGTGGCGTAGTCGGACATTTGTTATCACACTCAGACTGCCACTGGTTTGACCGCCCTGGGCACGGACCGGGTCACAGCCACGGAGGACTACAAACCCCAGCGATCTGGCTTCGGGTATCCCCTGCACAGCACAGGCCCAGGGGGCGCGTCAACTTTGGCTTAGTCGGCCGGATTTCGTGCCCGCAACCACCGGGTACTGCTTTCCTGAAAAAGACTTTTGTACTTACCTGTGGCGAAGTTTCCCGCCGTCCGGAGCCGTTTCCCGCCATCGGACGCCATCTTGGGTCGTTTCCCGCCGTCTTCTGCCGTCTTCCCGCCATCCGCAGCTGCTTCCCGCCTTCGGACGCCATCTTCGGGATGCCGCACGGGAAGAAGAGGGGCGTGGACGTCGAAAGCGCGCGAGATCCGAAGCTCCGCCCCACACACTGACGCTGCGCAAGGTCCTGGAAGGGAGGAAGAGCGACACTGACGTCATCGGAGCGCGACGCCAGGTCCTCTACCCCGATGATTGACTGCGGAGCCGCGGCCTACGGAAGAAGAGCATCGCAAGGTAGGCCACGGTCCACTAGGGGGGAAGGAGGATGTCGGACACCGAGGGGAGCTCCACCGCCACACCGGCCGCCAGCGCAACCGCTGCAGCGGTCATGCCATTCACCATGCCCTATATCCCGGGGGCAACCTGGCTACCCTAGTACTCAGGGGAGTCACATACCCTGAGTGACTTTAGGGAAAGACTGGATAGCCTCTTCCAGGTATACCCCCTCACGGAAGAGCAAAAAGTAAGCATCCTGGTGGCTCAGTTAATCGGGGCAGCCCAAAGGGAGGTAAAGTCCTGGTCACCTGGGAAGAAGACGACTGTCAGAGAGATACTAGCCCGTCTGAAAGACACATTTGACACCCGGAACTCAGCCGAGATAAAACTAAGATTTTACGGGTGCAAACAACGGGCACATGAAAGTATAAGAGACTATGCTCTAAACCTACAAGAGGCCCTGAGAGCCATTAAGCAGGCAGACCCTGACAGCGTGGGAAATGAAGACAAGCTGTTGACCGAACAATTTATTGAGGGTCTACTGTGCAATGCCCACCGAACCCAGTTGCGAGCAATGGCCTTACAGGACCCTGACCTGGACTTTGCACAGTTCAAGGACAGAGCCATCCGGGTGCTCCGAGAACCGGCACCAGGTGGCGCTGTGACCCACAGGCTCCCTGCTATCACTTATCACCAGGACGCGGCGCCCTTGTCTGCAGGGCCTGTGGGAGCTGATGCGCAGGCTTTGAACAATGACCCGGCTACAGACCTGCACCATCAGGTCCAAGAGCTGACTAAGAGCGTTGCCGCGCTAACCAGAACTGTGCAGTCTTTACAGGTCTCTTCTCCAGGAAAGATCCAGCTGGCATCCGGACCGGAGGACGTCCCGTGGCGCCGACTGAGGAGGACCCCACCAGCCAGAGGGAGACCCAGCGACAGATACAACGAGGACGGACGACCCATCTGCCGCCGCTGCAATCAACCCGGACATATGGCAAGGTACTGTCATTTAAACGGGCACAACCTGGGGTAGAGGGCCAACCCCCAGGCTTAAGATCATCAGGCCCATCAAACTGGCGTGACAAGTACATAGGGGGACGTCCAGTCTTGCCTGTGGTACTGGACGGCATTCCTATGAGTGCCCTACTGGACACCGGGTCACAGGTCACCACCATCCCGTACGTGCTCTTCAAGCGGTACTGGAATGACTCGGACATAACCCGCTACCCAGATGACGACCTGAGCATTATAGCCAGCAATGGTCAGCCCGTGCCCCAGATAGGATTTAAAGAAGTGACCATCAAGGTCGGTAAAGTTGAACTGCCGGCACAAGGACTGATCATTGTGGACATTGACCGTCGCGAGAGTCACCCAAAAATAACCCTAGGTACTAACGTAATTGAAAACTGTCTTGCAGAGGTGATTCTTATTTTGCAGCAGGTTGCCAAGAACAGTTCCAGCCAGCAGCGTGTGCTCTAAAAAGAGATCCGGGCACTGATGAAGCGGCAACAAGTGGAACTATCTGGTGGTGAGATAGGTAGCGTGAGAATGTGTGACCCGTTCCCTATTGCTATGCCCCCGAAAAGTGAGATGATGATATGGTGCCGGGCAGCTATTGGTCTGAGAGGTAGAGACTACCAAGCAATCGTAGAACCCGTCTACTCAGACAGTAGGCCCACCATTTTGACAGCACGGGGGGTGGTCGATGTACCACATGGGAGGGTGCCCGTCCGCATCATAAATATCGGGGAGAGAGAAGTATACCTGCCCCGGTATGCCACGCTAGCCAAATTGTTCACCATCAACCAGAACTCTGTACAGGCCGTGGAACCCTTGCCTCCATCTCAACCAGAGGAAGGTAACGGCTCTAAGAAACCAATGGAGGACTGGTGTCAGCAACTGCATTTGGGTACTGACTCCACTCCCTCACACCAAAAACAGGGAGTCTATCGGGTGGTTCAAGAGTACGAGAGAGTGTTTAGTAAACACCCGCTAGACTTCGGGCGCGTAAAGGGGGTAGAACATCACATCCCCACGGGAGACCATCCTCCCATAAAGGAGAGATACCGACCAGTACCCCCTGCACACTATCAACACGCCAAGGGGATGTTAAAAGACATGAAGGAGGCTGGGGTAATTAGGGACAGCTGAAGCCCCTGGGCAGCTCCCCTAGTCTTAGTGAAAAAGAAAGACAACACCATGAGAATGTGTGTAGACTACAGGAAGGTCACAGCCACGGAGGACTACAACCCCCAGCGATCCAGCTCCGGGTATCCCCTGCACAGCACAGGCCCAGGAGGCGCGTCAATCACATACCTAGATAAGTTCCCTAAGGGGTCTAGTTTCCAAAATGGTGTCACTTGTTTCCACTATTTAGGCACATCAGGGGCTCCCCAAACACGACATGGCGTCCGCTAATTATTCAAGCAAATTTTACATTCAAAAAGTCTAATGGTGCTCCTTCCTTTCCGAACCCTGCCGTGCGCCCATACAGTGGTTTTCTCCCACATATGGTGTATCAGCTTACTCAGGAGGAATTGCACAACAAATCTTGTGGTCCATTTTCTCTCGCTACACTTGTGAAAAAAAAAAATTGGGTCTGAAGTAAACATTTTATGAAAAAAAGTTAAATGTTCATTTTTTCCTTCCACGTTGCTTCAGTTCTTGTGAAGCACGTGAAGGGTTAATAAACTTCTTGAATGTGGTTTTGAGCACTTTGAGGGGTGCAGTTTTTAGAATGGTGTCACTTTTGGGTATTTTCTGTCATAAAGGCCCCTCAAAGTCACTTCAAATGTGATGTGGTCCCTAAGAAAATGGTTTTGTAAATTTTGTTGGAAAAATTAGAAATCGCTGGTCAACTTTCAACCCTTATAACTTCTGAAGAAAAAAAAATTTTGGTTCCAAAATTGTGTTGCTGTAAAGTAGACATGTGGGAAATGTTGATTATTAACTATTTTGTGTGACATATCTCTCTGATATAAGGGTATGAAAATTCAAAGTTTGAAAATTGCAAAATTTTCAAAATTTTCGCCAAATTTCCGTTTTGTTTCACAAGTAAACGCAAGTCTTATGGAAAAAATTTTACCACTATCATGAAGTAAAATACAGTACAGACCAAAAGTTTGGACACACCTTCTCATTGAAAGATTTTTCTGTATTTTCTTGACTATGAAAATTGTACATTCACACTGAAGGCATCAAAACTATGAATTAACACATGTGGAATTATATACTTAACAAAAAAGTGTGAAACAACTGAAAATATGTCTTATATTCTAGGTTCTTCAAAGTAGCCACCTTTTGCTTTGATGACGGCTTTGCACACTCTTGGCATTCTCTTGATGAGCTTCAAGAGGTAGTCACCGGAAATGGTCTTCCAACAATCTTGAAGGAGTTCCCAGAGATGCTTAGCATGGAAAATGGATCAGTTAATTAGCCATTTTCTTTAATTTTTAACAGATCACTTTTTCATACTGGATCCAGTGAGTAAAAAACGGATCCGTTACAAATTGCAATCTGTTCCGGTGAGCCTTGACATAGGTCATCTTGATTAAATGCACAGGCCGCGTGCAGAGAATCGCAAGTATTGCTGGTTGCTATGGACAATAGCTGTTTTGTTTGACTGAGCTTACGGAAACTAAGGTGTGTCCTGTGATTAGCATCATAGGTGACTATAAACTTAGCGCATTATCGCTATGTCATCTACAGCCGGGTACAAACATTTTGCATCAGCTGCTATCCAGGCGTCACAGGGAATGTGATCTACAGTCCCCTCACAATCCTGATGAACTAAGTGTTTGTGTATCAAAATGGACAAGGAACATAACTCCCCATAAAGTATCGCTATGCTAATTGTAAGGTTTTGCTACTGTAGGAGTAATAGCTCTAAGGATTAACATTTTTGTGTCCTGTTTTTCTTGGCCATGACAGGGCATGTCCCTGTGCTGAGATAATCTTATATAAAATTATAAAAAAATATAAACATTTCACTGCCTGTTTTTTAAACAAAGTTTCACTTCAAAGAAAGAATCAGCTGTGATCCAGTGCTGTCCTGTCTGTATACTCTTTTGCTTCCTCCCCTGCCCAGGAGCTGTGGTATGATCAGACCGTGTTCTGTACACGGTCAGACACGGCAATTACACAGTGCACAGCAGGGGCAAATTTATAAGTTTATCTCAGCACAGGGACATTTTATTTAAACACATCCAATTGTGGAAATTATTAGCATTCCAAGATCTATTGATTAATATGAACTTTTGTTCATGGAAAAACCCCTTTAAGGAATTATACATAGGACAATACATATATCTTTGTCATACTCATTTGATAAAGACACACAAGGTGCAGTATGTATAGCTAAGTTTTTTTTGTTTGTGGTTCAGTTAAGTGTTTTTTATTGTACAAATAATAAAATTGTGATTTTAGGGAATTTTTAAGTTAGTCCTATTTTGGTGGATTCTCTTGCGGACATATATATTTGTTAGCCTTTAATGGAAGACAATTATAAGTGGAAGACATTATAAGTTTATAGGGGCGAGAATGGGGGATATTATAAGTGTATGGGGTACCGAATTGATGACATTAGGTCCATAATTGGGAGATATTATTAGTTTATGGAGTCAGAATTGGGTGCTGTCAGGTTTTCCCACAGCAACGACATCAGGGAGATCATGCAATATCTCACCGTGCCGTCACTGTGTCATGTATTTCGTCCGGAATCACGAGCATACAATCCAGACTACTCTCTACTTAGGTATCGGCAAGTGACCAGTGAGCGTATGGCGTCACACCTCGGGATTCCAATGCATGGAATACGTGTTTACGCCCTCTGTAGGTCACTGTCAGCTTTACAATAGCCCGATTATTAATATTATTCGCTGCTACCATCGTCCAGCTTTGAAATATAATACAGGCCTGGGCGAATGCCTGCATTCTGGTAGCGTATGGCTTTGGGGGAGGGAAAGATTACAGGACAAAAGAAACAGAACTATTCAATTTTATGTTTAATCCAAAAGGAAGGCAGTGTTTAGGAAAAATATATACAAGGATTTTACAAAGGAGAAATTAAAATACCTAAGCAGTTACACAAAATAATAAGGATTAAGGAAGAAATTTACTATATGATCGCTGAGACGATTCAATATAGGTGGAGGAGGGGCTCCCCGATTTGATAAGGCTGTTATCGAACAGGATCCGTTGCTTATAGTCCTTATACCCCTCTGACAATGAATGAATCTCCAACCTCAGCAAACTATTTTATGCTGAAGGGAGAGATCTGCCCACACCTCTCCTGTGCTGATATCATGTGGGCTTGGCTCCACCCTTCATGTTTGTATTAAAAATCTGTTTTTTGGGATAACTTATCGCTGGTTGATCCCAGAAGCCCAAAAGTGGTACCATAATTTCTATTATGATTTTACCTTCATTTAGAGACCACACATTGCGCCGTTGTGGTCTGCTCTTCTGGTGCTTTTGCGCTACAGCTCCACGGAGAGGTTTTCAGCCGCTCCTCGGCTGACCCTGCCACTAAAAATATAGGTCCCATTATGATCAGAATTATGGAACTTCAGTTATTCCATATTTCGTATGGGTGCCGGCGAGACTAGAGGTTTCCCTTTGAAGCTCAGGAAGCAGTCTCAACAGCTACATGAAAACTACTGCAAGCCTGCGTCTAATCACCCCCTGCGTCTGCCAGGGAGAAAGATGCTCGCATTTTAATTAGGCTGGTGTCACCTATATTTCCAGACTTTGTGTACAAGGCCAACTTACTATAATAATACAAGCTTGTAATTGAGATTTGACTTTGTGATTTTTGAAAGTACCGTTTTTTTATATCTAAATTTTTTTTAACAAATTATTGGAAATAAAAATGGTTTAATTTTAATAATGGCATTCATATCTTCCTTGAAACTGGGCTGATTCGGCTTGAGTTTAGTTGTTGATGTTGTATCCTGAATCGGAAGTTGTAATCTACTGACCTCCTTTTTGATATATTAGTTTTCTCAGTGAACAGGACTGAGCAGCCTGCAGTGTATTAGAACTTATGGAGGCTGCAGAAGACAAAATGCAAAACAACTGCAGTATTGTTATTTGTTTGCTATCAATGTTTACAATATTCACTTTGTGGTACATAGTTAGGAAATCACCAGTAAATTAAATTAAATGTCTGGAATAATCATCTATTGTAAATTTAAAAAGGGAAAAGATATAGACAAGATGGACCACGGGGTCTTTTTTCTGCCAATTATCTTCTAGGTCCTGGCAGTAGCGGGCAAACAGAACTTTAGCATTTAGGGTTGCACTATCATATACATTGGGCGAGTGCTATCCAATTGTTTTATTAGATAGCATTCAAACCAATGTTATTCAATAGAGCAGTGGGGGGGACGAAATGACGAATGCAGCTGTGCCGAAACGCGCATCGGGGTGTGTGCCAATGAGGAGTGTGCTATTATCCATAGTGGATGTAAGTAGTTGCTGTGCATTATATACATCAATGTTTTGGCTGTCTGCTTGGTTTCCTTTTGATGTCTTTGATATAGAGGGACATACTGATTTGCCCTTAATACATAACAGTGAGCTATGTGCTCGATATATATTCTCCTGGTATCTTATTGATTTATACTTTTTCTGTTCTATTTAAATCCACTACTACTTTATATGATTCAGCCATTGGCATTAATATGATATTACATAGTATTTAGTGGAATTCTGTTATATTTTTCAGGCACTTGCACTTTAATAATTACCGCACTTTATGTATATACTATATAGCAGCCTACACTGATGGATTCTTGATAAGATTATTCATACCTTGTCTATACTTTGTGATATTTACCGCACCCCCTTCCCTAGTGCCCCTCTACCGCATTGTTCTTACATTTCCCTGTGTTCTGTGATTTATGTTTTCACAGATCAATTGGACCTTGTTTCGCATTGTGTTTCTCTTGTTTTTCAGTTACCATGTTTACTTCGGTGGTCCGCTCTATTTCTTTATAGGTCCATGATTGGGTTAAGATAGAATACTTTACGATATACTTTATACCCGTTTGTTTCTCTCTTTCTCCTCCTATTATTTTATTAAAAAAAAACTTATGGTGCACTGATGGTACAAACTGATGAGTGAACAACAAATAGATTGAAATCGGATCCAGAGAACTGATAAAAATATCTATTTCTTGTATGCAAAAAAAATGAATGAGGCTTTAGGCTGACTTACCAGTAGGGTGCATTGAAAATAAATGACATCTTGCTGGAATCAAGGTCTCGGCCCCTACATCATGCTGCTCTCAGATTAAATAGTAACCACCTGCTGATGGATTCCATTTAACTGTGGAATGTAGTGAATGTAAAATGTTGGCAATGAAAGTACCTAGAATGAAGGGGGAAGGGAGGAATTTAGCCAAATTTGTCATGGTCACTAATGTACATCGTAATAATTAATGGAATTTGTGTATTTCAATATGAGATATATTTTTTCCATGTACAATAGGAAGAGGAACATACAGCTTCTAGAAATGAAGATTGAAGAGGAGAACATGGCCCTGAAAAACATTAGTCTGTCTCTGTAAGTGCTGAGATTTGAGCTAATAAAAGCAAACGTTATAGATAACATAACAATATACATTCTAAGACCATGTTCACACGTTGCATTTTTGCTGCGTTTTTTTCTGCAGGCAAAACCTGCTCTCTTGGCAGTAAAGAAGCTGCTTACAAAAAGCAGGTGTTGCTGTGTTTTTCAGGATCCCAAAGTTCAGCTTTGCTTCCAGCACAGAAGCATGAACACAGGTCACCAATGCAAGACATATGTGAAACCAGACAATCATTTTTGGAAAAAAAAGGTCAATTTGATCAAATTATATAGTGAAAAAAGATTTTTAAATCTGAAAAAATAGTGACTATTCTGAAGAAAAAAGTTCATATGAGTTCATGAAAAAATACACAATTACAAATGTAACAGAAGGGAGGTGAATAGGTCAGGAATAGCTTACCTAAGATGTTGGCAGAGCACTGAGTTTGTAAGACACTGTTTACTTTCACACTTTACTCAGCCTTTGAGTTGACCAGGTATTGTTCAATTTCTCACCTTGGTCAGCTAATGTTTATTTTGCACACATCACTAATTTAATTAAAATGTACTAATCCTAACTGCCATTCTCAGGTGATGAATCATAAAATGTTAGAGTTGGAAGAGACCTCCAGGGACACTATGTCCAAACCCGTGATCAAGACATTATGGGTTTAAACTTGAGAAAATCATAAAAATAAATGTGTTTCACATACTGCTGTACATGCTTTTTTTTACTGAAAACACAGCAAAACCTGATTCCTGCGTTTTGCTGCGTTTTTGAACTTACTCATTGCTTTCTATGGGGGAAAAACACTGAAAGAAGTGACATGCTGCAGTTTTCAAAAACGCAACAGTTTTTCAATTCAGTCAGGAAAAAAAACAATGTGTGTGCATGAGATTTCTGAAATCTCAGCTTTTGCTGGTACTGTTACACGCAGCTTAGATTTTGCATAAATTTGCTGAAAAAAATGCAGAAAAAACAGAACATGTGAACATAGCCTTACGGGTTTCCTCTACGCTCGCACTATGGACTGTAACTTAGTGTAAAGTTTAACCAAGCAGCGCACTAAGTTATATGGAAACTATGACAATTTGACCGAGTGAAACAATAGTTATTGTCAAGATTCAATGAAAAAACCCGCCGACTATGCAGGGACTACAGCACAGCTCTATGTAGGTGAATGGGACAGTGCTGCACCTACGTTCATTCGTTCAGTATTTGGTCAGTATTTTACATCAGTATTTGTAAGCCAGAATCAGAGAGTGGAACAATTGGAGGAAAAGTATAATACAAACACATCACCACTTCTGTATTTTGTCATCCACTACTAGTCTTGGCTTACAAATACTGATGTAAAATACTGACCAAATTATATATTAATGAATATCAATATTACTCACTTATACGGTGGTTATAAGACACACACAGGACTGGTGAATGCCTAGATGTAAACACATTAAAGGGAATCTGCCACCAGGCTATTGCTGCCCCATCTCAGAGCAGCATGATGTAGGGGCAGAGACCCTGATTCCTGAGATGTATCACTTACTGGGTTATTTACAGCAGTTTTGATAAAATCACTGCTTTATCTGTTGCAGATCTACCAGTTCTCTGAATGCTGAGCTCAGAGTAACTCCACCCCCACCACTGACAGCTTTCTGCCTATGCACAGTGTACACAGAAAACTGCCAATCTGTGGTGAGGGCGGCGTTATACAGATATTATCAATATGGAGGACTACATGGAGGGAGGTTTACTAGTCCTTTACTGTTAATCTACTGCTGATAAAACAGCAAGCAGCCCAGTAAGTGACATATCACTGGATTTAGAGTAAAAAATGTGGTGACAGATTCCCTTTAAATCAGAAGTATGTATTGTAATATAGTATATAATGAGTGAGTCATGATACGAGGCCTCATGTATGAAAACTGCTTTCTGTTACATTCCTGAAAAAAAAAAGAAGAAAAAGAGATGGCTTTGCTGGTGCCCAGCCATCTAGTACGTACTGTATTTTTCAGATTATAAGACTCACTTTTTCCCCCCTAAATTTGGGGGGAAATGGGGGTGTGCCTTATAATCCGAATGTAGTTACCGGGGGGGGGCAGCTTCTGTGGAGCAGGTTCCCAGAAGGCACAGTCGCTACTGCAGGAAGCTGGCGGCGGTGTCAGAAGTGAATTTGGGGAAAAATGGCCGCCAGAGGCGGCACATGCACAGAGTGAGGTCTCGCCTCCTGAGATCTCAATCTGCACATGTGTCGCCTTTGGCGGCCATTTTCCCAAAGTTCACCAGAGTGAAAAGGATGGGAAGTGCGGGGACTCCTCTAACATTGTCATTTTGTGAAAACCCGAGGCCCGCCGCACCCTCGCATCACTGAACACCCCCTCCTCCCGGCCGGGGGCCCACAGCATCGCCCCACTTCTGACACCGCCGCCAGCCTCCTGCAGCAGTGACCCCGCTCCTCCACAGCCGCCCTCCCCTGGTAAGCTACAGTAAAAGTGGACTATAAGACGCACCACCATTTTATTAAAAAAGATAATATTTATTTTCCTCCCCAAAATTTGGGATGCGTCTTATAATATACCGTATTTTGCTGACTATATCAGAGAACATAGTATTATAAAGTAATATATGTAAAGGAGGATACAAGGGCCCCGAGGGCGGGACGGTTTTGGTCTAGTGCATATATTCTCTGCACTATTCCCTGCCTAGTGCCGCCTAGTGCGCCAATATTATCAAGATCAATTTATTCAGCAGCGCAGACCAATTTAACGGGATTTATTCTTGGGATACAATATCATCAGGTCGGTGGCAGTCTGAAAAAAATCCGACTACAGCATGCTGCGTATGTAAAAAAAAAAAAAAGCCTCTGACCCCCCCCCCCCCAAAAAAAAAAGGTAAAGTGAAGAATAACACCACAGGAAAGATGCACCATTTGGAGGATTTTAAAGGAAACCTGTCATGTCCCCAAATGCTATTAGCCTGTAGATATAGGGTAAATGTGCAGGTTAAGGGCTCGCTCACATGAGCGTATATAACACGACCGAGTGCTATGTGATACAACATTGCATAGCACTCGGACCGGTGTTATTCCCTGGTACAGCTCAGATCTGCGATTATCTTCTCATGACGATTCAGCGTGAGAAAACAATAGCATCATTCTGCAACTGCGTCCGAGAATCGGATCTCAATCACCCATACAAGTCTATGGGTGCAAAACATCGGACTGCACTCAGATGTTATCCAAATGCAGTGCGATTACCACGGATGCCGGCAATGGAGGAGCCACCAGCTTTCAGTCATAGAGGAGTGTCTGGCACAGCTTCAGTCACCACTCAGTACACAGAGAGCGGCAGATGTAACTGACGCGCCCCCTGGGCCATATTCTTTAGGGGAATACCCGGAGCCGGATCAGATGGGGGTTGTAGTCTCCGAGTGGCTGTGACCCGGTCCGTGCCCAGGGTGTCAAGCTCAGTGTGTGGCAGTCCTTACTGATGTTACTAAAGTTCTTTATGTCGACTACGCCACCCGTTGAATTGCGGTCACTATGGCCGCCGCTGCAGCAGGGTCCGCTGAGGCTGATGGTGTTGGTGCAGCTTAGGTAGTATAACCCCCAACGGGAGGGGTATAGCCTCAGGGGGGTCAGGTGCAGAGGATGGTGGTTGTGGAGGTGCAGGGATGATGATAATGAGAGTCAGAGTCGGGTTGTGCAGTTCAGGGTTCTTTACTTACTGCAGATGTTCCGGTCACTCCGGCCTTGAGTGACCACCCGAGCCGTGCTGCGTCCACCAGGTCCTGGACTCGGCCAACCCCCAAGTAGTTCTGGAGCGTGGTTCTGAGCTCCCGTTCTGTCCTGTCCTCGTCTCTGGCCTTCCCCACCAGGGATCCACCTATGTCCGGCTCCCTCGGGCCTCTTGTTGGCGAACCCTTGCCTCTGGGTTCCCTGACCCTATGCGTGGTCTGCCTTCGGGGTGGATATGGTGGGTGGCCGTGGCAGATTCTGCCCACGGCCTCCGGTCTCTGGCTGAGCTATGTTGTAGCCCCCACCAGTTTGGGATCCGGTACCCTGTTGCCAACTCTTCACCCTGTGGTTGTATTTGGGCTCTCAGAGTTCCTTCTTTCTCCCCCTCTGGGTCTTTCTCTCTCCTCTCTCACTCTTGGGCTGGGGCTGCTCTGCTCTTCTGCTCTCCTCCACTGCTCTGCAAAAGGCTGACAGACTGACTGACTGACTGACTGACTGACTGACCGACTGACCCTGATCTTAGATGGTGCCCACCTTAAATACTCCCTCTATGTGTGAGCTCATGTGACCAGCACCCAATGAGCTCCTATCTTTACCCAGGCTGCTCCCCCTGTCTGCCCCTACACTACTGGGATGTACCACCCCCCTCCCACTCCAGCCAGGAACAGACTCGGTCGTACCTGCACATTTCTAAGTGGGAGTACCGTTGGTCCGTTCCTCGGAAATGGGATGTGTGTAGTGCATGCAGCTAACTGAGCTCAGTTCCACACTCCATCCTTACCCGGGAGTGGAATATCACACCTCTGGCTGAGGTGCAATACCCCTGTAGCAGCCGAATCCTCAGGGTGCTACATTCCCCCCTGGTAAATCACAGCACGTCCTCGGGCTGTAAGATATAAAAACATCAAAACATACAATTTTTGCATAAACAACATAATAAAACATCATATAAAACTTTTCATTAGAAACATTCTTGTCTTCTGGTACCTCCGGTCACGGTGCAACTTGTGACCGGGTAAAGTGCGACAGTCTCTTGAAGAAAAATGGTTTTCCTATAAAACCGGTAGGGGGCGCTTTAGGAAGCGCAACTATCTACAAGGGAATTATGGCCGCTCTCAGTCCTCGGCCAGGTATTAGGAAAGGGATGACCGCTCTCAGTCCTCGGTCAGTGGGGTTAAGGGACACACGGGTTAACAGTTCAGTTCTCTGGTCCCAACGGGGACTATATTAGCAGCAACGGTTCACTGTGCCCCGACGGGCAACTATATACAGCTTCTACTCTGCTGTACTCAACGACGACGTCCTCCTGCTCTTTCTTTGTGATTAACTTTAGCTTCAGACCCGTCCGGGTCCTCTTGCTCCTCCTCACACCGCAGCTCCTCCTCCGTTAGGCGATGCACATTGAGGGCGTAGGGTCCTTTGGCACACTTGTGCCGGGTGAAGGTGACCTCGTCCCCTATATAAAGGTCACGACCTCTGTGTCCCTCCGGTAGGTGGGACTCAACGTCTCTTCTTGTCACGAAGACGTCGCCTGGGGTGCGGTGATCTCGGATGAAGCCCCACCCGTGCTGCATATTAAACTTGATCACAGTCCCGGTGGAAGGGGGACCATGGGCTGCACGGGGACTCCTCCTGGCCCGGCTCTTCTGCTCCGCGCTCTTTATTTGGGCTTGTTGTTCCCGGACCCGCCTCTCTCTCCGCTCCCTCTCAAAGACCTCGAGCTGTTGCCGGCAGCACTCTGCACGCTCCGCTGCGGCTGCCCGAGTCTCCTGAGTGAACCCCATGAGATCTTCTCCGGTGGGGTCCCACTCAAACTGTGCCTCCTCTAGCGGGGGCGAGGTCCTTTTTACGGGCTTCGGAGCCGGGATCAGGGGCTCACACATGGGCCTTGCCCTCTTTTGGAGCTCTTGTTCGTAGTACTCCCTGGGCCAGACAAAGGGCTGCCCGTCCGGCCATGTGTGTTGGGCGAACAGATCTTCTCCCAGATGCGGCGCTCTTGGTTTTATGGGCGCGGTGGTGGTGGCGCCCGGGTTGCCCAGGCCTTGCGGCCAGGCCTGGGGCACCTGGAAAGTGAAGGGCACCGTAAGGACGGCGGCGCCCTGGGCTACTTGGCCCTGCGACCAGGCCGGTGGCTCCGCGGAGGTAGGGGGCGCTGTTGGTATTGCGGCGCCCGGGGGTACTAGGCCTTGCGACCAGGCTGGTGGTACTTCCTGCTTGGTCACGCTCGGGGTCGAGGCGTGTGACGTCACAGGGGTCGCGGCTGCGGCTTCCGGTTGAGGCCTAGTCTGTGGCGGTGACGTTGCGGTTACGGGCACGGCAGGGGGTACTTCGGGCTCTGCGACGGGGAGCTGGGGCAGGTACGCGGTTTCCCGGTTTGGGGTAGAGACATCCCCTTTACCTGCCTCCTTTCGTTCGGCTCCCTTCTCGGCGCCGTCTCCGGCCTTGAGTCCTCCTGTGCCATCCTCAGAGGCGGTCTGTCTCCTCGTCTCGGGTGGCGTGCTCCGCTGACGAGTTCTTGTCTGCTGGGCCATCTCACGGCTCCACTCCGCCAACGTCTCTCGCTGCACCCGGGCCATCCTCCGTGCGAGGCCCTCCAGCGCGGTCTGTGCACACTCCCGATCTCGGGGGAGCTGTGCCAGGACCTCCACTAAGCCTAGTGGGGTCGTTGCTTCTAGCAGGCTCCTGACCAATGGGTCGGTGCTGCTCTGCTCTTCTCCCGTTATCTCCAGCAGGCCTTCTGGAGTGGCGACCGGCAACAGGCTCCTGACCACTGGGTCGGTGCTGCCTGGAGTGGCGGTCCGCATCAGGCTCCTGACCACTGGGTCGGTGCTGCCTGGCTCTCCCTCCATCTCCGGGTAGGCTCTTTCTGGACTCTGCTCCAGGCTTCTTGTCTCCGGGTGCGCTCTCTCCAGACTGCTCCAGGCGACACCCATCTTTGCTCTCTTGTTCTCAGTCCTCCCACTTCGAGGGCGGTCCCGGGGCCACTTGGTGATTGTCAGCTCCAGGGGCAGTTCTTTCACGCTGACAGACACCTGTAGCATCACAGTCTTTGTTGGTGGGGGCGGTTTCCACTTTTGGCGCCATTTTCGGTCCTGGCCCACGATGGGAGGTGGCCTCTTGCCACCCTTTGGCACGCCCATAATGGCGTCCGCTCTTCCAAGGCGGGAAACCTTTGGAAATGGCGGGAATCGTCTCCCAGTGGCGGGAAACTCTGCAGATGGCGGCAAAAAGCTGTTAATGGCGGACAACCGGCGGGAATCGATCTGTGATGGAGTCCGATGGCGGGGACCCTCCGGAACCGGCAGGAGACTTCTTTTTGAGGTAAACTTGTTCTTTTCTTCAGGCACGCAGTACCCGGGTGTTGCGGGCACGTAATCCTGCCGACTACGCCAAAGTTGACGCGCCCCCTGGGCCATATTCTTTAGGGGAATACCCGGAGCCGGATCAGATGGGGGTTGTAGTCTCCGAGTGGCTGTGACCCGGTCCGTGCCCAGGGTGTCAAGCTCAGTGTGTGGCAGTCCTTACTGATGTTACTAAAGTTCTTTATGTCGACTACGCCACCCGTTGAATTGCGGTCACTACGGCCGCCGCTGCAGCAGGGTCCGCTGAGGCTGATGGTGTTGGTGCAGCTTAGGTAGTATAACCCCCAACGGGAGGGGTATAGCCTCAGGGGGGTCAGGTGCAGAGGATGGTGGTTGTGGAGGTGCAGGGATGATGATAATGAGAGTCAGAGTCGGGTTGTGCAGTTCAGGGTTCTTTACTTACTGCAGATGTTCCGGTCACTCCGGCCTTGAGTGACCACCCGAGCCGTGCTGCGTCCACCAGGTCCTGGACTCGGCCAACCCCCAAGTAGTTCTGGAGCGTGGTTCTGAGCTCCCGTTCTGTCCTGTCCTCGTCTCTGGCCTTCCCCACCAGGGATCCACCTATGTCCGGCTCCCTCGGGCCTCTTGTTGGCGAACCCTTGCCTCTGGGTTCCCTGACCCTATGCGTGGTCTGCCTTCGGGGTGGATATGGTGGGTGGCCGTGGCAGATTCTGCCCACGGCCTCCGGTCTCTGGCTGAGGTATGTTGTAGCCCCCACCAGTTTGGGATCCGGTACCCTGTTGCCAACTCTTCACCCTGTGGTTGTATTTGGGCTCTCAGAGTTCCTTCTTTCTCCCCCTCTGGGTCTTTCTCTCTCCTCTCTCACTCTTGGGCTGGGGCTGCTCTGCTCTTCTGCTCTCCTCCACTGCTCTGCAAAAGGCTGACAGACTGACTGACTGACTGACTGACTGACTGACTGACCGACTGACCCTGATCTTAGATGGTGCCCACCTTAAATACTCCCTCTATGTGTGAGCTCAGGTGACCAGCACCCAATGAGCTCCTATCTTTACCCAGGCTGCTCCCCCTGTCTGCCCCTACACTACTGGGATGTACCACCCCCCTCCCACTCCAGCCAGGAACAGACTCGGTCGTACCTGCACATTTCTAAGTGGGAGTACCGTTGGTCCGTTCCTCGGAAATGGGATGTGTGTAGTGCATGCAGCTAACTGAGCTCAGTTCCACACTCCATCCTTACCCGGGAGTGGAATATCACACCTCTGGCTGAGGTGCAATACCCCTGTAGCAGCCGAATCCTCAGGGTGCTACATAACCACACCCCGGCACTGACTGACAGCCGGCTACGCACTGATGCACTTCTCAGCGACCGGTCAGTCAGTGCTGGGGTGCGGTTACAGCTGTCACTTTCAGTGCTGTGAGCCGTGACTGTAACTCCCCCAGGCACGCTTCAATGACTGAAGAAATAAAGTTGATTTTCTCCAGGTGACGCACTTTCAGTATAGCGGCCGGACACCTTCATAACACAATTAACCTGCAGATTAATCCGATATCTGCAGGTAATAGCGTTATAAGACCTCACAGCATAGTCCGAAAAATACTGTCTGCACATGATACACCGTATATCTACTACACAGATACAGTAGTTGCCATTTACTGGGTGTCGCTCATGTATCACCGTAAGTGGCGACACGCGTTGGGCACTGAGGTCCTATCTACACCTTCCTATTAACAGGCTGATTTGATTGGGTATCCTCTATCTATGGTCATGTTGCATAATTGGCTCTTTATTTTTGTGAGGGGCAGCATTGGTCGCCGTAATTGAATGTATGAGTGATTATGGAGTGGCTATCTCTTCAGTGTGAGGTGAAAGGGTGTATTTCCAACAGCTATTCTACTTTATTGACCCATCACCCTGTACACAGGGATATCATAGTAATTCGCACGTAGGTACCTGTTGCTGCACTTTATGTATATATATATTTTCTTTTGTATTCTTTATTTATACAGAATACTTTGGGTTTGTGCAATAGTGACCACCACAGACATTTCTCATAGCCTGTGAGGGCTTATCTATTTGTCTGCATACTTGTGCACTTTATACCATTCATTATAACATAGGAAGGTTTCTTAAGTAGTGGGCTCCTCATGCAGTGGACCTTTCCACTATTTTTAATGGTGTTTTAACATTATTGTTTTGGTTTGTCCATTATTTGTATACGTGTCAGGAGATATTGAAAATAAACTGATGTAATTTGTATCTAAATAGTTTTTTGATTATTTTTTCTGGTGATCACTGCTTAGGTGCGTGTCCTCTTTCTCTTTCTGAAATTTGCATTGTTCATTTATGACATATTGCAGGTAGATCCCAGTTATTGGATGGTGTCCTCCTAAAGTGGTAGTTGTAATCCATTATCTTAATATGACACCCTTACAAATATATCAGATATTATATATATTAAACATATAGCAAACAAGAAAGAGGAAGGCCGATCATAAAGTCCCAAATATCAGAGTACGGTGAATAATCTCATTTTTATTATTAATGAACAGGTGATGACAAAGAGAAATAATTAAAAATTTAAAATCAGGGGCGAATGTCTGAGTAAAAAGTAATAAACGCGCGTCGGGGTGGACGCATGTCTGGCATGCGGGAGGTATTCATTTCAGTGTAAGTTACTTTCTTTTTATTATTTCAAACTTTATTATATAGTTTATCTATACTGGAGGATTTTCATCATTTTGTTTTCCACTCACAGCTGTTTCCATTGCCTTTTTCCTTTACTATCATTGCACAATGTACTAATGTAATATTATTTGTTGGTATTATGTAAGTTCACTCTTTATATTAATTTTTAGCAATTATACACCTACATGTCTGTATGATATAATTCTCTATATTAATTGCATTGATTATTTGCATCTTCTACTATTTATTTTATTTATTACTCACTTTGTCAACACGTTTTTTAGTAATTTGTTTCTTGTCTTTATATTTTTTATCCTCCATTTTTGTATTTACACCAATATCCTTCCTCCTTTGTCTTCTCCCGCATGAACTATTAGTTATTACTTTTTACTCAGACATTCGCCCCTGCTTTTACATTTTTAATTATTTCTCTTTGTCATCACCTGTTCATTAATAATAAAAATGAGATTATTCACCGTACTCTGATATTTGGGACTTTATGATCGGCCTTCCTCTTTCTTGTTTGCTATATGTTTTTTCCGATTTTCCCGTTTGCCCATATTTGCCCTTCACTCCGGATGGTCTAATATTGCATATTATTACATATATATATACTTATATTATTTACCACCGGAGGTATATCTATGGTTTTCTTGTATTATATTATTATTATATATTAAACATATAGATAAAGTCATCTCACTGCTGGTGGTGAGGATTCCCAGATCGCAGGAACATCTGTCAGGAGACACAGACTTTTACAAATCTAAAATTTCAGTCGAGCAAAGCAAAGATAATGCCATAAAACTTGACATTTATTCCATCATAGATAAAATATGGTTTAAAATTAAGGAGATAATTGATTACTGCAGTAGATTGGTGATAAACCATTTTTGCATTTTGGTTTCATTATAAATTTTGCCCCATTTGGCTTTTACAGGCGCTTTGTTTCCCTGCACATTCAACTTTGATGTGATCTGTGATCATCAATTAGCTGAGAGGAGCTAAAAAAGACAGATTGAGGGTATGTGCCCACGTAGCGTTTTTCAAGCGTATATGCTGCGGAATTTCCGCAGCGTAAACGCTTGTAATCCGCCCCCCATGGTCCCCAAGGGGATTCTGCAAGTTTAATGCCCATGCTGCGGATTTTTCCGCAGCGCTTATGATGCGGAGAAAAATCCACAGCATGTCAATGAATTTTGCGTTTCCGCAAGCGGAATTGCCTTTGCAATGCAAGAAAAAACGCAAGGCAATTCCGCGTGTGGAAATCGCGCGATAAACGCACGATAAACGAGTGCGGAATTCAGCATGCGTTTATCCGGGAGAGGACATGCATAAATGAAGCAGAAATTTTCTGCTTCATTTCTGCAGCGTGGGCACATAGCCAAAGTTACAAACTCTCCCATTACATTGGACCATTAGAACAAGTTCACTGACAGATTTTCAGTTAACTCATTATGCAGCCAGCAATAGATGTTGCAACACAGAAGCTATAGAAGGCAAACTGTGCAAATGCTTTAATGACACCCAATTAGAAACATGATTTTTAGCCACAAATAGATACATTCAAATAAGATAAAAAATTGTCCCCAAAGGTGGACGACCCCTTTAACCTCTTACCGAGGCACATCACATTAGATGCTCCAATTCTGGCGCTTTTCCCGGCTCTTCCTGATTGCCCTGGTACGGTGGCAATCATGGTAATGGTTTTTCGGAGTTGATGTCAGCTGTCTAATGTCCGCTGGCATCAACCCCTGAGGTTAATAATGGAGAGGCGCCTATCAGAGACCCCATTATTAACCCAGTATGTTAACAAAAAAAAAACACACTGTTTTATTGTAAAAAAAACTCCCCCCGACCAACACTAGCCCTGTTTCACCAATTAATTAAAAAAAAAAAGCAAAACAAAGCATCCAGTCCAGGGATTCCGATATAGTCCACCGAATCCGAAGTAGTCCACAAATGGTAACCTGAAAGACATAAAAATCATAAAGAAATAATAAAGAAATAAAAATAATAAACAGTCCCTCATTCACCAATTAATTATTAAAAAAATAATCCCCGCAGGTCGGATGTAATTCATGCCGCTCCCACGACGTCCACCGATTCTATACTGCAATCTATGAAGCGTCATAGGTCACTCCCGGTCATGTCTCATGAGCAATGACGTCTTGTGAGTGATGACCGGGAGGGACCAGATCTGCATTATATATGTATTGTGATTCTTTTATTGTGAGTTGGAAAGTTGCTTTAACCCGATGATGACGGCATGTGGTGGCATCAGGAGCATAGAGCGGCTCAGAAACTGGACCAGGTAGATACTTGCTGCGTTTCACAGCCGTCATCGGCCTATAACAGCTGCAGCGGAGTCAGCTCCACCTGCGGCTGTTTACCTATTTAACCTCTTACCAACATGGTCATTTTCCGTTTTTGCGTTTTGTTTTTTCCCTCTAGTTCAAAGTCATACCTTTTTTTACTTTTTCATCGACAGCCATATCAGGGCTTGTTTTTTGCGGGACGACTTGTATATTTGAATAACACTATTAAATTTATCATGTGATGTGTGGGCAGCACGGTGGCTCAGTGGTTAGCACGGTGGCTCAGTGGTTAGCACTGGAGTCCTGTGTTCAAATCCTCCCAAGGACAACATCTGCAAGGAGTTTGTATGTTCTCCCGATGTTTCCTCCAGGTTCTCCGTTTTCCTCCCACACTACAAAGACATACTGATAGGGAATGTAGATTGTGAGCCCCAATGGGGACAGAGATAATAATTTTGTATGTAAAGCGCTGCGGAATATGATAGCGCTATATAAGGGACTACGCTGGAGTGCGAAGCTGACACGGCCAGTCCGTTCCTGCCCGTGCGACCTCCGTGTCGCCGGGTTTGTGCCAGAGCCGCGGTGGACCCTGACGGCCAGCCCCCCTCTCCCAATACTGGTGCCTGTCCGCTGGTGGGTCGAGCCGCCCCACGGTGGGGGGGGAGTAACATCTGCAGAAGAAAGACCATCTTCCAGCTAAACTAAGATGTCTACTTCTTTTAGCGGACAATGTGATAAGATCCCTTTCTTACGGACACGCCCATCGCTACAAATTCCAGATGAGCCACAAAAACAGCAGGTGCTTCAACGGATATCAAGTGCTCCTTCAAGTGGGCTCTCCTCCACCTCAACTTCAACATCACAAATATTCCAGTCCTCAGAGGTGTCACCCCAATCGCACTTGCTTCCTCACAGCTCCCAAGTCTCCAGCTGCCCGTCTGAGTATGGGGTAAGGCTGAGTTCACACGATGCGTTTTTCATGCGTTTCCGCGGCGTTTTTGCAGTTGCGTAAACGCCGCGGAAACGCATGAAAAACGCATGGTAGAAGGGCAGCAATGTTCCCCAATGGAAATCCGCATGTGCTGTGCCCATGATGCGGATTTTTCCGCAGCGTAAACGCTGCGGTCAAAAATCCGCAGCATGTCAATTAATTTTGCGGAAAAGCTGCTCTTTTGCCGCCATTGACTTGCATTAGACCGCATGGAATCCGCATCACTGTATATGTTGATGCGCTTTTCATGCGGTCTAATGTGCGGATGGTACCCGGGTGTGGATGAGAGGACTCTCATCCAGACCCAGGTACCATTAAAAAAAAAAGAATAAAATAAAAAATATATATATTCTCACCTTCTGACGGCCCGTGCTGCGTCCTGCCGGCTTCCCGGGCACTTCGCGGTTGAATGAAGAAGGACCTTCGCTGACGTCAGAGTCATGTGACGGGTCACGTGACGCTGACGTCGGAAGGTCCTAAAGTCTTCACTGCCGGCAGCCGGGACCGATGAAGCAGGACACCGGGGGCCATCAGAGGGTAAAGCATAGATTTATTTTTTATTTTTTGACATTCACACACTATATAAATCCATGCCGGTTGCATGGATTTATATAGTGTGAAGTTGACAAGCACTTTCCAAGTGATGCTAAAATCGCTTGGGAATCGCTTGTCAACCCGCATGCGGAAATGAAAGTGAAGACCGCTTCATTTCCGCATGTCCCTGGCAGGAAACCGCATGTACAATCCGCATGCGTTTTTTCCTGCCAGAGAGATGCAGAAACGCTCAGGAAAAAATCCTGAGCATTTCTGCATCGTGTGCACATACCCTAACACAGATGGTTGAGTCTGCACAGCTGTTTACTCATACTATAGCCTGGGAAACGGAGGTCTGCTCCAGAGCTTCTGTTAATCCAGACGAGGAAATGATCTGCACTGATGCCCAGAATCTTTATGAGTCGGATCCAGGACCAGATGAAGAAGGTTCTGAGCATAATGTAGACCCTCGTTCCAAAACTGTAACACCTGTTGGTGGAGACAATGATGAAGACGATGATGAGACTCAAATAGCTGATTGGAGCGACAACTTGACTTTTCGGTCAAGGCAGGAAGAGGTTGGCTCTGAGGACGACGGGTGTGATAACACACAGGGTGATGATGACGAGGTTGGAGATCCCACTTACTGTCAACCCACAGTCAGCCAGTCGATGAGGTCTGCAGAGGAGGTGGAGGAGGATGTGACTAGCCCAGGGGATGGGGATGACTCGGTACCGAGGCCTTTGCCTGGCCTTGGGGATGTCGCGGTGGTCGGCTCCCGGGCCCGTACCCTGGGGTCACTCTTTAAAAGGGTGGATAACTGTTAATTTTATAACAGTTCGTGACGCCACCTGTGGCATCTGGTGAGAAGCACCAGCGCTGCAGCAGTCCACTGAGGCCGGTGATAAGGCAGCTCGATGGTATAGCTCCCCACAGGTGGAGCTAGGCCTCAGAAAAGCGTATGCAGGGGGAATGCAGGACAGGCGAGACCCAGCTGGATCAGAGCAAGAACGGGAACGGACACGGTAGTCACTTCAGTACCTTTTACTGGTGGAAATTCAGGCACAACCCGAAGAACTGTAGGGTGAAGGGTGCATATCAAGATCCTCCCCAATGAGCGGGTGTAGGGCCTCCTGTTTCTTGCCTCTGCGTAGTAAGTTTCTGACCTGCCTGGAGCTAGGCCTAACTTTGTCTCTGTCCTGCGCTGTCTGACCTTGTGGTAGGGCCTTGTCTTGGAGTTCACGCTCCCAGTATGCGGGGCCTAAGTGTCTCCTGGCTCTGTTACGTATCAGCACCTTAGCGATCCTGGGACTTGCCTTACTGGGTCATAGAGATCCCTGTAAGCTCGGATCCGGTGTCCGGTAAATGCTTCGGGGTGAGCTGGTTAAGCTCCTCTGTCCCTTATGTACTAACTCTCCACTCGCCATCGACCTACTCGGGCCCTCACTAGGCTATACACACTAACGGCAGCTTGCCGCGCTTCACCGATCTTATGGTGCCGGCACACCTTAAGCTGTAACTGGGCTCCCTGAATCTAGCTAGCAGGAGCCTCGTGCTCCACTGCTGAACTATTAACTGAGTTCTCTAGACTAGACTGAGCTCCACTGCAGACTGACCTCTCTTAGGCTTCTCTACTGCAGGAACTCTTCAGAGGAACTGAACTGCCTAACTCCATCTTCCCTATTTATATCCCTAACGGGCTCCCTCTGCTGGTCTGAGGTGGAAGGTGGAGATGTGTGAATGTTTATGGGGGCCTCTTGTGGAGGATTCCATCAATGCACTCTTCTAGGATCTGTGATACCAAGCGCAGCTGGGCGTCACAGATGCTATTGACGACGAGGTTAGGTTGTGCCTTCCTGGACAGAGACGGAGTACTGGAAGCACGTCAACAACTGCATCCTCAACTACAACTCTGCCTCTGACCACAAGTCGTAGTGGCTCTTCAGGTCGCATGGGCTCTAAGCCTTGCATAGCCTGGGTATTTTTTCAGATCGATAAGGATGACCCAACTCGTGTTATCTGTAATATTTGTCACCAAAAGCTAAGTAGAGGCCAAAAAATCCATAGTTTGAGTACTTCATGCATGAACCGTCATATGGATAAGTTGCAGTGGGAAGCTCACTGTGCTACAATGCGGCCTAGCGGGCCGGGCCAAACACCGTTTGCCCCATCTTGTGCAGCCGCGGCCTCTTCATCCTCTGTGACTGGGGGGACAGCAGTCACACATGTTTTTGGACACAGACCTGCCACCTCTTTACCCGCAACAGCCAGTGTGATTGGCAGGTCATCATTTCATTTGGAAGTGGAAACACCAGCTGGTGTTGAGCGCTCTCCGACATCGAGAGCACCACCTTTGGATCAAGGCAACCTAACTCTTCCGCCTGCATCTTCCTCACAGACCGGCAGTTTGCCGGGGACACCCTACTCAACCCTGTCTAAGCACAACAGCCAGCCCTCGGTCCCTCAGATGTGAACAAGTAAAAGACCATTTCCTCCTAGCCATGACAAAGCTAAGAGGTTGAATTTCACCATCTGAAAGCTGTTGGCTACAGAAATGCTGCCTTTCCGCCTGGTGGACACAGAGGATTTTCGAGACCTTATGTCCGTCGCAGTGCCCCAGTACCAGATGCCCAGTCGGCACTACTTCTCAAAGAAAGGTGTGCCTGCGCTACACCAGCATGTCGCACACAACATCACCGCTTCTTTGAGAAACTCTGTGTGTGACAGGGTGCATTTCACCACAGACACTTGGACGAGTAGGCATGGACAGGGGCGTTACATGTCGCTGACTGGGCACTGGGTACCTATGGTGACAGCAGGACAAGGGGCTGCTGTCCAAGTCTTGCTGTCCCCAAGAGTTGTACGTCAATCCTCTTTATCTAGAAGTTCCTCCACGGCTTCTGCCTCCTCAACCTCCTCTCAGTCCTCCACCTGGACCCAAAGCATGTCTGGTAATGCCACCCACTTTCTAACTACGCAGAAGGAATCCTGCACACCTCCTTATTATGCTGGCAGCAGGGCTCAACGGCATCAGGCAGTGTTTACTTTGAAATGTCTGGGAAATGTGAGTCACACAGCTGAGGAGTTGTGGTCAGCTCTGGAGACCCAGTTTCATGAATGGTTGAATGGTTGTCTCCACTGGACCTGCAACCAGGGAAGGCCGTGTGCGACAATGCTGCAAACCTGGGTGCGGCCCTTCGCTGGGGCAATGTCACACACGTGCCTTGTATGGCTCACGTGTTGAACCTGGTTGTCCAGCAATTTTTAGCCCACTATCCCGGACTAGATGGCCTTCTGCAGAGGGCACGGTCGCTGTGTGCTCACTTCCGCCGTTCGCATCCCGCAGCTGAACGACTTACATCTCTACAGAAGTCGTTGGGCCTGCCAGTTCACCAGCTGAAATGCGATGTGCCGACATGGTGGAATTCAACTCTGCACATGTTGCAGTGACTGTGGCAGCACCGACAAGCCCTGGTGCAATGCGTTCTGACGTATAGCCTGGGCCAACGAGATCCAGAGGTGGGGCAAATCACGCTGCAGGAGTGGTCTCAGATCAGGGACCTATGAAGTTGACGCGCCCCCTGGGCTGTGGGGTACCCGGAGCCGGGCCGGTAGACGCTGGGGGTTGTAGTCACTGTGGCGGTGACCCGGTCCGTGACCCAGGGCGGTCAATCCAAGGGTAATTTGCATATATGGGTTTTATAATGTCCGACTACGCCACCTGTGGAGTGCGGCCAAAGGGGCCGCCGCTGCGGAACAGTCCTCTGAAGCTGGTGGTTTTGCAGCAATGGTATTATTACTCCCCACAGGAAGAGTGTAGCTTCAGGGCAGTGTGGGTGGATTATGGTGGTTGTAGTGCAGGGAGTCAGTAATGAACACAGAGTCCGTGTGATGCAGTCCCAAGATCTTTACTCACAGTTGTTGCAGTCCAGATTACAGGTACCAGAGCAATCTCCCCCGTCGTGCTGTGCGTACTCAGTGAGGGGCTCTGTCCACCCCCAGATAGCTCCGGAGTATTTTGCAGGACCCCCTTCTGTGTGTCCTTTCTCTGGCCTTCTCCCTGCACCTCACACCCAGTGACACTTCTATCCGGTATCCTCGGGCCTTGGCGGGCGACGTGTGTTCCGTCCCTTGGGTCCTATGTGGCTACCTTCTTAGTGAGACTGGTGTGGACTTTGGCCTGCAGTACATGAAATGCTGCAGCCTTCGGTTTCTAGTTGAGCCTTGCTGTTTCTCCGTTAGTTGAGGGACCTGTTCCCCTTATCTGGCCTGACCCCTCCACCTCCTAGTAGAAGCGGGCGTATGGGTGGCCTTCTGCACGGCCCATACCCCTAGGGTCCCTTCGGTTCCTGGAGCCTTCCTGCTCCCACTCCTCTCTTCTCTCCTTCAGTCCTGGGCCTCCCAGGCTAGGCCCTTCTCCGGAGCAGAGCTCATGCAGAACCTCTGCTCCTGTCACTTCTCCTCCTCTGACTGGCTTGCTCTTTCTAAGATAGCTTCCTATTTATACTCTCCCTGTCATGTGCTCCCCTAAGCTGCTTTCTCCACCCACACCCACTACATAGGACCCTCCCGCCAGCTAGGGACCTGGGACTGTGCTCTCCCTTAGGAGCAATCTCGCCCTACCCCCACTGCGGGTATGTGTTGGATGCAGGTGTTAGGGTCCCGATCCATACTCCTTCCTTACCTGAGGGTGAGATACCACACCTCTGGGTGAGATGCAGTACCTCTGTGTCGACTGAACCCTCATGGGCGCCACACACCCTGCTGCACAGTTTTGAAATGGCGACGAAGATGTTTAGTGCTGACTATGTCATTATCAGCATGACTATTCCGGTGATTTATATGCTGGAGCACACGTTAAACAGAATTCAGAGTCAGGTGGTGGGACAAGAGGAGGTGGAGGAAGTAGAGGAGGAGTCGTATGCGGAAGGGATAACATCTCCAAGGTCCAGACGGTCGGCAGCACCAAGGCAGCAGGCATGGGAGGGTGGGGGAGAGGGATTAACCAGGGCGCATGGTAGCAGCCAAACTGTTGAGGAAGGTGCAGCAGCCGAGGAAGAAGTGGAGGACGAACTGGTGATGGGCATGTAAGACTCATCAGATGAGGGAGACCTTGATCACATTTCTGCTGTGTGAGGTTGGGGGGAGAGGGCAGAGGAAGGAAGCATGATTCTTACCTCGCTACCAACACAACAAGGACTTGGTCCTCCTGGATGCGCAAGACACATGCCTTCTTGCTGCACTACCTACAACATGACCCTTGGATTGTCAGAATTCGAAGCAATCCCGGCTACTGGGTTGCCCCGGTACAAAAGTAAATTTGCCGAAATAATTCCTGCCATAGAAAGGGATTCACGCTTGCAGGAGTATCAGCAGAGGCTGTTGCAGAATCTTACATGTGCTTTTCCACAAAACACCAGTGGTGCACGTAGTGAATCTCACAGTTCTAACTTGCAAACTGTCGAGTTTTCATCACTCAAACCGTAACAGTAACACAGTATCTGCTGGTAACAGCAATTTTGTGGAATCGTTTCACCACTTTTTTAGACCATCCTTTGCAAGGCCACAGGAGACAAGAAGTCGGACACATAGTCAACGCCTAGAGAGGATGGTACAGGAGTATCTCCAAGTGAACATCGAAGCCATGACTGTGTCACTGGACCCTTGCTCATTTTGGGATTCCAATCTGGAAAAATGTCCGGAGCTCGCCACTCACGCCTTGGAGATCTTGTCATGCCCTGCAGCCAGCGTTCTCTCTGAACGTGTGTTCAGCGCTGCTGGTGGTGTGCTGACAGATAAGCGCACGCGGCTCTCCACTGAGAATGTAGACAGTCTCACGTTCATAAAGATGAACAAATCATGGATCCGTAAGGACTTTTCTACCTCTGTGTCATCCTGGGGAGACTAAAAGCTTGAGGATTTGGTAAAATCACCTCACCAACCGTTTTAAGCAACTTTGGGGCAATTGATGCCACTTAAGTGGTGTCTGTGCCACAATTTTTGGAAAAAATGGAGACTCTTTTTGGAGTCCACTTGCTGTGTTTTACGTGACGTTTCATCATCAATTCCAGGTGGGTTGGGTCGCCCCCCCCCCTTTTAACTGTAAGAAACTACATACACTATGGCTTGGGGTAACACAGATGGTTGAGTCTGAAGAGCTGTTTACTCAGAGGTCTGCTCCAAAGCTTCAGTGTCTGCTAGTCAGCGTAGAATTTTTAACTGCATCTAGCCTAGGCAATACTTTTGGCGTAGTAGCCCAGCTGCGAAGCAAGCTGCACCCCCTGTGTATCTAATAAGAATTTTTAAATGCATCTAGCCTAGGCAGACTGTGGGGAACCCCAACCAAACCCAGACGCTCAGCTGCCCTACCGCCCCCCTTTCCTTGACAATACAATAATGTAACTCTTACAACTGGATGGGTGAGGATCGGTCACAGCTTTATTAACTCTTTATAGTCATTCCATTAGAAAGGCATTTTATTTCTAAAATAATTCAGCTTGTTGCAGCATGCCCTGGGTCTCCACACCGGCAAGTTGGCCAACAAGTGTAACTCTCCAACATGTCCTTTCTATTTCCAGGCCACGGAGGATCCTGCGTACTCGTATGCAGGACTCTGACCCCCATCCATCACTCTTAACGCTTGTTCCACTCCGTCCTGGAGTCCTGACAGGAATATGTCCAGTCCAATATCCATTAAGTGAACACCGTCGGACCGTATGAGGCCTGCTTTATCTCCTTCCAGTTGTCGGTGTTGTATCACTACACCGCCTCTGTCTCTTCTAAATTTTGCCATTCAAATATTTACTACCCGCCTTGTCCGTTCGATGGCCGTGATGTCTCGCGCACCTTGCCATACCGCTATCGGCACAATCTCTGACCATATTATAGTTAGTTTTGTGAAAAATTCTCTGAAGCGCTCAGTGTCTAGTTTCATTATTGCCATTAGTTATGCGCTCTTGTGATGACCTTGGTCCTTTCCCCCGGCCTGTATAACTAAGATGACCGGACCTCTTGCCTCTCTCCCTACCTTGATTACCTCCATTAGTACCTGTGGCCATAGCAGGCCTCTAATACCTCTCCAGTTGAAATATGTGTTATGAAACTCTAATTTCCTCCCGCCTGGGCGGACTTTCGCCCTTTTTTCTGCCCAATATATATACGAGTGGCCTATCACCCACACTGTTGGTTTAATGTCACCTGTAAAAGAAACAAACCACGTTAGGATAACAAGTCCGGTCTTATGTATCTCGCCAAACACGTGGATCGCCATCTCCCTATCCTCTGAACTTCCGTTTCTGACAGTCCTGCTCTTGCTGCTTCCGTGGCCACACCTATGCGGAATGAGTGTGTCCCATAATCTTTGGGGTGGTTCCCTGACGATGTTATGCATTTATTAAATATAGCTTGGAACTGGTATCTTGTTAATGGCATTCCATCAATGTGCGATAGGAAGAAATTACTTTGTGATCTGATGGTTATATATGTTTATACTATTGTTACCCGACTCAGTGTACCGTTTGTGGGTTGTAGAAGTACCCAAGTGCCCCTGCCCGCTGAAACCGTTTTCAATTGGCGTATGCGTAGACGTATTGCATTATTGGCTATGACTACGTCCTGGTGTAATAAGACTCCACTGGTGGTAAGTTTGGATTGAGGGACTAATTCGCTTATGCATAGCGCCCCGAAGAAGGCGATTGCAAATGCAGTAGACAGTAGTGTTGCTTCAAATTGTGAGTGTCATGTTAATGGTGTTAGGGATATGATGTGAGAAATCAGTTTTAGTGACACGGGGCGGGACGTTTACACTCCTGACTTGGCTGACCCCTTTTCCACCCTTTTATGGATTGTCTGATGATGAATCTCTTTGTCACATCTCCCCAATTCAGTAGTTGGAAGTGAAATGCTACTCCTGTCAGACACCGCTGCGCTGACGCCCCTGATATGCCCCTCATCATTAGCTGGTGGAGAAATTCTATGGTGACTTGCAATCTGGCTTGTTCACATTGGTCAACCCGCCTGCCTGCTACTAGTCGTGTCCACTCTTCCCATGCCTTACTGTATGCTTGCCACATAGACGAGGCAACTGACGCTCTGATTAATGGCATCAACTATTCGCCACTAGATCCCATAGGGAGGGTGGGAAACTGTTGCCCAATGGGTGGGTGTTGGGGAGGAGCTCTGTGAAAATCTGCCATTTGAATTGTGATAAAGCGTTAGCAGCAGCTTTAGACCCCTCAGCATCGTGGCTAGCTCGGACCCATACATTGTGTTTTAGGCACAGGATTGCTGGCTGGCGTAGTAGGCCTAGCACTGGGGGAGACGATGATGCCATCTTATTAATGCAGTGCGTTAGGCTGGTGTTTTTTGTTATGAAGCGTATATTTTTGTTAGCCAGGCACGCGTCCCATATTTCTAATATGCCCAAAATTATTTTCCAGGCAAGATGCAGCTAAAAATTATTATTACTTTCAAAGCTGGTGGAGCTTAGTATAGATGGCCTAATACAATGAGTACCACACACTGCTAATATGCCCAAAATTATTTTCCAGGCAAGATGCAGCTAAAAATTATTATTAATTTCAAAGCTGGTGGAGCTTGGTATAGATGGCCTAATACAATGAGTACCACACACTGCTACTATGCCCAAAATTATTTTACAGGCAAGACACAGCTAAAAATTATTATTAATTTTAAAGCTGGTGGAGCTTAGTATAGATGGCGCAATAGAATGAGTACCACACACTGCTAATATGCCCAAAATTATTTTACAGGCAAGATGCAGCTAAAAATTATTATTCATTTCAAAGCTGGTGGAGCTTGGTATAGATGGCCTAATACAATGAGTACCACGCACTGCTACTATGCCCAAAATTATTTTCCAGGCAAGATGCAGCTAAAAATTATTACTCATTTGAAAGCTGGTGGAGCTTAGTATAGATGGCCTAATAGAATGAGTACTACACACTGCTAATATGCCCAAAATTATTTTACAGGCAAGATGCAGCTAAAAATTATTATTAATTTCAAAGCTGGTGGAGCTTGGTAAAGATGGCTTAATACAATGAGTACCACACACTACTACTATGCCCAAAATTATTTTCCAGGCAAGATGCAGCTAAAAATTATTATTAATTTCAAAACTGGTGGAGCTTGGTATAGATGGCCTAATACAATGAGTACCACACACTGCTACTATGCCCAAAATTATTTTCTGAGCTAGATGCAGATAAAAAATATTTGTAATATGCAAGCTGGTGGAGCTTAGTATAGATGGACTAATAGAATAAGTCCCACTCACTGCTACAAGCCCAAAATTATTTTCCGAGCTAGATGCAGATAAAAATTATTTGTAATTTGCAAGCTGGTGGAGCTTAGTATAGATGGACTAATAGAATAAGTCCCACACACTGCTACAAGCCCAAAATTATTTTCCGAGCTAGATGCAGCTAAAAATTATTTGTAATTTGCAAGCTGGTGGAGCTTAGTATAGATGGACTAATAGAATAAGTCCCACACACTGCTACAAGCCCAAAACTATTTTCCGAGCTAGATGCAGATAAAAATTATTAGTAATTTGCAAGCTGGTGGAACTTAGTATAGATGGCCTAATAGAATGATGCTATGCCCAAAAGGTATTACTTGGCTAGGTGCAGTAAAAAAAATTGTATTCTATACACAGGTGGTGTAGCTTGCAACACAGATACGCTACTCCACTGACTAACACACACTGCAAGAGGCCAAAAAGGATTTGCTTAGCTAGATTTAGCCAAATGCTGTGAAAAACACTTGCACAGCACTGGCACAGACCTGCCTGGCAAAAAGTCCTAGGAAATGCTGTAACCTAGTCCTCAAAAGGACTGCAATTACAACTAGTCATTACTCCCAAGCTGTCTATTTAAGAGCACAGACCTGCCTGCTAAAAGTCGTAGGAAATGCTGTAACCTAGTCCTCAAAAGGACTGCAATCACAACTATTCCCTACTCCCAAGCTATCTGTATATTTCTGAGAAAATTGGCTTGAAATTAACACTGAAAGTATAGTGCACACAGCAACAGCGGTGCCGTCTAACACGCAGCTGCAGCAGTGAGAAAATGGTGGCGACGGGGAAAATGGCTGCGTCTTATAGGGCAAGGACATGTGACATACACAGCCAATGACACATGCCCTTGCTTGTGTGAAAAAAAGCACTTCGCTGCGTGTGTGCGCTGCTGATAGACTGACAGATTGCACCTCCCCACTGTAAATACGGGAAAGAGAAAAAAAAATGGAGATCTTCATTATTTATGCAGAAATCCATCCCCTGTCCCTCCCCCCGCCCTGCTGTACACTCAAACTGCGTATTAACATTGATTATCAGCATTACTGTGAAAAAATCCAGTTATGATTTTGGTGCACGAACAGTTATCGAACATAACCTCGAACAGCCGGATTTTTTTCAAATCGTTCGTGTTCGCCGAACGGCTCGAACACCGCTCAAAACAGCTCGGATTTGAGATTCGCGAACAGTTAGAGTCGAACACCGCTCATCTCTAATTTTAACCACACATAAAACACCAAAAAGTCGTTAAAACTAAAGAATATAACTTTGGATGCTGTACCACCCACAAAAAATGCACCAAAAATAAATTGAAATGTCGTATGAGCACTAAAATGGTCTCCATAAAAATGGAAGCTCAGGTCTACAGTTACAAGGCTCAGAAAATGGTGTCACAAACCAATTATTTTTGTTTACAAAGTTTTAAATGATTTTTTACCACTAAATTCTAAAAAAAATCTTTATAAGTTTGGTATCACCATACTCTGACCTAAAGAATAATACTGCTGGCCATTTTTACCAAATAATACATGTCATAATGAATTGTCTTTTTTTCACCATTTTACCACTTTTGGACTTTTTTTTCCGTTTTTCAGTACATTATATGGTAAAGTGATTGTTGTCCATCAAAACTAGAATTCGATCTGCTAATTCAAGTCCTGAAATGACTGTAAGCTAAAAAATAAAAGGATATGGATCTTGGAAGAAGGGGAGTAAAAACTGAAGGTTCCAAAATGGAAAATTTCCCAGTCATTAAAGCATTAAATAAGTCTGAGATAGACGTATATCAGAAGTATATAATAACCATGAGGTCTATTTATGCCTCCTGCCTTCTAGGTTTCTTCTGTCCATATACAGTGAGCGCCCTCTAGTGGTAGCTCCACATAGACAAAATTGTATAATTTGTGTGATGTGGATGGAAAATGTTGGCAAAGTATTTTGGATGGAGGTCAAGGGGCAGAATTTGTTCACTAATGCTCTTCAAATTGCTGATATTTCTATACTTACATATGAGATGATAATTATGTTCCATGTACAACAGGAAAGAAATCAAACAAGTGTTACTCGAGAGATTAGAAAAGGAAAAGAAAGAGCTGGATGAGATAGAGAAATCTCTGTAAGTGCTTTTATTCAGGAAGAAATTATATAACCCTGTCTGTACATACTATATAGTCATTTCTCAGTTTAGGAGATGTATAGGACACAAATTAGATACATTTTATTTATTTGACTGTTTAAAATGGTACCAGGAGAAATAGACCATGGCTCAGCATTTGTATATGGCTCCATTAGAAAGACATGAGTTACATTTATAAGTATGTATGCTTTCTATAGCATACCTCCTGTCTAGGATGCCGGATTTGGGAAGATGTCCCAGGAAGTCGGCACATTTCTTATCTGTATCCTCATAGATATGGTTGAATAGAATAGTGGAGCAGAAAGCTGTCAGCTCCCTGCACCACCACACGGCCTATGTTCTCCACGCCTTCTAAGGTCTGGTGCAGAAGACATAGTGATGTCACTAGATCATGTGTGGCACCCCAGGGGTCTGGTTTCCCACAGTAATGTAATGTTATGTCTGAGAGCAGGTGGGAGGTCCCTTGGTCAGGAATCCTATGCATGCCACACCTCCTGCCCAGTCCTGGGAGGGGAAGAACTTCCCCTGTATAAACCCGGGGCTGAGGCAGGGTTAGAGGTAGAGAAGAGAAGCAGCATAGGAAGAAACAGCAGAAGCTCAGTGGGAGCAATACTACTACGAGTCAGGGGCTGGCAGCTGCAGAGCTCGCCCTGACTGAGAAGCTTTCTTACCAGACCCGGCGTCCGAGGCTGTGGGGACTAACTCTTACCCAGCAGCAGAAGCCGACCGGCAGGGGATTTCAGGTCCTCAGGCCCAGAAACCCGAAGGCACGGTCACACGCGTGGGACCAGCACCGCCATCGTGGAGCGGAAGCCATAGAAGGCCCCGAGTCACCGGCCATACGGGTGAGCACCACACGGTACACTCAGGGACGTGGGCTACTTATATCCGCTTCTAGCAAGGTAGCCAGAAGAGTACAGTCAGTTTGGGAGGCCTACAACTCCGCCTGGCCAGGGGAGATCCCATCTGCTCAAGGACTGACCAGGCCCCGTTCGCTAGCAAGTACTCCGGGAGGGTCTATCGTTGTTACCAGTAAAGACCCTGAATTACACCGCACCGTCTCTGAGTGGTTCCTGCTACCCCCATCTTCCACGTCGGCTGCCCTGAGGCCATACCCCTCCCGTTGGGGGTTATACTATCATGCTGCACAATTCTACACCGGCCTCAGCGGTCTGCCCTGCAGCGGCAGCTCCATAGCTGCAAATCAACGGGTGGCGTAGTCGACACTCAAATAACATCTATCAAGACTGCCACACACTGAATTTGACTCCCTGGGCACGGACCGGGTCCCCGCCACTCGGAGACTACAACCCTCATCTGATCCGGTTCCGGGTAAGCCCCGTGCGCGAGACGCTGCGCGACACAGCAGGCCCAGGGGCGCGTCAACTTTGGCGTAGTCGGCAGGATTTCGTGCCCGCAACCACCGGGTACTGCGTGCCTGAAAAAGAGACTTTTAAAACTTACCATCCGTGAAGTTTTCCCGCCATCGGTGAGGATTCCCGCCATCCGGCGCCATTTTCAGCCTTCTTCCCGCCATCTGTGAAGATTCCCGCCATCCGGCACCATCTTCAGCCTTCTTCCCGCCATCCGTGGAGTTTTCCCGCCGTTGGACGCCATCTTGAGGACGCCGCGCGGGAAGAAGAGGGGCGTGGACTCCGAAAAGCCCGCGAGAACTGAAGCCCCGCCTCACGTCCGGACGTTGCGTAAGGTCCTGGAAGGAGCCCAGCAGACGCCGACGTCACCGGAACGCGACGGAAGGTCCTCAACCCTGACGATCCACTGCGGAGCCGCGGCCTACGGAAGAGGATCATCGCAAGGTAGGCCACGGTCCACTAGGGGGGAGAAGGATGTCGGATACGGAGGAGAGTTTCACCGCTTCAACCCCCGCCAGCGCCACCGCTGTCGCGGTCATGCCTTTCACCATGCCCTATATCCCGGGGGCAGCCTGGCTACCCCAGTACTCAGGGGAGTCACATACCCTGCAGGACTTTAGAGAAAGGCTGGATAGCCTCTTCCAGGTGTACCCCCTCACAGAGGAGCAAAAAGTGAGCATCCTGGTGGCCCAATTAACCGGAGCAGCCCGAAGGGAGGTAAAGTCCTGACCACCTGGGGGGAGGACTGTCGCAGGGATACTAACCCGGCTGAGGGACACCTTTGATACCCGCACCTCAGCCGAGATCAAGCTTAGATTCTACGGGTGCAAACAGCGGGCCCATGAGAGTATAAGGGACTATGCCCTGAACCTACAAGAGGCCCTGAGAGCCGTTAAGCAGACCGACCCTGACGGCGTGGGAGACGAGGACAGGCTGTTGACTGAACAATTTATAGAGGGTTTATATTGCAATGCCCACCGAACCCAGTTGCGGGCAATGGCCCTACAGGACCCTCATCTGGGATTTGCACAGTTCAAGGACAGAGCCATCCGGGTGCTCCGAGAACCGGCACCGGATGGCGTTGTGACCCACAGGCGCCCAGCTATCACTTACCACCAGGAGGCGGCGCCCTTGTCGGCAGGGCCTGTAGGGGCTGATGCGCAGGCTTTGAACAATGACCCGGCTCCAGACCTGCACCATCAGGTCCAAGAGCTAGCTAAAAGCGTTGCTGCGTTAACCCGAACTGTGCAGTCTTTACAGGCTTCCACTCCAGGGAAGATCCAGCTGGCATCCGGACCGGAGAACATCCCGTGGCGTCGACCAAGGAGGACCCCACCGGCCAGAGGAAGACCCAGTGACCGGTACAACGAGGACGGACGACCCATCTGCCGCCGCTGCAATCAACCCGGACATATGGCAAGGTACTGTCCTTTAAACTGGCACAACCTGGGGGTAGAGGGCCAACCCCCAGGAAAAAGATCACCAGGCCCATCGAACTGGCGCGACAAATATGTCGGAGGACGTTCAGTCTTGCCTGTGGTACTGGATGGCATCCCTATGAGTGCCCTACTGGACACCGGGTCACAGGTCACCACCATCCCGTACGTGCTCTTCAAGCAGTACTGGAATGACTCGGATATAACCCGCTACCCTGACGACGACTTGAGTATCATCGCCAGCAATGGTCAGCCCGTGCCACAGATCGGATTTAAAGAGGCGACCATTAAAATTGGTAGAGTCGAACTAGCAGCACAGGGACTGATTATTGTAGACATTGACAAACACGAGAGTCACCCAAAGATAACGCTAGGAACTAATGTAATTGAAAATTGTCTTGCAGAGGTGATTTTCCTTTTACAGCAGGTTGCCAAGAACGCCAGCTCCGGCGAGCAGCGGGTGCTCCAGAAAGAGATCCGGGCACTGATGCGACGGCAACAGGTGGAACTCTCCGGCGGTGAGATTGGTAGCGTAAGAATGTGTGACCCTTTTCCTATTGCCATGCCCCCAAAAAGTGAAATGATGATTTGGTGCCGGGCAGCTATTGGTCTGAGAGGTAGAGATTACCAGGCAATGGTAGAACCAGTTTACTCAGACAGTAGGCCCACCATCTTGACAGCACGGGGGGTGGTTAATGTACGCCATGGGAGGGTGCCCGTTCGCATAATCAATATCGGGAAGAGGGAAGTGTACCTGCCCCGGTATGCCACGCTAGCCAAATTATATACCATTAACCAAAATGCTATACAATCTGTGGAACCCTTGCCTCCATCTCACCCGGAGGAAGGTAACGGCTCTAAGAAAACAATGGAGGACTGGTGTCAGCAACTACATTTGGGTACTGACTCCACTCCCTCACATCAGAAACAGGGAGTCTATCGGGTGGTTCAAGAGTACGAGAGAGTGTTTAGTAAACACCCGTTAGACTTCGGGCGAGTCAAGGGGGTAGAACACCACATCCCCACGGGAGACCATCCTCCCATAAAAGAGAGGTATCGACCCGTACCCCCTGCACACTACCAACACGCCAAGGGGATGCTTAGAGACATGAAGGAGGCTGGGGTGATCAGGGATAGCTGTAGCCCCTGGGCAGCTCCACTAGTCTTAGTCAGTAAAAAAGACAACACCATGAGGATGTGTGTAGATTACCGGAAAATCAACCGTATCACACACAAGGATGCGTACCCCTTACCAAGGATAGAGGAGTCATTGGCTGCTTTAAGATCTGCTAACTTCTTCTCTACCTTGGATCTCACTAGCGGGTACTGGCAGGTTCCTGTAGCAGAGGCGGACCGGGAGAAGACCGCATTCACCACCCCGATGGGACTTAGCGAGTTCACCTGCATGCCGTTCGGACTCTGCAACGCACCAGGAACCTTCCAATGACTAATGGAGTGTTGTCTGGGCCACAGAAACTTCGAGACGGTCCTGTTGTACCTGGACGATGTCATCGTATATTCCAAGATGTATGAGGACCACCTGAAACACCTGGCGGAAGTGTTCGAAGCTCTGGCGAGTTACGGCCTAAAGGTGAAACCCTCCAAGTGTCACCTCCTGAAACCAAAGGTGCAGTACCTGGGACACGTGGTGAGCGCTGACGGAGTGGCTCCCGACCCTGATAAGATCACCGCAATTAAGGAATGGCCAAGCCCCTCCAGCGTAAAAGAAGTGCGGCAGTTCCTCGGGTTGGTAGGCTACTACCGAAGGTTTATTCCCGGTTTCACCAAAAAGGCAGCACCTATGCAGGACCTCCTGATAGGCCAGTCCCGGAAGGCCAAGAACCAGAAGCCGCCCTTCAGATGGGAGGAGCTGGAAGAAGAGTCCTTCCGCCAGCTGAAGATGGCCCTCACGGGGGACGAAATCCTGTCGTACCCGGATTATAGCCAGCCCTTTATCCTCTACACCGACGCCAGTAACATCGGGCTAGGAGCCGTACTGTCCCAGATCCAGCAGGGGAAGGAACAAGTAATCGCCTACGCCAGCCGAAAGCTGCGACCCACCGAAAGGAACCCCGAGAATTACAGCTCATTTAAGCTAGAGTTCCTGGCCGTAGTATGAGCAGTCACCGAGCGCTTTAAGCATTACCTCGCTTCTTCCCGGTTCACCGTGTACACGGATAACAACCCGTTGACACACCTGGACACGGCAAGACTCGGTGCCCTGGAGCAGAGGTGGATGGCCCGTCTGTCCAACTACGAGTTCACAATCAAATACCGGGCCGGACGCTCCAATACCAACGCGGACGCCCTGTCCAGGATGCCCAACCGGCCGGACGAATTAGAAGATCCGGAGGGACTGGAAGAAGTTGAACTCCCTGCGTTCCACCGTCATGGGACTATCCAGTATTCCCACCGGGTAAGGAGTAAGCAGGCTGCTACGTTGAACCCCTTACCTCACTACAACTGGGCGGAAACGCAAGACAGCGATCCTGCCGTCCGACTGGTGAAGGAGATGCTGACTCGCCCGGAGGCTTGCCTTGAACCAGACGCTCCGGAGGAAGCCAAACAACTATGGGCAGAGAGGAGTCGACTGTTCCTTTACAAGGGGAAGTTGTGCCGCAGAATGGTTAACTCCCGGACGCATGAACTACTCTGGCAAGTAGTGGTGCCACGAAGAGACGCAGCCATGGTGATGGAGGCATACCACGACGGAGCTGGACACTTCGGGTGGAAGAAGCTGGAGTTCCTGCTGCGCGAGCGATTCCACTGGGTAGGCATGAGGGGAACCATTGAGAAGTGGTGCAGAGACTGTGGCCCGTGCAACCTAAGAAGGAAGGACCGTGCCAGCCAGAAGACTCCCCTGCAGTCCATCGTCACCCGGCAGCCGTTGGAACTGGTAGCCTTGGATCATGTAAAACTGACCCCAAGCAGAAGTGGCTACGTCTACGCACTAACCATCGTGGATCACTACTCCCGGTTCTTGGTTGTCGTCCCCGTCAAGGACTTAACAGCTCGAACAGCAGCGAGAGCCTTCCAGCAGCATTTCTGCCGTCCACACGGGTACCCGGACCAAGTGTTGTCAGACCAGGGACCTGCCTTTGAAGCGGAGGTCTTCCAAGAATTCTGCACTCTGTATGGCTGCCGGAAGATAAGGACGACACCCTATCATCCGCAAACTAATGGACTTTGTGAGAAAATGAACCAGGTGGTAATGGATCTTCTGAAAACGTTGCCCCTGGAAGAACGCAGTCTGTGGCCTGAGAAGCTGCCCGATCTGGTGGACCTATACAACCACATCCCGGTAGGTTCCACCAACTGTACCCCGGCTTACCTAATGAGGGCAAGACCTGGTAAGTTACCTGTTGACCTGGAAATGGGAGTCCTGACACCCGAGGACACTTCACCAGAAGCAGACTGGGACACAGAGAGGCAGCAGCAGTACCGGAGAGTACAGGAGAGCGTGGAGCGAAGTCTCTGTCAGGCTAGGGAAAGACAAGAGAAAACTTACAATCAGTATGCTCCCGCTGTTCCCCTGGTACCCGGAGAGCAGGTCTTGAAGAGGAAGAGACGGCTCCACAAGTTGGACGACCAGTGGGAGAAGGACCCGTACACCGTACTGCCCTCAAGCCACGAGAACCCGAAGGTTTGTACCATCAGTAAAGACGGAGGGGAAACCACAGCCATTGTATCCCGGGACCACCTGAAAAAGTGTCCCGAACAACTGAGGAACCCTGAAGAGGAACAAGAAGACCATCGACCCGTAGAGGAAAGGGAAGATATGGTTAGTACTGTGCTCGGGGACTTCCCTCGGTCTTGGACTCAAGTCAATGGTGCAGTTGTGGTACCCGTACTCACCTTCCTCCAACCAGCATCCCAAGCACCTACGGAGCAACAGGTAGAGCTGGAAGAACAGCCGGTCCAGGAGGCAGAAGACCCCACACCAGCAGACCAGGAGGATCAACCCTCTGCTTGCAGTGAGCCTGCCATATCCCTAGTGAGCCAAAGAGCCGGTAGACAGCTGCCCAGTTTACCCTTGACAGATCCTACACCCTGTAGTTCAGGGCTAGACAGTCAGCTCCGTAGGTCCACTAGGGCCACTAGAGGCCAGTTACCCGCACGTTGGAGGATTTGAAGTGTATAAATTGTTTTATTTATGTTTACCTGTGTATTGTTGCTTGTGTATAATTTTGTGTTTCTAGTTATTTGTAGGAGTCCTTGGTGGATTTACCGGGAATCCCTTGTACATAGATGGAGCGTAACCCAGGATGGACTAAAGACTGTTAAGGACTCGGGGCAGGACAAACCCCTACCTGGTTACGTCTCCCTGTTTTGGTGAAATGGACACCTTGCTTTTCTTCAAAGACTGCACCCGGTTACGGACATGCCGTGACCACCTTTATGTGTTTCTTCTTATTGTACTGTTATTGTTGTTATATCTTGTTATGTTTTTCTAAAATATGTTTAGTCCCGGAGTACTAAATTTCACTAGGGGGGAATGTGGCACCCCAGGGGTCTGGTTTCCCACAGTAATGTAATGTTATGTCTGAGAGCAGGTGGGAGGTCCCTTGGTCAGGAATCCTATGCATGCCACACCTCCTGCCCAGTTCTGGGAGGGGAAGAACTTCCCCTGTATAAACCCGGGGCTGAGGCAGGGTTAGAGGTAGAGAAGAGAAGCAGCATAGGAAGAAACAGCAGAAGCTCAGTGGGAGCAATACTACTACGAGTCAGGGGCTGGCAGCTGCAGAGCTCGCCCTGACTGAGAAGCTTTCTTACCGGACCCGACGTCCGAGGCTGTGGGGACTAACTCTTACCCAGCAGCAGAAGCCGACCGGCAGGGGATTTCAGGTCCTCAGGCCCAGAAACCCGAAGGCACGGTCACACGCGTGGGACCAGCACCGCCATCGTGGAGCGGAAGCCATAGAAGGCCCCGAGTCGCCGGCCATACGGGTGAGCACCACACGGTACACTCAGGGACGTGGGCTACTTATATCCGCTTCTAGCAAGGTAGCCAGAAGAGTACAGTCAGTTTGGGAGGCCTACAACTCCGCCTGGCCAGGGGAGATCCCATCTGCTCAAGGACTGACCAGGCCCCGTTCGCTAGCAAGTACTCCGGGAGGGTCTATCGTTGTTACCAGTAAAGACCCTGAATTACACCGCACCGTCTCTGAGTGGTTCCTGCTACCCCCATCTTCCACGTCGGCTGCCCTGAGGCCATACCCCTCCCGTTGGGGGTTATACTATCACGCTGCACAATTCTACACCGGCCTCAGCGGTCTGCCCTGCAGCGGCAGCTCCATAGCTGCAAATCAACGGGTGGCGTAGTCGACACTCAAATAACATCTATCAAGACTGCCACACACTGAGTTTGACTCCCTGGGCACGGACCGGGTCCCCGCCACTCGGAGACTACAACCCTCATCTGATCCGGTTCCGGGTAAGCCCCGTGCGCGAGACGCTGCGCGACACAGCAGGCCCAGGGGCGCGTCACATGCGTGCAGCGTCCAGCCTCATACATCATAGAATAGAGCAAGCGTGTGGATTCACACTTATCATGGGGACAAGGCATTGTGAGGTTTTTTAGCCATTGCACTATTCTGAGTGTCGTGGGGAGGACACTGGGGAGGGCATTTTGAGGCATTGTTCTGAGTGTGAAGGAGCCCCTTAGGGCATTATACTGTGCAGTCATCATAGTGCGAGGGGCAACATACTGTGTGGGGCTGCAACTTTTTGGAGCATCATGTGTAGGTGCATTGTAGTGTGTGTGTGTAGGGGGTATTATCCTATGGGTGGGAATGCATCACAGGGCTATCATACTGTATGGAGGGACATCGTGGGGGTGTCAATGTCAAGCAGCAGCCGCAAAAGCAAGCAAGATTTTAGGGTGCATAAAAAGTATACAAAATCCTGTGATCATTACGTACTGTTACCCCTCTATAAATCACTTGTGAGGCCTGGAATAAAGGATCCAGTTTTGGGCTCCATGTTTTAAAAAGGATATTCAGAAGTAAGAGTCCGATCAAAGGCGGGCAACTAAATTATTACAAGGGATGGAAGGCCTCTCATATGAGGAGAGGTTGAAAAAGTTGGGTTTGTTTAGATTAGAAAAAAGACACATCAGAGGGGATCTCATTTATAAATATAAGTGTGCTCGATGCAAAGGACTGGAACATGACTTATTCCTTCCAAAGACCATACTAAGGACCAGGGGCACTCATTACAGGTGGAAGAAAGGCGATTCCGGCACTTAAACAGGAAAGGGTTCTTTACAGTCAGAGCAGTAAGACTGTGGAATGCCGACCACAAGAGGTAGTAATGGCTGACACTATAACAGCTTTCAAGAAAGGGCTGTATGATTTCCTCAGAACACATAACATTGTGGGTTGTAGATAATTTAGTGAAAAAACGTATAATTGGCGGAGAAAGGTTGAACTTGATGGACCTAGATCTCATTTCAACCTATAAATGGACCTGACATGTAAACACGAGTGCAGATGAAATAGAAAGTAATTCCCTAAAATCATTCTCATCCCTTCTTTACTTCGTAACATTAAAGTTGAAAAGAAAACCCAAAATGTCACTTTTTTAGATTTTGAACTTACGCACCAAGTACACCCAGTGGCCGCATTACTCAGCTCCGTGACTAATTCTAACTTTAAGAAACAGTTACTTTTATAAATAGAAGAAAAAACTGGATCGGAGTTATATTAAGAAAGAAAAACTGAGGCTCAGATACATAAAGACCGGTGATTTTCGTTGTGGTCTTGATGAGGGACGTGGTGGCGTCAGACGCTCCTGACCCATGATGAGGTGTCTGCCTCTTCATCAATCGGGCATCTGACGAGTGGCATGCAACATTTTGGGAGAAAATTATATCAAAACGCCAAAAGCTGCTAAATATTTGCGCAACTCCAAGTTGTACTAAAATTTTACAATTTATCCCAGAATTCTGGTTAAATTGCTTTGATAAATTCAGGTCTTAGACTGTATCAAAAACTAAAGGGTCCAGTAATAAAACACATTACTTAACCGTCCATCATCCTGAGCTGATGAAAGAAGCTGTAGGGAGAGGAAGCTGCCATTAGATGGGGTGTAGTGTGACTGCAGGGGGCACCACTGAGTGGTGCGATCTCTCCGATATGTCACCTATGTCACATTATTGTGGCTCTGAGGTCGCTGTCATACATTCGCTGCTGGGAAATATTTATCACTACTTTTCTTTTACAACAGAAGGATCCACAAAATCACAGAAAGACTTTTCGGGCCATCTATTCCCGAAAATAGTATTGAGAGTTCATCCATTGAAACCATCCAGTATGTTTGTTATTTTTGGAAATATAATACTATATGACCAGCGTGATATATAAGGTAGTGTTTCCGCTTGACCCAGTGGTGGAGTACAGTGCTTGTAGTGACCCAGCTATTTATTGCTCATACTCGGGGGTCCAGGGCTTTCTATCACTCACTAGTAGTTGTTTTACACCACAGGCGATCCACCTGGCTGACTAGTGGCTCAGCTTAATAATAGCATACCTGGTTTCTCAGGAATTGCTAATAAAGGGCCTGCTTTGTAAAAAACACTTCTAAAGTGAGTAATAATGACTAGAATATATCATTCATATGGAATATAAACTCTTCTATATCGATCATTTTGGTTCCATTCCCCGAGGGTCTACATGAGAGACCATTCACTGTTGTGGAGGGTTAAACCAATAGGCTGAAGTTAATTCTGCTTATTACTATTACTTAGGGTCAGCGTTATGGGGGTCAAACATCTGTAGCCACTCCATGGCGTGATTGCCAACATCGTTTATTCTCATCCCTTCCATAACCCATACCAGTCACATTTATGTGGTTTTCCAATATATAAAAAATTGGCTGAACAAGAGAAATCCCACAAGGACAGTGATTAGCTGCAGCGGTCACATGGGTAGTCGCTAACTTCAGTGCGGTAGTGCAGGATTTATCATGTGAGAAATGGCTCTATTATTATTTTATACCATTTTCTCCATTTTGGTCCAATTATACAAATTCTAAGCGGTCTTCTGTTTGCTTATGGGGCTGTCCAGTTGGGAAACGCGTTGAGTGATTTGGTTACAATATGTTTAGCGCTGATTGGGGCTTTGTCTTTTAGGCTACAATCACTATTAATGCCATATATGAGAACTTGCTCTCTACTGTTTGGATTTCTACCTGTGTCCTGATATGCCCCTTCTGTAATTTGACTTAACAACTGTGACCTGTTCCCCTATGCAAAAGATTGTTTGGGTCCATTGGGATAATTCAGGCCAGTCTTTGAGCAGTGACGCCATCTGGGTTTTCTAGGGTGCCAACCTCTACGGTTAGGTAGGATATGTATTAGGGTCAGTTTGGGACCCCACATCGTCAGATGTTATGAAGCGCCCCTGGGCCTGTGTCGCACTGCGTTGCGCACGCGGGAGCTTACCCGGAGCCGGATCTCTTGAGGGTTGTAGTCTCGTGGCGGTGATCCGGTCCGTGCCCAGGGAGTCAGACTAAGTGGCGCTGTATTAGCGGTAGATGTTGGACGACTACGCCACCCGTTGAATGCAGCTATGGAGCTGCCGCTGCAGGGCAGACCGCTGAGGCCGGTGGTAGGATTGTGCAGCGTGATAGTATAACCCCCAACGGGAGGGGTATGGCCTCAGGGCAGCCGACGTGGACGATGGGGGTAGCAGGAACCACTCGGAGACGGTACGGTGTAGTTCAGGGTCTTTACTGGTGACAAAGATAGACCCTCCTGGAGTACTGGCTAGCGATTGGGGCCTGGTCAGTCCTTGAGCAGATGGGATCTCCCCTGGCCAGGCGGAGTTGTAGGCCTCCCAAACTAACTGTACTCTTCTGGCTACCTTGCTAGAGGCGGGTAAAAGTAGCCCACGTCCCTGAGTGTGCCGTGTGGTGCTCACCCGTATGGCCGGTGACTCGGGGCCTTCTAGTAGCTTCCGCTCCACGACGGCGGTGCTGGTCCCATGCGTGTGACCGTGCCTTCGGGTTTCTTGGCCAGAGGACCTGGAATCCCCTGCCTGACGGATTCTGCTGCTGGGTAGGAGTTAGTCCCCACAGCCTCGGACTCCGGGTCCGGTAAGAAATCTTCTCAGTCAGGGCGAGCTCTGCAGCTGCCAGCCCCTGACTCCTTGTAACACTGCTCCCACAGAGCTCTTGATTTTCTGTTCCTATATTTGCTTCTTTTCTCTGTCTCTACTTCTTCTCTACTCACTAACCCTGCCTCAGCCCCAGGTTTATATAGGGGAAGTCCTTCCCCTCCCAGGACTGGGCAGGAGGTGTGGCATGCATAGGATTCCTGACCAAGAGACCTCCCACCTGCTCTCAGACATAACATTGCTGTTACTGTGGAAACCAGACCCCTGGGGTGCCACATTCCCCCCTAGTGAAATTTAGTACTCCGGGACTAAACATATTTTAGAAAAACATAACAAGATATAACAATAACAATACAATAAAGAAACACATAAAGGTGGTCACGGCATGTCCGTAACCGGGTGCAGTCTTTGAAGAAAGCAAGGTGTCCATTTCACCAAAACAGGGAGACGTAACCAGGTAGGGGTCTGTCCTGCCCCGAGTCCTTAACAGTCTTTAGTCCGTCCTGGGTTACGCTCCAACTATGTACACAGGATTCCCGGTAAATCCACCAAAGACTCCTATAAACAACTAGAAACACATAATTATACACAAGCAACAAGAAAAACAGGTAACCACAAATAAAACAATTTATACACTTCAAATCCTCCAACGTGCGGGTAACTGGCCTCTAGTGGCCCTAGTGGACCTACGGAGCTGACTGTCTGGCCCTGAACTACAGGGTGTAGGAGCTGTCAAGGGTAAACTGGGCAGCTGTCTACGGGCCCTTTGGCTCACTAGGGATATGGCAGGCTCACTGCAAGCAGAGGGTTGATCCTCCTGATCTGCTGGTGTGGGGTCTTCTGCCTCCTGGACCGGCTGTTCTTCCAGCTCTACCTGTTGCTCTGTAGGTGCTTGGGATGCTGGTTGGAGGAAGGTGAGTACGGGTACCACAACTGCACCATTGACTTGAGTCCAAGACCGAGGGAAGTCTCCGAGCACCGTACTAACCATATCTTCCCTTTCCTCTACGGGTCGATGGTCTTCTTGTTCCTCTTCAGGGTTCCGTAGCTGTTCAGGACACTTCTTCAGGTTATCCCGGGATACAATGGCTGTGGTCTCCCCTCCGTCTTTACTGATGGTACAGACCTTCGGGTTCTCGTGGCTTGAGGGCAGTACGGTGTACGGGTCCTTCTCCCACTGGTCGTCCAACTTGTGGAGCCGTCTTTTCCTCTTCAAGACCTGCTCTCCGGGCACCAGGGGAACAGCGAGAGCATACTGGTTGTAAGTTTTCTCTTGTCTCTCCCTAGCCTGACAGAGACTTCGCTCCACGCTCTCCTGTACTTTCCGGTACTGCTGCTGCCTCTCTGTGTCCCAGTCTGCTTCTGGTGAAGTGTCCTCGGGTGTCAGGACTCCCATTTCCAGGTCAACAGGTAACTTACCAGGTCTCGCCCTCATTAGGTAAGCCGGGGTACAGTTGGTGGAACCTACCGGGATGTGGTTGTATAGGTCCACCAGATCGGGCAGCTTCTCAGGCCACAGACTGCGTTCTTCCAGGGGCAACGTTTTCAGAAGATCCATTACCACCTGGTTCATTTTCTCACAAAGTCCATTAGTTTGCGGATGATAGGGTGTCGTCCTTATCTTCCGGCAGCCATACAGATTGCAGAATTCCTGGAAGACCTCCGCTTCAAAGGCAGGTCCCTGGTCCGTCAGCACTTGGTCCGGGTACCCGTGTGGACGGCAGAACTGCTGCTGGAAGGCTCTAGCTGCTGTTTGAGCCGTTAAGTCCTTGACGGGGACGACAACCAAGAACCGGGAGTAATGATCCACGATGGTTAACGCGTAGACGTAGCCACTTCTGCTTGGGGTCAGTTTTACATGATCCAAGGCTACCAGTTCCAACGGCTGCCGGGTGACGATGGACTGCAGGGGAGTCTTCTGGCTGGCACGGTCCTTCCTCCTCAGGTTGCACGGGCCACAGTCTCTGCACCACCTCTCGATGGTTCCCCTCATGCCTACCCAATGGAACCGCCCGCGCAGCAGGAACTCCAGCTTCTTCCATCCGAAATGCCCAGCTCCATCGTGGTATGCCTCCATCACCATGGCTGCGTCTCGTCGTGGCACCACTACTTGCCAGATTAGTTCATGCGTCCGGGAGTTAACCATCCTGCGGCACAACTTCCCCTTGTAAAGGAACAGTCTACTCTTTTCTGCCCACAGTTGCTTGGCTTCCTCCGGAGCGTCTGGGTCAAGGCGAGCCTCTGGCCGAGTCAGCATCTCCTTCACCAGCCGGACGGCAGGGTCACTGTCTTGTGTTTCCGCCCAGTTGTAGTGAGGTAAGGGGTTAAGCGTAGCGCCTTGCTTACTCCTTACCCGATGGGAATACTGGATAGTCCCATGACGGTGAAACGCGGGGAGTTCGACTTCTTCCAGTCCCTCTGGATCTTCTCCTACGTCCGGTAGGTTTGGCATCCTGGACAGGGCGTCCGCGTTGGTATTGGAGCGTCCTGCCCGGTTTTTGATGGTGAACTCGTAGTTGGACAGGCGGGCCATCCATCTCTGCTCTAGGGCACCGAGTCTTGCCGTGTCCAGGTGTGTCAACGGGTTGTTATCCGTGTACACGACGAACCGGGAAGAAGCGAGGTAGTGCTTAAAGCGTTCGGTGATTGCCCACACCACTGCCAGGAACTCTAGCTTAAATGAGCTGTAATTCTCAGGGTTTCTTTCGGTGGGTCGCAGTTTTCGGCTGGCGTAAGCGATTACTCGCTCTTTCCCCTGCTGGATCTGGGACAGCACGGCTCCTAGCCCGATGTTACTTGCGTCGGTGTAGAGGATAAAGGGCTGGCTGTAATCCGGGTACGCCAGGATTTCATCCCCCGTGAGGGCCATCTTCAGCTGGCGGAAGGACTCTTCTTCCAACTTCTCCCATCTGAAGGGCGGCTTCTGGTTCTTGGCCTTCCGGGACTGGCCTATCAGGAGGTCCTGCATAGGAGCTGCCTTTTTGGTGAAACCGGGGATGAATCTGCGGTAATAGCCTACCAACCCGAGGAACTGCCGCACTTCCTTTACACTGGAGGGACTTGGCCATTCCTTAATTGCGGTGATCTTATCAGGGTCGGGAGCCACTCCGTCAGCGCTCACCACGTGTCCCAGGTACTGCACCTTTGGTTTCAGGAGGTGACACTTGGAGGGTTTCACCTTTAGGCCGTAGCTTGCCAGAGCTTCGAACACTTCCGCCAGGTGTTTCAGGTGGTCCTCATAAGTCTTAGAATATACGATGACATCGTCCAGGTACAACAGGACCGTCTCGAAGTTTCTGTGGCCCAGACAGCACTCCATTAATCGTTGGAAGGTTCCTGGTGCGTTGCAGAGTCCGAACGGCATACAGGTAAACTCGTTAAGTCCCATCGGGGTGGTGAATGCGGTCTTCTCCCGGTCCGCCTCTGCTACAGGAACCTGCCAGTACCCACTAGTGAGATCCAAGGTAGAGAAGAAGTTAGCAGATCTTAAAGCAGCCAAAGACTCCTCTATCCTTGGTAAGGGGTACGCATCCTTGTGTGTGATACGGTTGATTTTCCGGTAATCTACACACATCCTCATGGTGTTGTCTTTCTTTTTGACTAAGACTAGTGGAGCTGCCCAGGGGCTACAGCTATCCCTGATCACCCCAGCCTCCTTCATGTCTCTAAGCATCCCTTTGGCGTGTTGGTAGTGTGCAGGGGGTACGGGTCGATACCTCTCTTTTATGGGAGGATGGTCTCCCGTGGGGATGTGGTGTTCTACCCCCTTGACTCGCCCGAAGTCTAACGGGTGTTTACTAAACACTCTCTCGTACTCTTGAACCACCCGATAGACTCCCTGTTTCTGGTGTGAGGGAGTGGAGTCAGTACCCAAATGTAGTTGCTGACACCAGTCCTCCATTGTTTTCTTAGAGCCGTTACCTTCCTCCGGGTGAGATGGAGGCAAGGGTTCCACAGATTGTATAGCATTTTGGTTAATGGTATATAATTTGGCTAGCGTGGCATACCGGGGCAGGTACACTTCCCTCTTCCCGATATTGATTATGCGAACGGGCACCCTCCCATGGCGTACATTAACCACCCCCCGTGCTGTCAAGATGGTGGGCCTACTGTCTGAGTAAACTGGTTCTACCATTGCCTGGTAATCTCTACCTCTCAGACCAATAGCTGCCCGGCACCAAATCATCATTTCACTTTTTGGGGGCATGGCAATAGGGAAAGGGTCACACATTCTCACGCTACCAATCTCACCGCCGGAGAGTTCCACCTGTTGCCGTCGCATCAGTGCCTGGATCTCTTTTTGGAGCACTCGCTGCTCGCCGGAGCTGGCGTTCTTGGCAACCTGCTGTAAAAGGAAAATCACCTCTGCAAGACAATTTTCAATTACATTAGTTCCTAGAGTTATCTTTGGGTGACTCTCGTGTTTGTCAATGTCTACAATGATCAGTCCCTGTGCTGCCAGTTCAACTCTACCAATTTTAATGGTCACCTCTTTAAATCCGATCTGTGGCACGGGCTGACCATTGCTGGCGATGATACTCAAGTCGTCGTCAGGGTAGCGGGTAATATCCGAGTCATTCCAGTACTGCTTGAAGAGCACGTACGGGATGGTGGTGACCTGTGACCCGGTGTCCAGTAGGGCACTCATAGGAATGCCATCCAGTACCACAGGCAAGACTGGACGTCCTCCCACATATTTGTCGCGCCAGTTCGATGGGCCTGATGATCTTTTTCCTAGGGGTTGGCCCTCTACCCTAGGTTGTGCCAGTTTAAAGGACAGTACCTTGCCATATGTCCGGGTTGATTACAGAGGCGGCAGATGGGTCGTCCGTCCTCGTTGTATCGGTCGCTGGGTCTTCCTCTGGCCGGTGGGGTCCTCCTTGGTCGACGCCACGGGATGTCCTCCGGTCCGGATGCCAGCTGGATCTTCCCTGGAGTAGAAACCTGTAAAGACTGCACAGTTCGGGTTAGCGCAGCAACGCTTTTAGCTAGCTCTTGGACCTGATGGTGCAGGTCTGGAGCCGGGTCATTGCTCAAAGCCTGCGCAACAGCTCCCACAGGCCCTGCCGACAAGGTCGCCGCCTCCTGGTGGTAAGTAGTAGTAGGGCGTCTGTGGGTCACAACGCCACCTGGTGCCGGTTCTCGGAGCACCCGGATGGCTCTGTCCTTGAACTGTGCAAATCCCAGATGAGGGTCCTGTAAGGCCATTGCCCGCAACTGGGTTCGGTGGGCATTGCAATATAAACCCTCTATAAATTGTTCAGTCAACAGCCTGTCCTCGTCTCCCACGCCGTCAGGGTCGGTCTGCTTAATGGCTCTCAGGGCTTCTTGTAGGTTTAATGCATAGTCCCTTATACTCTCATGTGCCCGCTGTTTGCACCCGTAGAATCTGAGCTTGATCTCGGCTGAGGTGCGGGTATCAAAGGTGTCCCTCAGCCGGGCCAGTATCCCTGCGACAGTCCTCCCCCCAGGTGGCCAGGACTTTACCTCCCTTTTGGCTGCCCCGGTTAATTGGGCCACCAGGATGCTCACTTTTTGCTCTTCTGTAAGGGGGTACACCTGGAAGAGGCTATCCAGCTTTTCTCTAAAGTCATGCAGGGTATGCGATTCCCCTGAGTACTGGGGTAGCCAGGCTGCCCCCGGGATATAGGGCATGGTGAAAGGCATGACCGCAACAGCGGTGGCGCTGGCGGGGGTTGAAGCGGTGAAGCTCTCCTCCGTATCAGACATCCTTCTCCCCCCTAGTGGACCGTGGCCTACCTTGCGATGATCCTCTTCCGTAGGCCGCGGCTCCGCAGTGGATCGTCAGGGTTGAGGACCTTCCGTCGCGCTCCTGTGACGTCGGCGTCTGCTGGGCTCCTTCCAGGACCTTACGCAACGTCCGGACGTGAGGCGGGGCTTCAGTTCTCGCGCGCTTTCGGAGTCCACGCCCCTCTTCTTCCCGCGCGGCGTCCTCAAGATGGCGTCCAATGGCGGGAAAACTCCACGTATGGCGGGAAGAAGGCTGAAGATGGCGCCGGATGGCGGGAAAACTCCACCGATGGCGGGAAGGAAGCGGAAGATGGCGCCGGATGGCGGGAATCTTCACCACAGGTAAGTTTGAACAGTCTTTTTCAGGCACGCAGTACCCGGTGGTTGCGGGCACGAAATCCTGCCGACTACGCCAAAAGTTGACGCGCCCCTGGGCCTGTGTCGCACTGCGTTGCGCACGCGGGAGCTTACCCGGAGCCGGATCTCTTGAGGGTTGTAGTCTCGTGGCGGTGATCCGGTCCGTGCCCAGGGAGTCAGACTAAGTGGCGCTGTATTAGCGGTAGATGTTGGACGACTACGCCACCCGTTGAATGCAGCTATGGAGCTGCCGCTGCAGGGCAGACCGCTGAGGCCGGTGGTAGGATTGTGCAGCGTGATAGTATAACCCCCAACGGGAGGGGTATGGCCTCAGGGCAGCCGACGTGGACGATGGGGGTAGCAGGAACCACTCGGAGACGGTACGGTGTAGTTCAGGGTCTTTACTGGTGACAAAGATAGACCCTCCCGGAGTACTGGCTAGCGATTGGGGCCTGGTCAGTCCTTGAGCAGATGGGATCTCCCCTGGCCAGGCGGAGTTGTAGGCCTCCCAAACTAACTGTACTCTTCTGGCTACCTTGCTAGAGGCGGGTAAAAGTAGCCCACGTCCCTGAGTGTGCCGTGTGGTGCTCACCCGTATGGCCGGTGACTCGGGGCCTTCTAGTAGCTTCCGCTCCACGACGGCGGTGCTGGTCCCATGCGTGTGACCGTGCCTTCGGGTTTCTTGGCCAGAGGACCTGGAATCCCCTGCCTGACGGATTCTGCTGCTGGGTAGGAGTTAGTCCCCACAACCTCGGACTCCGGGTCCGGTAAGAAATCTTCTCAGTCAGGGCGAGCTCTGCAGCTGCCAGCCCCTGACTCCTTGTAACACTGCTCCCACAGAGCTCTTGATGTTCTGTTCCTATATTTGCTTCTTTTCTCTGTCTCTACTTCTTCTCTACTCACTAACCCTGCCTCAGCCCCAGGTTTATATAGGGGAAGTCCTTCCCCTCCCAGGACTGGGCAGGAGGTGTGGCATGCATAGGATTCCTGACCAAGAGACCTCCCACCTGCTCTCAGACATAACATTGCTGTTACTGTGGAAACCAGACCCCTGGGGTGCCACAGTTACACTTGTAGTTTTCCATAAGGGATCACTACCCGGCCCTGCACTGTGTTGGTTTTAAGTATTGCTCTTTTTAATGAATATCTAATAAAGTATGATTTTATTGGTATATTTTCACTGTGAATATTGATCCTAATCCGCACTGTTACCTGCACATTTACATGAGATTATATATGTTTTATGTATTGTAGAGGCAAAACCACCGAAAATGATGAAAAGGGGAAGACCACCACCCTGATCATGTAAGAGCAGAGATTACTGAGCAAACCTTCTAGATGACATAAGGATAGAGATGATTCCTTTCTACTGTATATATCTGCACAGATAGCGGCCATTTATTGATCACGCATCTTATATGCCGGATTTTTAAGAGGTTTTGGAGGAGTTTTTTCCCTGATGCGTTCTTTGCTGCCTTCTGATTGGACACTGCCATGTTTGGAGAAGTTTCCTTTTGGATCCTCTTCAAAGAAATGACATGCAATTTGTTTTTCTAAACCTCTTCAGAGAAAAAAAAACTAAAAGAATCCTCCTGATATAAAAAGAGTGAATTTCCCATAGAAATGAACTGGAATTGCTTTCCAAGAGTTTCTGAAATAATTTTTGAGGTGAATTTTGGAGAGGATTTTCTTAAAAAGAAACCTTCAAAAAAATGTTATGTGCACATAGTCTTCGTGATGCAACCAATTTTTAGTTTAGGCTGTGTGCACACGTTGCGTTTTTGTTGCTTTTTTTCCACAGGCAATACCTGCTCTCTTGGCAGTAAAGAAGATACTTACAAAAAGCAGGTTTTCCTGATTTTTTTTCTGCATTTTTATTGCTGCGTTTTTCTTGTCTCTTCTGCATGTTGATAGAGTTTAGTGGCCCAAAAAAACCATGATGTAACTTCCTTAGGTGTTTGCACAATAAATGCAGCACTTACTCATTGTTTCCTATGGGTGAAAAAACGCTGAAAGAAGTGACATGCTGCAGTTTGCAAAAGCGCAGCGGTTTCCAAATCAGTCAGTAGTTTTTATAAAAACCATAAATACATAAAAAGTTTTGAAAAACTTGTAAGTTTTTTAGGGAATGAAATTAAATCAACAGTAATTTCACCATTGCTTATTGGGATTTATAGTCACAGCATTCACTGTTCAGTATATATTACATGATAACATTATTCTACAAGTCAAGTACAATTATACTGACAAGACTTATTGTTTTGTTTTACAAACTAATATGCACTTCTGAAGTCACATTCTATGTGATTTGTTTTATAATTCATATAGCATATATACTGTATTTTCTGGACTAGATGTATTTTTTTTAGCAAGAACAAAATTGTGCTTAACCCTTTCACGGCATGCGCCGTATATGTACAGTGCATGGCATGTCTCCCGCTTTGGTACGGGCTATGGCGATGAGCCCGCACCTTTCCAGACACATTACAGCTGATCTGATCATCACTTAAATATCCTACCCTTGTGCATTAAAGTTAGTGATATTGACCCCTCCACTTCTTTACACCAAAAAGGAAGTGTTAATTATTAGTAAATATTTTCTGTTCTCTAAACCTGGGGTGTGTTTTATAATACAGTAATTTGCGTTCTATAGTTTAAAAAATATGTTATACCTCCTGCCCGAGCACAGGTCAGGGATGTAATTACTAGAGTTAAAAGGCTTCTCGCGGACTATAGCGTTCATGTCCTATCCCTACAATATATAGTATTGTTTAACCCCTTGCAGACATGGACAATTTCCATTTTTCTATTTCCCTCCCTCTTCTTTAAAGAGTCATAACTTTCTTTTTTCCTGTCCACATATTCTTGTGAGGACTTGTTTTTTGCGGGATGAGTTGTAATTTTGAATGAGACCATTTATTTTACCACAAAGTGTACTGGAAAATGGGAAAAAAAAACAAGTACAGAGAAATTGCAAAAAAACTAATTCTAACATTGTTTTTTGGAATTGTTTTTACGTCAAACATTGTGTGGTAAAAAAATGACCTGCCAATATGATTCTCCTCATCAGTATGATTATGGCGATTCCAAACTTGTAGAGTTTTTTCATTATTTTAGTGGTGAAAACAAAATCAGATATTTGAAAAATAATTGGGGGGGATTGTGTCGCCATTTCCCAAAACAAATAATGTTTTCATTTTTCGGACTATAGAGCTGTGTGAGGACTTATTGTTTTGGGGGGTGAGACAACATTTTTATTGATACCATTTTTTGATAGATATGACATTTTCATCACTTCTTACAACTTTCTTACAGTGTTGCGGCAAACAAAAACCACAATTTTGTCATTTTGAGTATTTTTCTGTTTAAGGTGTTTACCAAACAGGTTAATTATTTTTATGCTTTGATAGATTGGACACTTATGGATATAGCGATACCATAGATGTTTATTTTTTATTATCTTTATTTTTAAATGGGGGATAAAGGCATGGATTCAAACTTTTATGCTTTTTTATTTTTATTTCATATTTTTAAAAACTTTTTACTGTATTTGTTAGTCCACTTACGGGACTTGAACATGCGATAGTCTGATCACTTGCACTATACACAGTAATACCACAGTATTACTGCATATAGTAAAAACCACACTCTCTTTTGAAGCCACACCTCAGAGCATGGAGGTCTTCATTGGCGTCCTGCGATCACGTTACAGAGGCGCTGATTGGCGCATATAATGACGCACCACCATGCCAACACGCTATTAATGCCGTTGTCAGAGAGTAACAGTGGAATTTAATAGGGTGACAGTCTCGGCTGTTAGAGGTAGATTTTGGCTGTGTGTCACAGCCATTATCTGTCGGGTATGGGGCGGCCTCACCCCTACACCCGCTACCGACTTGCACGTTACATTTATAGTGGATGTTGGTAAAGAGTTAATTGATGGCAGTTTTATTCACTTGAATGGTGCTACTGTCCCAGAACATCAGGAGATCCCCTCATATTTCATGAGTCTTCAGGACATATTTGTTGAGTAAGCGAGTGAACTCAATATCATGGGATCTGGAAATGGAGGATATTTTTCTTAACACTCGTGTTTCTGTAATATGCTGCCTCTAGCTTTAAGATTTAAATTTCCAGTATTCTAAATTTTTACTAAGTTATTACAAGCTGGTATAATTCATGGTAGTCAATATGGACTCGGAATCCGTTTTCTATGTCTTCTGTTCTTTGTTTGTGTTTGGGAATTTAAAACCTTATTCCCCAATGACAGTGCTTTACACAAAGCTCCAAATCTGTATAATTACAGTAAATATACAGACTAACCTTACAATTTCCTTATTTTTTTCTGCAAAATCGTGCAACATTAAGCCATTGCGTATAGGAATGGTCTCGGCATTAAATTACATCCTGTAGTTAAAGCAAATTATGCAGTAACTTTATTCATTATTAACCAGGATGGTAAGATGTTAAGAATTGCTAATCTGTTACGTAAAGGGGTTGTTTTGTCATGTCACAAGATATTGATTACCTATGCTTAGTATAGATCATCAATATCAGATTAGTGGGTGGTCCAACATCCAGCACCCCCACTGATCAGCTATTATAAGCTCCGGCTTAAGATAAACATACTGAATAGAGTTCCAACGTGATAGTCCCAGTCAAAGTATAGCGATTATCACCAGACAATGCAGATCAGGTCCTAGAAGAGCTGATCTTTGGGGATAGGTCCTGCGAATAGCTCATCAATATCTTGTGAATGAAATGTGCTTTAACATTATTTGTTATATTTTCACTATATATAGCAAAGAAACATCCATCTAGCAACAACAACTACCAGCCAATAACATCTGGCAACCACCACCATCACTAGCCAATACCATCCGGCGGCAAGCAACACCACCAGCCAATACCATCCGGCAACAAGCACCACCACCAGCCAATAACATGCGACAACAAGTACCACCACCATCCAATACCATCCGGCAGCAAGCACCACCACCAGCCAATACCATCCGGCAACAAACACCACCACCAGCCAATACCATCCGGCAGCAAGCACCATCACCAGCCAATACCATCCGGCAACAAGTACCACCACCAGCTAATAACATCCTCCAACAAGCACCACCACCAGCCAATACCATCTGGCAACAACAACAATCAGCTAATTCCAACTGGCAACAACAACCAACTAATACCATCTGGCAACAAGAACAACATCCAGCTAATACCATCTGGCAACAACAACCAGCTAATACCATCTGGCAACAACAACTAGCTAATACCATCTGGCAACAAAAACAACATCCAGCTAATACCATCTGGCAACAACAACAACCAGCTAATACCATCTGGCAACAACAACAACCAGCTAATACCATCTGGCAACAACAACAACTAGCTAATACCATCTGGCAACAACAACAAAAAGCTAATACCATCTGGCAACAGCAACAACCAGCTAATACCATCTGGCAACAACAACCAGCTAATACCATCTGGCAACAACAACAAAAAGCTAATACCATCTGGCAACAACAACAACCAGCTAATACCATCTGGCAACAACAACAACCAGCTAATACCATCTGGCAACAGCAACAACCAGCTAATACCATCTGGCAACAACAACCAGCTAATACCATCTGGCAACAACAACTAGCTAATACCATCTGGCAACAAAAACAACATCCAGCTAATACCATCTGGCAACAACAACAACCAGCTAATACCATCTGGCAACAACAACAACCAGCTAATACCATCTGGCAACAACAACAAAAAGCTAATACCATCTGGCAACAACAACAACCAGCTAATACCATCTGGCAACAACAACAACCAGCTAATACCATCTGGCAACAGCAACAACCAGCTAATACCATCTGGCAACAAAAAACAGCAAAATTCCATCTGGCACCAATTTAAAGAGGTTGCCCGACCCTAAAATCCAATTTTTAAGATTATCTGTGCTCTATTGTAATTTATAATATCCCTATAAAAAAATTTTGGTTTCTAACTTTTGTTTGTCCTGAATTTCACTTCATTGCCTGCACCCAGTTTGTTTACATGCTCCTCTCCAGACTAGGCAACTCCCTTTGCTTTTTTCTAAACTCACAGGCAGAGCTAGAACTGCCTGGCCCAAGTATCCAGCACTACCCTCTGCTTATATGATGCTGGATGATACTAGTGAGTAGGATCACATTGTCAAGGCCGGTTCCAGGTTTTTGTGGGCCCTGGGCGAAAGAGTCTCAGTGGGCCCCTTTAATACATACCACGATTCATGATTCACAGAAAACGCAGAGAAATATATATATATAGTACAATGCCAAAGATTTCACTTCTTACATAACATGAGCGATGTCTATTGTAAATTCTAAAATAGCACAGAAATCGGCGAATCCTTGCAGCGCACAGTGCAGACTGGATAGTGTAGTCCTCCATACAGTATTATGGGCACCACATAGTCCTCTATACAGTATTATGGACCCCATATATTGCTCCATACAGAATAATAGACCCCATATAATGCTCCATAGAGAATAATGGACCCTATAAAATGCTCCATGCAGAATAATGGACCTCATAAAATGCTCCATGCGAAATATTGGTCCCCATATAACGCTCCAAGCAGAATACTGGCCCCCATAAAATGCTCCATACAGGATACTGGCCCCCATATAGCGCACCATACAGGATACTGGCCCCCATATAACGCTCCATACAGGATACTGGCCCTCATATAACGCTCCATACAGGATACTGGCCCCCATATAACGCTCCATACAGGATACTGGCTCCCATATAACGCTCCATACAGGATACTGGCCCCCATATAACGCTCAATGCAGGCTATGCCCCCACATAATACCCCAAGCAGGCTGTACCCCCACATAATGCCCCATGCAGGCTGTGTCCTCCACATAATGCCCCATGCAGGCTGTGTCCCCCACATAATGCCCCATGCAAGTTGTTCCCCCCATATAATGCCCCATGCAGGATGTCACCCCCCCCCATATAATGCCCCATGCAGGATGTCACCCCCCAAAATAATGCCTCATGCAGGATGACACCCCCTCATATAGTGACCCATGCAGGATGACACCCCCCCCATATAGAGCCCCATGCAGGATGTCACATCCCCCCCATATAATGCCCCATGCCTCCATACATTAAAAAAAAATCAAATACTTACCTCACTTCTCCTCACCTGCTGCCGCTGCTCTGGACTCTTCAGCCACGTTGCCGTCTTCCCGCTCTGTGTTGTGACTGCTCAAGAGAGTGCGCAGTGGAAAGACATCATCGAGCCCTCTGACCTGAGACGTCACAGTGCAGCAGCCGTGAAAGATGCAGGACCTGCTGCTGAGGCACGGGGAGAGGTAATTATTGTGCCGGGGCCCTGAGCAAGCAGGGGAGTGGGTCCCATAGCGAGCCGGCATGCCCGACAGCGAGTGGTCCCCCCCACCTGCTCAGGGCCCCGGTACTTGCCCGGGTGCTGAGTGCTGACACCAGGCATGAACATTGTGACCCCTGCGGTAATGTGCCAAGTTACGTTTTTTTTCAATTGCTTGTCACAGTACCTAGGGGACGTAATGTATTGGACCCTATTCACTTTTTTCTACTCCTATGTAATGTAGCAGCAGTTACAATGATTTTGTGCTACACAACCTGTGCCATGGCCAAAGTCACTGTGTATCCAGCATCAGTATATAATACAGTGTAATGTAGAGCCGAATAAAAAGATCCATACGACTCCATGGTTATCAGATCAGGGTCATTCAAAGTTATTGGGTCTGTCAAGAAATAGTGTGTCCTTGTAAATGAAACATACATCCAGGATGCTTGTGTCCCAATACCAGCTGAAGAAGTTTGCAGGACCTTGGTCCGACTACAATAGATCCTGTGATCGGTTGGCTCGAGTCTGTAGATATACATTTCATATATGAGGACAGGTGTGCAGTTATTGCTTTACATATAAAAAAATAGTAACCATATGATTAGAGATTGATTTAGATACATATTTATAGTGATATACAGCAAAAAATGTCAGCACCCCAGACATGATGGTAAAAAAAATGTTTTTTTCTCAAGCATGTATGTGCGACGTTTAATCTCTTTTAGCTGTGAGCAATGAGCATTCACAGTGCAGAAACAAGGTATATATAGGTTACACGCCATAATCAGTGATTAACCCTTTCGCAACCTTGGGTTTTGTCGTTTTTGCTTTTTCGTTTTTTGCTCCCCTTGTTCCCAGAGCCATAGTGTTTTTATTGTTTGGTCAATATGGCCATGTGAGGGCTTATTTTTTGCGGGACGAGTTGTACTTTTCAACGCCATTACTAGTTTTACCATATCATGTACGGGAAAACTGGAAAAAAATTCCAAGTGCGGTAAAATTGCAAAAAAAGTGCAATACCACAGTTGTTTTTTATTTATTTGTTTTACCACGTTCACTGAATGCTAAAACTGACCTGCCACTCTTATTCTACAGGTCATTACGAGTTCATAGACACCAAACATGTATACGTTCTTTTATATTTTAGTGGTGAAAAAAAATTCCAAAATTTGGTAAAAAAAAAAATAAAAAAATAGCGCCATTTTTTGAGACCTGTAGTGTCTCCATTTTTCGGGATCTGGGGCTGGGTGAGGGCTTATTTTTTGCGTGCCAGGCTGACGTTTTTATTGATAACATTTTGGTGTAGATCCGATGTTTTGATCGCCCGTTATTGCATTTTATTGCAATTTTGCGGCGACCAAAAAACATAATTCTGGCGTTTAGAATTTTTTTCTTGTTACGCCGTTTACCGATCGGATTAATTCTTTTTTTATATTGATAGATCGGGCGATTCTGAACGCGGCGATACCAAATATGTGTATGTGGGGTTTATTTTTTATTATTTTATTTTGAATGGGGCAAAAGGGGGGTGATTTAAACTTTTATATTTTTTTAAAACTTTTTTTTTTCACTTACTGCATGCTTCTATAGTCTCCATAGGAGACTAGAAGCAGCAGTTGTCTGATCGGCTCTGCTACATACAGGGGACGAGCAGATCCCCTGCATATAGCAGAATTGGTCCTGTGCTATGAGCGCCGACCACTAGGTGGCGCTCATAGCGACCAGATCATGACAACCACAGGCGTCTGCTGCAGACCCTGGGTTGTCATGCACGCCCATCGGCGACCCGCGATCACGTGACGGGGTCGCCGGTGGGCGGGGCTTAGGACGTGCTTCCAGGAAGCGCGCGTTAAATGCCGCTGTCGGAGATTGACAGCGGCATTTAACAGGTTAACAGCCGCGGGTGGATCGCGATTCCACCCGCGGCTGTTGCGGGCACATGTCAGCTGTAAGAATCAGCTGACATGTGCTCCGTTCAGTGAGGGCTCAGCGCAGCAGCCCTCACTGAACGGGCAGTACGCAAATGTGCGTACTAATACGGCCTGGGCTCTAAACGGGTTAATATACATCAGGAAAGCATAGTGCACATGTGTGCAATCTCCTCATATGTCATAATGATATAACAAAAATGTATTTTTATTCTGTGCCAGATCACAAGTAGTGTGCATATAATACAAAAAAATACCTTAATTGCACCAACGATAATGTGAGAACACTTGTGTTGTAAGTAAACATTGCTCACCCAGTTGCTGATGTACGGTAAGCAATATACATAGTATGGCGTACCAGGGACGGCATTGCATGTGCTCTAGGCTCAGCTGTGATGTTAGGGATCCCAGATACTCACTGCACCAGGGGTGGAAATATCGCCGGTGCAGCTGCACCGGGGCCCAGAGGTGGAGGGGCCTGGATGCACATGCAGCTGAAATGTAATGTAATGTGCCGCAGGGGACCCACCAGATCTCTTCACTGCAATACACGCGGGCAGCCAATCAGGAGTCGGCAGCTGACATCTGCGTGCCGGTAACTGGGGGCACATGGCAATGACGTCATGCACCATGGTGGGGACGTAGTATGTCTTGTTACATACCGCCCCTTACATAGCGTATTCTCGTTATTTTTGTTAATCACAGTGATTTCTCTTTTACATAGAGTCCTCTCTTGTTAGATATACAGTTGTGCTCAAAAGTTTACATATCCCGGCAGAATTTTTCCTTTCTTGGCCTTGTTTCAGAGAATACGAATGATAACAAAAAACCTTTTTCTCCACTCATGGTTATTGGGTGGGTGAAGCCATTTATTGTCAAACTACGGTGTTTTCTCTTTTTAAATCTTAATGACAACCAAAAACATCCAAATGACCCCGATCAAAAGTTCACATACCCTGGTGATTTTGGCCTGATAACATGCACAGAATTTGACACAAATAGGTTTGAATAGCTACTAAAGGTAACATCCTCACCTGTGACCTGTTTGCTTGTAGTTTTTGTGCATAAAAGCTAAGTGAGTTTCTGGGATCCAGACAGACTCTTGCATCTTTCATCCAGCTACTGACATTTCTGAATTGTGAGTCATGGGGAAAGCAAAAGAATTGTCAACGGATCTATGGGAAAAGGTAGTTGAACTGTATAACACAGGAAAAGTATACAAAAAAATATCCATGGAATTGATAATGTCAGTCTGATAATGTCAGTCAGCAGCGTTCAGACTGTGATTAACAAATGGAAAATAAGGGGCTCTGTGAAAACCAAACCACGGTCAGGTAGACCAACAAAAATTTCGGCCAGGAAAATTGTTCGGGATGCAAAGAAAAACCCACAAATAACATCAGCTGAAATTCAGGACTGTCTAAAAACTAGCGGTGTTCCAACATGACAATGATCCAAAACACAAGGCCAAGTCGATCTGTCATTGGCTACAGCAGAACAAAGTGAAGGTTCTGGTGTGGCCATCCCAGTCTCCTGACGTAAATATCATTGAGCCACTCTGGGGAGATCTCAAGCGTGCAGTTCATGCTAGACAGCCCAGGAATTTACAGGAACTGGAGGCTTTTTACCATCTGAGAAAATAAAGAACCTCATCAACAACTACCACAAAAGACTTCAAGCTGTCATTGATGTTAGAGGGGCAATACACGTTATTAAGAAGTGGGGTATGTGAACTATTGATCAGGGTCATTTGGATGTTTTTGGTTGTCATTAAGATTTAAAAAGAAAAATCACAGTAGTTTGACAATAAATGGCTTCCCCCAACCAATAGCCATGAGTAGAGAAAAAGATTTTTTGTTATCATTCATATTCTCTGAAACAAGGCCAAGAAAGTAAAAATTCTGAAGGGCTATGTAAACTTTTAAACACAACTGTATAATGACTGCGGATGGAGCAGCATCTGACTAGAAGATCGGTCCATCATCCGACTCCAGGGCCGCCATCAGGGCATTACTGCCCTTACTAGTGTATGGAGCCCCAGTGAGGAGGGGGGCCCAGGGGAGGGGATTTGGTCATTCGCTCAGTAACTGAACGTGCGTCCTCGGAAATGCTCAAATCTTCCCGTTAACGGCTGCTCTGGTCTACTCTTTTCAGAGTCTTCTGACGCTGACGTGTCAGGGCAGAGGGTGCAATGACATCACTACAGCGCACCCTCTGTGCTGAGCAGTACAGAGAGCCAGAAGACGCTGAGGAGACTGGAGCAGCGACCAGCGGGCAACGAGGAGTGGTAAATATTTTATTTTTTTTTATGTATGGAGCACGACATGGGGCCCATTATACTGTATGGGCAATTGTATACTGTATGGAGCAATATATGGGGTCATTGTATACTGTATGGAGCAATATATGGAGTCATTGTATACTGTATGGAGCAATAAATGGGGTCATTGTATACTGTATAGAGCAACATATAGGGCATTATACTGTATGGAGCATTATATGGGGACATTATACTGTATGGAACAATATACAGTACAGACCAAAAGTTTGGACACACCTTCTCATTTAATGATTTTTCTGTATTTTCATGACTTTGAAAATTGTACATTCACAGTGAAAGCATCAAAATTATGAATTAACACATGTGGAATTATATACTTAACAAACAAGTGTGAAACAACTGAAAATATGTCTTATATTCTAGGTTCTTCAAAGTAGCCACCTTTTGCTTTGATGATTGCTTTGCACACTATTGGCATTCTCTTGATGAGCTTCAAGAGGTAGTCACCGGAAATGGTTTTCACTTCACAGGTGTGCCCTATCAGGTTTAATAAGTGGGATTTCTTGCCTTATAAATGGGGTTGGGACGATCAGTTGTGTTGTACAGACGTCAGGTGGATACACAGCTGATAGTCCTACTGAATAGACTGTTAGAATTTGTATTATGGCAAGAAAAAAGCAGCTAAGTAAAGAAAAAGGAGTGGCCATCATTACTTTAAGAAATGAAGGTCAGTCAGTGCGAAAAATTGGGAAAACTTTGAAAGTGTCCCCAAGTGCAGTTGCAAAAACCATCAAGCGCCATAAAGAAACTGGCTCACATGAGGACCGCCCCAGGAAAGGAAGACCAAGAGTCACCTCTGCTTCTGAGGATAAGTTTATCCGAGTCACCAGCCTCAGAAATCGCAGGTTAACAGCAGCTCAGATTAGAGACCAGGTCAATGCCACACAGAGTTCTAGCAGCAGACACATCTCTACAACAATTGTTAAGAGGAGACTTTGTGCAGCAGGCCTTCATGGTAAATTAGCTGCTAGGAAACCACTGCTAAGGAAAGGCAACAAGCAGAAGAGACTTGTTTGGGCTAAAGAACAGAAGGAATGGACATTAGACCAGTGGAAATCTGTGCCTTGGTCTGATGAGTCCAAATTTGAGATCTTTGGTTCCAACCACCGTGTCTTTGTGCGACGCAGAAAAGGTGAACAGATGGACTCTACATGCCTGGTTCCCACCGTGAAGCATGGAGGAGGAGGTGTGATGGTGTGGGGGTGCTTTGCTGGTGACACTGTTGGGGATTTATTCAAAATTGAAGGCATACTCAACAAGCATGGCTACCACGGCATCTTGCAGCGGCATGCTATTCCATCTGGTTTGCCTTTAGTTGGACCATCATTTATTTCTCAACAGGACAATGACCCCAAACACACCTCCAGGCTGTGTAAGGGCTATTTGACCAAGAAGGAGAGTGATGGGGTGCTACGCCAGATGACCTGGCCTCCACAGTCACCAGACCTGAACCCAATCAAGATGGTTTGGGGTGAGCTGGACCGCAGAGTGAAGACAAAAGGGCCAACAAGTGCTAAGCATCTCTGGGAACTCCTTCAAGATTGTTGGAAGACCATTTCCGGTGACTACCTCTTGAAGCTCATCAAGAGAATGCAAAGAGTGTGGAAAGCAGTCATCAAAGCAAAAGGTGGCTACTTTGAAGAACCTAGAATATAAGACATATTTTCAGTTGTTTCAATCTTTTTTGTTAAGTATATAATTCCACATGTGTTAATTCATAGTTTTGATGCCTTCAGTGTGAATGTACAATTTTCATAGTCATGAAAATACAGAAAAATCTTTAAATGAGAAGGTGTGTCCAAACTTTTGGTCTGTACTGTATGTGGCCATTATATACTGTATGGCACAATATATGGGGCCCGTAATATTGTACGGAGGACTATGTGGTGCCCACAATTCTGTCCAGAGGACTATGTGGAGCCCACAATTCTGTCCAGAGTACTATGTGGTGCCCACAATTCTGTCCGGTGGACTATGTGGTGCCCACAATTCTGTCCGGAGGACAATGTGTTGCCCACAATTCTGTACGGAGGACTATGTGGTGCCCACAATTCTGAACGGAGGACTATGTTGTGCCCACAATTCTGTCCGGAGGACTATGTGGTGCCCACAATTCTGTCCGGAGGACTATGTGGTGCCCACAATTCTGTACGGAGGACTATGTGGTGCGCACAATTCTGTACGGGAGACTATGTGGTGCGCACAATTCTGTTCGGGAGACTATGTGGTGCGCACAATTCAGTACAGGGGACTATGTGGTGCACACAATTCTGTATGGGGGACTATGTGGTGCCCGCAATTCTGTACGGGGGACTATGTGGTGCCCGCAATTCTGTACGGGGGACTATGTGATGCCCACAATTCTGTACGGAGGTTCTATATGGAGGACTATGTGGTGGCCACAATTCAATGCAGGGGACTATGTGGTGGCCACAATTCGGTGAGGGGGACTATGAGGTGGCCACAATTCGGTGAGGGGGACTATGTGGTGGCCACAATTGGGTGCGGGGGACTATGTGGTGGCCACAATTGGGTGCGGGGGACTATGTGGTGGCCACAATTCGGTGCGGGGGACTATGTGGTGGCCACAATTCTGTGCGAAAGACTATGTGGTGCCCACAATTTTGTACAGAAGACTATGTGGTGCCCACAATTCTGTACAGAAGACTATGTAGTGCCCACAATTCTGTACAGAAGACTATACTGTTCGGTCTAAAATGTAGTGCACATAGTGTGCGCTGCAAGGATTCGCCAGTTTCTGAGTCATTGTAGAATTTACAATAGATATCACTCCTGATGTAAGTAGTAAGTTAAATCTTTGACATTGTACTATACCTTTATTTCTTATCTGTGCATCATTAATCGTGGTATGTGTTAAAGGGGCCCATTGAGACTTTCACCTGGGGCCCACGAAAACCTGTAGCTGACCCTGACAGCAACAGTTACCAGCTGCCAACCACCTGGAGGCTGGCAGCTGACATCGGTGCGCACATTGCCGGCGAATTAAGTCACAGCCATGCGGCAGCGTGGCAACGCCTCAAATGGATAAGGAAGAGGACGCAACGGGACCGTGGCCAGGTATGGAAAAGCATTTTTTTATTTTTTGATGGGACCAGGATGGTACATCATATGGGGCATATTGGCCAGGATGGGACATCATATGGGGCATATTGGCCAGGATGGGACATCATATGGGGCCTGGGGGCCAGGATGGGACATCACATGGGGCCAGGATGGGACTTCATATGGGAACTGGGGACCAGGATGGGACATCATATAGGGCCTGGGGGCCAGGATGGGACATCATATGGGGCCCGAGGGCCAGGATGGGACATCATATGGGGCCCGAGGGCCAGGATGGGACATCATATGGGCCCTGGGAACCAGGATGGGATATCATATGGGGCCTGGGGACCAGGATGAGACATCATATCGGGCCTGGGGACCAGGATGGATACACAATGGGTGGAAGAATGAGACACAATGGGGGCCAAGAATGAGACACAATGGGGGCCAGGAATCTGTGGGAGGAAAAAACATAACAAATAAACGACCCCTATTTTACTGCATTTCTATAAAGTACTGTATTTTGGAAGTATGTCCACAGTTGCAATCAAAATTATTTAATCACCACTGCATATTAGGTTTATTAGTAAAAATGTACAAACTTTCTGCTGTTTGTGGGAAACAAACAAATGAAACAAAAACTATTTATATAGCTCAACACAACTAATATAACAAGTGGTCTCTCCAAATTCATCAAAAAAGATGATTTTTAATGACTATTACAGTCTCAGAATTATTCATCTCCTTTTTGACAAACATCCTTATTACTTATTTATTTTACTTTCTTTTATAGCTCCATCATATTCCACAGCACTTTACAGATATTATCATGATTGTCCCCATTGGAGCTCACAATCTAGATTCCCTATCAGTATGTCTTTAGAGTGTGGGAAGAAACCGGACCCGAAGGAAACCCACACAAACATGGGGAGAAGATACAAACTCCTTGGACAGGCTGTCCGCGTTTCCTCTTTGAAGAAACAAATTCATTTTGTATTATGTCATGTGAATTGTGTCCTGGATCTTAAAAATATTGTGTAATGTGATAAGTGTTAATAGTATTGTGATGTAATATGAATAGTGTAAAGCGATAAATATGTTAATGATGTTGGTAGTGTATATAATTGATGTAACATACCTGGCGGCGTCCTTGCATAGTGGTCCATCTCCCACTGTGCAAGAGGGCGCACTTGATCTCCAGTCCAGTTTGCTAGCCTGGCTTCCCTCCATGCTGTCTGTTTGCCTCTGTTTCTGCTGCTTAAGGGCGGCGCCCGATCACTTCCTGCTTTTTGTACCTGCTGCAGACACACCCCTTGTGCGTCCCCAGCCTATTGCTGTCTGCCATCTGGTATTTAACCCAGCTGCTCCAATGAATCCCTGCCTGAGCATTGTGTTCTGTCAGTTGGCCTTTGGTCACTGATATGCCAAGTCCCGTTTATGTTTCCTGCCTTCGGTATCAGTTCCCGTGTCTGAACTGTGTCCTGTCTGTATTATCTTCTAGCCTGTTGTCTTCTGCCTATCCTGGAGGCTGTATTTCCCGGCCTGTGTGAACCCGCTCCTGTATCTTGCTGCTGTGTCTGTTTTTGTCTGAATACTCTCCTAGCCTGTTTTGTTTTTCTCTATGTCTGTACTTTCCCTTTTTCTGCAGAGTCTGAACTCGTACCTAACTCCTGCTCGTTGTCACTGTACTTCCGTTTGTGAGATTGTGGTCCACTCGCTACTTCTCTGCAAGTACCCTGTGGGTATCTGGTTCTGCCTTTCCCTTCTAGTCTGTTCCGTGTGAACAGAGCCCTGTCCCCACCGCGTCTGCGGTTTTGCTTTGCTCAGCCCTGTCCACCGCGTCTGCGGTTTTCGCTTTGCTCAGCTCTGTCCACCGCGTCTGCGGTTTTCGATTTGCTCAGCTCTGTCCACCGCGTCTGCGGTTTTCGCTTTGCTCAGCTCTGTCCACCGCGTCTGCGGTTTTCGCTTTGCTCAGCTCTGTCCACCGCGTCTGCGGTTTTCGCTTTGCTCAGCTCTGTCCACCGCGTCTGCGGTTTTCGCTTTGCTCAGCTCTGTCCACCGCGTCTGCGGTTTTCGCTTTGCTCAGCTGTGTCCACCGCGTCTGCGGTTTTCGCTTTGCTCAGCTCTGTCCACCGCGTCTGCGGTTTTCGCTTTGCTCAGCTCTGTCCACCGCATCTGCGGTTTTTGCTTTGCTCAGCTCTGTCCACCGCGTCTGCGGTTTTCGCTTTGCTCAGCTCTGTCCATCGCGTCTGCGGTTTTCGCTTTGCTCAGCTCTGTCCACCGCGTCTGCGGTTTTCGCTTTGCTCAGCTCTGTCCACCGCGTCTGCGGTTTTCGCTTTGCTCAGCTCTGTCCACCGCGTCTGCGGTTTTCGCTTTGCTCAGCTCTGTCCACCGCGTCTGCGGTTTTCGCTTTGCTCAGCTCTGTCCACAGCGTCTGCGGTTTTCGCTTTGCTCAGCTCTGTCCACCGCGTCTGCGGTTTTCGCTTTGCTCAGCTCTGTCCACCGCGTCTGCGGTTTTCGCTTTGCTCAGCTCTGTCCACCGCGTCTGCGGTTTTCGCTTTGCTCAGCTCTGTCCACCGCGTCTGCGGTTTTCGCTTTGCTCAGCTCTGTCCACAGCGTCTGCGGTTTTCGCTTTGCTCAGCTCTGTCCACCGCGTCTGCGGTTTTCGCTTTGCTCAGCTCTGTCCACCGCGTCTGCGGTTTTCGCTTTGCTCAGCTCTGTCCACCGCGTCTGCGGTTTTCGCTTTGCTCAGCTCTGTCCACCGCATTTGCGGTTTTCGCTTTGCTCAGCTCTGTCCACCGCGTCTGCGGTTTTCGCTTTGCTCAGCTCTGTCCACCGCGTCTGCGGTTTTCGCTTTGCTCAGCTCTGTCCACCGCGTCTGCGGTTTTCGCTTTGCTCAGCTCTGTCCACCGCGTCTGCGGTTTTCGCTTTGCTCAGCTCTGTCCACCGCGTCTGCGGTTTTCGCTTTGCTCAGCTCTGTCCACCGCGTCTGCGGTTTTCGCTTTGCTCAGCTCTGTCCACCGCGTCTGCGGTTTTCGCTTTGCTCAGCTCTGTCCACCGCGTCTGCGGTTTTCGCTTTGCTCAGCTCTGTCCACCGCGTCTGCGGTTTTCGCTTTGCTCAGCTCTGTCCACCGCGTCTGCGGTTTTCGCTTTGCTCAGCTCTGTCCACCGCGTCCGCGGTTTTTGCTTTGCTCAGCTCTGTCCACCGCGTCTGCGGTTTTCGCTTTGCTCAGCTCTGTCCACCGCGTCTGCGGTTTTCGCTTTGCTCAGCTCTGTCCACCGCGTCCGCGGTTTTCGCTTTGCTCAGCTCTGTCCACCGCGTCCGCGGTTTTCGCTTTGCTCAGCTCTGTCCACCGCGTCCGCGGTTTTCGCTTTGCTCAGCTCTGTCCACCGCGTCCGCGGTTTTCGCTTTGCTCAGCTCTGTCCACCGCGTCCGCGGTTTTCGCTTTGCTCAGCTCTGTCCACCGCGTCCGCGGTTTTCGCTTTGCTCAGCTCTGTCCACCGCGTCTGCGGTTTTCGCTTTGCTCAGCTCTGTCCACCGCGTCTGCGGTTTTCGCTTTGCTCAGCTCTGTCCACCGCGTCTGCGGTTTTCGAACTTGTCTCCCAGTCTGTACTGGACCCTACCCAGCCTGCGCTCTAGTCTGCCTGTTCCTGTATTCCCCGGTGTGGGTCAACAGCCGTGTCCGGAGTCTGACCTGGAGTAGACCCTGGTTCCTCTGCTCGGTTCCTCCCTGGTGCACTGGCGTCGTATGCTGTCGTGCGACCTTGGTCGGATCGGGCAGATACTTAGTTACGCCCCTCCAGGCACTCTCCGGTTCATGGCACAGTGGAATCACTACATAAACACGCACACGCCAGTCAGTCCGGGCGTGTGCATTACAATTGACCATAGCGTAAGTTAGAGTTAAAGGTTGGGACTAGGCCACAGTTGGAGGGGCTAGTATAAGGGAAAGTGACTACTGCTAGGAAGTCAGATAGGATCGAGATTACAAAGTTAGCGGACTAAAAGGTCCATAGTGAGCAGTGCTGCATTGGAGGGGGACCCTGAATGAGAGGAGACTGAAGGGAAGGGAGAGTGAGATCCTGAGGAAAAGTGACTGACGAGACAGAGTGGCCTCCCGGAGACGGGTCCTTGGAGTGGACGCCTAGCCATGAGACCTTGGGCTTGTAACGCAGAAAGAAATGTCCTTAACAGGACTTTGAGACTGAGACTAGTGAAGGGTCCCGAGCAGGAGCTCCAGGGCCACAGTAGTGGAAGAAATAGGATGCGGAACTGCTGAACAAGTAGTGGAGGCTTGTTGATCAGGACCGCTGCGTTAAAGCTGGGTTGTGGCGAAGTAGGGAGGAACAGCAGATATAGAAAGCCCTGGAGTATACTACAGAGGAATGATACTGTGTGGAAATTGCTTCATACAGTAAAGGAAACGTTTTTAAGACTTTGTACCCGCTATCCCTTGTTTATAACCCTGATCAAGTTGCCGTTCAGTAGAGTTTACTTTCTAATGATGGCCTCTCTCATTGAACTGTGAAACATCTAGTCCTGGAAAACCAGCAACATTAGCTACATTTGGCCTGCATGGGTGTAAGGATCTCACAGCATAAATCCACACACCCAGCCAGGACCTTCACTTTCATGTAATGTGCCGGGGCGCTGGAGACGAGTGCCTCGCCCACGGCTACTGCTCCACGCTGTGTTACACCACCACGCTGCTAACTCTACTTAGTAGAATTGCAATGGTGATACCCAGCCAGACATAGCTTCTGGTAGTATTCTTGGGGAATCTTAACCCATTTATCATGGTCTACAGATCACTAATTTTCTTGGCTTTCCATGTTGCAACCGCCTTCTTCAAATCCCAACAAAAATTTCTATGGGTTTCAAGTCAGGCGACTGTGACAGCTACCTCAGAATCTTCCAAGACTTCTTCTGAAACCATGCCTTGGTGGACTTTTGGGAACATTGTCTTGTTGGATAGAATAGTGTAATAATAGAATTGGTGCGAATTGATTTGCAGGACCCAATCAATTGGCCAGGTCAGTAATCTGTGTCTGCTCTAAGGGCGCCCTGAGAACCGCCTCTTGCCTAACGGCATCTTCGGCTCCTCCGGCCTGGCACCACATCATTGTTGGAGTGTGATGTACATGTGATGTCGCACCAGGCCGACTAATCAAAAAAAGATCCACCGATGCCAGGAGGTAAGAAGTGATATTCAGGCCTCCCATCCAGCAAGCACAGATTACGGACGTGGCCGATGAATTAGATCCTGTGACTTGGTTCGCACCAATTCTAAGACCACGTTCACACGTTCAGTATATGGTCAGTATTTTACCTCAGTATTTATATGCCAAAGCCAGGAGTGGAACAATCAGAGGAAAAGTATAATACAAACACGTCACCAGTTCTGCATTTTTCACCCACTCCTGGTTTTGGCTTACAAATACTGATGTAAAATACTGACCAAATACTGAACGTATAAATGTGGCCTAAGGTCGTAGACAGACAGCCGTATAACTCAGGTGAGGATCGCATCGCAATATTCGGACTGGCTGTCGGCTCCTGACCTGAGCGTGGCAGCATGTATTTCTCTGCAGCTGTCACGCTCAGGTCAGGAGCCGACAGCCAGTCCGAGGATTGCGATGCGATCTTCACCCGAGTTATATGGCTGTCTGTCTGCGCCCTAACGCTCAAGCTTCATCTTCCTCAGGAAGACCCTCCACACGCTGCAGGTTTCCAGTGGCAGAGGAATTGTAACAAGCGTGTGGTCATTAAGTGATTTACTACAAATTGAATTCTGTTGTGTTTTTTACCAGTTTTATTTCTGTTGATTTGCATATGTATTACTAGGCTGTTAGTTCTTTTGTTAAAATAATATAGTCAGTGATCGCCAAATGTGAAATTTCACTTCAGATATGTGCACACAGGAGTTTTTGAGGCTGTATTGGAGCAGAGACTGAGCGGAAACTCTCCAAATCCTCCTCAAAAACTTAGAGGATCTGCTCTGAAAACAGCAAAAAAGACTCGGTGTGCACATAGAAGAGGTGTTTCAGGATCAATATCCGGCACCCCCACCGATTAGCTGTTTTCAGCTCTGGTGGCTGCCAGATGTAACCAGTGAATGGAGTGAACAGCATGGTCCGGTTCGTGGCCTATTGGCTGTTCATGAATATTTCAGCTCAGTTTTTATCCACTATGCTATAAGAGCTGCACACAGAACAGCCAATACACCGTGAACAGAGCTGTGGGGGTCTGCATGGGTCACTTTCACATCCCCCCGCTGCCAGAGCTGAAAACAGTTGATTGGTGGGGTACTGCGTTCTGGGACACCATGCATCTGATATTGATGACCTATCCTAAGAATAACTTACCAGTATCTTAAGCCTGGAAAACCCCTTCAGATTACTATATATATGTTGTAGGTAGGCAGAGCAAAAACATTGTCTGCTGAGAGCACAGAATTAAAGGTGTTGTCCAGGCATACTGTAGTTACAGTGTTTATGACGCGCCCCCTGGGCCATGTTGTTAGGGATACCCGGAGCCGGATCAGATGGGGGTTGTAGTCTCCGAGTGGCTGTGACCCGGTCCGTGCCCAGGGTGTCAAACTCAGTGTGCGGCAGTCCTTGCAGATGTTCTTAGTGTCGACTACGCCACCCGTTGATTTGCGGTCAAAAGGCCGCCGCTGCAGGATGGTCCGCTGAGGCTGGTGGTGTGTGTGCAGCTGTGGTAGTATAACCCCCAACGGGAGGGGTATAGCCTCAGGGGGTCAGACGTGGAGGATGGTGGTTGTGAAGGTGCAGCAAGGAGACTCAGAGGCATGAAATGCAGTTTCAGGGTTTTTACTCACTGGTGTTGCTCGGGTCACTCTGTACAGCAGTGACCACCCAAGCCGTGCTGCGTCCACCAGGTGCGGGACTCGGTCAACTCCCGGGCAATTCCTGAGTATGGTCCTGAGCTCCCTTCTTCTCTCTCTCTCTCTCTGGCCGTTCTCACCAGGGATCCACCTATGTCCGGCTCCCTCGGGTCTCTTGGTGGTTGAACCTTCTCTGGCTTCCCTGACCCTATGCTCGGTGTGCCATTCTGGTGGATTTGGTGAGGGTCGTGGCAAATCTTGCCCACGACCTCCGGTTCCTGGCTAAGGTTTGCTTTGGCCTCCGCCAGCTTGGGATCCGGTACCCTTTTGCCGACCCTTCACCCTTTTGTCCTTATTCTGGGATCTTGGGGTCCCCTCTCGTCCTGCGCCTCTGGGTCCCTCTTCCTTCTCTTCTCCTGGAGTTACTGCTGACTCACTGACTGACTGACTGACTGACTGACTCTGTCCTAAGATGGTGCCCACCTTATATACTCCCTCTATGTGTGAGCTCAGGTGACCAGCACCCAATGAGCTCCTATCTTTACCCAGACTACTCCCCCTATCTGCCCCTACACTACTGGGATGTTCCACCCCCCTCCCACTCCAGCCAGGGACAGACGCTGTCGTACCTGCACATATACTGGTGGGAGTACCGTAGTTCTGTCCCCCGGAAATGGGATGTATGTAGTGCATGCAGCCTTCTGAGCTCAGTTCCACACTCCATCCTTACCCGGGAGTGGAATACCACACCTCTGGCTTGAGGTGCAATACCCCTGTAGCAGCCGAGTCCTCAGGGTGCTACATTCCCCCCTGGTAAATCACAGCACGTCCTCGGGCTGTAAAAGAATACCAATATCCAAAAACATACAATTTTTTTCAAAACATCATAAACATATAAAACAATATATATATTATCAGCATAAAACTTTTTCATATAAACATTCTTGTTCCTCCGGCCACGGTGCAACTTGTGACCGGGTAAAGTGCAACAGTCTCTTGTAGTAAAAACAACAGTTTCCTATAAAACCGGTAGGGGGCGCTTTAAGAAGCGCAACTATGTACAAAGGGGAATATGGCTGCTCTCAGTCCTCGGCCAGTGGGGAAAAGGAATGGCTGTTCACAGTCCTCAGCCTGTTAAGGGATAGGGACACACGGGTATTCACTTGCTGGTCCCGACGGGGACTACACTTTGGTAGCAACAGTTTTTGTACCCACACGGGTAACTATTTACATATTCTATTTACAGTTCATCAGTGGCGGTGTGCTCTTGGCTGAGGGTAATCTTTAGACCCGTCCGGGTCCTCTTGATCCTCCTCACCCCGTAGCTCCTTCTCAGTAAGTCTATGCACGTGCAGGGCATACGGGCCCTTGGCGCACTGATGCCGGGTGAAGGTGACCTCATCACCCAGGTATAGGTCACGACCTCTGTGTCCCTCCGGCAGATGACTTTCAACGTCTCTGCGGGTGACAAAGACGTCGCCGGGGGTCTTGTGGTCCCGGATGAAACCCCACCCGTGCTCCAACTGGAATTTTATTACAGTCCCGCTGGGCAGCACGGGGGTTTCTGCGGGCTCGGCTCTTCTGCTCGGCGCTCTTCACTTGGAGCCGCTCCTCGCGGACCCGCCTCTCTCGTCGCTCTCTAGCAAAAACCTCCAATTGTTGCTGGCAGCACTCCGCACGCTGGGCTGCGGCTGCCCGGGTCTCCTCGGTGAACCCGATGAGGTCTTCTCCGGTGGGGTCCCACGCAAACTGCGCTTCCTCCAACGAGAGTGGGGTGATCTTGGCGGGCGCCGGAGCCGGGATCAGGGGCTCATCCAGGGGTCTTTCCTTCCGGAGTCGGGGATGGTAATACTCCGGTGGCCACACAAAGGGCTGCCCATCCGGGCATGTGTGCTGGGCAAATAGGTCTTCACCCAGGTGTGGCGCTGTGGACGTTGAGGGCGCTGTTGTGGTGGCGGCGCCCGGGTTCACCAGGCCTTGCGACCAGACCTGGGGCACCCTGAATGTAAAGGGCACCGTGAAGACGGCGGCGCCCGGGGTTACCTGGCCCAGTGACCAGGCCGGTGGCACAGTGGAGGTAGAGGGCGCTGTTGGCACTGCGGCGCCCGGGGGCACTCGGCCTTGCGACCAGGCCGGTGGCGTCTCCTGCTTGGCCGTGCTCTGGATCGAGGCGCGTGACGTCACAGGGGGCGTGGCCGCGGCTCCGGCCGCTTGAGGCCTAGCTTGGAGCGATGACGCAGCGGCTACGGGAACGGTGAGTGGGGCTTCGGGCTCTGCGACGGGGAGCTGGGGCAGGTTTACGGCTTCTGGGCACGGGATATTGTCGTCCCCATTACCTGCCTTCATCTCTTCGGCTCCCTCCGCGGCGTCGTCTCCGGCCGTCGTCCCTCCTTCGCCGTCCTCAGAGGTGGACTTGCTCCTCGCTGCGGGTGGCATGCTTCGCTGGCAGGCTCCAGCCTGCAGGGCCATCTCTCGGGTCCACTCCGCCAGTGTTTCCTGCTGCACCCGGGCCATCCTTCGTGCGAGGCCCTCCAGCGCGGTCTGTGCACACTCCCGATCTCCGGGGAGCTGCGCCAGGATCTCCAGCAGGCCTTCTGGAGTGGCGGCCTGCAACAGGCTCCTGACCACAGGGTCGGTGCTGCCTGACTCTCCCTCCATCTCCGGGTGTGTTCTCTCTGGACTCCTCCAGGCTGCTCCCATCTTCTTCCTTTTGTTCTGTATCCGCCCACATTGGGGGTCGTCCTGGGGCAACTTTGTGATTGCCAGTTCCAGGGGCAGTTCCCTCACGCTGATGGACATATCAATCATCACAGTCTCTGCTGGTGGGGGCGGTTTCCACTTTTGGCGCCATTTCCGATCCTGGCCCACGATGGGAGGTGGCCTCTTGCCATCCTCTGGCACGCCCATAATGGCGTCCGCTCTGCCAAGGCGGGAAATCTTCTCAGATGGCGGGAACCGCTTCCCAGTGGCGGGAAACACTTCAGATGGCGGGAAAAGACTGCAGATGACGGGCAAATGGCGGGAACTGATCCGAGATGGCGTCCGATGGCGGGGACCCTCTGGAATTGGCGGGAGACTTCGTTTTGAGGTAAATGCGAATTTTTCTTCAGGCACGCAGTACCCGGTTGTTGCGGGCACGTGATCCTGCCGACTACGCCAAAGTTGACGCGCCCCCTGGGCCATGTTGTTAGGGATACCCGGAGCCGGATCAGATGGGGGTTGTAGTCTCCGAGTGGCTGTGACCCGGTCCGTGCCCAGGGTGTCAAACTCAGTGTGCGGCAGTCCTTGCAGATGTTCTTAGTGTCGACTACGCCACCCGTTGATTTGCGGTCAAAAGGCCGCCGCTGCAGGATGGTCCGCTGAGGCTGGTGGTGTGTGTGCAGCTGTGGTAGTATAACCCCCAACGGGAGGGGTATAGCCTCAGGGGGTCAGACGTGGAGGATGGTGGTTGTGAAGGTGCAGCAAGGAGACTCAGAGGCATGAAATGCAGTTTCAGGGTTTTTACTCACTGGTGTTGCTCGGGTCACTCTGTACAGCAGTGACCACCCAAGCCGTGCTGCGTCCACCAGGTGCGGGACTCGGTCAACTCCCGGGCAATTCCTGAGTATGGTCCTGAGCTCCCTTCTTCTCTCTCTCTCTCTCTGGCCGTTCTCACCAGGGATCCACCTATGTCCGGCTCCCTCGGGTCTCTTGGTGGTTGAACCTTCTCTGGCTTCCCTGACCCTATGCTCGGTGTGCCATTCTGGTGGATTTGGTGAGGGTCGTGGCAAATCTTGCCCACGACCTCCGGTTCCTGGCTAAGGTTTGCTTTGGCCTCCGCCAGCTTGGGATCCGGTACCCTTTTGCCGACCCTTCACCCTTTTGTCCTTATTCTGGGATCTTGGGGTCCCCTCTCGTCCTGCGCCTCTGGGTCCCTCTTCCTTCTCCTCTCCTGGAGTTACTGCTGACTCACTGACTGACTGACTGACTGACTCTGTCCTAAGATGGTGCCCACCTTATATACTCCCTCTATGTGTGAGCTCAGGTGACCAGCACCCAATGAGCTCCTATCTTTACCCAGACTACTCCCCCTATCTGCCCCTACACTACTGGGATGTTCCACCCCCCTCCCACTCCAGCCAGGGACAGACGCTGTCGTACCTGCACATATACTGGTGGGAGTACCGTAGTTCTGTCCCCCGGAAATGGGATGTATGTAGTGCATGCAGCCTTCTGAGCTCAGTTCCACACTCCATCCTTACCCGGGAGTGGAATACCACACCTCTGGCTTGAGGTGCAATACCCCTGTAGCAGCCGAGTCCTCAGGGTGCTACATTTACAGTCCGCTAGAGCAAAAAAACAGCTGATCGGTGGGGGGCGCTGAGTGTCGGAATCCCACCAATCAGCTGTTCATGACCTATCCTGTAGATAAGTCATCAACACCATAAGCCCAGACTCCTTTACACCTGAGATGAGTGAATGTGCAGTGCCTTAATACTTGTGCCAACTTCATGTCAGCTCACTAGGGACATCTAGTGGTCACTATCTGAAAGTACATTTACAACTGAAAAATAATCTGTTCGCTATTTTGACTCTCCAAGACCACTATCACTATTAAATGGGTACAAACTCAGGTGTAGTAGTAATAGTAAATGTACCTTAGAAACAGAAGTTTTAATATCTCCTGCTTTGTTGCAAATTACTCTAATATCGTAGACTGGATGTTTCTTTAGCAGACGTGTATCGAGCACTGGTGGACACAGGCAGAAAAGGGCCCCTGTGCAAGAACAATATATGGGCCCTTTGCAGCCCAAGAGCTGCTAAAAATGCAAAATTGTACCTGCTTTGGAGGTAGAAATGGGCCCTTTTACCTCTTGGGCCTCTGTGGGGCCGCACAGGTTGCACCAATGATATGTCCGCCCCTGGTATCCAGTGATCTCCTCATAGCCCCTCTCCTTTAGGTTAGATTGATGCCTCTGACCTCTCCTGCATCATCCACTGTTATATGCATAAACATCAATCAAATCTAAACAAAAAGGGGTCGCTGCTGAGACCACAGGACATTTGGCTACTAGAGAAACTGTGAAGGCTTTTAAAGGGAATCTGTCATCCCCGGGGACTTATCAGACCTCTAATATAGGCATACAGGTGATAGAAATGTAAGTCTATACATACCTGTATGCCTAATATTAGAGGTCTGCTTGCTTTGAAATGTCTTTTTATTCAGTTAGTTTTCTCATTCTTGAGAGCCGGGGGACGGGAAGAAATCCCAAACTACTTTGCTAATTACAATGTTCCCCCCCTCCCCTGCCCTGTGACGTACAGTCTCGTCTTCCAGATCCCGCGCATGCACAAATCACCTATAACGCAAGGTGCACTTTTTTTTATCCCGGCTATATTTTTTCCGGCAGTGATCCTTCCAGACATTTAGGCCTCATTCAGAAGTCTGTTTTCCACATACTTGTTTTTAATGGATTACAAAAAATAATAAGAGGAATAATAAAAAGAATCAAAGTGCTGGATCACGATGCAGAGTAGACAGAGTACATAATTTCTCCATCTTGTCCCTTGTCTGAGTCCGTGGTAATTGGACTGCACTCAGATGACATCCGAGTGCAGTTCAATGTTTCACACTGATGTCATACAAGTCCATAGACTTGTATGAAAAATCGGCATGAGAAAAAAAACACTAGTTGGCACTGCCCCACAGTATAACATTGGGCAGAGTGCCATCTGATAAAACATCGGACAGCACTCGGCCATGTTAAGCGGTCGTGTGGACGAGCCCTCAGTCTGAGCCTGCCATTGATAATTATGACTTGACACTATAGGTCCCATTATTTTCTTTGTGTTGTCAACCAGACATTTAACAGAACGAGTATTTTTTAAACACATTTATACACAGATAGTTTATTCTTGTAATGATTTAATCCTATTTGTATCTCTATTTATACCCAGCTTTACGCATACAAGGACTCTATCTGTCCCACCCTCTTTTACTGCATAGATTCATTTATCATCAGGTTTTTAATCTTATGTATTTTTATTTTTATTGATTTTAATGATCTTTTAATCTTATGTATTTTTAATAATGTTTGTGCTTTTTCACAATATCCCTCCACCCCTCACGACATTTATCAAGGGATGCGGTGATCTTTTTTTTTTAACTAAAAAGTAAGTTCAAGAGATAAATACGCGGCACATGGCAAATGGTGAAAATATACATTTTTCCCCAGTTAAGGTTTATTTTTTACAGCATTGACCATTTCATATAAATTACATATTAACTTTATTCTGTGGGTCAGTACAATTAACATAAAATCACCATTTACTTATGTTTTATGATGTCTGCATAAAAATAACACATTTTCAAAAACAAAACAATTTTACATTGCCATATATGGAGAGCCATAACTCTTATTTTTTCTTAACTGATTTGTATGAGAACCTATTTTTTTGCGGGACGAGTTGTATTTTTTATTATTGTTGTTATTTTGGAGTATAGGTGCTGTGAGGACCCGGGGTCTTCCGTGGGGGTAACGCTACTCAGACAACGCAGGGTAAGGGTAAAACAGCGTGGCAATATTTTATTGAACCACACAGCGGACAACACATAGAACAGTCCCAGCAAATGCCCAAGATGGTGCAACATTACACAGTCTCACCCTTTCATCTCCGCCCGCCTGGGATAGAAAAGCTGCAACTTTGGAGACTTCCAGGGCCGACTACCTCAACCAGTGGCCCCCCGCTTCTGGTGGGCCCCCACAGAGAGAAGGTAGCGGCAAGCTTAGGAAGCTAGCAGTCCATCGAGGTACAAGGCCACGAGACCCGAGGGTTCCAACCTGGCCTCTCCGAGAGTTTCCATGGGGCCAGATGACCAGTGAGTCCCTCCTGGCAACTCCCAATGTCTCCATGGCTTCTAAGCAACCGGTGAGCCCCTCCTAGCAACCCTAAAACAACATATCCATGGCGCCAGGTGACTTCTCAGTCCTCTCCTGGTCTCCCTAAAAGTATCCATGGTCTCTCTGATGGTTAATTGAGGAGATCCAAATCTTTCCAGTCAGGGCCATATCTTTAGACTAGAATCATGTAGAATACAAATCTGTGTCTCTTTGGATGCCATGCAATCCATCTACTTTCCTGAATGATGTCTCTCATTTTCCTTCTAAGGTCTATCAGAAAGACCTTAGAAGGAAAATGAGAGACATCATTCAGGAAAGTAGATTCTTAAATACACATCCACAGGTTAAGAATTAATGAGTTCACTAGGAGGAATATTTCTGTGTAGGCACATATAAGCGACTGACCAAGGTTAGGGAAGTGGCTTAGTGTAAAAAAAACTGTGGATTGCTACATAGTTTGTGTCACTCTTTCCTAACTTTCAAAGTTGGGAAGTATGCCTCTGTGCCTCCATACCTAATAATGCCCCTTTTGTGCCTCTTTATTATAAGAATGCCCCATTTAATTTGGCAGTACCACAGAGCTCAGTGATTGGCTGCAGCGCAGTTGACATGAAGATGCAGCTGATTAAAAATGTCTGGAGCAGCAAAAAGCAGTGCTGGACCCCGGGTGAGTAAAAGCTCAGTTTGATTGTTTGTTTCCTCATGACCATCGTTGGAGTTCGGCCGTTTAACCCACTGGATGTAATAGAGTCAATAGTGACTGTGTCATTTAGAGGAAATCAAATTATATTTCCTTAAAAAAATGTTCATAGTGTGCAAAAGTAGCAAAGCATAAAAAAACTAAACACATATGGTATCACTGTGAGGTCGGGGCTACACGAGTGTGAAAAAAAATAGTGGAAAAAATTTGGATGATTTTTATCGATTTTGCCATCCGTATGGCATCATTCCTTATTTATAAAAAGATCAGAAATTTGATATAAATTTACAAAAAATTGCAATTTTCAAACTTTTAATGATTATCCCTTTAATCCAGATAGTCATACCACACAAAACAATAATAAATTACATTTCAATAATGTCTGCTTTCTATCAGCACCATTTGTAAAATGTAAAAATGTTTTATTTTGTTAGCATTTTAGAAGGTTTAAAAATGGAGGAGTAATTTTTCATATTTTCAAGGAAATTTACAAAACTTATTTTTATAGGGACCTGTTCAGTTTTGAAATTACTTTGAGGGTCCTATATATTGGAAATCCCCCCAAAAGTGATACCATTTTAAAAGCCGCATCCCCGTATTAAAAATTGCTTTCAGGTGGTTCATTAACCCTTCAGGTGCTTTTCAGGAATTAATGCAAAGTGGCATAACAGGAATGTAAAAGTTTATTTTCACCACCTACATTTTAATAACTTCTGAACAGGCCACTATACGCAGCAGGCTCTAAGGCTGTTATTTGACTGCCATGGCGAACATCAGGACCGCACGATCAAGATCTCAGGGTGCCAATGTAGTTAAAGAGGGAGCCCCCACACTCTGTTAACCATCTAGATGCCGTAGTCACTATTGGCAGCAGCATTTAAGGGGTTAAATGGCCATAATCAGTGCCGACCCTGATCGTGGCTGATGCAGCAAGTTGTTAGCTATAGTGTACAGCTGATAGCTGCAGGATTGTCACCTCTCGGGGGATGCTAATCTCTTATATCGCAGGTCCGTAAAAAGACGTATTGGTGGTCACTATGGGGTTAAAACAACAGAATTGTTTCTTAATCTTATGTTTTTTTGTCACAATATACACATACACATTATACAGACACATGACCTACTCATTATATATACACATATATACATGACCTTTAGATATACACATGACCTGTACATATATACACTGTATATACACAGGAAAAAATAGAAAAATGCTCCAAAGAACCAAAGGATGAATTAAAACAAGCAAAGTTTACTGTTACATATTAAGAATATGCGGGATACGGGATGAGGTGCCACACACCCCAAAGTAGACAGTCTTAAGTCAAGATACAGGAGGATTAGATGGTATTATGCCGTTTCTCCGCTTAGTGGTAAGTTGTGCTCCATTCTGGAGCCACAAATGGGAAACTCGTAAAAATCCTCTGTTCTTCAGCCGGAATTGTCTCGTTCAGGTCTTCACTGCGCGGTGCTGGGATCTGCTGTCTCATGCTGACATTCATGTTCCTTCTTATGATAACTGGAGATGGCGCTTTCCCTGTTTCTATGTCTGTCCAGTTTAGATTTGAAAATAAGGGGTGTTTTCTGATTTTTCCATTAACCCCTAGCCGGACATAATGGTCTTTGCAGAGTAGTTTGGACATAATGTCCACAGCATCGTGGTCAGTGAGGTTTTCATATGATGGTTCAGAGTAGATGACATTTCTCTCAATCTCTTCAGTGGTGTCTCCTGGAAATGGTGAGTCTTGGAAAATCATGTTGTACAATATGACTCCAAAGGCGAACCAATCTACACCTTCATCATAAGCGTCTCCCATGATCATTTCTGGGGCGCCATACCCAGGTGTTCCACTGAAATCTCTGGCATTAAATCTCTTATCAAACTCATAAAGAGATAGTCCAAAATCAGTAATTTTTATGTGGCCGTCACCAGTCAGCAGGATGTTATCCGGTTTTAAGTCCCGGTGAATGATGTCATTGCTGTGCAGGAATTGTAGGCCACAGACGATTTCTGCTGCTATAAAGGTTACAGGTTCCTTCAGGGGAATGGTACTATATATATAGTCATGCAGATCCCCTCCACTGGCCAGCTCGGTGACAAAATAGGCATGGTTTTCAGTATGAAACGCGGCATGGCAATGAGTTAAGAATCTGCTGTTGTGGCTAAGCTTCAGGACATGGTGCTCAACAAGGCATTCAGGGAAGGAGATTAGGCTTTCCTTCTTTATGATTTTAAGGGCCACACTTTGTTTCCGCATCTTATCCGTGGCCAGTACAACCTTCCCATAACTCCCTTCTCCAAGTATGCCATGGCAGATAAACTTATCCCTGGTGAGAGGGACAGTGGTCTTTATTTTTTTGCTACTGGGGCCACTAAATTCACCTGAGATGTCATCTTGACTGGTGGCTGGATCTTCATGATGTTTCCTTTTTCTCCCAGTTCTCTTCTCTTCTGCTGCACTTTCATTACCTCTCGTGTTAATGATCCTGGTTGGACCCACAGTCTCTCTTTTCCTCTCTCTTGTACTCAGCTTTTGTAGATTGGTATCAGCTTGATTTGTGATGTATCCCACAAACTTGTCACATCTGTTTTGTACAGTGTCTAGGAAGGAAATATTCTGGGTTCCCTCATTGTCAGGTAATATTTGACCATCCTGCCCAGATTTCTTGGAGTCCATCTTCCTTATCTTTGGTGGAGGTTCCTGGTTATTTCCAGTGTCTTCTCCATCTGGTGTTTCTTTCCTTTTTCTCTTTCTTTTCCCTGTAAAGTCCATGTTGCATCAGGCAACAACAGGGCAATTATCCAAAAAACGTATGTAAAATTACTAAATGCAATCCACACGTATATTGTAGTCAAAGCCAACTACAACTAAAGCTCAATGGCTGCAGTCAGTTGTATATGGAACTTTGTGGAATGTGATGTCACTGTGCCGGTGATGTCACACTCACTGTGATGTCAGCAGGTGTATGTGAGTGTTCCATCACTGCTGAACGTGAAAGTCTAGGAAGGGGCGGGGCTTAGTCACCAATAGCAACCTGACTAGTCACACTATTATAAAAGAAGAGTTAATGACTTATAAATGACTACCTGGGCAGATCTGGCATTATGCAGACTGGAAAAGCTGGGTAATAACCTCTGTCTAAAATGTGACACATTGTTTCTGTAGGCTAAATATATACAAAAGGAAAATATTAGGAGTGTTATAGAACAACTCTTCATTTTTACATAACACTGATTCAATTAAATTGATATTAAATAGGTTGCTGTTACAGTAATAAAAATATAAGGCACGAATGTGCTTAAAATAAAAAATGGTGGCATACTCTCCCTACACTGCCCTCGCAAATCAAGCGCAGTCCACTTCAGAGATCGGTGACGACTCCTGAAGTGATGTCTACTTTTTTACAAAGTCAGAGAACCAGCGCAGCTAGTGATTGGCTGCAGCTGTCAGTTACCTAGAAAAGTGAGTCCTGCGTTTTTTTCTCTAATGATGTGCTCTTCTAGTGATGATGGGAAGCAGTACGGTATACCACTATTTGTGAATTACTGGTGGACTTGTTACCACTACTGGAATCTAGGAAAATCCTTCCAGCAAAGAGCCAGCTCACGGTGTAGACAAAACGCATGAAGCTTATACCCAGACCCTCCATATGGCCTCCTTGGCTCTTGTGCACTGGCCTTAAAGGTTTTCTTCACCTCAGGAGCTCACCGTTTCCCTGCTGCCCAGCTTCCTTTTGTGCGGAGGTTGTGGCGTTGTTGTCGGACTGTGTGCTCTTCGTTTCTGCAAGCAAAGTCATCCTTGTCTTACAGCATTGGAGGAGCTGGGTGGTCCTGAACCGGTCCTGATCCAGCAATCCAGAGAGCTTCAGAATTGCTCCTTGCCTAGTAGATTAGTTACTCCTTAGCTGTAAGCAATAATACCTAAAAATGACTCCATTCTTGGAGAGGATTTTTAATAACAAGCAAATTGCAAAATTGCTTTTGCTTTTTTCAAGTGCTTTAAAATTGCACCCATTTATGATGAGACACCCCCTTCATAACATAGCTGCTCCTGTGGTAAGAATACGCTGCTCTTCTGTTTTATGTTTTTAAATTGAAAAATCAAACAAAATGAGAACAAGAAATATATCAGAGCAGGGAAATCTAAATACAGTGAAGGGAAGAATTATTCCATCCTTTGCTGTTTTTGTAAGTTTGTCCACTGACAAAGACATGAACAGTCTATAATATTAAGGGTAGGTTAATTTTAACATTGAGAGATAGAATATCCCCCCCAAAAAATCAAGAAAATCACATTGTTTAAATTAGATAAATTTATTTGCATTTTGCAGTGAGAAATAAGTATTTAATCCCCTACAAACCATTATGAGTTCTGGCTCCTACAGACCAGTTACATGCTCCTAATCAACTGGTTACCTGCATTAAAGACAGCTGTCTTACATAGTCGCCTGTAGAAAAGACTCCTGTCCACAGACTCCATTAATCAGTCAGACTCTAACCTCTACAACATGGGCAAGACCAAAGAGCTTTCTAATGATGTCAGGGACAAGATCATAGACCTGCACGAAGCTGGAATGGGCTACAAAACCATAAGTAAGACGCTGGGAGAGAAGGAGACAACTGTTGGTGCAATGAGTAAAGAAAATGGAAGAAATAGAAAATGACTGTCAATCGACATTGATCTGGAGCATCATGCAAAATCTCACCTCGTGAGGTATCCTTGATGATGAGGAAGGTGAGAGTTAAATTATGCAGATTTAGATCAAAACTGTTCATTTTTACAAGAGGAAAATTAATGAAATACACTGTATTTTATTATGCAATTTCTCCCAAGAACGGCAACATCTTATATGTGGTCATATACCACTTTTTGGTCGCAGAAAGATAGGAGCGCCAATCTTGCTGGAATGGTTTTAAAAAGTGGCCAAGAGATATGAGTATAATGTAAAAATTGAAAACTTTGTTAAAAATATATTAGATTTAAAAAATCATAAATCCAGATTTAGAATGAATCCATAAACTTAGCTCCTGATGCAGCTTCTTGTGCGAAACACAGTAAGTGAGTTGGGCATCCTGTGTCCATGTTGTTGGTGGTTTTATGCTAATTATGAAATAATTTTCCAGGCTATCACTATTTTTACTTTAAGCTACTGCCTGTCAGTGTTGGACTTAAGTGGCAAGAGCCCACCAGTAATATTGACAGCTACATTTTGTCTGGACATAGTGAATCAAATGTATTGGGCCAACTACTGCTCATGTTAGGGGGTACGTTACTTACTCCTGCATAGGGGACCCCCGGGGGATTTACATGTTACCCTGTGGGTCAGGGCTCGCTCACATGGCCATCGATTCTCTCATGCAAGAGAATCTGGACGATTATGCTAATGTCACTTGGATCAAACTCTGTCAGAGATTGACCTGAGTGTCAACTTAGTGCGATCCGATTCTCTCTCATGCGAGATTTGTATCACAGGTGCAGAGTAGACAGAGTACATCATTTCTCCATTTTCTCCCTTGTCTGAGTCCGTGGTAATTGGACTGCACTCAGATGACATCCGAGTGCAGTTCAATGTTTCACACTGATGTCATACAAGTCCATAGACTTAAAACCAAGCAATGTGAACTGAGGTCTAAGATGGTACACATGCAAGATATAGGAGCATGTTCACACTAGCAAAAAGATGCAAAACCTACAAAAGACAAAAAATATATCTCATAACCTACCATCATTATATATAAATGTAAAGCAAAGTTGCATATGAAATATAGGGTACTTAGTGAACTATTTTTGATCAAAAAAAGTATACAAGCCGTCCCACCAGCGACAAGGTGACCCTAAATTGGGACGGTCCTACACTGTCTATATTAAAAACCTTACTGTATATCAAAGTTGAAGTAATGCATATAAAAGGGTAGACAAATAGAACCGGGTCCCAATATCAGACCACCGAAGCCAGTGGTAAGCTACATATATACTAACCAGCTCAACAAAGGGGATGCCACACCCCTAATTTGCACAGAATGCAAACAAGACAAAAAACCAAGCAATGTGAACTGAGGTCTAAGATGATACACATGCGAGAAATAAGAGCATGTTCACACTAGCAAAAAGATGCAAAACCTACAAAAGACAAAAAATATATCTCATACCCTACCATCATTATATATAAATGTAAAGCAAAGTTGCATATGAAATATAGGGTACTTAGTGAACTTGTATGCAAAATCGGCATGAGAAAAAAAACACTAGTTAGCACTCTGACCAATGTTATACTGTGGGGCAGTGCCATCTGATAAAACATCGGACAGCACTCGGCCATGTTAAGCGGTCGTGTGGACGAGCCCTCAGTCTGAGCCTGCCATTGATAATTATGACTTGACACTATAGGTCCCATTATTTTCTTTGTGTTGTCAACCAGACATTTAACAGAACGAGTATTTTTTAAACACATTTATACACAGATCGTTTATCCTTGTAATGATTTAATCCTATTTGTATCTCTATTTATACCCAGCTTTACGCATACAAGGACTCTATCTGTCCCACCCTTTTTTTACTGCATAGATTCATTTATCATCAGGTTTTTAATCTTATGTATTTTTATTTTTAATGACTTTAATGATCTTTTAATCTTATGTATTTTTAATAATGTTTGTGCTTTTTCACAATATCCCTCCACCCCTCACGACATTTATCAAGGGATGCGGTGATCTTTTTTTTTTTTTACTTAAAAGTAAGTTCAAGAGATAAATACGCAGCACATGGCAAATGGTGAAAATATACATTTTTCCCCAGTTAAGTTTACAGCATTGACCATTTCATATAAATTACATATAAACTTTATTCTGTGGGTCAGTACAATTAACATAAAATCACCATTTACTTATGTTTTATGATGTCTGCATGAAAATAACACATTTTCAAAAACAAAACAATTTTACATTGCCATATATGGAGAGCCATAACTCTTATTTTTTCTGTTAACTGATTTGTATGAGAACCTATTTTTTTGCGGGACGAGTTGTATTTTTTATTATTGTTGTTATTTTGGAGTATAGGTGCTTGTGAGGACCCGTGGTCTTCCGTGGGGGTAACGCTACTCAGACAACGCAGGGTTAGGGTAAAACAGCGTGGCAATATTTTATTGAACCACACAGCGGACAACACATAGAACAGTCCCAGCAAATGCCCAAGATGGTGCAACATTACACAGTCTCACCCTTCCTTCTCTGCCCGCCTGGGATAGAACAGCTGCAACTTTGGAGACTTCCAGGGCTGACTACCTCAACCAGTGGCCCCCCGCTTCTGGTGGGCCCCCACAGAGAGAAGGTAGTGGCAAGCTTAGGAAGCTAGCAGTCCATCGAGGTACAAGGCAAGGAGACCCGAGGGTCCCAACCTGGCCTCTCCGAGAGTTTCCATGGGGCCAGATGACCAGTGGGTCCCTCCTGGCAACTCCCAATGTCTCCATGGCTTCTAAGCAACCGGTGAGTCACTCCTAGCAACCCCAAAACAACATATCCATGGCGCCAGGTGACTTCTCAGTCCTCTCCTGGTCTCCCTAAAAGTATCCATGGTCTCTCTGATGGTTAATGGAGCAGATCCAAATCTTTCCAGTCAGGGCCATATCTTTAGACTAGAATCATGTAGAATACAAATCTGTGTCTCTTTGGATGCCATGCAATCCATCTACTTTCCTGAATGATGTCTCTCATTTTCCTTCTAAGGTCTTTCTGATGTTCCTTTTATTCTCTGTTCCAAGTCTTATTCTGTCTCAAAAACAGATCTTCCTTCTTAAATACACATCCACAGGTTAAGAATTAGGGATGATATTATTTCACAAGTCTTGAATATCCACAGCTCATCCCCCAAGATTGACTGGCAAACACCTTACAATGGTATTTAACATATCTAGAAAACATTCCTTGTTCTAGCTAATCTATGGCTCTTGTAAATACATATCATTGTTTCAGAATCAAAGAACATATAACATTCAGGGTTATACAAATAATAGTCTGTGTTAATCAACTAAAGAAGAGCACAGATTAAAGAGTCAACATAAAAATAAAGGTATTCTTCTCTTGCCATCAGAAAGTACAGTACAGAACAAAAGTTTGGACACAGAAAAATCTTTAAATGAGAAGGTATTTTCATGACTTTGAAAATTGTACATTCACACTGAAGGCATCAAAACTATGAATTAACACATGTGGAATTATATACTTAACAAAAAAGTGTGAAACAACTGAAAATATGTCTTATATTCTAGGTTCTTCAAAGTAGCCACCTTTTGCTTTGATGACTGAATTGCACACTCTTGGCATTCTCTTGATGAGCTTCAAGAGGTAATCACCGGAAATGGTTTTCACTTCACAGGTGTGCCCTGTCAGGTTTAATAAGTGGGATTTCTTGCCTTATAAATGAGGTTGGGACCATCAGTTGTGTTGTGCAGAAGTCAGGTGGATACACAGCTGATAGTCCTACTGAATAGACTGTTAGAATTTGTATTATGGCAAGAAAAAAGCAGCTAAGTAAAGAAAAACGAGTGGCCATTATTACCTTAAGAAATGAAGGTCAGTCAGTCCGAAAAATTGGGCAAACTTTGAATGTGTCCCCAAGTGAAGTTGCAAAAACCATCAAGCGCTACAAAGAAACTGGCTCACATGAGGACCGCCCCAAGAAAGGAAGACCAAGAGTCACCTCTGCTTCTGAGGATAAGTTTATCCGAGTCACCAGTCTCAGAAATCGCAGGTTAACAGCAGCTCAGATTAGAGACCAGGTCAATGCCACACAGAGTTCTAGCAGCAGACAAATCTCTACAACAACTGTTAAGAGGAGACTTTGTGCAGCAGGCCTTCATGGTAAAATAGCTGCTAGGAAACCACTGCTAAGGACAGGCAACAAGCAGAAGAGACTTGTTTGGGCTAAAAAACACAAGGAATGGACATTAGACCAGTGAAAATCTGTGCTTTGGTCTGATGAGTCCAAATTTGAGATCTTTGGTTCCAACCACCGTGTGCGACGCAGAAAAGGTGAAGGGATGGACTCTACATGCCTGGTTCCCACCGTGAAGCATGGAGGAGGAGGTGTGATGGTGTGGGGGTGCTTTGCTGGTGACACTGCTGGGGATTTATTCAAAATTGAAGGCATACTGAACCAGCAAGGCTACCACAGCATCTTGCAGTGGCATGCTATTCCATCCGGTTTGCGTTTAGTTGGACCATCATTTATTTTTCAACAGGACAATGACCCCAAACACACCTCCAGGCTGTGTAAGGGCTATTTGACCAAGAAGGAGAGTGATGGGGTGCTACGCCAGATGACCTGGCCCCCACAGTCACCAGACCTGAACCCAATCGAGATGGTTTGGGGTGAGCTGGACCGCAGAGTGAAGGCAAAAGGGCCAACAAGTGCTAAGCATCTCTGGGAACTCCTTCAAGATTGTTGGAAGACCATTTCCAGTGACTATCTCTTGAAGCTCATCAAGAGAATGCCAAGAGTGTGCAAAGCAGTCATCAAAGCAAAAGGTGGCTACTTTGAAGAGCCTAGAATATAAGTCATATTTTCAGTTGTTTCACACTTTTTTGTTAAGTATATAATTCCACATGTGTTAATTCATAGTTTTGATGCCTTCAGTGTGAATGTACAATTTTCATAGTCATGAAAATACAGAAAAATCTTTAAATGAGAAGGTGTGTCCAAACTTTTGGTCTGTACTGTATGTCTGGCATAATTAAGAATTTACGCTTCATCGTCACAGGTGCCTTTTTGATCGCATTTTTATTCCACTTTTATGTGAGAGAAGGTACCAAAAAAACAGCAATTCTGGCTTTGTTTTTTTCATGTTCTCATTGTACAGAATAAACAACCTATTTATTTTATATTTTGGGTTCTTATGGACACAGCGAGACAAAACATGTATAGTTAATTTATATTTTAGTACTTTTTTGCAATAAAATCACTTATAAAAATTTATGTCCTGTGTATTTGCCAGAAATGTACAAGATAGGAATACAACTTTAAAGTGTCAATATAGGTGCTAGTGACGTGCCCCCTGGGCCATGGGGTACTCGGTAGCCGGGCCGGTCATTGCTAGGGGAGATGTCACAGTGGCGGTGACCCGGTCCGTGACCCAGGGCGGTCAATAAAAGGGGATATTTGCAGGGGATTTATAGGTTTTATATAATGCTCGTGATGCCACCTGTGGTATGCGGCTAAAGGGAGCCACCGCTGCAGAGCAGATCCTCTGGAGCTGTTGATAATGCAGCAGAGTTGGTTTGGCTCTCCACAGGTAGAGCTTAGCTCCAGGGCAGGAAGTGGTGATTTTATTAGATGCTGCTGTGCAGTGTAGTGCAGGGGATGATGGCGCAGTAATAATTCGCATAGACAGTGGGATGCAGTCTTCAGAGTTTTTACTCATGGTTTTAGACTCCAAGTTACCAGGCCAGGGTAACTTCCCACGCCGTCCTGTGCTTACTCAGGGAGGGGTTCAGCAAACCCTCAGGTACCTCCGGAGTACATAACAGGACCCCCTTCTGTGTGTTCCTTCTGACCATCTCCCTGCACCTCACACCCAGTGTCCCAAGCCAGTGACCACAGACCTTGTCGGGCGACATCTTCTCTGTCCCCTGGGTCCTCTATGGCCACCTTTTTGGTGAGCTAGATGTGGCTGTTGGCTGCTGCATCTGAAATGCTGCACCCTCCGGTTATCTAGTTGAGGCTTAAAGAACTCTGCTAGTTTAGGGGCCGGTCCCCTCTCTGCGACCTGATCCTTCTGCTCCTCTGCAGACTCGGGTGCACGGGTGGCATCCGCACTGCCCGCGCCCCTAGGATCCTTTCTACTTTCCTGGAGCCTTTCTCCTGCTCCTCTCTCTCTTCCGTCTGTCCTGGGCCTTTCTCACTGGGCCCTTCTCCTGCCTGGCAGGGGGCAGAGATTCCGATGCTACAATTACCACCACAGAATCTGAGGATTCTGAAGAAAGTAGTGTGGAAAACCCTGGAATATCCAGAAACAAACAATCTTTCAAAAAACGGGGGAGGCGGGGAGGAAGAAGGCATCCCAATAAGAAAAAGCAACAGAAAGAAAAGATTTTAAATGAAGCGGTTCCAGTATGGAACCTTTCAGCGCAAATTTTGAAAGAGGAACACATATCCGTACTATCGAAAGGTCTAGGATACTCACCTTCAAGGAATTTTGACCTGTTTTCCACTTTTCGTGATATTAATAAATTGGCAAGGAATATAACGTTAAAATGCCATTTTTATCAGATGAAAGTGAGGAAACTAGAGATACTATAACATCCATTTCTACATCCCTGCAAAGTGATGTTCCTGATGCTACTATACCATTTTTTTCTGAATAGCAAAAAAACTATTCTATTGAGATAAATGGGTGCTGATTCCCTGCCCGCGAGTCAGCCAGATAAAGTGTTTTTTAAAACCAAAAATTCTAATTATTATCCCCTACAGTCCAGACCACAGGTACTGAATCATTTTCAAGATGTGGTGGAAGAGGAACTTCCCAAGATGGATAATCAAAGAGAAAACATCAGCCTATAGTAATCTTACAAGAAAAGAAAAACTAGCAGTGAAGGATATAAAAAACAACACTAATATCGTAGTCCGTAAGGCTGATAAGGGGGGTGCCATCGTTATCCTGATCTGTACCATCAATGTAATTTGTTGATTCTGCAAAACAGAGATATTTATGAGACTTTAGGAAGTGATCCTACAATTACATTTCAAAAGGAATTATTACATTTATTAAAGGGGGGTCTGGAAGATGGTGTGTTGTCACAGAAATTATTTGATTATTTATATGTTGACACCCCGGTGACACCCATCTTCCATTCTCTCCCAAAAATCCATAAACCGAGATTCCCCCCGAAATTCCGACCGATTGTTTCTGGGATAGAGTCGATCAATGAGAAATTAGGGGCATGGGTGGACAGCATGCTCCAACCACTAGTGAGAGAGTTACCTGGTTATATTAAGGACACAAAGACGATACTAGGAGTACTTGACAAGTTTGTATGGGAAAGGAATTACAGCTGGTTGACAGCTGATGTTGTAGCCCTGTACCCCTCAATAGAGTTTGAAGTAGCTGTCCCAGCACTGAAATATTTTCTTGATAGGTTCAGCAATAATGATTGTCCAACTAAATTATTTTTGGTAAATTCAATGAAGTTCCTATTAAAACGTAACTTTTTCAGTTTTTGTGAAGTTTATTATCTCCAAAAACGAGGAGTGAGTGACGCGCCCCCTGGGCCATGTTGTGTAGCGTTGCGCACGCGGGGAATACCCGGAGCTGGATCCGATAGGGGTAGTAGTCCACGTGGCGGTGACCCGGTCCGTGCCCAGGGTGTCAAACTAAGTGGCGTTATTGGTATGATGGTATTAGTGTCCGACTACGCCACCCGTTGAATGCGGCTATGAAGCCGCCGCTGCAGGGCAGTCCGCTGAGGCCGGTGGTACGGATGTGCAGCGTGGATGGTATAACCCCCAACGGGAGGGGTATGGCCTCAGGGCAGAGGATGTGAATGGTGTGTATGTCCCAGCACTGATGGTGCCGGTCCGACGAGGAATCACTGAGACGTGCAATTGCAGTTTTCACAGCTTTACTCACAGTTCTTTATCAGGTCCCTTGTGCACAGTTGGACCACCCGAGCCGTGCTGCGTCCACCAGGTTCGGGACTCGGCCAACTCCCAGGCAGTTCCAGAGCGTGGTCCTGAGCTCCCCTCTCTTCCTTCCTACTGGCCGTCCCCACCAGGGACCCACCTTTGTCCAGCTCCCTCGGGCCTTCTGGTGGTGAAACCTTTCCCGGTTTCCCTGACCCTATATGGTATGCCTTCCTGGTGGATGTGGCGAGGGGTCGCGCCAAAACTTGACCACGACCTCCGGTTCCTGGCTAAGGATAATTGGCCTCCACCAGTTTGGGATCCGGCACCCTGTTCTGCCAACCCTTCACCCGTTATTCCGTGGGATCTTAGGGTTCCTTCTTTTCTTGTGTCTCTGGGCCTTTCCTGGTGTTCCTGTTACTTCTTCTTCCTTCTCTCTCTCTCTGCCTTAGGTCTCCACTCCAGGCCTGGCTCTGGAGCTGGGCCCAGACTGAGCCACAGCTCCCTGTCAGCCCTCTCTGGCTGAGCTCCTCTCTGCACCGACAGACCCTGTCCTAAGATGGTGCCCACCTTATATACCTCCTTCTGACACCCGAGCCCAGGTGACCAGCAACCAATGGGCTCCTACCTATGCCCAGAGTACCTCCCCTGTCTGCTCCTACACCACTGGGATATTCCTCCCCCCTCCCCACTCCAGCCGGGGACAGACGCTGTCGAACCTGCACATCTATCTGGTGGGAGTACCGTTGATCTGTCCCCCGGAAATGGGGTGAGTGTAGTGTATGCAGCTAACTGAGCTCCGTTCCACACTCCATCCTTACCCGGGAGTGGAATACCACACCTCTGGTTCGAGGTGCAATACCCCTGTAGCAACCGAGTCCTCAGGGTGCTACATTCCCCCCTGGTAAATCACAGCACGTCCTCGGGCTAGAAAAGAGCAAAGGCAAATTAAAACATACAAAAATTTTAAAGTGTACACTTGCATGTAAGACATTAACTGAAAACTCATCCCTTTATGGGAGGTACTTTTCTCTCTTTTTAGTATAAAACATTTCTATACAACACTTTGCTAATGCCACCGGAACTCTTTTGTAAACACTATATAAAACTTCGGCATTACTGTTTCAGCAGCATCTTAAACTCTTCATTATAAGACATTTTCAAATAAACATTTTCAAAACATATCCTTGATTTCTGGCCACGGTGCAACTTGTGACCAGGTAAAGTGCAACAGTCACTAATTCCAAGGTTGAAAAGTAGTTCTTCTATAAAACCAATAGGGGGCGCTTTAAGAAGCGCAACTATTTACAGGGTGGCCGCTCTCAGTCCTCGGCCAGTGGGAATAGGGGAATGGCTGCTCACAGTCCTCAGCCTGGTAAGGGATTAGGGGCACACAGGTAACAGTTCTTTAATAGTTCCATACTAGTCCCAACGGGGACCACACTCTGATTAGCAGCAACCTAGGTACCCCGACGGGTAACTATATACAGTTCCTTGTTCATGCTACTTCCCTTCAGTAGCTATGTCCTCTCCGTGCTCCCTCCTGAGGGTAGTCTTCAGACCCGTCCGGGTCCTCTTGGCTTTCCTCATACTGCAACTCCTCCTCAGTTAGCCGGTGTACGTGAAGGGCGTACGGTCCCTTGGCACACTGGTGCCGGGTGAAGGTGACCACGTCACCCGGGTAGAGATCACGTCCACGGTGTCCCTCCGGCAGGTGGCTCTCGACATCCCTGCGGGTAACAAAGACGTCGCCGGGAGTTTGGTGGTCCCGGATAAAGCCCCAGCCATGCTCTAGCTGGAACTTTATTACGGTCCTGTCAGCGCGGGGACCGTGGGCTGCACGGGAGTTTTGCCGGGCCCTGCGCTTCTGTTCCGCGCTCCGGACCTGCAGCTGTTCTTCGCGGATCCGCCTCTCTCGCCGCTCTCTTCCAAAGACCTCCAGCTGTTGATGGCAGCACTCCTCACGCCGGGCTGCGTCCGCCCGGGTCTCCTGGGTAAACCCCATTAGGTTCTCACCGGTGGGGTCCCATGCAAACTGGGCATCCTCCAGTGGAAGCGGAGTGATTTTGGCGGGCGCCGGAGCCGGGATCAGAGGCTCGCACCGGGGCCGTTCCTTCCGGAGTCGGGGGTTGACGTACTCCGGTGGCCACACGAAGGGCAGCCCGTCCGGGCTGGTATGTTGCGCGAAGAGATCTGCGCCCAGTGGTGGCACTATGGAGGTAGAGGGCGCTGTAGGGGCAGCGGCGCCCGGGTTCACCAGGCCCTGCGACCAGGCCGGTGGCACTTCCTGTTTTGCCGCGCTCAGGGTCAAGGGGCGTGGCGCGGAAGAGGGCGTGACCGCGGCTCCTGCCGCTTGAGGCCTAGTTGGGAGCAGTGGCGGTGCGACAACGGGTGTGGTGAGTAGGACTTCGGGCTCTGCGACGGGGAGCTGGGGCAGGCTTGCGGCTACTGGGCTCGGGGTAGTGACGTCCCCATTACCTGCTTCCATCCTTGCAGCTCCCTCCGCGGCGTCGTCTCCGGCCTTCGTCCCTCCTGCACCATCCTCAGAGGCGGACATGCTCCTCGTTGCGGGTGGCGCCTCCTGCTGGCGGATCCCAGCCTGCCGGGCCATCTCCCTTCTCCACTCGGCCAGCGCATCCTGCTGTGCCCGGGCCATCCTCCGGTCTAAGTCCTCCAGCGCAGCCTGTGCACGCTCCGGATCTCTGGGGAGCTGTGCCAGGATCTCCACTAGGCTGTCTGGCGTTGCGGCCTGCAGCAGGCCCCGGCCCGAGGTGCTGGCATTGCTGGGCGCTTCCTCCATTCCCGGGTGCGATCCGTCCAGACTCCTCCAGGCCGCACCCATCCTCTCAGTTTTGTTCCCTATCCGCCCCCATAGGGAGTGGTCCCGGGGCAACTTGGTGACTGTCAGTTTCAGGGGCAGCCCCCCCACTCTGATGGACATCTCCATTATTGTACTCTCGGCTGGTGGGGGCGGTCTCTTCCTTTGGCGCCACTCTGGGACCATGCCCACGATGGGAGGTGGCCTCTTGCCACCCTCTGGCACGCCCACAATGCCAGGGCGGGAAACTGTCCAAGATGGCGGGAATCGTCCACCGATGGCGGGAAACTCCGCAGATGGCGGGAAACGACCCCAGATGGCGTCCGATGGCGGGAACCCTCTGGAAGCGGCGGGAGACTTCTTTTTAAGGTACCTGTGAACTTTCCTTCAGGCACGCAGTACCCGGTGGTTGCGGGCACGAAATCCTGCCGACTACGCCAAAAGTTGACGCGCCCCCTGGGCCATGTTGTGTAGCGTTGCGCACGCGGGGAATACCCGGAGCCGGATCCGATAGGGGTAGTAGTCCACGTGGCGGTGACCCGGTCCGTGCCCAGGGTGTCAAACTAAGTGGCGTTATTGGTATGATGGTATTAGTGTCCGACTACGCCACCCGTTGAATGCGGCTATGAAGCCGCCGCTGCAGGGCAGTCCGCTGAGGCCGGTGGTACGGATGTGCAGCGTGGATGGTATAACTCCCAACGGGAGGGGTATGGCCTCAGGGCAGAGGATGTGAATGATGTTGGGAGAGATGGTGTGTATGTCCCAGCACTGATGGTGCCGGTCCGACGAGGAATCACTGAGACGTGCAATTGCAGTTTTCACAGCTTTACTCACAGTTCTTTATCAGGTCCCTTGTGCACAGTTGGACCACCCGAGCCGTGCTGCGTCCACCAGGTGCGGGACTCGGCCAACTCCCAGGCAGTTCCAGAGCGTGGTCCTGAGCTCCCCTCTCTTCCTTCCTACTGGCCGTCCCCACCAGGGACCCACCTTTGTCCAGCTCCCTCGGGCCTTCTGGTGGTGAAACCTTTCCCGGTTTCCCTGACCCTATATGGTATGCCTTCCTGGTGGATGTGGCGAGGGGTCGCGCCAAAACTTGACCACGACCTCCGGTTCCTGGCTAAGGATAATTGGCCTCCACCAGTTTGGGTTCCGGCACCCTGTTCTGCCAACCCTTCACCCGTTATTCCGTGGGATCTTAGGGTTCCTTCTTTTATTGTGTCTCTGGGCCTTTCCTGGTGTTCCTGTTACTTCTTCTTCCTTCTCTCTCTCTCTCTGCCTTAGGTCTCCACTCCAGGCCTGGCTCTGGAGCTGGGCCCAGACTGAGCCACAGCTCCCTGTCAGCCCTCTCTGGCTGAGCTCCTCTCTGCACCGACAGACCCTCTCCTAAGATGGTGCCCACCTTATATACCTCCTTCTGACACCCGAGCCCAGGTGACCAGCAACCAATGGGCTCCTACCTATGCCCAGAGTCCCTCCCCTGTCTGCTCCTACACCACTGGGATATTCCTCCCCCCTCCCCACTCCAGCCGGGGACAGACGTTGTCGAACCTGCACATCTATCTGGTGGGAGTACCGTTGATCTGTCCCCCGGAAATGGGGTGAGTGTAGTGTATGCAGCTAACTGAGCTCCGTTCCACACTCCATCCTTACCCGGGAGTGGAATACCACACCTCTGGTTCGAGGTGCAATACCCCTGTAGCAACCGAGTCCTCAGGGTGCTACATGAGCATGAGTGGAAAATTTTCCCCTTCTTTAGCAAACATCACGATGGGATATTGGGAGGAAACAGTTCTCTTTGCAGATACCAATTCATTTTTGGAGAGGATTATATGGATAGGTAGATATATTGATGACCTCCTGTTGGTGTGGAATGGCGATGACAATGATGCAAAAGAATTTATTATCTCTTTGAATAATAATAATTTCAATCTTAAATTTACTTATAATTATCAGGAAATCGAAATTAATTTTTTGGATGTCATGCTCCGCACCAACAGGGGGTCATCGCAAGTTGTGGTTCTTCCCTACAATAAAGAAACTGATGTTAACAGCATTTTAAAACCCAATTCATGCCACCCTCGACACGTGGTGAATAATATCCCATACGGAGAAGTATTAAGAGTAAAAAGGAACTGCTCTGACCCTAAGTTAGTCAGTGGTGAAATAAAAAAGAAGTGTGAAAAACTTGAACTTAGAGGCTACTCTCATAAAACATTAAAACAAGCTGAAAAAAAATTGAGTAAAATCAACAGGGATTTTCTCATAAAAGATAACATGAAAAAATTACCTACAGATAATGTCATTTATTTCACCACTCAATACAGCAGGGACTATAATAAAATTATTAATGTTATTAAATGCTTTTTACCAATACTGTACCAAGATAGGAAAGTAAAAAAAGTGCTACAAAACAACCAAATCCGTTTCTCAGCCAAAAAAGCCCCTACAATCGGATCTTTGGTGTCACCCAGCTTATTTATTGAAAATAAATCAAATACTAACGGGAACTGGCTAAAAACCACAGGTTTTTATGGTTGCGGCAAAAATATATGCATCAGCTGCAAACATATCATTAAATGCAAGGATTTTTCCTCCACTAGTACAGGTATCACATACCCTATACAGGATTTGATAAATTGTGATACCACAGGGCTGGTTTACTTGGTGGAGTGCATCGAGTGTAAACTCCAATATGTAGGGTGTACAATTGGCCCTTTAAAAAGACGCATTCGAAGACATATGTCTGATGCAGTTGGAGACTGAGGCTATGTGCCCACGTTGCGGAAATGAAGCATATTTTTTACGCTTCTCCCTGGCAGGAGAAATGCATGCGGATTTTACATGCTTTTTCCCGCCAGATAGAAGCATTTGTAAAGCGTCTTTGCATCCATTTTTGCATGCGGGTTATCAAACGCTTTTCCAAGCGATTTTAGCATCACTTGGAAAAGTGCTTAACAACTTGTCCACACTATATAAATCCATGCAATCGGCATGGATTTATAGTAGTGTGACCAAGTTAGTTAAAAAAAAGAATAAGAATGGTGAAAAAAAAAAGTTTATACTCACCTTCCGATGTCTTCCCGGTGTTTTGTCTGCTCCGTCCGGTGTCTTGTACTGCTTGCGGTAGTGTGAAGGACCTGCGGTGACGTCATTGAGCCATGTGATTGGTCACATGACTCAGTGACGTCGTGGCAGGTCCTTCACATCAACGCGAACATTGCAAGACACCATCCCGGAGCAGACTGAACACCGGGAAGACACCGGAAGGTGAGCATAAACTTTATTTTTTATTTTAAATTCTTTTTTTACAGTTTTTATGGTACCCAGGTCTGGATGAGAGTCTTCTCTCCACCAGACTTGGGTACCATCCGCACATAGAAACGCATATAATCCGTGAGTACAAATGTACTGACACGGATATTATGCGTTTCAATGCAAGTCAATGGCGGCAATTACGCTGCGTGTCTGCAAAATTAATGGATGTGCTGCGGATTTTTGAGCGCAGCATAAACGCTGCGGAAAAATCCGCAACATGGGCATTGAAAGTGCGGCTTGTCATTGGGGACCATGGGGGGCGGATTACCAAGCGTTTCCCAAGCGTTTATGCTGCAGAAATTCCGCAGCATATACGCTTGTAAAACGCCATGTGGGCACACAGCCTTAAAGGTGGGAATTTCAGCAGTATCCAGGCATTTTTTTCTGCTTGTCATGGGGGTGATACAACCAGGCTGAAGTTCTGTGGTATAGAAAGAGTGAGACGATCTGCACGGGGCGGTGATTTCAGGAGGAAAATTTTGAACAGGGAAAGCAACTGGATGTTCAAGCTGGATACAAGAACACCTGTCGGCTTGAATGTTAGAAGGGATCTTGTGTTACAATATAATTAAGATCATGTTACCATCCAGTGCTATCTCTGTTAAATAAATAAAGGATACATGGGAGAGGAAAGAAACCCAAAAATTATATGAGTCTCCGAAGTGCATTTCTCTCTCTCTTTCTTACACATTAACGTGCAATAAATATTTAGATTGTGGAACACAGGGTCAATTTAATCATTTCTAGAAGTGGAAAGTGGATGTGAAACCAAACGAGTGTGAACAAGCGTTTGTAGCGACGAATAATTAAGCAAAAAAATAAAAAAATTCACAATGACATATATTTTTCTTTCTCAGTAATAGTAATAAGTGGAGGAGAGATTAATAATACATTAATAACAGGTCATTGTGAACAAAAAGTTATCAATTTCTTTCTTTTTTGACAGCAAACTGTACGTAATTTTTCGTTCTATATATACTAATAAATAATGCCAACATATCTTTTGTATACAGCAATGGATAATTGAAAATAACAGTTTTATTATATACGGTAGTACGATATATATAGGGATATCTAGATGAAAGCTGGAATAAACTGGACAAACTAAACTGGTCACCTCCCGCTGTGGGAGATTTTTTATTCAGCTACACATACATATATTTCGTTGGTATATATTGTGTTTCGAATACTTATTACTGTTTCCAACATGCAGAATCTACACTGTTCAGCTAATTTGTTTCAATTCTCTTGCCAGAAACCTCAATGTCAGGACTTTTATTATAACGTCTGTAGCATTAAATAACCACAAAAAGAAAAAAGCCTGTCTCCAACTTGGAAACGAAGATGAGATGTAACACCTGAACGTCACAAGAATTAATTAGTTAACTGATTGGAATTCCTTTGTCAGTTTGCTGTTCTTTTGTATTTATACCCTGCCTGTATTCCAATGTATGTACCATCATAAAGGCTTTTCTAAGCCGAATCGCGTAGCGTTTTTTTTACTCTGTTTGCCCATATGGTGTGAATTGGATCTTTTTGTAAGTGCATTTTTTGTGGAAATATCATCCTTCAAATAAATGGAAATTTTAATTACACCACATCGTTGGAGTCTCCTCACTCGCTGGATTTTGGTCTGAAGTTGTGTTCAATGCAGCAGCCTGCTGCTATCCGAGCAGAAAGGAGGAAACACCGCAAAGGAGTTTATAGGTGAGCGGACTTCATCATTTTCTTTGTATACATACCATGATGAGGGGTGCCAAGCATACCAGGAAGAGGGATTAGGAGGGCCATACATGCCAGGAAGAGGGATGAAGTGTGCTATACAAACCAGGAAGAGGGATGAGGGGTGAAAAACATACCAGGATGAGGGATGAAGGGTGCCATACATACCAGGATGGGGATGAGGGGTGCCATACATACCAGGATGGAAATGAGGGGTGCCATGCATACCAGGATGGGGATGAGGGGTGCCATACATACCAGGATGGGGATGAGGGGTGCCATACATACCAGGATGGGGATGAAGGGTGCCATACATACCAGGATGGGGATGAGGGGTGCCATGCATACCAGGATGGGGATGAGGGCCACATATAACAGGAAAGAGGGGGCCATATATACCAGGATGGGGGATATTAACAGAATTTGGGGACATTACCCCTATAACAGTGTCAGCAGCAGACCCCCTTTCCATAACAGGGCATCATGACCACATTTTTTGCTTACATTTTTTCTTCTATTTTCCTCCTCTAAAACCTAGATGCATCTTATGGTCTGGTGCGTCTTAAAGTCCGAAAAAAACGGTACCTTCATAAGTCACATGCTTAGTGAAAGAAAGTCCACCTGTGTGCAATCTAAGTGTCACTTGTCTGTCAGTATATACACTTTACCTTTTCTGAAAGGCCACAGAGGCTGCAACACCATTAAGCAAGAGGCACCACTAAACAAACACCATGAAGACCAAGGAGATCTCCAAACAAGTCAGGGACAAGGTTGTTGAGAAGTACAAGTCAGTGTTGGGTTGTAAAACGTATCCTAATCTCTGATGAAGTGTGAGGACCTGGCCACTTTCTAAATACTTTTCCAGCACTGAGCACCCATTTTCATCGATCTTAATTTTGTATTTTGTCAGAAATTTGCTTGCTGTGTTTTGTTAGTGATTTGTTTGCTCATCAGTACAACCTCAGGTATCTATTCCATTCAGTGACCATATCTCCGAGACCTTGGGCCATTATTCTCTCCGTCACCACAGGTAGTCACCAAATGTATTGTCCCCGGCAGCTGTATGTTAGTCAATGTAGCCGGAGGAGAATCTTTGAACATTCGGAGGGCCCGACTACATTTAGACTGGGGTCACAGTCATGGAATGGTGGATGTAGGAGTAGTGCGGCACCTACCAGTAGATGTGTTGCTGGGAATCAATCTGGGAGCAGGATTGGTGTGCCACTGGGCCAATGTCATAACCGGAAGCCAAGGACTGGTTCACACTGCATCAGCCAATAGGGAAAGGAGCAATATCAACATGTCAGCGGTGAGTGATACACAAAATGCAATGACTGTCACAATGAAGGAATGTAATCTGGGGGAGGTAAATTACATCAGGGAGGAGACCCAGGGACTTCGGGACACTGGATCTACCATCACCCTGGTCAGCCTAGATACTGTCCCCCCAGAGCTCCCTTTACCAGGCTGCCAAGTGACCATCCCCCTAAGTGGGTGTCAGCACTCTGGGGTTGGTCGCAATGGATCCAAGTTTGGTTCTCATTGGGCATGTATGGAATTTCCCAGGACAAACCGGGGATCAGGGGGGGGGATATGGAGGACCCCGCAGAAGGGACAGACCCCTGAACCAGCTAGCTAAATACAGAGTTCTCGTTTCAGGGCTTCCCCCATCGGGAAGTTGGCAGGATCTAAAAGATCATATGAGAAAAGCTGGAGATGTCTATTATACTGATGTATACCAGAGTGGAATGGGGACTGTGGAGTATATTCACAAGGGCGACATGGAATATGCTTTGAGGAAACTGGATGATACAAAATTTCGTTCTCATAAAGGCGAGACCTTTTACATTTGTGTCTGTGCTGAAAAAGTGGGGGAGGAGTGTGAGAACCTGGCCACTTTCTAAATACTTTTCCAGCACTGAGCATCCATTTTCATCTATCTTAATTTTGTATTTTGTCAGAAATTTGCTTGCTGTGTTTTGTTAGTGATTTGTTTGCTCATCAGTTCAACCTCAGGTATCTATTTCATTCAGTGACCATATCTCCGAGACCTTGGGCCATTGTTCTCTCCGTCACCACAGGTAGTCTCACATGCAAACCCAGGGGATGGGTTCCACCTGAGAAAATATCTCCACTAAAGGCCCCGTCACACTTAGCGACGCTGCAACGATCCCGACAACGATATGACCTGTCAGAGATCGTTGCTGCGTCGCTATGTGGTCGCTGGTGAGCTGTCAAACAGGCAGGCTCACCAACGATCAGGGGAGCAGCAACATCGTGGAAAGAATCTTTCCACGATGTCCTGCTCCTGGTTACGAGCCTGCTGAAGCAGGAGCAGGCTGGTAACTATGGTAAACATCGGGTTACTAGGGGCACACTAGTAACCCGTTGTTTATCATGGTTACCACTTTGCTACAGTGAGCGGGAGGTTACCGCTCACTTTAGCAGGCTCGTAACCATGATAAATAGCGGGTTACTAAGTGCGCGTGTGCCCCTAGTAACCCGATGTTTACCATAGTTACCAGCCTGATCGCTGCTCCCGCTGGTCACACACAGCGATGTGTGCTGACCAGCGGGAGAGCAACGACCAAAAAATGGTCCAGGACACTTTGCAGCGATCAGCGACCTCATAGCAGGGGCCTGATCGTTGCAAAGTGTCACACATAGCGACCCCACTGGTGAGGTTGCTGTTGCATCACCAAAACCGTGACACAGCAGCGATCTCGCTAGCGATCTCGCTATGTGAGACGGGGGCTTTAGGCACAATTAGCTGGGGGAGGGAGGGGTGAGCACTTCTGCCAATTCAGGGGGCTGAACCCTGTGCAGGAGAAAGAGAACATTCATTGTTAGTCGGACGGAGAGCTGGGTAGAATCACGGTCTGCGGTCGTGATATCCATCATCCAAAGGAGCATATGCTGTGATTGCCAATATACCGGCGGGAGATACAAAAAGCTGTGGGCCAACCAAAAGTTGGAGGACAGTGGGTATCACCTGGTACGTGGCAGTGGAACTACTGATCACAGGTTGGAACTCTAGGACTAAGAGAATTGCCTGTTGGACATTTACCTGGAATTGCTGTTCACCGTGGCTGGAAGGAATAAAACTAATTGCATCGATAACCTGCCTAGGTGATTATTAAAATCCACAACCGCACATCTTTACAAGTCACATGCTTAGTGAAAGAAAGTCCACCTGTGTGCAATGTAAGTGTCACCTGTCTGTCAGCATATAGACTTTACCTTTTCTGAAAGGCCACAGAAGCTGCAACACCATTAAGCAAGAGGCACCACTAAACAAACACCATGAAGACCAAGGAGATCTCCAAACAAGTCAGGGACAAGGTTGTTGAGAAGTACAAGTCAGTGTTGGGTTTTAAAAAGTATCCTAATCTCTGAGGATCCCCCGGAGCACCATCAAATCCATTACCATCAAATGGAAAGAACATGGTTTCACAACAAGAGATAACCTCCCACCAAAAATCTCAGCCCGGGCAAGGAGTGCATTACTCAGAGGTAGCACTGAGACCAAAGGTAACCCTGAAGGAGCTGCAGACTTCCCAAGCAGATATTGGAGTATCTGTCCATACGACCACAATAGGTCATACACTCCATAGAGGTGGCCTTTATGGAAGAGTGGGCAGAAAAAAAGCCTTTACTTACACAAAAAAAATTGTAAGGCTCATTTTGAGTTTGACCAAAGACATATGGGAGACTCCCCAAAGATACGGAGGAAAATACTATGGTCAGATGAGACCAAAATTGAACTTTTTGACCACAGAGGTACACTATGTCTGGCGCCAAACCAACACAGCTCATCACCCCAAGAACACCATCCCTACAGTGAAACGTGATCGCAGCATCATGCTGTGTGGATGTTTTTCAGCAGCACGGACAGGGAAACTGGTCCAAGTTGAGGGGAGAGGAAGATGGATGGTGCAAAATACAGGGATATTCTTAAGCAAAACCTGTTTTAGTATGTAAGTAATTTGAGACTGGGACGGAGGTTCACCTTCCAACAAGACAATGACCCAACGCATACTGCTAAAGAAACACTCAAGTGGTTTAAGGGAAAACGGGTAATAAATGTATTTTAGTGGCCTAGTCAAACCTCTGTCCTTAAGCCAATTGAGAATTTGTGGTCAGACTTGAAGATTGCTGATCAATCAGAGGAAACCATCTAACGTGAAGTTGCTGGAGCAGTTTTGCCTTGAGGAATGGGAAAAAATCCCAGTGGTAAGATGTGCAAAGCTCATAGACACTTATCCAAAGCAAGTTGCAGTTATAATTGCCATAATTGCTGCAAAATGAGGCTCTAAAATGTATTGACATAGGGGGGTGAGTAGTTATGCACCCTGAAGTTTTTATTTATTTTGTCCTATTTGTTTTTTGATTAACAATAAAAAGAAAACTAAATGTTCACAATTATAGGCATGTTCTTTACATGAACTGATGCAAACCCTCAAAAAAAACAATCAAAATTCCAGATTCTGAGGTAGAATAGCACAAAAAATGCCAAGGTGGGGGGGGTATTACTTTTGCAAGTCACTGTGCAAACATGGCATGTAATGGGATATTTCAGTGCAAAGGAATTAGTGGCATTATTTCTTAATGAATAATAGCAAATACATTATGCATATTGTAAAACATCACTCTTCCTCTTCACAAAAAAAATTCTTTTAAATGTTTTTTTTTTCTTTTCATTTTTTATTAATTACTACATTGAGATATTATTTATTAGTGTAGCATAATGTTTTTGCTAAAATTTAAACCATGTGGGGGCCGGGTGCTTAGTTTTAAAATCCACCAGGCTTCCCTATTTTTCAATATTTCTTCCCCATCTCCTCCTCTGTTGCTGTACAGTGCAAACGCTACCACATAAGAATAAATGAAGTTTTCCTTGAGAAAGCAAAGTTATTTCACACGTGAAACGCGTGTTGGGGTCTTCATTTATTTGTATGTGGTAACGTTTGCAGTGTTCACTGGCACTATGGGTAGACATTTACTTTTAATTATGTTTGATGAGAATTGGATGTCAGTTTTGGGAACAAGACCGCTGTGCTATTTGAGAGATAATATATGTACACACTTGTGCACATCCATCTCATATATGACTTCTATAAATGGATACACTGCTGGTTAACCTGTTACCTGTTTGGCTGTCATTTATCCAAATGGTTTCATTATATGTGTAATTAATAAATATACAGGGGGGAAAACAAGTATTTGCTACACTGCCGACTTTCCCACCTACAAAGAATGGAGAGGTCTGTAATTTTTATCATAGGTTCACTTCAACTGTGAGAGACAGAATCTTAAAAAAGAATCACGTTTTACGATTTTTAAATAATAAATTGTATTTTATTGCATGAAATAAGTATTTGATCACCTACCAACCAGCAAGAATTCTGCCTCTCACAGACCTGTTAGTTTTTCTTTAACCCCTTAATAACATCTGACGTACTAATACGCGTCTGTGCCCTGGGACTTAAGAGCCAGACCCGTATTAGTACGTCATCGCGATCGCGCGTGCACACAGGCTGTGCGGGCGCGATCGCCGCCGGGTGTCAGCTGATTGTCACAGCTGACACCCGGTACTATGTGCAGGGAGCGGTCCTGCACCGTTCCCAGCACATTAACCCCCGCGATGCTGCGATCGAAGTCGATCGCGGCATTGCGGGGGCAAGGGGAGGTGATCGGCGATACTCACCTCCTCTTCCGGCTTCCAGCACAGTCTGCAAAGGCTTCCCGGGTGTTGCCACGACGACCCGATGTCGTCATGACAACATCCGTGTCACCAGAGAGCAGGAAGATTGCTTGGACATGCGCAGTGCATCTCCAAGCAATCTTCACACTGTGCACTTCTGACAGCCTTCATGGCATAGGGATGGTGCTCCATTCCTGTGCCATGCAGGCGATCAGAAAAAAAAAAGTGAAAGTCCCAGAGTGGGACAAAGTAATAAAGTGTATAAACTGTGTGAAAGTGGAAAAAAAAAATGTGCAAAAATATTATAAAAAAATAAAAAACATAATACACCAAAAATAAAAATATAATGTACCCATCAATAAATATTATTATAAAAAAAATTAAAAAAAAACAATAAAAGTACACATATTTGGTATCGCCGCGTCCGGAACAACCTGACCTATAAAACTGTCCCACTAGTTAACCCCTACAGTGAACACGGTAAAAAAAAAAAAAAAAAAAACGAAGCAAAAAACAATGCTTTATCACCATACCGCCAAACAAAAAGTGGAATAACACGCGATCAAAAAGACGCATATAAATAAAAATGATACCCCTGAAAACGTCATCTCGTCCCGCAAAAAACAAGCTGCCATACAGCTCCATCAGCCGAAAAATAAAAAAGTTATAGCTCTCAGAATAAAGCGATACAAAAAAATATTTTTTTCTATAAAATAGCTTTTATTGTGTATAAGCGCCAAAACATAGAAAAATGATACAAATGTGGTACCGCTGTAAACGTACTGACCCGAAGAATAAAGCTACCTCATCAATTTTACCACACGCAGAACAGAATAAAAAAAAAACAAAAAAAACAATTCCTGAATTGTTGGTTTTTGTTTATTCTGCCTCCCAAAAATCGGAATAGAAAGCGATCAAAAAATGTCACGTGCCTGAAAATGGCACCAATAACAACGTCAAGTCATCCCGCAAAAAACGAGCCGTTACATGACTGTCTGCCAAAATCTGGAAAATTATAGCTCTCAAAATATGGCGATGCAAAAACTAGATTTTACAAAAAATGCGTCTTTTAGTGTGTGACAGCTGTCAGTCATAAAAACCCCATATGATTCTGGCATTGCTGTAATCACACCGACCCGAAGAATAAAGTCGTCTAATCACTTATACCGCACAAGGAACGGCGTCAAAAATAAACTCTTGGGTTAGGATTGGGCTAGGGTTAGGGCTGGGTTTGGGGCTAGGGTTGTGCTGGGGCTAGGGTTGTGCTAGGGTTAGGGCTGGGGTTGGGATTTTTTTCAAAAGTAAGAAAAAAAGATGACGATATGGCGACTAGTGTTGAGAGCAAGTGCTCGCTACTTGAGTTTGCATCGGGTGCTCTGGTATGCATTCAGTATCGTGGGTATTTGAGTGACATGCTCGAGTCTCTGCCCCATATGCTTCGCAGCCAAAAAACTTTACGGGGATTGCCTGCCATGCACGAGCGATCCCCGCGTGTTTTTTTTTGGGTGTCTAATAACCGTGAAACATGCGGAGCAGGGACTCGAGCATGTCACTCGAGCACACGCTGTGCATGGTGCATACCTGAGTACCCGATGCAAACTCAAGTAGCGAGCACTTGCGCTCAAGAATAATGACAACTTATTCAATATGATGACCTAATGTAAACAAATTCTGTGCCGTACCTCTGGGTTCAAAATGTTCACTATACACCTTAATAAAATCCTTGAGGGGTATAGTTTCCAAAATGGGGACACTTGTGGGGGAGCTCCACTGTTTAGGCACATCACGGGCTCTCCAAACGCGACATGGTGTCCGCTAACAAATTGAATGGAAAATCGGCTCAAATTGTTAGCGGACGCCATGTTGCATTTGGAGAGCCCCTGTGTGCCCAAACATTGGAGCTCCCCCACAAGTGACCCCATTTTGGAAACTAGACCCCCCAAGGCACCTATCTAGATGCATAGTGAGCACTTGGAATCTCCAGGTGCTTCACAAATTGATTCGTAAAAATGAAAAAGTGAAAAAAAAAACACTTTTTCATTTTTATGAATCAATTTGTGAAGCACCTGGGGTTTCAAGTGCTCACTATGAATCTAGATAGGTGCCTTGGGGGGTCTAGTTTCCAAAATGGGGTCACTTGTGGGGGAGCTCCAATGTTTGGGCACGCAGGGACTCTCTAAATGCAACATGGTATCCGCTAACAAATTGAATGGAAAATCGGCTCAAATTGTTAGCGGACACCACATTGCGTTTGGAGAGCCCCTCTGTGCCCAAACTTTGGAGCTCCCCCACAAGTGACCCCATTTTGGAAACTAGACCCCCCAAGGCACCTATCTAGATGCATAGTGAGCACTTGGAATCCCCAGGTGCTTCAAAAATTGATTCGTAAAAATGAAAAAGTGAAAAAAAAAACACTTTTTCATTTTTATGAATCAATTTGTGAAGCACCTGGGGTTTCAAGTGCTCACTATGAATCTAGATAGGTGCCTTGGGGGGTCTAGTTTCCAAAATGGGGTCACTTGTGGGGGAGCTCCAATGTTTGGGCACGCAGGGACTCTCTAAATGCAACATGGTATCCGCTAACAAATTGAATGGAAAATCGGCTCAAATTGTTAGCGGACACCACATTGCGTTTGGAGAGCCCCTCTGTGCCCAAACTTTGGAGCTCCCCCACAAGTGACCCCATTTTGGAAACTAGACCCCCAAAAGGCACCTTTCTAGATGCATAGTGAGCACTTGGAACCCCCAGGTGCTTCACAAATTGATTCGTAATAATGAAAAAGTGAAAAAAAAAACACTTTTTCATTTTTATGAATCAATTTGTGAAGCACCTGGGGTTCCAAGTGCTCACTATGAATCTAGATAGGTGCCTTGGGGGGTCTAGTTTCCAAAATGGGGTCACTTGTGGGGGAGCTCCAATGTTTGGGCACACAGGGACTCTCCAAATGCAACAAGATGTCCGCTAACATATTGTCGGCTCAAATTGTTAGCTGATATCATGTTGCATTTGGAGAGTCCCTGTGTGCCCAAACATTGGAGCTCCCCCACAAGTGACCCCATTTTGGAAACTAGACCCCCCAAGGCACCTATCTAGATGAATAGTGAGCACTTGGAACCCCTAGGTGCTTCACAAATTGATTCGTAAAAATGAAAAAGTGTTTTTTTTTTCACTTTTTCATTATTACGAATCAATTTGTGAAGCACCTGGGGGTTCCAAGTGCTCACTATGCATCTAGAAAGGTGCCTTGGCGGGTCTAGTTTCCAAAATGGGGTCACTTGTGGGGGAGCTCCAAAGTTTGGGCACAGAGGGGGTCTCCAAACGCAATGTGGTGTCCGCTAACAATTTGAGCCGATTTTCCATTCAATTTGTTAGCGGATACCATGTTGCATTTAGAGAGTCCCTGTGTGCCCAAACATTGGAACTCCCCCACAAGTGACCCCATTTTGGAAACTAGACCCCCCAAGGCACCTATCTAGATGCATAGTGAGCACTTGGAACCCCTAGGTGCTTCACAAATTGATTCGTAAAAATGAAAAAGTGTTTTTTTTTTCACTTTTTCATTATTACGAATCAATTTGTGAAGCACCTGGGGGTTCCAAGTGCTCACTATGCATCTAAAAAGGTGCCTTGGGGGGTCTAGTTTCCAAAATGGGGTCACTTGTGGGGGAGCTCCAAAGTTTGGGCACAGAGGGGCTCTCCAAACGCAATGTGGTGTCCGCTAACAATTTGAGCCGATTTTCCATTCAATTTGTTAGCGGATACCATGTTGCATTTAGAGAGAACCTGTGTGCCCAAACATTGGAGCTCCCCCACAAGTGACCCCATTTTGGAAACTAGACCCCCCAAGGCACCTATCTAGATGCATAGTGAGCACTTGGAACCCCTAGGTGCTTCACAAATTGATTCGTAAAAATGAAAAAGTTTTTTTTTTTCACTTTTTCATTTTTACGAATCAATTTGTGAAGCACCTGGGGTTGCAAGTGCTCACTATGCATCTAGATAGGTGCCTTGGGGGATCTAGTTTCCAAAATGGGGTCACTTGTGGGGGAGCTCCAAAGTTTGGGCACACAGGGGCTCTCTAAACGCAACATGGTGTCCGCTAATTATTCAAGCAAATTTTACAATCAAAAAGTCAAATGGCACTCCTTCCCTTCCGAGCCCTACAGTGCGCCCAAACAGTGTTTTTTCCCCAAATATTGGGTATCTGCATGCCCAGGGGAAATTGCACAACAAATTTTGCGGTCCATTTTTTCTTGTTACCCCTGTGAAAATAAAAAGAATTGGGTCTAAAGTAACATTTTTGTGAAAAAAGTTAAATGTTCATTTTTTTCTTCCACATTCAAAAAATTCCTGTGAAGCACCTGAAGGGTTAATAAAGTTCTTGAATGTGGTTTTGAGCACCTTGAGGGGTGCAGTTTTTAGAATGGTGTCACTTTTGGGTATTTTCTGTCATAAAGACCTCTCAAAGTGACTTCAAATGTGATGTGGTCCCTAAAAAAATGGTTTTGTAAATTTTGTTGGAAAAATGAGAAATCGCTGGTCAACTTTTAACCCTTATAGCTCCCTAACAAAAAAAAATTTTGGTTCCAAAATTGTGCTGATGTAAAGTAGACATGTGGGAAATGTTATTTATTAACTCTTTTGTGTGACATATCGCTCTGATTTCAGGGCTTAAAAATTCAAATTTTGAAAATTGCAAAATTTTCAAAATTTTTGCCAAATTTCCATTTTTTTCACATATAAACGCAAGTGATATAGAAGAAATTTTTCCACAATCATGAAGTACAATATGTCACGAAAAAACAGTCTCAGAATCAGGGGGATCCGTTGAAGCGTTCCAGAGTAATTACCTCATAAAGTGACAGTGGTCAGAATTGTAAAAATTGGCCCGGTCATTAACGTGCAAACCACCCGCGGGGCTTAAGGGGTTAAAAAACTCTCCTACTCTGCACTCATTACCTTATTAATTACCGTATTAATTGCTTCTGTTTGAACTTGTTACCTGTATAAAAGACACCTGTCCACACAATCAAACACGCTCCAACCTGTCTATCATGGTCTAGACCAAAGATTGTCTAAGGACACCGGGGACAAAATTGTAGACCTGCACAAGGCTGGGATTGGCTACAGGACAATAGCCAAACAGCTTGGTCAGAAGGCAACAACTGTTGGTTCAATTATTAGAGAATAGAAGAAACACAAGATGACGGTCAATCTTCTTGGTCTGGGGCTCCAAGCAGGATCTCGCCTCGAGGAGTAAGGATGATTCTAAGAAAGGTAATGAATCACCCCAGAACTACACGGGAGGACCTGGTGAATGACCTGAAAAGTGCTAGAACCAAAGACTCAAACATTACACCATCATGGATTAAAAGCCTGCAGGTCATGCAAGTTCCCCCTGCTCATGCCAGCACATGTCCAGGCCCGTTTGAAGTTCACCAATGACCATATGGATGATCCAGAGGAGGCATGGGAGAAGGTCAGATGAGACCAAAATAGAACTTTTTGGCATCAACTTCACTTGTGTTACGGATCCGGGTGGTGGAACCTCTGTGCTGCGGTGCAAGGAGGGACCCAGAGGGGCGTAACCAAGTATCAATTCGGACCGACCTAGGTTGTACGGCGGCTAACGACTCCATGACCAGGGAGGGACCGAGCAGAGGGACCAGGTGCTACTCTGGGGACGACCTTGTAAGAGAGCAGGTGACTCCCACAGGTCAGATGGCTGGGACTGACCGGTATAGCAGATGGGCACAGCAGGCAGGCTGACGAGTGGTCCTGGTGGATGGACTGGCAGACACGGCAGGTGACAGGCAGGAGACTCTAGGTAGGCTGTCAGGTTGTCACGGCAAGTGACGGGCAGGAGCCTCCAGGTAGGCTGACAGGTGGTCACCGCAAGTGACAGGCAGGAGCCTCTAGGTAGGCTGTCAGGTGGTCACAGCAAGTGACAGCTGGAGCCTCCAGGTAGGCACGGCAGGTAGCAAGCGGGAGTCTCCAGGTAGGCACGGCAGGTAGCAAGCGGGAGCCTCCAGGTAGGCACGGCAGGTAGCAAGCAGGAGCCTCCAGGTAGGCACGGCAGGTAGCAAGCAGGAGCCTCCAGGTAGGCACGGTAGGTAGCGGGCAGGTGCTTCCAGGTAAGCAGGCGGACAAAGCCCATAGACAGACTGGCAGACTGAACGGAAGACAGACTGTCGGGCTGGAGAGTAGTCAGGCTGGCGAACTGGACTGATAGTCAGGCTGGCGGGCAGGACTAGTAGTCAGTCTAGCAGCGGGACCTGAGGGCTGAAGCAGAGGTGAGTACACTGTGCATCAACTATTGCTCGGGCACCTCCATATTGGAGAAGGTGCTTTATATATGGGAGGACCTCCGGCAATTGGCCGGGGACTCCTTAGGGCGGCGCGCGCGACCCCTTTAAGAGGGAGGGAGCGCGCGCGCGCCCTAAGGACAGTGCCCAGGAAGCTGCGCGCGCCGGCAGAAGCAGGAAGAGGAGCGCTGGAGGACGTCGGGCGGGGAGTGCGGTGGTGAGAGGGACGGCGTCTCTGTCTGGCAGGGGGCAGAGACGCCGATGCTACAGTACCTCTCCCCTTTACGCCCCCTCTTTTTTAGGCCAGAAAGAAATTTTTCAAGTAGAAGCGGGGCATGAATGTTCTCCCTGGGTTCCCAAGTTCTCTCCTCTGGGCCAAACCCCTTCCAATCCACCAGAAAAAAAGGTCTTTCCTCTTACCCTCTTGGTGGCCAGAATGTTCTCTACCTCAAAAACATCCTCAGCGGAAACCGGAGTAGGGGGAGTACCTGGATTGTTGGAAAAAGAATTAAACACAACTGGTTTGAGGAGAGATACGTGGAAGGAGTTGGGAATCCGTAAGGTGGCCGGGAGTTTTAACTTGTAGGCCACTGGGTTGATTTGTTTGAGGACTTCAAATGGGCCGATGAACCGAGGACCCAACTTGTAGGAGGGTATTTTGAGTCGAACATGTTTGAAGGAGAGCCAAACCTTGTCTCCCGGACGGAATTGAGGCGGACCCAGACGTCTCTTGTCAGCATATCTCTTCATCCGCTCGGAGGACTGAAGAAGTGCGGACCTAGTATTTTCCCAAATGATGGAAAATTCGCTGACCAGAGACTCCACGGCAGGGTTGTCCACAGAAGCGGAGACGGGAAACAGAATCCGAGGATGTTGACCATAGACTACAAAGAACGGGGACTTGGAAGTCGATTCGCTCTCATGATTGTTGTAGGAGAATTCGGCCCATGGTAGGAGGTCCACCCAATCGGTATGGTGAACATTAACAAAGTGCCGGAGGTAGCTGGTAAGGATCTGGTTGATGCGCTCTACTTGGCCATTGGACTGTGGATGGTAAGCGGAGGAGAAATCCAGGGTGACATCCAGCAGTTTACACGTAGCTCACCAGAAGCGTGAGGTGAACTGAACCCCTCGATCCGACACAATGTGGAGGGGTAGGCCATGGAGACGGAAGATGTGAAGGAAGAAGTCCTTAGCCAGCTCTGATGCAGACGGGAGACCAGGCAGAGGGATGAAGTGGGCCATTTTAGAAAAGCGGTCGGCGACCACCCAAATGACTGTACAGCCTGCAGAAACAGGGATATCTGTAATAAAGTCCATAGCAATGTGTTGCCAAGGGGCAGCAGGTACGGGAAGAGGCAGGAGGTGACCGGCTGGAAGATGTCTGGGAAATTTGTTGCGGGCACAAGATGAACAGGCCGAGACGAAGTCTACCACATCCTTGCGCAGGGTAGGCCATCAGTAATGCCGGGTAATGAGCAGGAAAGTTTTCTTCAGACCGGCATGGCCGGCTAGTTTAGATGAATGACCCCAGTGAAGAAATCTTCTCCCGATCTGGAACCGCTACAAACGTCTTACCGGGTGGGAGACGAGTCAGATCTAAGGGGGCTACTGTCGGGAGATCAGCGGCTAGGGTGTCAAGGGAGGACCGGGGAGCGGCGCTGCGGGTCGGGATACTTCTGCTGCGAACAGTCGTTCATCTCCCGGCTTCTCACAGCGGAAGTAGCCGCACAGGCAGCGGCGCTCCCCGGTCCTCACCAATACGATTCCGCTCGCCGTTCCTCACCAATACAATTCGCTGACCGCGACCTATCAGTGATCTTGCCGCAAAAGTTAAACACCGCTGTGCTGATTGGTCGCGGCCGATTTGGGCGCCACATTTAAATAGAGGCTGCAACCAATCACCGATTTTGGCACCAAATTTAAACAACGCTCTGCTGATTGGTCACGCCCGCCAGCCGACCGCGACCAATCAGCGAGATTGGCGCCAAATTTAAACAACGCTCTGCTGATTGGTCACGTCCACCAGCCGACCGCAACCAATCACCGATTTTGGCGCCAAATTTAAACACCGCTCTGCTGATTAGTCGCGGACGCCAGCCGGCCGTGACCAATCAGCGAGATTGGCGCCAAATTTAAACACCGCTCTGCGAGATTGGCGCCAAAGTTAAACAACGCTCTGCTGATTGGTCGTGGCTGCGACCAATCAGCAAGATTGGCGCCAAATTTCAACAACGCTCTGCTGATTGGTCGCAGCCGCCGGCCGACCGCGACGAATCAGCGATTTTTGCGTGAAATTTAAACACCGCTCTGCTGATTGGTCGCGGCCGCCAGAGATTAGCGCCAAATTTAAACAACGCTCTGCTGATTGCCGGCCACGACCAATCAGCGATTTTGGCGCCAAATTTAAACACCCCTCTGCTGATTGGTCGCGTTTGCAGGCCGCGAACAATCAGCATTATTGGCTCCAAATTTAAACACCACTTTGCTGATTGTGCCCGGTCGGCCGCATACATATTCTAGAATACCCGATGCGTTAGAATCGGGCCACCATCTAGTAAAATAATAAACACTTATACTCACCTTCCCTCCTCACCTCTGCTCCAGCGCTGAGTCCTGTCTGCAGCAGCTCATGTCGGCATCTGAGCTGCGCACGCTCTCAGAAGCCGAGGTGAGCTGCTGCTGCTGTCGACACATTCACTCCTCTCCACGCCGGGACTATGGGTGTGGAGAAGAGTGAATATGCTTTCTCTTTAGCGGCGGCCACTGACAGCAGGAGCCGGGGCTCAGCGCTCCTCCGTGCCCGCTACTAAAGAAAATGAATATTCCATCTTTTCCACGCCCATGGGAGTGGAGAAGAGGGAATATTCATGTCTCTTTAGCAGCGGGCACACGTGGTAGCTGCAGCAGCGGCTACAGCGTGTGCTCCGCTCCTCCACTGCCGCAACCTGCTCCTCTGCCGCCGCAAACTTCTACTCACCTATCCTCCTCGTTCCCAGGCTGCTTGGGGCCCTCACGGGCCCCCTCCGGCCACGGGCCCCATAGCAGTGGCGTGGTCTGCCGCCTTGGCGGTACGCCACTGTATCCAATTAATAACCTGTTCACACTGATCAGTTCGCAATACTGGTGTTGTTCTGTGCTTCCCTAGTAATTCGGTCAAGAAGTGGGAGCGAGAAGATGTGGCTGTTGGTTGTGGCACATTTTCACCTTGGCCACGGCCCCGTCCTCTGCACGCACCATCACCAGAACGTCCACTTCCACGTCCCTTGCCACGCGCCTTGCCCATTGTAAAGGAAGTAAAATCGCTTACACTCGCACTATCATTGGAAAAAGGGTAATAAAAAAGTAGATTAGAACCGTGGAAGAGGAAAACCACAGTTCTATTTCTCTGGCCTACACCCGATTCTTTTAAACAATCTGAACAATCAGGGAGAAAATATTACTCTTTTTCTTTACGGAAAAAATACCAAAAGCTGAATATTAGAGATTTTTTACCGTGGAACAGCAAAACCACAGTTATAATTTACTGGTGTATGTATACCAAACTTTTTTAAATATATATATATTTGCGGCTGAACAGTGAGCGACACACTCAAACTGTTTTTTTTAGATACAAATGGCCCAAAAGTGGATAATACAGAGGTTTGAACCGTGGAACTGCAAAACCACACTTGTATTTCTCGGGCCTACACCAGACTATTTTCAACAGATATATTTGTGTCTGAACAATCAGGAGACACTATTATTTATTTTTTACGGCAAAAAATGCCAAAAGCAGGATAATAGAGATTTTTTACCGTGGAACAGCAAAACCACAGTTATAATTTACTGGTGTATACCAGACTATTTTCAACAGATATATTTGTGTCTGAACAATCAGGAGACACTATTATTTATTCTTTATGGCCAAAAATTGCGAAAAGCAGGATAATACAGAGATTTTTTACTGTGGAACTGCAAAACGACACTTGTATTTCTCGGGCCTACACCAGACTATTTTCAACAGATATATTTGTGTCTGAACAATCAGGAGACACTATTATTTATTTTTTCGGCAAAAAATGCCAAAAGCAGGATAATAGAGATTTTTTTACCGTGGAACAGCAAAACCACAGTTATAATTTACTGGTGTATACCAGACTTTTTTAAATATACAGTACAGACCAAAAGTTTGGACACACTTTCTTATTTAAAGATTTTTCTGTATTTTCATGACTATGAAAATTGTATATTCACACTGAAGGCATCAAAACTATGAATTAACACATGTGGAATTATATACATAACAAAAAAGTGTGAAACAACTGAAAATATGTCTTATATTCTAGGTTCTTCAAAGTAGCCACCTTTTGCTTTGATGACTGCTTTGCACACTCTTGGCATTCTCTTGATGAGCTTCAAGAGGTAGTCACCAGAAATGGCTTTCACTTCACAGGTGTGCCCTGTCAGGTTTAATAAGTGGGATTTCTTGCCTTATAAATGGGGTTGTGACCATCAGTTGTGTTGTGCAGAAGTCTGGTGGATACACAGCTGATAGTCCTACTGAATAGACTGTTAGAATTTGTATTGTGGCAAGAAAAAAGCAGCTAAGTAAAGAAAAACGAGTGGCCATCATTACTTTAAGAAATGAAGGTCAGTAAGTCCGAAAAATTGGGAAAACTTTGAAAGTGTCCCCAAGTGCAGTTTCAAAAACCATCAAGTGCTGCAAAGAAACTGGCCCACATGTGGACCGCCCCAGGAAAGGAAGACCAAGAGTCACCTCTGCTTCTGAGGATAAGTTTATCCAAGTCACCAGCCTCAGAAATCGCAGGTTAACAGCAGCTCAGATTAGAGACCAGGTCAATGCCACACAGAGTTCTAGCAGCAGACACATCACTTCAACAACTGTTAAGAGGAGACTTTGTGCAGCAGGCCTTCATGGTAAAATAGCTGCTAGGAAACCACTGCTAAGGACAGGCAACAAGTAGAAGAGACTTGTTTGGGCTAAAGAGCGCAAGGAATGGACATTAGACCAGTGGAAATCTGTGCTTTGGTCTGATGAGTCCAAGTTTGGGATCTTTGGTTCCAACCACTGTGTCTTTGTGCGACGCAGAAAAGGTGAACAGATGGACTCTACATGCTTGGTTCCCACCGTGAAGCATGGAGGAGGAGTTGTGATGGTGCGGGGGTGCTTTGCTGGTGACACTGTTGGGGATTTATTCAAAATTGAAGGCATACTGAACCAGCATGGCTACCACAGCATCTTTCAGCGACATGCTATTCCATCCGGTTTGCGTTTAGTTGGACCATCATTTATTTTTCAACCGGACAATGACCCCAAACACACCTCCAGGCTGTGTAAGGGCTATTTGACCAAAAGAGAGAGTGATGGGGTGCTACGCCAGATGACCTGGCCTCCACAGTCACCAGACCTGAACCCAATCGAGATGGTTTGGGGTGAGCTGGACCGCAGAGTGAAGGCAAAAGGGCCAACAAGTGCTAAGCGTCTCTGGGAACTCCTTCAAGATTGTTAGAAGACCATTTCCGGTGACTACCTCTTGAAGCTCATCAAGAGCATGCCAAGAGTGTGCAAAGCAGTCATCAAAGCAAAAGGTGGCTACTTTGAAGAACCTAGAATATAAGACATATTTTCAGTTGTTTCACACTTTTTTGTTAAGTATATAATTCCACATGTGTTAATTCATAGTTTTGATGCCTTCAGTGTGAATGTACAATTTTCATAGTCATGAAAATACAGAAAAATCTTTAAATGAGAAGGTGTGTCCAAACTTTTGGTCTGTACTGTATATATATTTGCGGCTGAACAGTGAGCGACACACTCAAACTGTTTTTTTTTTAGATACAAAAGGCACAAAACTGGATAATACAGAGATTTCACCCGTGGAACTGCAAAACCACACTTCTGTTTCTGTGGCCTATACCAGACTCTTTTCAACAGATATATTTTTGTCTGAAAAATCAGAGACACACTTTTTTTTTGGGGGGGGGGGAGCGGGGGAGGCGACACCAATAGGTTAATATGACGGGTATTTGTACAGTGTGAAGGAGGAAAAAAAAGAGGATTTAGATGAAAAAAAAGGATTTTTCCTGGCCCCCGAGACCTGGAGCTAAGTCCAGCAATTTCAGAAACAGGAGCACACAGGACTGTAATACAGCGTTTGCTGGTATAACCACTGCGTCTCCTATACAGCCTGCCTGCCTTGCTGCCTGATATCTGGGATGGATATTAGTCCTGAGAAGGACTGCTTGTTTGATCTTGCAGCCTTTACAGACCCTACACTAACTATTTCGCAGGATAAATCTCTCCCTAGCTCAGCAGCGCTGTCCCTACACTGTCTAATCCGGAGCGACTGTGTCCAAGATGGCGGCGCCCGGTTTTAAATACTCGAGGTGACGCTGTGCGGCCAGCCAATCACTGTAATGCCCACAAACAACATGGCTGCGGCATTACAGTGACTGGCTGGCAATCCCTGCATGTTCATTGGCTCTGTAAAGAGCGCCAAACATGCAGGGCGGAAACCCGAGCTCCCGCCCGAGTAACCCGGAAATGCTCGGTGCTCGTCGAACATCCCGAGTGGCGTGATGCTCGGGCGAGTACCGAGCAGTGTCGAGCATGCTCGCTCAACACTAATCATCAGTTTAGAATATCAGAGAAGCAATTTCACCAAGACAGAGAAACCCCTGGAAGTCTCAGAACACTGAATGGGCAGGTATCACAACACTGTACACATCAGTACAGGTCCAAAAGCTTCTGCTTAGTAATATTTTCTCTGGCCCTATACAGTGAATGTACACTACTAAGTCTAATTCACCTTTGCCCCAATAGTGGCCAGCTAAAGACAAAAAGGTGAATCAGAGAAAGGCTCTCACATATACAATGGTGTGCAATAAACGTACACAATTCAATAGCTCTTGGTGATCAAGTAAGTAAACTAAGCACAAAAGGTTATGTAAATCTTCTTGTTTTACAATTACACTCAATAAACAGAAAACTATTTGTGATTAATGTTTCAGACAATGTGAATACGCTGTTCTCAAGATGTTGTTACTTATTAACATTATCTTGTGTCTAAACATCAAGTAAATACAAAGTAAAGTTAAACAGAATGAGCCTCATCTGTCTGTCAATATATAACCAGACTGGAGCAATGCTGTTTTGAATACATTCTGCATATTTCAATATGGATTCAAAATAGCCATTTTTATATTTACGATACAAATCGGCATTGCTGGGTCTTACAATATGACAATGACCTGAAACACACAGCCAGGGCAACTAAGGAGTGGCCTAGCCAGTCTCCAGACCTGAATCCAATAGAAAATCTTTGGAGGGAGCTGAATCTCAATGTTGCCCAGCGACAGCCCCGAAACCTGAAAGATCTTTAGAAGATCTGTATGGAGGATTGCACAAAAATCCCTGCTGCAGTGTGTGCAAACTTGGTCAAGAACTACAGGAAACATCTGACCTCTGTAATGACAAAAAAAGGTTTCTGTACCAAATATTAAGTTCTGTTTTTCTATTGTATAAAATACTTATTTCATACAATAAAATGTAAATTAATTATGCAAAAATCATACAATTTGTTTTCTGAATTTTTTTCAATATTCTGTCTCTTACAGTTGAAGTGTACCTATGATAAAAATTACAGACCTCTCCATGCTCTGCAGGTGGGAAAACTTGCAAAATCGTCAGTGTAGCAAATACTTATTTTCCCCACTGTATATATTTTATTTTATAGGCATCCTCTGCATAAAAATTAAAAAATGAATCATACTCACACGTATTACTCCAAGGCAGGGCCGGCTCCAGGTTTTCGTTGGCCCCGATCGAAAGAGTCTCAGTGGGCCCCTTTAACACATACCACAATTCAAGATGCAAAGATATAGCAGAGAAATATATATATAGTTCAATGCCAAAGATTTCACTTACTTCTTATGACGCGCCCCTTGGGCCGTGTGTGGGTTACCCGGAGCCGGGTCTCTGGGGGTTGTAGTCTCCGTGGCGGCGACCCGGTCCCGTGGCTCAGGGTGGTCAAACCAGTGGCAGTATTTTATATGTTTTAGGTTAATGTCCGACTACGCCACCCGTGGATTGCGGTCAGGGTGTACCGCCGCTGCGTGGCAGACCGCTGAGGCTGGTGTTGTGTGCGCAGCAGAGGATGGGACAACTCCCCACGGGAGGAGTATAGCCTCAGGGCAGTGAGTGTGGATGATGGGAGTGATGGTGCACGGGTGAAGCAGGAAAGACTTAGAGTCTTTGCAGTGCAGTTCAGGGTCTTTACTGATGATGATAAGGCAGACCCTCCCGGGAGTACTGGCTAGCATAAGAGGCCGGGTCAGTCTGTGAACAAACAGGAGTTCCCCTGGCCAGGTGGAGTTGTAGGCCTCCCCGTCTGTCTGCACTCTTCCTGGCTACCTTGCTGTAAGCGAGTGGAAGTAGCCCACGTCCCTGAGTGTACCGTGTGGTGCTCACCCGTATGGCTGGTGACTTGGGGCCTTCTGTTAGCCTCCGCTCCTCGAAGGCGGTGCTGGTCCCTTGCTCGTGACTGAGCCTCCGGGCTTCTATAGCCAGAGGACCTGGAATCCCCTGCCGGCTGGTTTCTGCTGCTGGACGTAGAGATCCTCACAGCCTCGGACTCCGTTGTCCGGTCGTAGTGTCTTCAGACAGGACGAGCTATATCTGCTTCAAGTCCCTGGCACTCAGCTCCTGCTCCTATAGAGCTCCTAGCTGTTGCTTTCCCTGTGTCTGGAACTTCACTCTCAACTAGACTCAGCTCTGTCTCAGCCTCCAGTCTCTGGTCTCTCTGGAGCTTCACTTCCTAACCCCGCCCCAGATCCAGTTTATATAGGGCAGGTTCCTCCCCTATCTGGTCTGGGACAGGAGGTGTTGCATGTTCAAGGGCTCCTGACCAGGGAACCTCCCACTTGCTCCCAGACGTGATATTTCTATCACCGTGGCAACCAGACCCCTGGGGTGCCACACTTACATTACATGGGTGATATCTATTGAAAATTCTACAATAGCTGAAAAAAACGGCGAATCCTTGCAGCGCACAGTGCAGACCGGACAGTATCGTCCTCCATACAGTATTATGGGCACTACATAGTCCTCCATACAGTATTATGGACACCATATAAGGCTCTATACAGAATAATGGACGCCATATAATGCTCTATACAGAATAATGGGCCCCATATATTGCTCCATACAGAATAATGGACCCATATAATGTTACAGATGGAATATTGACCCCCATATAATGCTCCAAACAGAATACTGGCCCCCCATAATGCTCCATTCAGAATAATGGACCCCATATAATGCTCTTTACAGAATAATGGGCCCCGTATATTGCTCAGTACAGTATTATGGGCCCCATATATTGCTCCATACAGAATACAGAGTCTGTATCAGGAGTGCAGCAGGCAGAGTCTGTATCAGAAGTGCAGCAGGCAGAGTCTGTATCAGGAGTGCAGCAGGCAGAGTCTGTATCAGGAGTGCAGCAGGCAGAGTCAGTATCTGGAGTGCATCAGGCAGAGTCTGTATCAGGAGTGCAGCAGGCAAAGTCTGTATCAGGAGTGCAGCAGGCAGAGTCTGTATCAGGAGTGCAGCAGGCAGAGTCTGTATCAGGAGTGCAGCAGGCAGAGTCTGTATCAGGAGTGCAGCAGGCAGAGTCTGTATCAGGAGTGCAGCAGGCAGAGTCTGTATCAGAGTGCAGCAGGCAAATTCTGTATCAGGATTGCAGCAGGCAGAGTCTGTATCAGAGTGCAGCAGGCAGAGTCTGTATCAGGAGTGCAGCAGGCAGAGTCTGTATCAGGAGTGCAGCAGGCAGAGTCTGCATCAGGAGTGCAGCAGGCAGAGTCTGCATCAGGAGTGCAGCAGGCAGAGTCTGCATCAGGACTGCAGCAGGCAGAGTCTGCATCAGGAGTGCAGCAGGCAGAGTCTGCATCAGGAGTGCAGAAGGCAGAGTCTGCATCAGGAGTGCAGCAGGCAGAGTCTGCATCAGGAGTGCAGCAGGCAGAGTCTGCATCAGGAGTGCAGCAGGCAGAGTCTGCATCAGGAGTGCAGCAGGCAGAGTCTGCATCAGGAGTGCAGCAGGCAGAGTCTGCATCAGGAGTGCAGCAGGCAGAGTCTGCATCAGGAGTGCAGCAGGCAGAGTCTGCATCAGGAGTGCAGCAGGCAGAGTCTGCATCAGGAGTGCAGCAGGCAGAGTCTGCATCAGGAGTGCAGCAGGCAGAGTCTGCATCAGGAGTGCAGCAGGCAGAGTCTGCATCAGGAGTGCAGCAGGCAGAGTCTGCATCAGGAGTGCAGCAGGCAGAGTCTGCATCAGGAGTGCAGCAGGCAGAGTCTGCATCAGGAGTGCAGCTGGCAGAGTCTGCATCAGGAGTGCAGCAGGCAGAGTCTGCATCAGGAGTGCAGCAGGCAGAGTCTGTATCAGGACTGGTACGCAACCTTACATAACTTAGACTGCAGAACAGGAACGTTCTAGCCAACCCAATAGATGAAGACCCAATCAGGATTCCTCACATTTAAAAAAATTAGTGGCAGATCACTTATTTCACTACTGTACAAATAGTGTAAATAAAACCCACACCTCTTCCAGTACAGCCAACCCAGGAGATGGAGACCTAACCAGGAGTGTTCATGTGGCGCCCTGCTGCGCATTGGTGCCACAGATCCTAGAGGGGTGCATGGACGGATTCTTCCACAAGAGGCCCTCATAGCATTCACACACCTCCACCTTCCACCTCAGACCACCAGAGGGAGCCCGGATAGGGATATAAAAAGGGAAGGTGGAGCTAGGTAGTTAGTCAGTCTAGAGTCCACAGAAAGTGAAGTCTGTGAGAAAGTCAGTCCAGCCCAGACTCAGGGAGCTCAGGTTAATGAGCCTAAGGCGTGCCGACGCCGTAAGAGCGGTGAAGAGTAGCGAGGCCTACTGCCAGTGTGAAGCCTAATGAGGGCCCTGAGCGGCTGAAGGCAAGTGGAGTAGCGAGCTACATAGGGGGCAGAGGAGCTTAGCCAGCTCACCCCAAGACCATATACCGGATACCGGGTCCACGTCTGCAGGGATTCCTTAGGCCCAGCAGAAACTACCGGAACCCCTGGTGAACTATATGTCCCAGGAACACCAAAAGTTGACCGTTATACCAGGGTCAGGAGTCACTGAGGCCCAAGAAACCAGGGAGTGTGATCTCCAACAGAAGGCCCTACCACCAGGTCAGCTGGTGCAAGACAGAGACCAAGTTAGGCCTAGCTCCAGGCAGGTCATAAACTTGCCAGGAAAAGGCAAGAAGCAGGAGGCCCCACACCCGCTCACTGGGGAGAGTCCCGATATGCACCCTTCACCCTACAGTGCCCTGGATCATGCCTGAAACACCACCAGTAAAGGTACTGAAGTGAACTGTTGTGAGTGTGCCTATTCTTCCTCCGACCCGGCTGGGTCCCCTCTGTCCTGCATCCCTTCTCCTACGCTGCCCTGAGGCCCTGCTCCACCTGTGGGGAGCTGCATCAACTAAGCTGCTTGATCACCGGCCTCAGAGGACTGTAGCAGCGCTGGTGATCCTCACCAGAAACACCGCGGGTGGCGTCACGAACAATTTCCCCTTTCCCATATAATTTTCCCCCACATTTCCTTGCCTTTTAAAGAGTGACCCCAGGGTACGGGCCCGGGAGCCGGCCACCGCGACATCCCCCAAATCTAATAACTAGGCCCGGGCGCCGAGTCGTCCCCAACACTCTGGGCGCGTCATCTCTTCCTGGCGTCACGAACAGGATTCCGTGCCCGCTGCAATGACAGAGTGTTGTGCCCGTTGCCACCGGGTACTATGCGCCTTTAATCAAAAACTGTGTATTTAACTGTGGCGAAGATTGCCGCCATTGTTGTGCCGCCGAGCGGGAAGAAGGGCGTAACCGCGGGAAACTGAGAGACGTACCTGCTGAAGCGCGCGAAGCTCCGGACACGCCCCACGCCTCGACGTCAAACCAGGAAGTGCCAGGTCCTGGAAGGAGCCTCGGTGAGCGCTCTGACGTAGGACGCAAGCGACGCAAGGTCCTGAAAGAAGACCGTTACCTGCGGAGCTGCGGCCTACCGGAAGACAAGAAGGTAGGCTACGGTTCGCTAGGGGGGCGCCAGAATGTCCGAAGAACAGCACAACACCGGAGTACCGGTTACCGGCTCTGATAATCAACCTGCGCTCGGCGCCGAGCAGGCCAAAGCAGACGCTCCACCAGCAGGGCCAGTAACCCCTGTCATACCCATGGCCCTACCGTACATCCCTGGAGCGAAGTGGCTCCCCCAGTACAGCGGTAAACCAGATACCCTTCTGGATTCAAAAGGAAAATATGTGGTATACTGGATATGTACTCTATGACAGGCAAGCAAAGAGCCGCTGTTGTATTGGGACAATTGACTGGTGCTACGGAGTGAGAAGTAGAAACCTGGTCGGCCACAGACCAGGAGTCAGTATCCGCAATCTTTAAAAAGTTACAGACTGTCTTTGAGAATCGTACTGAGACAGACCTCCGGATGAGGTTCTACAACTGCTCTCAGCAACCGGAGGACAGTGTTCGGGACTATGCCTGGCGTTTGCAAGGGACCATGCGAGCTCTGAAACAGGTTAGTCCAACCAGCATCAATGATGAAAATAAAATGCTGAAGGAACAGTTTATCCGGGGACTGAGGTCCCAAGAGGAGAGCAGGACTGTGCGTTGGTGCTCCCTAGATCATCCAGATGCCACCTTTGACACCCTTAAGGACATGGCTATAAAAGGACTGCAGCCCCTGGAAACAACTGCTATCCAATGTTACCAGGGTGGGGCCACCCCAGTGCCTGCGGCGTCCACCTTTTCCCCGGTAGCTGCTGAAGCCAAGGTGCAAGCAACATCCCCTAGTGAGCTGGACAGCCTGCGCTCTGAAGTGCGTCAGTTGAGTAAAACCCTGACCACTGTGCTGAGTGCCCTACAGCTGCAGACGGAGCCCGAGGAGGAAGGAAGGATCCTTCTAGCCGACAGCCCTGAGGATGTCCCCTGGATGAGAAGGAGGACAACGCCACCCCCTGGGAGGACTAGCGACCAACACCGCCCGCCGAGGGACCCTGTCTGCCACCGATGCCACAAGACAGGTCACACCGTCCAGAGCCGTCCTTTAAACGAGCAAACCCTGGGGCCGAGGGCCGACACCCAGGAGTAGACCCCCCAGGCCCATCAAACTGGTACCGCAGGTTCGTGGGAGGAAGACCTTTCCTGTCCATCGTGCTGGACAGCATCGCGACACCCGGCTCTGCTGGACACAGGATCTCAGGTAACCATCATGCCTGATGTCCTCTACAAAAGGTTCTGGTTCATAGACGAACTTCACCCACCAGATCCAAATCATTTCGTCTATGCCTCAAACGGCCTCCCTCTTAACCTAGTCGGGGTTAAGGGTGTGGCAGTAAAGGTGGGAAGAGTGGAACTGAAGGACCAGGGACTAATTGTAGTAGAGACTAATCCTGATGATACAGACTTGTATATGGTACTTGGCACAAATGTTGTTAGTAACTGTTTGGGAGAAGTGTTGTTCTTGCTCCAACAGATAGCTGACACTGCCAGACCAGGGCAGAGAAGGGCGCTCCAGAAAGAGATCCGAGCCCTTATGTACCAGCAACAACAGGTAAAGCTAACAGGCGGTGAAATTGGTAATGTACGGGTGACAGACCCGGTACCCATTGTGATTCCCCCGATGAGTGAAATGCTGATTTGGTGTAGAGCAGCAATAGGTCTCAAAGGACGGAGCTACCAGGCGGTAGTAGAGCCCCTTACCTTGGAGCATAGGCCTACACTCTTGACTACCAGAGGGGTAGTGGATGTACGCAATGGGAGGGTGCTCGTACGCCTAATAAACTATGGGGAGGACGAGGTTAGATTACCACGCTACGCCACTGTTGCCAAACTGTACATGGTAAATAGCAACTCCATACACAAGGCGGAGTCCTTAACCTCACCAGACGAAGTGGAGGATAATGACCCGGGAACCCAGGTGGAGAATTGGTGTCAACAGCTCCATGTTGGGACAGACACCACTCCTGCCCATCAGAAGCAGGGTGTACACCGGGTGGTTCAGGAATACGAGCAGGTATTCAGTAAGCACCCACTTGACTTTGGGAGGATTAAGGGGGTTCAAACCATATCCCCACAGGTGACCATCCACCCATCAAAGAACGTTACAGGCCTATACCACCAGCACACTACCAGAAGGCGAAGGAGATGTTGCACGACATGAAGAAGGCAGGGGTAGTAAGGGATAGTTGTAGTCCCTGGGCAGCTCCCCTAGTTCTAGTCAGGAAAAAGGACGGAAGCATGAGAATGTGTGTAGATTACAGACAAGTAAATCACATTACACATAAAGATGCATACCCTTTACCACGTATAGAGGAATCACTGGCTGCCTTGAAGTCTGCAAATTACTTCTCCACCCTTGACCTCACTAGCGGGTACTGGCAAGTAGCTGTTGCTGAGGAGGTTCGGGAGAAGACGGTCTTCACCACCCCGATGGGACTCTGCGAGTTCAATAGTATGCTGTTTGGAGTCTGCAACGCCCCCGGAACGTTTCAGAGATTGATGGAGTGCTGCCTGGGACACCGCAACTTCGAGACTGTACTACTATACCTGGATGATGTAATCGTGTACTCCAAAACGTATGAGGACCACTTGAAGCACCTGGCGGAGGTATTTGAGTCGCTGTCCCGGTATGGGATGAAGCTGAAGCCCTCAAAGTGCCACCTGCTCAAGCGAAAGGTACAATACCTGGGGCACATCGTTAGTCCTGACGGACTAGCACCAGACCCATAGAAGGTCACTGCCATCCAGAAATGTCCGGAGCCGAAGAGCCTCAAGGAGGTACGTCAGTTCCTGGGGCTAGTTGGGTACTACCGGAGGTTTGTGAAGGACAATACCAAGAAAGCGGCACCTCTGCAAGACCTCCTAGTAGGACAGTCCCCCAGAGGCAGAAATCCCCCGTTCCAGTGGGGTAAGGAGCAGGCTGAATCCTTTAATGTGATGAAGGAGATCCTGACCGGCGAAGAGATCCTAGCCTACCCTGACTACAGCCAACCGTTCCTGCTGTACACTGATGCCAGTAACGAAGGATTAGGAGCTGTACTGAGTCAGAAGTAGAGAGAGGCCGAGAGAGGGTGATCACCTATGCAAGCAGGAAGCTCCGCCCGACCGAGAGGAACCCGGAGAACTATAGCAGCTTCAAGTTGGTCTGGGCCATCACCGAGCGGTTCAAGCACTACCAGGCCTCCAGTAAATTCACTGCCTTCACTGATGACAACCCCTTGACTCATCTAGAAACAGCCAAGTTAGGAGCCATGGAGCAGCGGTGGATGGCTCGGCTGTCAAACTACCAATTCACTATTAAGTACCGGGCGGGCCGCAAGAATGCCAACGCCGATGCCCTGTCCAGGATGCCTCACCAGTCAGACACTGAAGAAGAAGTGGATGACCTGGAGGAGATTGAACTACCTGCCTTTCATCGGAATGGGATGGTCCACGAGCAACGAGCCTCCAGGAGGCCTCGCGGTAAGACATTAAACCCCCTGCCTCACCACAGCTGGAAGGAGACCCAGGACAGCGACCCGGTTGTCAGCCATATCAAAGAACTGATAACCCAGGAAGGTTCCTCCCTGGAGAAGGAAGCGTCTCTCCAAGCCAAGCAGCTGTGGAGGGAGAAGAGCCGGCTGTTCATCTATAGAGAGAAGCTGTGCCGGAGGTACGTCAACTCCAAAACCCATGAGATGATATGGCAGATAGTGGTGCCCAAGACAGACATCCAGATGGTGTTGGAGGCCTACCACGATCAGGCGGGGCACTTTGGCTGGAAGAAGCCAAAAACCCTGCTGAAGTGTCGGTTTTATTGGGTAGGAATGCGCAGTTCCATCGAGAGGTGGTGCCGGAATTGTGTACCCTGTAGCCTCAGAAGAAGAGACTACAGCAGCCAGAAGGCACCACTGCAACCCATCAAGACAACTCGACCTTTGGAGATCGTGGCCCTGAATCATGTCAAGCTGTCACTCAGCAGGTCAGGATGTTCTTATGCCCTGACCATGGTGGATCACTACTCTCGGTTCCTGGTGGTCGACCCCGTCAAGGATCTGATGGCAGAAACTGCGGCGAAGACGTTTCAGGCGTACTTCTGCAGGCCCCATGGATACCCGGAGCAGGTGCTGTCGGATCAAGGCCCAACCTTTGAAGCCGAATTGTTCAAGGAGTTCTGCCATCTGTACGGGTGTACCACCCCCAAACCAACGGTCTCTGTGAAAAGATGAATAACATCATCATCGACCTGCTGAAGACCTTACCACTAGAGGAGAGAAATCAGTGGCCAGACCTACTACCAGACATGGTAGATCTGTACAACCACATACCTGTGAGTTCCACCAATTGTACTCCAGCTTATCTCATGCGAACAGGACCCGGGAAGTTGCCCATGGACCTGGAGCTTGGTGTAGTAGAACCAGAAGCAGATATGTCCACTGAGGACTGGGACATGACTAGACAGGAGCAGTACAGGAGAGTACAGGCCTGTGTTGAAGACAGTCTCACTCGGGTAAGGGACAAGCAGGAAGCCCACTACAATAAAAGTGCGCCTGCAGAACCCTTCACACCAGGAGAAGTGGTGTTAAAAAGGAAAAGGAGAAACCACAAACTTGATGACCAGTGGGAGAGAGAACCCTACACTGTGTTAAATTCAAGATTTGATAATAGGAAGACCTGCCTAATTAGTAGAGACGGAGGAAGAACGACTGCAACGGTATCTAGAGACCATCTGAAGTTGTGTCCAGACCTGCTAAAGCCCCAAGAAGAAGTGCCTCTCACCGTACCGGAGGAACCTAAAGAAGCAATACTCCATACTGACTTAGGAGATTTCCCGGCAGATTGGCCTCAACTAGGAGGAGCAGTAATAATCTCTGTGATCCACTTCTTTCAACAGCCAGAAGACCCTCCACAGCAAGGAGAGCCTGTAAGTGCTTCAGAAGAGCCTGCTCAAGAAGAATCCCCAGAAGAAGGATCCCCGGTTGGAGCAGAGCAAGAAGGCCCAGCCAATGGTATACTTGCCAGTCCTGTAGAGAGGTTAAGGCAACCCTGCAGCTCCCCAACAATTAGAACTGACAGAATGGGAGGTAGTGCAAATACTAGTGCCTCACGCATCCCACTACCACGTAGGTCGACGCGTAGCACACGAGGTCAGACCCCTGTCAGATACAGAGAGTAAAGAAGGAAACTCTGACAGTGTAAATAATTGCCCTTGGGGTATCATATTGTGTATTTTCATGTATATGTACTTATCAGCTTGTGTTTTGCCTTATAATGGACAATTTAAGTGAAATGGACACTTCCCTTGTTATCTCTAGTTACCCGTCAGGGTACATAAAGAACTTTGTGGCTGAGGACTATGTGCAGCCCAAAAACTGTTGCTGTAAATAATTGCACTCCCTGGAGTGCCCCTTTAGGTGACCTCAGAAAAAAAACCTGTCTGGTGTGGCACAAGCGGAGGTACAACTCAGGATTGTCATGCCCTGCAGCGACCCCAGGGCCTACGTGGAGGGTTTGCTTTGGACAGGTCCCTCAAGCTACCAAGTACTCTACCCTGTGAGATGGACATCCTGTCGGGGAACCTCACCGGAAGAGACTTGAATTCTGGGGTTGCTTATTGAACTGTACATATCTATTTATTATTTATAATGTTTTATATGTAACGTTTAAGCAAAGTGCCTCCCATAAAGGGAAGAGTTATCGTTATTGTTGTCATAAAAAAAGTACTTCAGTCCGGGAGTACTGAGCTTTGCTAGGGGGGAATGTGGCGCCCTGCTGTGCATTGGTGCCACAGATCCTAGAGGGGCGCATGGACGGATTCCTCCACAAGAGGCCCTCATTGCATTCACACACCTCCACCTTCCACCTCAGACCACCAGAGGGAGCCCGGATAGGGATATAAAAAGGGAAGGTGGAGCTAGGCAGTTAGTCAGTCTTGAGTCCACAGAGAGTGAAGTCTGTGAGAAAGTCAGTCTAGCCCAGACTCAGGGAGCTCAGGTTAGTGAGCCTAAGGCGTACCGACGCCGTAAGAGCGGTGAAGAGTAGCGAGGCCTACTGCCAGTGTGAAGCCTAGTGAGGGCCCCGAGCGGCCGAAGGCAAGTGGAGTAGCGAGCTACATAGGGGGCAGAGGAGCTTAGCCAGCTCACCCCAAGAATATATATCGAACACCGGGTCCGCGTCTGCAGGGATTCCTTAGGCCCAGCAGAAACTACCGGAACCCCTGGCGAACTATATGTCCCAGGAACACCAAAAGCTGACCGTTATACCAGGGTCAGGAGTCACTGAGGCCCAAGAAACCAGGGAGTGTGATCTCCAACAGAAGGCCCTACCACCAGGTCAGCTGGTGCAAGACAGAGACCAAGTTAGGCCTAGCTCCAGGCAGGTCATAAACTTACCAGGAAAAGGCAAGAAGCAGGAGGCCCCACGCCCGCTCACTGGGTAGAGTCCCGATATGCACCCTTCACCCTACAGTGCCCTGGATCGTGCCTGAAACACCACCAGTAAAGGTACTGAAGTGAACTGTTGTGAGTGTGCCTATTCTTCCTCCGACCCGGCTGGGTCCGCTCTGTCCTGCATCCCTTCTCCTACGCTGCCCTGAGGCCCTGCTCCACCTGTGGGGAGCCGCACCAACTAAGCTGCCTGATCACCGGCCTCAGAGGACTGTAGCAGCGCTGGTGATCCTCACCAGACACCACAGGTGGCGTCACAAACAATTTCCCCTTTCCCATATAACTTTCCCCCACTTTTCCTTGCCTTTTAAAGAGTGACCCCAGGGTACGGGCCCGGGAGCCGGCCACTGCGACATCCCCCAAATCTAACAACAAGGCCCGGGCGCCGAGTCATCCTCAACACCCTGGGCGAGTCATTCACATTGCCCTAAATGAGGGCCTAACACCCCCGAAGTGTCATCAATGTCATCAGACTACAAGTAGTTTAACACAGACCCATGCCTGTCCCACTACAGCCAACCCAGGAGATGCAAACTCAATCAGAGTGTTTACATTTAAAAAAAATAGGGCCTAAGACCACCATTTCCGTGGCCATAAGTTTGGAGATGGTGGAGTTCAACCTCTTAGCTTTTTCATGTGTAGGATGAAACAATCTTTTAGGTGACCACAACAACGGGATTGAGGGCTGGCTGCAGTTCTGAGAGAGGGCAGAGTACGGAGAAACGGACAAACCGATAGACTGTGAGTGAGGTGCAGGCGAAAATATGATGGTGGATGGAGAAACGTGTGGTGTGCTCGGAGAAACAAACACAGCAGGCATGTCCGCTTCACTTACAGCTGACGGGTTGTCACTCAGCCTAACTGCCGCGGGTATACTGCTGGTTCTGTCAGGAACCTGCTTGACACCACTTGGCACGGTAACAGAGGAGGAGGAAGAAGCAGCAGAGGTGTTTGATGGGGCAGCTGATGGTTGTTTATTGAAAATCAATTTAAAGTTTATTACGTTTGCGTACCCATTTGGGGAGAATAATATCTGCACCAAATGCTCAATTTCACTACAGTATGACTATAGAAATGCATGGAGACCAAACCTCTTCCACTACAGTCAACCCAATGGATGGAGACACATTCAGGATTCCCCACATTTTCAAAAATTAGTGGCAGACACCAGCAAAGTGTAATCAATTTCACTACAGTAGAAATAGTGTAAATGAGACCCACATCTCTTCCTGTACAGACAACCCAAGAGATGGATAACTTAACCAGGAGTGTTTTCATTGCCCTAAATGAGGGCGTAACAAACACCACCAAAGTGGCATCAATTTCACTAGAGTATAAGTATTGCAAAGGAGGCCAAAATCAGTTCCTCTACAGTCAACCCAATAGATGGAGACTAGTGTTGAGAGAGCATGCTCGACACTGCTCGGTGCTCGCCCGAGCATCTCACTACTCGGGATGTTTGGCGAGCACCGTGCATTTTCGGGTTACTCGGGCAGGAGCTCGGGTCTCCGCCCTGCATGTTTGGCGCTCTTTACAGAGCCAATGAACATGCAGGGATTGCCAGCCAGTCACTGTAATGCCGCAGCCATGTTGGTTGTGGGCATTACAGTGATTGGCTGGCCGCACAGCGTCACCTCAAGTATTTAAAACCGGGCGCCGCCATGTTGGACACAGTAGCTCCGGATCAAACAGTGTAGGGACAGTGCTGCTGAGCTAGGGAGAGATTTATACTGCAAAATACTTAGTGTAGGGTCTCTAAAGCCTGCAAGTACAAACAAACAGTCCTTGTGAGGACTAATATCCATCCCAGATATCAGGCAGGCAGGCAGGCTGTATAGGAGACGCAGTGGTTATACCAACAAACACTGCATTACAGTCCTGTGTGCTGCTTCTGGTCAAATTGCTAGACTTAGCTCCAGGTCTCAGGGGCCAGGAAAAATCCTTTTTTTTTCATCTAAATCCTCTTTTTTTTTTTTCCCCTCAGTCAGACTGTACAAATACCCATCTTATTAACCTTTTGGTATTCCCCCCCCCAAAAAAAAAAAAGTTGAGTGTGTCTGTGAGTGTTCAGACACAAATATATCTGTTTAAAAGAGTCTGGTGTAGGCCAGATAATTAGAACTGTGGTTTTGCAGTTCCACGGTTCAAATCTCTGTATTATCCACTTTTTTGCCTTTTTTCCATAAAAAAAAACAGTTTGAGTGTCTCGCTGACTGTTCAGACACAAATATATCTATTTTAAAAATTCTGGTATACGCCAGGAAATTAGAACTGTGGCTTTGCAGTTCTGTGGCACCCCAGGGGTCTGGTTTTCCACAGTAACAGCAATGTTATGTCTGAGAGCAGGTGGGAGGTCTCTTGGTCAGGGATCCTATGCATGCCACACCTCCTGCCCAGTCCTGGGAGGGGAAGAACTTCCCCTATATAAACCTAGGGCTGAGGCAGGGTGAGTGAGTAGAGAAGAAGCAGAGAAAAGAAGCAAATATAGGAAGAAACAACAGGAGCTCTGTGGGAGCAGTGTTACAAGGAGTCAGGGGCTGGCAGCTGCAGAGCTCGCCCTGACTGAGAAGTTATCACCGGACCCGGAGTCCGAGGCTGTGGGGACTAACTCCTATCCAGCAGCAGAAACCGACCGGCAGGGGATTGCAGGTCCTCTGGCCCAGAAACCCGAAGGCCCCGAGTCACCGGCCATACGGGTGAGCACCACACGGTACACTCAGGGACGTGGGCTACTTATACCCGCCTCTAGCAAGGTAGCCGGAAGAGTATCGTTAGTTTGGGAGGCCTACAACTCCGCCTGGCCAGGGGAGATCCCATCTGCTCAAGGACTGACCAGGCCCCAATCGCTAGCCAGTACTCCGGGAGGGTCTATCTTTGTCACCAGTAAAGACCCTGAACTACACAGTACCGTCTCCGAGTGGTTCCTGCTACCCCCATCATCCACGTCGGCTGCCCTGAGGCCATACCCCTCCCGTTGGGGGTTATACTATCACGCTGCACAATCCTACCACCGGCCTCAGCGGTCTGCCCTGCAGCAGCAGCTCCTTAGCTGTACTCAACGGGTGGCATAGTCATTCAACATCTACTGCTAATACAGCGCCACTTAGTCTGACTCCCTGGGCACGGACCGGATCACCGCCACGAGACTACAACCCTCAACAGATCCGGCTCCGGGTAAGCTCCCGCGTGCGCAACGCAGCGCGACACAGGCCCAGGGGCGCGTCAACTTTTGGCGTAGTCGGCAGGATCTCGTGCCCGCAACCACCGGGTACTGCGTGCCTGAAAAAGACTGTGAAAACTTACCCGTGGTGAAGATTCCCGCCATCCGGCGCCATCTTCCGCTTTCTTCCCGCCATCGGTGGAGTTTTCCCGCCGTCCGGCGCCGTCTTCGGCCTTCTTCCCGCCATCCGTGGAGTTTTCCCGCCATTGGACGCCATCTTGAGGACGCCGCGCGGGAAGAAGAGGGGCGTGGACTCCGAAAACGCGCGAGAACTGAAGCCCCGCCTCAGACTGGAAAACATGTATTTGGAAGTCGCCTTGCTACACTCATCAGAAGAGCTTTAAACTAGAACAATGTGGGAAGGGAAGCAAAAGGCCAGAAAAAGCCATACAGCTGACAAATACTATTGAGATCTCTGCTACTGGAAGTGGAAAAGAAGAACAAAGACAAAACAATTTAAATAATAAAAATATGGGAGGAAGAGAAACCAATCACAAACTAAAATGTTTTTATACAAATGCACAAAGCATGGGCAACAAACAAGGAGAATTGGAACTACTAATGCAGGAAAAGGAATATGATGTCATTGGAATCACTGAAACTTGGTGGGACGATACACATGATTGGAATAAAAGGCTAAAAGGATACAACTTATTTGCAAGAAACAGACTTGATAAATGAGGAGGAGGTGTTGCATTGTATGTTAGAAAAGCATATATCTGCACAGAGATTGAAGCTTCAGAGACTGGGAGTTCTGTGGAAACTGTTTGGGTAAGAATACAAGGAGAGAACAACGGAAAGGACACCATTGTAGGCATTTACTACAGGCCACCTGGGCAAGCTGAAGGTATGGATGAACTCTTTATGTATCAAATGACGAAGTTCTCCAAAAAATATGACATAGTGGTCATGGGAGATTTCAACTATCCAGACATTTGTTGGGAATCTCTCTCAAGTAAAACTAACAGGTCAAGCAAATTCTTATCCTCTCTTGCTGACAACTTTATCTTCCAAAAGGTAGGGGAGAAAACAAGGGGATCTGCTACTTTGGATCTAATCCTTATAAACAGGGAGGAAATGGTTGAGGAGGTAAAAGTGGCTGGGACCCTAGGAGGCAGCGATCATGCTATTATAGAATTTTGGATAACTAGAGGAGGAAGACATGTGAAGACTCAAACTTCAAGGTTAGATTTTAGAAAGGCAGATTTTAAGAGACTCAGAAAGAGAATAGGAGGGATCCAATGGCTGGATGTCCTTAAGGACAAAAATGTCCAGGAAGGATGGGAAATTTTTAAAAATGAGATTCTCAAAGCACAATCGTTAACAATCCCGAAAAGTAGGAAGAATGGGAAGCATTTAAGAAAACCAGGATGGATGAACACAGAACTTAAACACATGCTAAAAAGAAAGAAAGAAATGTTTATTAAATGGAAAGAGGGAGGCATATCTAAAGAAGATTATAATGCAGTCTGCAGATCCTGCAGGGCACGTATCAGGTTAGCTAAAGCTGACAATGAATTAAGGCTTGCAAGAGATGTCAAAAGCAATAAAAAAGGATTTTGGGGGTATGTCAAAAGTAAAAGAAAAGTCAAAGATGCTATAGGATTTTTACAGGATGAAAATGGAGAAATGGTAAGAGAGGATGTTGAGAAGGCCGAACTTTTTAATTCCTATTTTGCATCTGTTTTCTCTCAGAAAGAAAATGTAACATCAACTGATCTTCACTGTCCTTTTAAAGGAATAGAGGAATCCAAGTTATCTGTAAACAGAAAGATTGTGAGGGAATATTTAGCTAACATAAATGAGTTCAAGTCTCCAGGTCCAGATGAATTACACCCCAGAGTACTGAAGGAGATCGTAGAAGAAATTTTAGAACCACTCTCCATAATCTTTGAAAATTCTTGGAGAACAGGAGAAGTCCCAGAAGACTGGAGAAGAGCAAATGTTGTTCCTATCTTCAAAAAGGGGAAGAAGGTGGACCCAGGGAACTATAGGCCGGTGAGTCTGACTTCTATACCAGGAAAGATCTTTGAAAAAATTATTAAACAACATGTATGTAAGTACATGGATAAGAATGAAGTGATTAACCAAAGTCAGCATGGGTTTGTAACTAACAAGTCATGTCAGACTAACTTAATTTCCTTCTATGACAGAATCACTGACTGGGTGGATCAGGGAAATGCTGTAGATATAGTATATCTTGACTTCACCAAAGCATTTGACAAAGTATCTCACACCATCCTTATTGAAAAAATGACCAAGTATGCAATGGACCAGGCAACTGTTAGGTGGATTCATAACTGGCTTAGTGATCGGACTCAAAGGGTGGTTGTAAATGGCTTCACATCCAGCTGGATGAATGTCTCAAGTGGGGTACCACAGGGCTCCGTCCTGGGACCTGTATTGTTCAACATCTTTATCAATGATTTAGATGAAGGAATTGAGGGTAAACTGATTAAATTTGCTGATGACACAAAGCTAGGAGGGATAGCTAATACTAGAGAAGAGAGAGAGAGGATTCAAAAAGACCTAAATAAACTGGAGCAGTGGGCAGCAACCAACAGAATGGTTTTTAACAGGGAAAAATGCAAAGTACTACATCTGGGCAATAAAAATGAAAAAAGCATATACAGAATGGGAGGAATAGAGCTAAGCAACAGTACATGTGAAAAAGACTTAGGTATACTAATAGATCATAGACTGAACATGAGTCAACAGTGTGATGCAGCAGCAAAAAAGGCAAATACAATTCTGGGATGTATTAACAGAAGCATACAGTCTAGATCACGTGAAGTCATTATCGGTCTTTACTCCTCTTTGGTCAGACCTCATCTGGAATACTGTGTACAGTTTTGGGCACCACATTTTAAAAAAGACATAGACAAACTGGAGCAAGTTCAGAGAAGAGCGACCAGAATGGTGACTGGTCTGCAAACCATGTCCTATGAGGAACGGTTGCAGGATTTGGGAATGTTTAGCTTGCAAAAAAGAAGACTGAGAGGAGACTTAATAGCTGTCTACAAATATGTCAAGGGCTGTCACATTGTAGAAGGATCATCTTTATTCTCATTTGCACAAGGAAAGACTAGAAGCAATGGGATGAAACTAAATGGGAGGAGACACAGATTAGATATTAGAAAAAACTTTTTGACAGTTAGGGTGATTAATGAGTGGAACAGGCTGCCACGAGAGGTGGTGAGTTCCCCTTCAATGGACGTCTTCAAACAGAGGCTGGACAGACATCTGTCTGAGATGATCTAGTGAATCCTGCTTTGAGCAGGGGGTTGGACCAGATGACCCAGGAGGTCCCTTCCAACTCTACCATTCTATGATTCTATGATTCTATGATTCTATGATTCTACGTCCGGACGTTGCGTAAGGTCCTGGAAGGAGCCCAGCAGACGCCGACGTCACAGGAGCGCGACGGAAGGTCCTCAACCCTGACGATCCACTGCGGAGCCGCGGCCTACGGAAGAGGATCATCGCAAGGTAGGCCACGGTCCACTAGGGGGGAGAAGGATGTCGAATACGGAGGAGAGCTTCACCGCTCCAACCCCCGCCAGCGCCACCGCTGTTGCGGTCATGCCTTTCACCATGCCCTATATCCCGGGGGCAGCCTGGCTACCCCAGTACTCAGGGGAGTCACATACCCTGCAGGACTTTAGAGAAAAACTGGATAGCCTCTTCCAGGTGTACCCCCTCACAGAAGAGCAAAAAGTAAGCATCCTGGTGGCCCAATTAACCGGGGCAGCCCAAAGGGAGGTAAAGTCCTGGCCACCTGGGGGGAGGACTGTCGCAGGGATACTAACCCGGCTGAGGGACACCTTTGATACCCGCACCTCAGCCGAGATCAAGCTTAGATTCTACGGGTGCAAACAGCGGGCACATGAGAGTATAAGGGACTATGCCCTGAACCTACAAGAGGCCCTGAGAGCCATTAAGCAGACCGACCCTGACGGCGTGGGAGACGAGGACAGGCTGTTAACTGAACAATTTATAGAGGGTTTATATTGCAATGCCCACCGAACCCAGTTGCGGGCAATGGCCTTACAGGACCCTCATCTGGGATTTGCACAGTTCAAGGACAGAGCCATCCGGGTGCTCCGAGAACCGGCACCAGGTGGCGTTGTGACCCACAGACGCCCCACTACCACCTACCACCAGGAGGCGGCGCCCTTGTCGGCAGGGCCTGTGGGAGCTGATGCGCAGGCTTTGAACAATGACTCGGCTCCAGACCTGGACCATCAGGTCCAAGAGCTAGCTAAAAGCGTTGCTGCGCTAACCCGAACTGTGCAGTCTTTACAGGTTTCCACTCCAGGGAAGATCCAGCTGGCATCCGGACCGGAGGACATCCCGTGGCGTCGACCAAGGAGGACCCCACCGGCCAGAGGAAGACCCAGCGACCGATACAACGAGGACGGACGACCCATCTGCCGCCGCTGTAATCAACCCGGACATATGGCAAGGTACTGTCCTTTAAACTGGCACAACCTAGGGTAGAGGGCCAACCCCTAGGAAAAAGATCATCAGGCCCATCAAACTGGCGCGACAAATATGTGGGAGGACGTCCAGTCTTGCCTGTGGTACTGGATGGCATTCCTATGAGTGCCCTACTGGACACCGGGTCACAGGTCACCACCATCCCATACATGCTCTTCAAGCAGTACTGGAATGACTCGGATATTACCCGCTACCCTGACGACGACTTGAGTATCATCGCCAGCAATGGTCAGCCCGTGCCACAGATCGTATTTAAAGAGGTGACCATTAAAATTGGTAGAGTTGAACTGGCAGCACAGGGACTGATCATTGTAGACATTGACAAACACGAGAGTCACCCAAAGATAACTCTAGGAACTAATGTAATTGAAAATTGTCTTGCAGAGGTGATTTTCCTTTTACAGCAGGTTGCCAAGAACGCCAGCTCCGGCGAGCAGCGAGTGCTCCAAAAAGAGATCCGGGCACTGATGCGACGGCAAAAGGTGGAACTCTCCGGCGGTGAGATTGGTAGCGTGAGAATGTGTGACCCTTTCCCTATTGCCCTGCCCCCAAAAAGTGAAATGATGATTTGGTGCCGGGCAGCTATTGGTCTGAGACGTAGAGATTACCAGGCAATGGTAGAACCAGTTTACTCAGACAGTAGGCCCACCATCTTGACAGCACGGGGGGTGGTTAATGTACGCCATGGGAGGGTGCCCATTCGCATAATCAATATCGGGAAGAGGGAAGTGTACCTGCCCCGGTATGCCACGCTAGCCAAATTATATACCATTAACCAAAATGCTATACAATCTGTGGAACCCTTGCCTCCATCTCACCCGGAGGAAGGTAACGGCTCTAAGAAAACAATGGAGGACTGGTGTCAGCAACTACATTTGGGTACTGACTCCACTCCCTCACATCAGAAACAGGGAGTCTATCGGGTGGTTCAAGAGTACGAGAGAGTGTTTAGTAAACACCCGTTAGACTTCGGGCGAGTCAAGGGGGTAGAACACCACATCCCCACGGGAGACCATCCTCCCATAAAAGAGAGGTATCGACCCGTACCCCCTGCACACTACCAACACGCCAAGGGGATGCTTAGAGACATGAAGGAGGCTGGGGTGATCAGGGATAGCTGTAGCCCCTGGGCAGCTCCACTAGTCTTAGTCAAAAAGAAAGACAACACCATGAGGATGTGTGTAGATTACCGGAAAATCAACCGTATCACACACAAGGATGCGTACCCCTTACCAAGGATAGAGGAGTCTTTGGCTGCTTTAAGATCTGCTAACTTCTTCTCTACCTTGGATCTCACTAGTGGGTACTGGCAGGTTCCTGTAGCAGAGGCGGACCGGGAGAAGACCGCATTCACCACCCCGATGGGACTTAGCGAGTTTACCTGCATGCCGTTCGGACTCTGCAACGCACCAGGAACCTTCCAACGATTAATGGAGTGCTGTCTGGGCCATAGAAACTTCAAGACGGTCCTGTTGTACCTGGACGATGTCATCGTATATTCTAAGACTTATGAGGACCACCTGAAACACCTGGCGGAAGTGTTCGAAGCTCTGGCAAGCTACGGCCTAAAGGTGAAACCCTCCAAGTGTCACCTCCTGAAACCAAAGGTGCAGTACCTGGGACACGTGGTGAGCGCTGACGGAGTGGCTTCCGACCCTGATAAGATCACCGCAATTAAGGAATGGCCAAGTCCCTCCAGTGTAAAGGAAGTGCGGCAGTTTCTCGGGTTGGTAGGCTACTACCGCAGGTTCATCCCCGGTTTCACCAAAAAGGCAGCTCCTATGCAGGACCTCCTGATAGGCCAGTCCCGGAAGGCCAAGAACCAGAAGCCGCCCTTCAGATGGGAGAAGTTGGAAGAGGAGTCCTTCCGCCAGCTGAAGATGGCCCTCACGGGGGATGAAATCCTGGCGTACCCGGATTACAGCCAGCCCTTTATCCTCTACACCGACGCAAGTAACATCGGGCTAGGAGCCGTGCTGTCCCAGATCCAGCAGGGGAAAGAACGAGTAATCGCTTACGCCAGCCGAAAACTGCGACCCACCGAGAGAAACCCTGAGAATTACAGCTCATTTAAGCTAGAGTTCCTGGCAGTGGTGTGGGCAGTCACCGAACGCTTTAAGCACTACCTCGCTTCTTCCCGGTTCGTCGTGTACACGGTTAACAACCCGTTGACACACCTGGACACAGCAAGACTCGGTGCCCTAGAGCAGAGATGGATGGCCCGTCTGTCCAACTACGAGTTCACAATCAAATACCGGGCAGGACGCTCCAATACCAACGCGGACGCCCTGTCCAGGATGCCAAACCTACCGGACGTAGGAGAAGATCCAGAGGGACTGGAAGAAGTCGAACTCCCTGCGTTCCACCGGCATGGGACTATCCAGTATTCCCACCGGGTAAGGAGTAAGCAAGCCGCTACGTTTAACCCCTTGCCTCACTACAACTGGGAGGAAACACAAGACAGTGACCCTGCCGTCCGACTGGTGAAGGAGATGCTGACTCGGCCAGAGGCTCGCCTTGACCCAGACGCTCCGGAGGAAGCCAAGCAACTGTGGGCTGAGAAGAGTCGACTGTTCCTTTATAAGGGGAAGTTGTGCCGCAGAATGGTTAACTCCCGGACGCATGAACTAATCTGGCAAGTAGTGGTGCCACAAAGAGACGCAGCCATGGTGATGGAGGCATACCACGACGGGGCTGGACACTTCGGATGGAAGAAGCTGGAGTTCCTGCTGCGCGAGCGGTTCCACTGGGTAGGCATGAGGGGAACCATCGAGAGGTGGTGCAGAGACTGTGGCCCGTGCAACCTAAGAACGTCACCCAGCAGCCGTTGGAACTGGTAGCCTTGGATCATGTAAAACTGACCCCAAGCAGAAGTGGCTACGTCTACGCACTAACCATCGTGGATCACTACTCCCGGTTCTTGGTTGTCGTCCCCGTCAAGGACTTAACAGCTCGAACAGCTGCGAGAGCCTTCCAGCAGCATTTCTGCCGTCCACACGGGTACCCGGACCAAGTGTTGACAGACCAGGGACCTGCCTTTGAAGCGGAGGTCTTCCAAGAATTCTGCACTCTGAATGCTGCCGGAAGATAAGGACGACACCCTATCATCCGCAAACTAATGGACTTTGTGAGAAAATGAACCAGGTGGTAATGGATCTTCTGAAAACGTTGCCCCTGGAAGAACGCAGTCTGTGGCCTGAGAAGCTGCCCGATCTGGTGGACCTATACAACCACATCCCGGTAGGTTCCACCAACTGTACCCCGGCTTACCTAATGAGGGCGAGACCTGGTAAGTTACCTGTTGACCTGGAAATGGGAGTCCTGACACCTGAGGACACTTCACCAGAAGCAGACTGGGACACAGAGAGGCAGCAGCAGTACCGGAGAGTACAGGAGAGCGAAGTCTCTGTCAGGCTAGGGAAAGACAAGAGAAAACTTACAACCAGTATGCTCCCGTTGTTCCCCTGGTACCCGGAGAGCAGGTCTTGAAGAGAAAAAGACGGCTCCACAAGTTGGACGACCAGTGGGAGAAGGACCCGTACACCGTACTGCCCTCAAGCCACGACAACCCAAAGGTCTGTACCATCAGTAAAGACGGAGGGGAAACCACAACCATTGTATCCCGGGATCACCTGAAGAAGTGTCCCGAACAGCTACAGAACCCTGAAGAGGAACAAGAAGACCCTCGACCCGTAGAGGAAAGGGAAGACATGGTTAATACTGTGCTCGGAGACTTCCCTCGGTCTTGGACTCAAGTCAATGGTGCAGTTGTGGTACCCGTACTCACCTTCCTCCAACCAGCATCCCAAGCACCTACGGAGCAACAGGTAGAGCTGGAAGAACAGCCGGTCCAGGAGGCAGAAGACCCCACACCAGCAGACCAGGAGGATCAACCCTCTGCTTGCAGTGAGCCTGCCATATCCCTAGTGAGCCAAAGGGCCCGTAGACCGCTGCCCAGTTTACCCTTAACAGCTCCTACACCCTGTAGTTCAGGGCCAGACAGTCAGCTCCGTAGGTCCACTAGGGCCACTAGGGGCCAGTTACCCGCACGTTGGAGGATTTGAAGTGTATAAATTGTTTTATTTGTGGTTACCTGTTTATTGTTGCTTGTGTATAATTATGTGTTTCTAGTTATTTTTAGGAGTCCTTGGTGGATTTACCGGGAATCCTTTGTACATAGTTGGAGCGTAACCCAGGACGGACTAAAGACTGTTAAGGACTCGGGGCAGGACAGACCCCTACCTGGTTACGTCTCCCTGTTTTGGTGAAATGGACACCTTGCTTTCTTCAAAGACTGCACCCGGTTACGGACATGCCGTGACCACCTTTATGTGTTTCTTTATTGTTATTGTTATATCTTGTTATGTTTTTCTAAAATATGTTTAGTCCCGGAGTACTAAATTTCACTAGGGGGGAATGTGGCACCCCAGGGGTCTGGTTTTCCACAGTAACAGCAATGTTATGTCTGAGAGCAGGTGGGAGGTCTCTTGGTCAGGGATCCTATGCATGCCACACCTCCTGCCCAGTCCTGGGAGGGGAAGAACTTCCCCTATATAAACCTAGGGCTGAGGCAGGGTGAGTGAGTAGAGAAGAAGCAGAGAAAAGAAGCAAATATAGGAAGAAACAACAGGAGCTCTGTGGGAGCAGTGTTACAAGGAGTCAGGGGCTGGCAGCTGCAGAGCTCGCCCTGACTGAGAAGTTATCACCGGACCCGGAGTCCGAGGCTGTGGGGACTAACTCCTATCCAGCAGCAGAAACCGACCGGCAGGGGATTGCAGGTCCTCTGGCCCAGAAACCCGAAGGCCCCGAGTCACCGGCCATACGGGTGAGCACCACACGGTACACTTAGGGACGTGGGCTACTTATACCCGCCTCTAGCAAGGTAGCCGGAAGAGTATCGTTAGTTTGGGAGGCCTACAACTCCGCCTGGCCAGGGGAGATCCCATCTGCTCAAGGACTGACCAGGCCCCAATCGCTAGCCAGTACTCCGGGAGGGTCTATCTTTGTCACCAGTAAAGACCCTGAACTACACAGTACCGTCTCCGAGTGGTTCCTGCTACCCCCATCATCCACGTCGGCTGCCCTGAGGCCATACCCCTCCCATTGGGGGTTATACTATCACGCTGCACAATCCTACCACCGGCCTCAGCGGTCTGCCCTGCAGCAGCAGCTCCTTAGCTGTACTCAACGGGTGGCGTAGTCATCCAACATCTACTGCTAATACAGCGCCACTTAGTCTGACTCCCTGGGCACGGACCGGATCACCGCCACGAGACTACAACCCTCAATAGATCCGGCTCCGGGTAAGCTCCCTCGTGCACAACGCAGCGGGACACAGGCCCAGGGGCGCGTCAGTTCCATGGTTCAAATCTCTGTATTATCCACTTTTTTGCCTTTTTTACTTAAAAAAAAAACAGTTTGAGTGACTCGCTGACTGTTCAGACAGAAATATATCTGTTTAAAAGATTCTGGTGTAGGCCAGAGAAATAGAACTGTGGTTTTCCTTTTCCACGGTTCAAATCTGGGTGTTATCCACCTCTTTGCCTTTTTTCCATTAAATAAAAAAACAGTTTGAGTGTCTCGCTGACTGTTCAGACACAAATATATCTATTTTAAAAAGTCTTGTATACGCCAGGAAATTAGAACTGTGGTTTTGCAGTTCCACGGTTCAAATCTCTGTATTATCCACTTTTTTGCCTTTTTTACATAAAAAAAAACAGTTTGAGTGTCTCGCTGACTGTTCAGACACAAATATATCTGTTTAAAAGATTCTGGTATACGCCAGGAAATTAGAACTGTGGTTTTCCTCTTCCACGGTTCAAATCTGGGTGTTATCCACCTTTTTGCCTTTTTTCCATAAAAAAAAACAGTTTGAGTGTCTCGCTGACTGTTCAGACACAAATATATCTATATTAAAAAGTCTGGTATACAACAGGAAATTAGAACTGTGGTTTTGCAGTTCCACGGTTCAAATCTCTGTATTATCCACTTTTTTGCCTTTTTGACATAAAAAAACATTTTGAGTGTCTTGCTGACTGTTCAGACACAAATATATCTATTTTAAAAATTCTGGTATACGCCAGGAAATTAGAACTGTGGCTTTGCAGTTCCATGGTTCAAATCTCTGTATTATCCACTTTTTTGCCTTTTTTACTTAAAAAAAAACAGTTTGAGTGACTCGCTGACTGTTCAGACAGAAATATATCTGTTTAAAAGATTCTGGTGTAGGCCAGAGAAATAGAACTGTGGTTTTCCTCTTCCACGGTTCAAATCTGGGTGTTATCCACCTCTTTGCCTTTTTTCCATTAAATAAAAAAACAGTTTGAGTGTCTCGCTGACTGTTCAGACACAAATATATCTATTTTAAAAAGTCTTGTATACGCCAGGAAATTAGAACTGTGGTTTTGCAGTTCCACGGTTCAAATCTCTGTATTATCCACTTTTTTGCCTTTTTGACATAAAAAAACAGTTTGAGTGTCTTGCTGACTGTTCAGACACAAATATATCTGTTTAAAAGATTCTGGTATACGCCAGGAAATAAGAACTGTGGTTTTCCTCTTCCACGGTTCTAATCTCCTTTATATTACCCTTTTGACATTGATAGTGCGAGTGTAAGCTATTTTACTTCATTTACAATGGGCAAGGCGCGTGGCAAGGGACGTGGAACTGGACGTTCTGGTGATGGTGCGTGCAGAGGACGGGGCCGTGGCCAAGGTGAAAATGTGCCACAACCAACAGCCACATCTTCTCGCTCCCAGTTCTTTACTGAATTACTAGGGAAGCACACAACACCACTATTGCGAACTGATCAGTGTGAACAGGTTATTAATTGGATAGCAGATAATACTTCAAGTCACCTGGGCACCACCACCTCTGGTCTGTCTTCTACACGGTCAAGTCTTAGTAGCCGTGAGTCTCGACCGCATACTCCTCCTCACCCTGATGCTCCTTCCTCCCACCATGCCGAGTGTCGTCAGACAGCAACTGATCCCACAGTTGGACACTGGTCCATTTCCATATTTGTGCCCCTCGCCTGCTCCGCTTGAAGTGGTGGAAGAGGAGATCCCATATAGCGATGGCCAAATATTTGAACAGCCACGGCCACAAGAAGGCAAAGCTGGCAATTTTTCACAAGAGGTGGATGGTGACGAGACACAATTGCCATGAAGTGAGGAGGAGGACCGTGGTGCGGAAGTGGAAGAAGAGGAGGTGGTGGATGATCTAGTAACTGCCACAACGTGGCAGGAGGACACGCAGAGCGAGGCCAGCAGCACACAGGAGGAGGTAGGCAGAGTACTCCAACAGGCAGGAAGAAGCAGTGTGGTGGCCGCAGACAGAATGAGGGCAACCGTTCCCCGTAACACCAACACGAGGGACGTTGCCAGTACAACCGGTAGGTCTTCCAGAGTCTGGAATTTTTTTAAAGACTCTGCTGATAACCCCAAAAAGGCCATTTGTACGACCTGCCAGGCCAGCACCAGCAGGGGTGACAAAAGTACCAGCCTGACCACCACCAGCATGATCAGGCACATGTCAGCAAAGCACCTGACTTTGTGGGGTGAACCCCAGGGTCCACAACCAGTGTCAGTGGGTGTCACCACTGCTTCTTCCGCTGTTGTGCGTGTAAGAGAACCCCCTGTTGTGCGTGCAAGGCAATCCCCTGTCCATACTGCATGCAAAGATGCCCCCTCCTCTCAGTCTTCACTTGCTATGGCAGTTTCTCAAGAAACAGCATCAACGTCCACGTCCACGTCCCACCGCAGCGTTCAATTGTCCATATCCCAGACCTTTGAACGAAAGCGGAAATTCGCAGCCAACGCCCCACAGGTAACAGTCCTAAATTCACACATTTCACGACTGCTTGCGTTGGAAATGCTGCCTTTTAGGCTGGTGGAGACGGAATCCTTCCACAACCTTATGGCGGTGGCCGTCCCTCGGTACTCGGTCCCCAGCCGACACTATTTTGCCCGGTGTGCCAATCCCGCACTACCCAAGCACGTGTCCCAAAACATCTGCCGTGCCCTCAACAACGCAGTTACTGGGAGAGTCCACCTCACAACGGACACGTGGACAAGTGCTTGTGGCCAGGGACAGTACATCTCCCTGACACACTGGGTAAGCATAGTGGAAGCCGGGACCCAGTCGGACCTTGGGATGGAACACGTCCTCCCCACACCGAGGTTTGCGGGCCCTATGTCAGTCAGAGTTGCCCCCACAGTGTACAGCTCCTGTGCATCATCCTCCTCCTCCTCCTCCTCATGTTCAGCCTCCATCTCAGATAACACCACATCAGTTACAAGCTGGAAGCACTGCAGTACTGCCTCCGCCAAGCAGCAACAGGCTGTGCTGAAACTCATAAGCTTAGGTGATAAACCTCACACTGCTTGTGAGTTGTGGACAGCTGTGAAAGAGCAGGCAGATCCGTGGCTGAGAACTCTGAACCTACATCCAGGCATGGTCGTGTGTGACAATGGCCGTAACCTGGTGGCGGCTCTGAGGCGAGGCGAGATCACACACGTACCATGCCTGGCTCATGTGCTTAACCTCGTGGTTCAGCGGTTTCTTAAATCGTACCCCGAGTTGCCAGATCTGCTCATCAAAGTACGCCGCCTGTGAGCTCATTTTCGGAAGTCGGCTACAGCTTCCACCGCCCTTGCTGTGTTGCAGCGGCGTTTGCAGCTTCCGGCACACCGACTGGTGTGTGATGTCCCCACATGTTGGAACTCTACCCTCCACATGTTGCAAAGGATTTGTGAGCAGAAGAGAGCAGTTGTGGAGTACCAGCTGCAGCAAGGCCGTCGATATTCAGGTCAGACTCCACACATAAGACCTGGATGTCTGACATATGTACCATCCTGACAAACTTTGAGGAGTGCACCAAGCTGGTGAGTGGCGATGACGCCATCATTAGCGTCAGCATCCCACTTGTCTGTCTTTTGCAACGCTCTCTGCAGAGAATTAAAGAGGAGGCATTGCAGCCAGAGTATGATGAGATGGATCAAGAAGCCGTAGCGGGCGATTACACACAGCCCAGCCTCATCTCATCCCAACGTGCATTGGGGGACAATGAGGGAGAGGAGGAGAAGGAGGAGGAAGAACAGGAGCTGGTGTAGCACCCTGAGGATTCGGCTGCTACAGGGGTATTGCACCTCAACCCAGAGGTGTGATATTCCACTCCCGGGTAAGGATGGAGTGTGGATCTGAGCTCGGTAGGCTGCATGCACTACATACATCCCATTTCCGAGGAGCAGACTGACGGTACTCCCACTTAGAAATGTGCAGGTACGACCGAGTCTGTTCCTGGCTGGAGTGGGAGGGGGGTGGTACATCCCAAGTAGTGTAGGGGCAGATAGGGGGAGCAGCCTGGGTAAAGATAGGAGCTCATTGGGTGCTGGTCACCTGAGCTCACACATAGAGGGTGTATATAAGGTGGGCACCAACTAAGAACAGGGTCAGTTGCAGAGAGAAAGTCAGCGAGCGGAGGAGAAGAGAGACCCAGAGTGAGAGAGGAGAGAGAGAGACCCAGAGGGGGAACCAGAAGAAAAGGACTCCAAGAACCCAACTTAAATCCCCGGGTGAAGAGTCGGCATCAGGGTACCGGAACCCAAGCTGGTGGGGGTAAAAACACTCCCCAGCCAGAGACCGGAGACCGTGGGCAGCGTTTGTCACGGTCACCCACCACATCCACCATGAAGGCATACCACGAGGAGGGTCAGGGAACCCAAGGCCAAGGGTCTCCCAACAGAAGGCCCGAGGGAGCTGGACCTGGGTGGATCAATAGTGGGGACGGCCAGAGAAAGGACAGAAGGAGAGCTCAGGGTCACGCTCCGGACTTATTTGGGAGTTGGCTGGATCCAGAACCTGGTGGACGCAGCACGGCTCGGGAGGTCACTCGAAGCTGGAGTGACCAGAACATCAGCAGTGAGTAAAACATCCTAAACTGCATAACCCGACTCTGTCTCTGATTGCCGTCTACACTGCATCACCACAACTCCCATCCTCTGCACCTGATCCCCCTGAGGCTATACCCCACCCGTTGGGGGTTATATCACCAAAGCTGCACCTACACCACCAGCCTCAGCGGACCCTGCTGCAGCGGCGGCCACAGTGACCGCAACACAACGGGTGGCGTAGTCGACAAATAAAGAACTTATAACATCTGTATGACTGCCACATACAACTGAGTTTGACACCCTGGGCACGGACCGGGTCACAGCCACTCGGAAGACTACAACCCCCATCTGATCCGGCTCCGGATATTCCCCCTAAAAGAATATGGCCCAGGGGGCGCGTCAACTTTGGCGTAGTCGGCAGGATTACGTGCCCACAACAACCGGGTACTGCGTGCCTGAAGAAAAGAACGAGTTTACCTCAAAAAGAAGTCTCCTGCCGGTTCCGGAGGGTCCTCGCCATCGGACCCCATCACCAGTCGATTCCAGCCGGTTGTCCGCCATTAACAGCGTTTTCCCGCCATCTGCAGAGTTTCCCGCCACTGGGAAACGATTCCCGCCATTTCCAAAGGTTTCCCGCCTTGGAAGAGCGGACGCCATTATGGGCGTGCCAGAGGGTGGCGAGAGGCCACCTCCCATCGTGGGCCAGGACCGAAAATGGCGCCAAAAGTGGAAACCGCCCCCACCAACAGAGACTGTGATGCTAGAGGTGTCTGTCAGCGTGAAAGAACTCCCCCTGGAGCTGACAGTCACCAAGTGGCCCCGGGACCGCCCTCGAAGGGGGAGGAGACGAAAGAAAAGAACAAAGATGGGTGCCGCCTGGAGCAGTCTGGAGCGAGCGCACCCGGAGGCAAGAAGCCTGGAGAGGAGTAGCAGAGAAGCTCACCCGGAGATGGCCAGAGAGCAGAGCAGCACCGGCCCGCTGGCCAGGAGCCTGCTGGAAGAAGAGCAGAGCAGCACCGACCCGTTGGTCAGGAGCCTGCTGGAAACCAGGACCCCACTAGGCCTAGTGGAGGTCCTCGCACAGCTCCCCCGAGACCGGGAGTGTGCACAGACTGCCCTGGAGGGCCTCGCACGGAGGATGGCCCGGGTACAGCGAGAGACATTGGCGGAGTGGAGCCGAGAGATGGCCCAGCAAACCAAGACCCGGAGCACGCCAGCCAAGATGAGGAGACAGACCGCCTCTGAGGATGGCGCGGGAGGACCCAAGGCCGGAGACGGCGCCGAGAAGGGAGCCGAACGCATGGAGGCAGGTAAAGGGGACGTCTATACCCCAAACCAGGACACCGCTTACCTGCCCCAGCTCCCCGTCGCAGAGCCCGAAAGTCCCCCTGCTGTGCCCGAAAACGCCATGTCACCGACGCAGACTAGGCCCCAACCGGAAGCCGCCGCCGCGACCCCTGTGACGCCATGCGCACCGACCCCGAGCGTGGCAAAACAGGAAGTAACACCAGCCTGGTCGCAGGGCCTAGAATTCCCGGGCGTCGCATCACCAACAGCGCCCCCTACCTCCGCGGAGCCTCCGGCCTGGCCGCAAGGCCAGGTAGCCCAGGGCGCCGCCGTCCTGACGGTGCCCTTCACCTTCCAGGTGCCCCAGGCCTGGCCGCAAGGCCTGGGCAACCCGGGCGCCACCACCACCGCGCCCGCACCCGTAAAACCAAGGGTGCCGCGTCTGGGAGAGGACTTGTTTGCCCAGCACACGTGGCCGGACGGGCAGCCTTTCATCTGGCCCCAGAGATATTATGAACTGGAGCACCAGAGGAGAGTTGGGGCCATGTGTGCACCCCTGATTCCGGCTCCGAAGCCCGTGATAAGGATCTCGCCCCCGCTTGAAGAGACCCAATTTGAGTGGGACCCCACCGGAGAAGACCTAATGGGGTTCACTCAGGAAACCAGGGCAGCTGCAGTGGAGCGTGCTGAGTGCTGCCGACAGCAGCTCGAGGAGTTTGCGAGGGAGCGGAGAGAGAGGCGGGTCCGGGAACAACAGGCCCAAATAAGGAGCGCCGAGCAGAAGAGCCGAACCAGGAGGGACCCCCGTGCAGCGCACAGTCCCCGCACCACCGGGACTGTAATTAAGTTCAACATGCAGCATGGGTGGGGCTTCATAAGAGACCACAACACCCCCGGCGACGTCTTTGTCACGCGCAGAGATGTGGAGTCCCATCTGCCGGAGGGGCACAGAGGTCGTGACCTTTATATCGGGGACGAGGTCACCTTTACCCGGCACAAGTGTGCCAAAGGACCTTACGCCCTCCATGTGCATCGCCTGACAGAGGAGGAGCTGCGATGTGAGGAGGAAGAGCAAGAGGATCCGGACGGGTCTGAAGCTGAGATCCCCAAAGCAGGAGCAGGAGGAAGACGTTGTTGAGTACAGCGGAGTAGGTGCTGTAAATAGTTACCCGATCGGGGTATAAAGAAACTGTTACTGCAAATATAGTCCCCGTTGGGACCAGCTGAGTGAACTGTTTACCCGTTTACCCTTAATCCCACAGGCTGAGGACTGTGAGCAGCCATTCCCTTTCCCTCCCTAACTGGCCGAGGACTGAGAGCGGCCATATCCTTGTATATAGTTGCGCGTCCTAAAGCGCCCCCTACCGGTTTTATAGGAAAACCATTTTTCTAGAAAGACTGTCGCACTTTACCCGGTCACACGTTGCACAGTGACCGGAGGAGGAGCCAGAGACGACGAGAATGTTTTATCTGAAAAGTTTTATATATATATAATGTTTTATATGTTTTATATGTTTATGAAAAAAATTTTGTATGTTTTGGTGTTGTTTTTGTCTTACAGCCCGAGGACGTGCTGTGATTTACCAGGGGGGAATGTAGCACCCTGAGGATTCGGCTGCTACAGGGGTATTGCACCTCAACCCAGAGGTGTGATATTCCACTCCCGGGTAAGGATGGAGTGTGGATCTGAGCTCGGTAGGCTGCATGCACTACATACATCCCATTTCCGAGGAGCAGACCGACGGTACTCCCACTTAGAAATGTGCAGGTACGACCGAGTCTGTTCCTGGCTGGAGTGGGAGGGGGGTGGTACATCCCAAGTAGTGTAGGGGCAGATAGGGGGAGCAGCCTGGGTAAAGATAGGAGCTCATTGGGTGCTGGTCACCTGAGCTCACACATAGAGGGTGTATATAAGGTGGGCACCAACTAAGAACAGGGTCAGTTGCAGAGAGAAAGTCAGCGAGCGGAGGAGAAGAGAGACCCAGAGTGAGAGAGGAGAGAGAGAGACCCAGAGGGGGAACCAGAAGAAAAGGACTCCAAGAACCCAACTTAAATCCCCGGGTGAAGAGTCGGCATCAGGGTACCGGAACCCAAGCTGGTGGGGGTAAAAACACTCCCCAGCCAGAGACCGGAGACCGTGGGCAGCGTTTGTCACGGTCACCCACCACATCCACCACGAAGGCATACCACGAGGAGGGTCAGGGAACCCAAGGCCAAGGGTCTCCCAACAGAAGGCCCGAGGGAGCTGGACCTGGGTGGATCAATAGTGGGGACGGCCAGAGAAAGGACAGAAGGAGAGCTCAGGGTCACGCTCCGGACTTATTTGGGAGTTGGCTGGATCCAGAACCTGGTGGACGCAGCACGGCTCGGGAGGTCACTCGAAGCTGGAGTGACCAGAACATCAGCAGTGAGTAAAACATCCTAAACTGCATAACCCGACTCTGTCTCTGATTGCCGTCTACACTGCATCACCACAACTCCCATCCTCTGCACCTGATCCCCCTGAGGCTATACCCCACCCGTTGGGGGTTATATCACCAAAGCTGCACCTACACCACCAGCCTCAGCGGACCCTGCTGCAGCGGCGGCCACAGTGACCGCAACACAACGGGTGGCGTAGTCGACAAATAAAGAACTTATAACATCTGTATGACTGCCACATACAACTGAGTTGGACACCCTGGGCACGGACCGGGTCACAGCCACTCGGAAGACTACAACCCCCATCTGATCCGGCTCCGGATATTCCCCCTAAAAGAATATGGCCCAGGGGGCGCGTCACTGGTATCATGCGCTGTAGACGGTAGTACCTGTACAACTGTCATGCCGTCGGTTCAGCGTGGGTGGCCTGAGGACAGGAGGGGGGAGGAGAGCATGGTCAGTCGTCATCTTGGTGAGGACACGGAAGTCTTGCCCGTTACCAGTCTGGCACGCATGGCTGACTTTATGTTATGCTGCCTTAAAGGTGACCATCGCGTTGTCAAAATGTTGGGTGACAGTCATTACTGGTTGGTGACACTTTTAGACCCCCCGCTGCAAGGAGAACTTTCACTCTCTTATTCCTGAGGTGGAGAGGTCTACAAAAATGGGGCAGTACCAGAAGGCCCTTGCTGCAGAACTGTTAAAAAAATTCCCATCTGAACACGCTAGCGGCAGAGATCACAGTTCGTTGCCCAACCAAGGCGTACAGACGAGAGAGACGCAACTCCAATCCAGCAGAGGCAGGGGAACACTGTCAACGTTCTGGGACAGTTTTCTGAGACCCGCCCAGCTTACAAGCCCTGAGGCGTGGGGTACTCTCACAAAGAGTGGAAAGTTTCAAAAGATGGTGAGGGAGTACCTTGCTGACCGTACCAGCGTCCTCCGTAATTCCTCTGTGCCTTTTAATTATTGGGTATCCAAGCTGGACACTTGGAATGAACTCGCTCTGTAAGCCTTGGAGGTCCAGGCCTGCCCTGCCACTAGAGTGTTATCGGAGCGTGTTTTTAGTGCCACTGGGGGAATAATAACTGATAAATGCACTCGCCTGTCAACTGACAATGCTGACAAGCTGATCCTTATCAAAATGAACAAAGGCTGGATTGGGCCAGACTTCTCATCACCACCAAATGACAGCAGATTAACATAAAGTCAAATCCACTGTGTTGTTTCGGGAGGTGTATTCCCATGCACCGCTTCACACCCACACATGGGTATACGCTTCCTCATTTTGGCTGTTTTTTGCTCTTCTCCTTGTCCTCAGCCTCCACCACCACTATACCACCAGGGTGACCGTGGTCTGTGTTGCCAGCATTGCAAGTTCCTCCGTCATAATTTTTGGCAGCTTTTGCTTGGAAGGCATAGGCAAAGACTATGGGAGACCCACTCCCCAATAATGGAAATAATGTTTTTAATATGCTGTACTGCATGGCTCTTGTAAGGGGCATTAAAATCGTCTTGTTAAGCTACTGTGACCCACACGTCTCTTCCAAGGGGCATTGATATTGTCTTTTTAGTCCACTGCGACCTCCACCATTCTTCCAAGGGGCATTGATATTGTCTTTTTATTCCACTGCCACCTCCACCACTCTTCCAAGGGGCATTGATATTGTCTTTTTATTCCACTGCGACCTCCACCACTCTTCCAAGGGGCATTGATATTGTCTTTTTATTCCACTGCCACCTCCACCACTCTTCCAAGGGGCATTAAAACAGTCTTGTTAAGCTACTGTGACCTCCACGTCTCTTCCAAGGGGCATTAAAACCATCTTGTTAAACCACTCTGAACTCCACAGCTCTTCAAAGGGGCATTAAAACCGTCTTGTTAAGCTACTGTGACCTTCACGTCTCTTCCACGGGACATTGATATTGTCTTTTTATTCCACTGCGACCTCCACCACTCTTCCAAGGGGCATTGATATTGTCTTTTTATTGCACTGCGAACTCCACCACTCTTCCAAGGGGGAGTAAAACCGTCTTGTTAAGCTACTGTGACTTCCACATCTCTTCCAGGGGGCATTAAAACCATCTTGTTAAACCACTCTGAACTCCACAGCTCTTCCAAGCGCATTGATATTGTCTTTTTATTCCACTGCGACCTCCACCACTCTTCCAAGGGGCATTAAAACAGTCTTGTTAAGCTACTGTGACCTCCACGTCTCTTCCAAGGGGCATTAAAACCGTCTTGCTAAACTACTCTGAACTCCACAGCTCTTCCAAGGGGCACTAAAACCATCTTGTTAAGCTACTGTGACCTCCACGTCTCTTCCATAGGGCATTGATATTGTCTTTTTATTCCACTGTAACCTCCACCACTCTTCCAAGGGGCATTAAAACAGTCTTGTTAAGCTACTGTGACCTCCACGTCTCTTCCAAGGGGCATTAAAACCGTCTTTTTAAACCACTTTGAACTCCACAGCTCTTCCAAGGGGCATTGAAATGTTGTTTTTAATTACCTCTAACCTCCACGACTCTTCCAACGGGCATTGCATTTCCTCCTAATCTTAGTCAGCTTTTGCTTTTCAATGCATAGGCGAACACTAAGGGAGACCCACTCCCCAATAATGGGTAGAAGGTTTTTAGTACGCTGTAATCCACGTCTGTTTCAAGGGGCATTGCAGTTCCTCATAATTTTTGGAAAGCCTTCCATTCACTGCTTAGGCCAACAGTGTACAGGAGACCCAGTTGCTATAAATGGAAAAAACGGTTTAGTTAAGGCCCTCTGACCTCCATGATACTTCCAAGGGGCATTGGAGTGCCTCGAAATTTTTGGTAGGCATTGCACTCACTGTATGCCCTATAACTGTGTAGTCGAACCGCTCCTTTTGGTACAGAAACATATCCTACAAGAGATGTGTGGTTGACTGGCCTGATATTGATGTGAATGGTCCCTGTTCCTCCTGCTCTTTCTCCTTTGCCACCACCTCATCCATCATTCATCACCTGAAGCTTTGTTTTAACGGGAGTCATAGAACGGGGATAGTAGCAGGAAAACATCCAGCAATCCTCGAAGGAGGTAGGATATGCGCCAAAACGCTGACCACCTCAGGCCTAGCCGCTACTACATACATGCGCTTGCATTTCAAGGAACAGAAAGCTAAGGAGATGAATGGCCTCATGATCATGAATAATTTACTCGTTGTGTAGGAGGCCAACCACTGCTGCTGTCTACCTTCTGAACTTTGTGTTGAAGCCTGATTGACCCAGGATCCGCAATCCTCTATGTCTGGAGGACGTGTTGCATCCCAGTGTACAACTGTGTCCCGGCTTCCACAATATTAACCCAGTGTGAAGGCATCAGTGAGATGTACCATCCCTGGCCACATTCACTTGTCCATGTGTTTGTGGTTAGGATGTCCTTCCCACTAAATGCACTGAGGAGGGCGCAGGTAATGTTTTGGTATGCGCGCTTGTGTATTAGGCGCACCGGAACAAATAGGGGCGGCTGGGGACCGTTAATGGACACCCGGCCGCCACCTGGCGGCTAGGGACCAAGCGTGCACACCCAGCCGCTGGGCGTCTGCTGACTGAGTATGGATACCAGGCCGCCGACGCAGCCATGACGTGGTGGCCAGATTCCGCCTCCACATGCTTAAAAGGCCTTATTTCAAGTGCAAGCAAGCAAGCAGTATGGTACTGCAGCCTGGGGGTGGGTGGGTGGCAGGCTGCATACTTGTGCTTGCATTTCAAGGAATTGGGGAGGTACAATTGAACACTGCCCTGGGACAAGGACTTGCACGGGGATAATTGCAAGTCTGCATCTTCAGATGCGGCAAGGATCACTTCTGATGGGCACACTTTTAGGCAGTGACCTGGGTGTCAGAGATGCTTCCAGGAGTCTTCCCCATGCTGTTCCCATGTCTTTTCAGCACTGTATGCATGTGTCACACAGCACATGGCCAGATAAGGTTGTAAAATGTTAAAATGACATTTCCCTGTGAATGCATTTGTCACGGTTGAAAGCAATACAAAAGTGCAAAAACGCATAAAAAATGGTACTTGTGAACATAGCCCAAGGTGTGGAGGAGTATTTTTGATTTTGGTTATTTATTTTACCTTATACACAAGTCTTTACCCTGGAAAGGATGTTCTTTAACATATTTCACAGGAAAACCGTTTCAGTTTTCTTTTTGAAAGTTTTATTGTGAGCCCGTAAAAGTGGCTTAATACCTCTGACCACATTGTTGACAGCAGTGACCTGGGGGTCAGAAATGCTTCCTGGGGCGATCCCCATGCTGTCCCCATGTCATTTGAGCACTGTCACTATCGTTTTGGGCACTTTTTAGGCTTTGTACAGACTGTCGGGGGTGCCGGCGCAAAAATGCTTGGGTCTCCCATAGATTAACATTGGGCTCGTTGCTCGGGTCGAGCACCCGAGTATCACGGTGAGCTCGGCACGAGCTTTCAGCACCCGAGCATATTAGTGATTTGTGGATTTTAGTGGATTTAGTGGATTTTAGTGAAATGTGGAGAATCTTGATTCTCCACATTTCAAAAAATTAGTGGCAGACACTTGAAATGTCTCATCAATTTCACTACAGTAGAAATAGTGTAAATAAGACCCACACATGTTCCAGTACAGCCAACCCAGGAGATGGAGACCTAACCAGGAGTGTTTACATTGCCCTAAATGAGGGCCTAACACCACCGAAGTGGCATCAATGTCATCAGACTACAAGTAGTTTAACGCAGACCCAAACCTGTCCTACTACAGCCAACCCAATCAATGGAGACACAATCAGAATTCTCCACATTTCCCAAAATTAGGGCCTAAAACCTGCAGCAGCAGCAAGAGCAGACACAGAAGCCATATCCCAGGCTGCAATTTCAAGATATAAATGCAGCACACTCAAAACGACAACATCGCCGACTCTGTACAGTCTGCAATTGGGGTGCAAAGGTCCTTGGAGATTCATGACTTGTTCATCTTGATGAAAGTTAGGTGGTCTACACATTCAGGGGACAGCCGGGTGCTCTTATCCATCAAGACACTACCAGCAGCGCTGAAGACATGTTCAGAGAGAACACTGGCTGACGGGCATGATAAGATCTCCAAGGCGTGAGAGGCGAGCTCAGGCCATTCATCCATTTTTGAAGACCAAAATGGAAGGGTCCAAGCCCTCCCTGATGGTATTGATATTGAGATATAGATACTCCTGCACCATCCTCTCCAGTCGTTCACCACGTGTCAGACTTGTACTCTGTTGTGCTGGTGCATGAGCTGGAGCAAAAAATGTGTGAAAGGACTCCCAAAAATTGTTTCTGCCACTTACTCTGCTGCTGCTGCTAATGTTTTGGTGTTGACAAACTGACGTGCAGGAGGTTGAAAAACTACAGCTGCGATGCACACTGTGTGCCTCACTGTTACCTTGGGGAAAACCTTTATTAAGGTTGCTTAAAAGCTTGTTTCGATACTCCAACATAAGCGGGGCCCTTTCCAGGGCGGGAAGCATCTGGCAAAATTGACTCTTATAACGTGGATCTAACAGAGTGGCAACCCAGTAGTCAGTATCATTTCAAATCCTAACTATACAGGGATCATGTTGCATCAAGAAGGCACTCATATGTCTGGCTCTTCCAGGAGGTCCAAAGCCAGGCTGTATTGTGGGTTGTGTAACACTGATGTTTGTTTCCTCCGTCCCCTCCTGCCAACCACCTTCAAACGAGAGGGGATGATTATCCTCTTCATCCTCTGACAGCTACTTGCCCATCACCTCTTCCTCCTCCATTAGTTCCTCAGCTCTTGCACCTTCACTTACAGTTTGCCTGGTATCAAAAAACCCCCTCGATTGCTGTAATCCACCATCACTTGGCATCCGCCTGTGTGACGACAGTCTGGAAATTCGAGACATTGGTATCCCTTCCGCATCCTACTCTTCTTCTGGGGCCACCGCCTCCTGCCACAGGTTATTCAAAGTCTGCTCCAGCATGTATATGACCGGAATAATGATGCTGATGATGGCATCGTCAGCGCTAACCAGTTTAGTAGCCATTTCCAAACCGTGCAGAAAGGTGCAGAGGTCCTTAATCTGTTCCCACTCCGCAAACGTGATATGCTCTAAGTTCGTACTGCGTTGCCCCAAGCTATACATCATGACATACTGCGTCAGAGCTCGTTGCTGCTGGCATAGTCGCTGCAACATGAACAGAGTGGAATTCCACCACATCAGCACATCAAAGATCAACCTGTTAACTGGCAGGGACAAAGACCTCTGTATCGATGCAAGTCAATGACATGAGGGGTGCGAACGGCTGAAGTGAGCACACAGCTTCTATACTTTGTGAAGCAGCTCATCCAGGCCAGGATAGTAAAGGAGAAATCGCTGGTTGAGGACGTGAGCCATGCAAGGCACTTGTGTGAGCTTGCCTCGGCCTTGGGCGGCAAACAGGTTCGCACCGTTATCGCATACGGCCTTCCCTGGCTCTAGGTTCAGCGTAGACAGCCATTGCTCAAACTGAGCCGGGTGAGCTGCCCACAACTCTTAACCTGTATGACTGCGATCTCCAAGGTATATTAATTTGAAGACTGCCTGATAACAGTGAGCCCTGACTGCGCAGTACGGAGATGGTGTGTATTCCCTCCGCACCCTTGGAACGCGTGTCTCGTTAAGGCAGAGGTTGAGTGCGCAGGTGGAGGCTCTAGAGGAGGTGGACGACGCAGAAGCAGCGGAAAAAGTGGGAAATACAGAGCTTTCTTCTACAAGCCTTGGGGATTCCAAGATTTGTGGAGCAGCCCCTTCCCGCCTGTCTCCACAGCCTCCGGAGTCACCCAGTGCCCAGTCAGCGAGATGTAACCCCCTTGGCAGTGTTTACTCGTCCAGGTATCTGTGGTGAAATTCACCCTGTCACATGTAGATTTAGACAAGGAACGGGTTATGTTGTCAGCTTTCTTAGAGAAGTAATGGCGACTGGGCAACTGGTACTGGGAGACTGTGATGGCCATCAGTTTTCAGAAACCGTCTGTATCTACCAGGCGGAAAGGCAGCATTTCCATGGCTAACAGTTTGGAGATGGTGGAGTTCAACCTCTTAGCTTTGTCATGCATAGGATGAAACAATCTTTTACATGACCACAACTGCAGGACCGAGGGCTGGCTAAGGTGGTCAGAGAGGGCGGAGTATGGTGAACCGGAAAATCTGGTGGAGGGTCAGTGAGGTGCAGATGTTACGGTGGATTGAGAAACATGCGATGTGCTTGGTGAAACAAACACAGCAGGCGTGTCCGCTTCTGTTACAGCTGACGGGCTCTCACTCAGCCTGACTGGAGCCGGTAAAGAACCGGAGTTTCTGCGATGGGAGACCTGCGTGAGAATATTTAGCACGGTAACAGATGAAGAGGAAGAAGCAGTGTATGCGTTTGATGGGGCAGCTGATGGTTGTTGAGGTGCTCTGGCCCGCATTTCAGCGCGGTAGGATTCCCAGCGTAAAGAATGTTGTTTCTGTATGTGAACGTTCATGCATGTAGTAGTCAAATTATTGAATTTTTTCCCTCTACTGAGTTTTTTATTGCAAAGTTTTCAGATAACGTGAGTTGGCTCATCCTTTGCAGTGTCTGCTGACTGCTGGCCAGAGCCACGATTGTGGCTAAAGATGAAGTGCTCCTCGTGCTTGCATCACTCCGTGTTTGCTCCGTACAGCGAAATGTAACCTCCTCGTCTTCCTCCTCCACCTCCTCAGATGAGCTACTCGGCTTCGTGACTCTGGGTTCACACCAAGTAGGATCTTCAACCTCGTCATCATCCAATGTGTTATCCCATTCCTTGCCCTCAGAGTGACCCCTCTCTTCTTGCTGCCCTGACAGCACAGTACAGTCCGCATAATCCACAGGTATCTGAGTCTCATCGGGATCACCTCCCTCCCCTGCGGTTAACGTCTGGTGATGAGGGTGAGGAACCTGCTCGGACCCTACTTCGTCCTGCCTCGAATCCAAGTAAAAAAAATTTTGGGCATCGGTGCAGATGCTTTCCTCCCCTTGACTTTGTGACTATTTGGAGTACACTTCTGATGCCCATGATATAGAATGGGTGAAGAGTTCTACAGACTCACCCATCTGTGGTTCGCTACAGTCAGTTGGGCAGTTGGCGAGTTGTGACGCGGGGTGAAGCATGGGTAATTGGGGTGCCACCTCTGTGGACTGTACTGCGTGTGATGTTGAGGTGGAGGAAGATGAGGAGAGGGCACTGGAAGCAGAGCTTGCCATCCACTGGAGCACCTGCTCTTTCTGAGCCTTATCAACAAGGCGTATCGCTGTGCAGCTGCCAAAGGGAGGGAGTGCAGTAGGCCACCCACTAACATAAGTTGTCAGTTGTCTTTGGATAGGACCTGTTTGTGTTGGTTCACTAGTGCTTTCACTAACATTATCACGTACCCCACGTACACGTTGAACACCAAGCCTATTCCCCCTTCCACCACGCCCTCTCTTTTTCACACTCATGTTGGTCAGATACAGTGGTAGGAGCACGCAATTAACTAAAGAAAAATAAGTTTTTTTCTGTGAAATAGCTGAGAACACATCTGAGTTTCAGCGACACTAAATGACAAGGTAAGATATGGCCTGCCATATAACGTTACTAAACTACAAAAGAAATTTGTTAGTGTGCATGAGGCCGAAAAAACCTACGAGATATTCTCCAAACAATTTCAAACTGAGATGTCCCCTGCTATATTACTTTAGGAACAGAAGACATTTTTCTTAATGTGGATGAGGCCAGTATCACATAGATTATATGCTCCAAAATATTTCAAACTCAGATCTAGCCAGCTGTACCACTTTACTCGGAACAAAAAATATTTTTGGGTTACTCTGCATAAGGTCTGCATCCAGCTGACTTTGACCGCCACTGATGTAGTAGCTGGCTTATAGCTCTGTATGACTTTTGGCACAGGAAAACATATTTTTTGGACTGGGCCTAGTAAGAGAAGTTTTTATTTTTTACTGTGAAACCAGGACAAGTTCAACGCCACTAAAATAGGATCTGCCTTTTAGTAGACTGGATCAACTTTGCCACAGTAAAAAATCCTTTGGTGGACTCTGCCTGCCAACCAAAAATATATAAAGGTTTGACTCTGCGTACAAGCTGAATTTGACCACCACTGACGTTGTAGCTGGTTTATAGCACTGTATGACTTTTGGCACAGGAAAAATTATTTTTTGGACTGGGCATAGCAAGAGAAAAAACACATTTTTTTTACTCTGAAACCACCTGAAGTTCAATGCCACTAAAATAGTATCTGACACTAGAAAAAACTTTAGTGCACACAGCTTTCAATATCACAATAGCAACAGAAAAAAAAACAGATTTAGTGCTCTGCAATAAGAAGCTCTGCAGACTGTGCAGAGCACAATTCCCACCCCACTAAATGAAAAGGTGCACTGCGCTTGCTTCATCACATTAGCAAGCGCAAAAAAACATTCAAGGTATAGTGAGACATGGAGCTCTATACCAGCGGTGCACAGCACTGTTGTATGGCATGGACCCTCTGTTTCTGTCAGAATCTCAGTACTTGCACAAGAACACCAAAAATGTCCTGCACCAGCGGTTGCAGAGGTACACAGGCCAGGAATTATCTACACTATCTGACTACCACACAAGCGCCCATCTATCTAGCTAATATCTCTCATTACACAGGAGAACACTGAGCTGCGTCTGTCTCCAGCAGTGACATGGACATAATGGCGTTGAGGGAACATGGCCGCTTTTTATATTGAGAGGACATGTGATTTCTGCAGCCAATTGTAGAAGCCCTTATGTCTGGACAGTGTTGATGCTTCCTGCGCTATGATTGGCTGGCCGCGCTTTCCTCAGTTAAAGTTACCGCCTACAGAAAAAGAAAAAAAACATTGCGCCACTGATCTGACCTGATCTAAGCTCTCCACAGCCCCCACACTCACCTGGCACATGTCACTGCTCATCATACACTTGCACTATGCTAACAAAACTGTTCAAAACGCCGTGGTTGCCCTGTATTTGCGGTCCCGCGCAAATTCGTCAAACTTTTCCGATATTAAGAAAATTTGCTTGCCTTTGCAGTCACAAATCCGAATGTGCCATATTTGTGCCAAATTTGAAACTTTCGAACATTCGACAAACAAATTTGCTCAACACTAGTCATAAGGGTAAAGGGAAAAATGAGGAAGAATAGGTCATGCATTCTCAATATTTTCCACTACAGGTCAGTGTTGTTTTACTTCAGTAAAAGGGACATTATTTTAGAAAGTTAAACAATATTAGCACAAAACAGAATTTCCCACTATAAAGCAAGATCTCATTTGGCAGGGTCACCAATAACAGTTCAGTAGCTGGCAATGAAAATGTGAATCCAGTGTGGTATGAATCTATGTTGTACCGATCCATAATACAGCAGCTCATACTGAAAGGCTGCGTCAAGCGTCATTTTTTTTTCTCTACGTGAAAAACATGAATACAGATTTATACAAAATCTGTGAGAAAATTTGCAGCACGTCATATTAGGAAGAAATCGCCCCCTAGAATGAATTCTGTATGGAAAACCCCCCGCAGAGTGCCTATAGCGCTGAGGGTCTCATTTTACACAGAGTATTTTTATAATGTTTTTTTTCTATTGTGCTTTCATTGACATTTTCACAGTTTTCTGCTTAAAACCCTGGACAATTATATAAAACACAACAAAGCAGAATATTAAAATTTCTATATACGCAGCTTTTGGGAGGTTTGGGGTCAAAAAGTGACAAAATAAAAACCGCTACCAAAATTGGTTGTTAAAAATTGCATTAAACACTTGAAATACAGGGCGTTATAAAACTCTTGAAGGAATTCAATTGGGGAAAATTGGTCATTGGAAAGGCGGCAAAAACATATTTACAATAAATATTTTCAGTGACTTTGTGGTGTATGTAAAAGTCACTAGCCACAATCCAACTAGACTGTTTCTGTCCTCACTCAATACACGTGCATTGAGCAAGGCAAAGCCCACCTAGTCAGATTGTGGCCAGGAGTATGCACATCTAAAACTTGTGGTCACATGACCGCCGTTCTATAGGCTCATCACACTTTTTTTGCATAAATTTATATTGAGGCCCCTCCTGTAGTATCATCACTGTGGTAGATCGCTCACTTAGCTGCACATGGAGGTAGACACAGGTAAGCTGTCTCTTTAAATCTCTTGTTGGTTTATTAAAATGCGGCATAAACCAACATTGAGTCCATAAAAATAATCACGGCCCTTTGGTCAAAATGGGAAAACAAATGACGCGCCCCCTGGGCAGTGTTGAGGGGAAACCCGGAGCCGGATCTGGATAGGGGTAGTAGTCCTTGTGGCGGTGACCCGGTCCGTGCCCAGGGTGTCAAACTCAGTGTGTGGCAGTCTTGATAGGTGTTATTTGAGTGTCGACTACGCCACCCGTTGATTTGCAGCTATGGAGCTGCCGCTGCAGGGCAGACCGCTGAGGCCGGTGTAGAATTGTGCAGCGTGATAGTATAACCCCCAACGGGAGGGGTATGGCCTCAGGGCAGCCGACGTGGAAGATGGGGGTAGCAGGAACCACTCAGAGACGGTGCGGTGTAATTCAGGGTCTTTACTGGTAACAACGATAGACCCTCCCGGAGTACTTGCTAGCGAACGGGGCCTGGTCAGTCCTTGAGCAGATGGGATCTCCCCTGGCCAGGCGGAGTTGTAGGCCTCCCAAACTGACTGTACTCTTCTGGCTACCTTGCTAGAAGCGGATATAAGTAGCACACGTCCCTGAGTGTGCCGTGTGGTGCTCACCCGTATGGCCGGTGACTCGGGGCCTTCTAATGGCTTCCGCTCCACGATGGCGGTGCTGGTCCCACGCGTGTGACCTTGCCTTCGGGTTTCTGGGCCTGAGGACCTGAAATCCCCTGCCGGTCGGCTTCTGCTGCTGGGTAAGAGTTAGTCCCCACAGCCTCAGACGCCGGGTCCGGTAAGAAAGCTTCTCAGTCAGGGCGAGCTCTGCAGCTGCCAGCCCCTGACTCGTAGTAGTATTGCTCCCACTGAGCTTCTGCTGTTTCTTCCTATGACTGTTTCTCGTCTCTACTCTCCTTGACTCCTAACCCTGCCTCAGCCCCGGGTTTATATAGGGGAAGTTCTTCCCCTCCCCAGACTGGGCAGGAGGTGTGGCATGCACAGGATCCCTGACCAAAGGACCTCCCACCTGCTCTCAGACATAACATTACATTACTGTGGAAACCAGACCCCTGGGGTGCCACATTCCCCCCTAGTGAAATTTAGTACTCCGGGACTAAACATATTTTAGAAAAACATAACAAGATATAACAACAATAACAGTACAATAAGAGGAAACACATAAAGGTGGTCACGGCATGTCCGTAACCGGGTGCAGTCTTTGAAGAAAAGCAAGGTGTCCATTTCACCAAAACAGGGAGACGTAACCAGGTAGGGGTTTGTCCTGCCCCGAGTCCTTAACAGTCTTTAGTCCATCCTGGGTTACGCTCCAACTATGTACAAGGGATTCCCGGTAAATCCACCAAGGACTCCTACAAATAACTAGAAACACAAAATTATACACAAGCAACAATACACAGGTAAACATAAATAAAACAATTTATACACTTCAAATCCTCCAACGTGCGGGTAACTGGCCTCTAGTGGCCCTAGTGGACCTACGGAGCTGACTGTCTAGCCCTGAACTACAGGGTGTAGGAGCTGTCAAGGGTAAACTGGGCAGCTGTCTACCGGCTCTTTGGCTCACTAGGGATATGGCAGGCTCACTGCAAGCAGAGGGTTGATCCTCCTGGTCTGCTGGTGTGGGGTCTTCTGCCTCCTGGACCGGCTGTTCTTCCAGCTCTACCTGTTGCTCCGTAGGTGCTTGGGATGCTGGTTGGAGGAAGGTGAGTACGGGTACCACAACTGCACCATTGACTTGAGTCCAAGACCGAGGGAAGTCCCCGAGCACAGTACTAACCATATCTTCCCTTTCCTCTACGGGTCGATGGTCTTCTTGTTCCTCTTCAGGGTTCCTCAGTTGTTCGGGACACTTCTTCAGGTGGTCCCGGGATACAATGGCTGTGGTTTCCCCTCCGTCTTTACTGATGGTACAAACCTTCGGGTTCTCGTGGCTTGAGGGCAGTACGGTGTACGGGTCCTTCTCTCACTGGTCGTCCAACTTGTGGAGCCGTCTCTTCCTCTTCAAGACCTGCTCTCCGGGTACCAGGGGAACAGCGGGAGCATACTGGTTGTAAGTTTTCTCTTGTCTTTCCCTAGCCTGACAGAGACTTCGCTCCACGCTCTCCTGTACTCTCCGGTACTGCTGCTGCCTCTCTGTGTCCCAGTCTGCTTCTGGTGAAGTGTCCTCGGGTGTCAGGACTCCCATTTCCAGGTCAACAGGTAACTTACCAGGTCTTGCCCTCATTAGGTAAGCCGGGGTACAGTTGGTGAAACCTACCGGGATGTGGTTGTATAGGTCCACCAGATCGGGCAACTTCTCAGGCCACAGACTGCGTTCTTCCAGGGGCAACGTTTTTAGAAGATCCATTACCACCTGGTTCATTTTCTCGCAAAGTCCATTAGTTTGCGGATGGTAGGGTGTCGTCCTTATCTTCCGGCAGCCATACAGATTGCAGAATTCCTGGAAGACCTCCGCTTCAAAGGCAGGTCCCTGGTCCGTCAGCACTTGGTCCGGGTACCCGTGTGGACGGCAGAAGTGCTGCTGGAAGGCTCTAGCTGCTGTTTGAGCCGTTAAGTCCTTGACGGGGACGACAACCAAGAACCGGGAGTAATGATCCACGATGGTTAACGCGTAGACGTAGCCACTTCTGCTTGGGGTCAGTTTTACATGATCCAAGGCTACCAGTTCCAACGGTTGCCGGGTGACGATGGACTGCAGGGGAGTCTTCTGGCTGGCACGGTCCTTCCTTCTCAGGTTGCACGGGCCACAGTCTGTGCACCACTTCTCAATGGTTCCCCTCATGCCTACCCAGTGGAATCGCTCGCGCAGCAGGAACTCCAGCTTCTTCCACCCGAAGTGTCCAGCTCCGTCGTGGTATGCCTCCATCACCATGGCTGCGTCTCTTCGTGGCACCACTACTTGCCAGAGTAGTTCATGCGTCCGGGAGTTAACCATTCTGCGGCACAACTTCCCCTTGTAAAGGAACAGTCGACTCTTCTCTGCCCATAGTTGTTTGGCTTCCTCCGGAGCGTCTGGTTCAAGGCAAGCCTCCGGGCGAGTCAGCATCTCCTTCACCAGTCGGACGGCAGGGTCGCTGTCTTGCGTTTCCGCCCAGTTGTAGTGAGGTAAGGGGTTCAACGTAGCAGCCTGCTTACTCCTTACCCGGTGGGAATACTGGATAGTCCCATGACGGTGGAACGCAGGGAGTTCAACTTCTTCCAGTCCCTCCGGATCTTCTCCTTCGTTCGGCAGGTTGGGCATCCTGGACAGGGCGTCCGCGTTGGTATTGGAGCGTCCGGCCCGGTATTTGATTGTGAACTCGTAGTTGGACAGACGGGCCATCCACCTCTGTTCCAGGGCACCGAGTCTTGCCGTGTCCAGGTGTGTCAACGGGTTGTTATCCGTGTACACGGTGAACCGGGAAGAAGCGAGGTAATGCTTAAAGCGCTCGGTGACTGCCCATACTACGGCCAGGAACTCTAGCTTAAATGAGCTGTAATTCTCGGGGTTCCTTTCGGTGGGTCGCAGCTTTCGGCTGGCGTAGGCGATTACTCGTTCCTTCCCCTGCTGGATCTGGGACAGTACGGCTCCTAGCCCGATGTTACTGGCGTCGGTGTAGAGGATAAAGGGCTGGCTATAATCCGGGTACGCCAGGATTTCGTCCCCCGTGAGGGCCATCTTCAGCTGGCGGAAGGACTCTTCTTCCAGCTCCTCCCATTTGAAGGGCGGCTTCTGGTTCTTGGCCTTCCGGGACTGGCCTATCAGGAGGTCCTGCATAGGTGCTGCCTTTTTGGTGAAACCGGGAATAAACCTTCGGTAGTAGCCTACCAACCCGAGGAACTGCCGCACTTCTTTTACGCTGGAGGGGCTTGGCCATTCCTTAATTGCGGTGATCTTATCAGGGTCGGGAGCCACTCCGTCAGCGCTCACCACGTGTCCCAGGTACTGCACCTTTGGTTTCAGGAGGTGACACTTGGAGGGTTTCACCTTTAGGCCGTAACTCGCCAGAGCTTCGAACACTTCCGCCAGGTGTTTCAGGTGGTCCTCATACGTCTTGGAATATACGATGACATCGTCCAGGTACAACAGGACCGTCTCGAAGTTTCTGTGGCCCAGACAACACTCCATTAGTCGTTGGAAGGTTCCTGGTGCGTTGCAGAGTCCGAACGGCATGCAGGTGAACTCGCTAAGTCCCATCGGGGTGGTGAATGCGGTCTTCTCCCGGTCCGCCTCTGCTACAGGAACCTGCCAGTACCCGCTAGTAAGATCCAAGGTAGAGAAGAAGTTAGCAGATCTTAAAGCAGCCAATGACTCCTCTATCCTTGGTAAGGGGTACGCATCCTTGTGTGTGATACGGTTGATTTTCCGGTAATCTACACACATCCTTATGGTGTTGTCTTTTTTTCTGACTAAGACTAGTGGAGCTGCCCAGGGGCTACAGCTATCCCTGATCACCCCAGCCTCCTTCATGTCTCTAAGCATCCCCTTGGCGTGTTGGTAGTGGGCAGGGGGTACGGGTCGATACCTCTCTTTTATGGGAGGATGGTCTCCCGTGGTGATGTGGTGTTCTACCCCCTTGACTCGCCCGAAGTCTAACGGGTGTTTACTGAACACTCTCTCGTACTCTTGAACCACCCGATAGACTCCTTGTTTCTGGTGTGCGGGAGTGGAGTCAGTACCCAGATGTAGTTGCTGACACCAGTCCTCCATGTTTTTCTTAGAGCCGTTACCTTCCTCCGGGTGAGATGGAGGCAAGGGTTCCACAGATTGTATAGAATTTTGGTTAATGGTATATAATTTGGCTAGCGTGGCATACCGGGGCAGGTACACTTCCCTCTCCCCGATATTTATTATGCGAACGGGCACCCTCCCATGGCGTACATCAACCACCCCCCGTGCTGTCAAAATGGTGGGCCTACTGTCCGAGTAAACTGGTTCTACCATTGCCTGGTAATCCCTACCTCTCAGACCAATAGCTGCCCGGCACCAAATCATCATTTCACTTTTTGGGGGCATGGCAATAGGAAAAGGGTCACACATTCTTACACTACCAATCTCACCGCCGGAGAGTTCCACCTGTTGCCGTCGCATCAGTGCCCGGATCTCTTTCTGGAGCACCCGCTGCTCGCCGGAGCTGGCGTTCTTGGCAACCTGTTGTAAAAGGAAAATCACCTCTGCAAGACAATTTTCAATTACATTAGTTCCTAGCGTTATCTTTGGGTGACTCTCGTGTTTGTCAATGTCTACAATAATCAGTCCCTGTGCTGCTAGTTCGACTCTACCAATTTTAATGGTCGCCTCTTTAAATCCGATCTGTGGCACGGGCTGACTATTGCTGGCGATGATACTCAAGTCGTCGTCAGGGTAGCGGGTTATATCCGAGTCATTCCAGTACTGCTTGAAGAGCACGTACGGGATGGTGGTGACCTGTGACCCGGTGTCCAGTAGGGCACTCATAGGGATGCCATCCAGTACCACAGGCAAGACTGGACGTCCTCCGACATATTTGTCGCGCCAGTTCGATGGGCCTGGTGATCTTTTTCCTGGGGGTTGGCCCTCTACCCCCAGGTTGTGCCAGTTTAAAGGACAGTACCTTGCCATATGTCCGGGTTGATTGCAGCGGCGGCAGATGGGTCGTCCGTCCTCGTTGTACCGGTCACTGGGTCTTCCTCTGGCCGGTGGGGTCCTCCTTGGTCGACGCCACGGGATGTTCTCCGGTCCGGATGCCAGCTGGATCTTCCCTGGAGTGGAAGCCTGTAAAGACTGCACAGTTCGGGTTAACGCAGCAACGCTTTTAGCTAGCTCTTGGACCTGATGGTGCAGGTCTGGAGCCGGGTCATTGTTCAAAGCCTGCGCATCAGCCCCTACAGGCCCTGCCAACAAGGGCGCCGCCTCCTGGTGGTAAGTGATAGCTGGGCGCCTGTGGGTCACAACGCCATCCGGTGCCGGTTCTCGGAGCACCCGGATGGCTCTGTCCTTGAACTGTGCAAATCCCAGATGAGGGTCCTGTAGGACCATTGCCCGCAATTGGGTTCGGTGGGCATTGCAATATAAACCCTCTATAAATTGTTCAGTCAACAGCCTGTCCTCGTCTCCCACGCCGTCAGGGTCGGTCTGCTTAACGGCTCTCAGGGCCTCTTGTAGGTTCAGGGCATAGTCCCTTATACTCTCATGGGCCCGCTGTTTGCACCCGTAGAATCTAAGCTTGATCTCGGCTGAGGTGCGGGTATCAAAGGTGTCCCTCAGCCGGGTTAGTATCCCTGCGACAGTCCTCCCCCCAGGTGGCCAGGACTTTACCTCCCTTCGGGCTGCTCCGGTTAATTGGGCCACCAGGATGCTCACTTTTTGCTCTTCTGTGAGGGGGTACACCTGGAAGAGGCTATCCAGCCTTTCTCTAAAGTCCTGCAGGGTATGTGACTCCCCTGAGTACTGGGGTAGCCAGGCTGCCCCCGGGATATAGGGCATGGTGAAAGGCATGACCGCGACAGCGGTGGCGCTGGCGGGGGTTGAAGCGGTGAAGCTCTCCTCCGTATCCGACATCCTTCTCCCCCCTAGTGGACCGTGGCCTACCTTGTGATGATCCTCTTCCGTAGGCCGCGGCTCCGCAGTGGATCGTCAGGGTTGAGGACCTTCCGTCGCGCTCCGGTGACGTCGGCGTCTGCTGGGCTCCTTCCAGGACCTTACGCAACGTCCGGACGTGAGGCGGGGCTTCAGTTCTCGCGGGCTTTTCGGAGTCCACGCCCCTCTTCTTCCCGCGCGGCGTCCTCAAGATGGCGTCCAACGGCGGGAAAACTCCACGGATGGCGGGAAGAAGGCTGAAGATGGCGCCGGATGGCGGGAATCTTCACAGATGGCGGGAAGAAGGCTGAAAATGGCGCCGGATGTCGGGAATCTTCACCACAGGTGAGTTTGAAAGTCTCTTTTTCAGGCACGCAGTACCCGGTGGTTGCGGGCACGAAATCCTGCCGACTACGCCAAAAGTTGACGCGCCCCCTGGGCCGTGTTGAGGGGAAACCCGGAGCCGGATCTGGATAGGGGTAGTAGTCCTTGTGGCGGTGACCCGGTCCGTGCCCAGGGTGTCAAACTCAGTGTGTGGCAGTCTTGATAGGTGTTATTTGAGTGTCGACTACGCCACCCGTTGATTTGCAGCTATTGAGCTGCCGCTGCAGGGCAGACCGCTGAGGCCGGTGTAGAATTGTGCAGCATGATAGTATAACCCCCAACGGGAGGGGTATGGCCTCAGGGCAGCCGATGTGGAAGATGGGGGTAGCAGGAACCACTCAGAGACGGTGCGGTGTAATTCAGGGTCTTTACTGGTAACAACGATAGACCCTCCCGGAGTACTTGCTAGCGAACGGGGCCTGGTCAGTCCTTGAGCAGATGGGATCTCCCCTGGCCAGGCGGAGTTGTAGGCCTCCCAAACTGACTGTACTCTTCTGGCTACCTTGCTAGAAGCGGATATAAGTAGCCCACGTCCCTGAGTGTGCCGTGTGGTGCTCACCCGTATGGCCGGTGACTCGGGGCCTTCTAATGGCTTCCGCTCCACGATGGCGGTGCTGGTCCCACGCGTGTGACCTTGCCTTCGGGTTTCTGGGCCTGAGGACCTGAAATCCCCTGCCGGTCGGCTTCTGCTGCTGGGTAAGAGTTAGTCCCCACAGCATCGGACGCCGGGTCCGGTAAGAAAGCTTCTCAGTCAGGGCGAGCTCTGCAGCTGCCAGCCCCTGACTCGTAGTAGTATTGCTCCCACTGAGCTTCTGCTGTTTCTTCCTATGACTGTTTCTCGTCTCTACTCTCCTTGACTCCTAACCCTGCCTCAGCCCCGGGTTTATATAGGGGAAGTTCTTCCCCTCCCCAGACTGGGCAGGAGGTGTGGCATGCACAGGATCCCTGACCAAAGGACCTCCCACCTGCTCTCAGACATAACATTACATTACTGTGGAAACCAGACCCCTGGGGTGCCACACAAACAAAGCAAAAGTGGTCATGCAAAACACAGTCCTTATGTTAGCAGGGGTCCGCCTGCCCAGAGTTTAGCAACTCCACATGGTTCAGGTCAGCTAGACACAATCATGTCTGGAGTTAGCATCCCCAGACTTACTGAACTGAATGCCTCAACAGGTCGAACATTTAAACCCCAGACCACACCCTGGGGTGGAGATATGGTGAACAACCTCCCACCCGCTCTATAGTCGTTCACCAAAAAAAATGGCCCTTTTAAATATGGCTGATTAATCCTCTCAGCAAATAGCATGCAGGAGAAGACTTCCAGGTTTCACATCACTGAAACTAATAGCCTCAGTGAAACATATCTCCCTCCAGCACTCTGCCAGTGACTTTGTCACATCACATATAGAGTCTCCCCTACAGTGTAATCACATATAGAGCCACCTGTAATGTAATCACATATAGAGCCCCCCATAATATAATAACATATAGAGCCCCCCATATTGTAATCACATATAGATGTGTGGCACCCCAGGAGTCCGGTTGCCACAGTGGCATTGGCTCCCTCACAGAGGGTGATGTTATGCCTGGAAGCAAGGAGGGGTCCCCTAATCAGGTTTGCCAGCATACAACACTTTCCTGGCTCCAGACCAGAAACGGGAGCCCCTCCCCTTTACACTGGAATCTGGAGGCGGGGTTAGTAAGCGTGAGTTGAGAGGAGTTGGAGAAAAAATCCAAATCTACTAACCTTGAGGTAATTAACCTTTCTACACATGCTTTGTCCGATAACCAACGAGAGGTTCTTGCTTTGGGTTTAACGTTTGTGCCGACTAATAACTATAATTTCTTTACAGTACTGAAGGATCTACAATTATTTCTTAGAAAGGTGATTCTACGGAAATTGCACACCAAACCCTTGTCGGACATCCACCTGAATACCACTATGGAAAAAAAGGCCCTGTCAGCTCTAGAGGAATTGGAGAGTGAAAATATCTCAACCCAGAAAGGTACTTTCCCCTGTTCGGTTCTGGCTAGATCTACGACTTTCCCTCCCTTTCTCCTCTGCCCACAAGTAGAGATATTTAACAAACTCGTTAGTAATGACCTGAGGACATTGCCAGAGGGACCTAAACATGATAATCTCACTGTTGGTCAGAGAAGGGCACTTAGCGAGCTAAAGTCGCTTAAGGATGTAGTATTCAAACCTGCGGATAAGGGAGGGAACGTGGTGATCTGGCCAGTTGCGAAATACGAGAAAGAAGCCTTTAGACAACTTAGGGACCGGTCTTCATACATCACTCTACCTAACAATCCCTTGACAGCTTTCAGGGCGGATCTTTTTGACATTCTTGAGCGGGCCTATGAACAAGGTATTATACCAAAAAAAATCTTTGATGGCCTATGTGTCAAATGCCCAGTTACTCCCACTTTCTATTTACTCCCGAAAGTGCATAAGAATCTTAGGGAATCACCGGGGCATCCCATTGTCTCTGGCATTGGAGGGCTGTGTGATCCCATTTGTAAATTCATCGAATATTATTTACATCCACTTGTTGAGACCCTGCCCTCCTATGTCAGGGACACTGGTGACGTCCTTAGGAAAGTTGATGGTTTATACCTTGACTCAGGTAGTCTTCTAGTGGCCATTGACGTTGAGTCATTATATACTAGTATTGACCATGTGGATGGACTACGGGCCGCGGCGTTCTTTCTCGAGACTAGCAGTCTAGATGTCTCTCTCCGTGCACTGATCCTGGAATTTTTAGAGTTCATATTGACTCATAATTTCTTCACATTTAAAGATAGATTTTTTCTTCAGAAGCGGGGCACTGCAATGGGTGCGGCGTGCGCGCCGTCCTGCGCTAACCTCTTTCTCGGTTTTTGGGAGAGGGAGGTTTTCGGGGGGGGCGCGTGCGCCGCTACCCATGCGCAGTGCTGGTATAGATATATAGATGATATCTTTATCATTTGGCAAGGTCCCGAGAGTGAGCTTCATGATTTTATCTCTTCTCTGAATTCAAACGACCTAAATATTAGACTTACTTACACTTGGGATTCGACCCATATTGATTTTTTGGATATTGGGATTACTGTCCAACAGGATGGCCTAGTGCTGACTGATGTTTTTCGCAAAAAGACATCAGTGAATGCATTACTTCATGCAACATCTGCGCATATACCGTCTACTATACGGGCCATTCCAGTGGTACAGTATCTCAGAGCAAAGCGCATTTGTTCTACTGATGCGGCGTTTGAGGCTCAGTCTCGGGACCTCCAACAGAGATTCCATGATCGAGGTTACAGTGCACGGAGTATCAAAAGAGACTATAGACAGGCGAGGAGGACTCCGCTTGATCTCCTAACTAGCGTCAAAAAGTTACCAGAGAAGGATCCCCCCATTAGGTTCATATCGACATATAATAGTCATTGGCATGCGATACGAGGAATTCTCAATAAACATTGGTCAATTCTTAAAACCGAACCTACACTCAATAAGATTCTGCCTGATAGACCATTAATGACGGCCCGGAGGGGTAAAAATATGAGAGACTCGTTAGTCAGGAGTCATTATGTTGCCCCCACTCCTGCTCCCTTTGGGATGGTCAACAAAAAAAGATGGGGATGTTACCCATGTGGATCTTGTATGGCGTGCAGAAATATAATTCGTACTAAATCATTCTTCGCCAATAATGGCCAAGAATTTAAAATCACGCACTATATTTCTTGCAGCTCTACACACATTGTATATATGGCTACCTGTCCATGTAATCTTAGTTATGTGGGACTTACTTCCCGTGAATTTCGGGTGCGTGTTAGGGAACATATCAGGGACGTGATTGCTGCGTGGGATATCTCTGACGTCTCAACACTCAAGACTATCCCGCGGCACTTCAAGCTGCGCCATAATTGTGATCCCTCATCCCTTATATTCAGGGGTATTGACATGGTACATTTGGGCACGAGAGGGGGTAACTACAAGTGTACTTTGGCGCAGATTGAGTGCCGCTGGATTGCTATCCTGGACACGGTGACCCCTGGTGGTTTGAACGAAATTAACAGTTTTTCATCATTCTTATAGAGATATCTTTTCCCTTGTTTTTTATGTGGATTTTAATTTCTTTTGTTTATGTTGAAATTTTTCCTTCATAGCTTTGCATCTTGTTATCACCATTTATATGCCTCGACTACCACATGGAACTACTGGACACTCTAGGGATGTAACGATCTCATCAATCAGGAATTAATCACCATATACAAGATTTCAATGATTCAATGGAACGACATTATTGTATCTGTATTGACATTGCATCTGTATATATGTTTATACTGTACTGATGTCTCTCCCGATTAGGGTGACAGTCGTTTTCTTATTGATTCACTGTTTTCCCTCTCTTGTATACTGTGCTTTGTTACATACATTTAGTTGTATCTCTGTGCCCTCACTTCATCCCTTACTTGTCATGGCTGCCGCTGAGCCGCTCATGCGCAGTGCCATCCTGCTCCGGCCGCGTCCCGTCGGGCTTCCGTACGTCGGGGCTGTGGATGGTGACGTCACTAGTTGCACGTCCCTGCCCATGGTTCCGTCGGGAAACTGGCCGGATGTGACGCGGTGCGGGGGTACGTCCTGTCACTCCGCATGCGCTGCAGTAATCAGCGCTGTCACCTGCATTCAGTCTGTGCAGGAGATAAAATGGTGCTTATTCGTTCCACAACCACCGCCCCCCGAAGAAGCCACGCGAAACGCGCGTCGGGGCTGCAGAGTGGCTTAGTGGTAATTTTTGTACCTTATGGGTGAGCACTCTGGTTCTACTTGTGATCGCTATTTCTGCCTGTTCAACTTCTTTCAGTGACTCTCTATGATTGCTTCTCTCTGTGTGGAGGTACCTACCTTGGGGAGACCATTTTAACTCCATACAGTGCCTCTTGCTACTTTTTTACTGTACACATGTACTATAGACTATGATATGCTATAGTTGAATAGGGTTAGCCAGTTGTTCCCCTAGGACCCACTTATTTATTGCTGCTCTGCACTTGTGTGTATCCTTACCTCATAAGATCTATTTTCTTAACTTTGTTATGTGATTTTATCTTATCTATCAAATAAAGTGTTTTTTATATATTAATATGGATTTACAATTGATTTGGGAAATTACTCCAATTTTGTAGGCTGTATAAAGGAGGACAACGAGGAAGGACCTGGGGAAGGGAGCTGTGAATAAGCTCGCCCCAGAGGGAAGCGCAAGTGAACCGGACATCGGAGTCCGTGGTTGTGCGGCACTGAAGGCCCAGCAGCTGAATCCGGAGGGCAGGAGACTGCAGGTCTCCTGGCACGACCAGGCGCCCGGCGGCACAGCAGCACCATAGGGCCCTGCACCGCCATGTGGGAGCGACACTTAAGGAAGGCCTGAGCTGCCTGCCATACAGGTGAGGAAAAAGACGCTTTACTCAAGGACGAGGGCCGCAGCATAGCTTCAAGCAGCAAGGAATAAAGAGAATAGCGCAGAGGGAAGGCTAACAACTCCACCTGGCGAAGTGGATCCCCAACTTGGTTCCAGGCCGCCCGGACCTCTACTACCAGCTAGTACCCGTGCCCCGGTCAGCTTAACAAACCGCAAGTAAAGATAAGAGGAAACCGCCATTAAGCTGTGGACTGGTCATTATCTGCGCCATCGCCTGCAATACACCGCACCAACAACATCTACCTCCACAATTCTACATATACTGCCCTGGAGCTTAGCTCTGCCTGTGGAGAGGTGAACCAACTCTGCTGCATCACCACCAGCTCCAGTGTATCTGCACCGCAGTGACAGCCCCATATAGCCGCATACCACAGGTGGCATCACGAACATTATCTCCAAAAACTTTATTCACCTTTTACTTTCCCTTTAATTGACCGGGTCACTGCCACTGTGACTTCCCCCAGCATCGACCGGCCCGGCTACCAAGTACCCCACGGCCCAGGGGGCGCGTCAACCTGGCGTCACAAACAGGGTAAACAAAGCCCGGTGTAACCCGGTACTGTGTGCCCTAGAGTTTACTGAACTGTATCATCACGTCATTTGCCGTCAGCCGAGGGGAAGCTGGAGGCCCGATCCGAAACCACCGGGTAAGCAATGCCTCTCGCCAGCAGAGCGGCATACTGGTACGTCAACAGAAGCCCAGGATCTGGCTGAGGTTCACTAGGTGGGAGGAAGATGCCCAACCTGGGAGAGGATTCAGCCGCGGGCGCAGCCGCCGCCACTGTAATGCCGTTATCAATGCCATATATACCAGGGGCGGCGTGGTTGCCCTAGTGCTCAGGGGCGTCGCCCACCCTAAGCGAATTTGAGGAGAGACTGCGCAGTTTGTTTCAAGTGTACCCCCTGTCTGAGGAGCAAAAAGTCAGCATCCTCATAGGCCAGCTAATCGGTGCAGCCCAGAGGGAGGTGAAGTCCCGGGCAGGGACAAAAGCACTGTTAAGGAAATTCTGACCCTATTGAAGGAAACCTTTGACACCCGCACAGCAGCAGAGATTAAAATGAAGTTCTACGGGTGCAAACAAAGGGTGCAGGACAGTGTACGGGACTATGCTCTAAACCTGCAGGAGGAGCTGCGGGCCATTAAACAGGTAGACCCCTACAGTGTGCAAGACAAGGACAGATTGCTAACTGAGCAGTTTATCGAGGGGCTCCTGTCTAACGCTCACCGGACACAACTGCGCATTATGGCTCTGCAAAACCCTGATCTGGACTTTGCGCAATTTAAAGACAGAGCCATCCGGATGCTGCGAGAATCAACCCCAAGTGGCACTGCACCCCTCCAGCACCCAGCTATAACATACCACCAGGAGGTGGCATCCTTTTCCCTGGCACCTGTGGAGGCTGACACGCAGATAACAGAGAAGGATTCCACCGACCAGAGGGAGAAACAGCGATCGCTGCGACCAGGACTGAGAACCCATCTGTCGTCGCTGTCAAAAGGTGGGGCACCTCGCAAGATTCTGCAATTTAAACAAGCAACCCCTGGGGCAGAGGACCAACCCCCAGGAGTAAGATGACCAGACCCACAGAGCTGGCGAGACAAGTACGTGGGGGACGACTGGTCCTATCTGTCGTGCTTGATGGCATCTCGATGAATGCGTTGCTGGAGACTGGTTCCCAGGTGACAACGATGCCACATATCCTTTATAAACGATACTGGACTGATTCAGACATTACCCGCGGTCCAGATGAACATATTAACATCTATGCCAGCAATGGTCAGCCCTTGCCTCAGGTGGGGTATAAAGAGGTGACCATAAAGGTTGGGCGAGTAGAATTGCTATCACAAGGGATGATTATTGTTGATATTGATCACCGAGAAAGCCATCCTATGATAACCTTAGGCACCAATGTGATGGAGAATTGTCTTGGGGAAATTATTGTTTTGTTGCAACAGGTCGCAGAGTCTGCCAGCTCTGGTCAGCAGCGAGTTCTGCAGAAGAAGATCAAACCCCTGATGCAGAGACAACAGGTAGAGCTGTCTGGAGGAGATGTCGGCAGTGTCAGAATGAGTGATCCATTCCCCATTGCAATGCCCCCTAGGAGTGAAATGTTAATATGATGTCGGGCAGCCATAGGTCTCAGGGGTCAAGATTATCAGGCCCTGGTAGAACCCGTGTACTCTGATAGTAGGCCCATCATCTTGACAGACAGAGGGGTAGTCAATGTTCGCAAGGGGACAGTACCGATACGCGTCCTGAATTGTGGGGAGAAAGAGATCCATTTACTCCGGTATGCTACCCTTGCTAAGTTGTTCACTGTCAGTAACAAAGCAATAAAGGCAGTGGAACCCTTGCCTCCGTCCGAACAGACGGAAGACAATGGCCCCAAGGGGCAGATGGAGGATTGGTGTCAGAAGCTACAAGTAGGCACTGACACAGCCCCTTTGCACCAAAAGCATGGAGTATACCGAGTAGTCCAAGAATATGAGCGAGTCTTTAGCAAACACCCACTAGACTTTGAGCAGATAAAAGGGGACCAACATCATATCCCCACAGGAAATCATCCGCCCATTAAAGAGAGGTACCGGCCTGTACCACCAGCTCACTATCAATGTGCCAAAGGACTGTTACGGGAGATGAAGGAGGCTGGGGTGATCAGAGATAGTTGTAGCCCCTGGGCAGCTCCATTAGTCCTCGTTAGAAAGAAAAATGGTACAATGAGGATGTGTGTTGATTATAGGCAGATTAACCGCATTACACATAAGGATGCCTACCCATTACCCAGAATTGAGGAATCACTAGCTGCACTGAGATCCACTATCTATTTCTCCACTTTAGATCTCACCAGTGGATATTGGCAGGTTTCTGTGGCAGAGGCGAACAGAGAGAAGACCGCATTTACGACACCAATGGGCCTCTGCGAGTTCAACTGCATGCCTTTCAGGCTCTGCAACGCCCTGGGACCTTTCCAGCAGTTAATGGAGTGTTGCCTAGGACACAAAAACTTAGAAACCACTCTGCTGTATTTAGATGACATAATTGCCGAGGTGTTCGAAGCCCTATCTGGTTATGGCCTGAAAGTAAAGCCGTGCAAGTGCCACCTGTTGAAGCCCAAGGTGCAGTACCTAGGTCATGTGGTAAGCGCCGAAGGTGTAGCACCAGACCCTGAAAAAGTCACCGTGTTCAAGGACTGGCCAAGACCCTCCACTATCAAAGAATTGCGGCAGTTCCTCGGGCTAGTAGGCTACTACAGGAGATTCATAAAGGGTTTCACCAAGATAGCAGCATCCATGCAGGACCTCTTAGTGGGCCAGTCAAAGAGGGCCAAGAACCCGAATCCTCCGTTCAAATGGGGTAAAACCAGAAGACGAATCCTTCACTCGACTGAAAGTGGCTCTTACGGGAGATGAAGCCCTGGCCTAACCCGACTATGGCCAACCCTTTATTCTCCATACGGATGCCAGCTACGTGGGATTGGGAGCGATGCTGCCCCAGGTACAGCAGGGCAGAGAGAGTGATTGCCTATGCCAGCAGGAAGCTCCGTCCCACGGAAAGGAACCCCGACAACTATAGTTCCTTTAAGTTGGAGTTTTTAGCCACAGTCTGGGCTGTAACAGAGCGCTTCAAACACTACCTCGCCTCCTCCAGATTTACAGTCTTCACGGATAACAACCCGCTGACACACCTGGAGACTGCAAAGCTTGGTGCCGTAGAACAACGATGGATGGCTCGACTGTCCAACTACGAGTTTACCATCAAGTATTGGGCAGGGCATAAAAACGCTAATGCTGATCTGTGGCACCCCTGAGGGTTCAGTCGCCACAGAGGTACTGCATCTCACCCAGAGGTGTGGTATCTCACTCTCAGGTAAGGAAAGAGTGCTGCCTGGGACCCTAACACCTGCATCCAACACTACACTACTCCAGAGCAGCAGGAGGGGCAAGATGCGTCTCTTTTCCTGGTGAGCCCTGTCCCTGGCTGGAGTGGGGGGAAACAAGTGAGGGGGAACCATGTATTGGGTGTGGGTGGAGGAAGATTAGGGGAGCACTTAGAAGGAGGATATAAAAGAGGGAAGCCATCTTGGCAGTGTAGTCAGTCTGAGGAGGACAGTGAGAGGAGCAGGAGCTCTGCAGGAGGAGGGCCTAGCCAGAGAGGCCCAGGACAGACTGAGGAGAAGGAGCAGGAGGAAGAGCTCCAGGAGCGAAGAGGGGATCCCAGGGGTACGGGCAGTGCTGGAGGCCACCTGTACGACCGAATCTACCAGGCGGTGGAGGGATCGAGCCGCAGAGGGGACCGGCCCCTAACTGGTGAGAATTACAAAGTTCAACTAGAAACCGGAATCTTCTGTACTTTCAGGGTGCAGTTTCTACATCCGCACTCATTCTCTAAAAAGCTAGCCACATAGGATCCAGGGAACTCCAGGTTGCCCAGAAAGGTCCAAGGATACCAGCTTGGGACATTGTTTGCGAGGAGCAGGGCAGGAAGTTTGAGAGCCAGCGCAGAAAGACGGCTGAGAAGGGCATATAGAATGGGGTCCTGTCAAGCACTCTTGAAATACCTGGGGGATTGCTGAACCCCTGCCCGGTGAATGCAGCACAACGTGGGGAGTTATGATCTGCAGTCGTAACCAGGAGCAAAGTGAGAACTGTGAGTAGACCCAGAAGACTGCACCCCACTGTCTCTGTGAATTATTGCTGCGCCATCACCCCCTGCACTACACTGCCCAGCATCATCTACAACAGCTATAACATCTACACTGCCCTGGAGCTAAGCTCTACCTGTGGAAAGCCAAACCAACTCTGCTGCATTAACAACAGCTCCAGAGGACCTGCTCCGCAGCAGCGGCTCCCTTTAGCCCCATGCCACAGGTGGCGTCACGAACTTTATATAAAAACTATAAATCCCCTGTAAATAACCTCTTTATTAACTGCCCTGGGTCACGGACCGGGTCACCGCCACTGTGACATCTCCCCTAGCAATGACCGGCCCGGCACCGAGTACCCCACGGCCCAGGGGGGCGCGTCATAGATGCGCTGTCTAGGATGCCCAACTTGCCAGATGGGGGAGAAGACCCGGGAGAGCTGGAGGAGATAGAGTTACCGGCTTTCCATCATCACGGGGTGACCCAGTGCTCCCACTGTGTGAGGAACAAGCTCTCCACCAACAGAGAGGCCACGTTTAACCCATTGCCCCACCATGGATGGGCAGAGACTCAGGATAGCATCCCGGCTGTCCACCTAGTAAAGGAGTTGCTGACACAAGCTGACTCACACCTTGATCCAGATGCTCCACAGGAGACCTAACAGTTGTGGAAGGAGAACAGCAAACGGTTCATCTATGAGGGAAAGCTGTGTCGAAGAAGCATCAACTTCCGGACACACGAACTGGTCTGGCAGGTGGTAGTCCTGAAGCGGGATATGCCAATGGTCTTAGAGGCGTACCACGATGGAGCAGGACACTTCGGGTGCAAGAAGTTGGAAGTCCTGATACGTGGGCGATTCTACTGGGCAGGCATGAGGAAAGCAATCGAGAGATGGTGTCGAGAATGTGGTCCATGCAACCTGAGACGGAAAGACCCTGATGGCCAGAGGGCTGCCCTGCAGCCCATAATCACCAAACAACCACTAGAACTGGTAGCCTTGGACCACATGAAGCTAGCCCCAAGCCAGTCAGGCTATGTCTACGTTCTCACCATAGTAGACCACTAATCCCGATTCCTGGTAGTAGTGCCAGTGAAAGATCAGACGGCTAAGACCGCAGCCAAAGGGTTTCAACAAAACTTTTGTCGCCCGCACTCTTACCCTGAGCGAGTGCTTACCGACCAAGGCCCAGCTTTGGAAGCAGAAGTGTTTCAAGAATTTTGTAACTTGTATAGGTTCAAGAAAATAAGGACGACGCCATATCATCTCCAGACCAACGGGTATTGCGAGAAAATTAACCAGGTGGTAATAGACCTGTTGAAGACATTGCCCCTTGAGGAACGTAGCCTGTGGCCAGAGAAGTTACCAGATTTGGTGGACTTATACAACCACATCTCAGTGAACTCCACCAACTGTACACCCGCGTACCTGATGAGAGCAAGACCTGGCAAGATACCCATTGACTTAGACATGGGAGTTTTAACACCTGAGATGACCACCAGATGCAGACTGGGATACGAAGCGGCAGCAACAATACCGCAAGGTGCAAGAATGTGTGGAGAGAAGGTTGTCCCAGGCAAGAGAGGAGAAAACTTATAATCAGCATGCACCTGCAGTTCCCTTGTCACCTGGAGAACAGGTACTCGAAAAGATGAGTTCACAAATTAGATGATCAGTGGGAGGTTGAGCCATACACCGTCTTACCTTCAAATTTTGACAACACCAAGGTGTGCCTCATCAGTAAAGATGGAGGAGAGACGTCAGCGGCAGTCTCAAGAGACTACCTGAAGATATGCCCTGATCAATTGAGACACAAAGAGGAAGATCAAAACAGCCCCCAGCACACAAAAAAGATGGAAGAGACGGTCCAAACCATCCTTGGGGAATTTCCCCGGTCTTGGACGCAGGTGAATCAAGCAATCGTGGTAGCTGTCTTAACCTTTCCCCAAGTAGCTTCACTGGAAGCCACAGAGATTCTAGAACAGCAGAGAGACCAGTCAGCCCCAGAAACAGATTCTTCATCAGCAGCGGATCAGGAGAATCTACCCCCTGCTAGCGGTGAATCTGTCATACCCATGGTGAGTTTAGGAGTTCGCAGAAGGCGATCTGGTATACCAGTACTACGTAGGTCCACAAGAAGCGTAGTGAATAATGCAACCACCACACCAACGGTAGACACTAGAGACCCGGGTAGGTCATTGGCAACAACTGTACTGCATAGATCAACCTGTAGTACCATAGGTCTGCTCCCTGCCCGTTATAGGGACTAAGAAGTAGTAAAATAATAGTATACACTACCATTCAAAAGTTTGGGGTCACCCAGGCAATTTTGTGTTTTCCATGAAAACTCATACTTTAATTTATCAAATGAGTTGCAAAATGATTATAAAATATAGTCCAGACATTGACAAGGTGGAAATAATGATTTTTATTTGAAAGAATAATTTTCTCCTTCAAACTTTGCTTTCGTCAAAGAATGCTCCTTTTGCAGCAATTACAGCATTGCAGACCTTTGGCATTCTAGCTGTTAATTTGCTGAGGTAATCTTGAGAAATTTCCCCCCATGCTTCCTGAAGCCCCTCACACAAGTTGGATTGGCTTGATGGGTACTTTTTGCGTACCATACGGTCAAGCTGCTTGCACAACAGCTCAATGGGGTTGAGATCTGGTGACTGCGCTGGCCACTCCATTACAGATAGAATACCAGCTGCCTGCTTCTTCCCTAAGTAGTTCATGCATAATTTGGAGGTGTGCTTTGGGTCATTGTCCTGTTGTAGGATGAAATTGGCTCCAATCAAGGGCTGTCCACAGGGTATGGCATGGCGTTGCTAAATGGTGTGATAGCCTTCATTATTCAAAATCCCATTTACCTTGTACAAATCTCCCACTTTACCAGCACCAAAGCAACCCAAGACCATCACATTACCTCCTCTATGCTTGACAGATGGCGTCAGGCACTCTTCCACAATCTTTTCAGTTGTTGTGCGTCTCATAAATGTTCTTCTGTGTGATCCAAACACCTCAAACTTTGATTTGTCTGTCCATAAAACTTTTTTCCAATCTTCCTCTGTCCAATGTCTGTGTCCTTTTGCCCATATTAATCTTTTCCTTTTATTAGCCAGTCTCAGATACGGCTTTTTCTTTGCCACTTTGCCCTGAAGGCCAGCATCCTGGAGTCGCCTCTTCACTGTAGACGTTGACACTGGCGTTTTGTGTGTACTATTTAATGAAGGTGCAAGTTGAGGAGCTGTGAGGCGTCGATTTCTCAAACTAGAGACTCTAATGTACTTGTCTTGTTGCTCAGTTGTGCAGCAGGGTCTCCCACTTCTCTTTCTACTCTGGTTAGAGCCTGTTTGTGCTCTCCTCTGAAGGGATTAGTACACACCGTTGTAGGAAATCTTCAGTTTCTTGGAAATTTCTCACATGGAATAGCCTTCATTTCTAAGAACAAGAATAGACTGTTAAGTTTCACATGAAAGTTCTCTTTTTCTGGCCATTTTGAGAGTTTCATAGAACAAGCAAATGTAATGCTCAAGATTATCAACTAGCTCAAAGCAAGGTCAATTTTATAGCTTCTCAAATCAGTCAAACCATTTTCAGCTGGGCTGACATACTTGTGCAAGGGTTTTCTAGGGTTTTCTAACCATCCATTAGCCTTCTTACACAGTTAACAAACACAATGTACCATTAAAACACTGGAGTGGTGGTTTTTGGAAATGGGCCTCTTTACTCTTATGTAGATATTGCAATAAAAAAAAGACTTTAGCAGCTAGAATAGTCATTTACCACATTAACAATGTATAGGGTGTATTTCTGATTCATTTAATGTTAGTTTCATTGAAAAAAAAAAGTGCTTTTCTTTCAAAAATAATGACATTTCTAAATGACCCCAAACTTTTGAACGGTAGTGTATGTTATATAGTTGTAACCGGTAAGTAATCCTGAGTATATATAGTTATTCAATTTATGGACAAATGGACCACAGGACTAGGTGTGGTCAGGGCAATGCTGAATAAAGTTGATTGTTGGCCTTGAAAATAAACCGCAGGGGTGGCCGAAAACCAGGCCCACGAACAGGGTGCCCTAAAGCGGGACGATACACGAAGTGGGTTCAGGTGGTTATCACCAACCAACCTTCAGGTATCCGGGAAAAAGACAATTCCTTGATAGTGGCGTAAAGACTAAGCGCCGCAGTGACTGCTACCAATTTTTGTTGGTTTTTTGAGATTTTTGCGACTTTGTAAACTATTTGTAATGTGAATTGTTATTGTTGTTAATTGTTCAATTCAAAAGGTGTCCTCAGTCTGGGAGTACTGAATTTAACTAGGGGGGAATGTGGCACCCCAGGAGTCCGGTTGCCACAGTGGCATTGCCTCCCTCACAGGGGGTGATGCCATGCCTGGAAGCAAGGAGGGTTCCCTAATCAGGTCTACCAGCATACAACACTTTCCTGGTTCCAGACCAGAAAGGGGAGCCCCTCCCCTTTACACTGGAATCTGGAGGCGGGTTTAGTAAGAGTGAGTTGAGAGGAGTTGGAGACAGGAGGACGACGAGGAAGGACCTGGGAAAGGGAGCTGTGAATAAGCTCGCCCCAGAGGGAAGCACAAGTCAACCGGACACTGGATTCCGTGGTTGTGGGGCACTGAAGGCCCAGCAGCTGAATCCGGAGGGCAGGAGACTGCAGATCTCCTGGCCCCACCAGATGCCCGGCGGCACAGCAGCACCATAGGGCCTAGCACCCCCACGTAGGAGCGATACTTAAGGAAGGCCCGAGCTGCCTGCCATACAGGTGAGGAAAAAGAAGTTTTACTCAGGGACGAGGGCCGCAGCATAGCTTCAAGCAGCAGGGTCAAAGAGAATAGCGCAGAGGGAAGGCCTACAACTCCACCTGGCGAGGTGGATCCCCAACTTGCTTCCAGGCCGCCCGGAAAGAGGAAACCGCCATTAAGCTGTGGACTGCTCATTATCTGCGCCATCACCTGCATTACACCACACCAACAACATCTACCTCCACAATTCTACATATACTGCCCTGGAGCTTAGCTCTGCCTGTGGAGAGCTGAACCAACTCTGCTGCATCACCACCAGCTCCAGTGGACCTGCACCGCAGCAGCGGCCCCATATAGCCGCATATCACAGGTGGCATCACGAGCTTTATCTCTAAAAACTTTATTCCCCTTTTACTTTCTCTTTAATTGACCGCCTTGGGTCACGGACCGGGTCACTGCCACCATGATATCACCCAGCATCGACCGGCCCGGCTACCGAGTACCCCACGGCCCAGAGGGTGGGGCAGATGCCCCTTGTAATTTATTTATTATTTATTTATTTTACTCACTTATATAGCGCCATTAACTCCACAGCGCTTTACAGACATTATGAACACTGGGGGCTCACAATCTAAAATTCCTTATTAATGTGTCTTTCGAGTGTGGGAGAAAGCCGTACAACCGGGAGGAAACCCACACAAACACGGGGAGAACATTCAAACTCCTTGCAGATGTTGTCCTTGGTGGGATTTGAACCCAAGACCCCAGCGCTTCAAGGCTGCAGTGCTAACCACCAACTGTGCTTTAATGTAATCACATATAGAGCCTCTCGTAATGTAATCACATATAGAGCCCCCTGTAATGTAATCACATATAGAGCCCCCATAATGTAATTGTGGCACCCCAGGGGTCTGGTTGCCACAGTAATAGAAATATTATGTCTGAGAGCAAGTGGGAGGTTTCTCTGGTCAGGAGCCCTAAGCATGCAACACTGACCGCCCAGACCTGGGAGGGGAGGAATCTGCCCTTATAAACTGGGTCTGGGGCGGGATTAGGTCAGTCAGAGCCTGGAGATGGTAAGTGACAACAGGAGCTCTGTAGGAGCAGCAGCGAGTGCCAGAGGCTGGAAGCTAGAAAGCTCGCCTTGGCTGAAGACACTAAACCCGGACACGGAGTCCGAGGCTGTGGGGACATCCAGGTCCAGCAGCAGAATCCAACCCGCAGTGGATTCCATGTCCTCTGGCCATAGAAGCCCGGAGTCACGGTCACAAGCAAGGGACCAGCACCGCCATCGTGAAGCGGAGGCTAACGGAAGGCCCCAAGTCACCGGTCATACGGGTGAGCACCACACGGTATACTCAGTTACGTGGGCTACTTCTACCCGCACACAGCAAGGTAACCAGGAAAGAGTGCAGAGAGACGGGGAGGCCTACAACTCCACCTGGCCAGGGGGAGATCCTGCTAGCTCTCAGACTGACCAGACCTCTACTGCTAACCAGTACTCCCGGGAGGGTCTGCTTTATACCATCAGTAAAGACCCTGAACTGCACCACACGTCTCTGTGTTTCATCGCCGCACCAGCACCATTAGTACTGGGACGCTCACACCATCACTCCCATCATCCACACTAGCTGCCCTGAGGCAATACTTCTCCCGTGGGGAGTTATCCCATACTTGGCTGCGCTTACAACATCAGCCTCAGCGGTCTGCAGCGCAGCGGCGGTCCCCACTGACCGCAATCCACGGGTGGCGTAGTTGGACATTTGTTATTACACTAAGACTGCCACTGGTTTGACCACCCTGAGCCACGGACCGGGTCGCCACCACATGGAGACTACCACCCCCAGCATCCCACCAGAGGCCTGGTTCCGGGTTCCCCACACCGCCCAGGGGGCGCATCATAATCATATATAGAGCCCCCATAATGTAATCACATATAGAGCCCACCATAATGTAATCACATACACACCTGGTCAAAATTGTTGGTACCCCTCGTTTAATGAAAGAAAAACCCACAATGGTCACAGAAATAATTTGAATCTGACAAAAGTAATAATAAATTAAAAATCTATGAAACTGAACAATTGAAAGTCAGACATTGCTTTTCAAGCTTTTCAAGCCTGCTTCCACAGAATTTAAAAAAAAATTAAACTCATGAAATAGACCTGGACAGAAATGATGATACCCTTGAAAATAATGTGACAAAAGAGATATGTTAAATCAAGTTGTGTCCACTAATTAGCATCACAGGTGTCTACAATCTTGTAATCAGTCAGTGGGCCTGTATATAGGGCTACAGATACTCACTGTGCTGTTTGGTGACATGTTGTGTACCACACTCAACATGGACCAGAGGAAGAAAAGGAAAGAGTTGTCTCAGGAGATTAGAAAGAAAATTATAGACAAGCATATTAAAGGTAATGGTTATAAGAACATCTGCAAGCACCTTGATGTTCCTGTGACTACAGTTGCACATATTATTCAGAGATTTAAGATCCATGGGACTGAGCCAACCTCCCTGGACGTGGCCGCAGGAGGAAAATTGATGACAAATTAAAGAGACAGATAATACGAATGGTAACAGAAGAGCCCAGGAAAACATCTAAAGAGATTAAAGGTGAACTTCAAGCTCAAGGAACATCAGTGTTAGATCGCACCATCCGTCATTGTTTGATCGAAAGTGGACTTCATGGGAGACGACCAAGGAGAACACCATTGTTGAAAAAAAATCATAAAAAGCCAGACTGGAATTTGCCAAAACTACATGTTGACAAGCCACAAAGCTTCTGGGAGAATGTCCTATGGACAGATGAGACAAAAATGGAAGTTTTAATAATAACGCTGGCACTCTTGGTACAGGATGACACTGACACTCGGGGTAGAAGATAATGATGCTGGCACTATGGGCACAGGATAATGACGCTGGCACTATGGGCACAGGATAATGACGCCGGCATTTGGGGCACAGGATAATGACGCTGGCACTCTGGGAACAGGATAATGATGCTGGCACTCTGGGCACAGAATAATGACGCTGACATTTGGGGTACAGCATAATGACGCTGGCATCACAGGCCGGCAGCTGATGTCAGCGCGCACATCGCCAGCGTATAACATCACTGCCAGCCTGTGACTGGCTGGCATCTGCACCTCAGATCGACGAAGGAGAGTCGCCGCTGGAACGGCAACCAGGTAAGGAGAAGCTTTTTTGTAAAGTCGCACTATGAGGGCGGAATGGGAGATGACATGGGGGCAGAATGGAGAGACATGGGGACAAAATGGGAGGTGACGTGGGGACAGAATGGGAGATGACATGGGGGCAGAATGGGAGATGACATGGGGGCAGAATGGGAGATGACATAAGGGCAGAATGGGAGAGACAGGGGCAGAATGGAGGAGACGACATGGGGGCAGAATGGAGAGACATGGGGACAATCTGGATTACGTTGTGACAGTGGACAGGTGAGGGATATGGTTGTTTTTTATTTGTGTTTTTTTCAGGAGACGAGGGCGTCGGGGATTGAGAGAACAATAAAAAAATTATTAAAACCGTGTGTAATTTTATTTCAATAAAATACTTTAGTCAGGCCGTGTCTTTATTGAAAAAGCGTTGAAAACTTTACTACGGGGTTACTAACCTGGGATTCATATCAGCCACCAATACAAGGTGGTATTACCTCATTACCCCACTCCTCACCGCTACACGACAGTGGGAAGAACGGAGATAAGCAGCAGATTTGGTGCATCTTATGGATGCACCATTCCTGGGACTGCTGAGGGGTGATATTATTAGCCGCGGAGGGGGCTAGTATCCATGGCCCCTTCCCTGGTTATTAATTTCAACCCACAGCTATCTGCTTAGCTTTTTCTGATTATATTTTATAGGGGGAACTGACGTCAATTTTTTTCTGGGGTCCCCCTGTAATCTAGCCAGTAAAGGCTAAGCAAACAGCTGCGAGCTGTTATTAATAGCCAGGGAACATTTTTAGCTAATGGCCCATTCCCCAGCTACTAATATCAGACCCCAGCGGTCGGCTTTCCCTCTGCTGGTATTAAAATGACGCAGGAGCCCACAGCATTTTTTTTTAACGCTATGTGCCCACGATCCGGATATAGCAGCGCTTTGGATGCAGCATATTTTTGACATGGGATTTCTAGAGATCCCATCCACAATATTGTAATATCTGGACGCTGTGGGTTTGATGCTGCATAAACATGCAGCTTCAAACCTGCCACTCCTGACCGTGGCCATGTACCCAAACTCACCCTGCTGCATGTCAATTTCTGTATCGGACACGCTAGTCTCCGCTGCAAATTTTGACCAACTGAAGTGTCATTATATGCGGTCGATTCACATGTATTAACAACAAAAGTGCACAATTAGAACACAGCGTTTTGTACGCAGTGAAAATACGCTGCATCCAAAGCGCTGCTTATTGCTGTTTGTGAGGATGTAGCGGCTAAGAAAACAGCTGTGAGCTGTTATTAATAGCAGGGAACATGTTTGCCTAATGGCACCTTCCCAGGCTAAAAATAGCAGCTCTCAGCTGCCCCAGAAATGACTTGAATGGAAATGCTAATGAGATTGAGTGTATGGGATTAGCTGACACCGAGCCCTTTTGTTTGGTGATGACAAGGTGTCAATCAGAGCCTTTCATTACTAAAAGCTAATTAAAGTAAATTAAAGAGTTAAATAAACACACACAGATTAAACACTTTATTTGAAGTACAACAGACACATTCTTTAATCATTTAAATTAACCAATATACTCACCCCAGGTCTGACAGTAATCCAAGGGTTGAAGCAATGTCCCACGTTTCTTTTTTCGAATATCTTTATTTAGCTCCAAAAAGCATTCATTCATGTCCAAAAACGCATTAAAAAAACGCATTAAAAACGCATAAAAAAACAAGTTAAAATCGCGGCAAAATGCATGTTTTTTCTGCAGTGTTTTTCCTGCCAAGAGATGCAGAAATGCTGCAGAAATTTCTGCATTCAAATCCTGAACGTACAAATGTAGCCTTATTGTGTGATTGGTAAGGATGTGGTACAGAAGTGGAGTTTTTCCAAGAGTGGATGGTGGGACTATGTAAGGCTCGAGGGGTGGAGGCAGAACTGGGGTGGAGCCTGGGCGGAGTCTCAAGTGACCCAAATTTTTTTTTGAAATTCCTGGTGGCAGCCCTGGCCCTGCATTTCAATCTCGGTTCGATTTATACGGCCGTCTGACTGCACCCTAAGTCTATGTGCACACGATCAGGATTTGAAGCAGAAAATTCCCTTGGCAGGAAAAATGCAGTGCGTTTTTGAAACATTTTTGATGCATTTTTTTATGCGGTTTTTGAAGCGTTTTTCTACAACAATGAATGCTTTTTGGAGCTAAATAAAGTTATTTGGTGGGACATTGCTTAAACCCTTGGATTACTGTCAGAACTGGGGTGAGTATGTTGGTTAATTAAAATGGTTAAAGAATGTGTCTGTTGTATTTCAAATAAAGTGTTTGCTTTGTGTCTGTGTGTTTATTTAACTCCTTACTTTACTTTAATTAGGTTTGGTCATGAAAAGGTCTGATTGACACATTGTCATCACCAAACAAAAGAGCTAGGTGTCAGCCAATCTCCATTAGCATTTCTATTCACGTAATTTATGTGGCAGTTGTGAGCTGCTATTCTTAGCATGGGAAGGTGCCATTTGCAAACATGATCCCTGGCCATTAATAACAACTCACAGCTGTTTCGCTAGCCACTACGTCCTCACAAACAGCAACAAGCAGCGCTTTGGATGCAGCGTATTTTTGTTGCGTCCAAAATGCAATGTTCTAATGCAGCACTTTTGCTGTCGGTACTTGTGAATCAACCGCATATAATGACACTTCAATCGGTCAAAATCTGCAGCAGCGACTAGCGTGTCCGCTACAGAAATTGACATGCTGCGGGTGAGTTTGGTTACGTGTCCACGGTCAGAAGCTGCTGCAGGTTTGAAGCTGCGTGTTTATACAACATCAAACCTGCAGCATCCAGATGTTACAGCATAGTGGATGGGATCTCTAGAAATCCCATGTCCACTATGCATGCATCAGAGGCTGCAAATCACCCGTGAATACTGACATGCAGCGCGTCTTTCAGGACCGCAGCATGTCAAATTCCCCAGTCTCCACAAAAGAAATTTGACCACTAGAATGTATTGAATGCGGTGAATACGCATGGTTCAGTGAACACATGTGAATTCACCTGCGTTCAATAAAATGCCACGTTTTGGACGCAGCAAAAATATGCGTCCAGAGCACAGTTACGTCCGGATAGTGGGTACAAATGTAAAAAAAAATGCTGTGGGCTCCTGCATCATTTTTATAACCAGCAGAGGGAAAGCTGACTGCTGGGGGCTGACATTAGTAGCCGGGAAAGGGGCCATTAGCCAACAATGTTCTCTGGCTATTAATATCAGCCCACTGCTGTTTGTTTAGCCTTTACTGGATAGATTACAGGGGGACCCCAGAAAAATTTGACGCAGGGTCCCCCTATAAACTATAACAAGAAAAGCATAAACAGACAGCTGCAGGTTGATATTAATAGCCAGGGAAGGGGCCATGAATACTATCCCCCTCTGCGGCTAATAATATCACCCCTCAGCAGTCCCAGAAATGGTGCATCCATAAGATGCGCCAGATCTGGCGCTTAACCTCCCCTCTTCCAACTGCAGTGTAGCGGTGGCGAATGGGGTAATAGGGTTGGGGTTCACATCAGCCTTGTATTGCATACTGTATTGTATAGTAAAGTTGTCGCCGCTTTTCCAATAAAGACACGGCCAGAATAAAGTATTTGAATGAAATAAAAAGCAAGTTTTTTTTTTTAAATAAATTATTGTGCGCACAGTTCCCGAACTCCCTCGATCTTCTGTAAAAAAAGTAAAACAACTATATCCCTCACCTGTCCGCCGTCACGGTGTAGTACACAATTACCACGGTCACAATTGTCCCTCGGCGATCCGGGTAACTTCTACAGCAGTGACATCAGCAATCACTGATGTCACTGCTGTAGAAGACAGCAATGTATACTGACAAGAGTGACTCCTGTCAGTGTACATGCTTCTGCAGTAGTGAGATCACTGGGGTTCATCAGCTGAAAATCAGCTGATCAGCCTCGGTGACCTCAGCATCAGTACTTGTGGGAACATTCTTCAGAATGTTCCCACGCAGCACCGTGCAGGTCCTGGCAGCGCAGTGTACCGTCGGCCGCCGGGAGGATGACATCGCGAGGACCAGGAGGACACCGAGGGGCGCCGGACAGGTGAGTATAGTGTTTTTTTTGTTTTTTTTTACTTTTTTTCCCACCACGCGCAGTCCTGGCTCAGTTGTGGAGACTACTGCTCCACTCACCCATGCCGCTCTTGCTGTTATCAGCGGGAGAGGCGGTTGGATGAGGGGATTAGTAGTCGTCCCCAGCCGACCCGGGTACCACTCGCAGCGTTTCCACAGCCCATTGACTTTAATTGAACCGCAGCAAATCTGCAGGTATAAATATACCTGCGGATTTTTCATGCGTTTTCGAGCCAAAAAAACGCCGCGAAAATGCATGAAAAACGCTACGTGTGCACTGAAGGTGACTGTGATGTACAATTACTGTAGTTTGCATTAAAGGTTTCTTTGATGAAAAGATGTTATCACTGATCCATAGGTTAGGTAGGTGATGACTTATTGATCAGTGGAATCTGAGCATTGGAAACCACACAAATCAGAAGAATGGGGAACTTTTATCCCTGACAAGGCACTTTTATCCTCATTTTAAAATAAAGCGACAGGTGGGATGCCTAACCGCAGCTCCATTCATCCTCTTTGGGAGCTTCCAGAAAAATCCAAGTGCAGCCACTGAGGGAATGAATGGATCAGGGTTGAGTCATACATGATGCTCCATACTAATGGAGATAAAAGCTCCACATTCTACAGATCGACTGGGTCCCAGCAGTCAGACCCCCACCAATCAACAACTTATCACTTATCCTTTGGCCATGTTCACATGTTCAATATTTGGTCAGTATTTTATCTCAGTATTTGTAAGCCAAAACCAGGAGTGCAACCATCAGAGGAAAAGTATAATAGAATCCCTGTCACCACTTCTGCATTTATTACCTACTCCTGGTTTTGTCTTACAAAGACTGATAGTGTGAATGTGGCCTTAGGCTAGATGATTACATGTTTTCACTGTAGAACACCTGTAAGTGCATATTTGCTACTGTGTAATAATCACAGGACGGGGGAGGGGGGGTTAAACATCTAAGTATTTAATCTCTATTGGAAATCAAGAATCTTCCCCTTATTGATATCAGAGAAAACAAGTGACCTTCATACACAACACAATCCCACCATCCACTATACTAAGATCAATAATACCACATACAAGGAACAAATACCGCCACACCGTGACCAGACTACATATTATCACCACACAGTGACCAGATAATACCAGATACAAGGGATAAATACCATCACACCATGACCAGATCACATATTATCAGCACAGAGTGACTGAATAATACCACATACAAGGAACAAATACTGCCTCACCATCACCGGATCACATATTACCACCACATAGTGACCAAATCATACAAGGAACAAATATCACCACACCATGACCAGGTCACATATTACCACCACATAGTGACCAAATACAACAATACTGATCATTACACAGGGGCTCTGTATATAGTATACAGTGTATAGCATCAGTGTACATACAGTACATTGATCACCAATGACCTTATGCACAGGAGCTCTGTATATAGTGTCAGTGTACAGGTAATATAGTGATCAACAGTGCAATTATACACAGGAGCTCTGTACATAGTATATAGTGTATAGTGTCAGTGTACAGATAACATACTGACTCACCAGTGACGTCAGTAGTTGAAGTCCTTTGTCTTCGCTTTTCTTCTTCATCCAGTGCAGACCACCCTCACTTCTTCTAGCCAGGACTCTGCTGAAAATATAACACGGTTATCTATAGCTGATCACTTCTACAACACATTCCCCACTTTTTCCCTGATTTCTACACTACGTCAAATGAAGAAAAAAAGTGACATAGTACCGCCCTGTACAGTAACAGGACCCCCCTTTTGTTACCCCCCACCATGGAAGACAGTATCCTCAAAAGTAAATTAAGTTACAGCAGTAATAATGTTCCCTGATTGGCCCATACAGTAATTATGTCACCCCTTTATGTAATAAGGTCCCAGATCCTTATCCTCTTTATTTAGTGTCCCCATCCCAGGCTCCTATGTTGTCCCCATCTATGTCCACTTTAATAATGTCCCCATCCTGGGCCCCTTCCAGTAAAAATGTCCCCATTCTGGGCTCCTTCCAGTAATAATGGCCCCACGTAGTCTTCCATACAGAATAATGGCCCCATATAGTCCTCCATACAGTATAATGGGCCCCACATAGTCCTCTATACAGTATAATGGGCCCCACATAGTCCTCCATACAGTATAATGTGGCCCACATAGTCCTCCATACAGTGTAATGGCCCCACATAGTCCTCCATACCGAATAATGGGCCCCACATAGTCCTCCATACAGTATAATGCGCACCACATAGTCCTCCATACAGTATAATGGGCCCCACATAGTCCTCCATGCAGTGTAATGGCCCCACATAGTCCTCCATACCGTATAATGGCCCCCACATAGTACTCCATACAGTATAATGGTACCCACATAGTCCTCCATACAGTGTAATGGGGCCCACATAGTACTCCATACAGTATAATGGCCCCACATAGTCCTCATTACTGTATAATGGGCCCCACATAGTCCTCCATACAGTATAATGGCCCCAGATAGTTCTCATTACTGTATAATGGGCCCCACATAGTCCTCCATACAGTATAATGGTCCCTACATAGTCCTCCATACAGAATTATGGGTCCCACATAGTTCTCCATACAGTGTAATGGTCCCCACATAGTCCACCATACTGTATAATTGTATGGCGGCGTGCTTGCATGGCTTACCACCTCACACCAAGGGCTCCTTCCAGCAATAAGGGCCCCACGTAGTCTTCCATACAGAATAATGGCCCCATAGTCCTCCATACAGTATAATGGGCCCCACGTAGTCCTCCATACAGTATAATGTGCCCCACATAGTCCTCCATACAGTATAATAGCCCCCACATAGTCCTCCATACAGAATAATGAGTCCCACATAGTCCTTCATACAAAATAATGGGCCCCACATAGTACTCCATACAGTATAATGGCCCGAAATATTCCTCATTACTGTATAATGGGCCCCACATAGTCCTCCATACAGTATAATGGTCCCTACATAGTCCTCCATACAGAATTATGGGCCCCACATAGTCTTCCATACAGTGTAATGGTCCCCACATAGTCCACCATACTGTATAATTGTAACATCCCTGACGGAGTGCTTGCATGGCTTACCACCTCCCACCATGCAAGACCGCAATCTGTGTGCATGTCTCTTGTCTGATTGCTTAGGGCGGCGGCGCTGGCACTTACTGATTCTTAAAGCTACTGTGTGCGAACTCCTAATGCGTCCCCAGCCTATTGCTGTGAGTCACTGGATAATTAAACCCCCTCCACCCAGTAGGAGGTGCCTGAGCAACACTTTCTATCAGTGTGCTCCTTGCATCTGAGTTGCCAGGTCTTGTCCTGTATCTTGTCTGTTTCTGCCACCCTGGGGGCTGCATACCCAGGCCTGTTATCTCTGACTTCTAGTCTGTTTCTGCCACCCTGGGGGCTGTATACCCAGGCCTGTTATCTGTGACTTCTAGTCCATTTCCGCCACCCTGGGGGCTGAGTACCCAGGCTCGTTCCTATATCTCGTTCCAGTGTCTGTTCCTGTGTGAACTGTCTCCTAGCCTGTTGCCTGTTTGTCTTTGTGTCCGATCCTTCCCTTTTATTGCAGTGTCTGAAACTGCACCTAACTCCTACTCATTGTCTCTGTACTTCTGTTTGTGAGTTTGGTATCCACTCGCTACTTCATTATAAGTACCTTGTGTGTATCTGGTTCTGCTTGTCCCATTTCCCTATCTACCTCCTGTGTTCTTACTATCGTCCTGTATTTCCCAGTCTGTTCCATGTGAACAGAGCCCTGTCCCGTCTGCCTGCACCTTCTGCTCTGTTCTGCTCTGCTTTCCCACCGCACTTGCGGTTTCGTTCCGCTTTCTCACCGCGCCTGCAATTTCGCTCTGCTCTGCTTGCTCACCGCACCTGCGGTTTCACTCTGCTCTGCTTGCTCACCGCACCTCCGGTTTCGCTCTGCTTGCTCACCGCACCTGTGGTTTCGCTCTGCTCTGCTTGCTCACCGCACCTGCGGTTTCGCTCTGCTCTGCTTGCTCACTGCACCTGTGGTTTCGCTCTGCTCTGCTGGTCCACTGCACCTGTGGTTTTTCTCTGCTCTGCCTTGTCCACCTCTCCGGCGGTTTCCCTCTGCTCTGCCTTGTCCACCGCTCCAGCGGTTCCTCTCTGCTCCGCTTGTCCACCGCTCCGGCAGTTTCCTTCTGCTCTGCCTTGTCCACCACTTCCGGCGGTTTCCCTCTGCTCTGCCTTGTCCACCGCTCCGGCGGTTTCCCTCTGCTCTGCCTTGTCCACCGTGCCTGCGGTTTCGCTCTGCTCTGCCTTGTCCACCGAGCCAGTGGTTTCGCTCTGCTCTGCTTTGTCCACCGCGCCTGCGGTTTCGCTCTGCTCTGCCTTGTCCACTGTGCCTGCGGTTTCGCCCTGCTCTGCCTTGTCCATCGCGCCTGCGGTTTCGCTCTGCCTTGTCAATCGTGCCTGCGGTTTCGCTCTGATCTGCCTTGTCCACCGCATCTGCTGTTTCGCTCTGCTCTGCCTTGTCCACCGTGCCTGCGGTTTCGCCCTGCTCTGCCTTGTCCATCGCGCCTGTGGTTTCGCTCTGCCTTGTCCACCGCGCCTGCGGTTTCGCTCTGCTCTGCCTTGTCCACTGCATCTGCGGCTCTGTTCCTGTATCCCAGTCCGTACTAGTCCCTATCCAGCCTGCGCTCTTACCTGCTAGTATCTGCCTGTCTGCATACCAGCCGTGCTTGCCAGTACCCACCTGTCTGCATACCAGCCATGCTTGCCAGTACTCACCTGTCTGCATACCAGCCGTGCCTGCCAATACCCATCTGTCTGTATGCCAGCCTAACCTGCCTGTTCCTGCATTCCCTGGTGTCGGTCAACAGCCGTGACAGGGGTCTGATCTGGAGTAGCACCTGGTCCCTCTGCTCGGTTCCTCCCTGGTTCACGGAGTCGATTGAGCTGCCATGCGACTTTGGTCGGACCGGGTTGATACTTAGTTACGCCCCTCCAGACACTCCTCGGTTCATGGTCCAGTGGGATCACTAATCACAGTCACGCCAGTCAGTTCGGGCGTGTGCGTAACAGTTTGCTCAGGCCATGGTTCCCATTGAACCCCACGGCCCTTCACTCTCAGAGACATTTGAATCCTTGTCTGGCGAATACGTGCACCAAGGAAAAAATTTTTCTCAAGGTAAGGTCCAGGCGATTTATGCACCAGCCCAAATGGAGCTATCCGCACCCATTCCTGCAGATCCACCACGGTACTATGGGGACCCAAAACAAAGCCGTGCGTTTGTGGAGCAATGCATGCTACATTTCAAATTCTACGCTCACTATTTTCCCACTGATCGGGTTAAAGTAGCATTTCTGATGTCCTACCTAGCGGGTGATGCCTTGAAATGGATCACCCCCTATGGGAAGCAAGGGATCCTATCGTCTCTGACCTGCAAGCCTTCCTGGTGGCCTTTCTAATGGTCTTCGATGACCCTAATCCTGAAGCTTCTGCTAAAGCTTCCCTTCCCAATATCCCGGAGCAGCCCCGATGGGTAATGTGTGTAGTTAGCCTACCAGTTCTCCCGCCTGTAGAGACTGCTGCCCACAAAGAATCCACACAGGATGACAAGGCTCCACAGAATACTTCTCTTCCCAACCTCAAAAGGCAGTCCAGACGTGCAAGGCATAGAGGTAAACCATCACGCCAGGTTCTGTCCTCCCAAAGACCTCCTGTTCCCCAGCCTGTAGAGGCAGCTATTCGCACAGAATCCATGAAGGATGACTATGTCCGTCAGGCAAAGCAGAGGCCTGAACTCAGTCACAAATTCGGATTGCGGTCCCGATGCAGTTGTTTGGGACACCCTGACGGTCTTTGTCCAGTGAAGGTTGGAGAATCCCAAGACATTAGGCCTGTAGGAGAGGCTGCCCTTGGCGTTAGTGTTTCCTCTCCACAGATGACCATGACTGTCTCCGTGACAAGTGAAGGCCTCGGATTAACCGGAAGTTTCGGGCTTAAAGCCTTGAAGAGTCAGCATCTGATTCCCGTCCGAAAACTCCAGAAGCTGGTTTGGGCATTGTCAGCGGAAGGAAGGACGAGCCCTACTCAGAAACAGTCAAAATATGTCTGTACAAAATAAGCTCCAGATTTGAGCATTACACATGAAGAAGTTCACATTCCAGGTGCTGACTGGTTTTCCCACAGGTCGTCCAGCGCCAAGAGATCTAGTGCCCGTTCAGGTCTGGAGATCCTGCATGGTGTTTCCTGGGGGACTGCTAAGTTACAAGGGGTGCCCAGTCCCCATATCTTCAGGACAGTCTTCTTCTTCACCAGATCTGCTAGTCGCTGACTCGCTGTGCTCTGAAGTCTCCGAAGGTAGAGAAGTGGAGGCAATGTCCCCACACAGTCTCGACGATTATACCAATGATCTGGCTTCAGGTACCGCCCCGCCTCGCAGACGTGTCATCTCAGAAACCAGACTGAAGATGGTCCCAAAGCTAGGATCCTTCATGTCTAATAAATCTGGCAATACGTCCATCAAGGCGGTGGCTACCTCGAAGTCTGTACACCCCTCCAACCAGGCGGAGGACCTCCAGTTGTCTCCTGAATCCTCCGGGGTGCTACCTGTTAACAAATGGAGAGAGACTTTCCTACACCCGGTACCTGGTACGCCGCCCACTTCATCCAGTAAGCTTGGCAAAGTGTACGTCGAAGCAGTGGTTACCCCCAAGTCTCTGCACCCCTTCAACCCGGTGGAGGATCTCCAGTTGTCCCGTGAATCCTTCGGGGTACTACCCGATATTAACAGATGGAGAGAGACTTTCCTGTGTGCTGTTCCTGGTACTTCACCCTCTTCATCTGTTGATGAGGTTGGCTCGATGGGACAAAGCATCCTAGTCACCAAGATGATGAGACGAGTTTCGTTCCCTCTAGTGGACAGAAGAGGTAATCTTCTTGAAGAGAAGGATTGGCCTCCAAATTCTCTGCAGAAAACCCTTGCAGGCTTGAAGAAGAGGGGGCGAAAAGGGGGGGTACTGTAATATCCCTGGCGGCGTGCTTGCATGGCTTACCACCTCCCACCATGCAAGACCACAATCTTACCTATCAGTCCAGGCTGCACACTTTGCTCCAGTACATGCTGTGTGCATGTCTCTTGTCTGATTGCTTAGGGCGGCGGCGCTGGCACTTACTGATTCTTAAAGCTACTGTGTGCGCACTCCTAATGCGTCCCCAGCCTATTGCTGTGAGTCACGGGATACTTAAACCCCCTCCACCCATTAGGAGGTGCCTGAGCAACACTTTCTATCAGTGTGCTCCTTGCATCTGAGTTGCCAGGTCTTGTCCTGTATCTTGTCTGTTTCTGCCACCCTGGGGGCTGCATACCCAGGCCTGTTATCTCTGACTTCTAGTCTTTTTCCGCCACCCTGGGGGCTGTATACCCAGACCTGTTATCTGTGACTTCTAGTCCGTTTCCGCCACCCTGGGGGCTGAGTACCCAGGCTCGTTCCTGTATCTCGTTCCAGTGTCTGTTCCTGTCTGAACTGTCTCCTAGCCTGTTGCCTGTTTGTCTCTGTGTCCGATCCTTCCCTTTTCTTGCAGTGTCTGAACCTGCACCTAACTCCTACTCGTTGTCTCTATACTTCTGTTTGTGAGTTTGGTGTCCACTCGCTACTTCATTGTAAGTACCTTGTGTGTATCTGGTTCTGCTTGTCACATTTCCCTGCCTCCGTATCTACCTCCTGTGTTCTAACTATCTTCCTGTATTTTCCAGTCTGTTCCATGTGAACAGAGCCCTGTCCCGTCTGCCTGCACCTTCTGCTCTGTTCTGCTTGCCCACTGCACTTGCGCTTTCGTTCCGCTTGATCACCGCATCTGCAGTTTCGCTCTGCTCTGCTTGCTCACCGCACCTGCGGTTTCGCTCTGCTCTGCTTGCTCACCGCACCTGCGCTTTCGTTCTGCTCTGCTTGCTCACCGCACCTGCGCTTTCGTTCTGCTCTGCTTGCTCACCGCACCTGCGGTTTCGCTCTGCTCTGCTTGCTCACTGCACCTGTGGTTTCGCTCTGCTCTGCTTGCTCACCGCACCTGTGGTTTCGCTCGGCTCTGCCTTGTCCACCTCTCCGGCAGTTCCTCTCTGCTCCGCTTGTCCACCGCACCTGTGGTTTCCCTCTCCTCTGCCTTGTACACTGCTCCGGCGGTTTCCCTCTGCTCTGCCTTGTCCACCCCTCCGGCGGTTTCCCTATGCTCTGCCTTGTCCACCGCGCCTGCGGTTTCGCTCTGCTCTGCCTTGTCCACCGCGCCTGCGTTTCGCTCTGCTTGTCTACCGCATCAATGGCTCTGTTCCTGTATCCCAGTCTGTACTGGTCCCTATCCAGCCTGCGCGCCTACCTGCTAGTATCTGCCTGTCTGCATACCAGCCGTGCTTGCCAGTACCCACCTGTCTTCAAACCAGCCGTGCTAGCCAGTACCCACCTCTCTGCATACCAGCCGTGCCTGCCAATACCCATCTGTCTGTATGCCAGCCTAACCTGCCTGTTCCTGCACTCCCCGGTGTGGGTCAACAGCCGTGACCGGGGTCTGACCATTAGTAGCACCTGGTCCCTCTGCTCGGTTCCTCCCTGGTTCACGGAGTCGATTGAGCTGCCGTGCGACTTTGGTCGGACCGGGTTGATACTTAGTTACACCCCTCCAGAAACTCCTCGGTTCATGGTCCAGTGGGATCACTAATCACGCTCACGCCAGTCAGTCCGGGCTTGTGCGTAACAATAATGGGCCCCACATAGTCCTCCATACAGTAAATTAGGCACCACATAGTCCTCCATACAGTATAGTGGGCACCACATAGCGCTTTATACAGAATAATGGGCCCCACATAGTCCTCCATAGAGTATAATGGGCCCCATGTAGTCCTCCATACACGATAATGGCCCCCACATAGTCCTCCATACAGAATTATGGGCACCACAAAGTCCTCCGTACAGTGTAATGGGCCCTACATAGTCCTCTATACCGAAAAATGACCCCACATAGTCCTCCATACAGTATAATGGGCCCCACAAAGTCCTCTATACAAAATAAAAGCCCCACATAGTCCTCCATACAGTGTAATGGGCTCCACATAGTCCTCCACACAGTATTATAGCCCCATAGATTGCTCCATACTGTATTATGGCCCCATATATTGCTCCATACTGTATTATGGCCCCATAGATTGCTCTATTCAGTATAATGGCCCCATAGATTGCTCCATACTGCATAATGGCCCCATAGATTGCTCCATAACTATAATGGGCCCCACACATTGCTCCATAAGTATAATGGGCCCATAGATTGCTTCATGCTGCATAATGGCCCCATAGATTGCTCTATTCTGTAATGGCCCCATAGATTGCTGAATAATGCCCCCCTAGATTTTTCCATAAGTATAATGGGCCCCATAGATTGTTCCATACTGAAATGGTCCCATAGATTGCTCCATGCTGCATAATGGCCCCATAGATTGCTCCATGCTGCATAATGGCCCCATAGATTGCTCCATATTGTATAATAGCCCCTAGATTGCTCCATACTGTAATGGCCCCATAGATTGCTCCATACATTAATTGTCTCATAGATCGCTCCATCCAACATAATGGCCTCATAGATTGCTCCATGCTGCAAAATGGCCCCATAGATTGATCCATACTGTAATGGCCCCATAGATTTCTTCAAAGTGTATAATGGCCCCATAGATTGCTCCCTACTGTATAATGGTCCCCTAGATTGCTCCATATTATAATGGCCCCATATATTGCTCCATGCTGCATAATGGCCCCATAGATTGTTCCATACTGTAATGGCCCCATAGATTGCTCCATACTGTAATGGCCCCATAGATTGCTCCATGCTGCATAATGGCCCCACATGATGCTGCAAACTGTATATTGGCCTCATATGCAACTCCATACTGTATAATGGCCCCACATGATGCTGCATACTGTATAATGGCCCCATATATTGCTCCATACTGTATAATGGCTCCATAGATTGATCCATGCTGCATAATGGCCCCATATATTGCTCATACTGTATAATGGCCCCATAGATTGCTCCATACTATATAATGGCTCCATAGATTGCTCCATGCTGCATAATGGCCCCATATAGTGATCCATACTGTATAATGGCCCCATATATTGCCCCATACTGTATAATGGCTCCATAGATTGCTCCATGCTGCATAATGGCCCAATATATGTTCCTCCATGCTGCATAATGTCCCAATATATTGTTCCATACTGTGAAATGGCCCCATATATTGCTCCATGCTGCATAATGGCCCCATAGATTGCTCCATACTGTATAATGGCCCCATTGATTGTTCCATGCTGTAATGGCCCCATAGATTGTTCCATGCTGTAATGGCCACATAGATTGCTCCACACTGTATAATGGCCCCATAGATTGTTCCACGCTGCATAATGGCCCTATAGATTGCTCCATACTGTATAATGGCCCCATAGATTGCTCAATGCTGTAATGGCCCCATAGATTGCTCCATGCTGTAATGGCCCCATAGATTACCCCATACTGTATAATGGCCCCATAGATTGCTCCATATTGTATAATGGCCCTATAGATTGCTCCATACTGTATAATGGCCCCATAGATTGCTCCATGCTGTTAAACAGTATGGGGTAATCTATGGGGCCATTATACTTATGGAGCAATCTATGGGGCCTATACAGCATGGAGCAATCTATGGGGCCATTACAGTATGGTGCAATCTATGGGGCCATTATACAGTATGGAGCAATCTATGTGGCCATTATACAGTATGGGGTAATCTATGGGGCCATTATACTTATGGAGCAATTTATAGGGCCATTACAGCATGGAGCAATCTATGGGGCCATTACAGTACGGAGCAATCTATGGGGCCATTATACAGTATGGAGAAATCTATGGGGCCATTATAGAGTATGGGGTAATCTATGGGGCCATTAGACTTATGGAGCAATCTATAGGGCCATTACAGCATGGAGAAATCTATGTGGCCATTACAGCATTGAGCAATCTATGGGGCCATTATACAGTATGGAACAATCTATGGGGCCATAACAGTATGGAGCAATATATGAGGCCATTACAGCATGGAGCAATCTATGGGGCCATTATACAGTATGGGGTAATCTATGGGGCCATTACAGCATGGAGCAATCTATGGGACCATTACAGCATGGAGCAATCTATGGGGCCACTATACAGTATTGAGCAATCTATGGAGCTATTATACAGTATGGAGCAATATATGGGGCCATTATACAGTATGGAGCAATATATGGGGCCATTATACAGTATGGAGCACTATATGGGGCCATTATACAGTATGTAGCATCATGTGGGGCCATTATACAGTATGGAGTTATATATGGGGCCATTATAGAGTTTACAGCATCATGTGGGGTGATTATGCAGCATGGAGCTATCTATGGAGCCATTATACAGTATGGAGCAATCTATGGGGCTATTATGCAGCATGGAGCAATATATGGGGCCATTACAGTATGGAGCAATCTATGGGGTCATTACAGTATAGAACAATCTATGGGGCCATTATGCAGCATGGAGCAATATATGGGGCCATTATAGTATGGAGCAATCTAGGGGGCCATTATACAGTAGGGAGCAATCTATGTGGCTATTATACAGCATGGAGAAATCTATGGGGCCATTACAGGATGGAGAAATCTATGGGGTCATTATGCAGCATGGAGCAATCTATGAGGCCATTATGTTGCATGGAGCAATCTATGAGGCAATTGATGTATGGAGCAATCTATGGGGCCATTACAGTATGGAGCAATCTAGGGGCTATTATACAATATGGAGCAATCTATGGGGCCATTATGCAGCATGGAGCAATCTATGGGGCCATTATGCAGTATGAAGCAATCTATGGGGCCATTACAGCATGGAGCAATCTAGGGGCTATTATACAATGTGGAGCAATCTATGGGGCCATTATGCAGCATGGAGCATCTATGGGGCCATTATGCAGCATGGAGCAATATATGGGGCCATTATAGTATGGAGCAATCTAGGGGGCCATTATACAGTAGGGAGCAATCTATGTGGCTATTATACAGTATGAAGAAATCTATGGGGCCATTACAGTATGGAGCAATCTATGGGGTCATTATGCAGCATGGAGCAATCTATGAGGCCATTATGTTGCATGGAGCAATCTATGAGGCAATTGATGTATGGAGCTATCTATGGGGCCATTACAGTATGGAGCAATCTATGGGGCTATTATACAATATGGAGCAATCTATGGGGCCATTATGCAGCATGGAGCAATCTATGGGGCCATTATGCAGCATGGAGCAATCTATGGGACCATTTCAGTATGGAACAATCTATGGGGCCCATTATACTTATGGAGAATTCTAGGGGGGCATTATACAGCAAACTATGGGGCCATTACAGAATAGAGCAATCTATGGGGCCATTATGCAGCATGGAGCAATCTATGGGGCCATTATACTGTATGGAGCAATCTATGGGGCATAATACAGTATGGAGCAATCTATGGGGCCATAATACAGTATGGAGCAATCTATGGGGCCATAATACTGTGTGGAGGACTATATGGAGCCCATTACACTGTATGGAGGACTATGTGGGGCTATTATTCTGTATAGAGGACTTTGTGGGGCTCATTATTCTGTATGGAGGACTATGTGGGGTCATTTTTCTGTATAGAGGACAATGTAGGGCCCATTACACTGTATGGAGGACTTGGTGGTGCCCATAATTCTGTATGGATGACTATGTGGGGGCCATTATACTCTATGGAGAACTATGTGGGACCCAATATTCTGTATGAAGGACTATGTGGTGCCCACTATACTGTATGGACGACTATGTGGTGCCTAATTTACTGTATGGAGGACTATGTGGGGCCCATTATACAGTATGGTGGACTATGTGGGGCCCATAATTCTGTATGGAGGACTATGTAGGGACCATTATACTGTATGGAGGACTATGTGGGGTCAATAAATTTGTATGGAGGACTATGTGGGGCCCATTATACAGTAATGACTATGTGGGGCCATTATACTGTATGGAGGACTATGTGGTGCCCATTATATTGCATAGAGGACTATGTGGGGTCCATTATTCTGTATGGAGGACTATGTGGGGCCTATTATACTGCATGGAGGACTATGTGGGGCCATTATACTGTATGGAGGACTATATGGGACCATTATTCTGTATGGAAGACTACGTATGGCCATTATTACTGGAAGGAGCCCAGAATGGGGACATTTTTACTGGAAGGGGCCCAGGATGGGGACATTATTAAAGTGGACATAGACGGGGACAACATAGGAGCCTGGGATGGGGACACTAAATAAAGAGGACGAGGATCTGGGACCTTATTACATAAAGGGGTGACATAATTACTGTATGGGCCAATCAGGGAACATTATTACTGCTTTAACTTAATTTACTTTTGAGGATACTGTCTTCCATGGTGGGGGGTAACAAAAGGAGGGTCCTGTTACTGTACAGGGCGGTACTATGTCACTTTTTTTCTTCATTTGACGTAGTGTAGAAGTCAGGGAAAAAAGTGGGGAATGTGTTGTAGAAGTGATCAGCTATAGATAACCGTGTTATATTTTCAGCAGAGTCCTGGCTAGAAGAAGTGAGGGTGGTCTGCACTGGATGAAGAAGAAAAGCGAAGATGAAGGACTTCAACTACAGAAGTCACTGGTGAGTCAGTGTGTTATCTGTACACTGACACTATACACTATATACTATGTACAGAGCTCCTGTGTATAATTGCACTGTTGATCACTATATTACCTGTACACTGACACTATATACAGAGCGACTGTGCATAATGTCATTGGTGATCAATGTACTGTATGTACACTGATGCTATACACTGTATACTATATACAGAGCCTCTGTGTAATGATCAGTATTGTTGTATTTGGTCACTGTGTGGTGGTAATATGTGATCTGGTCATGGTGTGGTGATATTTGTTCCTTGTATTATTTGGTCACTATGTGGTGGTAATATGTGATCCGGTGATGGAGAGGCAGTATTTGTTCCTTATATGTGGTATTATTCAGTCACTCTGTGGTGATAATATGTGATCTGGTCATGGTGTGATGGTATTTATCCCTTGTTTCTGGTATTATCTGGTCACTGTGTGGTGATAATATGAAGTCTGGTCACGGTGTGGCGGTATTTGTTCCTTGTATGTGGTATTATTGATTTTAGTATAGTGGATTGTGTGTGTTGTGTATGGAGGTCACTTGTTTTCTCTGATATCAATAAGGGGAAGATTCTTGATTTCCTATAGAGGTTAAATACTTAGATGTTTAACCCCCCCCCCCTCCCCATCCTGTGATTATTACACAGTAGCAAATATGCACTTAGAGGTGTTCTACGGTGAAAACATGTAATCACCTAGCCTATGGCCACATTCACACTATCAGTCTTTGTAAGACAAAACCAGGAGTGGGTGATAAATGTAGAAGTGGTGACAGGGTTTCTATCATCTACTTTTCCTCTGATTGTTGCACTCCTGGTTTTGGCTTACAAATACTGAGATAAAATACTGACCAAATATTGAACGTGTGAACATGGCCTAAGGATAAGTGATAAGTTATTGATTGGTGGGGGTCTGACTGCTGGACCCAGTCGATCTGTAGAATGTGGAGATTTTATCTCCATTAGTATGGAGCATCATGTATGACTCAACCACTGATCCATTCATTCCCTTAGTGGCTGCACTTGGATTTTTCTGGAAGCTCCCAAAGAGGATGAATGAGGATAAAAGTGCCTTGTCAGGGATAAAAGTTCCCCATTCTTCTGATTTGTGCGGTTTCCAATGCTCTGATTCCACTGATCAATAAGTCATCACCTACCTAACCTATGGATCGGTGATAACATGTTTTCATCAAAGAACCCTTTAATGCAAACTACAGTAATTGTACATCACAGTCACCTTCAGTGCACACGTAGCGTTTTTCATGCATTTTCGCTGCGTTTTTTTGGCTCTGAAATGCATCAAAAACGCTTGGTAATCGATCTGACAGCTATTGCAATGGCAATCCTGATGTGCTGTGCACATGATGCGAAAATTTCCGCTCAGGATTGCCATTGCGTTTTAAAATGCAGCATGTCCATTGTATGCAGCATTCCCGCAGCGTTTCCCGCCCATTGACTTTAATTGAACCACAGCAAATCCGCAGGTATATTTATATCTGCATATTTGCTGCAGTTCAATTAAAGTTAATGGGCCGTGGAAACGCTGCGAGTGGTACCCGGGTCGGCTGGGGAGGACTACTACTCCCCTCATCCGACCGCCGCTCCCGCTGATAACAGCAAGAGCGGCAAGGGTGAGTGGAGCAGTAGTCTCCTCAACAGAGCCAGGACTGCGCGTGGTGGGAAAAAAAGTAAAAAAAACACTATACTCACCTGTCTGGCGCCCCTCGGTGTCCTCCTGGGCCTCGGTCCTCGCGATGTCATCCTCCCGGCGGCCGACGGTACACTGCTGGGAGCACACTTGCTCCCAGCAGTGTACATCGCTGCCCTGCAGAATGAAGAATGTTCCCACAAGTACTGATGCTGAGGTCACCGGAGCTGATCAGCTGGTTTTCAGCTGATGAACCCCAGTGACCTCACTACTGCAAAAGCATGTACACTGACAGGAGACACTCCTGTCAGTATACATTGCTGTCTTCTGCAGCGGTGACATCAGTGAATGCTGATGTCACTGCTGTAGAAGTTACCCGGATCGCCGAGGGACAATCGTGACTGCGGTAATTGTGGACTACGTCGTGGCGGCAGACAGGTGAAGGATATAGTTGTTTTACTTTTTTACCGAAGATCGAGGGAGTTCGGGGACTGAGCGCACAATAATTTATTTTAAAAAGTATGTGTATGTGTTTTTTATTTCATTCAAATACTTTATTCTGGCCGTGTCTTTATTGGAAAAGCGGCGACAACTTTACTTACATGGTTAGTAATGGGGGCGTCTTATAGATGCCCTCCATCACTAATCTGGGCTTCACGTCAGCCGCCAATAAAAGGCTGATGTGAACCCCAACCCTATTACCCCATTCGCCACCGCTACACGGCAGTTGGAAGAGCGGAGGTTAAGCGCCAGAACTGGCGCATCTTATGGATGCACCATATCTGGGACTGCTGAGGGGTGATATTATTAGTCGTGGAGGGGGGTAGTATTCATGGCCCCTTCCCTGGCTATTAATATCAGCCTGCAGCTGTCTGTTTATCCTTTTCTGGTTAGAGTTTATAGGGGGACCCTGCGTCAATTTTTTTCTGGGGTCCCCCTGTAATCTATCCAGTAAAGGCTAAACAAACAGCAGTGGGCTGATATTAATAGCCAGAGAACATTGTTGGCTAATGGCCCCTTTCCCGGCTACTAATGTCAGCCCCCAGCAGTCAGCTTTCCCTCTGCTGGTTATAAAAATGACGCAGGAGCCCACAGCATTTTTTTTTACATTTGTGCCCACGATCCGGATGTAACTGTGCTCTGGACGCATATTTTTGATGCGTTCAAAACGTGGCATTTTATTGAACGCAGGTAAATCCACATGTGTTCACTGAACCATGCGTATTTACCGCATTCAATACATTCTAGTGGTCAAATTTCTTTTGTGGAGACTGGGGAATTTGACATGCTGCGGTCCTGAAAGACGTGCTGCATGTCAGTATTCACGGGTGATTTGCAGACTTTGATGCATGCATAGTGGACATGGGATTTCTAGAGATCCCATCCACTATGCTGTAACATCTGGAAACTGCAGGTTTGATGCTGTATAAACACGCAGCTTCAAACCTGCAGCGGCTCCTGACCGTGGCCACGTACACAAACTCACCCGCAGCATGTCAATTTCTGCAGCGGACACGCTAGTCGCTGCTGCAAATTTTGACCGATTGAAGTGTCATTATATGCGGTGGATTCACAAGTACCGACAGCAAAAGTGCAGCATTAGAACATTGCATTTTGGATGCAACAAATATACGCTGCATCCAAAGCGCTGCTTGTTGCTGTTTGTGAGGACGTAGTGGCTAGCGAAACAGCTGTGAGTCGCTATTAATGGCCAGTGAACATGTTTGCAAATGGCACCTTCCCATGCTAAGAATAGCAGCTCACAACTGCCACATAAAATACGTGAATAGAAAAGCTAATGGAGATTGGATTAATAGGATCAGCTGACACCTAGCTCTTTTGTTTGGTGATGACAATGTGTCAATCAGACCTTTTCATGACCAAACCTAATTTAAGTAAAGTAAGGAGTTAAATAAACACACAGACACAGAGCAAACACTTTATTTGAAATACAACAGACACATTCTTTAATCATTTAAATTAACCAACATACTCACCCCAGTTCTGACAGTAATCCAAGGGTTTAAGCAATGTCCCACCAAATAACTTTATTTAGCTCCAAAAAGCATTCATTGATGTACAAAAACGCTTCAAAAACCGCATAAAAAAATGCATCAAAAATGCGTCAAAAACGCACTGCATTTTTCCCACCAAGGAACGCTCGTGAAATTTCTGCTTCAAATCCTGATCGTGCGCACATAGACTTAGGGTGCAGTCAGACGGCCGTATAAATTTCTGGGTCACTTGATACTCCGCCCAGGCTCCACCCCAGTTCCGCCTCCACCCCTCGAACCTTCCATAGTCCCACCACCCACTCTTGGAAAAACTCCACTTCTGTACCACATCTTTACCAATCACACATTAAGGCTATGTGTGTACGTTCAGGATTTGAATGCAGAAATTTCTGCAGCATTTCTGCATCTCTTCACAGGAAAAACGCTGCAGAAAAAACGTGTGTTATGCGACGATTTTAACTTGTTTTTTTATGCGTTTTTAATGCGTTTTTGGATGCGTTTTTTGACATAAATGAATGCTTTTTGGAGCTAAATAAAGATATTTGAAAAAAGAAACGTGGGACATTGCTTCAACCCTTGGATTACTGTCAGACCTGGGGTGAGTATATTGGTTAATTTAAATGATTAAAGAATATGTCTGTTATATTTCAAATAAAGTGTTTACTCTGTGTGTGTTTATTTAACTCTTTACTTTACTTTAATTTGCTTTTAGTAATGAAAGGCTCTGATTGACACCATGTCATCACCAAACAAAAGGGCTAGGTGTCAGCTAATCCCATACACTCAATCTCATTAGCATTTCCATTCAAGTCATTCCTGGGGCAGCTGAGAGCTGCTATTTTTAGCCTGGGAAGGTGCCATTAGGCAAACATTTTCCCTGCTATTAATAACAGCTCATAGCTGTTTTGTTAGCCGCTACATCCTCACGAACAGCAATAAGCAGCGCTTTGGATGCAGCGTATTTTCACTGCGTACAAAACGCTGTGTTCTAATTCCGCACTTTTGTTGTCAATACAGGCGAATTGACCGCATATAATGACACTTCAATTGTTCAAAATTCGCAGCGGAGACTAGCGTGTCCGATACAGAAATTGACATGCAGCAGGGTGAGTTTGGGTACGTGGCAACGGTCAGGAGAGGCAGGTTTGAAGCTGCGTGTTTATGCAGTGTCAAACCCACAGCGTCCAGATATTACAATATTTTGGATGGGATCTCTAGAAATCCCAAGTCCACTATGCGTGCATCTGAGGCTGCGGATCACACATAGACACTGACATGCCGCTTGTCTTTTAGGACCGCTGCAAGTCAAATTCTCTTGCAGAGTCGCTAGTCTCCGCAACAGAAATTTGACCACTAGAATGCATTGAATACGGCAAATTTGCATGGGTAAGTGAACACATGTAAATTAACCTGCGCTAAATAGAAAGCAGCATTTTGGACGCAGCAAAAATATGCTGCATCCAAAGCGCTGCTAAATCCAGATTGTGGGGACATAGCGTTAAAAAAAAAATGCTGTGGGCTCCTGCGTCATTTTAATACCAGCAGAGGGAAAGTCGACCGCTGGGGGCTGATATTAGTAGCCATTAGCCAAAAATGTTCCCTGGCTATTAATAACAGCTCGCAGCTGTTTGCTTAGCCTTTACTGGCTAGATTACAGGGGGACCCCAGAAAAAAATTGACATAGGGTCCCCCAGAAAAAGCTAAGCAGATAGCTGTGGGCTGATATTAATAACCAGGGAAGGGCCATGGATAATAGCCCCCTCCGCGGCTAATATTATAAGATGCACCAAATCTGGCGCTTGGCCTCCGTTCTTCCCACTGCCGTGTAGCGGTGAGGAGTGTGGTAATGGGGTAATACCACCTTTATTGGTGGCTGACATGAATCTCAGGTTAGTAACCCCGTAGTAAAGTTTTCGACGCTTTTTCAATAAAGTACACGGCCAGAATAAAGTATTTTATTGAAATAAAATTACACATGGTCTTAATAATTTTTTTATTATTCTCTCAATCCCCGACGCCCTCGTCTCCTGAAAAAAACACAAATAAAAAACAACCATATCCCTCACCTGTCCACTGTCACAACGTAATCCAGATTGTCCCTCGGCGATCCAGGTCACTTCTACAGCAGTCACATCAATCACCGATGTGACTGCTGTAAAAGACAGCACTGTACACTGACAGGAGTGTAAAATCACTCCTGTTAGTGTACATTGCTTTGCTGCAGGCTGAGGTCAGGTGAGTTTATCAGCTGAAGATCAGCTGATCAGCTCTGATGACCTCATACTGCAACAGTACTGCGTGGGAACATTCGTGAGAATGTTCCTAAACAGCACTAGTGCTGTAAAGTGAGATCCCGGAGCTCTCAGCTGATCTTCAGCTGATGAACTCGCGTGACCTCAGCTGGCAGCAGCGATGTACACTGCTGGGAGCGAGCGTGCTCCTGTCAGTGTACCGCCGGCCTCCGAGATGATCGCGTCGCCGGGGGACATCAGGAGGACGCCGGACAGGTGAGGATAAAAGGATTTTTTTCATTTTAAATAGATTTTTGCTTTTTTTTTTTTTTTTTTGTTATCAGCGGGAGCGGCGGTTGGATGATGGGAGAAGTAGTCTTCTTCCCCGGCCCAGGTACCATTCTTTGAGCGTTTTTGCGCTGCAGAAATGCTACAAAGAATGGACATGCTGCAGATTTTAATGCAATGACAATCCTGCGCAGAAAATTCCGTATCATGTGCACAGCACATCAGGATTGTCATTGCGTTAGCAGGCAGACGGATTACCTAGCGTTTTTGGTCCATTTCCACACAGAAAAAACGCAGCAATGACGCATCAAAAACGCTCAGTGTGCACTTAACCTTAGGCTATGTTCCCACATGTTGTGTTTTTTTTCAGTCAGAAATCTGCAGCAAAACTAATCTCTGGCAGGAAATCAGCTGTGTCAAATCTGCAGGTTTTGCTGCATTTTTTGATGCATTTTTCTCATTGTCCTTCTGTCTCTATTTATGCATGTACATAAAGTTCTGTGAAAAAAAAGAACCCCATTCTATTTTGCCATCAAAAATACTGAAAAAATTTACCTGCATTTTTTCACCACCCATTACTTCCTATGGTTGAAAAAATGCTAAAAGAAGTGACATGCTCTATTTTCCAAGAACACAACCAAGGCACAAAATATGCAGCCAAAAAAGCGCACAAAATGTGGGAACAGAGAATTCTGGTTTCTCATAGACTTTGCTGGTACTGCAAAATGCACCTGAAAATTTGCATAAAAATCTGCAGCAAAATATGGTGAAAAATACAACGTGTGGGAACATAGCCTAACAGTTTCCATATCATATACATAGCCAGCAGCTTTTCTTTTGGCCAAAAGCTGGTCGTTTCTCCATTCTGCCCCCATGTCTCCATTCTGCCCCCATGTCGTCTCTCCATACTGCCCCTGTCTTTCCCATTCTGCCCTTATGTCATCTCCCATTCTGCCCCCATGTCATCTCCCATTCTGTCCCCATGTCATCTCCCATTCAGCCCGCATGTCATCTCCCATTCTGTCCCCATGTCACCTTCCATTTTGTCCCATGTCTCTCCATTCTGCCCCTATGTCGTCTCTCCATTCTGCCCCTGTCTTTCCCATTCTGCCCTTATGTCATCTCCCATTCTGCCCCCATGTCATCTCCCATTCTGCCCCCTTGTCATCTCCCATTCTGCCCCCATGTCATCTCCCATTCTGCCCCCATGTCACCTCCCATTTTGTCCCCATGTCTCTCCATTCTGCCCCCATGTCATCTCCCATTCTGCCCCCATGTCATCTCCCATTCTGCCCCCATGTCACTTCCCATTTTGTCCCCATGTCTCTCCATTCTGCTCCCATGTCGTCTTTCCCATTCTGCCCTTATGTCATCTCCCATTCTGCCCCCATGTCATCTCCCATTCTGCCCCCATGTCATCTCCCATTCTGCCCCCATGTCACCTCCCATTTTGTCCCCATGTCACTCCATTCTGCCCCCATGTCATCTCCCATTCCGCCCTCATAGTGCGACTTTACAAAAAAGTTTCTCCTTACCTGGCTGCCGTTCCAGCGGCGACTCTCCTTCGTCTATCTGAGGCGCAGACGCCAGCCAGTCACAGGCCAGCAGTGATGTTATACGCTGGCGATGTGCGCGCTGACGTCAGCTGCCGGCCTGTGATGCCAGCGTCATTATCATGTACCCCAAATGTCAGCATCATTATTCTGTGCTCAGAGTGCCAGCGTCATCCAGTATCTTGAGTGCCAGTGTCATTATCCTGTGCCCAGAGTGCCAGTGTCATTATCCTGTGCCCAGAGTGCCAGCATCATTATCCTGTACCCAGAGTGCCAGCGTCATTATCCTGTACCCAGAGTGCCAGCGTCATTATCCTGCGTCCAGAGTGCCAGCATCATTATCCTGCGTCCAGAGTGCCAGCGTTATTATCCTGTACCCAGAGTGCCAGCGTCATTATCCTGTACCCCAAATGCCAGCGTCATTATCCTGTGCCCAGAGTGCCAGCGTCATCCAGTATCTTGAGTGCCAGCGTCATTATCCTGTGCCCTGAGTGCCAGCATCATTATCCTGTGCCCAGAGTGCCAGCGTCATTATCCTGTGCCCAGAGTGCCAGCGTCATTATCCTGTACCCAGAGTGCCAGCGTCATTATCCTGTACCCCAAATGCCAGCGTCATTATCCTGTGCCCAGAGTGCCAGCGTCATTATCCTGTGCCCATAGTGCCAGCAACATTATCCTGCGTCTAGAGTGCCAGCATCATTATCTTGTACCCCTAGTGTCAGTGTCATCCTGTACCAAGAGTGCCAGTGTCATTATTCTAGGCTATATGTGATTACACTACAGGGGGGCTCTATATGTGATTACATTACGGGGGGGGGCTCTATATGTGATTACACTACAGGGGGGCATATATATGTGATGTGGGTCTTGCTACAGGATAATGACCCAAAACACACAGCTAAAACACCCAAGAATGGCTAAGAGCAAAACACTGGACAATTCTGAAGTGGCCTTCTATGAGCCCTGACCTAAATCCTATTGAGCATCTTTGGAAAGAGCTGAAACATGCCGTCTGGAAAAGGCTACCTTCACACACGAGACAACTGGAGCAGTTTGCTCATTACAGGAATCGTTTGATTGCAGTGATTGCCTCAAAAGGTTGTTCAATAAAATATTAGGTTAAGAGTACCATCATTTCTGTCCAGGCCTATTTCATGAGTTTAATTTTTTTTTAAATTCTGTGGAAGCAGAGTTTAAAAGCAATGTCTGACTTTCATTTGTCCATGTTCATAGATTTTTAATTTATTATTACTTTTGTCAGATTCAAGTTATTTCTGTGACCATTGTGGGTTTTTCTTTCATTAAACGAGGGGTACCAACAATTTTGACCAGGTGTGTATGTGATTACATTATGGGGGGCTCTATATGTGATTACATTATGGGGGCTCTATACAGTATGTGATTACATTACAGGGGCTCTATATGTGATTATGACGCGCCCCCTGGGCCTGTGCTGCTGCTGCTGTGCAGGGGGAATACCCGGAGCCGGATCGCTGGGGGTTGTAGTTCTCCGTGGCGGTGACCCGGTCCGTGCCCAGGGTAGTCAAACCAGTGGCAGTCTACTTGTATTGGAATAAGTGTCCGACTACGCCACCCGTGGATTGCGGTCAGTGGGGACCGCCGCTGCACTGCAGACCGCTGAGGCTGATGTTGTTTGTGCAGCTGAGTATGGGATGACTCCCCACGGGAGGAGTATTGCCTCAGGGCAGCTAGTGTGGATAATGATGGGAGTGATGGTGCGAGTGTCCCAGTACTGATGGTGCTGGTGCGGCGATGAAACACATAGACTTGTGGTGCAGTTTCCAAAGCTTTACTCACTGTTGTTGTTCAGATCACTTCGGCCAGCAGTGACCGCCCGAGCCGTGCTGCGTCCACCAGGTGAGGGACTCGGTCAACTCCCGGGCAATTCCAGAGTGCGGTTCAGAGCTCCCCTCTCTTCCTTTCTACTGGCCGTCCTCATCAGTGACCCACCTTTGTCCAGCTTCCTCGGGCCTTCTGTTGGTGAAACCTCTCTCCGGTTTCCCTGACCCTATGCGGTATGCCTTTCTGGTGGATGTAATGAGGGGTCGCACCAAGATGTGGCGACAACCTCCGGTTTTGGCTGAGGATTAGTCGCCTCCACCAATTCGGGTTCCGGTACCCTGCTCTGCCAACCCTTCACCCAGTATCTCCTCTGGGAATATGGGGTTCCTTCTGCCTTCGTGTCTCTGGGCCTTTCTCTGTGTTCCTCGCCTCCTTTCTCTTTCTGTTTCAGTTCCTTTCTTACTCTCCTTGCTGTTCCTTCTCTTCTCTCCCTCTCTGCTGTCTCAGGCCTCTACTCCAGGCCTGGCTCTGGAGCTGGGCCCAGACTGAGCCACAGCTCCCTGTCAGCCCTCTCTGGCTGAGCTCCTCTCTGAACTGAACTGAACCGGACTGAACCCTGTTCTATGATGGTGCCCACCTTATATACCTTCCTCTATGTGTGAGCCCAGGTGACTAGCAACCAATGGGCTCCTACCTATGCCCAGAAACCCACCCCTATCTGCTCCTACACCACTGGGTTTTCCTCCCCCTCCCCACTCCAGCCAGGAACAGAAGCTGTCGTGCCTGCACTATGTCTAGTGGGAGCACCGTTGGTCTGTTCCTCGGAAATGGGGTGTGTGTGGTGCATGCAGCCTACTGAGCCCCGGTCCACACTCCATCCTTACCCGGGAGTGGAATATCACACCTCTGGACTGAGGTGCAATACCCCTGTAGCAGCCGAGCCCTCGGGGTGCTACATTCCCCCCTGGTAAATCACAGCACGTTCTCGGGCTGGAAAAGAGCAAAGACAATTTAAAACATACAAATTTTTAAAGTGCACTCATATATAAGACATTAACTTTTCACTCATCCCTTTATGGGAGGTACTCTTCTCTCTTTAACGTTACTGGTATAAAACATTTTTATAAGACATTCTACTAATGCCACCGGAACTCTTTTGTAAAACACTATATAAAACTTTTGGCATTACTATTTTAGCAGCATATTAAACTTTCCATTATAAGACATTTTCAAATAAAACATTTTCAAAACATATTCTTGAGCCCTGGCCGCTGTGCAACTTGCGACCAGGTAAAGGTGCAACAGTCCATTTTAATCCACCTTGAGGTAGACGTTGCGGTTCTTGTATAAAACCAGTAGGGGGCGCTTTAAGAAGCGCAACTATGTACAAGGGTATGGCCGCTCTCAGTCCTCGGCCAGTGGGGATAAGGGAGTGGCTGCTCACAGTCCTCAGCCTGGTAATTTAGGAAGGGGCACACAAGTAACAGTTCTTGTACCCTGACGGGTAACTATATACAGTTCCATTTTACCGTTTACTGGTAACGGTGTCCTCCTGATGCTTCTTCCTTGTACTCTTCAGACCCGTCCGGATCCTCAGGGTAGTCCATGTCTGGGCGGTACCGCAGCTCCTCCTCAGTTAGACGGTGGACATGGAGAGCATACAGTCCCTTTGCGCCCTTGTGCCGGGTGTAGGTGACCACGTCGCCGGGGTACAGGTCACGTCCGTGATGTCCCTCTGGCAGGTGGCTTTCAACGTCTCTTCTAGTGACGAAGACGTCGGTGTCAGCCTCCGGGTCTCTGATGAAGCCCCAGCCATGCTCCAGCTGGAACTTGACTACGGTCCCGGTGGCTCTGGGACCGCGGATGGCGTGGGTGTCTTGTCGGGCCCTGAACTTCTGCTCCGCGGTCCTGGCCTGGAGTCGCTGCTCCCTGATGCGCCTCTGCCGCCGCTCTCTCTCATACGTAGCTAGCTGCTGACGGCAGCACTCCAGGCGCTGGGCTTCTTCTGCCCGGGTCTCCTGGGTGAAGCCCATGAGGTTCTCGCCAGTGGGGTCCCATGCAAACTGGGCATCCTCCGGCAGGGGTGGAGCGATGTTGGCGGGCTCCGGGGCCGGGATCAAAGGCTCACTCAGGGGTCGCTCTTTCCGGAGACGGGGGTTGGCGAACTCCGGCGGCCATTCAAAGGGTAGCCCGTCCGGGCTGGTATATTGGGCATACAGGTCCGCGCCCAAGGGTGGCACTATGGGCTTCGGACGGGTGGCAGCGCCCGGGGGCACTCGGCCTTGCGACCAGGCCGGCGGTCGCTTGTCGGTCGTGCCCGGGGGTGGCACCGCCAAGGTAGGGGGCGCTGGTGAGGCAGCGGCGCCCGGGTGTGCTGGGCCTTGCGTCCTGGCCTGTGACGTTTCACGCTGTACGGCGCCAGGGTTCAGAGGGCACAGCGCGGGGCGGGGCGTGACGATGGTGCTTGCTGCCTGAGGCCTAGCTGGTGGCGGTGGAGGCGTGGTGTCAGGTACGGTCCCCGGGGCTTCGGGTCCCGCAACGGAGGGTGAGGGCAGGCTGGTGTTCCCCGGGCTTGGGGTGGTGGCATCCCCATTACTTGCCTCAGTCTCCGTGGACTCCTCCGCGGCGTCATCTGCAGCTGCCGGTCCCTCTTCTCCGCGCCCAGCAGTCAGCGCGTTGTCCGGTCCCGGCGGAGTCCTCTGCTGGTCACCTCCGTGCTGCTGGTCCATCTCCTCTCTCCACCCGGCAAACACATCCCGCTGCGCCCGGACCATTCTCCTGTTCAGATCTTCCAGCGCTGCGCGTGCACGGTCCGGATCTCTAGGCAGCTGGGCCAGCAGTTCCGTCAGGCTGCAGGGTGGTTCAGCTTGCAGCAGGCTGCGGGCCAGGGTGCTGGTGGAGTTTTCTGCTCCCTCCATCTCCGGGTGCAGCAGGTCCAGATTGATCCAGGCCGCACCCAGCCCCTCAGTTTTCTTTCCTATCCGCCCCCATGGGGGTTGGTCTTGGGGGCATCTGCTGACAATCACCTTCAGGGGCAGCCCCCCCACGTTGATGGACATCTCCATTGCTGCATTCATGGCTGGTGGGGGCGGGCTCCTTCTTTGGCGCCACTCTGGGACCTGGCCCACGATGGGAGGCGGCTTCCTGCTGTCCTTTGGTGCGCACATAATGGCGTCCGCTCTGCCAGGGTGGGAAAAAACGGATGAAGATGGCGGGAAACGGTCCAAAATGGCGTCTGATGGCGGGAATCGGCTCCGGATGGCGGGAAACGACTCCGGACAGCGGGAAACTTCTGGAAATGGGGGGAGACTTCTTTTTAAGGTACATGTGCAATTTTCTTCAGGCACGCAATACCCGTTTGTGGCGGGTTGGTAATGATCCTGCCGACTGCGCCAAAGTTGACGCGCCCCCTGGGCCTGTGCTGCTGCTGCTGTGCAGGGGGAATACCCGGAGCCGGATCGCTGTGGGTTGTAGTTCTCCGTGGCGGTGACCCGGTCCGTGCCCAGGGTGGTCAAACCAGTGGCAGTCTACTTGTATTGGAATAAGTGTCCGACTACGCCACCCGTGGATTGCGGTCAGTGGGGACCGCCGCTGCACTGCAGACCGCTGAGGCTGATGTTGTTTGTGCAGCTGAGTATGGGATGACTCCCCACGGGAGGAGTATTGCCTCAGGGCAGCTAGTGTGGATAATGATGGGAGTGATGGTGCGAGTGTCCCAGTACTGATGGTGCTGGTGCGGCGATGAAACACATAGACTTGTGGTGCAGTTTCCAAAGCTTTACTCACTGTTGTTGTTCAGATCACTTCGGCCAGCAGTGACCGCCCGAGCCGTGCTGCGTCCACCAGGTGAGGGACTCGGTCAACTCCCGGGCAATTCCAGAGTGCGGTTCAGAGCTCCCCTCTCTTCCTTTCTACTGGCCGTCCTCATCAGTGACCCACCTTTGTCCAGCTTCCTCGGGCCTTCTGTTGGTGAAACCTCTCTCCGGTTTCCCTGACCCTATGCGGTATGCCTTTCTGGTGGATGTAATGAGGGGTCGCACCAAGATGTGGTGACAACCTCCGGTTTTGGCTGAGGATTAGTCGCCTCCACCAATTCGGGTTCCGGTACCCTGCTCTGCCAACCCTTCACCCAGTATCTCCTCTGGGAATATGGGGTTCCCTCTGCCTTCGTGTCTCTGGGCCTTTCTCTGTGTTCCTCGCCTCCTTTCTCTTTCTGTTTCAGTTCCTTTCTTACTCTCCTTGCTGTTCCTTCTCTTCTCTCCCTCTCTGCTGTCTCAGGCCTCTACTCCAGGCCTGGCTCTGGAGCTGGGCCCAGACTGAGCCACAGCTCCCTGTCAGCCCTCTCTGGCTGAGCTCCTCTCTGAACTGAACTGAACCGGACTGAACCCTGTTCTATGATGGTGCCCACCTTATATACCTTCCTCTATGTGTGAGCCCAGGTGACTAGCAACCAATGGGCTCCTACCTATGCCCAGAAACCCACCCCTATCTGCTCCTACACCACTGGGTTTTCCTCCCCCTCCCCACTCCAGCCAGGAACAGAAGCTGTCGTGCCTGCACTCTGTCTAGTGGGAGCACCGTTGGTCTGTTTCTCGGAAATGGGGTGTGTGTGGTGCATGCAGCCTACTGAGCCCCGGTCCACACTCCATCCTTACCCGGGAGTGGAATATCACACCTCTGGACTGAGGTGCATTACCCCTGTAGCAGCCGAGCCCTCGGGGTGCTACAATTACATTACGAGGGGATCTCTATGTGATTACATTACAGCACGGTTGGTGGTTAGCACTGCAGCCTTGACGCGCTGGGGTCTTGGGTTCCAATCCCACCAAGGACAACATCTGCAAGGAGTTTGAATGTTCTCCCCGTGTTTGTGTGGGTTTCCCCCCAGTTGTCCGGCTTTCTCCCACACTCCAAAGACACATTAATAGGAAATTTAGATTGTGAGTCCCAATGGGGACAGTGCTCATAATGTCTGTAAAGAATGAGTAAAATAAATAAATGATAAATAAATTACAGGGGGCATCTGCCGCACCCCCTGGGCCGTGGGGTACTTGGTAGCCAGGCCGGTCGATGCTGGGTGATGTCACGGTGGCAGTGACCCGGTCCGTGACCCAAGGCGGTCAATTAAAGGGAAAGTAAAAGGGGAATAAAGTTTTTAGAGATAATGTTCGTGACACCACCTGTCACATGCGGCTATATGGGGCCGCTGCTGCGGTGCAGATCCACTGGAGCTGGTGGTGACGCAGCAGAGTTGGTTCAGCTCTCCACAGGCAGAGCTAAGCTCCAGGGCGGTATATGTAGAATTGTGGAGGTAGATGTTGTTGGTGCTGTGTAATGCAGGTGATGGCGCAGATAATGACCAGTCCACAGCTTAATGGCGGTTTTCTCTTATCTTTTCTTGCGGTTTTTTAAGCCAACCGGGGCACGGGTACTAGCTGGTAGTAGAGGTCCGGGCGGCCTGGAAGCAAGTTGTGGATCCACCTCGCCAGGTGGAGTTGTAGGCCTTCCCTCTACGCTATTCTCTTTGGCCCTGCTGCTTGAAGCTTTGCTGCGGCCCTCGTCCCTGAGTAAAGCGTCTTTTTCCTCACCTGTATGGCAGGCAGCTCGGGCCTTCCTTAAGTGTCGCTCCCACGTGGCTGGGCCCTATGGTGCTGCTGGGCCGCCGGGTGTCTGGTGGGGCTAGGAGACCTGCAGTCTCCTGCCCTCCGCATTCAGCTGCTGGGCCTTCAGTGCCCCACAACCACGGACTCCGGTGTCCGGTTCACTTGCGCTTCCCTCTGGGGCGAGCTTATTCACAGCTCCCTTTCACAGGTCCTTCCTCGTCGTCCTCCTGTCTCCAACTCCTTTCAACTCACTCTTACTAACCCCGCCTCCAAATTCCAGTGTAAAGGGGAGGGGCTCCCCTTTCTGGTCTGGAGCCAGGAAAGTGTTGTATGCATAGGCGGATTATAATGAGGGCAATCCGGGCGACCGCCCGGGGCCCCGAGCCTCCAGAGGTGTCTAATGCCGGATTGCCCTCATTATATGTGCGGGCCGCCGCGGCACATACCGGTGGCAGTGGCGGGAGGGGGGGCCCCGTACCGCTCCCCCAGCAGCGGGCGCCGCTACTTCTTCATCGGCCGGGCCAGCACTGCAGCAGTTAACTTCCCTGTGCTGGCCCGGCCGCGTCACTGCTAGGAGACATGGCCCTGTGCGCGCCCGTGTCTCCTAGCTGTGACGTCACGCAGTGCGCACCGGGCCTGCTCTGCTGCACCGAAGAGCCTGAGGACTGGAGCCGAGCTTGGGGATGGTGAGTGTGTATGTGTGTGTGTGTATGTGTATGTATGTATGTGTATGTATGTGTGTGTGTATGTGTGTGTGTGTATGTGTATGTGTGTGTGTGTGTATGTGTGTGTGTGTGTGTGTATGTGTGTGTGTGTGTGTGTGTGTGTGTATGTGTGTGTGTGTGTGTGTGTATGTGGGCAGATGTCATTGTGTGATGTCTGTTTGTGTGTGTATGTCTGTGTGTGTGTGTGGGCAGATGTCATTGTGTGATGTCTGTGTGTGTGTGTGTCTGTGTGTGTGTGTATGTGTGTGTGTGTATATGTGTGTGTGTGTGTGTGTGTGTGGGCAGATGTCATTGTGTGATGTCTGTTTGTGTGATGTCTGTGTGTGTGTGTGTGTGTGTGTGGGCAGATGTCATTGTGTGATGTCTGTTTGTATGTGTGTGTGGGGGGGGCAGATGTCATTGTGTGATGTCTGTTTGTGTGTGTGTGGGCAGATGTCATTGTGTGATTTCTGTTTGTGTGTGTGTGTGTGTGTGTGTGTGTGTGTGTGGGCAGATGTCATTGTGTGATGTCTGTGTGTGTGTGTGGGCAGATGTCATTGTGTGATGTCTGTCTGTGTGTGTGTGGGGGGGGCAGATGTCATTGTGTGATGTCTGTTTGTGTGTGTGTGTGTGTGTGTGGGCAGATGTCATTGTGTGATGTCTGTTTGTGTGTGTGTATGTCTGTGTGTGTGTGGGCAGATGTCATTGTGTGATGTCTGTTTGTATGTGTGTGTGTGTGTGGGCAGATGTCATTGTGTGATGTCTGTTTGTGTGTGTGTGTGGGCAGATGTCATTGTGTGATGTCTGTGTGTGTGTGTGTGGGGGGGCAGATGTCATTGTGTGATGTCTGTTTGTATGTGTGTGGGGGGGGGCAGATATCATTGTGTGATGTCTGTTTGTGTGTGTGTGGGCAGATATGATTGTGTGATGTCTGTTTATATGTATTTTTGTGTTTCAAATGTGTTTATGCGTGTATGTATATGTCTGTATATGTTTGTGTGTGTGCGTGACTGCGTGCGGCCACCTGCTGAGTATAGTTGGCGCCGTGCGGCCTCCTGCTGCATCTGGGGGGGGCGCCGTGCGGCCCCCCGCTGTGTATAGATGGCTACGTGCGGACCCCGCTGTGTATAGATGGCTACGTGCGCCCCCCCGCTGTGTATAGATGGCTACGTGCGGCCCCCCTCTGTGTATAGATGGCGCCGTGCGGCCCCCCACCGTGTATTGATGATGCCGTGCGGCCCCCTGCTGTGTAGAGATGGCGCCGTGCGGCTCCCCGCTGTGTATAGATGGCTACGTGCGGCCTCCCGCTGAGTATAGATGGCGCTGTGCGGCCTCCTGCTGTCTCTGGGGGGGCGCCGTGCGGCCTCCCGCTGTGTATAGATGGCTACGTGCGGCCTCCCGCTGAGTATAGATGGCGCTGTGCGGCCTCCTGCTGTCTCTGGGGGGGGGCGCCATGCGGCCTCCCGCTGTGTATAGATGGCTACGTGCGGCCTCCCGCTTAGTATAGATGGTGCTGTGCGGCCTCCTGCTGTCTCTGGGGGGGGCGCCATGCGGCCTCCCGCTGTGTATAGATGGCTACGTGCGGCCTCCCGCTGAGTATAGATGGCGCTGTGCGGCCTCCTGCTGTCTCTGGGGGGGGGCGCTGTGCAGCATCTATACTCAGCAGAAGGCCGCACGTAGCCATCTATACACGTATACTCAGCAGGAGGCCGCACGTAGCCATCTATACGGTGCCATCTATACACAGCGGGAGGCTGCACATAGCCATCTATACACAGCGGGAGGCCGCACGTAGCCATTTATACACAGCAGGAGGCTGCACGGCGCCATCTATACACAGCGGGAGGCCGCACGGCGCCATCTATACACAGCGGGAGGCCGCACGGCGCCATCTATACACCGCGGGAGTCTCAGTGCTTTGCAAGAGCAGTCAATAAATTCTGCTTGACTAATTCTGAGCACCATAAAGTCTGGTTCGCTTCTAACCTGCTGTCTTCATTTTCAGCTTGCTGAATTGTAACTCATTTACTGTCATTCGAGACGATGCCTTTGCTGGTCTCTTTCACCTTGAATAGCTGTAAGTGCTCCACTTAATGTCATATTTTTGATTCTGTTCTTCTTCATCTTATGGCATGTGCAATTGTATGAGCAAGTATTCATATGAATTTATGACCTACTTAAACCTTCGAGGACCTTAAATTTTATTCAATCAAATTTTTTTCCAGTTTAAAACTATGGGACATATATGTGCCTTGGTCCTCAAAGGGTTTTTAAAGGGGCTGCAAACATAAATACAAAAAAAATAATTCAATTAGTGCTTTTTGTGTTCATTTAATTTTTATTTAAAGTCCATTTTTTTTATATACCTTGAAATTAAGCCCTACCCCATGGAATGAAGCCCTACCTACATGACATCTGAGAGCTACATGGATCCCGCTTGTGAGGTGCCTGTCCGTCACTGCTATTCAGTTTTAGGGTCCACTCACTAAGCCATATATTCTCTCATGCAAGAGAATAGGGCCAATTATGCTAATGACACTCGGCTCAAACTCTGTCAGAGCTTCAACTGAGTGTGATCCGATTCTCTCGCAGCACAGATATGGAGAAGATGGAGAACTTACTTTCTCCATCTTCTCCATAGTCTCTGTGAGTGTTCATCGGACTGCACTTGGATGACATCCGTGTGCAGTCCAATGTTTTACGTGCACCCATAGACTTGTATGGGTGCACATGGTCCGAATATCGAATGAGATTATTTTCTCATGCCGATAATCGCAGATCTGCACTGTCCCATAGTATAACATAGGGCCGAGTCCTATCTGATAAAACATCACATAGCATTCGGCCGTGTTATACGACAGTGTGAGCGAGCCCTTAGAGTCAAGGAATATTTACATGCAGATGATGATATTACTCTCCCAGTGTATATTTTTTTAGGCGAGTTCATAGTAAATGCTTTGCCTTTTTGACATGTGATCAACTAAAGAACAAGAAAGATTTAGGACCACCCCTATAGAGAAATGGAAAATAGTTTGGAGGACTTGCATGTCCTTTTTTATTTATTATGAGAAAATCATAAAAGATCCCGTTTTTTAACCATGCTGTGACTTTCTGCTGAGGGAGAGGGAGAGAGCTGCCCTATTCAGAGTCTGTAATAAGACCTGCTGACAAAAGTGTTGAAGATACAGTCTAATGTGAATTAACAATGAAAAAAAGTTAATTTCACAAATGGCTTGTATTTTTTTTAATACAAACTTTTTTGTGTTTACAGCTCCTTTAAAGGGAATCTGTCATCAGGTTTTTGCCACCTAATCTGAGAGCAGCATAATGTAGGGTTAGAGGCACTGATTCCAGTAATGTGTCACTTACTGGGCTGCTTAGTGTTGTTTTGATAAAATCATTGATTTGTCAGAAGGTAATTATCACTAGATGACTAGTAAGTTCTGTAGGACCCCACCCCCATCACTGATCAGTAGATTTCTGTGTACACTGAGCATGGGCAGAAAGCTGCCAATCAGTGGTGTGGGTGGGGCTATACAGAGCGCAGCATTCAGAGAGCTGCTAGATCTGCAGCAGGTGAAACGGTGATTTTCTCAAAATGACAAGCAGCTGAAAAAGTGACACATCGCTGGAATCAGGGTATCTGCCCCTATATTGTGCTGCTCTCAGATGAGGCAGCACAATTAATATTGTGCCAAATTAATTTCCCGTGAACTATCACATGATCTATCACAGGGGATCATGTGACATGTCACGTGATAAATCAGGTGTGGGGGGGGGGGCCCGCGCTTTCTAAACTGCCCGGGGCCCTTGCTACTCTTAATCCACCCCTGGTTGTATGCTGGTAGACCTGATTAGGGAACCCTCCTTGCTTTCAGGCATGGCATCACCCCCTTTGAGGGAGGCAACCGGACTCCCTAGGGCGCCACATTCCCCCCTAGTTAAATTCAGTACTCCCAGACTGAGGACACCTTTTGAATTGAACAATTAACAACAATAACAATTCACATTACAAATAGTTTACAAAGTCTCAAAAAGCAAAAATCACAAAAACACAACATAAATTGGTAGCAGTCACTGCGGCGCTTAGTCTTTACGCCACAATCCAGGAATTGTCTTTTTTCTGGATACCTGAAGGTTGGTTGGTGAGAACCGCCTCAACCCACTTCGTGTATCGTCCCTTGGCGTGGCTTCAGGGCACCCTGTTGGTGGGCCTGGTTTTCAGCCACGCCTATGGTTTATTTTCAAGGCCAACAATCAACTTTATTCAGCATTGTCCTGACCACACCTAGTCCTGTGGTCCATTTGTCCATAAATTGAATAACTATATATACTCAGGATTACTTAACGGTTACAACTATACACTATATACTATTATTTTACTACTTCTTAGTCCCTCTAACAGGCAGGGAGCTGACCTATGGTACTATAGGTTGATCTATGCAGTACAGTTGTTGCAAATGACCTACCCGGGTCTCTAGTGTCTATCGCTGGTATGGTGGTTGCATTATTCACTACGCTTCTTGTGGACCTACGTGGTACTGGTATACCAGATCGCCTTCTGCGAACTCCTAAACTCACCATGGGTATGACAGATTCACCACTAGCAGGGGGTAGATTCTCTTGATCCGCTGCTGATGAAGCATCTGTTTCTGGGGCTGACTGGTCTCTCTGCTGTTCTAGAGTCTCTGTGGCTTCCGGTGAGGCTACTTGGGGAAAGGTTAAGACAGATACCACGATTGCTTGATTCACCTGCGTCCAGGACCGGGGAAATTCTCCAAGGATGGTTTGGACCGTCTCTTCCTTCTTTTCTGTGTGATGGGGGCTGTTTTGATCTTCCTCTTTGTGTCTCAATTGATCAGGGCATATCTTCAGGTGGTCTCGTGAGACTGCCGCTGACGTCTCTCCTCCATCTTTACTGATGAGGCACACCTTGGTGTTGTCAAAATTTGATGGTAAGATGGTGTATGGCTCAACCTCCCACTGATCATCTAATTTGTGAACTCATCTTTTCCTTTTGAGTTCCTGTTCTCCTGGTGACAAGGGAACTGCAGGTGCGTGCTGATTATAAGTTTTCTACTGTCTTGCCTGGGACAACCTTCTCTCCACACATTCTTGCACCTTGCGGTATTGTTGCTGCCGCTTAGTATCCCAGTCTGCATCTGGTGATGTCATTTCAGGTGTTAAAACTCCCAATTTCTAAGTCAATGGGTTACTTGCCAGGTCTTGCTCTCATCAGGTAAGCGGGTGTACTGTTGGTGGAGTTCACTGAGATGTGATTGTATAGGTCCACCAAATCTGGTAACTTCTCTGGCCACAGGGTACGTTCCTCAAGGGGCAATGTCTTCAACAGGTCTATTACCACCTGGTTCATTTTCTCGCAATACCCGTTGGTCTGGGGATGATATGGCATCGTTCTTATTTTCTAGCAGCCATACAAGTTAAAAAATTCTTGAAACATTTTTTCTTCAAAGGCTGAGCCTTGGTCGGTAAGCACTCGCTCAGGGTAACCGTGGGGTGACAAAAGTGTTGTTGAAATGCTTTGGCTACCGTCTTAGCCATCTGATCTTTCACTGGCACTACTACCAGGAATCGGGATTAGTGGTCTACTATGGTGAGAGCGTAGACATAGCCTGACCGGCTTGGGGCTAGCTTCATGTGGTCCAAGGCTACCAGTTCAAGTGGTTGTTTAGTGATTATGGGCTGCAGGGGAGCCCTCTGGCCATCACGGTCTTTCCTTCTCAGGTTGCATGGACCACATTCTCGACACCATCTCTTGATTGCTTTCCTCATGCCAGCCCAGTAGAATCGCTCACGTAGCAGGACTTCCAACTTCTTCCACCCGAAGTGTCCTGCTCCATCGTAGTACGCCTCTAAGACCATTGGCATATCCCGCTTCGGGACTACCACTGCCAGACCAGTTCGTGTGTTCGGAAGTTGATGCTTCTTCGACACAGCTTTCCCTCATAGATGAACAGCTTGCCCTTCTCCTTCCACAACTGTTGGGTCTCCTGTGGAGCATCTGGATCAAGGTGTGAGTCAGCTTGTGTCAGCAACTCCTTTACTAGGTGGACAGCCGGGACGCTATCCTGCGTCTCTGCCCATCCATGGTGGGGCAATGGGTTAAACGTGGCCTCTCTGTTGGCATAGAGCTTGTTCGTCACACAGTGGGAGTACTGGGTCACCCCGTGATGATGGAAAGCCGGTAACTCTATCTCCTCCAGCTTTTCCGGGTCTTCTCCCCCATCTGGCAAGTTGGGCATCCTGGACAGCGCATCGATGACGCGCCCCCTGGGCCGTGGGTTACTCGGTGCCGGGCCGGTCGTTGCTAGGGGAGATGTCACAGTGGCGGTGACCCAGTCCGTGACCTAGGGTGGTCATTAAAAGGGGTTATTTACAGGGGATTTATAGCTTTTATATAAAGTTCGTGACGCCACCTGTGGTATGTGGCTAAAGGGAGCCGCCGCTGCGGAGCAGGTCCTCTGGAACTGTTGTTAATACAGCAGAGTTGGTTTGGCTCTCCACAGGTAGAGCTTAGCTCCAGGGCAGTGTAGATGTTATAGATGTTGTAGATGATGCTGGGCAGTGTAGTGCAGGGGGTGATGGCGCAGCAATAATTCACAGAGACAGTGGGGTGCAGTCTTCTGGGTTTACTCACAGTTCTCACTTTGCTCCTGGTTACGACTGCAGATCATAACTTCCCACGTTGTGCTGCGTTCACCGGGCAGGGGTTCAGCAATCCCCCAGGTATTTCAAGAGTGCCTGACAGGACCCCGTTCTACATGCCCTTCTCAGCCATCTTCCTGCGCTGGCTCTCACCCTTCCTGCCCTGCGCCTCGCAAACAGTGTCCCAAGCCGGTATCCTCAGATCTTTCTGGGCAACCTGGAGTTCCCTGGATCCTATGTGGCTACCTTTTTAGAGAATGAGTGCGGATGTAGCAACTGCACCCTGAAAGTACAGAAGCCTCCGGTTTCTAGTTGAACTTTATAATTCTCACTGGTTAGGGGCCGGTCCCCTCTGCGGCTCGATCCCTCCACCGCCTGGTAGATTCGGGCGTACGGGTGGCCTCCAGCACTGCCCGTACCCCTGGGATCCCCTCTTCGCTCCTGGAGCTCTTTTCCTGCTCCTTCTCCTCAGTCTGTCCTGGGCCTCTCTGGCTAGGCCCTCCTCCTGAGCAGAGCTCCTGCTGAGCTCCTGCTCCTCTCACTGTCCTCCTCAGACTGACTACATTCCCAAGATTGCTTCCCTCTTTTATATCCTCCTTCTAAGTGCTCCCCTAATCTTCTTCCTCCACCCACACCCAATACATGGTTCCCCTTCACTTGTTTCCCGCCACTCCAGCCAGGGACAGGGCTCAGCAGGAAAAGAGACGCATCTTGCCCCTCCTGCTGCTCTGGAGTAGTGTAGTGTTGGATGGGGGTGTTAGGGTCCTGGGCAGCACTCTATCCTTACCTAAGATTGAGATACCACACCTCTGGGTGAGATGCAGTACCTCTGTGGCGACTAAACCCTCAGGGGCGCCACACATCAGCATTAACGTTTTTATGCCCTGCCCGATACTTGATGGTAAACTCGTAGTTGGACAGTCGAGCCATCCATCGTTGTTCTACGGCACCAAGCTTTGCAGTCTCCAGGTGCGTCAGCGGGTTGTTATCCGTGAAGACTGTAAATCTGGAGGAGGCGAGGTAGTGTTTGAAGAGCTCTGTTACAGCCCAGACTGTGGCTAAAAACTCCAACTTAAAGGAACTATAGTTGTCGGGGTTCCTTTCCGTGGGATGGAGCTTCCTGCTGGCATAGGCAATCACTCTCTCTCTGCCCTGCTGTACCTGGGACAGCACCGCTCCCAATCCCACGTTGCTGGCATCCATATGGAGTATAAAGGGTTGGCCATAGTCGGGTTAGGCCAGGACTTCGTCTCCCGTAAGAGCCACTTTCAGTCGAGTGAAGGATTCGTCTTCTGGTTTACCCCATTTGAACGGAGGATTTGGGATCTTGGCCCTCTTTGACTGGCCCACTAAGAGGTCCTGCATGGGTGCTGCTATCTTAGTGAAACCCTTGATGAATCTCCTGTAGTAGCCTACTAGCCTGAGGAACTGCCGCACTTCTTTGATAGTGGAGGGTCTTGGCCAGACCTTGATCACGGTGACTTTTTCAGGGTCTGGTACTACACCTTCGGCGCTTACCACATGACCTAGGTACTGCACCTTGGGCTTCAACAGGTGGCACTTGTGTAGCGCCCCGAGGGCTTGGCCGCTACAGGGGTATTGCACCTCTGCCAGAGGTGTGGTATTCCACTCCCGGGTAAGGATGGAGTATGGACAAGGGCTCAGTTAGCTGCATACAGCACACTCACCCCATTTCCGAGGGAGAGCTCAATGGTACTACCATTAGACAGAAATGAAGGTACGACAGACCATGTCCCTGGCTGGAGTGGGGAGGGGGGAGGAAAACCCAGTGATGTAGGAGCAGATAGGGGTTGGTTCCTGAGCGTAGATAGGAGCCCATTGGTTGCTGGTCACCTGGGCTCATGGCTATAGGGAGGTATAAAAGGTGGGCACCATCATAGCTCTGGGTGGAGTTCAGTCAGTCTGTGCAGACTGAGGAGAAGACAGGGAGTAGAGGCTCTGTAGGAGCTCTACTCCAGAGTGGGCCTAGAGAAAGGCCGAGGAGTAGAGTGGAGAGAGAGAGGAGGTGAAGGGGAGCTGTGGTTCCTTCTCAGCCCAGCTCCACGGGAAAGGAGAAGAAGGAGGAGCAGAAAAGAGGAGAAGAAGAGACAGAGGAACAGAGGGGCTCAGGAACAAGAAGGTGGAAGGGACCCTAAGAACCCACGAGAATACCGGGTGAAGGGTCAGGCAGATTAAGGGTACCGGATCCCAAGTTGGTGGAGGTGAAACAACCCTCAGCCAAAGACTGGAGGCTGTGACCATTTATTGGTGCAGCACCTCTTCAAACCTGCTAGGAAGGCACCATAAAGGACAGCGGGGAACGGGGCCCACGTTTACCCGCGCAGATCCGCGGCAGATGGACAAAAGTGGGTCACTGGTGAGGCAGGCCAGAGGAAGGATTGAAGGGGGTCCTGAGCCATACCTCTGAGCTGCCTGGGAGTTGACCGAGCCCCACACCTGGTGGACGCAGCACGGCTCGGGCGGTCACTGCTGACAGAAGTGACCCGGAACAAATGAACTGTGAGTAAAGACCCTGGACTGTAACTTGTTGTTTGTGTGCTCCTTCGCGCCTCCAGCACTACCGGTACTGGGACTCTCACCACCATCACTCCCACCATTCACTACACTGCCCTGGGGCCGCACTCTTCCCGTGGGGAGTCACACTATCCCAGCCCCATACATCATCAGCCCCAGCGGTCTGCCTTGCAGCAGCGGTTCCTAATAACCGCAATCCACGGATGGCGTAGTCGGACATCGCTTAAAACTTATAAAGGGATTACCACTGGTCTGACCACCCTGAGCCACAGAACCGGGTCGCCACTACTACCCCCATCGTTTCCCGATTGCCCGGCTCCGAGTGCCCACGGCCCAGGGGGCGAGTCACTTGCACGGCTTTACTTTCATGCCATAACCAGATAGGGCTTCGAGCACTTTGGCCAGGTGCTCCAGGTGATCTTCGTACGTCTTTGAGTAGACGATTACGTCATCTAAATACAGCAGAATGGTTTCGAAGTTTTTGTGTCCTAGGCAACACTCCATTAACCGCTGGAAAGTTCCCAGGGCATTGCAGAGCCCCAATGGCATGCAGTTGAACTCGCAGAGGCCCATTGGTGTCATAAATGCGGTCTTGTCTCTGTCCGCCTCTGCCACAGAAACCTGCCAATACCCACTGGTGAGATCTAAAGTGGAGAAATAGATAGCAGATCTCAGTGCAGCTAATGATTCCTCAATTCTGGATAATGGGTAGGCGTCCTTATGTGTAATGCGGTTAATCTGCCTGTAATCAACACACATCCTCATTGTACCATCTTTCTTTCTAACGAGGACTGATGGAGCTGCCCAGGGGCTACAACTATCTCTGATTACCCCAGCCTCCTTCATCTCCTGTAACAGTCCTTTGGCACATTGATAGTGAGCTGGTGGTACAGGCCGGTACCTCTCTTTAATGGGGGGATGATCTCCTGTGGGGATATGATGTTGGACCCCTTTTACCTGCTCAAAGTCTAGTGGGTGTTTGCTAAAGACTCGCTCATATTCTTGGACTACCAGGTATACTCCATGCTTTTGGTGCAAAGGGGTTGAGTCAGTGCCTACTTGTAGCTTCTGACACCAATCCTCCATCTGACCCTTGGGGCCATTGTCTTCCGCCTGTTCGGACGGAAGCAAGGGTTCCACTGCCTTTATTGCATTGTTACTAACAGTGAATAACTTAGCAAGGGTAGCATACCGGGGTAAATGGACATCTTTCTCCCCACAATTCAGGATGCGTATCGGTACTCTCCTCTTGCGGACATCGACTACCCCCTGGCTGTCAAGATGGTGGGCCTACTATCAGAGTACACGGGTTCTACCAGGACTTGATAATCTTGACCCCTGAGACCTATGGCTACCCGACATCATATTAACATTTCACTCCTAGGGGGCATTGCAATGGGAAATGGATCACTCATTCTGACAATGCCGACTTCTCCTCCAGACAGCTCTACCTGTTGTCTCTGCATCAGGGGTTTGATCTCCTTTTGCAGAACTCGCTGCTGACCAGAGCTGGCAGACTCTGCGACCTGTTGCAACAAAACAATAATTTCCCCAAGACAATTCTCTATCACATTGGTGCCTAAGGTTATCATAGGATGGCTTTCTCGGCGATCAATATCAACAATAATCATCCCTTGTGATAGCAATTCTACTCGGCCAACCTTTATGGTCACCTCTTTATACCCCACCTGAGGCAAGGGCTGACCATTGCTGGCATAGATGTTAATATGTTCATCTGGACGGCGGGTAATGTCTGAATCAGTCCAGTATCATTTATAAAGGATATGTGGCATCGTTGTCACCTGGGAACCAGTGTCCAGCACCGCATTCATCGAGATGCCAACAAGCACGCCAGGTAGGACCGGTCGTCCTCCCACGTACTTGTCTCGCCAGCTCTGTGGGCCTGGTCGTCTTACTCCTGGGGGTTGGCCCTCTGCCCCAGTGGTTGCTCGTTTAAATCGCAGAATCTTGCGAGGTACCCCGCCTTTTGACAGCGACGGCAGATGGGTTGTCAGTCCTGTCGTCACCACGAGACGTCATCTGGACTGGAGGCCAGCTGGATTCTTTCTTTTGGAGACACTTGCATGGCCTGCACGGTTTTGGTTAGTGTAGCCATACTTTTGGTCAGCTCCTGGACCTGAAGGCGTAGGTCTGCAGAGGGGTCATTATCTAGGGTCTGCGTGTCAGCCTCCACAGGTGCCGGGGAAAAGGATGCCACCTCCTGGTGGTATGTTACAGCTGGGCGCTGGAGGGGTGCAGTGCCACTTGGCTTTGATTCTTGCAGCACCCGGATTGCTCTATCTTTAAATTGCGCAAAGTCCAGATCAGGGTTTTGCAGAGCCATAATGCGCAGTTGTGTCCGGTGAGCGTTAGACAGGAGCCCCTCGATAAACTGCTCAGTTAGCAATCTGTCCTCGTCTTGCACACTGTAGGGGTCTACCTGTTTAATGGCCCGCAGCTCCTCCTGCAGGTTTAGAGCATAGTCCCGTACACTGTCCTGCACCCTTTGTTTGCACCCGTAGAACTTCATTTTAATCTCTGCTGCTGTGCGGGTGTCAAAGGTTTCCTTCAACAGGGCCAGAATATCCTTAACAGTGCTTTTGTCCCTGCCCGGCCTGGACTTCACCTCCCTCTGGGCTGCACCGATTAGCTGGCCTATGAGGATGCTGACTTTTTGCTCCTCAGACAGGGGGTACACTTGAAACAAACTGAGCAGTCTCTCCTCAAATTCGCTTAGGGTGTGCGACTCCCCTGAGTACTAGGGCAACCACACCGCACCTGGTATATATGGCATTGATAACGACTTTACAGTGGCGGCGGCTGCGCCCGCTGCTGAATCCTCTCCCAGGTTGGGCATCTTCCTCCCCCCTAGTGAACCTCAGCCAGGTCCTGGGTTTCTGCTGACGTACCAGTATGCCGCTCTGCCGGCGAGAGGCATCGATTACCCGGTGGTTCCGGATCGGGCCTCCAACTTCCCCTCGGCTGACGGCAAAAGACATGATGATAGAGTTCAGTAAAGTCTATAGCACACAGTACCCAGTTATACCGGGCTTTGTTTATCCTGTTCGTGACGCCAGGTTGACGCGCCCCCTGGGCCGTGGGGTACTCGGTAGCCGGGCCGGTCGATGCTGGGGGATGTCACGGTGGCAGTGACCCGGTTAATTAAAGGGAAAGTAAAAGGTGAATAAAGTTTTTGGAGATAATGTTCGTGACGCCACCTGTGGTATGCGGCTATATAGGGCCACCACTGCGGTGCAGATCCACTGGAGCTGGTGGTGACGCAGCAGAGTTGGTTCAGCTCTCCACAGGCAGAGCTAAGCTCCAGGGCAGTATATGTAGAATTGTGGAGGTAGATGTTGTTGGTGCGGTGTAATGCAGGTGATGGCGCAGATAATGACCAGTCCACAGCTTAATGGCGGTTTCCTCTTATCTTTACTTGTGGTTTGTTAAGCCGACCGGGGCACGGGTACTAGCTGGTAGTAGAGGTCTGGGCGGCCTGGAACCAAGTTGGGGATCCACCTCACCAGGTGGAGTTGTAGGCCTTCCCTCTGCGCTATTCTCGTTGGCCCTGCTGCTTGAAGCTATGCTGCGGCCCTCGTCCCTGAGTAAAGCGTCTTTTTCCTCACCTGTATGGCAGGCAGCTCGGGCCTTCCTTAAGTGTCGCTCCCACTTGTGCTTCCATCTGGGGCGAGCTTATTCACAGCTCCCTTCCCCAAGTCCTTCCTCGTTGTCCTCCTTTCTCCAACTCCTCTCAACTCACGCTTATTAACCCCGCCTCCAGATTCCAGTGTAAAGGGGAGGGGCTCCCCTTTTTGGTCTGGAGCCAGGAAAGTGTTGTATGCTGGCAAACCTGATTAGGAGACCGTTCCTTGCTTCCAGGCATTGCATCACCCTCTGTGAGGGAGCCAATGCCACTGTGGCAACCGGACTCCTGGGGTGCCACACATCTATATGTGATTACAATATGGGGGGCTCTATATGTTATTATATTATGGGGGGCTCTATATGTGATTACACTGTAGGAGAGACTCTATATGTGATGTGACAAAGTCACTTGCAGAGTGCTGGAGGGGAGATATGTTTCACTGAGCCTATTAGTTTCAGTGATGTGAAACCTGGAAGTCTTCTCCTGCATGTTATGTGCTGAGAGGATTAATCAGCCATATTTAAATGGGCCATTTTTTTTGGTGAACGACTATAGAGCAGGTGGGAGGTCGTTCACCATATCTCCACCCCAGGGTGTGGTCTGGGGTTTAAATGTTCGACCTGTTGAGGCATTCAGTTCAGTAAGTCTGGGGATGCTAATGTGTCACCCTGGCCTGGATGCCACAAAATGTAATAAAGCTGTGTCTGAGAGCAAGGGGGAGGTTCTCTAGTCAGGGGAACATTAGCATGCAGTACCTCCTGTCTCAGGCCAGTAGGGGGAGCAGGCTGCCCCTATAAAAGCTGGTGCTGGGGGCAGGGTTAGGGAGAGCTGGACGACCTGTCTCAGGATTCAGGTCCCAGAGCAGAGAGGGACAGTTGTATTGCACCTAAGAGGAAGTGTGGCAGTAGGAGAGCCACAAGCCAGAGACAAGAGGCGAAGTGAGCCTGTCTTGGCAGATAACGGACTTAATTTACCAGACTTTGGTGTCTGAGGCTGGGAGGATTCCACATCCTCCAGCAGAGAACCAGTCCGCAGGGGACTGTATATTCCTTGGCCTAAGAAGCCTGGAGGCCCTGCCACAACAGAAGGGACCAGCAAAGCCGTACAAGGCTGGGAGCAGAAAGGAACCCACGTTGCAGGCCATACAGGCGAGAATACACGGAAAGCTCGGAAACGTGGGCTATTACCCTATAAGGAGGAGATAGCCAGAAGGAGCACAGAAAGCACGGTAGGCATACACCCTCACCCTGACCAGGGCCAATTTCCCTGTTGCTCTCAGACATCCAGGTCCCCTCCTAGCAGGGACTGTTTGTGGGTCAATTTACCTGTTCTAGTAAAGACCCTGGACTGCAACCTGTTGTCTGCGTGCTCCTTGCTCCTCCAGCACTATCAGCACTGGGACTCTCACTACCATCACTCCCAACATCCACTACACTGCCCTGGGGCCGCACTCTTCCCGTGGGGAGTCACACCATCTCAGCTGCATACATCATCAGCCCCAGCGGTCTGCCTTGCAGCGGCGGTTCCTAATGACCGCAAATCCACGGGTGGCGTAGTCGGACATAATCAACAGCACATAACGGACTACCACTGGCCAGACCACCCTGAGCCACGGAACCGGGTTGCCACTACCACTCCCATCGTTCCCCTACTGCCCGGATCCGAGTGCCCCACTGCCCAGGGGGCGAGTCACTAACTCCAGACATGATTGTGTCGAGCTGACCAGAACCATGTGGAGTTGCTAAACTCTGGGCAGGTGAACCCCTGCTAACACAAGGACTGTGTTTTGCATGACCACTTTTGCTTTGTTTGCTTTCCTATTTTGACCAAAGGACCGTGATTATTTTTATGGACTCAATGTTGGTTTATGCCGCATTTTAATAAACCAACAAGAGATTTAAAGAGACAGCTTACCTGTGTCTACCTCCATGTGCAGCTAAGTGAGCGATCTACCACAGTGATGATACTACAGGAGGGGCCTCAATATAAATTTATGCAAAAAAAGTGTGATGACCCTATAGAACGGCGGTCATGTGACCACAAGTTTTAGATATGCATACTCCTGGCCACAATCTGACTAGATGGGCTCTGCCTTGCTCAATGCAAGTGTATTGAGTGAGGACAGAAACAGTCTAGTTGGATTGTGGCTAGTGACTTTTACATACATCACAAAGTCACGGAAAATATTTATTGTAAATATGTTTTTGCCGCCTTTCCAATGACCAATTTTCCCTAATTGAATTCCTTCAAGAGTTTTATAATGCCCTGTATTTCAAGTGTTTAATGCAATTTTTAACAACCAATTTTGGTAGCGGTTTTTATTTTGTCACTTTTTGACCCCAAACCTCCCAAAAGCTGCGTATATAGACATTGTAATATTCTGCTTTGTTGTGTTTTATATAATTGTCCAGTGTTTTAAGCAGAAAACTGTGAAAATGTCAATGAAAGCACAATAGAAAAAAAACATGATAAAGATACTCTGTGTAAAATCAGACCCTCAGCGCTGTAGGCACTCTGCGGGGGGAGGTTTCCATACAGAATTCATTCTAGGGGGCGATTTCTTCCTAATATGACGTGCTGCAAATTTTCTCGCAGATTTTGTATAAATCTGTATTCATGTTTTTCACGTAGAGAAAAAATAAAAAAGAGGCTTGGCGCAGCCTTTCAGTATGAACTGCTGTATTATGGATCGATACAACATAGATTCATACCACACTGGATTCACATTTTCATTGCCAGCTACTGAACTGTTATTGGTGACCCTGCCAAATGAGATCTTGCTTTATAGTGGGAAATTCTGTTTTGTGCTAATATTGTTTAACTTTCTAAAATAATGTCCCTTTTACTGAAGTAAAACAACACTGACCTCTAGTGGAAAATATTGAGAATGCATGACCTATTCTTCCTCATTTTTCCCTTTACCCTTATGACTAGTGTTGAGCAAATTTGTTTGGCGAATGTTCGAAAGTTTCAAATTTGGCACAAATATGGCACATTCGGATTTGTGACTGCAAAGGCAAGCAATTTTTCTTAAAATCGGAAAAGTTTGATGAATTTGCGCAGGACCGCAAATACAGGGCAACCACGGCGTTTTGAACTGTTTTGTTAGCATAGTGCAAGTGTATGATGAGCAGTGACATGTGCCAGGTGAGTGTGGGGGCTGTGGAGAGCTTAGATCAGGTCAGATCAGTGGCGCAATGTTTTTTTTCTTTTTCTGTAGGCGGTAACTTTAACTGAGGAAAGTGCGGCCAGCCAATCATAGCGCAGGAAGCATCAACACTGTCCAGACTTAAGGGCTTCTACATGTCCTCTCAATATAAAAAGAGGCCATGTTCCCTCAGCGCCATTATGTCCATGTCACTGCTGGAGACAGACGCAGCTCAGTGTTCTCCTGTGTAATGAGAGATATTAGCTAGATAGATGGGCGCTTGTGTGGTAGTCAGATAGTGTAGATAATTCCTGGCCTGTGTACCTCTGCAACCGCTGGTGCAGGACATTTTTGGTGTTCTTGTGCAAGTACTGAGATTCTGACAGAAACAGAGGGTCCATGCCATACAACAGTGCTGTGCACCGCTGGTATAGAGCTCCATGTCTCACTATACCTTGAATCTTCTTTTGCGCTTGCTAATGTGATGAAGCAAGCGCAGTGCACCTTTTCATTTAGTGGGGTGGAAATTGTGCTCTGCACAGTCTGCAGAGCTTCTTATTGCAGAGCACTAAATCTGTTTTTTTTCTGTTGCTATTGAGATATTGAAAGCTGTGTGCACTAAAGTTTTTTCTAGTGGCAGATACTATTTTAGTGGCGTTGAACTTCAGTTGGTTTCAGAGTAAAAAAATGCATTTTTTCTCTTGCTACGCCCAGTCCAAAAAATATTTTTTCCTGTGCCAAAAGTCATACAGTGCTATAAGCCAGCTACTTCGTCAGTGGTGGTCAAATTCAGCTTGTACGCAGAGTCAAACCTATATATATTTTTGGTTGGCAGGCAGAGTCCACCAAAGGTTTTTTTATTGTGGCAAAGTTGATCCAGTCTACTAAAAGGCAGATCCTATTTCAGTGGCGTTGAACTTGTCCTGGTTTCACAGTAAAAAAATAAAAACTTCTCTTACTAGGCCCAGTCCAAAAATATTCCTGTGCCAAAAGTCATACAGAGCTATAAGCAAGCTACTACATCAGTGGCGGTCAAAGTCAGCTGGACGCAGAGCTTATGCAGAGTAACCCAAAAAGTATTTTTTGCTCTGAGTAAAGTAGTACAGCTGGCTAAATCTGAGTTTGAAATATTTTGGAGCATATATTCTATGTGATACTGGCCTCATCCACATTCCAAAAAAAATTTCTTCTGTTCCTAAAGTAATACAGCAGGGGACATCTCAGTTTGAAATTGTTTGGAGAATATCTCGTAGGTTTTTTCGGCCTCATGCACAGTAACAAATCTCCTTTGTTGTTTAGTAACATTATATGGCAGGCCATATCTTACCTTGTCATTTAGTGTCACTGAAACTCAGATGTGTGCTGAGCTATTTCACAGAAAAAAATATATTTTCTTTAGTTAATTGCGTGCTCCTACCACTGTATCTGACCAACATGAGTGTGAAAAAGAGAGGGCGTGGTGGAAGGGGGAATAAGCTTGGTGTTCAACGTGTACGTGGGGTACGTGATAATGTTAGTGAAAGCACTAGTGAACCAACACAAACAGGTCCTATCCAAAGACAACTGACAACTTATGTTAGTGGGTGGCCTACTGCACTCCCTCCCTTTGGCAGCCGCACAGCGATACGCCTTGTTGATAAGGCTCAGAAAGAGCAGGTGCTCCAGTGGATGGCAAGCTCTGCTTCCAGTGCCCTCTCCTCATCTTCCTCCACCTCAACATCACACGCAGTACAGTCCATAGAGGTGGCACCCCAATTACCCATGCATCCCCCCGCGTCACAACTGGCCAACTGCCCAACTGACTGTAGCCAACCACAGATGGGCGAGTCTGTAGAACTCTTCACCCATTCTATACCATGGGCATCAGACGTGTACTCCAAACAGTCACAAAGTAAAGGGGAGGAAAGCATCTGCACCGATGCCCAAAATTTTTTTTACTTGGATTCGGGGCAGGACGAAGTAGGGTCCGAGCAGGTTCCTGACCCTCATCACCAGACGTTAACCATAGGGGAGGGAGGTGATCCCAATGAAACTCAGATACCTGTGGCTTATGCGGACTGTACTGTGCTGTCAGGGCAACAAGAAGAGAGGGGTCACTCTGAGGGCAAGGAATGGGTTAACACATTGGATGATGATGAGGTTGAAGATCCTACTTGATGTGAACCCAAAGTCGCGCAGCCGAGTAGCTCATCTGAGGAGGTGGAGGAGGAAGACGAGGAGGTTACATTTCACCGTACAGCGCAGACACGGAGTGATGCAAGCTCGAGGAGAACTGCATCCTTAGCCACAATCGTGGCTGTGGCCAGCAGTCAGCAGTCACTGCAAAGGATGAGCCAACTCACGTTATCTGCAATCTTTGCAATAAAAAACTTAGTAGAGGGAAAAATGCAATAATTTGACTACTACATGCATGAACGTTCACATACTCAAACAACATTCTTTACGCTGGGAATCTTACCGCGCTGAAATGCGGGCCAGAGCACCTCAACAACCATCAGCTGCCCCATCAAACGCATACACTGCTTCTTCCTCCTCATCTGTTACCGTGCCAAATATTGTCACGCAGGTCTCCCATCGCAGAACCTCCGGTTCTTTACCCGCTCCAGTCAGGCTGAGTGACAGCCCGTCAGCTGTAACAGAAACGGACACGCCTGCTGTGTTTCTTTCACCGAGCACATCGCATGTTTCTCAATCCACCGTAACATCTGCACCTCACGCTCCACCAGTTTTTCTGGTTCACCATACTCCGCCCTCTCTCAGCACCTTAGCCAGCCCTCGGTCCCGCAATTGTGGTCATGTAAAAGATTGTTTCATCCTACGCATGACAAAGCTAAGAGGTTGAACTCCACCATCTCCAAACTGTTAGCCACGGAAATGCTGCCTTTCCGCCTGGTAGATACAGACGGTTTCTGAAAACTGATGGCCATCACAGTCCCCCAGTACCAGCTGCCCAGTCACCATTACTTCTCTAAGAAAGCTGACAACATAACCCGTTCCTTTTCTAAATCTACATGTGCCAGGGTGAATTTCACCACAGATACCTGGACGAGTAAGCATTGCCAAGGTGTTTACATCTCGCTGACTGGGCACTGGGTGACTCTGGAGGCTGTGGGGGCAAGCGGGAAGGGGCTGCTCCACAAATCTTGTAATCCCCTAGGCTTGTAGAAGAAACCTCTGTATTTCCCACGTTCTCCGCTGCTTCTGCGTCCTCCACCTCCTCTAGGGCCTCCACCTGTGCACTCAACCTCTGCCTTAATGAGACACGCATTCCAAGGGTGCAGAGCGAATACACGCCACCTCCGTACTGCGCAATCAGGGCTCACAGTTATCAGGCAGTCTTCAAATTAATATACCTTGGAGATCGCAGTCATGCAGGTGAAGAGTTGTGGGCAGCTCACCAGGCTCAGTTTGAGCAATGGCTGTCTACACTGAACCTAGAGCCAGGGAAGGCCGTATGCGATAACGGTGCGAACCCGTTAGTGGCCCAAGTCCGAGGCAAGCTCACACAAGTGCCTTGCATGGCTCACATCCTCAACCTGGTGTTACAGCGATTTCTCCGCCACTATCCTGGCCTGGATGAGCTGCGTCACAAAGTACAGAAGCTGTGCGCTCACTTCCGCTGTTCGCACCCCTCATGTCATCGACTTGCATTGATACAGAGGTCTTTGTCCCTGCCAGTTAACAGGTTGATCTTTGATGTGCCGATGTGGTGGAATTCTACTCTGTACATGTTGCAGTGACTGTGCCTGCAGCAACGAGCTCTGACGCAGTATGTCATGACGTATAGCTTGGGGCAACGCAGTATGAACTTAGGGCATATCACGTTTATGGAGTGGGAACAGATTAAGGACCTCTGCACCTTTCTGCACGGTTTGGAAATGGCTACTAAACTGGTTAGCGCTGACGATGCCGTCATCAGCATCACTATTCCGGTCATATACATACTGGAGCAATCTTTGAATAACCTGCGGCAGGAGGTGGTGGCCCCAGAAGAAGAGGAGGATGCGGAAGGCATAACAATGTCTCGAATTTCCAGACTGTCATCACACAGGCGGATGCCAAGTGACGGTGGATTACAGCAATCGAGGGGGTTTGGTGATACCAGGCAAACTGTAAGTGAAGGTGCAAGAGCTGAGGAACTAATGGAGGAGGAAGAGGTGATGGGCAAGTAGCTGTCAGAGGATGAAGAGGATAATCATCCCCTCTTGCTTGAAGGTGGTTGGCAGGAGGGGACGGAGGAAACAAACATCAGTGTCACACAACCCACAATACAGCCTGGCTTTGGACCTCCAGGAAGAGCCAGACATATGAGTGCCTTCTTGATGCAACATGATCCCCGAATAGTTAGGATTTGAAATAATGCTGACTACTGGGTTGCCACTCTGTTAGATCCACGTTATAAGAGTCAATTTTGCCAGATGCTTCCCACCCCGGAAAGGGCCCCGCTTATGTTGGAGTATCGAAACAAGCTTTTAAGCAACCTTAATAAAGGTTTTCCCCAAGGTAACAGTTGGGCACACAGTGTGCATCACAGCTGTAGTTTTTCAACCTCCGGCACGTCAGTTCGTCAACACCAAAACATTAGCAGCAGCAGCAGAGTAAGTGGCAGAAGCAATTTTTGGGAGTCCTTTCACACATTTTTTGCTCCAGCTCAGGCGCCAGCACAACAGAGTACAAGTCTGACACGTAGTGAACGACTGGAGAGGATGGTGCAGGAGTATCTATAGTTCAATATCAATACCATCAGGGAGGGCTTGGACCCTTTTCCATTTTGGTCTTCAAAAATGGATGAATGGCCTGAGCTCGCCTCTCATGCTTTGGAGGTCTTATCATGCCCGGCAGCCAGTGTTCTCTCTGAACATGTCTTCAGCGCTGCTGGTAGCGTCTTGATGGATAAGCGCACCCGGCTGTCCCCTGAATGTGTAGACCGCCTAACTTTCATCAAGATGAACAAGTTATGAATCTCCAAGGACTTTTGCACCCCAATTGCAGACTGTACAGAGTAGGCGATGTTGTCATTTTGAGTGTGCTGCATTGATCTCTTGAAATTGCAGCCTGGGATATGGCTTCTGTGTCTGTTCTTGCTGCTGCTGCAGGTCTTAGGCCCTAATTTTGGGCAATGTGGAGAATTCTGATTGTGTCTCCATCCATTGGGTTGGCTGTAGTAAGACAGGTTTGGGTCTGCGTTAAACTACTTGTAGTCTGATGACATTGATTCCACTTTGGTGGTGTTAGGCCCTCATTTAGGGCAATGTGAATGACGCGCCCCTGGGCCTGTGTCGCGCTGCGTTGCGCACGCGGGAGCTTACCCGGAGCCGGATCTCTTGAGGGTTGTAGTCTCGTGGCGGTGACCCGGTCCGTGCCCAGGGAGTCAAACTGAGCGGCGATGTAACAGCGGTAGATGTAGGACGACTACGCCACCCGTTGAATGCAGCTATGGAGCTGCCGCTGCAAGACAGTCCGCTGAGGCCGGTGGATGGATGGTGCAGCGTAGATGGTATAACCCCCAACGGGAGGGGTATGGCCTCAGGGCAGCAGATGTGGATGATGGGGGTAGCAGGAACCACTCAGAGATGGTGCGGTGTAATTCAGGGTCTTTACTGGTAACAACGATAGACCCTCCCGGAGTACTTGCTAGTGAACGGGGCCTGGTCAGTCCTTGAGCAGATGGGATCTCCCCTGGCCAGGCGGAGTTGTAGGCCTCCCCAACTGACTGTACTCTTCTGGCTACCTTGCTAGAAGCGGATATAAGTAGCCCACGTCCCTGAGTGTACCGTGTGGTGCTCACCCGTATGGCCGGTGACTCGGGGCCTTCTAATGGCTTCCGCTCCACGATGGCGGTGCTGGTCCCACGCGTGTGACCGTGCCTTCGGGTTTCTGGGCCTGAGGACCTGAAATTCCCTGCCGGTCGGCTTCTGCTGCTGGGTAAGAGTTAGTCCCCACAGCCTCGGACGCCGGGTCCGGTAAGAAAGCTTCTCAGTCAGGGCGAGCTCTGCAGCTGCCAGCCCCTGACTTGTAGTAGTATTGCTCCCACTGAGCTTCTGCTGTTTCTTCCTGTGAGTGTTTCTTGTCTCTACTCTCCTTGACTGACTAACCCTGCCTCAGCCCAGGGTTTTTACAGGGGAAGTTCTTCCCCTCCCAAGACTGGGCAGGAGGTGTGGCATGCACAGGATCCCTGACCAAAGGACCTCCCACCTGCTCTCAGACATAACATTACATTACTGTGGAAAACCAGACCCCTGGGGTGCCACATGAACACTCCTGGTTAGGTCTCCATCTCCTGGGTTGGCTGTACTGGAATATGTGTGGGTCTTATTTACACTATTTCTACTGTAGTGAAATTGATGAGACATTGCAAGTGTCTGCCACAAATTTTTTGAAATGTGGAGAATCATGATTGGGTCTCCATCTATTGGGTTGGCTGTAGAGGAACTGATTTTGGCCTCCTTTGCAATACTTATACTCTAGTGAAATTGATGCCACTTCGGTGGTGTTTGTTACGCCTTCATTTAGGGCAATGTGAACACTCCTGGTTACGTATCCATCTCTTGGGTTGTCTGTACAGGAAGAGTTGTGGGTCTCATTCACACTATTTCTACTATAGTGAAATTGATTACACTTTGCTGGCGTCTGCCACTAATTTTTGGAAATGTGGGGAATCCTGAATGGGTCTCCATCCATTGGGTTGACTGTAGTGGAAGAGGTTTGGTCTCCATGCATTTCTATAGTTATACTGTAGTGAAATTGAGCATTTGGTGCAGATATTATTCTCCCCAAACGGGTACGTAAACGTAATAAACTCTAAATTGATTTTCAATAAACAACCATCAGCTGCCCCATCAAACACCTCTGCTGCTTCTTCCTCCTCCTCTGTTACCGTGTCAACTGGTGTCACGCAGGTGTCCGACAGAACCAGCAGTATGCCTGCTGCAGTTAGGCTGAGTGACTACCCGTCAGCTGTAAGTGAAGCAGACATGCCTGCTGTGTTTGTTTCTCTGATCACACCACACGTTTCTCCATCCACCATAACATCTTCGCCTGCACCTCACTCACAGTCTATCGGTTTGTCCGTTTCACTGTACTCTGCCCTCTCTCAGCACTGCAGCCAGCCCTCAATCCCGCTGTTGTGGTCACGTAAAAGATTGTTTCATCCTACACATGAAAAAGCTAAGAGGTTGAACTCCACCATCTCCAATCTGTTGGCCACGGAAATGGTGGTCTTAGGCCCTATTTTTTAAAATGTAAACACTTCTGATTGAGTCTGCATCTCCTGGGTTGGCTGTAGTGGGACAGGTATGAGTCTGTGTTAAACTACTTGTAGTCTGATGACATTGATGACACTTCGGTGGTGTTAGGCCCTCATTTAGGGCAATGTGAACACTCCTGGTTAGGTCTCCATCTCCTGGGTTGGCTGTACTGGAAGAGGTGTGGGTTTTATTTACACTATTTGTACAGTAGTGAAATAAGTGATCTGCCACAAATTTTTTTAAATGTGGGGAATCCTGATTGGGTCTTCATCTATTGGGTTGGTTGTAGTGGAACGTTCCTGTTCTGCAGTCTAAGTTGTGTAATGTTGCGTACCAGTCCTTGCTACACTCCTGATACAGACTCTGCCTGCAGCACTCCTGATACAGACTCTGCCTGCTGCACTCCCAATACAGACTCTGCCTGCTGCACTCCTGATACAGACTCGGCCTGCTGCACTCCCAATACAGACTCTTCCTGCTGCACTCCTGATACAGACTCTGCCTGCTGTACTCTGCTACAGACTCTGCCTGCTGCACTCCTGATACAGACTCTGCCTGCTGCACTCCTGATACAGACTCTGCCTGCTGCACTCCTGATACAGACTCTGCCTGCTGCACTCCTGTTACAGACTCTGCCTGCTGCACTCTGATAGAGACTCTGCCTGCTGTACTCTGCTACAGACTCTGCCTGCTGCACTCCTGATACAGACTCTGCCTGCTGCACTCCTGATACAGACTCGGCCTGCTGCACTCCTGATACAGACTCTGCCTGCTGCACTCCTGATACAGACTCTGCCTGCTGCACTCTGTTACAGACTCTGCCTGCTGCACTCCTGATACAGACTCTGCCTGCTGCATTCCTGATATAGACTCTGCCTGCTGCACTCTGATACAGACTCTACCTGTGTAAAGGACATATTGATACTCATGCTAGAGCAACTCCATTTTGTCTGCTTGCTTTAAAATCATGTTATTATCACTCCTTGCATAACATACTTCTTTCTTTCTCTTCCCATGGTACTTTCTCACACTAACTTTTTATCTCAAGAACATTTTGTCAGACTCCTGCTCCTGTTATCTAACTAGTTTAGGCCAGGATTGACCTTGTAAAATATCCATAGTGCTTCGAACTAACGATGATAATATGACCATATATGTGTTTCCGTAATAATTATACTAACATTGGTTAGCCTATAGTACTGTAGTATGGCTGCAGAGTTGATTGGCTATTAAAATACTCAAAACAATATGAAATGCTAAGCAAAATAAATGGGATCAGAGATTCTTTGAATCCTCCCAATACAGAACATTGTTACCGTTTGGTTATCTGTGGATTTGAATCAACATAATAATTTGACACTCACTTGGTCAACCGTGAAGGGTTATTGTCCTCCCTCAACAGCTGGAGCCCTGACTCGGATCCCTAACCAGGGACGCCCCTCCACCTCTGGACGTCCACAAAGAGAGACCTGCTTTAAGCCTCCCCCACTGGAATTGGGACTGATCATCCCCCACAAAAAGCCACGGTAAGTGCACAAGTTCTTTTCTAGTGACACTGACCGTTTGGCCTGGTTTCCACATGGTGTGTGGTTGTTTGCAGCATCTTCGGACGTCTTGGTTGGATATAGTCAAAGGTGAGACTATAATAGGTGTAGTCCCATTAGGGGTCTGATATTATTTACTTTCAAAGCAGTATCACCTCGGATTGACAAGTGAATATTGTGTGAATCTTTCTCAACTTCTGACAAAAATCCTTAGGAGACTGAACACTGTTAGGTTCGGTCGCGGCAGGTGATCGAAGATTGGGTAGGGCACGCACCCAGATATATGTATATCTAGTGTCTGGAGAACTGCGGACGAGAGTTCTCCTCCTTTCATCTGGCCATTCGAGACTCCCCGACGGGAAGGGGTGAAATAAAGTCAGTGAAACAGCAGCTGAGGTCTGGACTCGTGCTGTGCACAAATTAAGGATATTTTTGTCAGTTGTAGTGATTAATCAATGTTTCCGTGGAGCAGAAAGAATTTGTCTCCCCTGGAGGAGGGAGAGGGAGAGAAAGAGAGAGACAGGAGGGAAGAGAGAGAGACAGGAGGGAGAGGATGTGATGAATATCATGGTCAGTCGAGAGGGGAAAAGATCTTTTAAGAATGCACCAAAAGTGTTTAAGGTGTTAAATTTTCCTGTGGAGGGGAGGCTTCAGCCTGTGTTGTGGGATGAAGGCATCCGGCAGCAAAGGGGTAGATTAGTTGACTGTGGATTGTTGGAAGACGCTGAGAAGTTCAGGAAAGTCGCACATGAGATTTGTGATGAAGGATATGTAGAAATAGCGGAGGAGATGAAGCCTGGTTATTTCAATTACTTTTATGTCAAGAGAGCATCAACCGGTCCCTCCAATCACAAAGCTACGCTCCACACAGCAGAAAGTCTCTAAAGAAGAACGCCAGTCGTGGAAGGAGGCGGGTGCTAAATTGATAGATGGGCTATGGAAGAAGGAACAACTGTACTGTTTGCCTCGACTCCTGTATCCAGCCGTTGCGGCCTAGGCCCATGGACCGGTACATCGAGGGAAGAATCAAGCTTTGCTACTGGTACAGAAACTCTATTGGGCTCCAGGAATTTCCACCGTGTTAAGTGCACAGAACAAAGGTTGCACAATATGCCAAACCTGCAACCCAGGTAGATTACAGAATGTACCGACAAAACACCTTGCCAAACCAGAGTATCCATTCCAACGATTGCACATCACTCTCCCTAAAGCAGGATGATATGAATACTGCTTAGTGGTAGTGGATATGTTTTCCAGTTAGCCAGAAGCATTCGCCGTTCCAAACATGACTGCCAAGACTACCGCCAAGAAGCTGGTCTCTGAAGTTGTTTGCTGGTATGGAGTTCCAGAAATTATTGAAAGTGATCAAGGACCAGCCTTTTCCTCATGTGTATATCAAGAAATACTTACCATGATCGGATCAACAGTGGCGCTGCATACTCCTTATCATCCACAGTCAAGCGGCAAGGTGGAGAGATTGAATGGCACACTTAAAAGGCAGTTAACCAAAATGATGCAGGAGACTATGGCCCAGTGGCCTGAGCTCCTTCCCATTGTACTATATCACATACGCACCACCCCCATAGGGAAACACAAACTGTCACCCTATGAGATATTATTTAGGTCACAACCAGCTATAGCTCGATTTACCCCACAACAATTATCAGAAGAAACATATTATGTTGTGCAATATGTGATTCAGCTTGCCAAAGCCTTAACTAACACCCATGCGTTAGTATCATCTTCTATTCCAGATCCAGCTGATGCAGAAGGTTGTCATATCCTTAATCCCGGAGATTATGTGTATGTGAAGAAGCATGTTCGGAAACACGGACTAGAACCATTGTATGACAGACCATACCAAGTGCTCCTGACAACCGCAACAGCAGTAAAACATGAATTTTCTGAATATAAGTCTAGTGATCCAACATGTGGTAATCCAGAAGTTGGATATTGTAGCCCCCTGGGACAAATGCCTTCATGGTGTATGCTATCAAATAACACAGTTTTTATCGATTTGGTACATAAGTTAGTATTACAGCACTCTGCTTTATGGGATCTACCATCAGCCAAATATTGGGTCTGTGGGAATAATGCGTATAAATGGCTCCCAGTCGGAGTAGGGGGGACTTGTACGTTGGCCCGGCTAACTCCAGCCACTTATCTTATTCCCCATAGTAAAGTAGATATGAGAGCCATCCCTTTTCATACCATCTATAAACGTGCCAAAGACAACACCCCACGCCCATCAGGAAGACCTCATTTAGTACAAATGGGTATACCCAATAAGATAGTCAGTACTGTCTTCCTCTACCCTATGGTAACACAAATGTGGGACAAATTAGTGGAAGTCACTGATTACTTAGATGACCAGATTTGGAATATTTTGGAAGTAATTAATACTACTGTTGCAGTGCAGAATCAACTTATTATAGTGGCCAATCAACATACTTTAGTGCTGGACTATTAGACAGCAGCTCATGGAGGGATGTGTCAGGTTATAGGCCCAGCCTGTTGTCACTATATTGACCCCGACTCTACCATACGGTTAAAGACTAAAATGGAAGACATTAGGAAACTCAGGGAAGAATATAACAAACATAACGAATTGACCAAAGACCATTGGTGGTCTGATACATTTTCCTTTTTAAATCCTGCTAATTGGTTTAAAGGGATTGGTGGGTGGATTTCTGGAATATTACAAGGAGTGTTGCATATTGCTGCTTGCATCTTGTTAATATATGTCTTACTAAAACTAGTCTTTTATTGTATCCCATTTTGCATGAAGAAAACCTGCCAGTCATCAGAGAGCAAGGAGGACGCTGTAAACCGACATCCAGTGCTACTGTACACGGACCTCCCAGATGTAACCAGCATTGAGGACCTGAACGACAAGGGAATGATGACCTTTAGATGACCTTTACCCGCATGCCCCGACCAACCTCATGTCTGAAGATCAGAGCTTTATGATTATGTCAACAAACAAGGGGGGATGGACATGCCGCGACAGCCTCGATTGGTAACAAGGGCACTAATTGAGTGAAGACCAATGTAACTCAGGCTCAAAGCATGACCCTGGGATAGCACCTCTGTTGTTGATAATAACATAATTTTTAGGGGGGAATGAAAAGGACATATTGATACTCATGCTAGAGCAACTACATTTTGTCTGCTTGCTTTAAAATCATGTTATTATCACTCATTGCATAACATACTTCTTTCTTTCTCTTCCCGTGGAACTTTCCCACACTAACTTTTTCTCACAAGAACATTTTATATTTTGTCAGACACTCCGCTCCTGTTATCTAACTAGTTTAGGCCCAGATTGACCTTGTACAATTTCCATAGTGCTTCGAACTAACGATGATAATATGACCAAATATGTGTTTCCGTAATAATTGTACTAACATTGGTTAGCCTATAGTACTGTAGTATGGCTGCAGAGTTGATTGGCTATTAAAATATTCAAAACAATATAAAATGCTAAGCAAAATAAACGGGATCAGAGATTCTTTGAATCCTCCCAATACAGAACATTGTTTCCGTTTTGTTTTCTGGGGATTGCAATCAACATAATAATTTGACACTCACTTGGTCAACCGTGAAGGGTTATTGCCCTCCCTCAACACCTGCTGCATTCTGATACAGACTCTGCCTGCTGCACTCCTGATACAGACTCTGCCTGCTGTACATCTGATACAGACTCTGCCTGCTACACTCCTGATACAGACTCTGTATGGAGCAATATATGGGGCCCATAATACTGTACAGAGCAATATACGGGGCCCATTATTCTGTAAAGAGCATTATAAGGGGTCCATTATTCTGTATGAAGCATTATGGGGGGCCAGCATTCTGTTTGGAGCATTATATGGGGGCCAGTATTCCATCTGGAGCATTATATGGGTCCATTATTCTGTATGGAGCAATATATGGGGGCCCATAATACTGTACGGAGCAATATATGGGGCCCATTATTCTGTATGGAGCATTATATAGGGTCCATTATTCTATATGGAGCCTTATATGGGGTCCATAATACTGTATGGAGGACTATGTGGTGCCCATAATACTGTATGGAGGACTATGTGGTGCCCATAATACTGTATGGAGGACTATACTGTCTTGGAGTAATACGTGTGAGTATGATTTTTTATTTTTATGCAGAGGATGCCTATAAAATAAAATATATACAGTGGGGAAAATAAGTATTTGATACACTGATAATTTTGCAAGTTTTCCCACCTACAGAGCATGGAGAGGTCTGTAATTTTTATCATAGGTAAACTCATCATAAATGCTGTAATTTTAATGTTGGGGAGCAGGAAAGAATAAAAAGCTGGACTGTGGAGTTAGTATCAGAAGAAGGTACCTATTCCAGCTGCATGAAGAAAAATGTAAAAACGTCTATATTGTTAATATTGTATAATATAAATTATTTTCATGTATAAATTGCTGAATATTTACTCTTATTTGTTGCAGTACATTTTTTATTCGTAATTATTATAGATGGAAGTTTGGCTTACTGACCCCACAGCCCTAGTTTAAAGGCTTTTTCCCAGAAGTGAATTCATATGACTGGAGTACAGTATGTCTTATTAGGTGGATATGGGGAATGTGGCTGCTGCGAACCCCAGGATGTACAGCACAGGAACTGCTTTGTGGCGCCCCTGAGGGTTCGACTGCCACAGGGATGCTGCACTTCTTTAATGGAGTGTAGTGTCCCTCCTCTGAGGTAAGAACAGTGTCATGGTCGGGACCCAACCTTAGCATCCAACACCATATTTCTCCACCAGAGGGGGCTAGTATGCACTAGGTGCTGCCCTCCTGGTTACAGGGATACTGGGGAACCAAGAGTTAGGGGAACCAGTTAGTGGGTGAGGGTGGAGGACTTACAATTTAGTGACATCTTAAAATTCATATTTAATAAAAAGCCATCTTGGTTCGTGGTCTTTTCGCTGGACCTGGGAATCTAGTCTTTCGCTGGTCCTGGTAGTCCGGTCTTTGACGGTCCTGGTTAGTCATCTTGCCTGGCTGTCATGTACTGTGATCTCCTACCCTGAAAGTGGATCCTGTGTGGACCTGTAGCTCCACAACAAATGGATCCCAGGGAGGATGCAGACGGAGCGGTATACGCCACCTGTCCTCGCCAACCTAATATATTCAGAGGGAGTCCGGCTGCAAGAGGGGTACCGGCCCCCGACACCCAACCTTGCTACTCCATGTCCTGGTCAGGAAAGCCCAGTAGGCCCTGAGGATCCCACCGGGTATCGGAAGGAGCGGAGCTGCCACCCGTGCCCTTTTTCTGAGAGGAGTTCAGAGGGAGACCCGGCCTATCTACACACACAGACAGGAAAGGATACGGTCTGTAGTTCAGGAACACTCTGGTGCGGGGTCCTGATTGAATGCTGGACTTGCTCGGAGGTAGTAGGACCCCCGTCCCTGGTGACCGCAGGACTCCGCGGGGAGCAGGGAGTCGCCTTCCTTCTGCCATCTCTAATGTGAGTAAAGCCTTGGAAGTTCACCCCTACGGCCTCCGGACTGTTTATTCTGCGCTACACCGCACGACGCGGCACCCGTACTCCTCTACTACTACCCCTGTCATCCTGTCTCTCTGCCCTGAGGCCTTGCTCCGCCTGTGGGGAGTAGTAATAACTTTGGGCCGCCATAACACCATGCCTCAGCGGACTGCAGCGGCGCTGGTGGCCTTCACCAGGTGCCACAGGTGGCGTAGTCGGAATCAGCCACTCAACCCGGATAAGCCCACACCATCCTTTTAATTGTGACGGCCCTGAGCATGGGTCGGGTCCGGGCCACGGCTGCACCCCATCTCTCCATCATGGGACCCAACTCCGAGTCCCCCATCTCCCAGGGTAAAGAAAAGGGCTTTCGAGTAGAGGCGTCACAGCTTCCTATGGATAACACTTAAGTAAAGCCACATTTAGGTATAAGGGTTCAAGTGTCTGGAAAATCTAGGGATCAGAACATGTTTTTCCTTGGATTGACTGTCATTCATAGATGTAACAGGATCACTCGTCCTCTCCTCCACTTTTGGCCAAGGTTTATAGGGTAAATCTAAGACATGAAACGGATATTCTCCTGTTTGTAACCCCTCGCACTAGACATATATAACGTATAGTACTGATATGCCATGAATGTCAGTAATATTCCATTAAATGCAAATGAACATTATTCAATTTGATTTTTTTTAATTAAGAATATCATGGAAGAATGATGAGATGTTTTTGGAGGGGCCTTCTTCTTCTGCAGATGTTCCTTGCTGGTCAGAAGGCCACAGGCAGATGGTACAAGTCCTTCCATAGAGGTGCAGCTTTGATGGTGGACATGCTGCACCCTCTTCAGGGTGCTAGACGTGGGGTCTTTCTGCTCTCGAGATGTTTATGCTGCCCCGCTGACAGGCTGCAAATATACAGCTTTCTCTGATGGAATGAGCAGCCCTGGATAATCCTCGCCGGCAGGATGATATCAGCCGACGGAAGATGGAACCTATGAGAGGAGACATAACTAATGTAAGTAATGGCACTCCATATTAGAGGATACTACGGTGGTGTCACTGTGGCAGGACGGTAGAGGAGTCTTATCCTTACAGAGGTGCGGGGTCATTGTCAGTCATTGTACATGTGACAATCCCACCACTGACAGAGAACATCTGCTCCACATGACTTCTTCTCACTGACTGACATCACACAACATGGAGCTTGTGGTCACACTTACCTCTTCTACTTCTCCCCTCTTCTACTTTTTCTGCTTCTTGTTGTTTTCTCAATGCAGATTTTCTTCTCCCCTGAACTGGAAGTTCTAATCAAGAATCAAGAAAAAGATGTAGATTATAAACACCTAAAAGATTAGCTTTGTATCTTTATAGAGGTATCTTATTCTTGTATCCTGTAGTCCTCGTAATTTATTATTGCACCATAATAGAGAGAATATGTCATATATACATAACATAATCTGAGGGTCTGAGAAATAGATTGCCCTGTGAACTGATTAATATAAAACCTGATATGTGTTGTCAGTTTTTATATTAATCAGATCACAAGGCAATCTATTTCTCAGACCCTTAGATTATGTTATGTATACGATATGACATATTCTTTCTATTATGGTGCAAAAATAACAGACGCCTTATTACCATCACATTACTTGCAGGATGCCACAGTGTTGCCTTATAATCAGTGTAACATTAAGGACATAAGGAGGATCAGTATAGGCTCATATGGAGCCATGGGTACAGTATTCAATATCAGTTTGGCAGAAGACTGAATGGCTCCTTATAACTTAATGCATTATATAAAAGAGTGAGTTTTTTACACAATGAAGTGCTGGACTGTACTTTGTTTTATAGGTAGTAATTTTCTGAGCCTTTATGTGCACGTTCACATTACACTTTTTGATCTGAGGCTGTAATAGGATGGCCAATAGACCTGTACATACCTGACAATGGGGATGACTGGCTGTCTTTGGCAGTGAAACGCTGCTTGTCACCATCAGATTCAGGAGAGGAAGATTCTTTCTGCCTGTTTGGTAGAAGAGAAAAATATAAATTACAAGTGAAAACAATACAAAAGGGAAGAACATCTGTGTGCAAGGCCTGTTAGGACGTTTGGATAACATGGAGGGGATGCAATGCTCAGGACTCCCGGCAAGAATGGAGAATCACTAGTAATGTTAGCCTGTAATGATCTGGAAATGAATGGCTGGTCTCAATGATCACCTTTTATCACCAGCATTCTCACAAGCCAGAACCACGGTGATGAGCAATCAAGGGGTCATGGATCCTGGATTTAGTATTGAGTTACATTTGTCTTGCATTTGGTGTTCTGAACATACATCTGACTTGAACCCCATAATAGTAATTTACTCACATGTCTGAATGTTTTGCGTTTTCTGGGGAATACCCTGGAGGTGACTTGGGTTCTTCATTGTTCATCATTTTGGTATTGATGGAACAGAGCTAAAGCATGGAGAAAAATAAAATATATGTATAGTTCTAAACTTTATCTTAGTTATAGGTTTTATTGATCTTTTGGGTCACATACTTACTTTAGAAAGCCTATGAGAAGATGATAGAAACTTTTGGATTTCTGGCCAGTCATTGTCCTCACTTGAGTCTTCCTCATCTAAATCACTATGTTGGTATCTGCTACGTCGAGCTGCAAAGTACAAGTGTTATTAGAGATTACTAGTTACAGACAGTCACCAGGTTATAATAATTATGGAGACTGATTGTCGCATAAAATGAAAGACAAGACAAACAGCAGCTTTCTGAAGATAACGTCTCATTCTACTTACTGTCAAAGTAGCGGGTGTCCTCATCTGACTTAATATGAGGAATGAACTGTGGCTTCTTACTTAGAAGATTGTTAAAGTCCAAGTTTTCCAGAAATGGATGCATCTTGATCTCATTTGCTCCTCCTAGAAAATAAAAGACAATAGAAAGATATACAGACATTGTCAGGGAGATGGTTCCATATCTGTACATTTTATGTTAAGCTGAACTGAAGATGTAACAGAGCCAAAGTGAAGGGAATATAGTGAAAGTCATAGCATGAAGAATGGAGAATGCACAAGCTGGTAGAGTAGAGCACTTCAGTGCTGATCCTCATGGATGTAATATTTTTTCTTGTCACAGAGGTGTAATAAGTTATTATTAATACTTTTATATACATTACCTGTCCCAAGTCTATATGCTGGATCTTTTCTGAGCAGCTCAGTGATGATATCTTGAGCATCGGGTGAAGGAGCAGAATTATTAAATTTCCAAGTTATGTCATCTGTTATATAAAAAGCAAATATTACAGAAAATGAAACCTCTTCATTTACTTTATTAAAAATAAAATCTTTTGCCTTAACACAAGTAACTAATCCACAGAACCAACCTAATCAAAAAACAATGACATCACATATCATTCAGATATTTTTACTTACCCCATAAAATACGGCTCAAAGTCTCGTATTGGGAACGCCCACGAAATGGTACACGTCCTACAAGAAATTTATGTAGGATGATTCCAATTGACCACCAGTCTGCTGGCCTTCCATAGCCTTCCTGTAAAAGCACTTCTGGAGCTGTGTAACTATAGGTGCCACAAGTCTGGAAACCAACAGAGGAATGAGATGATGATCAGTGAAAATAATTGTGACCAATAGCATTAGTGGAAATGTTTTCTAAATGAGAAAATATCAGAGAAGGAGAAATATATGAGATCAGTAAAGAAAAAGTTGGTGCCTACCTCATTATCACAGAACTCTCTGGTGATGTCCTCAGTTGGAGCCTTGTAGATGTTTGATGTTGGTCTCATGAGGCAGAGTTTGGACAGCCCAAAATCGGTGACTTTAATATGACCGGTTGATGTTACCAGGAGACTGTGAAAAAAAGGATGGTATAAGCCCCAAATAATAACCCATAGACTTTATGACAATTTCTGACTTTTTCGTATTTACTGTACATCAAGGGTCACTTACTTTGAAGGCTTCAGGTCTCTGTGCATTACACCGTAGCTATGCAGGTATTCAACAGCTAAAACTGTTTCTGCGATGTACATACGGGCCAAGGGGACAGGTAAACGCCCACAGTGTTTCAAGAGAGTGTCACAGTCTCCTCCTACAGAAGAAAGAAAATATGACAGGAGAGGGTTTGTTACAATGGGTTTAATCTGCAGGTTAATAGCATTCTGAAGGTACCAGCCACCGCACTGACTGCCCGGCTGTCCCGGCTGACGACTGGTTTTTACCTTTCCCCTTTTCAATGAGATGTGTTCTTACACAGTCTGATATTGTGAGAAATAATGGGACACGGACAGACTGCTGGTACACTCGAATTATACTGACAATTTATAACATTAAGGCTGAATTCACACATCTGTGTGTCACGGTCTGAGTCCAACCATCATCCAGGGACTGGCAGCCGGTATATTGACCCGAAATTAACAAGCGCATAAGCAAATATGTAAAGTTCAGGTCAGGAGACCAATGGCCGGTCTGTGAATAATGGTCTGTACTCAGACCGTGACACACAAACGTATGAATTCAGCCTTATTCCGACATTTCTAGGAGGGATCACAGAGGAACTTCACAATTGTTAATTGGAGTACCAGTATTTACTATATTCTGCCCATGAATTTGTCTGATCAGTGATGTATTTTTTAGCATAGTCTGCAGTGTTATAATAGTCTGCAGTGTTATAATAGTCTGCAGCCGTCTGTGTTGAAGCGGTGTCTATTCACCATATAGTGTAAGTACAACTATGCGCTTTTTTTCTTACATATAGCTATCCACTCTCCTCTCATGGTTAGATATTAACATCAACAAGATTCTATTATACCATGCTGACAGATTGCTGACACCTCTATGAATTATATATTTATTTAGCTTATTAATTGTAAGATACATAGTATAGCTTATACTTTTTGGCCGTAGTAGTGTCCCTTTGTTGTAGGAGTTACCTTCTTATTTTTAACTATGGATTCCATGTGACTAATACAGATTCATGTTTTTATATTGGACATTGTGTCATTGCACTTGTTTTGCAGCTTTTGCACATTTGTGGTTTTGCTTTATATACTGTATAATGTAGAGCGTATACTATATACTGCAGAGTGACCCTATACAGAAAGGCAGAGCCGGGCTTCATCTACAAGCCTCTTATTACTTTCTCTATGAAATGCTCATCTATACAAACTCTTATAATAAAGTCAAATCCTCCTTTTAGCCATAGTAGAGATTTCTGCCACGCTCAGTGAGGACGTACGCCGGAGACTTCACAGAGATAATAATTTTTCGGGCATCTTGGTAACAGATAGGTGCTAGAGATAAGCAGATCCGGGCTGGATATAGATATGATAGATATGACCTACCTGCTACATACTCCATGACCATACACAGATGATGGGTAGTTGGAAAGGAGCAGAACATGGAGGCCACAAAGGGACAATCAGAGAATGTTAGGATGTCCCTCTCTAGAAAGGCACGTTCCAGGCTTATTGGATCTCTCAAGTTCCGCTTGTCCAGTTTCTTCATAGCGAATGTCTGGTTTGTGTCTTTGTGGCGCACTAAGTGGATGGTCCTGGAGAGGAGAAAAATCCATGATTTATAATGAATTTTTACTAACGTTCTGTTTATAGACATCTTCAAATGATCTCCTGTACTAATGGTTAATACTAGATGTACGGCCAACACTAGAAATCCATGAAATAACATTACATAAATGATCATCTATGGGAGATCCTCATCCATGCCGCATCCTGAATGACCTGAATAGTGACAATTAGACGTGGATTGTAGAGATGAGCAAATAAATTTGAGTGGAATAGAATTCTACTTAAATTTTACAAAGATCCGCATTCGCCAAAATGGCGATTTTCTTTTTGTAATTTGCTTCCTCACGCAATGAGCAAAATGGCAGGCGTTGGCCACTATTTTCTAAACCTTAAAAGGCCATCAAAATGTTAAAAAATAAACAAATTCTTACACTCATCTCTCCAGTCCTTCCAACTCAACCGACTGGACTTTGCTGCATCCTCAAATCTCTTCTGTAAGTGCTGACATCCAAACGTCTCTCAGGCTGGGTTGGATCATTCAGCATCGAAGATGTCCTGGAGAATTCTGTGCAAGTGCATGAAGGATCACATCATGACGCTGTGACCCTTCATGTGCTTGTATAGAACCCTCCTGGACCTCCTCAAAGCCAGAAGTTCTGGCCTAGACTGAGCTGCGGTGTTCTGATGATGCGGTGAGAATTGGACAAGTGACGGTGAGGGGTGAAGGGATTGGAGAGTTGAGTAGTAAGGTAAGTAAGTGTATTTTTCATTTTTTACATTTATTAGGCTCTGGGGTCAGGAGAGATCCAGAGCGTAATAAGGAATAATACATTTGCATAGAATAACTTCTCCATAAATCGGATGAAAGTCTGCGTGATCAGGCGAATTTGAATTTTGCCAGATCCGCTCAATTCTAGTGGACAGTGATGTGGACTCGTATAATTTCTCTGTGGTAACATTGTACTGGCAGGGCACAGAGACTGAGGCATCGCCATAAGGAGCCCTAGGAAATGTATATTATCCCAAACTATAGGCTCACCCAAAAGCTCCACTGCTGATCAGTTTGATCGGTTTGTAGTCAGTCTTGCAAGGATTTCTCCCCACATTCAATGATCCGTTCAAGGCCTAGAAATAATAAGAAATTATGTTAAGACATATAAGCTCCAGATGCAGGAAAGTCTCCCTTCTATATTATGTCCCTGCTGATTACAGTGCAGCACATGTAGAAGACGTGATGCAAGTCTGACCCTCTGCAGACACTATTATATTATAAGGGGAAACCCTTCATGCATACATATATATATATATATATATATATATATATATATATATATATATATACATATATATATATATATATATGCGTATGGCAGGGGAGGATAAGGGACAACACAAAGGAGAGAGCAGGAATAATAACATCACACACAATAGGTCTGATCTGCCTAAGAGCAGCGATATCCCATTGTCATCTGGGGTGTAATATTATATGTGTAATTCATTTCCCGTTATCTGATGATATACAGACTTCTCTGATACTTACACTGGCAGATTCGTGGATCTCTGGTGTCTCACATTTTCCATCAGTAATTGCCGGCACAGTTATTTCTAAAATAATGATAAAATAATGAAGAGATGTCATTTATCAGTCTGTATCAGTACTTAATATACAACACATCCATATAATGAAGGAAATGACAAGACCTCTGTAAATGATATAAAACTAGGTCTATGGTATTCTATACATACTGTATACATGTATGGCACATCCATAGATAGATATACTGCACCATAAATGTGCGACTGTTCAGGATCTGATTAATTCTTGAACAATTACATAATTGGGGAACTATGAGCCACCTTGTACATTTTGGAGCTGAGAAGAGCACAGAGGAGAGAAGCAGAATTCCATGAGCCCTCTCCATTATAGTCTATACAGAGGATAAAGAATAAATCTACATATTCTCTGTGGTTCTCTATAATATCTCGATATTTGAATGTAAAATATTAGATGATCGGCTTACCTTCCATCAGATCATTTTCTACCTCTAGCTGACTAATATTAAAGTCAGGCATATTCACGTTTTGCCCCTCTTCGGAGTCACCTTCTGATGTTTCCTGATGGTTAGAATATGTACAATTAGTATAACATTTCACAAATACTAAATTACTGTATACACAAAGCAGGAAGGACTAAACCTGGATTTACTGGATAATTTCAATATTGAGAGGACTATTCACAGCCGCCCCATCTAGTAAATCCACATTAATAAATAAGGGACTTGTATCTACAACTGTTCTCTAATAACTTCTATTATCAGAACAGCAGCATTTACCAGAAGAAAATTGTGATGATCGAGCAAAACAGATACAGAATACAAACTCCGTATCGCTGAGTACAGACTGTCATCACAGATGATGGAGCCACAGGAACAGGCTGTCATAATATCCTGTGCCTGGCTGGAGATGACAGGGAGGCCTCTAACATCATAAATCTGACCTTCTGCTATATGACTGGTAATCTGGAGAAGATCAGACAACAAGGACATGTGATATAGAAGACGATGGATCCTTACCAGGTGCTCCGGTAAGCGGGCCGGACTCTTCAGTATACACAGGACATTTTGGGCCAGTTGTTTAAAAAAGGCCAATTCTCCACTTTGGGATTTTTCTTCAGCCTATCAAAATGCAAATATATAGAAAAGGAAAATAATGAGGGAAAGTGCAGAATCTAGGAGGCCATTTATGTCACCATTTTGCTCCTATCTGCAGCTATAATTACTACATAGCTGGATATTTGGTATAGAAACCTATCAGATACCCCATGCCCTGTAAACCCGCCGTATTCAGCCATGTGTGATAGAACCCCCTTCCCTAACTAGCCTCATGTAACATAAATTCGGTTAAATAAATTCTTTTAAAAACATTTATAAGCTCTGCTTTCCCTATGCTAATGAGGGTTTTGACTAGTTGATGGCTTGTTAGTTCCCCAGACTAGTCACCCCTCTTCCATGCTCGTGCAAATTATGTTATCACGTCCAAAGGGATATCATAGAAGAGAGCTGACTAGACTGGGGAACTAACGCTCCATCAGCTAGTCAAAACCCTCATTAGCATAGGGAAAGTGGAGGTTATAAATACTTTTTTTAAATAATTAATTTACCCGAATTATGCTACACAGGGCTGGTTAGGGAGGGGTTTTTATCACACATGGCTGAATACTGCAGGTTTACAGGGCATGGGGGACCCGACAGGTTCCCTTTAAATAAACTTGTATTCAATTATTATTAAATACACAATTATTAAATACAATATTAGATACACGGGGTATCACTGTTACACTAGGGCTATATACACTTGTATAAGCAGTGGTGGTGAAATATGATGTCATAATAGCAGTGATGCCGTGATGGAATGTTGTGATGGAATCTTAACAGAGTATCTCAACTTAAAAGAACGTTGCCTAGCAATAGTTAAGGTGACAACTCCATATTCTAAGTATTAGAACCAGATGCTGGAATGTAAGAAAGAGCTATGGGTACTTTTCTCTTCTGATCAGTGAGGGTATTTTTATGCTCTAAGGTAAATTATTAATATCTACTATACACAGTAAAAATCATAATTACGTATTTATGATATTTCTGAGAAATCTAGATTCAGGTTCTAAAAGAAGTATCTTTTCTAAGATATCAGGGCTGGACTGGGAATGAAATCAACCCCTGACATTTGTATCAATCCTATCCAAGCTACACTTTTACACCCACTGGGGATCTCTGTTACAAATATAACCCTGCCTGACATAGGAGAAAATCTAAATTGTATTACTATTAATCATACTACTATATAGGGGTGACCATCTAAGCCTCTTTATACTAATAGTAATGATAACAATAATAATAATAACAATAACATTTGATCCTGCTAATAATAATAACAACAATAATAATAATAAATTGTGCAGATTGTCTGCTATTTACCTGTTCTACTAATGTCTTGATGTTCTGCTGTAAATGCTCAAGATATTCAAATGTAATGCGACCTTGGTGATATTTGGTCAGGCAGTCCCTTACCAACTCCATAACCAGCCGGTAAGTGAAGCTGAGGACGCCATCGGGTAGTGGTAGCACAATGTCAGGGGTATAGGTGGTAAGAATCCCCTGGAGTAGTGCCAACTCCTGAAATTTGTCTGGAAGAATTCCAGACATTTCAATCAAATCCAAGCGCAATCAGTATATCACTAGTAAATAGCTAAACACTGAAAACAATGACACCGGGGTATCACTGTGACAGGGGGCCTATAAACACTTGTATAAGTAGTGGTAGTGAATTATGATGTCATAATAGCAGTGATGACATGATGGAATCTTGTGATGGAATCTTAAAGGGGCATTTCACCTTATAAGGAAGTTGCCTAGCAACAGTTAAGGCAACAGCACCATAGACTGAGCATCAGTACCAGATGCTGGAATGCAAAAGGATATTTTTATGATCTAAGATAAATTATTAATATCTGTTATACACATTAAAAAACATAATTACGTATTTAGAAGAAATCCGGATTCAAGTGCTAAGAAGTATCTTTACTTAGAGACCAGGCCTGGACTGGTAATGAAATCCCTCCCTGGCATTTGCATCACATTAGCCCATTCTACACCCGTATACCCACTTCCCAACATGAGAATTTTTATTACAAATATGACACTGCTTGAAATTGGAGAAATTTAAAATTTTATTACTACAATTTATCACGCTCACAATTGCTCGATAGTCAACTACCTGAGCATCTCACTGTTGGAGATGCTTGGCGCTCGGCGAGTATTTCCGGGACGCTCAGGAGAGAGCTCGGGTCCCCGCCCCGCATGTTTGGCGCTCTTTACACAGCAAATAAACATGTGGGGATTGCCTGCCACTCACTGTAATGCCATAGCCATGTTGGTTGTGGCATTACAGTGATTGATTGGCCACATAGCGTCATCAGGTCTATATAAGACCCGGGACCCTATGCTCGTCACAGTCTACCCCTGAAACAGGCAGATTAGGGAGAGATACTGATGAGTGAGGGAGAGAAATGGCAGATTATTAGTGAAGTATTAGGTATTCCACAGCAAGATATATATCCATCTGACCTAACAGTCCTTCTAAGGACTAATCAAGCTGCATATATTAATCCGGATGACAGCAGGAGTTAGGCAGGCAGAGTTTGTGGACAGTGTATACAGCAGAATAGGGTCCATTGCACATGCTGTCTGCTGCTGTTACAGATATCCATAGCCCTAGATATCAGGGCTAATTTTTTGTTTTGCTCACAATCTTGATTATTTGTTTTAAAAGCAATATAGTGCACCATTTTTACTGCTCCATTTGCTTGTTAGCAAAATACATCCAAAAATTGTGGAAGCAGAGAAACTTGCCCATCATCAGACATGATCCGATATTACTGCTGTAATAATCGTGAAATTTTTTAGAGTTTGCCAAATGTTACACTCCATTTCAAGTCTGCCAGCTGTGTGTTGTTGAACCTACTCACACTTGGTCGCGGACCAATACCACACTACAAGGCCACTGCCTAAAACCGTGGTCATCATGCGTAATCCCATATTACTGCAGTAATAATACAGTCATTTTGTGGAGCGTGCCAAATATACTCCATTTAAAATTAGCAAGGTGCGTGGCAAGGGACGGGGGAGTGGACGTGATGGTGATGGTGAGGCCAAGACCATGGGCAAGATGAAACTGTGTCTGCTGAGGGAGCACAACAAACACCCACACCATGTCGAACTACCTTCCTGTCCCAATTACTAGGGGCCACAGAACACCACTCTTGAAGCCAGAGCAGTGTGAAAAGGTTGTTGGTTGGATAGCAGATAATGCTTCCAGTCAGTTTGCCACCACCACCACAACCCTGTCTTCCACATGGTGAAGTCTCAGTAGCCGTGGGGGGCGGAGCCAGGTAGGCAATGTGAGTGGACGTGTTTTCGCGCTCTCCCGGCGGTGCCTAGTCAATTAGGAGATCCGTTCCGGCCGCCACCGCCAGCCTCAGCCGACCGGAAGGTGTGGGAAGTGCTGCGGATCATCGGGAGGGCTGCGGCGTGTGGAGGTGAGCTGGTATGACATGCCGGAGACAGAAAGATGCGGTCTGGGGAGAAGGAAGCAGCTTCCAAGATGGCGCTGAGAAGAGGGAGGAGGCGGCCAAAGCTAGCGCAGCCTGCCAACGCCGCATGAGTGTAGCGGCGAAGCTGGAGAGATATGCCCGCAATGTGGAGTGCACCGATCAGCAGGAGTCGGATAGAGGGGAGGAGGTGGACGGGGAAGAAGTGATGGCGCCACTGCCTGAGGGAGAAGGAGGAATGTCCCCAGGGAGTAATTATACTGTTGGGGAGATGATGTCTGCGACAACACAGGAGGAGTGTGATATACTGGAGAACCCCACTATCAAGGATGTGTTTGCTGTGGTGTCTTTCTGTAAACAGGCACTAACTACATTAACACAGCGGCGTGTGGAGGTGAGCTGGTATGACATGCCGGAGACAGAAAGATGTGGTCTGGGGAGAAGGAAGCAGCTTCCAAGATGGCGCTGAGAAGAGGGAGGAGGCGGCCAAAGCTAGCGCAGCCTGCCAACGTCGCATGAGTGTAGCGGCGAAGCTGGAGAGATATGCCCGCAATGTGGAGTGCACCGATCAGCAGGAGTCGGATAGAGGGGAGGAGGTGGACGGGGAAGAAGTGATGGCACCACTGACTGAGGGAGAAGGAGGAATGTCCCCAGGGAGTAATTATACTGTTGGGGAGATGATGTCTGCGACAACACAGGAGGAGTGTGATATACTGGAGAACCCCACTATCAAGGATGTGTTTGCTATGGTGTCTTTCTGTAAACAGGCACTAACTACATTAACACAGCAAGTCCTGGGTGTACAGTCTGAAGTGGCTATCATTAAAAAAGATATGCAAAAGGTTAATACCAGGACTGGTGAGGTGGGAGAGACTGAGGATCGGATTAATAAACTCACAAAGTCTGAAAAACAGTTTAAACAACAAATTTCTGAAGTTATGGCCAAAAATGATGATCTGGAGAACCGCTCCAGAAGAAATATTAGGATAGTTGGACTTCCAGAAAAGTCTGAAGGAAGAGAGCCCACTGATTTTGTTGAGAAATGGCTGAGAGAGAAGATTGGAGTGGACTCTCTCACTAAATTTTACGCGGTGGAGCGTGCACACAGAGTATTAATGTAGCCTCAACCCCCGGGCAAAGGACCGCGTGTTATGATTGCAAAGCTACTCCACTATAGGGACAGAGACATCATTATTCGCAAAGCAAGGGAGTGTGATGAGATTACAATAAATGGCCAACGGATTTGCATATACCCTGATTATTCGGTAGCTGTCCAGAAGCAGCGAATGCAATTTGGAGGAGTTAAAAGACGTCTAAGAGAACTGGGTGCAACGTACTCAATGTTGTTCCCTGCCAAACTGCGAGTGGTAGCTATGGATAAAGTTTTCTTTTTCGTAAAGCCAGAGGAGGCCACAGAATGGATTGATATTAATGCTAAATCTTTATGTAACATCTGCACATGGAACTGTCAGATCAGCCCGCGACCAATCACCGATATTGCCGCCAAATTTAAACACCGCTTTGCTAATTGGTCGCGGTTGCCGGCTGCGACCAATCAGCGATTTTGGCGACAAATTTAAACACCGCTCTGCTAATTGCGCCCGGTCGGCCGCATACATATTCTAGAATACCCGATGCGTTAGAATCGGGCCACCATCTAGTAAATAATAATACACCTGAAACCCAGCGTGACCTTAGGAATGCGCAGGTTAAGATAAATAAGATTTTAATAGATAAAATGGCAAAAATACAGGCGTTCCGGAAAGCCAGTTTCTATGCTGAGGGGGAGAAGGTGGGACATCTATTATCAGTTATAGCATCGGCACAAAGGAGTAGTTAATTTATCCATGAAATGGTAAATGATAAGGGGAGGGTTGTTACAGAACTGGAGGGGATACTGAAAATCTTTAGAGACTTTTATAAAAAAAAACTTTACTCCTCGGAAGGGATAGTGGCATTTGAGGAGATAGATAATTTTGTTGATTTAGTGTCGCTCCCTAAGCTAAACAATGAGAGCAGAGAGAGGTTGGATTCCTCCATTACTGTGGAGGAGATGGAGATTGCTCTGCATGGCATGACTAATGAGAAGGCCCCGGGTATGGATGGGCTACCGTCAGAAGTATATAAACAATTTGCAGAACTTTTGTTGCCTAAACTATTGAAAGTATTTGAAGAGGCCAATGAGGGAGGATTGCTGCCTGCTTCTATGAGGGAGGCGGTGATAGTGGTGATTCCTAAGGAGGGGAAGGACCCTAGAATACCTGAATCATATAGACCAATCTCTTTACTGACAACTGATGTTAAAATCATGGCCAAAGTCCTGGCTAATAGGTTGACTGGGATCATTTCCTCCTTGATACATCCGGATCAGTCGGGATTCAAGCCCAATAGATCTAGTGCGGTTAATATAAGAAGATTGTATCTTAATCTCCAATTACAGACTGATAACCCAGGTCGTAGAGTAATCGCCTCACTGGATGCCCAAAAGGCGTTCGATAGTGTACAATGGGAATATTTGTGGAGAGTCATGCAAAAATTCGGTTTTGGACCAAGGTTTATCGAGTGGGTTCAATTGTTGTATTCCCAACCTACTGCTAAGATTAGAGTTAACGGAGCGATATCCCCTTCGTTCCATTTGAATAGGGGAACCAGACAGGGGTGCCCACTGTCACCGCTCCTCTTTGCTATAGCAATCGAACCTTTGGCTGCAGTCATCAGGGAAACAAAGGAGGTCCAAGGGTTCAAGTATGGAATATTAGAGGAAAAAATTGCTATGTATGCGGACAATCTTTTATTGTTTTGGGTGATCCATGTGAGTCATTGAGTTGTGCCATGCAGATAATTGAGAGGTTCAGGGCGATAATCGGGGCTGAAGATTAACTGGTCCAAATCAGTTTTGTTTAAAGTGGATCGAGAGGTAGAATGGACAGATAGAGAAAAGGAAGCCAATAACTTGCAGTATAAAAAAGTATTTAAATATTTGGGAATACAAGTATCTTTACCAGTAACAGACTACCTTAATATCGATTTATCACCATTACTTCAAAACGTGAAAACTAAAATAGATATATGGACTGAAGATATTTGGGAAAACATCCTGGAGTATATACCTAAGCTTTCTATGAGCGAACCTGCAAGACTGTCACACATTTATGTAATTCACAGAGTTTATAGGTCTCCGGTAATTATGCACAAAATGGGGCTGAGGGTTAACTCAGAGTGCCCAAGATGTGGAAAAGGGGAGGCGGGCATATTTCACATGATGCGGGAATGCCCTAGGCTATTAAGGTTTTGGTCTGGGGTTGTTGCTACGATTGAAGGGGCGTATAGATGCGGTGTCTCTGGTGATCCTATTACATGCTTGTTGGGCTATGTGGAAGAAATCTTAGCTGATAAAAATATTAAAATAACCATTGCTAGACTACTTTACTGTGCTAGGAAAGTAATAGCAAGAAATTGGACTGGAGTTGACCCCCCCTCGGGGGAAGAATATTCTAAACAAGTAGAATACATTATACAGATGGAAAGAGGTATATATGAAAAAAGAGGGAAACAGAATATATTTGGAAAGATATGGGAGCCTTGGATACAATATAAGGGAATTTGAGAGCACTGATTTCAAACATGTATCATATAGTATAAACTAATATTTGTATAATGCACCTCTGGTTTTCTACCATAATTGGTTAATATGAGTTTTTTTGTCTTTGTTTCTTAAGATATAACATAGGGGAGGGGAATGCTGTCGGAATGGGTGGGAGGGGGGGGGATTGAAGGGATGTTTGGGTATGTTATGTTTTCTTTCACAATTTAATGCTTTGAGAAATATTGTATGATCAGAATATGTTTAATAAAAATTTATTTGATTTAAAAAAAAAAAAAGTCTCAGTAGCCGTGAGTCTGGACCACATATTCCTCATTCTGATCCTCCTTCCTCCCACCATACCGAGTGCCCAGAGACAAATGATCCCACACTTGGACACTCCGAAGAGCTGTTCACTTTTTCATTTATAGATTTGTGCCTCTCGCATGGCCCGGGGCAAGAGGAGATCGCATGTAGCGGTGCCAAAATATCTGAGCAGCCACAATCACATGAAGGCAATGGTGAGAAACTGTCGCAGGAGGTGGATGATGATGATGAGACACAATTGCAAGCAAGTCAGGAGGAGGCCCAGTGTGCGTACATGGAAGACGAGGTGGTGGACGATGAATTCACTGACCCAACCTGGCAAGGTGACATGTTTAGCGAGGACAGCAGCACAGAAAGAGTGGGAGTGTCACGTACAGTGTAGGAGAGACAAAGTGCGACACGAATGAACGAGAGGAAGGGAGCCCAGACACTAGGGAAAGGGGGAAGTGGAGACCTCCTAGGCTGGCCTGCCATCACCCTGTCTCCCCTACCTTCCCTATATTGGTTCCTCACCAATCACCACACAGGAACCTATCCCTGTATTTCCCTAGTACTAGGCCCTGGATAGGGAAGGGGGGACCCCCCATGACAGCTAAAGACAGCAAGGGGAGACAGACACAGGGAAAGTAGCTTAGATTGAGTCGACTTAAGAGAGACGGCACACACGTCCTCTTAGCACCAGAGAGGAAGTTGTAGCACCACAACAGGCAGGAACAAGTAGTGGGGTGGCCACAGATACAAGGTGGGCAACTGTTCCCCTGAACATCAACACAAGGGAAGTTGCCAGTCCAACTGTTAGCTCTTCCAGAGTCTGGCTCTTTTTTAAAGACTGTCTAGAACCCCAAAAAGGCCATTTGCAACACTGCCATGCCAGCATCAGCAGGAGCAGCAAAACTACAAGCCTGACCACCACCAGCATGCTCAGGCACATGACAGCAATGCACCCGACTAGTTAGGCCGAATGACAGGGTCCAGAAACTTTTTCTGTAGGAGACACTACTACCCGTTCCACTGTTGTGTGTGCACGCCAATCCTCTGTCCATGGCGTAGGCAAAGATGCCCCCACCCTGCACATGTTATCGCACACTTGCAACCATCACTGTCCACGTCCTTGTCCCAGTGCAGCGTTCAGTTGTCCCTTACCCCAGTCCTTTGAATGAACGTGCAAATACGCAGCCAATGCCCCATAGGCCACAATACTAAACTCCCACATTTCTCCAATGCTTTTACTTGAAATGTTGCCTTTTAGGCTTGTGGAAACAGAATCTTTCCACAACCTGATGGCGGTGTCTGTCCCTCAGTACTTGGTTCCCAGCTGCCACTATTTCTCCTGGTGTACCGTCCCCACCTTACACAAGCACGTTTCACAGAACATGCCCTGCGCTGATTCGTGGGGTACTCTAACAGAGAGGGAAAAGTTTTGGAAGATGCTGAAGGAGTACCTTGCCGACTGTACCAACGTCCTCCGTGATTCCTCTGTGCCTTATAACTATTGGGTATCCAAGCTAGATACGTGGCATGAACTGACTCTCTACGCCTTGGAGATCCTGGCCTGCCCTGCTGCTAGCGTTTTGTCAGAGTGGGTTTTTAGTGCCGCCGGGGGCATTATAACTGATAGACTCATCTGCCTGTCAAAATCCTGACAGGCTGACTCTTATCAAAATAAATAAGGGCTGGATTGGGCCAGACTCCTCAACACCACCGGATAATAGCAGCGGAATATGAAGTCAAATCCAGTAGCTTTTTTTTGGGAGGGAGTCTATTCCTATGCACCTCTTCTCACCCAAACAAGCATATATGCTTCCTGATTTAGTCTATTTTCTGTTGTCCTCCTCCTTCTCCTTCTCCTCATCCTCCACCACCATATCACCAGGGTCACGGTGATGAAATACCCACATCATTTTTTTAAGGGTGTTTATGATGCCCATAGGAAATTTTTTGAAAGGCCTACCTCTAACATTCTGTATGTTATACAGTATGTTCCTGTTTACTCCCCAGGGGTAAATATTTTTCAGCCCATGCACTTAGTGCATGGGCATTACCAGTATAAGAGACATACTGCTTAACAATGTAACAATTTTTTTAATGAGGACCTCCTCTACGTCTCTTCAAAGAGTATTGCAGTGTGTCCAATTTTTGGCAGCCCTTGCAGTCACTGCATGGGCATTACCACTATAGGATACCCACTCCTTAATAGTGGGAACAATTTTTTTTAATGAGGCCCTCCTCTACATCTCTTCAAGGGGGTAGTGGAGTGCATTCAAAGTTTTGGCAGCCATTGCAGTCACTGCATGTGCAATCACAGTATAGGAGACCCACTCCTTTATAATGGGAACAATTTTTTTTTACTGAAGCCCTCCTCTATGTCTCTTCAAAGGGGTATTGTAATGCATACAAATATTTGGTAGCCATTGCAGTCACTGCATGTGCAATCACAGTATAGGAGACCCACAACTTTATAAAGGGAACATTTTTTTTACTGAGGCCCTCCTCTACATCTCTTCAAAGAAGTATTGTAGTGCGTCCAATTTTTTGGCAGCCCTTGCAGTAACTGCATTGGCATTACCACAATAGAAGACCCACTCCTTAATAATGGGAACATTTTTTTTAAGGATGCCCTCCTCTACATCTCTTCAAAGGGGTATTGGGGTGCATCCAAATTTTTGGCAGCCCTTGCAGTCACTGCATACGCAATAACAGTATAGGAGACCCACTGTTTAATAATGGGAACAACAAAGCATAGCCGGCTGATTGCCCTCTAATAATAGTGAGGGCCGACTGTTGGCCCTTTAACAATAGTAAGGGCTGCCTGATGGCCCTGTAAAAATAGGCTTTGTGACTTTCAAAGTCCCTTCTTTATAAATGAAACAGGATGTATCTGATCATGGGAGGAGTCCTGAGGAGTCCAGGGGAGGAGTCCTGAGGAGATAATTTGCATATTCCCACTGCATTTTGGGGTAAGTGAAGAGTCTCCGCGAGCTCAAAGAACACTGGATTTTGGCTGTTGGAGCTGAAAAGAGGACATCGGTAAACCAGGGGAGGAGTCCTGAGGAGATAATTTGCATATTCTCACTGCATTTTGGGGTAAGTGAAGAGTCTCCGCGAGCTCAAAGAACACTGGATTTTGGCTGTTGGAGCTGAAAACAGTACATCGGTAAACCGCGCGCCGGCATTTTGAAGCTTTTTTCACTGTTTTCAGAACATTAACAGTAAGAACATGGAAGAGTCCAGGAGCCATTTGGTGAGCTGCATATCCTGCTACATGTTCACAGACTTGCCAGTGGAAAAGCCAAACTTCACATGCAGAAATGCAAGCTTGTGTCCCTGTTGGAGGAAAAGTTGCGAAATCTAGAAGAGAGGTTAACTACCTTGAAAATCATTAAGGAAGGTGAAGAGTTCTTAGACAGAGCAGAATTATCTCTTCATGATTCAGAAAGAGAAGAAATTCGAACTGCACCTGATGAAACAGAGGAATGGAAGCATGTGACCCACAGAAGCAGGAGGATCGAGAGGCAGTCAGCACCCATCCTGCTCAGGAACCAGTACCCGGCTCTCACGCAGGAGAACCATGAAGAAATACAGCAAAATAAGACTTTGCCAGCAATGAATAACCTTGTAAGCCCTCAGAATCCTCCTGGATGGAGAAAGAAGAATGTTGTGAAGAAAAAACGGAGAGTGGTGGTCATGGGGGATTCCCTGCTAAGAGGAACAGAGGCCGCTATCTGCAGACCAGACATAACCTCAAGAGAAATGTGCTGTCTTCCAGGAGCAAAAATTAAAGATGTGTCTGACAGGATATCAAGACTCTTCAGACCTACAGATCACTACCCATTCCTGCTAATACATGTGGGGACAAATGACACCGCAAGAAAGGACCTGGAAACCATCTGCAGTGACTTTGAAGACTTAGGCAAGAAAGTGAAAGAATTGGGAGCGCAGGTGGTCTTCTCATCCATCCTCCCAGTGGATGGCCATGGAACAATGAGGTGGAATAAGATTCTACAGGTGAACAACTGGCTACGTCGATGGTGCCGTCAACAAGGATTTGGATTTCTGGATCACGGAATGAATTACCTATACGATGGACTACTTGCTAGAGATGGGGTGCACCTTACGAAGACTGGAAAACGTGTATTTGGAAGTCGCCTTGCTACACTCATCAGGAGAGCTTTAAACTAGAACAATGTGGGAAGGGAAGCAAAAGGCCAGAAAAAGCCATACAGCTGACAAATACTATTGAGATCTCTGCTACTGGAAGTGGGAAGGAAGAACAAAGACAAAACAATTTAAATAATAAAAATATGGGAGGAAGAGAAACCAATCACAAACTAAAATTTTTTTATACAAATGCACAAAGCATGGGCAACAAACAAGGAGAATTGGAACTACTAATGCAGGAAAAGGAATATGATGTCATTGGAATCACTGAAACTTGGTGGGATGATACACATGATTGGAATAAAAGGCTAAAAGGATACAACTTATTTGCAAGAAACAGACTTGATAAACGAGGAGGAGGTGTCGCATTGTATGTTAGAAAAGCGTATATCTGCACAGAGATTGAAGCTTCAGAGACTGGGAGTTCTGTGGAAACTGTTTGGGTAAGAATACAAGGAGAGAACAACGGAAAGGACACCATTGTAGGCATTTACTACAGGCCACCTGGGCAAGCTGAAGATATGGATGAACTCTTTATGTATCAAATGACCAAGTTCTCCAAAAAATATGACGTAGTGGTCATGGGAGATTTCAACTATCCAGACATTTGTTGGGAATCTCTCTCAAGTAAAACTAACAGGTCAAGCAAATTCTTATCCTCTCTTGCTGACAACTTTATCTTCCAAAAGGTAGGGGAGAAAACAAGGGGATCTGCTACTTTGGATCTAATCCTTATAAACAGGGAGGAAATGGTTGAGGAGGTAAAGGTGGCTGGGACCCTAGGAGGCAGCGATCATGCTATTATAGAATTTTGGATAACTACAGGAGGAAGACATGTGAAGACTCAAACTTCAAGGTTAGATTTTAGAAAGGCAGATTTTAAGAGACTCAGAAAGAGAATAGGAGGGATCCAATGGCTGGATGTCCTTAAGGACAAAAATGTCCAGGAAGGATGGGAAATTTTTAAAAATGAGATTCTCAAAGCACAATCGTTAACAATCCCGAAAAGTAGGAAGAATGGGAAGCATTTAAGGAAACCAGGATGGATGAACACAGAACTTAAACACATGCTAAAAAGAAAGAAAGAAATGTTTATTAAATGGAAAGAGGGAGGCATATCTAAAGAAGATTATAATGCAGTCTGCAGATCCTGTAGGGCACGTATCAGGTTAGCTAAAGCTGACAATGAATTAAGGCTTGCAAGAGATGTCAAAAGCAATAAAAAAGGATTTTGGGGGTATGTCAAAAGTAAAAGAAAAGTCAAAGATGCTATAGGATTTTTACAGGATGAAAATGGAGAAATGGTAAGAGAGGATGTTGAGAAGGCCGAACTTTTTAATTCCTATTTTGCATCTGTTTTCTCTCAGAAAGAAAATGTAACATCAACTGATCTTCACTGTCCTTTTAAAGGAATAGAGGAATCCAAGTTATCTGTAAACAGAAAGATTGTGAGGGAATATTTAGCTAACAAAAATGAGTTCAAGTCTCCAGGTCCAGATGAATTACACCCCAGAGAACTGAAGGAGATCGTAGAAGAAATTTTAGAACCACTCACCATAATCTTTGAAAATTCTTGGAGAACAGGAGAAGTCCCAGAAGACTGGAGAAGAGCAAATGTTGTTCCTATCTTCAAAAAGGGGAAGAAGGTGGACCCAGGGAACTATAGGCCGGTGAGTCTGACTTCTATACCAGGAAAGATCTTTGAACAAATTATTAAACAACATGTATGTAAGTACCTGGATAAGAATGAAGTGATTAACCAGAGTCAGCATGGGTTTGTAACTAACAAGTCATGTCAGACTAACTTAATTTCCTTCTATGACAGAATCACTGACTGGGTGGATCAGGGAAATGCTGTAGATATAGTATATCTTGACTTCAGCAAAGCATTTGACAAAGTATCTCACACCATCCTTATTGAAAAAATGACCAAGTATGCAATGGACCAGGCAACTGTTAGGTGGATTCATAACTGGCTTAGTGATCGGACTCAAAGGGTGGTTGTAAATGGCTTCACATCCAGCTGGATGAATGTCTCAAGTGGGGTACCACAGGGCTCCGTCCTGGGACCTGTATTGTTCAACATCTTTATCAATGATTTAGATGAAGGAATTGAGGGTAAACTGATTAAATTTGCTGATGACACAAAGCTAGGAGGGATAGCTAATACTAGAGAAGAGAGAGAGAGAGGATTCAAAAAGACCTAAATAAACTGGAGCAGTGGGTAGCAACCAACAGAATGGTTTTTAACAGGGAAAAATGCAAAGTACTACATCTGGGCAATAAAAATGAAAAAAGCATATACAGAATGGGAGGAATAGAGCTAAGCAACAGCACATGTGAAAAAGACTTAGGTATACTAATAGATCATAGACTGAACATGAGTCAACAGTGTGATGCAGCAGCAAAAAAGGCAAATACAATTCTGGGATGCATTAACAGAAGCATACAGTCTAGATCACGTGAAGTCATTATCGGTCTTTACTCCTCTTTGGTCAGACCTCATCTGGAATACTGTGTACAGTTTTGGGCACCACATTTTAAAAAAGACATAGACAAACTAACTACAAGTTCAGAGAAGAGCGACCAGAATGGTGACTGGTCTGCAAACCATGTCCTATGAGGAACGGTTGCAGGATTTGGGAATGTTTAGCTTGCAAAAAAGAAGACTGAGAGGAGACTTAATAGCTGTCTACAAATATGTCAAGGGCTGTCACATTGTAGAAGGATCATCTTTATTCTCATTTGCACAAGGAAAGACTAGAAGCAATGGGATGAAACTAAATGGGAGGAGACACAGATTAGATATTAGAAAAAACTTTTTGACAGTTAGGGTGATTAATGAGTGGAACAGACTGCCACGAGAGGTGGTGAGTTCCCCTTCAATGGACGTCTTCAAACAGAGGCTGGACAGAAATCTGTCTGAGATGATTTAGTGAATCCTGCTTTGAGCAGGGGGTTGGACCAGATGACCCAGGAGGTCCCCTCCAACTCTACCATTCTATGATTCTATGATTCTATGTCTCATACACCACATGGGCAGATAAGGTAGTAAAATGATAAAATTACATTTACTGGTGAATGTATTTTTCACTGTTGAACGCAATGCAAAAGTGCAAAAATGCATCAAAAACTTTACGTGTGAATATAGCCCAAGGTGTGGAGGAGCATTTTTGGTTATTTATTTGCCTTATATACAAATCATTACCCAGGAAAAAATGTTCCTTAACATTTTTTCCAGGAAAATCTGTTTTTGTTTAGTTTTTGAATGTTTTATTGTGAGTCCGTAAAAGTGGCATAATAATCTGACAACATTGTTGACAGCAGTGACCTGGGAGTCAGAGATGCTTCCAGGGGCCTTCCCCATGCTGTTCCCATGTCATTTGAGCACCGTTCCCATCGATTTTGGTAATTTGTAGGCCCCCTGCAGACCTCTGAGGGGAGGGGGGTGATCTCCAGAAAAATGCTTGAGTTTCCCGTTGACTTACATTGGGCATCTATAATATAACGGGAGATGTGTCCGTCTGTCCGAAGCATCTATAGACTGCACAGGCGCAATGCGCCTGCACAGTCTGGCCCCAGACAGAAGAACGCATTCAGCTGTTATAGGTGACAAGTAAGAGGAGCGTGGTGCCGGAGATCGCAGTATGCGCAGGCACTGAATGCATACCGCGATCTCCAGCGGCACATTTGCAGTGAGTCTTCAACAAAATGGCGCCAGACAGTGCGGTATGCGCAGGCGCGAACTCCGGCGCCATTTTCTATATACACTCTGTAAATGTGTCTTCACTAAAATGGCGCCAGATATCGCGCTATGCAGGCGCTGATTCTGGCGCCATTTTAATAAAATAACACATGCGACACGCTGCAGGGGAGCGATGGAAAGGTGAGTAGGAGTGTTTTTTTTAAGTGATACAGGATGGGGGCAGCACAAAACAAACAGGATAAGGGCAGCACAACACAAACAGGATGGGAGCAGCACAACACAAACAGGATGGAGGCAGCACAACACAAACAGGGTTGGGGAAACACAAGACAAACAGGAAGGGGGTAGCACAACACAAACAGGGGGGGGCAGCACAAAACAATCAGGATGGGGGAGCAGGATGAAGGCGCACAAAATAGGATGGGGGAGCAGGATGAAGGCGCACAAAACAGGATGGGGGTGCACAAAATTTAATGGAGTAACAGGATAGGGGTGCACAAAACATAATGGGGAGCAGGATGGGGGCGTACAAAACAGGATGAGGGAGCCCAAAACAGGATGGGGCGCACAAAACAGGATGGGGCGCAGGATGGGGGTGCACATAACAGGATGGGGGCACACATAGCAGGATGGGGGCAGCACAAAACAAACAGCATGGGGCAGCACAAAACAGGATGAGGTTGCAGGATGGGGATGCACAAAACAGGATAGGGGATCAGGATGGGGCGCACATAGCAAGATGGGGTAGCAGGATGGGGGCAGCACATAACAGGATGGGGGAGCAGGATGGGGTAGCACATACCAGGATGGGGGTGCACACAGCAGGATGGGGGTGTACATAGCAGGATGGTGGCACACATAGCAGAATGGGTGCGAAAATAGCAAGATGGGGCGCACAAAGCAGGATAGGGGTGTGTGGCGCCCCTGAGGGTTCGACCGCCACAGGGATGCTGCACTTCTCTAATGGAGTGTAGTATTCCTCCTCTGAGGTAAGGCCAGTGTGATAGTCGTGACCTAACCTTTTGCATCCAATACCACACTTCTCCACCAGAGGGAGCTGGTATGCACTAGGTGCTGCTCCCCTGGTTACAGGGAGACTGGGGAACACAAAGTGGTAGGAACCAGTTAGTGGGTGAGGGTGGAGGACTTACAAGTTAGTGACACTTTAGATTTCATATTTAATAGAAAGCCATCTTTGATCTTGGTCCTTTTAGTCCTTCTGCTAATTCTCCCTAGTGGATTAGTTGGTTCGCTCTGTGCTGTCAAAATACTGTGTGTAATGTGACTTCCCTCCGGGAGCGCAGATCCTGTGTAGGCCTGCGCCGGCAGGGACACAGCCCTCGTACCCTGGCCTTGGGACGAGAGGTAGGTTGTAGACGGGGAATGTCTCAACCCGGCCAAGGACCATGATCAAGAAGGCCCGGAGCCCAGGAGTGTGGCTCCACAGCAAATGGATCCCAGGCAGGATGCAGACGGAGCGGTGTACGCCACCTGTCCTCGCCTACCTGATATATTCAGAGGGACTCCGGCTGCAAGAGGGGTACCGGCCCCCGACACCCGACCTTGTTACTCTACGTCCTGGACGGGAAAGCCCGGTTAGGCCCAGAGAATCCCACCCAGAGGGAGACCCGGCCTATTTGTACACTCACGGACAGGAAAGGTTTTGGTCAGTAGTTCAGGAACACTCTTCTGTAAGGTCGCGACTGAATGCTGGACTTACTCGGAGGTTGTCGGACCCCCGTCTCTGGTGACGCAGGACTCTGCGGGGAGCAGGGAGTCGCCTTCCTTTGCCATCTAAGTGAGTAAAGCCTTGGAAGTTCACCCCTATGGCCTCCGGACTGTCATTTCAGCGACACACAGGGGGATGCGGGATCCCTTCTCCTCAACTACTACCCCCTCCATCCTGTCCCTCTGCCCTGAGGCCTTGCTCCGCCTGTGGGGAGTAGTAAGAACTTTGGCCGTGGTAACACCATGCCTCAGCGGACTGTAGAGGCGCTGGTGACCCTTCACCAGGCACCACAGGTGGCGTAGTCGTTAAAATAAGCCACTCAACCCGGACGAGCCCACAACATCTTCCTTTTCATGTGACGGCCCTGAGCACGGGTCCAGGCCACGGCTACATCCCATCTCTTCGTCACAGGACCTGACACCGAGTCCCCCATCACCCAGGGTAAACCAAAGAGGGCTCCTTCGAGAACGAGGTGCGTCACAACCTGGAATAGTTGGCAGGATCGCGTGCCCGCAGCAAAGGAAGAAGTGCCCATTGCTACCGGGTACTGTGTGCCTTATACCTTGAACTGTCGTTTTACACTTAAAATGGCGCCCGCCCAAAAGAACAGGTGCCATAATGCTGTGAAAAGACTGCCTTTGAACACCTCCCATCGTGGGCTGGGCTCCCGCTTGGCGCCAAAAATGTGGACTGCCCCTTCCATCAGAGACTGTCCGCGGGGTAATGCCCGTCAAACCGGATGGGCTGAACGAAGGTGGGCCTGTCAGCATTCCGCCCAGGAACCGCCCCGAAAGAGGAGGAAGAAGAAAAGCAACAAGGTGCGGCCATTGCAGTCAGAGCTTGGCAGTCAACAGAGGCGGATATGGGAGCAAGACCACGCATCTACTGAACCCGGTTCAGGCCCTTCACCCGGCAGAGAGCAAGGCGGCAGCGGGTTGACCCCGGGAGATATTGCATTTCTCCAGCAGGAAGCTCTGGGACTCTTAAGAAGGCAGAGAGAGGCCCAGGAGGCGGCGACGGCTGCGTGGCGGGAGGAGATGCTGCTGCGTATCCGAGACGCGCCGCCAAGGAGTGGAGGTTCCAGGACAAGTCGACGCGGTGACGGAGGTCGAGGGCAACCCGGCGGCGGGTGAGTGTGCAACCCCTGCCCCGGCTGCAGAGCCTACCGTGACTATCCTGGACCTCATGACAGAGTATCTAATTCCCCACGCTGTCACCTGGGAGCAAGCGTTGGCTCCAGAGCTGCAATCGGCAACCATCGGTGGGGACCTGCGATGCCGCCCAAACCCTGATTCGGAGGTGCCTGAAGCTGCGGAGGAAACTACCGGCCCCAACCCGGACTGGTCCGCGTCTACAGAGGACTCGCAGCAACCCGTCCTTACCCCGCTACCGACAGCCGCAGTAACCTGGCCCAAGGCTGAGGAGTGGGCCTGGGAAAACCAGGGGGGCGACCTAATGGGCTTCCCCTGGGAGACCCGGGCTGAAGCGCGGAGGAGGAGCCAGTGGTGCAGCGACCAGATATTCCAGGTCGCATGGGAGCAGAGTCGGCGGGAGCAGCGCTGTGAGCGTCTCCAGGTCCGGACCAAAGCTGCTAAATCTCGGGCGCGTCAGGAGGAGGCTACCCGTCCCAGTCCCCAATTTGAAGGCCAAGTCGTCCGTTTCCACCATGAGGCGGGGTGGGAGTTCATTCGGTGTCCCCAGTTCCAGGACGATGTGTTCGTCAGCCGGCGGGACGTCGAGCCGCGTTTCAGGAGGGGACACCCCGGTCGGAACCTCTTCCCGGGCGACACAGTGACTTTCTCTCGCCACCAGGGGGAGCGTGGGTGGTACGCCCTGGACGTGCATAAAGAGTCTGGGAGCGACGCCACCCCGCACTCAGACTCAGGGGACCGGCTAGCCTCTGTCGGGAGGAATGAGCCCTTTCCAAGGAGACAGCCCGAGGTTTAAAGCAGCCCCCGGCTGTTGCAGTTTTGTTCACAAGTTTTAATGTGTTGACTTTTTCTATTATGTTTGATTTCTTACCTGGTTTTTCTAGAGACACGTGTCACTGCGGACATGCAGCAGACAGACTCTTTCCCCATGTACATAGTTTGCATCTTTTTACGTGCTCCATATTGGTTTTATGCAAAACCGCGAATATTCTCTACCTCAAAACCTCAGAAGAAAAACCTGTCAGGCTGGCTCTCCGGGAGGTCCAACTCGGGATCTTCTGCAGCCACCCCAGGGCCCACGTTGAGGGTTTAGGACAGGTCCCTCGCACTTCTGAACTGACTCTGCGTCCATGCACTTTATCTGTCTGTTTACAATAATGTCTCTGGAAAATGCTAGCACTTTTATAATTTTATACTTTTGTACTTTTATATTGTATGCCGTGTTAAGTAACATTTAAGATATGTGCCTCCCATAAAGGGATGACAGTTTTCTTGTTATTATAAAAAGAGAATTTCCTGGGTGTTGCTTCTTTTGCAGCCTGCGGACGTGCTGTGTTTTACCAGGGGGGAATGTAGCGCCCCTGAGGGTTCGACCGCCACAGGGATGCTGCTCTTCTCTAATGGAGTGTAGTGTTTCTCCTCTGAGGTAAGGCCAGTGTGATAGTCGTAACCTAACCTTTTGCATCCAGCACCACACTTCTCCACCAGAGGGAGCTGGTATGCACTAGGTGCTGCTCCCCTCGTTACAGGGAGACTGGGGAACACAAAGTGGTAGGAACCAGTTAGTGGGTGAGGGTGGAGGACTTACAAGTCTGTCCTCGCCTACCTGATATATTCAGAGGGACTCCGGCTGCAGGAGAGGTACCGGCCCCCGACACCCGACCTTGTTACTCTACGTCCTGGACGGGAAAGCCCGGTTAGGCCCAGAGGATCCCACCGGGTATCGTATGGAGGGGAATTGCCACCCGTACCCTTGTTCTGAGAGGAGCTCAGAGGGAGACCCGGCCTATTTGTACACACACGAACAGGAAAGGTTTTGGTCAGTAGTTCAGGAACACTCTGCTGTAAGGTCGCGACTGAATGCTGGACTTACTCGGAGGTTGTCGGACCCCCCGTCTCTGGTGACCGCAGGACTCTGCGGTGAGCAGGGAGTCGCCTTCCTTTGCCATCTAAGTGAGTAAAGCCTTGGAAGTTCACCCCTATGGCCTCCGGACTGTCATTTCTGCGCCACACAGTGGGATGCGGTATCCCTTCTCCTCAACTACTACCCCCTCCATCCTGTCCCTCTGACCTGAGGCCTTGCTCCGCCTGTGGGGAGTAGTAAGAACTTTGGCCGAAGTAACACCATGTCCCCCATCACCCAGGGTAAACCAAAGAGGGCTCCTTCGAGAACGAGGTGCGTCACAGGTGCACATAACAGGATGGGTGCAGCACAAAACAAACAGGATGGGGCAGCACAAAACAAACAGGATAGGGGCGTACAAAACAGGATAGGGGAGCACGATGAGGCGCACATAACAGGATGGGGGAGCAGGATGGGGACCTATATAACAGGATGGGGGCAGCACAAAACAGGATGGGGGAGCAGGATGGGGGTGCACACAGCAGGATGGGGGTGTACATAGCAGGATGGGGGCGCATATAGCAGAATGGGGGCACAAATAGCAGGATGGGGCGCACAAAGCAGGATAGGACCGTACAAAACAAACAGGATGGGGGCAGCACAAGACAGGATAGGGGAGCACGATGAGGCGCACATAACAGGATGGGGGAGCAGGATGGGGGCAGCACATAACAGGATGAGGGCAGTGCATAACAGGATGGGGGAGCAGGAAGGGGGAGCACATACCAGGATGGGGGAACATGGACCAGGATAGGGGACCATATACCAATAAAAATGCTCGCCACCCGGGTGTAGAACGAGTTCAATAGCTAGTAATAATAATAATAGCGCATCTGTGCTTACTTTTCTTATATTACAAATAATAGTCCCACCAGGCCTCTTTATAGTAATAATAATAATATTAATGATACCCACCTGGGCCTTCTTTTAATAATAACTCCTCATGGGCTTTCTTCTAATAATAACAGTGCCCCCTGGGCCTCCTCATAATATTAATAATATTCCTTTGGGCTTCCTCATAATAATAATAGCAATCTCCTGTGGCTCCTTTCCTTATATTGAAAATAATAGCCCCCCTCCTCGATATCTCTGTAATCGTATCGATCTGCAGAATTAATTTAACTTTACTACTATACTGCACAGTAAACTTCCCAATAAATCTAAATAAAAAACTATTGAAGATTTATATATTTTTATTGTTATTGTCACTTATATCATACCAAAAAGTAGTCAGAAAATCCTCGTCCTGGGGTTGCAATTTTATGTAAAAAACAAACAGACTGTATGATTCGCCCCCTGGGCCTAGTGTGGACGTGTGTGGGTTACCCGGAGCCGGGTCTCTGGGGGTTGTAGTCTCCGTGGCGGCGACCCGGTCCCGTAGCCCAGGGTGGTCAGGCCGATGGCGGTATTTTGTAGGTTTTAGGTTAATTTTCCGACTACGTCACCCGTAGATTGCGGTCAGTGCGGACCGCCACTGCAAGGCAGACCGCTGGGGCTGATGGTGTATGCAGCTGAGGTAGTGTAACTCCCCACGGGAAGAGTGCAGCCCCAGGGCAGAGAATGTGGATGATGGGAGTGATGGTGCGCGGGCGTCCCAGCACTAGTAGTGCTGGTGCGGCGATGAAGCACAGAGACGTGGGGTTGCAGTTCAAGTTCTTTACTCACAGTTGTTTATGTCCCAAGTCATTCCGCGGGCAATGACTGCCCAAGCCGTGCTGCGTCCACCAGGCAGGGAGCTCGGTCAACCCCCAGGCAATTCCAGAGTGTGTCACAGGACTCCCTTCTACTCCTTTCTCTGGCCGTGCCCCACCAGTGACACTACGTCTGTCCAGCTCCCACGGGCCTTCTCTTGGGAGGGCTTCGTGCTCACCTCCCTGACCCTATTTGGTGTGCCTTTCTAGTAGGTGTAGTGAGGGGTCGCACCAAGATGTGATCACGACCTCCGGTTCTTGGCTGAGGATTAGTCACCTCCCCCAACTTGGGATCCTGTACCCTGTTCTGCCAACCCGTCACCCTCAATCTCCTGGGCCTTTGGGGTTCCTTCTGCCTTCGTGTCTCTGGGCCTCTCTTGGTGTTCTGTTCCTTTCTTCCTTTCCTTTCTGTTCCTGTCTTTTCTGCTGGCTCTGGCCTCACAGGCTAGGCCCGCCTCCGGAGCAGAGCTCCACAGAGGCCCTGCTCTGTCACTTCCTCTCTCAGACTGAACACTGTTCTAAGATGGTGCCCACCTCTTATACCTCCCTCTCTGTGTATGAGCCCAGGTGACTTGCAACCAATGGGCTCCTACATATGCCCAGAAACCCAACCCCTATCTGCTCCTACATCACTGGGTTTTCCTCCCCCCTCCCCACTCCAGCCAGGGACAGATTCTGTCGTGCCTGCATTTCTGTCTAATGGGAGTACCGTTGAACTGTCCCCCGGAAATGGGGTGTGTGTGATGCATGCAGCCTACCGAGCCCTGGTCCACACACCATCCTTACCCGGGAGTGGAATATCACACCTCTGGCAGAGGTGCATTACCCCTGTAGCGGCCGAATCCTCGGGGCGCTACACTGTACTTTACTCACCCTCCTCGGGCCGGCACTGAGTATCCCGGCTCAATAATTGGCTGCAGCGCTGTCAGTAAAAGGCACATGGAGCAGCTATGGAGATTCTGGACCCGGGAGAGGGCGAGTAAAGCAGAGTATATATTTTTTTTAAAAACAAACTAAACCCGGGGGACAGGAGTTTTTCTAAAGTGGAAAATGTACCCAAAATAAAAAAAAACAAGACCTCATGCAGTTCTGTCTCGGAAGTTATGGGTTCCAGAAAACGGGGAGAAAAAAATCTGAATTAAAAAGTTGTACATTAGTAATGAAAAAAAAATACATACATTCTGTACTATTATGATTTTATTTAACTGTCAAATACAGACGATAATAATAATATTAATAATAACAATAATAATTTTTATTTCTATAGCACCGCAGCATGTTAACTTTTAGAGGGGACTTGTACAGACAATACATTAATTACAAAATAACACATCACTCAGATACCAAAAGGAGTGAGGGCCCTGCTCGCAAGCTACAATCTATGAGAACGATTACATGTCAGTCATATCTAATGGTAAACTGTGTAAAAAATGAATAAATACAATCCAGAATTGCTGCTTTATTTGATCATTTTACCTCCCAAATAATATAATAAAAGGTGATATGTTCTACACTGGTACTATTAAAAATGACAGCTTTTCATTCCAAAAGTAAGTCCTCAGCTCCATTTACAGAAATTTGTAAAACTTAGGGTTCTCTGAGAGAGAGGGAGAGAAAAACACAAAAACTTTTTGACACAAAAACTTAGGACTTATTTTTCATTGTACTTTTTGTACAAAGGTAATAAAACTGGATAAAGCTACATAAATTTGATATTATCATAAATGTGCTAAGCCATAAAATAAGCTTAATATTTTATTTGTTCAGCATGTCAAAGGTATAAAAATTTTAAAAGTAAATAAAAAAAACCACAAGCAGTATCACTATTTTGTTTCTAGCCCTTCCCATGAAGAGATAATGAAAAATCTTTAATTAGCTATATGTACACTAAAATGGTGCCACTGACAAATACAGCTCATTGTGAAAAAAACATGCCCCATAAGGCTTTATGGATAAAAAATAAAAAGGGAACGCAGTGTATCTGTACTTAGACACATACTGGTTGGTGACTGGCTCATGAACCTTTATTTGAAAACCCCTATTTATTATAATGATGGCGGGACCATACAATACAAGCACTTTCTACCTATTGTGTCCCCCCTATTTCTTTATATATTGTAGCTTGTGAGCAGGACCCTCACCCCACCTGTATCTGGTGAACTATGTGTTGCTCTATAATGCCTTTATTGTCTGTACATGTCCCCGCTTAATTGTAAAGTGCTGCGGATAAGGTTGGCGCTATATAATTAACAAAAATATGATGTTATTGTAAAAAGTTTTGTAAATGTGGATGAGAAAAAAAATTCTTCTAAAGACTAAAAAATACCTTGTCCTTAAAGGGTTAATTAGGCCATTATGGCGTGCCAAAAGCTGTAGTTTTCTTTAAACTTTGTGAGCCATTAGGGGTATTTTCAGACATCCCTTGTTTCTGCAGAAGGGAACATAGTTTACAGTTTAAAAATCTTGATATCAAGGAAGATGTTATATACAGTATCTGGTTTGAAATCAGGTTATCAATGCATAGCCATGGCATTCTGTTGCCTTAACCCCTTTACGACCAATGACGGACATAGCCCGTCATGACCGGGTGTCATTTCCTACACCATAGCGGGCTATGCCCATCATGACTTTGAACAAGGGCTGGACTGGGACAATTAGCAGCCCTGCCACACAAACCCCACAAGCCCACATACTATAACATCAGCCCTGATAAGTGAATTTTGCCCCTCACCACTCTCTTAAAGCGAACCAGTCAGCAGGATTTAGCCCTATAAAGTAAAGGCATGGCTATAATGGCGCTGTGATCCTGATTAATCTGATACCTACATAGTAACATAGTAACATAGTTTTAAGGTTGAAGGAAGACTAAGTCCATCTAGTTCAACCCATAGCCTAACATGTTGTTCCAGAGGAAGGCAAAAAAAAAACATGTGGCAAACACTAAGCTCCACATTGGGGAAAAAAAATTCCTTCCCGACTCCATACGACAATCAGACTAGTTCCCTGGATCAACGCACTATCAAGGAATCTAGTGTATATAACCTGTAATATTATACTTATCAAGAAAGGCATCCATGCCCTTCTTAAATGTTAGTAGTGAATCACTCATTACAACATCATGAGGCAGAGAGTTCCATAGTCTCACTGCTCTTACAGTAAAGAATCCGTGTCTGTGATTATGATTAAACCTTCTTTCCTACAGACGTAGAAGATGCCCCTTTGTCCCCGTCTCAGGCCTCAGAGTAAAAAGATCAGTAGAAAGGTCTTTGTACTGTCCCCTCATATACTTGTACATAGTAATAAGATCACCCCTCAGCCTTCGTTTTTCCACAGTAAATAACCCCAAGTGAAATAACCTGTCTTGGTATTGCAGACCCCCCAGTCCTCTAATAACCTTGGTCGCTCTTCTCTGCACCCTCTCTAGTTCAGCTATGTCTCTCTTATACACCGGAGACCAGAACTGTACACAGTATTCTAAGTGTGGTCGCACTAGTGACTTGTATAGAGGTAAAATTCTGTTCTCCTCATGAGCATCTATGCCTCTTTTAATGCATCCCATTATTTTATTTGCCTTTGCAGCAGCTGCCTGACACTGGCCACTAAACGTGAGCTTGTCGTCCACCAATACACCCAGGTCTTTTTCAGTTACAGTTTTGCCCAGTGTTTTACAATTAAGCATATAATTATACATTTTATTTCCTCTGCCCAAGTGCATTACCTTACATTTATCCCCATTAAAACTCATTTGCCATTTATCAGCCCAAGCTTCTAGTTTACATAGGTCCTCCTGTAATATAAAATTGTCCTCCTCTGTATTAATTACCCTGCAGAGTTTAGTGTCATCTGCAAATATTGAAATATTACTCTGTATGCCCACTACAATATCATTAATAAATATGTTAAAAAGAAGGGGGCCCAATACTGACCCCTGTGGTACCCCACTGTTAACTGAGACCCAGTCTGAATGTGTTCCATTAATAACTACCCTTTGTTTCCTATCACTGAGCCAGTTATTAACCCACATACATATATTTTCCCCTATCCCCATTGTTCTCATTTTATGTATCAACCTTTTGTGTGGAACCGTATCAAAAGCTTTTGAAAAGTCCATATACACAACATCCACTGCATTTCCTTGGTCCAGTCCGGAACTTGCCTCCTCATAAAAGCTGATCAAATTAGTTTGACAGGAACGGTCCCTCGTAAACCCATGTTGATATTGGGTCATGAGGTTATTTTTCTTCAGATACTCTAGCATAGCATCTCTTAGGAAACCCTCCAGGATTTTACCCACAGTAGAGGTTAAGCTTACTGGCCTATAGTTTCCAAGTTCCGTTTTTGTCCCCTTTTTGAATATTGGCACCACATTTGCTATACGCCAGTCCTGTGGTACAGACCCTGTTATTATGGAATCTTTAAAGATTAAAAATAATGGTCTATCTATGACGTTACTTAATTCCTGCAGTACTCGCGGGTGTATCCCATCCGGGCCCGGGGATTTGTCCACTTTAGTGATTTTTAGACGCCGCCGTACTTCCTGCTGGGTTAAGCAAGTGGCATTCAATGGATGATTTTTGTTATCACTAATCATGTTTTCTGTCATGCGATTTTCTTGTGTAAATACAGTTGAAAAAAAATCATTAAGCATATTGGCTTTTTCCTCATCCTAATCCACCATTTCACCCAGACTATTTTTAAGGGGTCCAACACTATCAATTTTTAGTTTTTTACTATTTATGTAGTTAAAGATATTTTGGGATTATTTTTTCTTTCTCTGGCAATGAGTCTCTCTGTCTCAATCTTTGCTGCCTTGATTTGGTTTTTACAGAATTTATTTAATTTTCTATATTTATTTAATGCCTCATCACTACCTACCTGCTTTAGTTCTCTAAATGCTTTCTTTTTGTCACTTATTGCACCCCTTACAGCTCTATTTAGCCATAGTGGTTTCCTCCTATTTCTAGCATGTTTATTCCCATAGGGTATATATTGTGCACAGGTCCTATTCAGGATGCTAATAAATGTCTCCTATTTGCTTTGTGTGGTTTTATGTCTCAGGATATCGTACAAGTTTATTGCACTAAGATCATCTCTCAGCTGTTGGAAATTTGCCTTCCTGAAGTTTAGTGTCCTTGTAACCCCTCTACTACACATCTTATTAAAGGATACATGAAAACGTATTATTTTGTGATCGCTATTACCCAAGTGCCCCCCAACTCGTATATTTGATATGCGGTCTGGCCTATTGGTTAATATTAGGTCTAGCAGTGCCCCCCTTCTTGTTGGGTCCTGAACCAGCTGTGAAAGGTAATTGTCTCTCATAATTGTCAAAAACCTATTACCTTTGCTGGATCTACAGGTTTCTGTCCCTCATTGTATTTCAGGGTAGTTGAAGTCCACCATAATAATGACTTCTCCTTGAGTCGCTGCTTCATCTATTTGCTTTACGAGGATATTCTCCGCTGCTTCCATTATTTTTGGAGACTTATAACAAACCCCTATCAGCAATTTATTATTTTTTCCTCCTCCCCTTATCTCCACCCACAGGGACTCTACATTTTCATTAGATTCACATATATCCTCCCGCAAGATGGGTTTTAAGGATGATTTTACATATAAACACCCCCCCCCTCGCTTGTTTGTATGGTCATTTCTGAACAGTCTATAGCCCTGTAAATTAACTGCCCAGTCATGGCTCTCGTCCAGCCATGTCTCAGATATCCCCACCATGTCATAATTATTTTCCAACAAAATTAATTCTAATTCCTCCATTTTGTTGGTGAGGCTACTGGCATTACTGTACATGCATTTTATGTATCTCTCTGTACCTCTATTCCTTCTTACTTTATTAACTGTTCTAACCCCACCCCCAATTTCTTTATATGTGCCCAGGTCACTATCTGCGCTATCTTCCCCACCTATAAAATGAATACCCTCCCCCCCCAATCCCTAGTTTAAACACTCCTCCAATCTTCTAGCCATTTTCTCCCCCAGCACAGCTGCACCCTCCCCATTGAGGTGCAACCGGTCCCTAGTGTAGAGTCTGTAGCCAACTGAGAAGTCGGCCCAGTTCTCCAGGAACCCAAATCCATCCTTCCTACATCAGTTCTTGAGCCACTTATTTATCTCCCTAATCTCCCATTGCCTCTCTGGCATGGCATGTGGTACAGGTAGTATTTCAGAGATTACCACCTTGGAGATCCTTGCTTTAAACTTGTAGCCTAATTCCCTGAAATCATCTTTAAGGACCTTCCACCTACCTCTAACTTTGTCATTTGTGCCAATGTGCACCATGTCCGCTGGGTCCTCACCAGCCCCTCCCAGCAATCTTTCAACCCGATCAGCAATGTGCCGGACTCGTGCGCCAGGTAGGCAGCACACTGTTCGACGATCCCTGTCTTTGTGACAGATTTCCCTATCTGTTCCCCTAATAATTGAGTCCCCCACTACCAGAACCTGCCTGGCCTGCCCTGCTCTCCTATTTCCCCTCTTACTGGAGCTGACACTCCTCCGGCTTTCAGGGGACATGTCTTGCTGCAGCAGTGCTACCCCTGTACCGACACCCCCCTCATCTGCCAACTTTGCAAACTTATTGGGGTGTGACAGATCAGGACTAGCCTCCCTGGCACTCTTCCCTCTACCCCCCCCCCTCCTGTCACCTAGCTAGCTGCTTCACTGTCCTGCAGCTCACTACTACCACCCTCCCCCACATCTACCCCAGTGAGCAGCTGCTCAGTGAGGAGCAGACTCCTTTCCATATTGTCAACGGATCTCAGTGTTGCCAGCTGCTCATTTAGATCCAGTACCTGGGCTTCCAAACGCACAACATGCACAGCAGTATGCATCCACGACCGGCTGTTCAAGGATTGCACACATGTGGCAAGATGTACACTGGACAGCATTGTCAATAATGGAGCTCATTTCCTAATGAGGATTGCCCTAGACAGAAACATTAAGTAAGAAGAAATGTAAAGAATTAATAATAAACAGACAGCAATTCAGTCCAAATTCCTCCCTTCCAAACTGCCTGAATCCAAGTCACTGAACAACAAGTCACACACTTACTTCCGTTTGCACTTACGCTCCGGTCACACTCAGCTCGTTCACACTCGCTATAGAAGAAGATTTAAAGAGGTTTTTTTATTTTTTTCCCCTTTTGCAGCAATGCACCCTACAGCTCAATGCACTTCCAAATGCACCTGATATGAAGTTTTCAGAAAATGACGTCTTGAGTGCTTCGGGCGGGACATGGGGCAGGATCTAAATGGCGCTGGAGGCAGCGCATGCGCAGATCGAAATCTCAGTTCTGAACTAAGCAGAGATATCAATATGCGCATGCGCCGCCTCTGGCGCCATTTTCTTGAAGTCCTGCGCTGAATTTTAAAAAGGAGGCAGGTCACTGAGTAATCAATGATCAATAATAAAAAAAAACAGAGGAGGCTGGTGGGGGGTCGAAGAACGAGAAGAGGACCCTGCCTCCACGTCCCACCCCGAAGCATACTGAAGTGCACAAGACGTCATTTTCTGAAAACTTCATAAGGTGAGTATTAAACAACCACTGAGCAGATCCCTTCACATCAGGTATCAGATTAATCAGCATCGCAGCACCATTATGGCCATGCCTTTAGTTTATAGGGCTAAATCCTGCTGACAGGTTTGCTTTAAGCGGCAGTACTGCACATCCGCCTGCCAGTGAATTGTATAGGAGGCGGATGTGCAGAACCCCTCTCCGGCCGCTACAACTTGACGGCCAAGCATCGCAGGTGAGTACTTCAGGCCGGCGGCCCCCACCGCCGGCACCAATAACAGTTGAGTGTCAGGGGTGCCGGGTGCGGGACCCCAGCCGATCAAACATTGATGCCCTATTCTATGGACAGGGCATCAATGAAAACGTAGTAGACAACCCCTTTAAGCAGCGGGTGAAAAGCTTTTAGGACACATACCCATAAATCAAAGGGATTTATAAAAAGAAAATAAGCAGCACTCCGATTAATTGTGGAAATGTGGAGGACTTTTATTAGCCCATCTGGCAACATTTCTGTTCCATTATAGCAGAGAAATGTCCTGTTATGGATCCGAAACGTGGCCACATTGTCTAATAGAGTCGTCCACTTTTTCACAATTAATTGGAGTGCTGCTTATTTTTATAAAAATATATATACAGACACATTCATTATTAGAGCAGATACTGAGATTTACACCATGTATACAGGACAGGAGAAGTATACACGACGTGCACAGCTCCACAATATATACTGTGTTCAGGAACATAGAGTGGAGCTGTGTATATAGTATATACTGTAGAGCTGTGCCAGTGTATATAGTGTGGATTCCACACTTTATACACAGCACCAAACTATATAAACATCTGTACACTATATACTATAGATGCACAACTCTACATTATGCACTTTATTAAAACAGCATTACACTATATACTAGACTACAATATATCTACTAATGCCAAAAATTACAATATATCTACAATTTCCCTCAGGATCAATAAAATGCATTGCATCGTATATTATGATGCATACATCACATAGGAGACACAAAGAGTAAATATCATATAGGAGACACTGCTGAATATATATCACATTGAGACTGCTATAGATACATTATATAGGTGATACTGTGACTGCTGTACTGTATATGTTATGTAGCTGATACTCGACTATAAAACAGCAGTTGTAGTATCAACTATATAATGTATGTAAACGGCTGTATATACATTATATAGGTGATACTGTGATTATACACAGCATTCTATATACATTATATAGTCGATATTGCGACTGCTGTATATACATTATATAGGCGATACTGCTTTGTATAATTGCAGTATCACCTGTATAATGTATATACAGGAGTAGCAGTATTACTTGTATAATGACTGCTGTATATACAATATATACAGTTAGGTCCATATATATTTGGACAGAGACAACATTTTTCTAATTTTGGTTATAGACATTACCACAGTGAATTTTAAACAAAACAATTCAGATGCAGTTGAAGTTCAGACTTTTAGCTTCCATTTGAGGGTATCCACATTAAAATTGGATGAAGGGTTTAGGAGTTTCAGCTCCTTAACATGTGCCACCCTGTTTTTAAAGGGACAAAAAGTAATTGGACAATTGACTCCAAGGCTATTTCATGGACAGGTGTGGGCAATCCCTTCGTTATTTCATTCTCAATTAAGCAGATAAAAGGCCTGGAGTTGATTTGAGGATTGGTGCTTGCATTTGGAAGGTTTTGCTGTGAAGTAAACATGCGATCAAAGGAGCTCTCCATGCAGGTGAAACAAGCCATCCTTAAGCTTCAAAAACAGAAAAAACCCATCCGAGAAATTGCTACAATATTAGGAGTGGCAAAATCTATGGTTTGGTACATCCTGAGAAAGAAAGAAAGCACTGGTGAACTCATCAATGCAAAAAGACTTGGGCACCCACGGAAGACAACAGTGGTGGATGATCGCAGAATAATCTCCATGGTGAAGAGAAACCCCTTCACAACAGCCAACCAAGTGAACAACACTCTCCAGGAGGTAGGCGTATCAATATCCAAATCTACCATAAAGAGAAGACTGCATGAAAGTAAATACAGAGGGTTCACTGCACGGTGCAAGCCACTCATAATCATCAAGAATAAAAAGGGTAGACAGGACTTTGCTAAAAAAAACAAATAAAAAAGCCAGTACAGTTCTGGAAGAACATTCTTTGGACAGATGAAACCAAGATCAACCTCTACCAGAATGATGGAAAGAGAAAAGTATGGCAAAGGCGTGGTACAGCTCATGATCTAAAGCATACCACATCATCTGTAAAACATGGTGGAGGCAGTGTGATGGCTTGGACATGCATGGCTGCGAGTGGCACTGGGTCACTAGTGTTTATTGATGATGTGACACAGGACAGAAGCAGCCGAATGAATTCTGATGTATTCAGAGCCATACTGTGTGCTCAGATCCAGCCAAATGCAGCCAAACTGATTGGTCGTCGTTTCATACAGATGGATAATGACCCAAAACATAAAGCCAAAGCAACCCAGGAGTTTATTAAAGCAAAGAAGTGGAATATTCTTGTATGGCCAAGTCAGTCACCTGATCTCAACCCAATTGAGCATGAATTTCACTTGTTAAAGACTAAACTTCAGAGAGAAAGGCCCACAAACAAACAGCAACTGAAAACCATCGCAGTGAAGGCCTGGCAGAGCATCAAAAAGGAGGAAACAGTGTCTGGTGACGTCCATGAGTTCAAGACTTCAGGCAGTCATTGCCAACAAAGGGTTTTCAACCAAGTGCTAGAAATGAACATTTTATTTTCAATTATTTAGTCTGTCCAATTACTTTTGGTCCCTTTTGTTATGATCTGCAACATATACTAAGGAAAGATAGGGGAAAGCTGTCCCTACAGTAAGACTAAGCTGAATGTCTACGATGTAGTGGGCTCCCTGTTCCTTGTGAACAGACCCGCCTTAGTCCTCGGCTAGTCTGAACGAAGACCTATAGAATTAAGGGGTTCCTAAATTAACTAAGGACTGGAACAAAAATGGGACACCTCCTAAACAGAAGTTGTTGCAGAGCACAAAAGACAAACTGACAAAACGTACTAGAGGTCCCAGAGGACCAAGCGAACTGACAGAGATAGGCACCGAAGCACCTGGCTAGAAAGACAGTCAAACAACACTGAAGTCCAGCAAAGCCAGAAGGGCGGAGCTGGAATATATAGGCAGATGGTCACGTGACCGCAAAACACAAGATAGAAAAAACTAACAGGAGGGTTCTAACACCTTTAAAAACAGGGTGGCACATGTTAAGGAGCTGAAACTCCTAAACCCTTCATCCAATTTTAATGTGGATACCCTCAAATGAAAGCTGAAAGTCTGATCTTCAACTGCATCTGAATTGTTTTGTTTAAAATTCATTGTGGTAATGTCTATAACCAAAATTAGAAAAATGTTGTCTCTGTCCAAATATATATGGTCCTAACTGTAGGTGATACTGCTACTGCTGTGTATAATTGCAGCATCACCTATATAATGTATATACAGCAGTAGCAGTATCACAAACAGTATACATTGTATACACAGCAGTCCATATACATTATACAGGTGATACTGTGACTGCTGTATATAAATTATATAGGTGATGCATATACAACAGTAGCACTTGTATAATGTATATAGACTGCTTTATATAAATTATATAGGTGATACATATACAACAGTAGCACCTGTATAATATATATACAGCAGTATCCCCGGTATAATGTATAGACAGCAGTAGCACTTGTATAATGTATATACAGTAGACTGCTGTATATAAATTATATAGGTGATACATATACAGCAGTAGCACCTGTATAATATATATACAGCAGTAGCACCTGTATAATGTATACACAGCAGTAGAACCTCTATAATGTATAGACAGCAGTATCACCTGTATAATGTATATACAGCAGTATCACCTGTATAATGTATATACAGCAGTAGCACCCACTGCTTTCAGATCGGCGCTGGAAAAAAAGAGGAATAAAAAGCGATCAAAATTATGAATATAAAAAAAATGCTACCACTGAAAACGTCATCTTGTCACGCAAAATACAAGCCATCTTACAGCTCTAATAGCCGATAAATAAAAAAAAGTATAGCTCTCAGAATAAAGCGATGCAAAAATAATTATTTTTTCTAAAAAAGTTTTTATTGTGTAAAATCACCAACACATAAAAAAATATGAATGTGGTATCGCTGTAATCGTACTGACACAAAGAATAAAGCTGCCTTATCAATTTTACCACACCCTGAATGACATAAAAAAAATCCCACAAACAATTCCTAACTTGATGGTTTTTGTTCATTCTGCCTCCCCAACAGGCCCCGCGTCAGCACCCGGGCAAGTGCCGGGGCCCTGAGCTGATGTGGGACCACCTGCGAGCTATGGGACCTGTGAGCGGTGCGATGCGGTGCCTGTGCCAGCGCCTGCCACCCCCCCTCTTGCTCAGTGCCCCGGCAGCCGGCACAATACTTACCTCTCCCCGTGCCTCCGCAGCAGCTTCGGTGTCTTCTGCATCCTTTGACTGTGACGTCCCAGGTCAGAGGGCGCTGTGACGTCTCTCCACCGCGCCCTCTCCTGAGCCATCACAGCGCAGAGCGGCAAGACGCTGGCGCGGGTGAGGAGTCCGAAGCAGCGGCAGCAGATGAGAAGTGAGGAGAGTATTTTATTTATTTATTTTTTTCTTTATGTATGGGCGCATGGAGAATGACATCCTGCATGGGGCATTATGTGGAGGGGGAGTGACATCCCGCATGGGGCATTATATGGGGAAGGGAATGACATCCTGCATGTGGCATTATACGGGGGGGAGTGACATCCTGTATGGGGCATTATATGGGAGGGAAATGACATCCTGCATGGGGAATTATATGGGGGGTATGACATTCTGCATGAAACACTATATGGGGGGGAGTGACATCCTGCATGGGGAATTATATGGGGGGAAGTGACATCCTGCATGAGGCATTATATGGGGGGGAATGACATCCTGCATGGGGTATTATATAGGGGGGGGGGAATGACATACTGAATGGGCCATTATATGGGGGAGAAGTGACATCCTGCATGGGGTATTATATGGGGGGAGTGACATCCTGCATGGGGCATTATATGGGGGGAGTGACACCCTGCATGGGGCATTATATGGGGGGGTGACGTCCTGCATGGGCCATTATATGGGGGAGAAGTGATATCCTGCATGGGTATTATTTGAGGGGGGGAGTGACATCCTGCATGGGGCATTATATGGGGGGGGTGATATCCTGCATGGGGTATTATATGAGGGAGAAGTGACATTCTGCATGGACCATTATATGGAGGAGAAGTGACATCCTGCATGGGGTATTATATGGAGGGGAGTGACATCCTGCATGGGGAATTATATGGGGAGAGTGACATCCTGCAGGGGCCATTATATGGGGGGGAAGTGACATCCTGCATGGGGCATTATATGGGGGGGAAGTGACATCCTGAATGGGGCATTATATAGAGGGGGGAGTGACATCCTGCATGGGTCACTATATGGGGGGGAAGTAACATCCTGAATGGGGCATTATATGGGGGGGAAGTGAAATCCTGATTGGGGCATTATATGGGGGGAGTGACATCATGCATGGGGCATTATATGGGGGGAGATGTGACATCCTGCATGGCGCATTATGTGGGAGGGGGACAGCCTGAATGGGGCATTATGTGTGTGCAGGGGAACAACCTGCATGGGGCATTATGTGGGGGGGCACAGCCTGCATGGGGCATTATATGGGGGTTAGTATCCTGTATGGAGCGTTATAACGGGGCCAGTATCCTGCATGGAGCCTTATATGGGGGCCAGTATCCAGTATGGAGCATTATATGGGGCCCATAATACTGTATGGAGTACTATGTGGTGCCCATAACACTGTATGGAGGACTATACTGTCCAGTCTGCACTGTGCGCTGCAAGGATTCGCCGGTTTCTGAGCTAATGTACAATTTACAATAGATATCGTTCATGTAATGTAAGAAGTGAAATTCTTTGGCATTGTACTATATACACTGCTCAAAAAAATAAAGGGAACACTTAAACAACGAAATATAACTCCAAGTAAATCAAACTTCTGTGAAATCAAACTGTCTACTTAGAAAGCAACACTGATTGACAATCAATGTGACATGCTGTTGTGCAAATAGAATAGACAATTGATGGAAATTATTGGCAATTATCAAGACCCACTCAATAAAGGAGTGGTTCTGCAGGTGGGGACCACAGACCACTTCTCAGTACCAATGCTTTCTGGCTGATGTTTTGGTCACTTTTGAATGTTGGTTGTGCTTTCACACTCGTGGTAGCATGAGATGGACTCTACAACCCACAGAAGTTGTTCAGGTAGTGCAGCTCATCCAGGATGGCACATAAATGCGAGCTGTGGCAAGAAGGTTTGCTGTGTCTGTCAGTATAGTGTCCAGAGGCTGGATGCGCTACCAGGAAACAGGCCAATACACCAGGAGACGTGGAGGGGGCTGTAGGAGGGCAACAACCCAGCAGCAGGACCGCTACTTCCGCCTTTGTGCAAGGAAGAACAGGAGGAGCACTGCCAGAGCCCTGCAAAATGACCTCCAGCAGGCCACAAATGTGCATGTGTCTGCACAAATGGTTAGAAACCGACTCCTTGAAGGTGGTATGAGGGCCGGACGTCCACAGATGGGGGTTGTGCTCACAGCCCAACACCGTGCAGGACACTGGGCATTTGCCACAGAACACCAGGATTGGCAAATTCGCCACTGGTGCCCTGTGCTCTTCACAGATGAAAGCAGGTTCACACTGAGCACATGTGACAGTCCTGACAGAGTCTATAGACGCCGTGAAGAGTGATCTGCTGCCTGCAAGATACCTCAGCATGACCGGTTTGGCAGTGGGTCAGTAATGGTGTGGGGTGGAATTTCTTTGCAGGGCCGCACAGCCCTCCATGTGCTCGCCAGAGGTAGCCTGACTGCCATTAGGTACCGAGATGAGATCCTCAGACCCCTTGTGAGACCATATGCTGGTGCGGTTGGCCCTGGGTTCCTCCTAATGCAAGACAATACCAGACCTCATGTGGCTGAAGTGTGTCAGCAGTTCCTGCAAAATGAAGGCATTGAAGCTATGGACTGGCCCGCCCGTTCCCCAGACCTGAATCCGATTGAGCACATCTGGGACATCATGTCTCGCTCCATCCACCAACGTCACATTGCACCACAGACTGTCCAGGAGTTGGCGGATGCTTTAGTCCAGGTCTGGGCGGAGATCCCACAGGAGACCATCCGCAACCTCATCAGGAGCATGCCCAGGCGTGGTAGGGAGGTCTTACAAGCACGTGGAGGCCACACACAATACTGAGCCTCATTTTAACTTGTTTTAGGGACATTACATCAAAGTTGGACCAGCCTGTAGTGGTATAAGGAAGGAAGAAAGGTGGAGCGAAAGAGGAGTAGAAAGGCTCCAGAAACAAGAAGGCAGAAGGGACCCAGAGAGAGAGCAGAAAGGACAGTAACCGTTGCAAGCCCGCGTGATATCGGTTGAAGGGTCAGGCCACAGAAGGGTACCGGATTCACAAATTGGTGGAGGTAAATCATCCCTCAGCCAAAGACCGGAGGTCGTGATCATCTTATGCTACACCCACTAGGAAGGCACCACATAGGGTCAGGGAAACCGGCGACAAGTTTCACCAAGAGAAGGCCCGAGGCAGCTGGACAGAAGTGTGGCACGAGAGGCCAGAGAAAGGAGAGAGGCGCAGTTCGAACGGGAGAGGCGGGCGCGGTGACAGAGGCAGGAACAGCTACACGCCCGGAGTGCGGAGCAGAAGATGCGCGTCCGGCGAGACCCCCAGGCTGCGCAAGGTCCCAGAATCATCGGGACTGTCGTCAAGTTCCAACAGGTACAAGGATGGGGTTTCATCCAGGACCCGACCACGGACACGGATGTGTTCGTTACCCGGAGGGATGTGGAGAGCCACCTGCCAGGCCACCCAGAGCGAGATCTGTTCCCAGGAGACTTAGTGTCCTACACCCGACACCGAGGCCTAAAGGGATGGTATGCCCTTCATGTCCAGAGAATCAGAGAGGAGCAGCACCCTGAACCAGAAGCCGAATACCAAGAGGACCCGGACGGGTCTGAAGATCAATATGAGGAGGAAGAAGGAGCATCCGGAGGATACCGCTACTAGTGAGTGGCAGAGTACCTGTGTACATAGTTACCCGTCAGGGTAAAAGGAACTGTTTGTGTGATATAAAGTTGATCCTGATTGAACTGTTACCTGGCTGAGGACTGAGAGCAGCCATCCCTCTTCCCTACCTGGCTGAGGACTGAGAGCAGCCATTCCCCTTTCCAAACGGCCAAGGACTGGGAGCGGCCAATTCCCTGTAAATAGTTGCGCTTCTTAAAGCGACCCCTACTGGCTTTATAAAAGAACTGCAACGTCTACCTCGGGACAAAGTGTCCCTCATGTTTGAAAGTTTGCTGAAGTTTTACACTTAATAGGAAAATGGACACCTGGTCGCAAGTTGCACAGTGGCCAGTGAAGAAAAGAATTTACTAAAAAGAATGTTTTACCTGAAAAAGTTTATATGCTGCTAAAAGAGTTTTATGGTGTTTTATATGTGTGAAGAAAGTCTTGTAATACTTGTTAAAAGAGAAAAATGTGTCAGTAACGTTGAAAGAGAAAAGTGCCTCCCATAAAGGGATGGGATAACTGGTTATAGTCTTATATGCGAATGCATTCTAAAAATTTTGCATGTTTTTGAATTGTCTTTTGCTTTGTTCCAGCCCGAGGATGTGCTGTGGTTTACCAGGGGGGAATGTAGCGCCCCGAGGGTTCGGTTTCTACAGGGGTATTGCACCTCAACCAGAGGTGTGATATTCCACTCCCAGGTAAGGATGGAGTATGGACCAGGGCTCAGTAGCTGCATACACACACTCCTCATTTCCGGGGCATAGCTCGACGGTGCTCCCATTTATTGCAGGCACAACTGACCATGTCCCTGGCTGGAGTGGGGAGGGGGGAGAGAACCCAGTGATGTAGGAGCAGAAGGGGACGGTTTCTGGAGCATAGGAAGGAGCTCATTGGTTGCAGGTCACCTGAGCTCAGACACAGAGAAGTAGATAAAAGGTGGGGGCCATCTTAGGAGAGTGTTCAGTTCAGTGGAGAGAAGAGAAGGAGTTCAGCCAGAGAGGGCTGACAGGGAGCTGTGGCTCAGCCTGAGCTCAGCTCCACGAGGCAGGCCTAGGGTGAAGACCGGAGCCAGGAAGGAGAAGAGGAGAAGGAGAAGGAAGGAAGAAAGGTGGAGAGAAAGAGGAGTGGAAAGGCTCCAGAAACAAGAAGGCAGAAGGGACCCAGAGAGAGAACAGAACGGGCAGTAACCGTTGCAAGCCCGTGTGATATCGGGTGAAGGGTCAGGCCGCAGAAGGGTACCGGATTCCCAAATTGGTGGAGGTAAATCATCCCTCAGCCAAAGACCGGAGGTCGTGAACATCTTATGGTGCGACCCCCTGCTACACCCACTAGGAAGGCACCACATAGAGTCAGGGAAACCGGCGACAGGTTTCACCAAGAGAAGGCCCGAGGCAGCGGGACAGAAGTGTGGTCACTGGTGGGGCATGAGAGGCCAGAGAAAGGATAAAAGGGGGTCCTGTGCCATACTCCTGAATTGCCTGGGGGTTGACCGAGCTCCTCACCTGGTGGACGCAGCACGGCTTGGGCAGTCATTGCCGGCAGAAGTGACTCGGATAACAACTGTGAGTAAAAGACCCTGGACTGCAACACTGACTCTGTGTGATTTATGCTGCGTCTGCACCATCACCCCCAGCATCCTACTACACTGCCCTGAGGCTACACTCTTCCCGCCTTGCAGCGGCGGTTAATAATAGCCGCAATCCACAGGTGGCGTAGTCGGACATTAACCTAAAACACATAAAAGACTGCCACAGGTCTGACCACCCTGAGCCACAGGATCGGGTTGCCACTACTACCCCCAACATTGCACTGTACACAAGAAGGCCCGGTTCCGGGTACCCCACGGCCCAGGGGGCGAGTCATAAGTGCTGCCACTTTTCTCTCTCTGTTTCTTTCTCATAGAGCTATTGTTGATTGTAGCTAGGATCAATGTGTGTATCCTCACTGAGGGGGCAGTTAGAAGTAGGATGTCTATTTGGGTAGCACTTTCATTTTCTCTTTTTGTTTTTATCTACACCCATCTAGTCAGAGCCACCAGTTCTGAGTGTACATAGCGCGGTAGTATTTGTGGTCATCATCCCTGTCCTGGTCTGCATGGCACCCCTCATCCCTGTCCTGGTATGCATGGTCCCCCTAATCCCCATCATGCTGCACATAAAAATAAACACTCCTACTCACCTTTCTTCTCTCCTCCAGCGCTGCGTCCTGTCTGCACTGATCTCGCCATGTGAGCTGCGCATGGCGTCACTGCCATGCGCGGCTCACAAGGAGAGATCAGCTGCCGGAAGTCACTGCTCCCTTCTCTGGGACTGTGTGCGCGGGGAGCAGTGACTACATGCTCCATAATAGCCGGCACACAGGGTAGCCACGCTTTAGCAGCGGGGACAGTGTAGGCTGCAGCAGGCGGCTGCTGCCTCCTGTGCCCCGCTCCTCCGCGGCTACCGCTCCCCCCCACACCCCACACATCATATATATATATACCCCCTCCTCCCCCAACATTCGGAGTATAAGGGTATACGCCCTATAAGACGACACCCGGCGTATAAGACGACTCCTGACTTTTGAGAAGCTTTTCAGGGGTTAAAAAGTCGTCTTATAAGCCAGAAAATATGGTATATACACTGCGTTCCAAATTATTATGCAAATAATATTTTCTCAGATTTTCCCAAATTACCTATATGAATTGCAGTCATTGTAATTTTCCAGTCAAATAACTATTAGAGTACAATTGAAAGGTTTTTGTACAAACTGCCTATGATAACAGTATATTTTTAGAAAAATAAAAAACTCAAACTGCACTCAAAATGCATGTTCCAAATTATTATGCACAGCAGAGTTTTCAACCTTTTCATTTTAATAAAGAACAAAAAAATGGTCACTTTGAAATTATAAGCATTAGCAGGTTATTACAAACGGAAATCAAACAGTTTTCAACTCAAAACTTTGTTCTAGGTGATGTTACATTTGCACATAGGACCCCTTGTTCGAAAGGAGCTTCTGAACTCTCTCGTCCATTGAATTTGTCAGGTTTTGGATGGTTTCTGCTTTAATTGTTTTGCATGAGGACAGAATACCCTCCCAGAGCTGTTGCTTAGATGTGAACTGCCTCCCGCCATCATAGACACTCCTTTTGATGATGCTCCAGAGGTTCTCAACGGGGTTGAGGTCAGGGGAGCATGGGTGCACACCATAAGTTTGTCCCCTTTTATGCCCATAGCAGCCAGAGATGCAGATGTGTTATGTGCAGCATGAGACGGGGCATTATCATGCATGAAATGATCTCGATGGTCCAGATGGATGTTGTGGAGGATGGCTGGTTGATGGACACCCCATGCAAACACGGCTACGGCGCTAACAAGGAGGAGGCGGAGTATTGTTTTGGGCTGGAATCATGGGGAGAGAGATTGTCGGCCCTTTTAGGATCCCTGAAGGGGTAAAGATGAACTCCATAATGTATGTTGAGTTTCTCAAACAGCACTTCCTTCCATGGTTCAAGAAGAAGAACCGTGCATTCCGCAGCAAGATCATTTTCATGCATGATAATGCCCGGTCTCATGCTGCACATAACACATCTGCATCTCTGGCTGCTATGGGCATAAAAGGGGACAAACTTATGGTGTGGCACCCATGCTCCCCTGACCTCAACCCCATTGAGAACCTCTGGAGCATCATCAAAAGGAGTGTCTATGATGGCGGGAGGCAGTTCACATCTAAGCAACAGCTCTGGGAGGGTATTCTGTCCTCATGCAAAACAATTGGAAGCAGAAACCATCCAAAACCTGACAAATTCAATGGCCGAGAGAGTTCAGAAGCTCCTTTCGAACAAGCGGTCCTATGTGCAAATGTAACATCACCTAGAATAAAGTTTTGAGTTGAAAACTGTTTGATTTCAGTTTGTAATATCCTGCTAATGCTTATAATTTAAAAAATGACCATTTTTTTGTTCTTTATTAAAATGAAAAGGTTGAAAACTCTGCTGTGCATAATAATTTGGAACATGCATTTTGAGTGCAGTTTGAGTTTTTTATTTTTTTAAAAATATACTGTTATCATAGGCAGTTTGTACAAAAACCTTTCAATTGTACTCTAATAGTTATTTGACTGGAAAATTACAATGACTGCAATTCATATAGGTAATTTGGGAAAATCTGAGAAAATATTATTTGCATAATAATTTGGAACACAGTGTAGAGTCATTACAAACAGAGTGATCTATTTCAAGTGTTTATTTCTGTTAATGTTGATGATTGTGGCTTACAGCCAATGAAAACACAAAAGTCATTATCTCAGTAAATTAGAATACTTTATAACAACAGCTTGAAAAATGATTTTAAAATCTGAAATGTTGGCCTACTGAAATGTATGTTCAGTAAATGCACTCAATACTTGGTCGGGGCTCCTTTTGCATCAATTACTGCATCAATATGGCCTGGCATAGAGGCGATCAGCCTGTGGCACTGCTCAGGTGTTATGGAAGCCAAGGTAGACGGCTGCGCTGACTTTGGTCTTGATAAAACACAGTGGACCTACACCAGTTGATGACATGGCACCCCAAACCATCACTGGAGTGGGTGGGTGTACCTCCAGGGTGGGCCGCCGGAAAAATGCTCAAGTTTCCCATTGACTTCCGGGATCAAAAGCTCGGGATGGGCAGAGACGCCTTGCAAGTGGATGTTCATTAAAAGAAGCATTGAAAACAGATGCGAGTGCCAGGATCTTTCTTTTCCCCCATCTGACCTATCCATCAAAACAATGGCTGTCCACTTTCCCCAGTCCCACAAGCTCGCTGCCTCGGGGTAACCCTGCACTCTAAACAGAGGCATAGCTAGGGTTTTGGTTCGGGGGGAGGGTGAAACTTCTTAGTGGGCCCCTAACCAGGTAACCCTGATTACAGCTATGGTGGCACACCCTAATAGAGGATGTAGGAGAACCTCAGCAGATGACCACGCTGTTACTGAAAATAATCTCTATGCAAAGACCAGCACTGATATTATCGCCATATGGTGACATATATTGGTAGATACCAGTCATCCAGAACATATAAGAGATCACAGCACAGCTATATATAGTACCTTTATGTTACAGGTGATGTTTTTTCTGATTAAATTGTTCACTGTTCCCGTCTTTTCCATCTGGCCCAGACCGACACGACAACTCCTCCATCCAGGACTCAGAGTCTCAGGTCTGCAGAGATCGCAACAAAGACACATTTGACTCCTTACATTTCAGGCACCATCCCCATCTATTCCCAACCTGAACAAACTCCTCATCCTGCTGATACCAAAATTCTGAGCCTCTGTTGCTGTATGTGTCCCTATTACTGCACCTGCTGTGTGCTCTCTAGATGGTAAAACACACCTCTAGAATATACTAATGCTGTGTGCAAGTGTCCTAGAAGCAGTGCCCACATTGTGCCCCCTAGAAAGTAATAATGTCCTTTGTGTGTCCCTCTGACAGTCACAATAACCTGAGTTCCCCTATAACGATATACATAGTATAATGCCCCCTCACTGTATAGTACCCTCCACACAGTATACTGACTCCTTAGTAACCTCCTATGGCTCCAACACTGTATGATGGCCCCACACTGTGCAAAGACCCCACATTATCTCCCACACTGTATGATGACACCCAAAACTATACAAAGACCCCACAATATCTCCCACACTGTATGATGGCCCGCACACTGTACAAAGACCCCACATTATCTCCCACACTATATGATGGCCCCCACAATGTGCAAAGACCCCACATTATGTCCTACACTGTATAAATAGCCTACATATAGTATAATGCGCCAGATAGTCCTCAATATAGTATAATGCACTCCCCATATTCCTTCATATAGTATAATGCACCCCCCTATAGGCAGAGTCTGTAGTAAAATGCACTATTTTGTCAACTTTTCTTTTTTTTTTTCTTTTTAAATAGAAACAGTCAGTTCATTTAGGGTTAAAACTGAGTTTTCTGAGCCTCTGGACTCATGTGTAATTGAGCTTCTAAACAGGTGATGTCGGTGACCGGCTACTTTCTCCATATGCCTTTAAAAGTTTTTCCATTTCAACATTGTATTATGCTATGAATAAGGATCTACGTATCCGAAACGCGTAAGCCACTGTATGCTTTTATTTGCACTATGGTCTCATGTTTTGAATTTTTTCAAAATAAAGGCTATTTTTTAAGTCAATTTCATGAGTTGCCGGAAAACTACCCTTTCATCACTGCCTAATGTCTCCCAGACGGGGATCTTTACAATCCGAGCACCGTGTCTCATGAGAAAGTGGACCGAGCAGGCTGACCCAGGTGAGCTGAAATATTTTTTCTACATTACTCACTACTAACCATCTGAAAATCATTGATATAGGGAGGAAAAGTTCATTGCTATATACCCCTATAAATCTGAACATGCCAGCTGCTCATAAGAGATGTTAGCATTTGTTTCATTCTCTTTGGTTCTGACTAGCCCAGGGGATGGGGATGACTCGGTACCCGGGCCTTTGCCTTGGGGATGTCGCGGTGGTCGGCTCCCGGGCCCGTACCCTGGGGTCTCTCTTTAAAAGGGTGGATATTTATTAATTTTAGGAAAGAGTTCGTGACGCCACCTGTGGCTTCTGGTGAGGATCACCAGCGCTGCGCAGTCCACTGAGGCCGGTGATAAGGCAGCTCGATAGTATGGCTCCCCACAGGTGGAGCTAGGCCTCAGGGCAGTGTATGAAGGGGAATGCAGGACAGAGAGACCCAGCCGGGTCCGAGCAAGAACAGGGACAGACACGATAGTCACTTCAGTACCTTTTACTGCTGGAAATTCAGGCACGTCCTGGAGCACTGTAGGGTGAAGGGTGCATGTCAGGATCCTCCCCAATGAGCGGGTTTTGGGCTTCCTGTCTCTTGCCTCTGCGTAGTAAGTTTCTGACCTGCCTGGAGCTAGGCCTAACTTTGTCTCTGTCCTGCGCTGGCTGACCTTGTGGTAGGGCCTTTTCTTGGAGTACACGCACCTTAGCTGCGGGCCTATGTGTCTCCTGGCTCTGTTACATATCAGCACTTTAGCAACCCTGGGACTTGTAGTTCCCCAGGGATTCCGGTTATGCCTTACTGGGTCTTAGAGATCCCAGTAAACTTCGGACTCGGTGTCCAGTAAATTCTTCGGGGTGAGCTAGTTAAGCTCCTCTGCCCCCTATGTACTAACTCTCCATTCGCCTTCGGCCTACTCGGGCCATCACTAGGCTGCTCACACTAACGGCAGCTTGCCGCGCTTCACTGATCTTATGGCGCCGGCACACCTAAAGCTCACTACTCTGAGCTACAACTGAGTCTTGATTAGTGTTGAGCCACCCCCGTAGTGTTCGAGTTCGGTTCGGTTCGTCGAACACCCGTGTGTTCGCCGAACTGTTCGTCGAACTGTTCGTCGAACACCTTCGAACACCGTTAAAACCAATGGCAGGCAAACAAAAACACATAGAAACACATAGAAAACACCTTCAAAGGTGTCCAAAAGCTGACAAACTGCTCAGAAGACACAACTAACACATGGAAAAGTGACAAGTACATATAGTCATGAGAAAAGAAAAGAGGTGGAGGAGTAAAAGGAGGGGGAGACACAGATATAGGCATGTCATGCCCTTCTAAAATCCAAAAAGTGAGAAGCCGACACGTTCAGTCCGCTCCTGCCCGTGCCACCTCCGTGTCGCCGGGTTTGTGCCAGAGCCGCGGTGAACCCTGACGGCCAGCCCCCCTCTCCCAATACTGGTGCCTGTCCGCTGGTGGGTCGAGCGAGCCCCCCTGTGGTGGAGGCAGCTCTAAGCTTTTTAATTTAAATTGTCTCTCTAATTTGAATGAATACACTTTAAATCCATTTACAAGGATCTATTGGAGGGCAAGTCTCATGCCAGCAGCCGCGTAATTCCAGCTCCAGTAGCGTCCAATAAAGCTGCTGCAGTTAAAAAGCTTTTATAAGGATCGAGCTCGGCTGTCCACCGCAAGGCATCCTACTGCCAGTCCCAGCCCCTATGCCTTGGGGTGCCTCCTGATGCTCTTCACTGAGTATCCCGTGGTCCCGAAGCATTTCCTTTGAAAAAATTAAGTGTCCAAACTACAGGTGGTGTAGCTTGCTTAACAGCCGGGATAATCCGCTGACTAGCAGACACTGCTACTAGGCACAAAGTATTTCCTGGGCTAGATGCAGTTAAAAATTTGTAATTAGATACTCTCGTTGGATGCTGAGAAAGCATTCCATAGAGTCTCCTGGCACGCCATATATGATTCTCTTAAAAAGCTTGGGGTATGGGTCTAGGGGACCCTTTTATAGCCAAAATCACGGCCCTGTATCGCAATAAGTCGCCTAGGCTGAAGATAAATGGAACTGTAGCACCCTGAGGGCTCGGTTGCTACAGAGGTATTGCACCTCACCCAGAGGTGTGATATCTCACTCTCAGGTAAGGATGGAGTGTGGATCAGGACCCGACACCTGCATGCATTACACCACATTGCCGTGGGGCAGTGCGACCAATATGCCCCTGAGATGGGCACGACAGTCCCTGTCCCTGGCTGGAGTGGGGGGAGGGAACACTGAGGAAGGGGAACCCTGTAGTGCAGGAGCAGGGAGGAAGCAGTTCCTGGGTGCATTGAGAAGGGAGTATAAAAGGTGGGCACCATCTTAGTTCAGTGCAGAGAAGTCTGAGCAGAAGTGGCAGGGAGCAGGGGCTCTGCATGAGCTCTGCTCCGGAGGCGGGCCTAGTAACAGAGGCCCAGGCCTGGAAGAGGGAGAAGGAAGGAAGAGGAGCGGAGAAGGCTCCAGGAACGAGGAACGAAGGGATCCCAGGGGTGCGGACGGGCGAGTCGCCACCGCACGCCCGAATCCACCTGCATGGAGGGGTCAGGCCAAAGGGGGAGACCGGTCCCCGAACTAGTGGAGGCAGGAAACGACCCTCAGCTAGAAACCGGAGGCTGTGACATTTTATGTGGCGCAGCCCCTCGCTACACCCGCTAGGAGGGCAGCACATAGGGTCAGGGAAACTGGCGCCAAGTTTACCAAGAGGAGGCCCGAGGCAGCCGGACAGAAGGGTTGGTAAGAAAGGCCAGACAAAGGACACACAAAGGGGGTCCTGTGAAGTGCTCCAAAGTTATCTGGGAGTTGTCTGAGCCCCTCTCCTGGTGAGCACAGTACGACGTGGGCAGCCGTTACCTGCAGACGTGGTCTGGATAATAAGAACTGTGAGTAAAGGCCCTGGACTGCATCACTGACTCCGTGTCGTTACTGCTGCTGCCCTGCACCATCACCCCCATCCTCCGCATACACTGCCCTGAGGCTATACTCCTCCCGTGGGGAGTTATGCTACGCTCTGCTGCACCCACAACACCAGACTCAGCGGTCTGCCCTGCAGCGGCGGTTCACTCTGACCGCAATCCACGGGTGGCGTAGTCGGACGTTTAAACATCAAAACCACATAAATAGTTCCGCCACTGATTTGACCACCCTGAGCCACGGAACCGGGTCGCCGCCACGAAGACTACAACCACCAGCATCCACCAAAAAGGGTCCGGCTCCGGGTGTCCCAAGGCCCAGGGGGTGCATCAGAACATTTAAATCACCTTTCACAATCACCAATGGGACAAGGCAGGGATGTCCTCTGTCCCCTCTCTTATACATCCTAGTGACGGAGCACTTGCTCTCATCAATTCGCCATAACCCCAATATTAGATGGATTGAGGTGGGAGGCACCGAGTACAAGTGCTCTCTATTTGCTGATGATGTCCTAGTATATATCACTCAATCACATATATCCATCCCTGCTGTTATGGCTGAAATAGATCACTTTGTTACATGGTAAAATTTTAAAATCAATGCAGCGAAGTCTGAGGCCCTCGATGTCTCCCTCCCTAAATCCATATAGGATTCCATCCAGTCCAACTTTCCCTTTGCCTGGCCCTCACAGGGTATCAAATACTTAGGAATTCCTATTCATAGAGACCTCTCCCATCTATGTTATCTTAATTTTGGGCCCTTTATTGAACAATTCCATACAGACCACGGTTGGCAAGTTAGAACTGTAAGATTCACTACGTGAACCACTGGTGTTTTGTGGAAAAGCACATGTACACCGCGTTCCAAATTATTATGCAAAAAGTGTTTAGGAGTGATAAGGGAAGAATTTGTTTGTTTGTCAGTTAAACTCATTGATGGTGATGTGTGTCAGGGCTCTTTATATCACTGTAAGCAATTGCAGACACCTGTGCTAATTAGTTTGGCAGGTGTGTCCAATGAAAGGCAAGACTACTTAAGAAGGCTCTCTCACATTATTAAGCAGCCTACATTTTCTGCCAAAATGGGAAAGAAAAAGGATGTGTCGGCTGCTGAGAAGCAACAAATTGTGGAGTGTTTAGGTCAAGGCATGACTACAATCAACATTGTGCGATGATCAGGATGAAGTGTCTTGGCAATCAAGAAGTATGTAGCTGATTCACAGTACACACGTGTGCGTGCTGATAAGGGCAAATTGAGGACTCTTTCCTACAGGCAATTACGTCAGGTTGAAAGAGCAGCGGCAAAAAAGCCTTGTCATAGCAGCAGACAAGTTTTTGAAGCTGCTTGTGCCTCCAACGTCCCCCGAACAACAAGATGCAGGGTCCTTCAGAGGTTTGCAGCTGTGCATACGCCATCCTGTCGACCTCCTCTATCCACTTCACACAAGCAGAAACGGCTCCAGTGGGCCAAACATTACATGAAGACTGATTTCAAAACTGTTTTGTTCACGGATGAGTGCCGTGCAGCGCTCGATGGTCCAGATGAATGGAGTGGAGGATGGCTGGTTGATGGACACCCCACGCAAACACGGCTACAGCGCCAACAAGGAGGAGGTGGAGTAATGTTTTGGGCTGGAATCATGGGGAGAGAGATTGTCGGCCCCTTTAGGATCCCTGAAGGCGCTAAAGATGAACTCCATAATGTATGTGGATTTTCTCAAACAGCACTTCCTGCCATGGTTCAAGAAGAAGAACCGTGTATTTCACAGCAAGATCATTTTTCTGCATGATAATGCACCATCTCATGCTGCACATAAAACATCTGCATCTCTGGCTGATATGGGCATAAAAGGGGACAAACTTATGGTGTGACCCCCATGCTCCCCTGACCTCTACCCCATTCAGAACCTTTGGAGCATCATTAAAAGGAGTGTCTATGATGGCGGGAGGCAGTTCACATCTAAGCAACAGCTCTGGGAGGGTATTCTGTCCTCATGCAAAACAATTGAAGCAGAAACCATCCAAAACCTGACAAATTCAATGGACGAGAGAGTTCAGAAGCTCCTTTCGAACAAGGGGTCCTATGTGAAAATGTAACATCACCTAGAATAAAGTTTTGAGTTGAAAACTGTTTGATTTCAGTTTCTAACAACCTGCTAATGCTTATAATTTCAAAAATGACCATTTTTTTGGTCTTTATTAAAATGAAAAGGTTGATCGAAAAGTTTGGGGGATCTAAGAGTGTGGCAACCCAGTAGTCATGATTACTTCGAATTCTGACAATATGAGGGTCATGCTGCAGGTAGTGCAGCAAGAAGGCACTTATGTGTCTTGCGCATCTCGGAGCCCCAAAATTATTTTCCGGGCTAGATGCAGCTAAAAATTATTTTTAATTTTAAATCTGGTGAAGCTTATTATAGATGGCCTAATAGGATCAGTGCTGCACACTGCTACAAAGCCCAAATTATTTTCCAGTCAAGATACAGATAAACATGATTAGTAATTTGAAAGCTTAAAACGGTTGGTAGGGTGATTTTAACCAATCATCAAGCTTTTACTCTCCCCAGGATGACACAGGGGTAGAAAAGTCGTTTCGGATCCATGATTTGTTCATCTTTATGAACGTGAGTCTGTCTACATTATCAGTGGAGAGCCGCGTGCGCTTATCTGTCAGCACACCACCAGCAGCGCTGAACACACGTTCAGACAGAACGCTGGCTGCGGGGCATGACAAGATCTCCAAGGCGTAAGTGGCTAGCTCCGGCCATTTATCCAGATTGGAAGCCCAAAAAGAGCAAGGGTCCAGTGACACAGTCGTGGCTTCAATGTTTACTTGGAGATACTCCTGTACCATCGTCTCTAGGCGTTGACTATGTGTCAGACTTCTTGTCTCCTGTGGCCTTGCAAAGGATGGGCTAAAAAAGTGGTGAAATGATTCCGCAAAATTGATGTTACCAGCAGATACTGTGGTTCTGTTACGGTTTGAGTGCTGAACACTTGACGGTCCCACGGTTGGCAAGTTGGAACTGTGAGATTCACTACGTGCACCACTGGTATTTTGTGGAAAAGCACATGTAAGATTCTGCAACAGTCTCTGCTGATACTCCTGCATGCGTGCATCCCTTTCTATGGCAGGAATAATTTCTGCAAATTTACTTTTGTACCGGGGATCTAACAGTGTGGCAACCCAGTAGTCAGGATTATTTCTAATTCTCACAATTCGAGGGTCATGTTGCAGGTAGTGCAGCAAGAAGGCACTCATGTGTGTTGCGCATCCAGGAGCACCAAGTCCCTGTTGTGTTGGTGGCGAGGTAACAATCATGCTTCCTTCCTCTGTCCTCTCCCCCCAACCTCGCACAACAGAAATGTGATCAAGGTCTCCCTCATCTGATGAGTCTTCCATCAGTTCGTCCTCCACTTCTTCCTGGGCTCCTGCACCTTCCTCACTAGTTTGGCTGTTACCATGCGCCCTGGTAAAATCATCTCCCCCACCCTCACATGCCTGCCGCCCTGGTGCTGCCGACCGTCTGGACCTTGCAGATGTTAGCCCTTCCGCATACAACTCCTCCTCCTCTACTTCCTCCACCTCCTCTTGTGCCACCACCTGACTCCGAATTCTGTTTAACATGTGCTCCAGCATGTAAATCACCGGAATAGTCATGCTGATAATGGCATCGTCAGCACTAAACATCTTCGTCGCCATTTCAAAACTGTGCAGAAGGGTGCATAGGTCCCTGATCTGAGACCACTCCTCCAGCGTGATTTGCCCCACCTCTGAATCTCGTTGGCCCAGGCTATACGTCAGAACGTATTGCACCAGGGCTTGTCGGTGCTGCCACAGTCGCTGCAACATGTGCAGAGTTGAATTCCACCGGGTAGGCACATCGCATTTTAGCCGGTGAAGTGGCAGGCCCAACGACTTCTGTAGAGATGTAAGTCGCTGAGCTGCGGGATGCGAACGGCGGAAGTGAGCACACAGCGACCGTGCCCTCTGCAGAAGGCCATCTAGTCTGGGATAGTGGGCTAAAAATTGCTGGACAACCAGGTTCAACACGTGAGCCATACAAGGCACGTGTGTGACATTGCCCCGGCGAAGGGCCGCACCCAGGTTTGCAGCATTGTCGCACACGGCCTTCCCTGGTTTCAGGTCCAGTGGAGACAACCATTCATGAAATTGGTTCTCCAGAGCTGACCACAAGTCCTCAGCTGTGTGACTCACATTTCCCAGACATTTCAATGTAAAAACCGCCTGATGACGTTGAGCCCTACTGCCAGCATAGTAAGGAGGTGTGCAGGATCCCTTCTGCGCAGTTAGAAAGCTTGTGGCATGACCAGACAGGCTTTGGGTGCAGGTGGAAGACCGAGAGGAGGTTGAGGAGGCAGAAGCAGTGGAGGAAAAATGACATAAAGAGGATTGACGCACAACTCGTGGGGACGGCAAGACTTGGACAGCAGCCCCTTGTCCTGCTGTCACCATAGTTACCCAGTGCCCAGTCAGCGACATGTAACGCCCCTGTCCATGCCTACTCGTCCAAGTGTCTGTGGTGAAATGCACCCTGTCACACACAGAGTTTCTCAAAGAAGCGGTGATGTTGTGTGCGACATGCTGGTGGAGCGCAGGCACACCTTTCTTTGAGAAGTAGTGCCGACTGGGCATCTGGTACTGGGGCACTGCGACGGACATAAGGTCTCGAAAATCCTCTGTGTCCACCAGGCGGAAAGGCAGCATTTCTGTAGCCAAGAGCTTGCAGATGGTGAAATTCAACCTCTTAGCTTTCTCATGGCTAGGAGGAAATGGTCTTTTACTTGTCCACATCTGAGGGACCGAGGGCTGGCTATTGTGCTTAGACGGGGTTGATAAGGGTGTCCCCGGCAAACTGCCGGTCTGTGAGGAAGATGCAGGCGGACATGTTAGGTTGCCTTGATCCAAAGGTGGTGCTATCGATGTCGGACAGCGCTCAAGACCAGCTGGTGTTACCACCTCCAAAGAAAATGATGACCTGCCAATCACGCTGGCTGTTGCGGGTAAAGAGGTGGCAGGTCTGCGCCCCAAAACAGGTGTGACTGCTGTCCCCCCAGTCACAGAGGATGAAGAGGCCGCGGATGCACAAGATATGGCAGACGGTGGTTGGCCCGGCCGGCTAGACCGCATTGTAGCACACTGAGCTTCCCACTGCAACTTATGCTTCATGTCCATGTGCCGGTTCATGCATGAAGTACTCAAACTATGTATTTTTTGGCCTCTACTTAGCTTTTGCTGACAAATGTTACAGATAACACGAGTTGGGTCATCTTTATCGATCTGAAAAAATGCCCAGGCTATGCAAGGCTTAGCACCCATGCGACCTGAAGAGCCACCACGACTTGTGGTGAGAGGCAGAGTTGTGTTTGAGGATGCAGTTGTTGACGTGCTTCCAGTACTACGTCTCTGTCCAGGAAGGCGCAACCTGACCTCGTCGTCACTAGCATCTTCCTCCACCTCCTCTGCTGACCTCATCTCTTGGCTGACTGTGGGTTGACAGTAAGTGGGATCTCCGACCTCATCATCATCACCCTGTGCGTTATCACACCCGTCGTCCTCAGAGCCAACCTGTTCCTGCCCTGACAAAAAACTAAAGTTGTCGCTCCAATCAGGTATTTGAGTCTTATCATCGTCTTCCTCATTGTCTCCACCAACAGGAGTTACAGTTTGGGAATGAGGGTCTACATTATGGTCAGAACCTTCTGCGTCTGGTCCTGGATCCGACTCATAAAGATTCTGGGCATCAGTGCAGATCATTTCCTCGTCTGGATTCACAGAAGCGCTGGAGTCGACCTCTGATTCCCAGGCTATAGTATGAGTAAACAGCTCTGCAGACTCAACCATCTGTTCTACCTCATACTCAGACGGGCAGCTGGAGATTTGGGAGCTGTGAGGAAGCAAGTGCGATTTGGGTGACACCTTTGAGGACTGGAGTATTTGTGATGTTGAAGTTGATGTGGAGGAGAGCCCACTTAAAGGAGCACTTGATATCCGTTGAAGCACCTGCTGTTTTTGTGCCTCATCTGGAATTTGTAGCGATTGGCGTGGCCGTAAGAAAGGGATCTTATCACATTGTCCGCTAAAAGAAGTAGACATTTTAGTTTGGCTGGAAGATGGTCTTTCTTCTGCACCTACCCCACGGACACAACCTTTTTTCCCCTTCCCAACACGCCTATTCCCCTTTCCACCAGCAGCAGGCCTTTTTCCACTCATTTTGGTGGTTAACTAATTCACAACTCTGGAGTTGTTTGCACAAAAAAACAATGGATGGTAACCGAGCAGAGCTGAGTGGCCAAACTGTGGTATTAGGCCAAAACTATTGGCTGGGTTAGATGCAGAAAAAAAATATTTTTAATTTGCAACCTGATGGAGGTCAGTATAGATGGACTAATAGACCAAGTAACACACACCGCTAGAAGCCCAAATATTTTTTCAGAGCTAGATGCAGAAAATTTTTTTATTCAATTTGCAACCTGATGGAGGTCAGTATAGATGGACTAATAGACCAAGTCCCGCACACTGCTAGAAGCCCAAATATTTTTTCAGAGCTAGATGCAGAAAAAAATTATTTTTAATTTGCAACCTGATGGAGGTCAGTATAGATGGACTAATAGACCAAGTCCCACACACCGCTAGAAGCCCAAATATTTTTTCAGAGCTAGATGCAGAAAAAAATTATATTCAATTTGCAACCTGCTGGAGGTCAGTATAGAAGGACTAATAGAACAAGTCCCACACACTGCTAGAAGCCCAAATATTTTTTCAGAGCTAAATGAAGAAAAAAATTATTTTTAATTTGCAACCTGATGGAGGTCAGTATAGATGGACTAATAGACCAAGTCACACACACTGCTAGAAGCCCAAATATTTTTTCAGAGCTAGATGCAGAAAAAAATTATATTCAGTTTGCAACCTGATGGAGGTCAGTATAGATGGACTAATAGAATGATGCTATGCCCAAAAGATTTTACTTCACTAGGTGCAGTAAAAAAATTGGTATTCTATACACAGGTGGTATATCTTGCAACACAGATAGGCTACTCCACTGACTAACACACTCTGCAATAGGCCAAAAAGGATTAGCTTTGCTAGATTCAGCCAAATGCTGTGAAAAAAACTTGCACAGCACTGGCACAGACCTGCCTGGCAAAAACTGATAGGAACTGATGTAACCTAGTCCTGAAAAGGACTCCAATTACAATTAGTCTTTACTCCCACAATCTATCTATTTAAGAGCACAGACCTGCCTGATAAAAGTCGTAGGAAATGCTGTAACCTAGTCCTTAAAAGGACTGCAATCACAACTATTCCCTACTCCCAAGCTATCTGTATATTTGTGCGAAAATTGGCTTGAAATTAACAAGGTATAGCGCACACAGCAACAGCGGTGCCGTCTAACACGCAGCTGCAGCAGTGAGAAAATGGTGGCGACGGGGAAAATGGCTTGGTCTTATAGGGCAAGGACATGTGACATACACTGCCAATCACACATGCCCTTGCTTGTGTGAAAAAAAGCACTTCGCTCCGTGTGTGCGCTGCTGATAGGCTGACAGATTGCACCTCCCCACTGCAAATGCGGGAAAGAGAAAAAAAAATGGAGATCTTCATTGTTCCTGCAGAGATCCATCCCCTGCCCCTCCCCCCGCCCCGCTGTACACTCAAACTGCGTATTAACATTAATTTTCATCATTACTGAGAAAAAAATCCAGTTATGATTTTGGTGCACGAACAGTTATCGAACATAACCTCGAACAGCCGAATTTTTCTCAAATTGTTCGTGTTCGCCGACCGGCTCGAACACCGCCCAAAACAGCTCGAATTTGAGATTGGCGAACAGTTCAAGTAGAACAACGCTCATCTCTAGTCATTAGTTGATGACAGCTCTCTATGATATCAATATGCACTAACAGGACATATGAGAAGTTGTCTTTTTAGAGCTGAATTTTTTCAGGATTTGTATACCATTATTGAGTCACCATAATTTACATCTTCATTCATTCTAACTATTAAGTCTGAAATAACTCAATAAAAAATATTCTCACCATCCCCCATCGTTAACTCCTTCATGACCTTGGGATTTTCCATTTTCTGCTCTCCTTTTCCCAAAGCCATAACTTTTTCATTTTTTCATCAATATGGCCATGTGGGATGAGTTGTACTTTTGAACAACACCATTGATTTTACCATATAGTGTACTAGAAAACGTGAAAAAAATTCCAAGTGTGGTGAAATTTCAAAAAAAGTGCAATTCCGCAACCGTTTTTTTTTTTTTGTACCATGTTCACTAACTGACCTGTTATTATGATTCTCCAGTTCATTACGAGATCGCGGATATCAAACATGTGCCTAGTTTTTTTTTTATTAAAGTGATGAAAAAAAATCTAAAGTTTGTTAAAAAGCAAATGTGTCACCCTGGTCTGGATGCCACAAATGTATAATAAAGCTGTGTCTGAGAGCAAGGGGGAGGTTCTCTGGTCAAGGACCATTAGCATGCAATACCTCCTGTCCCAGACCAGTAGGGGGAGCAGGCTGCCCCTATAAAAGCTGGAACTGGAGGCAGGGTTAGGGGAGAACTGGACAACCTGTCTCTGGATTGAGAGGTGTCCCGGAGCAGGGACAGACAGTTGTGTGGCAGCCTAAGAGGCCGTGTGGCAGTAGGACAGCCACGAGCCAGGGGCAAGAGGCGAAGCGAAGCTGTCCTGGCAGATAGAGAAGCTAATCTATCGGACTTTGGTGTCCGAGGCTGTTAGGATTCCAAGTCCTGCAGCAAATAACCAGTCCGCAGGGGACTGTATGTCCTTTGGCCTAAGAAGCCCGGAGGTTCCGCCACAGCAGAAGGGACTGGTGAAGCCACACCAGGCCAAGAGTGGGACCCAAGTTGCAAGCCATACGGGCGAGAAGACACGGCAAGCTCAGGAACGTGGGCTATTACACCACGAGGAGGGAAATAGCCAGAGAGAGCGCAGAGAGCACGGTAGGCCTACACCCTCACCCTGATCAGGGCCAGCTTCCCACTTGCTCTCAGACATCCAGGCCCCCTCCTAGCCGGGCCTGTTTTTGGGCCGTTTCACCTGTTCTAATAAAGACCCTGAACTGTTTAAGAGGCCTCCGTTTCCTGGCTATTGCTGTCTGAATCATCCCCTCCATCATCCATTATATACTGCCCTGGGGCCATACTCCTCCCGTGGGGAGTTGTACTATTCAGTGCTGCACATTTACATCTGCCCCAGCGGTCTGCACTGCAGCGGCGGTTAGCCCTGACCGCAATCCACGGGTGGCGTAGTCGGACATTGCAAAACATATAGAAGACTGCCACTGGTCTGACCACGGACCGGGTTGCCACTACTACCCCGATTATTGCCCTGCTGCCCGGATCCGAGTGCCCCACGGCCCAGGGGGCGAGTCAGCTTTGGCGTAGTCGGCAGGATTGTGACCAACCCGCCACAGACGGGTATTGCGTGCCTGAAAAAGACTGTACACGTACCTTAAAAAGAGGTTTCCCGCCATCCGGAGCCGTTTCCGGCCATTTTCAGCCGTCTCCCGCCATCTTCAGCCGTTTTCCTGCCATCGGACACCATCTGCAGGATGCCGCGCGGGAAGAAGAGGGGCGTGGATGTCCAAACCGCGTGAGACCTGAAGCTCCACCCTACGCACCGACGCTGCGCAAGGTCCTGGAAGGGAGAGAGAGCGACGCTGACGTCACCAGGACGCGATGCAAGGTCCTCGTCCGGAGCAGCACCAGCGGAGCCGCAGCCTACAGAAGGTAGGCCACGCTTAACTATGGGGGAGGAAGATGACGGACGCGGAGGGATCTTCTACCACCAGCGCCGCTGCAGCAGCGGTGATGCCATTCTCCCTGCCTTACATCCCTGGAGCGGCCTGGCTGCCCAAGTATTCAGGGGAGCCCCATGCACTAACTGACTTTAAGGAAAGGCTGTACAGTTTGTTTCAAGTTTACCCCCTGACAGAGGAACAGAAGATCAGCATACTGACAGGGCAGTTAACTGGCGTAGCCCAGCGGGAGGTAAAGTCATGGCCCGCTGAGGAGAAAAGAACTGTAAAGGACATTCTGGCCCGGCTGCGGGGTACCTTTGATACACGTACCTCCGCTGAAATTAAAATGCGGTTCTACGGGTGTAAGCAGCGGGCACAGGACAGCATCAGAGACTATGCCCTAAATTTGCAGGAAGCCTTGAGAGCCATCAAACAAGCTGACCCTGGCAGCATGCAGGATACGGATAAGCTACTAACAGAACAGTTCATAGAAGGTCTGCTGTCTAGCGCACACAGGACCCAGCTGCGCCTCATGTTCTTTCAGAACCCTGATCTGACCTTTGCCCAATTCAAGGACAGGGCCATAAGGGTGCTCTGTGAACCCGCAACCAGTGGCGCTATAAACCCCCGGCGCCCTGCTCTCACCTACCACCAGGAGGCGGCGCCCTCCTCTATGGACTCTGTGGGGGCCGATGCACAGGCCCTGAACCAAGCCCCATTGAAAGATCTGCACCACCAAGTCCAGGAGCTGACCAGGAGTGTCGCGGCGTTGACCAGGACCGTCCAGGCGTTACAAGTGGACCCGTCAAAACCCATCGAGTTGGCTTCAAGTCCGGAGGATGTCCCGTGGCGTCGACAGAGGAGGACCCCGTCGTTCCGAGGGAGGCCCACAGACTGCTACGCAGAGGATGGACAGCCCATTTGCCGTCGATGCAACCAGCCCGGACACATTTCCAGGTACTGTCATTTAAACGGGTCCAAACTGGGGCAGAGGGCCAACCCCCAGGCATAAGATCACCAGGCCCTTACAATTGGTGTAATAAGTACGTTGGGAGGCGCCCGGTTTTACCCGTGGTGCTGGACGGTATCCCCATGAGCGCCTTGCTGGATACCGGGTCGCAAGTAACCACTATCCCTTATGTACTTTTTAAGCAGTATTGGACTGATGCTGATATAACACGGTATCCAGACAGTGACTTGAGCATCATCGCCAGTAATGGCTTGCCCGTGCCACAGATGGGGTTCAAGGAGATGACCATTAAGATTGGTAAAGTTGTACTACCGGCACAGGGAGTGATTATTGTGGACATTGACCGTCGTGAAAGTCACCCTAAAATAACTGTGGGTACTAACGTGATTGAAAATTGTCTTTCAGAGGTAATTGTAATTCTACAACAGGTGGCGGTGAATGCTAGTTCCAGCCAACAGAGAGTCCTCAACAAAGAGATAAAAGCCCTGATGAGACGGCAGCAGGTAGAACTGTCTGGTGGTGAGATCGGTAGCGTAAGAATGAGTGACCCATTCCCCATTTTCATGCCTCCCAAAAGTGAAATGATGATCTGGTGTCGGACTGCAATCGGGTTGAGAGGCAGAGACTACCAAGCCAGGGTAGAACCCGTGTACTCAGACAGCAGGCCCACCATTTTGACAGCCCGGGGGGTGGTTGATGTCTGTCATGGGAGGGTGCCCGTCCGCATTCTCAACATTGGGGAGAGGGAGGTACACTTACCCAGGTACGCTACACTTGCCAAACTGTTTGCTGTCGAACACAAAGCTATCAGGGCCGTGGAGCCTTTGCCTCCATCTCCACAGGCGGAGGGTAATGGCTCCCAGAAACAAAAGGAGGACTGGTGCCAGAAACTCCATGTGGGTGCTGACTCCACTCCCCTGCACCAAAAACAAGGAGTCTACCGGGTGGTTCTGGAGTACAAGAGAATCTTTAGTAAGCACCCGCTGGACTTCGGCAGAGTGAAAGGGGTAGAACACCATATTCCCACGGGGAGCCACCCACCAATAAAAGAGAGGCACAGACCTGTACCCCCTGCACATTATCAGAACGCAAAGGGCATGCTAAGAGAAATGAAAGAAGCTGGGGTCATTAGAGATAGCTGTAGCCCCTGGGCAGCCCCCTTGGTTCTGGTAAAAAAGAAAGACGGCACCATGAGAATGTGCGTGGACTATAGACAAATCAACCGTATCACCCATAAAGACGCATATCTGCTGCCTAGAATAGAGGAGTCTTTAGCCGCACTAAAATCAGCTAACTTCTTTTCTACTTTGGACCTTACTAGCGGGTACTGGCAGGTTCCTGTGGCAGAGGCTGACAAGCAGAAGACCGCCTTCACCACCCCTATGGGACTGAATGAGTTCAACTGTATGCCCTTCGGGCTCTGCAACGCACCAGGGACCTTCCAGAGGCTGATGGATTGCTGTCTAGGGCACCGAAACTTCGAGACGGTCCTACTTTACCTGGACGACGTGATCGTCTATTCGAAGACCTACGAGGACCATCTAAAACACCTGGCAGAGGTGTTTGAAGCCCTGGCAGGCTATGGCCTGAAGGTGAAACCATCAAAGTGTCACTTGTTGAAACCGAAGGTCCAGTACCTAGGGCACGTGGTAAGTGCAGAAGGAGTAGCCCCCGACCCTGACAAGGTCACAGTAATCAAGAGCTGGCCAAGCCCCTCAAACATCAAAGAAGTGAGGCAGTTTCTCGGGTTGGTAGGCTACTACCGAAGGTTCATCCCCGGGTTCACTAAGATGGCAGCCCCTATGCAGGACCTCCTGATAGGACAGTCTAAGTCCAGAAGCCAAAAGCCACCCTTCAAGTGGGACAAGCCGGAAGAGGAGTCCTTCCGCCAGTTATAGATGGCCCTCACAGGGGATGAGATCCTGGCCTACCCCGAATATGGCCAGCCTTTTATTCTCCACACAGACGCCAGTAATGTGGGGCTCGGAGCCGTACTGTCGCAAAACCAACAGGGCAGAGAAAGGGTGATCGCGTATGCCAGACGGAAGCTGAGGCCCACTGAAAGGAATCCGGAGAATTACAGCTCCTTCAAGCTAGAATTCTTGGCAGTGGTGTGGGCCGTCACAGAACGATTTAAGCATTACCTGGCCTCCGCAAAGTTCACTGTGTACACGGACAACAACCCGTTGACACACCTGGACAATGCAAGACTAGGTGCCCTAGAACAGCGGTGGATGGCGCGACTCTCGAATTATGACTTCGTGATCAAGTACCGGGCTGGCAAAACCAATGCCAACGCTGACGCCCTATCGAGAATGCCTCACTTACCTGAAGGTGACGAAGACCCAGAAGAGCAGGAGGAGGTAGAAATCCCCGCGTTTCTCCGGTATGGAGCCGCTCAATACTCCCACCGCGTGAAGGAGGAAGATTTAACAACCGTTATGATCAATCCCCTACCTCACCACAGCTCGGCCGAGACTCAAGATAGTGACCCTGCTATCCGCATGGTGAAAGACCTACTGACCCAGGAAGACGCCTGCTTAGATCCGGATGCTCCAGACGAAGCCAAGCAGCTATGGAAAGAGAAGAGCAAGCTGTTCCTCTATGAAGGCAATCTGTGCAGAAGACTTGTCAACCACCGGACACACGAGCTGACCTGGCAAGTCGTGGTCCCAAGGCGGGATGCAGCTATGGTCCTGGAGGCTTACCATGACAGGGCGGGGCACTTCGGCTGGAAGAAACTGGAGTTCCTGATAAGAGGCCAGTTCTTTCGGATCGGCATGAGAGGGGCTGTAGAGAAGTGGTGCAGAGACTGTGGCCCTTGTATTCTAAGGAGGAAGGACCACACCAGCCAGAAGACACCCTTGAGGCCCATCGTCACCACGCAGCCTCTTGAGCTGGTAGCTCTGGACCACGTCAAATTGGCTCCAAGCCGGTCAGGATACGTTTATGCCCTGACAATCGTGGACCACTATTCCCGATTTCTAGTGGTGGTCCCCGTAAAAGACTTGACAGCTCAAACGGCGGCCAGAGCCTTCCAGCAATACTTCTGCCGTCCACACGGGTATCCGGAACAAGTCCTGACAGACCAGGGTCCAGCGTTTGAGGCTGAAATCTTCCAAGAGTTCTGCAACCTCTATGGCTGTAAGAAGATTCGGACAACGCCTTACCACCCACAAACCAACGGGATGTGTAAGAAAATGAACAATATAGTCATTGATCTCCTGAAGACGTTGCCCCTGGAGGAGCGCAGCCTGTGGCCAGAAAAACTGCCGGACCTGATAGACTTATACAACCATATCCCGGTGAACGCTACAAACTGCACCCCGGCTTACCTGATGCGAGCCAGACCAGGTAAGCTGCCCATAGACCTGGAGATGGGAGTCCTAATACCCGAGGACACCTCCCCAGATGCAGACTGGGACACGGAAAGGCGACTGCAGTACAAGAAGGTACAGGAGAGTGTGGAGAAGAGCCTGGCCAAGGTGAGAGAAAGGCAAGAGAGACTCTTCAACCAACACACACCTGCAAGTCCCCTAGAACCTGGTGAGCAGGTCCTGAAGCGAAAGAGAAGGCTACACAAGTTGGACGACCAGTGGGAAAGGGAACCCTACACCGTACTGCAGTCTGATCAGAGAACCCACTAGTACCGTCTCCAGAGACCACCTAAAACGGTGCCCCGAGCAACTACGGAATGCAGAAGAGGATCAAAGTGACCTTGAATCCGCAGAGGACAAGGAAGAAATGATCAGCACCGTTCTTGGGGAGTTCCCTCAGTCCTGGACTCGAATAAACAATGCCATAGTGGTACCCGTCCTGGATTTCCTGCAACCAACTCAGCAGCAACCTACACCAGAGCGGGAAAGTGAAGTAGAACAAGCAGTTCCAGAGGCAAAAGAGCCTGTACCAGCAGCCCAGGAGAATCAACCCTCTGCTGACAGTGAGCCTGCCATGCCTGCGGTAAGCCAGAGGACCCGCAGACAGCTGCCTGCCCTGTCTGTAAGTCTAGCCAGTGACTGTACCCTAAATGGTAGTGAAGAAAACCAGGTTAGACCACCACCAGACAGTGGGTTACGCAGGTTAACCAGGAGCACAAAGGGGCAGATAACCGCTCGCTGGAGAATATAGGGTGCACTAAAACTGTAAATAACCCTGTTGCCAAGTGTTGAAATGTTTGCAAAGTTACATGCATGATTAGTAATTGTGTATTTCAGTTTCTTACAGTTGCCGTACGGATTCAAAGGTTATGAACTTTTAATAACCGGAACTTTGTATGGACTGCGTTCGGAGCCTAACTAAGGAATGAACTAAGACTGTAAAGGAGTTGGGGCTAGGACAGACCCCCCCCACCTGGTTAAGGCTCCCCGTTGTGTTGGTGAAATGGACACCCGGTCACAGACCACACTGTGACCTTAAGAACTCAACCTGTGCGTCGTTTGTCTTCACTTGCCTTGTCATGTTTTAATGTTCATGCATAAGTATTCGTGTTTTAAGCTTAGTCCCGGAGTACTAAGTTTTACTAGGGGGGAATGTGTCACCCTGGTCTGGATGCCACAAATGTATAATAAAGCTGTGTCTGAGAGCAAGGGGGAGGTTCTCTGGTCAAGGACCATTAGCACGCAATACCTCCTGTCCCAGGCCAGTAGGGGGAGCAGGCTGCCCCTATAAAAGCTGGAACTGGGGGCAGGGTTAGGGGAGAACTGGACAACCTGTCTCTGGATTGAGAGGTGTCCCGGAGCAGGGACAGACAGTTTTGTTGCAGCCTAAGAGGCCGTGTGGCAGTAGGAGAGCCACGAGCCAGGGGCAAGAGGCGAAGCGAGCCTGTCCTGGCAGATAGAGAAGCTAATCTTCCGGACTTTGGTGTCGTAGGCTGTTAGGATTCCAAGTCCTACAGCAAATAACCAGTCCGCAGGGGACTGTATGTCCTTTGGCCTAAGAAGCCCGGAGGTTCCGCCACAGCAGAAGGGACTGGTGAAGCCACACCAGGCCAAGAGTAAAAAGGGACCCAAGTTGCAAGCCATACGGGCGAGAAGACATGGCAGGCTCAAGAACATGGGCTATTACACCACGAGGAGGGAAATAGCCAGAGAGAGCGCAGAGAGCACGGTAGGCCTACACCCTCACCCTGATCAGGGCCAGCTTCCCACTTGCTCTCAGACATCCAGGCCCCCTCCTAGCCGGGCCTGTTTTTGGGTCGTTTCACCTGTTCTAATAAAGACCCTGAACTGTTTAAGAGGCCTCCGTTTCCTGGCTATTGCTGTCGGAATCATCCCCTCCATCATCCATTATATACTGCCCTGGGGCCATACTCCTCCCGTGGGAAGTTGTACTATTCAGTGCTGCACACTTACATCTGCCCCAGCGGTCTGCACTGCAGCGGCGGTTAGCCCTGACCGCAATCCAGGGGTGTCGTAGTCGGACATTGCAAAACATATAGAAGACTGCCACTGGTCTGACCACCCTGAGCCACGGACCGGGTTGCCACTACAACCCCCATTATTGCCCTGTTGTCCGGATCCGAGTGCACCACGGCCCAGGGGGCGAGTCACAAATGGCGCTATTTTCCGAGATCCGTAGTGCCTCCATTTCTCGTGCTCTGGGGTCGGGTGAGGGTTTATTTTTAGCACACCGAGCTGATGTTTTTATTGATGCCATTTTGGGGTAGATCCAATGTTTTGATCGTCAGTTATTGCATTTTATTGCAATGTTGGAACGACAAAAAAAACGTAATTCTGGTGTTTAGATTTTTTTCTTGTTATGCCGTTTACCGATCTGATTAATTATTTTTATATTTTGATAGATCGGGTGATTCTGAACGCATCGATACCAAATATGTGAATTTTTTTTTGTTTTATTTTGAATGGGGCAAAAGTGAGTGATTTGAACTTTTATATTTTTAAAATGTTTTAAATATTTTTAAAAACACTTATTTCTGCTTTTACTTGTGTCAATAGTCTCCTTAGGAGACTTGAAGCTGTGATAGTCTGATCGCTTGTGTTACACATAGCAGGGCTTCAGCTTCAGCTATGTGCAGCAAAAATCACGGGCCGGCGTTCATAGAAGATCAGCAGTGATAAGCACGGAGTTCTTCTGCAGACTTCCGTTTGTGATGCCAACCTATTGGCGCCCTGCGATCATGTGACAGAGGCACTGATGGGCGGGGCTAATGCCGCACTTCCGGCGCGCTCGTGTTAAATGCAGCTGTCAGAGATTGACAGCGGCATTTTAACATGTTAACAGCCGCAGGTGGTTCGCGATTCCACCCACGACTGTTAGGAGCACATGACAGCTGAACAGATCAACTTTCCTTTTTTGTTTTATGGTATTAGTTTACTTTTTTGGTGCTAAATTAATCAAAATGGCGCATATGATTCATGAATTTGGCGCAAAGTAAAAAAAAAAAGTTATTTTTTCCTGTCTTGAACTGCTTTGGCGACTTTTGCCACCAAATACAGCTTTAAACCTCACTCACATGTCTGTGTTGCACGTACATGTTGTATCCATTTTTTTGACAGATACAGCAAGTACCCAATATAATCTATGATGCTATTCACTTGTCCATATCTTTCACAGCTCGTGTGTCTGTGCAAAACACACTGAGACATGTCTGTTTTTTTTATCCGGCAACGTGGATGATAAGGGCCAATAAAAGTCTATGGGTCGTGAAAAACACATATAGCACACGGATGGCGTCAGTATCTGTGTGCTGCCCATGTTTAACATTGCAAAGTGTAGGAGAAGCTTTGGAATGTATTTATTTCTTTACCCATCCGTGAAAAGCACTGATGACACAATGATAGTAAAAACGGACACACAGATGACAAAACACTGAAGACACTGCTATCACTTTTTCATGTACGTGTTTAAAAACGGATGTGTGAATGAGGCCTGAGGGATATTTCTCACATTACTTTTCTGCAAACATGTGTTAGACAACAAACAGATTACAAAGCGCCTCCCTGCTGCAATCACTTGTGATCTCTAGGGAAATTTAGCGATAAATGGTCAATGTCTTACAACGTCACCAGGGAAATTAAGCATGACATAGGTATAATTCAAGTCAATGGGCTATTTGTGTAAAAAAGGACAGGTGATCCAAAAGGAAGAAGTGACAGGACCCTGAACCCCAGATCTGGAGGAATTTTTGCTAGTAAATTCTGACTGCAAAAATATTTGAGCCATTAAGTCTTGTAACTTTCCGCTTTTTGATGTCAGATGGTAGAAACTTATAATAGGTTTCATCTTCAAAGAACTTATGTATCAAACAAATGACCTCAACATATATAATGGCTTGGTAGGATAAGAAGGTGGTAGAAATCCCTTTCAAGTCATTGCCGCCTGTCAGTCAAAGAAGTGGAGTGTTTAGATTGCTGTCATCTGTTCTTGTGAAGAAATTCTGGCTAGAAAATTTCTCTACTGTCAGCAGAACTTTTTATGTAAAATCCAAAAATGCTTAATTCTGAAATAATAAAAACATATCAAAAAAACAAAAAAAGTTGTCTCTTAACTATTAACCATCACAGCCCTACGATAATGAAGGCAGAATCAAGATATAGCAAAAAATGAAAAAATGGAACCACAAGAATCAGTCTAAAAAATGAAACTAGAGAATTAGGCTAAAAATATAGTGACAGCATACATATCTGCAAGAACATTTCCTGCCCTGGAAAATGAAAAGGTAGCATCCTATTTCTGTACTCTTGGTGCTATTTATTCTATAATGTTCTGAGATACCAGAAATGGTGCAAAGGATTCAGTGTTATATAGCAACGAGGAGCCAATTACGGGATCTTGAGTTTGCCAACAACTAGGCAGCCGTCCAAGGTGGTGCAGGTGCAATGTCCATGTATTTCTGACAGCTCGCCAAAATGCTGCAGATGTTAAGAGACTTGATCTTAAAATTCAATTATAACTGAAGATCATTTACATTTTGGGCAGCCAGAAAACGGGATATAGAAAGTAATCTATCTTTATAATGTGGAATATGTTGATTAATATATACAAGAATTTTTTTTGGGACCTGTAGTAGGTGGTTTGGTATATAAAGCACGCTATTACAAATTGTCCTATCGGACAAATAATACGTTAATTCAACCAACCAATAAATATATAAAATGTAACTTGTATTATATTGAGTCAAACATCAATGTGTCTCTACGCTGTTATAAATGAGCATTCAAAATAATAGAAGGCATATTGCTAAAAAAAAGCCAGTATATAGAAAATGCTGCTATACTAAAGAGGTTTTAACCTATGTATATTAGCCTTCCAGCTGTTGAATAAATGTAATGCAATCTCTAAAGTAATCAGTATTAGGCCATGGCCCCACTATCAGTATTTGGTAAGTATTCGGTCAGTATTTTTTCTCAGGAGTGGGAGCCAAAACCAGGAGTGGGTGATAAATGCAGAATTGGTGACTTGTTTCTATTATACCTTTTCTCTGATTGTTCTTCACCTGGTTTTGCCTCCCACTCCTGAGAAAAAATACTGACTGAATACTGATAGTGGGGCCGTGGCCTTAGATAGTGAGTGGCAAATAGTCAGCGTGCCTGCTGACACATAACTTTTTTTTACTTTTCTGTCAACATCTGAGGGCATGCTTTTGTGGTAAGAGTTGTAGTTTTGAAACAAATTACTCACCATACAATGTCATGGAAAATGGTAAAACTAATTCCATAGCTCTCTATAAACAGTATGATGAGCCTACAGCTCTACCGTACACAGTATGATGTCCCCAGAGCACCCCTATACACAATGTTATTCCCCACATATCCCTATATACAGTATCATGAGCTCCCGCTTGTCCCTATATACAGTATATTGTTCCCCACAGCTCTCTATACACAATATAATTGCCGAAAAACTCTCCTATACACAGTATCAGGGCAGCCATCAGGGCATTACTGCCCTTACTGCTGTATGAGGCCCGGTGAGCAGCAGTAAAGATCGGGGGCCCGGGCCTGGGGCCCCCCCTCTTGTGATTCTGCTCACCGGGCCACGAAATATCGCTCGCTGTCATGCCGCCGCCTGAGGCGGCGTATACCTCGGCGCAGGGAGCTTCTGCCTAGGCGCTCTCATGGTAGTTTGGCCGTGCAGCTCCAAGGGAGTCCCTCCGCCTCTTCTGTGAAGCACTGGAGTCGGCGTGTACATGATGAAGTGGAAGTGGAGCTGCAGGGATCGTATGAGGGGTAAGTATGAAAAACTTTTTTTGCTTTAATAGAATTCATTAAATGGTCTTTGGGGGGAGGGTAGGGGCATATGATGAACTGGGGAGTGGGCAAAGCATTATCCATATGATGGACTGGGGAGTGGGCAGAACATTATCCATATGATGGACTGGGGAGTGGGCAGAGCATTATCTATATGATGGACTAGGACTGGGGAATGGTCAGAGCATCATCCATATGATGAACTGGGACTGGGGAGTGGGCAGAGCATTATGAATATGATGAAATGGGACTGGGGAGTGGGCAGAGCATTATGCATATGATGAACTGGGACTGGGGAGTGGGCAGAGCATTATCCATATGATGAACTGAGACTGGGGAGTGGGTAGACTGTATACTATGTACAGAGTTCCTGTGTATAATGTCACTGGTGATCCCTGTATTACCTGTACACTGACACTATATACAGAGCTCCTGTGCATAATGTCACTGGTGATCACTGTATTACTTGTACACTGACACTATACACTGTATACTATGTACAGAGCGCCTGTCTATAATGGCACTTATGTAATATTAGTATTGTGTTTTTTTTATTAATGATCAGTATTGTAGTATTTGGTCACTATGTGGTGGCAATATGTGGTCTGGTCATGGTGTGGCAGTATTTGTCCCTTGTATGTGGTATTATTTGGTCAAAATGTGATGGTAATATGTGGTCTCGTCATGGTGTGGCGATATTTGTTCCTTGTATGTGGTATTATTAAGTCACTATGTGGTGATAATATGTGGTCTGGTATTATTCGGTCACTATCTGGTGGTAATATGTGGTCCGGCTATGGTGTGACGGTATTTGTCTTTTGCATGTGATTTTATTGGTCGTTTAAAAAAAATTTATGTGACACATTCCCTTAAAGAAAAATGAATAAAATATACCTAAAAAGAGTACTGGATATTTTAAGAAATGTTTAATAGGTTAGAGTAGAGTAAGGCCCAGCCAGAAGAGTCTACCTTGTCGTGGTGGCGGCTTATAAAATCTTTTGGCCAAAACAAAAGCTGATGGCTATGTATGTGATATGGTTCGATGGGAACTGTTAATGTGTGATTGGTTGTGGATGTGGTACAGAAGTGGAGTTCTTCCAAGAGTGAGCAGTGTGACTGTGGAAGGTGTGAGGGATGGAGGAGAGCTGGGGTGGAGGCAGAGTCTCAAGGGTGCCCGAAAATGCTGCCAGTATGGGTTCCTGAAATTCCTGGTGGCCGCCCTGCACAGTATAATACCCCAAAAGCCCTCTATACACAATAATATGCCCCAAATCGCTTCTGTACACCTGTACACAGTATGATGGCCCCCACACTAGTCATTACACAGTATAATGCCCCTATTTCATTACACATTATAATGCATCCCACACTGTATGATGTCCCCCACAGTTGTTCCCACACTACGTGATGGCCCCCTCACTATTATGGCCCCTGAATTTGCCCCCATACTGTATGATTGCCCCCACTGTTCTACCCACACTGTATGGTGGCACCCACAGTTATCCCAACATTGTATAATGGCCCCCACAGTTGTCTCCCACTCTCCTTGAAATTTCTTATATTCACTTGTAAGATTGAATTATACAAAGTTTGAAGAATACAGTTCCTTTTCAAGCTTAGAATTATCTTGGCAAGTAATATCTGTCAGGATGCCACTGGTAGATGGTAGAAGGTCTGAGATGCTAGACAGTATAGGTCAAATACATGCAACCAGATAGCCTAGCAGAAACAGGAGAGCCCTGGATCCCAGAAGAGCAAGTGTTTGCATCATAGCTAGCCTAAAGTGAGGATGAGCAACACTTTCTATATATGGTGTATAGTCTGATGAAGGAGATCAGCCCACTTGCAAGAGAGAATACTTTTACTTGAGAGAGAAGATTACCACCACAAAGAGGATATGAGAGGCTTATTCCTCAAGAGTTTTGCCAACAAAGAGACAGAAAGTAAACTGGTGCTTGAGTGTGAGGGACTGATATCTGGTGACTGTGTGAGTGTGCAAGATTGTTTTACAGTAATACATTGCTTTCAAGTGAGGCAACAAGTGAGAGGACACTTGACACGGGGATTTTACTGTAGTAAATTAGGAGCTGCTGAAGAGATTGCCAGCAGACTGTAAAAGCTGTTGCAAATGCAATCTTCCTGCTATTGTATATAACATTAGTCAAGCTCCGTTCAAAGAGAGTCACATTTTTTTTAGATTATTTGTAACCATCAAGCACATTGCCCCTTTATGAATAAAGTTTTCTTGAACAAATGGCCTCCTGTTTATGTCCACTTGTTTACCCCACCACTGAGTGGATAAACATTCTGCCACAAAGGGCCACTGTATCCTATACTTAAAGGGGCACTCCACCAGTCAATTAACCATTACAAGTAAAAATGTGATAAGTAATTATATGAAATCATTCCTTTCATGTATATATTTTTTCAGTTTCCTCTGATTTTTAGGTATAGGTGACTTGATCTCCCATTATCAAGAGCAAGCACTGATCACAAACCGACAAAAGGAAAGCAGCTGCAACTGACTTTATTGGTTCTACATGCAGTTACTAGTATTGTGCCTGTAATTCCACAATGACATAAGGTGAGAATATTACCTTATCTGAACTATGTCCTTAACCCCTTCCTGACAACTATTTTCCATTTTTGCCCTTTCAATTTTCCTTCCCCTTATCTTTTTAATTTTTCTATCAACATGACCATATGAGGGCTTCTTTCTTCCGGGGTGATTTGTACATTTGAATACTACCATCCATTTTATCATTTGATGTAACAGAAACCAGGAAAAAATTCTAAGTGCACTGAAATAGTGAACAAAGCGTAATTCTGCAATTGTTACTTCAGGTTTCTTTTTATTTACAGAATTAATTACATGGTAAAAATGGCCTGACAGTAAGAGTCTCCAGTTCAACACAATTACAGAGGCACCAAACATATATAGTTTTTTTTCATTTACCTGTGTTGCAATTTTCGGAGACCTGTAAAGTTTTACATTTTTGGGTAATGGAGCTGTGTAAGGGCTTGTTTTTTGTACTCTGAACTGACATTTGGGGTAGGAAGGATGTTTTGATCGCCTCTTATTGCATTTTTTGCCCTTTTGTGGCGGTCGAAAAAACGCAATCCTAGCTTTTTGATTTTTTTTTCTCTTTACACCGCTTACCAATAGGGTTAATTAATTTTAGATTTTGATAAATTGGGCTTGATGTGTATTTTTAACATTTTTCTTATTTGCTCATTTTAATGGGGGAAAAATAGGGTGATTCAATCTTTTGTATTTTTTCTTTTTAGATTTTTTAAAACTTTTTTTTACTTTTCATTGTAACGTAGCTGTCTTGATGATCCATCGATACCCCACAATGACACTGATGACCTGTTAGAACAGCGCGCCCCAGGTGGTGCACTCAAAGTGCTACTGTCATAGATTGACAGCAGCATTTAACAGGTTAATATCTGTGGGCAGAGTTCTGCTTCTTTCGCAGCTGTTACAGGCAGATGACTGAATAACACAGCCATCATCTGCTGGCAAAGATGCGGGCTCAGCCCGCATCTAAGCCACGGAGCCAGCATATGGCGTAACTGTACATCATATGTTGGTTAGGGGTTAACACTATTCAGGCAATCTATCTATACTAGAAGGGTCCATGTTTTTTACTTGTAAGTATCTCTTGGGTGACAACATGCCCTGGAACTCTTCCCTCACCCATCTCACTTGCACACGGATATACAATATATATGTGGACACTCAATATTTTTATGTACAGTACATGTGTGTATGTAGGAAATGTCTGTGTCTGTGTGTATAGCACATGTGTCTATGAACAGCATATGTGTGCATATACAGTATGTGTGTGTACAGTGGGTATGGAAAGTATTCAGACCCCTTTAAATTTTTCACTCTTTGTTTCATTGCAGCCATTTGGTAAAATCTAAAAAGTTCATTTTTTTTCTCATTAAAGTACACTCTGCACCCCATCTTGACTAAAAAAACAGAAATGTAGAAATTTTTGCAAATTTATTAAATAAGAAAAACTGAAATATCACATGGTCATAAGCATTCAGACCCTTTGCTCAGACACTCATATTTAAGTCATATGCTGTCCATTTCCTTGTGATCCTCCTTGAGATGGTTCTACTCCTTCATTGGAATCCAGCTGTGTTTAATTAAACTGATAGGACTTGATTTGGAAAGGCACACACCTGTCTATATAAGACCCCACAGCTCACAGTGCATGTCAGACCAAATGAGAATCATGAGCTCAAAGGAACTGCCCAAGGAGCTCAGAAACAGAATTGTGGCAAGGCACAGATCTGGCCAAGGTTACAAAAGAATTTCTGCATTACTCAAGGTTCCTAAGAGCACAGTGGCCTCCATAATCCTTAAATGGAAGAAGTTTGGGACCTCCAAAAGTCTTCCTAGACCTGGCCGTCCAGCCAAACTGAGCAATCGTGAGAGAAGAGCCTTGGTGAGAGAGTTAAAGAAGAACCCCAATATCACTGTGGCTGATTTCCAGAGATGCAGTAGCCAGATGGGAGAAAGTTCCACAAAGTCAACTATCACTGCAGCCCTCCACCAGTCGGGCCTTTATGGCAGAATGGCCCGACGGAAGCCTCTTCTCAGTGCAAGACATATAAAAGCCCGCATAGAGTTTGCTCAAAAACACATGAAGGAATCCCAGACTATGAGAAATAAAATTCTCTGGTCTGATGAGACGAAGATAGAACTTTTTGGTGATAATTCTAAGCGGTATGTGTGGAGAAAACCAGGCACTGCTCATCACCTGCCCAATACAATCCCAACAGTGAAACATGGTGGTGGCAGCATCATGCTATGAGGGTGTATTTCAGCTGCAGGGACAGGATGACTGGTTGCAATTGAAGGAAACATGAATGCGGCCAAGTACAGAGATATCCTGAATGAAAACCTCTTCCAGAGTGCTCTGGACCTCAGACTTGGCCGAATGTTTACCTTCCATCAAGACAATGACCCTAAGCACACAGCTAAAATAGCAAAGGAGTGGCTTCAGAACAACTCTGTGAACATTCTTGACTGGCCCAGCCAGAGCCCTGACCTAAACCCAATTGAGCATCTCTGGAGAGACCTGAAAATGGCTGCCCACAAGCGTTCACCATCCAACCTGATGGAACTGGAGAGAATCTGCAAGGAAGAATGGCAGAGGATCCCCAAATCCAGGTGTGTAAAACTTGTTGCATCATTCCCAAGAAGACTCATGGCTGTACTAGCTCAAAAGGGTGCTTCTACTCAATACTGAGCAAAGGGTCTGAATACTTATGACCATGTGATATTTCAGTTTTTCTTTTTAATAAATTTGCAAAAATTTCTACATTTCTGCTTTTTTCAGTCAAGATGGGGTACAGAGTGTACTTTAATGAGAAAAAATGAACTTTTTAGAATTTACCAAAGGGCTGCATTGAACCAAAGAGTGAAAAATGTAAAGGGGTCTGAATACTTTCCGTACCCACTGTATATAGGGCATGTCTGTGTGTATAGTACATGTGTGTATGTACTGTATGTGTGTATATTATGTGTGTGTGCACCATACTGCATGTGTGAGTGTACAGTACAGACCAAAAGTTTGAACACACCTTCTCATTGAAAGACTTTTCTGTATTTTCATGACTATGAAAATTGTACATTCACACTGAAGGCATCAAAACTATGAATTAACACATGTGGAATTATATACTTAACAAAAAAGTGTAAAACAACTGAAAATATGTCTTATATTCTAGGTTCTTCAAAGTTGCCACCTTTTGCTTTGATGACTGCTTTGCACACTCTTGGCATTCTCTTGATGAGCTTCAAGAGGTAGTCACCGGAAATGGTCTTCCAACAATGTTGAAGGAGTTCACAGAGATGCTTAGCACTTGTTGGCCCTTTTGCCCTCACGCTGCGGTCCAGCTCACCCCAAACCATCTCGATTGGGTTCAGGTCTGGTGACTGTGGAGGCCAGGTCATCTGGCGTAGCACCCCATCACTCTCCTTCTTGGTCAAATAGCCCTTACACAGCCTGGAGGTGTGTTTGGGGTCATTGTCCTGTTGAAAAATAAATGATGGTCCAACTAAACGCAAACCGGATGGAATAGCATGCCGCTGCAAGATGCTGTGGTAGCCATGCTGGTTCAGTATGCCTTCAATTTTGAATAAATCCCCAACAGTGTCACCAGCAAAGCACCCCCACACCATCACACCTCCTCCTCCATGCTTCACGGTGGGAACCAGGCAAGTAGAGTCCAACTGTTCACCTTTTCTGCATCGCACAAAGACACGGTGGTTGGAACCAAAGATCTCCAATTTGGGCTCATCAGACCAAAGCACAGATTTCCACTGGTCTAATGTCCATTCCATGTGTTCTTTAGCTCAAACAAATCTCTTCTGCTTGTTGCCTGTCCTTAGCAGTGGTTTCCTAGCAGCTATTTTACCATGAAGGCCTGCTGCACAAAGTCTCCTCTTAACAGTTGTTGAAGAGATGTGTCTGCTGCTAGAACTCTATGTGACATTGACCTGGTCTCTAATCTGAGCTGCTGTTAACCTGCAATTTCTGAGGCTGGTGACTCGGATAAACTTATCTTCAGAAGCAGAGGTGACTCTTGGTCTTCCTTTCCTGGGGCGGTCCTCATGTGAGCCAGTTTCTTTGTAGCGCTTGATGGTTTTTGCAACTGCACTTGGGGACACTTTCAAAGTTTTCGAACTGACTGACCTTCATTTCTTAAAGTAATGATGGCCACTCGTTTTTCTTTACTTAGAATTTGTATTATGGCAAGAAAAAATCAGCTAACAGTCTATTCAGTAGGACTATCAGCTGTGTATCCACCTGACTTCTGCACAACACAATTGATGGTCCCAACCCCATTTATAAGGCAAGAAATCCCACTTATTAAGCCTGACAGGGCACACCTGTGAACTGAAAACCATTTCCGGTGATTACCTCTTGAAGCTCATCAAGAGAATGCCAAGAGTGTGCAAAGCAGTCATCAAAGCAAAAGGTGGCTACTTTGAAGAACCTAGAATATAAGACATATTTTCAGTTGTTTCACACTTTTTTGTTAAGTATATAATTCCACATGTGTTAATTCATAGTTTTGATGCCTTCAGTGTGAATGTACAATTTTCATATTCATGAAAATACAGAAAAATCTTTAAATGAGAAGGTGTGTCCAAACTTTTGGTCTGTACTGTATATGAAAAGCAGCTTTGTATACTTGAAACATGTTTAAATATGAAAGGCTGGAAGAAACAGCTTCAAATTCAATTCTATCCTACAGTACCTTTCAACCTCACTTCTCGGGAACCATTATACATGGACTGTTTCTGAAATCCACAAACATAATAACCAAACATTGTCCTTAAAAACCCAGAAAGTAAGTTAAAAGGAGTGTGAGTATGTGTAACACAGGTACTTTAGATGCAGTGACACAGAAACACAGAGCAGCCAGTATAGGGTTAAATAACCAGCGGGATTTACTGTAACAGGGTCAATCTCCACGCAGGGAGTAACAGGGAATATATGGGGACAACAAGGGGAGTAGCAGGTAATATGCTATAACCGACAATCCACAGTTTGGCTAGATGTAGCAGAGTCGACACGGTTGTAATCGGCAGTTTTTTCACTTAGCTGACTCTTGCTCCTCACAAGGCAGTTGCCGGCTGGTGCCGGTGTTGCTTTCTTCCGGCTTCCCCGCCTAAACAATGCTCCGTCTTCTGGCGGCAGCGGGCGGTCTCCGGTTTGATCCGCTGAGCCCCTAGTCTATAACAGTGCACCTCACTTGCTCGGCTCCAGGGATCCTGCGTCTCTTCTCCCTCTAGTCGGGCTTAACTCCAACTGTCCACTGCTGCTTTTCCCGTGCAAAAACTCCTTTTCCTCCCTCTTCATAGACACGAGCTCAGCTCCCCGGTCACCTGACTCCTCAGCTCTCTTTGGACACACCCCCAGCTTCCCGGTCACCTGACTCCTGTCTCGCAGTCTGTCTTCCCCCTGCAACAAGAGGCATGGCCCCCGCAGTTCCGGATCCCTTGTTTTGAAAGTACTTACACCCCGGTCTTCCCCCTTAGGTATGCACTTACTCTTTAGATTTATTTTTATATTGCCCCTAAAGGGCAGGAGAATGAACTATGCTCATCTGGTAGCCAGGACAATGTTTGCACTTTTGACACCAATAAATAAGACCTACATGACTAAATAACAAAATAGATATTCAACCCTAATTTCTGTATATTTTCTGGAAGAAGACACCTGGTACATTGTGAATATGCCACTTAGCACTTGCAATTTTGCACAAGAGTGATTTTTTTTGTACAAAATGCATAAGTTGATAATAATGGTTAAAAGTGTGACCCAAACAGAACATTAGATAAACAATAGCTCCTTTGAATAAAAGTTTAATTACTTTCCCTACCAAGAAAGTATCTCATGACTTTGCAGGGAGGCCACTCACTACCCAAATGTAAGGTGACAGACAGCAGTAGTTGTGGGCGAGCTGCTGCTCCATGTCACTCTGGCACTTTACAGAAAAGATGGGTCCTGACTGGGTGTTGGTGTTGTGAGGGCCTTGCGCCCGTGCAGGCCACCTTTGGCCAATGGTGTTGGCCAGCCAAGACCATGGGTGTTAAAGTTAAAAAAAGAAGACTTCTGTTCTAAAACACATTCTTTACTGAATGGTGACTTGATAAGGATTATGCACAAGTGGTAGCGGATACAAAGTGTTAGTGATGCTTTATTCACAGTATAAAGTATTTTCACACACATGGCTTCCTTTCACTGTAGTCTACTTCAGGACCGGTGAAGCACACTGGTCCGCCCTACTACGTCAGAGCCCAGCTTGTCTCCACAGTCCTGATTAGCAAGTCCCTCTTCCTGCTCAGTGGTTCCACGTCCTACTTCTTCCACTTCTGGTGCCCTTGATCTACCACTCAGGACCACCCACTAGTCCCACAAACTTAGTCCTGTTTAGTTTTGCTATCTTAGGTGTTTAGCAAGCTCAAGGTTTCTCATGACATATCATCCTATCCAAGGGCCCCTTTAAGGTGGCATGCCACTCTGCCTCTTCATTGAGGTCCAGGTCGCGCTAATCTCTGTCCCCTTAGTCTCCTTTTGGTAGCTCACCCAACAGCAGCACTGCTCACAGACACTTCTTGCTGCTACTTGAACTTGTCCTGAATCTGTCTAACTACAGGAAGCAGTCACTTGCCCTTACACTTGGGCTAGTGCCCAACATTAACACTATCCTTACCCCAGCATCATTAACTACATGCACTACATTATCCTACCTATTTTATGTCCTAATTCCTAAACTATGTCTTATCCTATACTGTACACTACCAACACTAGGCATTACCTTTACATAGCTTATACACAATGCATTACCAAATCACAATAAACAATGTATACAAAAAGACGCAGGACATAGTTTACACTACAGTACAATGTGATTGTATATGTAGATTTTGGCCAACAACCTCCTTTCCTCAGTAAGAGCATTGAAGATGGGTCGTAGCTGGATTTTTCATCATGACAATGACCCAAAACATACAGCCAGGGCAACTAAGGAGTGGCTCCATAAGAAGCATTTCAAGGTCCAGGAATGGCCTAGCCAGTCTCCAGACCTGAACCCAATATAAAATCTTTGAAGGGAGCTGAAACTCAATGTTGCCCAGCAACAGCCCCGAAACCTGAAAGATCTAGAGAAGTTCTTTATGGAGGAGTGGGCCAAAATCCCTGCTGCAGTGTGTGCAAACTTGGTCAAAAATTACAGGAAACATCTGACCGCTGTAATTGCAAACAAAGGTTTCTATACCAAATATTAAGTTCTGCTTTTCTATTGTATCAAATACTTATTTCTTGCAATAAAATGCAAATTAATTATGTAAAAATCTTACAATGTGATTTTCTGTTTTTTTTTTTATTTTTTAAGATTCTGTCTCTCACAGTTGAAGTGTACCTACAATAAAAGTCACAGATCTCTCCAAGCTTTGTAAGTGGGAAAACTTGCAAAATTGGCAGTGTATCAAAGACTTATTTTCACCACTGTAAGTAGTTTTTATTTTTTAATTTTCAGTCAGTGCTTGGGGGTGTGAGGTCTGTGGGGGCAATCATACCATGTTGGGACCATTATACCTTGTGGGGCTCTGGGCGCAATCACACTCTGTGTGTGTAACATTTAGGTCATTATACTCTGAGGGGGAAGTGGAGGGCATCATACTGTGTGGAGTTATACTGTGTAGGGAGGGACCATCATACTATGTTTATGTGCGTTCTGTGGCATGCAACACAACAAGTCACATCATTCTCCGAGTCGCCAACATTCTCTTAGTTAGAGAAGCTTAATTCATGTCATTTAATTGATCCCTATACTGGTGTTTTCTTAAGGGGTTATCAGAAATGTAGACAAAATGGAAAATAAGCAAGTCATGGAAATAAAAAAAAAACACAATAAAGATAAGATAAAATATACATATATGTATTTGTAACTTAAACCATGTGTCTTTTGGTACCCTTTTTTAATCAATTTCTATAAATAATTGTGTAACTTTAGAAAGTTATTGCATCACTTATCGTACTTACAGTTGGAAAAAAAAGTATTTAGTCAGCCACTAATTGTTCAAGTTCTCCAACTTAAAAAGATGAGAGAGGCCTGTATTTGACATCATAGGTAGACCTCAACTATGAGAGACAAAATGAGAAAGCAAATCCTGAAAATCACATTGTCTGATTTGGAAAGAAATTGTTTTCAAATTTTGGTGGAAAATAAGTATTTGGTCAATTACAAACAAGCAAGATTTCTGGCTCTCACAGACCTGTAATTTCTTCTTTAAGAGGCTCCTCTGTCTTCCACTCATTTCCTGTAGTACTGGCACCTGTTTGAACTAGTTATCAGTATAAAAGACACCTGTCTGCAACCTCAAACAGTCACACTCCAAACTCCACTATGGTGAAGACAAAAGAGCTGTCGGAGGACACCAGAAACAAAATTGCACCAGGCTGGGAATGTTAGAACCCTCCTGTTTGCTTTTTCCATCTTGTGTTTTGCGGTCACGTGACTTTATATTCCAGCTCCGCCCTTTTGGCTGTGCTGGACTTCTGTGTTTGACTGTTTCTCTAGCCAGGTGCTTCTATGCCTTTCTCTGTCAGTTCATTTGGTCCTTCTAGGACCTCTAGTACTTTTTTGTCTGTTAGTCTTTTTGTGTTCTGCAACAACTTCTCTGTTTAGGAGGTGTCATATTTTTGTCCCAGTCCTTAGTTCTTTTAAGGACCCCTCCCCTTATGCTATAGGTCTTCGTTCAGACTAGCCGAGGACTAAGGCGGGTCTGTTTGCTAGGAACAGGCAGCTCACTACATCGTAGGGAGTCAGCTTAGTTTTACTGTAGGGACAGTTTTCCCTTGTCTTTCCTTAGTACATGTTGCAGATCATAACAAGGAAGACTGAATCTGCAATAGGCAATCAGCTTGGTGTGAAGAAATCAACTGTGGGAGCAATAATTAGAAAATGGAAGACATACAATACCAAAGATAATCTCCCTCGATCTGGGGCTCCACACAAGATCTCCCCCCTTGGGCTCAAAATGATCTTAAGAACGGTGAGCAAAAATCCCAGAACCACACAGGGGGACCTAGTGAATGACCTGCAGAGAGTTGGGACCAACGTTACACAGGCTACTGTGACGCCCAGCTGCGCTTAGTATCACAGATCCTAGAAGGGTGTATTGAAGGATTCCTCCACAAGAGGCCCCCATAACCGTTCCCACATCTCCACCTTCCACCTCAGACCAGCAGAGGGAGCCCGTTAGGGATATAAAAGGGAAGGTGGAGCCAGGCAGCAGTGAGTTGTGAGTAGTGTTGAGCCACACCCGTAGTGTTCGAGTTCGGTTCGTCGAACACCCGTATGTTCGCCGAACTGTTCGTCGAACTGTTCAACGAGCACCTTCGAACACCGTTAAAACCAATGGCAGGCAAACAAAAACACATAGAAACACATAGAAAACACGTTCAAAGGTGTCCAAAAGCTGACAAACTGGTCAGAAGACACAACTAACACATGGAGAAGTGACAAGTACATATAGTCATGCGAAAAGAAAAGAGGTGGAGGAGTAAAAGGAGGGGGAGACATAGATATAGGCATGTCATGCCCTTCTAAAACCAAAAAAGTGCGAAGCCGACACGGCCAATCCGTTCCTGCCCGTGCGACCTCCGTGTCGCCGGGTTTGTGCCAGAGCTGCGGTGGACCCTGACGGCCAGCCCCCCTCTCCCAATACTGGTGCATGTCTGCTGGTGGGTCGAGCGAGCCCCCCTGCGGTGGAGGCAGGTCTAATCTTTTTAATTTAAATTGTCTCTCTAATTTGAATGAGTACACTTTAAATCCTTTTACAAGGATCTATTGGAGGGCAAGTCTCATGCCAGCAGCCGCGTAATTCCAGCTCCTGTAGCGTCCACTAAAGCTGCTGCAGTTAAAAAGCTTTTATAAGGATCGAGCTTGGCGGTCCAGCGCAAGGAGTCCTACCGCCAGTCCCAGCCCCTGTGCCTTGGGGTGCCTCCCCGATGCTCTTCACTGAGTGTCCCGGGGGCCTGAACCATTTCCTTTGAAAAAATTAAGTGTCCAAACTACAGGTGGTGTAGCTTGCTTAACAGCTGGGATAATCCGCTGACTAGCAGACACTGCTACTAGGCACAAAGTATTTCCTGGGCTAGATGTGTAGCACCCTGAGGATTCGGCTGCTACAGGGGTATTGCACCTCAGCCAGAGGTGTGGTATTCCACTCCCGGGTAAGGATGGAGTGTGGAACTGAGCTCAGTTAGCTGCATGCACTACACACATCCCATTTCCGGGGAACAGACCGATGGTACTCCCACTAGAGAAATGTGCAGGTACAACAGAGTCTGTTCCTGGCTGGAGTGGGAGGGGGGTGGAACATCCCAGTAGTGTAGGGGCAGATAGGGGGAGCAGCCTGGGTAAAGTTAGGAGCTCATTGGGTGCTGGTCACCTGAGCTCACACATAGAGGGAGTATATAAGGTGGGAACCATCTTAGATCAAGGTCAGTCAGTCTTTTGCAGAGTCAGAGAAGCAGAACAGAGGAGAAGAGCAGCTCCAAGGCCAAGAGAGAGAGAGAGGAGAAAGAAAGACCCAGAGGGGGAGAAAGAAGGAACTCCAAGAGCCCAAATTAGACCAGAGGGTGAAGAGTTGGCAACAGGGTACCGGATCCCAAGCTGGCAGAGGCTACAGCACACCTTAGCCAGGAACCGGAGGTCGTGGGCAGGATCTGCCACGATCACCCACTAAATCCACCCGGAAGGCAGACCAGGAATAGGGTCAGGGAACCCAGAAACAAGGGTTTACCACCAAGAGGCCCGAGGGAGCCGGACATAGGTGGATCCCTGGTGGGGAAGGCCAGAGAAGAGGACAGGACAGAAAGGGAGCTCAGGACCACACTCCGGAGTTGCCTGGTAGTTGACCGAGTCCAGGACCTGGTGGACGCAGCACGGCTCGGGTGGTCACTCAAGGCCGGAGTGACCAGAACAACTGCAGTAAGTAAAAAAACCCTGAACTGCACAGTCCGACTCTGAGTCTCATTTCCATCCTCGCTGCACCACCACAACCCCCATCCTCTGCAACTGACCCCCTGAGGCTATACCCCTCCCGTTGGGGGTTATACTACCTAAGCTGCACACACATCACCAGCCTCAGTGGACCCTGCTGCAGCGGCGGCCTTTTGACCGCAAATCAACGGGTGGCGTAGTCGACACAAAAGAACATCTAGAAACATCATAAGGACTGCCACACACTGAGCTTGACACCCTGGGCACGGACCGGGTCACAGCCACTCGGAGACTACAACCCCCATCTGATCCGGCTCCGGGTATCCCTAAACAACACTGGCCCAGGGGGTGCGTCAACTTTGGCGTAGTCGGCAGGATAACGTGCCCGCAACAACCGGGTACTGCGTGCCTGAAGAAAAGTACACCGTTACCTCAAAAAGAAGTCTCCTGCCGGTTCCGGAGGGTCCCCGCCATCGGGCCCCATCACAGGTCGTTTCCCGCCGGTTGTCCGCCATTTGCAGCTTTTTCCCGCCATCCATGGAGTTTCCCGCCACTGGGAGACGATTCCCGCCATTTCCAAAGATTTCCCGCCTTGGAAGAGCGGACGCCATTATGGGCGTGCCAGAGGGTGGCAAGAGACCACCTCCCATCGTGGGCCAGGTCGAAGAATGGCGCCAAAAGCGGAAACCGCGCCCACCAACAGAGACTGTGATGCTGGAAGTGTCCATCAGCGTAAGAGAACTGCCCCTGGAACTGACAATCATAAAGTTGCCCCGGGACCACCCTCGATGTGGGCGGAGACAGAAGAAGAGAACAAAGATGGGTGTCGCCTGGAGCAGTCTGGAGAGAGCGCACCCGGAGACAAGACGTCTGGAAGAGAGTCCAGAGAGAGCCTACCCGGAGATGGAGGGAGAGTCAGGCAGCACCGACCCAGTGGTCAGGAGCCTGTTGCAGGTCGCCACTCCAGAAGGCCTGCTGGAGATCCTAGCACAGCTCCCCCGAGACCGGGAGTGTGCACAGACCGCGTTGGAGGGCCTCGCACGGAGGATGGCCCGAGTGCAGCGGGACGTACTGGCCGCATGGAGCAGAGAGATGGCCCAGCAGGCTGGAACCCGCCCGCGGAGCACGCCGCCCGAGACGAGGAGACAGACCGCCTCTGAGGATGGCGCAGGAGGAATGAAGGCAGGAGACGGCGCCGAGAAGGGAGCTGAACGGACGGAGGCAGGTAAAGGGGACGTCTCTACCCCGAGCCGGGAAACCGCGTGCCTGCCCCAGCTCCCCGTCGCAGAGCCCGAAATTCCCCCTGCCGTGCCCGTCGCTGCATCGTCACCGCCGCCGACTAGGCCTCAACCGGAAACCGCGGCCGCGACCCCTGTGACGTCACACGCCTCGACCTCGAGCGTGGCCAAGCAGGAAATACCACCGGCCTGGTCGCAAGGCCTAGTACCCCCGGGCGCCGCAATACCAACAGCGCCCCCTACCTCCGCGGAGCCACCGGCCTGGTCGCAGGGCCGAGTAACCACGGGCGCCGCCGTTCTTACGGTGCCCTTTTCCTTTAGCGTGCCCCAAGCCTGGTCGCAAGGCCTGGTCAACCCGGGCGCCGCTACCACCACAGCGCCCATAGCACCTAAAGTGCCGCACCTGGGTGAAAATCTATTTGCCCAGCATACGTGCCCAGATGGGCAGCCCTTCATATGGCCACCGGAGTTTCACCATCCCCGACTCCGGAAAGAGAGACCCCTAGACGAGCCCCTGATTCCGGCTCCGAAGCCTGTAAAGAGGACCTCACCCCCGCTGGAAGAGGCACAGTTTGAGTGGGACCCCACCGGAGAAGACCTCATGGGGTTCACTCAGGAGACTCGGGCGGCCACAGCGGAGCGTGCAGAGTGCTGCCGGCAGCAGCTCGAGGTCTTCGAGAGGGAGCGGAGAGAGAGGCGGGTCCGGGAACAGCAAGCGCAGATAAGGAGCGCGGAGCAGAAGAGCCGGACCAGGAGGAATCCCCGTGCAGCTCATGGTCCCCCTTCCACCGGGACTGTGATAAAATTCAACATGCAGCACGGATGGGGCTTTATCAGAGACCATCAGACCCCCGGCGACGTCTTTGTAACCCGCAGAGACGTAGAAAGCCATCTGCCGGAGGGACACAGAGGTCGTGACCTGTATGTAGGGGACGAGGTCACCTTCACCCGGCACAAGTGTGCCAAAGGACCCTACGCCCTCCATGTGCATCGCCTGACGGAGGAGGAGCTGCGGTGTGAGGAGGAGCAAGAGGACCCGGACGGGTCTGAAACTGAAACCAACCAACAAGAAAGAGCAGGAGGACGCCGTCGTTGAAGTACGGTAGAGAGAGACTGTATAAAGTTGCCCGTCGGGGTACCAAGAACTGTTGCTGCTTAAAATATGTCCCCGTTGGGACAAGAGTGAACTTTTAACCCCGTGTGTCCCTATTCCCACTGACCGAGGACTGAGAGCGGTCATTCCTTCCTAATACCTGGCCGAGGACTGAGAGCGGCCAAATCCCCTTGTATATAGTTGTGCTTCCTAAAGCGCCCCCTTCCGGTTTTATAGGAAACTGTTTTATTCCAAGAGAGACTGTCGCACTTTACCCGGTCACAAGTTGCACCGTGACCGGAGGAACCAGAAACAAGAATGTTATATATGAAAAGTTTATTGCTGATGATATCTATATGATGTTTTCTATGTTTATGTTTATGAAAAAAATTGTATGTTTTGGATGTTTTTGTTTATACCTTACAGCCCGAGGACGTGCTGTGATTTACCAGGGGGGAATGTAGCACCCTGAGGATTCGGCTGCTACAGGGGTATTGCACCTCAGCCAGAGGTGTGGTATTCCACTCCCGGGTAAGGATGGATTGTGGAACTGAGCTCAGTTAGCTGCATGCACTACACACATCCCATTTCCGGGGAACAGACCGATGGTACTCCCACTAGAGAAATGTGCAGGTACAACAGAGTCTGTGGTAGCTTTTCTCTGAACTTGCTCTAGTTTTTCAATGTCCTTTTAAAAATGTGGTGCCCAGAACTGGACACAGTATTCCAGATGAGGTCTGACCAAGAAGGAATCGAGGGGGATAATTACTTCACTTGATCTAGACTGTATGCTTCTCTCAATACATCCCAGAACTAGGTTTCCCTTTTTTGCTGCTGCATCACACTGTTGACTCATGTGCAGTCTATGATCTATTAGTATACCCAAGTATTTTTCACATATGCTGTTGCTTAGTTCTTTTCCTCCCATTCTGTAGATGAAATTTTCGTTTTCTTACCCAGATGTAGAATCTTGCATTTCTCTCTGTTAAATATCATTCTATTAGTTGCTGCCCATTATTCAAGCTTATCTAGATCCTTCTTAATCCGTTCTCTGCCTTCTCTAGTGCTAGCTAGATTTGCATCGTCTGCAAATTTGATTAGTTTACCTTTACTTCCCTTATCTATATAATTTATAAAAATGTTGAATACTAGGGCCAAGATGAAGCCTTGTGGTACCCTTGAAACACTCTTCCAATTGGATTTGCAACCATTTATTACCACTCTTTGATTATGATCACTGAGCCACCTAAAGGTAGCCTTGTCAATCATCCCATACTTGGTCATTTTTTTAATAGGGATATCATGAGATTCTTTATCAAATGCTTTGCTGAAGTCGAGATATACTATATCTATCACATTTCCCTGATCCACCCAGTCAGAGATTCCATCATAGAAGGAAATTAGATTAGTCTGGCATGACTTGTTTGCTACAAATCCATGCTGGCTCGGTTAATTACTGTATTCTTATCTGAGTACTTACATACACGCTGTTTCATAATTTGTTCACAGACCTTTTCTGGTATAGAAGTAAGGCTCATTGGCCTGTAATTTCCTGGCTCCATCTTTTTCGGTTTCTGAAGATAGGGACAACATTTGCCCTTCTCCAATTTTCTGGGACTTCTCCTGTTCTCCAGGAATTTTCAAAGATTCTGGCTAGTGGTTCTGAAATTTCCTCTGCTATCTCTTTCAGTACCCTAGGATGTAATTCATCTGGACCAGGAGATTTAAATTCATTTAAATTAGCCAAGTGTTTAGCCTCCATCTTCCTGTTTATAGATTTTGTGGATTCTTTTACTCATTTCATAGCACAGTGAAGATCAGTCGATGTTACATTTGCTTTATTAGAGAACACAGATGCAAAATAGGAATTGATTGATCCAGCTACACCCAAAGATCTTAAGACTCACGGCAACTCTTCACTCTTTCCACAATACACCGGAAATAAGCAAATTACCCTCCTCGAGCTTCAATTCCTGGTTTGGAATAAATGAGTAGTGATGTATAAATCAGAAGTGGTCGAAGAATCAGCAGTGGTTGAATAATCAGCAGTGGTGTATAATCTCGGCAGTGGTGTATAAATCAGCAGTGGTGTATAAATCGACAGTGGTGTATAAATCAGCAGTGGTGTATAAATCAGCAGTGGTGTATAAATCGACAGTGGTGTATAAATCGACAGTGGTGTATAAATCAGCAGTGGTGTATAAATCAGCAGTGGTGTATAAATCGACAGTGGTGTATAAATCAGCAGTGGTGCATAAATCGACAGTGGTGTATAAATCAGTAGTGGTGTATAAATCAACAATGGTGTATAAATCAGCAATAGTCTATAAAATCAGCAATGGTTTTACTCACCATGTGACATGTGATGTTTTAATTCACAAATATGCCTAAGGCTATGTGCCCACGATGCAGAAATGAAGCAGAAAATTTCTGCAGCATTTCTGCATCTCCCTGGCAGAAAAAACGCATGCAGATTGTGCATGCGTTTTTCCTGCAGAATACATGCGGATTCCCATGCGTATCTACACGTGCTAACGCATGTGTTTCCGCATGCGGACTGACAAGCACTTTCCAGGTGATAGCATCACTTGGAAAGTGCTTGACAACTAGGTCACACTGTATAAATCCATGCAAACGGCATGGATTTATACAGTGTGGCCGTAAAAATAAAAAAAATAAAGCTATACTTACCTCCGATGCCGCCACGTGTGCTGTCACGCTCCTTTCTGGTTCCTTACTGGCTTGCCGGCATCTCGCGAGACCGCGACGTCATCTCAGGTCCTGGAAGGGGAAGCGCTGCAGGGGCCGCCGGACAGGTGAATATAAACTTTATTTTTTATTTTATTCTTTTTTTTACAGGTACAATGGTACCCAGGTCTGGATGAGAGTCTTCTCTCCTCCAGAACTGGGTACCATCCGCACATTGAAACGCATATTATCCGCTTGTACAAATGTACACACACGGATTCTATGCGTCTCAATGCAAGTCAATGGCGGCGCTTCCGCTGCTCTTCCGCAAAATTAATGAACATGCTGCGGATTTATGAGCGCTGCAGAAACGCTGCGGAAAAATCCGCAGCATGTGCATTGACATTGCGGAATGCCATTGGGGACCATGGGGTGCGGATTACCATGCGTTTTTGATGCGTTTCCGCTGCGGAAATTCCGCAGCGGAAACGCATTAAAAACACATCGTGTGCACGCAGCCTTAGTCTTTCTCCAGCAATGACAAAGACTTCGACATATTTGGGAGTTGAAGCATCGCATCACATGCAACAAGGATGAATAAACCACTGCTGATTTTTTTTACCACTATACTTTGGAGCACTGCCAATTTTTGGATGATTGATAGGGATTCTTGGTTAAAAATATTTGCTTTCAAAGGCTCAGACATATTTAGTCGAAACATCACATGTCACATGGATAAATAAACCAATGCTGAATTTCTACCACCATTCTTTGGAAAGCTGTGTTTTTTTGGATTATACGCAGGAGGATTTTGAAAGGTAAGCAGCGGTATTCAAATCTTGTCAATACTTAAAGGGAACCTGACAGCAGAATTGAGACCTATAAACTAATTGAAGGGCTGCTTTTGTCCTTTAATGGTGATTACAGACAATCCCAATTGTGTGGGACAAGTTCACAGTATATCGCGATTCTCACCTTTTCAAAGATAATTTTTCGCACATTCTTGTGAATTGGACTAGTCCAAGATGCGTCCAGATTGAAAGCAGTGCTGTGCTGAGCACTCTCCAGGGTAAGTGTGGCACCCCAGGGGTCTGGTTTCCACAGTAATAGCAATATTACGTCTGTGAGCAGGTGGGAGGTTTCCTGGTCAGACATCCTATGCATGCCACACCTCCTGCCCAGTCCTGGGAGGGGAAGAACTTCCCCTATATAAAACTAGGGCTGAGGCAGGGTTAGGAGAAAAAGAGCAGAGAACACAGACAGAGACACAGTCTGGTCTGTAGTGGAGCAGCTTTAGGAACAAGAAAGATCAGGAGCTCTGTGGGAGCTGTGCTAAAAGAGATCAGGGGCTGGAAGCTGTAGAGCTCGCCCTGATTGAAGAGTTCTTACCGGACCCGGAGTCCGAGGCTGTGGGGACTAATCCTTACCCAGCAGCAGAAACCGCCCGGCAGGGGATTTCAGGTCCTCTGGCCAAGAAACCCGAAGGCACGGTCACACGCAAGGGACCAGCACCGCGACGTGGAGCGGAAGCTACCAAAAGGCCCCGAGTCACCGGCCATACGGGTGAGCACCACACGGTACACTCAGGGACGTGGGCTACTTTTACCCGCCTCTAGCAAGGTAGCCAGAAGAGTACGATTAGTTGGGGAGGCCTACAACTCCGCCTGGCCAGGGGAGAGCCCATCAGCTCACGGACTGACCAGGCCCCGATCGCTAGCCAGTACTCCGGGAGGGTCTATCTTGTCACCAGTAAAGACCCTGAACTACACCGCACCGTCTCTGAGTGTTTCATCATCCACGTCCGCTGCCCTGAGGCCATACCCCTCCCGTTGGGGGTTATACCATCCACGCTGCACAACCGTACTACCGGCCTCAGCGGTCTGCCCTGCAGCGGCGGCTTCATAGCCGCATTCAACGGGTGGCGTAGTCGAACACCGTACCATCTTCTGCTAAACACTGCCACTTAGTTTGATTCCCTGGGCACGGACCGGGTCACCGCCACGAAACTACTACCCCTATCAGATCCGGCTCCGGGTAGGCCCCCGCGTGCGCAACGCTACTCAGCACAGGCCCAGGGGCGCGTCAACTTTTGGCGTAGTCGGCAGGATTCCGTGCCCGCAACCACCGAGTACTGCGCGCCTGAAAAAGAGACTTTTAAACTTACCTGTGGTGAAGATTCCCGCCATCCGGCGCCATCTTCAGCCTTCTTCCCGCCATCCGTGAAGTTTTCCCGCCATCCGGCGCCATCTTTTGCCTTCTTCCCGCCATCCGTGGAGTTTTCCCGCCGTTGGACGCCATCTTGAAGACGCCGCGCGGGAAGAAGAGGGGCGTGGACTCCGAAAGCCCGCGAGAACTGAAGCCCCGCCTCACGTCCGGACGTTGCGTAAGGTCCTGGAAGGAGCCCAGCAGACGCCGACGTCACAGGAGCGCGACGGAAGGTCCTCGACCCTGACGATCCACTGCGGAGCCGCGGCCTACGGAAGAGGATCATCGCAAGGTAGGCCACGGTCCACTAGGGGGGAGGAAGATGTCGGATACGGAGAGGAGCTTCACTGCCGCAGCCACCGCCAGCGCCACCGCTGCTGCGGTCATGCCTTTCACGTTGCCCTATATCCCGGGGGCAGCCTGGCTACCCCAGTACTCAGGGGAGTCACATACCCTGATGAACTTTAGAGAAAAGCTGGATAGCCTCTTCCAGGTGTACCCCCTCACAGAAGAGCAAAAAGTGAGCATCCTGATGGCCCAACTAGCCGGGGCAGCCCAAAGGGAGGTAAAGTCCTGGCCACCTGGGAGGAGGACTGTCGCAGGGATATTAACCCGGCTGAAGGACACCTTTGATACCCGCACCTCAGCCGAGATTAAGCTTAGATTCTACGGGTGCAAACAGCGAGCACATGAGAATATAAGGGACTATGCACTAAACCTACAAGAGGCCCTGAGAGCCATTAAGCAGACAGACCCTGACGGCGTGGGAAACGAGGACAGGCTGTTGACCGAACAATTTATAGAGGGACTATATTGCAATGCCCACCGAACCCAGTTGCGGGCAATGGCCTTACAGGATCCTCATCTGGACTTTGCACAGTTCAAGGACAGAGCCATCCGGGTGCTCCGAGAACCGGCACCGGGTGGCGTTGTGACCCACAGACGCCCTACTACCGCTTACCACCAGTAGGCGGCGCCCTTGTCGGCAGGGCCTGTGGGAGCTGATGCGCAGGCTTTGAACAATGACCCGGCCCCAGACCTGCACCATCAGGTCCAAGAGCTAGCTAAAAGCGTTGCTGCGCTAACCCGAACTGTGCAGTCGTTACAGGTTTCTGCTCCAGGGAAGATCCAGCTGGCATCCGGACCGGAGGACATCCCGTATCGTCGACCAAGGAGGACCCCACCGGCCAGAGGAAGACCCAGCGACCGATACAACGAGGACGGACAACCCATCTGCCGCCGCTGCAATCAACCCGGACATATGGCAAGGTACTGTCCTTTAAACTGGCACAACCTGGGGTAGAGGGCCAACCACCAGGAATAAGATTACCAGGCCCATCGAACTGGCGTGACAGATACGTGGGAGGACGTCCAGTCTTGCCTGTGGTACTGGATGGCATTCCTATGAGTGCCCTACTTGACACCGGGTCACAGGTCACCACCATCCCGTACGTGCTCTTCAAGCAGTACTGGAATGACTCGGATATAACCCGCTACCCTGACGACGACTTGAGTATCATCGCCAGCAATGGTCAGCCCGTGCCACAGATCGGATTTAAAGAGGTGACCATTAAAATCGGTAGAGTCGAACTGGGAGCACAGGGACTGATCATTGTAGACATTGACAAGCGCGAGAGTCACCCAAAGATAACTCTAGGAACTAATGTGATTGAAAATTGTCTTGCAGAGGTGATTTTCATTTTACAGCAGGTTGCCAAGAACGCCAGCTCCGGCCAGCAGCGAGTGCTCCAAAAAGAGATCCGGGCACTGATGCGACGGCAACAGGTGGAACTCTCCGGTGGTGAGATTGGAAGCGTGAGAATGTGTGACCCTTTCCCTATTGCCATGCCCCCAAAAAGTGAAATGATGATTTGGTGCCGGGCAGCTATTGGTCTAAGAGGTAGAGACTACCAAGCAATGGTAGAACCCGTCTACTCAGACAGTAGGCCCACCATTCTGACAGCACGGGGGGTGGTTGATGTACGCCATGGGAGGGTGCCCGTTCGCATAATAAACATCGGGAAGAGAGAAGTACACCTGCCCCGGTATGCCACGCTAGCTAAATTGTTCACTATAAACCAGAATTCTGTACAGGCCGTGGAACCCTTGCCTCCATCTCAACCAGAGGAAGGTAACGGCTCTAAGAAACCAATGGAGGACTGGTGTCAGCAACTACATCTGGGTACTGACTCCACTCCCTCACACCAGAAACAAGGAGTCTATCGGGTGGTTCAAGAGTACGAGAGAGTGTTTAGTAAACACCCGTTAGACTTAGGGCGAGTAAAGGGGGTAGAACACCATATCCCCACGGGAGACCATCCTCCCATAAAGGAGAGATACCGACCCGTACCCCCTGCACACTACCAACACGCCAAGGGGATGCTTAGAGACATGAAGGAGGCTGGGGTAATCAGGGATAGCTGTAGCCCCTGGGCAGCTCCACTAGTCTTGGTTAAAAAGAAAGACAACACCATGAGGATGTGTGTAGATTACCGGAAAATCAACCGTATCACACACAAAGATGCGTACCCCTTACCTAGGATAGAGGAGTCTTTGGCTGCTTTAAGATCTGCCAACTTCTTCTCTACTTTGGATCTCACTAGCGGGTACTGGCAGGTTCCTGTAGCAGAGGCGGACCGGGAGAAGACCGCATTCACCACCCCGATGGGACTTAGCGAGTTTACCTGCATGCCGTTCGGACTCTGCAACGCACCAGGAACCTTCCAACGGTTGATGGAATGCTGTCTGGGACACCGAAACTTCGAGACGGTCCTGTTATACCTGGACGATGTCATCGTCTACTCCAAGACCTACGAGGACCACCTGAAACACCTGGCAGAAGTGTTCGAAGCCCTGGCAAACTACGGCCTAAAGGTGAAACCCTCCAAGTGTCACCTCCTGAAACCAAAGGTGCAGTACCTGGGACACGTGATGAGTGCTGACGGAGTGGCTCCCGACCCTGATAAGATCACCGTAATTAAGGAATGGCCAAGCCCCTCCAGCGTAAAGGAAGTGCGGCAGTTCCTCGGGTTGGTAGGCTACTACCGAAGATTCATTCCCGGTTTCACTAAAAAGGCAGCTCCTATGCATGACCTCCTGATAGGCCAGTCCAGGAAGGCCAAGAACCAGAAGCCGCCCTTCAGATGGGAGAAGTTGGAAGAAGAGTCCTTCCGCCAGCTGAAGATGGCCCTCACGGGGGATGAAATCCTGGCGTACCCTGATTACAGCCAGCCCTTTATCCTCTACACCGACGCAAGTAACATCGGGCTAGGAGCCGTACTGTCCCAGATCCAGCAGGGGAAAGAACGGGTAATTGCTTACGCCAGCCGAAAACTGCGACCCACCGAAAGAAACCCTGAGAATTACAGCTCATTCAAGCTAGAGTTCCTGGCAGTGGTGTGGGCAGTCACCGAACGCTTTAAGCACTACCTCGCCTCTTCCCGGTTTACCGTGTACACGGATAACAACCCGTTGACACATCTGGACACAGCAAGACTCGGTGCCCTGGAGCAGAGATGGATGGCCCGCCTGTCCAACTTTGAGTTCACAATCAAATACCGGGCAGGACGCTCCAATACCAACGCGGATGCCTTGTCCAGAATGCCAAACCTACCGGACGTGGGGGAAGATCCAGAGGGACTGGAAGAAGTTGAACTTCCCGCGTTCCACCGGCATGGGACTATCCAGTATTCCCACTGTGTAAGGAGTAAGCAATCCGCTACGTTCAACCCCTTACCTCATTACAACTGGGCGGAAACGCAAGACAGTGACCCCGCCGTCCGACTGGTGAAGGAGATGCTGACTCAGCCAGATGCCCACCTTGACCCAGACGCTCCGGAGGAGGCCAAGCAACTGTGGATTGAGAAGAGTCGACTGTTCCTTTACAAGGGGAAGTTGTGCCGCAGAATGGTTAACTCCCGGACGCATGAACTGATCTGGCAAGTAGTGGTGCCAAGAAGAGACGCGGCTATGGTGCTGGAGGCATACCACAACGGAGCTGGGCACTTCGGATGGAAGAAGCTGGAGTTCCTGCTGCGTGCGCGGTTCCACTGGGTAGGCATGAGAGGAACCATCGAGAGGTGGTGCAGAGACTGTGGCCCATGCAACCTAAGAAGGAAGGACCGTGCCAGCCAGAAGACTCCCCTGCAGTCCATCGTCACCAGGCAGCCGTTGGAACTGGTAGCCTTGGATCATGTAAAATTGACCCCCAGCAGAAGTGGCTACGTCTATGCGTTAACCATCGTGGATCACTACTCCCGGTTCTTGGTTGTCGTCCCCGTCAATGACTTAACGGCTCAAACAGCAGCTAGAGCCTTCCAGCAGCACTTCTGCCGTCCACACGGATACCCGGAGCAGGTGCTGACGGACCAGGGACCTGCCTTTGAAGCGGAAGTCTTCCAGGAGTTCTGTACTCTGTATGGCTGCCGGAAGATAAGAACAACACCCTATCATCCGCAAACCAATGGGCTCTGCGAGAAAATGAACCAGGTGGTGATAGATCTTCTGAAAACATTGCCCCTGGAAGAACGCAGTCTGTGGCCTGAGAAACTGCCTGATCTGGTGGACCTATACAACCACATCCCGGTAGGTTCTACCAACTGTACCCCGGCTTACCTAATGAGAGCAAGACCTGGTAAGCTTCCTGTTGATCTGGAGATGGGAGTCCTGACACCCGAGGACACTTCACCAGAAGCAGACTGGGACACAGAAAGGCAGCAGCAGTACCGGAAAGTACAGGAGAGTGTGGAGCGAAGTCTCTGTCAAGCTAGAGAAAGACAGGAGAAGACTTACAACCAGTATGCTCCCGCTGTTCCCCTGGTACCTGGAGAGCAGGTCTTGAAGAGGAAGAGACGCCTCCACAAGTTGGACGACCAGTGGGAGAAGGACCCGTACACCGTACTGCCCTCAAGCCATGAGAACCCGAAAGTCTGCATAATCAGTAAGGACGGAGGAGAAACCACAGCCATTGTCTCCCGAGATCACCTGAAGAAGTGTCCCGAACAGCTGCAAAACCCTGAAGAGGATCAAGAAGACCCTCGACCCGCAGAGGAAAGGGAAGATATAGTCAGTACTGTGCTCGGAGACTTCCCTCGGTCTTGGACTCAAGTCAATGGCGCTGTTGTGGTACCCGTCCTCACCTTCCTCCAACCAGCATCTCAAGTACCTACGGAGAGACAGGTAGAGCTGGAAGAGCAGCCGGTCCAGGAGGCAGAAGACCCCACACAAGCAGACCAGGAGGATCAACCCTCTGCTTATAGTGAGCCTGCCGTACCCCTAGTGAGCCAAAGAGCCCGTAGACAGCTGCCCAGTTTACCTTTGACAGCTCCTACACCCCGTAGCTCAGGACCAGTCAGTCAGCTCCGTAGGTCCACTAGAGTCACTAAAGGCCAGTTGCCCGTACGTTGGAGGATCTAGGTGTTTAAACTGTTTATTTGTATTTACCTGTTTTCTGTTACTTGTAAATAATTGTGTATTTTTAGTTATTTTACAGGTGTCGTTTAGGGATTATCCGGAATCCTTTGTACATATGTTGGAGCGTAACCCAGGAATGGACTAAAGACTGTTAAGGACTCGGGGCAGGACAGACCCCTACCTGGTTACGGCTCCCGGTCTCTTGGTGAAATGGACACCTTTGTTTTCTTCAAAGACTGCACCCGGTTGCGGACATGCCGTGACCATCCTAATGTGTTTTTCTTTATTGTACTGTTTCTGTTTTTACTTGTTATGTTTTACAAAAAAATATGTTTAGTCCCGGAGTACTAAATTTCACTAGGGGGGAATGTGGCACCCCAGGGGTCTGGTTTCCACAGTAATAGCAATATTACGTCTGTGAGCAGGTGGGAGGTTTCCTGGTCAGACATCCTATGCATGCCACACCTCCTGCCCAGTCCTGGGAGGGGAAGAACTTCCCCTATATAAAATTAGGGCTGAGGCAGGGTTAGGAGAAAAAGAGCAGAGAACACAGACAGAGACACAGTCTGGTCTGTAGTGGAGCAGCTTTAGGAACAAGAAAGATCAGGAGCTCTGTGGGAGCTGTGCTAAAAGAGATCAGGGGCTGGAAGCTGTAGAGCTCGCCCTGATTGAAGAGTTCTTACCGGACCCGGAGTCCGAGGCTGTGGGGACTAATCCTTACCCAGCAGCAGAAACCGCCCGGCAGGGGATTTCAGGTCCTCTGGCCAAGAAACCCGAAGGCACGGTCACACGCAAGGGACCAGCACCGCGACGTGGAGCGGAAGCTACCAAAAGGCCCCGAGTCACCGGCCATACGGGTGAGCACCACACGGTACACTCAGGGACGTGGGCTACTTTTACCCGCCTCTAGCAAGGTAGCCAGAAGAGTACGATTAGTTGGGGAGGCCTACAACTCCGCCTGGCCAGGGGAGATCCCATCAGCTCACGGACTGACCAGGCCCCGATCGCTAGCCAGTACTCTGGGAGGGTCTATCTTGTCACCAGTAAAGACCCTGAACTACACCGCACCGTCTCTGAGTGTTTCATCATCCACGTCCGCTGCCCTGAGGCCATACCTCTCCCGTTGGGGGTTATACCATCCACGCTGCACAACCGTACTACCGGCCTCAGCGGTCTGCCCTGCAGCGGCGGCTTCATAGCCGCATTCAACGGGTGGCGTAGTCGAACACCGTACCATCTTCTGCTAAACACTGCCACTTAGTTTGACTCCCTGGGCACGGACCGGGTCACCGCCACGAAACTACTACCCCTATCAGATCCGGCTCCGGGTAGGCCCCCGCGTGCGCAACGCTACTCAGCACAGGCCCAGGGGCGCGTCATAAGCATGTATGATAGACTGGAGTTTGTGGCTGTTACTGGGGAATAAGTGCACAAACGACAGACTTAACTTACATGCTCTAAGTTGTAATGTTCAGGATACAGTTTTCTGGGAGGACAGTGTAAGGGCGACTCAGGGATCGGACCACAGCTCAGTGGGCATGATACGGACAGGTTGGATAGGACTGGCCCGCACATAGCAGAAATTTCAGACTAGTCCAATTCACAAGAATATGCAAAGAACAATCTTTGAAAAGGCAAGTATTGCAAAATTCTGTGAATTTGCCCACACAATAGTTTTGCCTGTAATGACCATTTAAAGACAAATGCAACTAGATAATTAGTTTATAGGTTTCAATCCCGCTGTCAGGTTCCCTGTAAGAAAGTATGAACTAGGTTTGATTACCTCTGATCACACAGCTTTCCAAAGTACAGTAGTAGAAAAATCAGCATTGGTTTTTACCCATGTGACATGCAATGTTTCGACCTCTAAGCATGTCTGAGCCTGGAAAGCATGCAGTATGATGTACACGCATTGGGAGGCAGTTTCCTTTGTATTGTGTAGTTATGAATAAGTCATTGAGAAACATCTAAAATGCTTTGAAATTACAAATAAAAGACAATAATCTAATGCCAGTAGTCGACAAAACACAGGCTCTGGTATAAATATTACATTGCTTTACTGCTCTGGTTTAGCGATGCCAGCAGACAACAAATTGCAGACTCCGGTATAAATATTACATGGTTTTACTGCTATGGCTTAGCACAGCTACAAAAAGATCAAATATTAGAGACCGTCTTACTAACTCTTTTCTGTCTTTGAGATATGTGTCACGTTTAGTGTTTCCTATTATGACACTGCAGCTAGATGATTTTGTTTTTCTAATTAAAATAATTCACTTAAATATCGCTATTTTATTGACTGCGTGCTTACAGTAGTTAAAGATGACCCATCATTTACTCATAAAAAATAGAGTTTATTTGTCTTGTAAAAATCTTTGAGCTCCCCTGAATCTACCACTTTTTTTTCTATTTTGCGATGTATGACTAAATTGCAGAGATATTCACATTTCTTGCTTTTGGAGCGCAATATGTGAAATCTCTGCTTGCAGTTCTTCAGAATCTTCTCTGGATTTGCTCTTTCACTTCTCCCTCCCAATTCTGGCTCAGTGGTGTCTAAGAGTACTAGACATCTAGGTCAGCAATGCTGTGCAATACTGAAAAAGCAGTGGAATCAGAGAAGCTCAGGGCTTTTTTTTTACAAGTTATTTAATATTTAACTCATTTTTTAGCAAGTGACAAGAACTTTTTAGAGATTTGTGGATGTTTTGAGATTCAAATTCGCCTGCTTCACCAAATTTTCCCCCAAAATTTGATTTGTGGAAAATACATTCTCGTGAATCTCAATACTGGAAAGCTTTTAATTGATCAGAAAATACAAGTGGGGAAAAGAGAGAGAGAGTGGAACCCACTGACCTTAAGAGCATACACATACTGTAGTAGGTGCTTCAGTAGGAAAGCAATGCTGATTTTGTTGTTTTAAAGCAGATCAAGATGTTCAGCCACTTTACTACAAAATTGGACAACCACTTTAAGTTGTTCACAGGTGTATGATTTTTAAACTTTTTTTTTCTTAAAAAACAGTATAGTAAAGCTGGTCATATACATGTCATAGCTGTCAACTGAATGTTCGTTTGGCTGAACAGTCTTGCAACTCCCCCATATACATACACCAAAAAAATGACACATACACACGTGGTCAAAATTGTTGGTACCCCTCGTTTAATGAAAGAAAATCCCACAATGGTCACAGAAATAACTTGAATCTGACAAAAGAAATAAATTAAAAATCTATGAAAATGAACAAATGAAAGTCAGACATTGCTTTTCTGCTTCCACAGAATTTTAAAAAAAATTAAACTCATGAAATAGGCCTCATCAGAAATAATGGTACCCCTAAAAATAATGTGACAAAAGGGACAAGTTAAATCTAGTTGTGTCCACTAATTAGCATCACAGGTGTCTACAATCTTGTAATCAGTCAGTGGGCCGGTATATAAGGCTACAGATACTCACTGTGCTGTTTGGTGACATGGTGTGTACAACACTCAACATGGACCAGAGGAAGCAAAGTAAAGAGTAGTCTCAGGAGATTAGAAAGAAAATTATGGACAAACATGTTAAAGGTTATAAGACCATCTCCAAGCAGCTTGACGTTCCTGTGACTACAGTTGCACATATTATTCAGAAAATTAACATCCATGGGACTGTAGCCAACATCCCTGGATGTTGCCGCAGGAGGAAAATTGATGACAAATCAAAGAGACGGATAATATGAATATTAACAAAAGAGCCCAGGATAACTTCTAAAGAGATTAAAGGTGAACTTCAAGCTCAATGAACATCAGTGTCAGATCGCACCATCCGTCATTGTTTGATTCAAACTAAACTTCATGGGAGACGACCAAGGAGAACACCATTGTTGAAAACAAATCATAAAAAAGCCAGACTGGAATTTGTCAAACTACATGTTGACAATACACAAAGCCTCTGGGAGAACGTCCTATGGACAGATGAGACAAAAATGGAAGTTTATGGCAAGGCACATCAGCTCTATGTTCACAGATGGAAAAATGAAGCATATCAAGAAAAGAACACTGTCCCTACTGTGAAACATGGTGGAGGCTCTGTTATGTTCTGGGGCTTCTTTGCTGCATCTGGCACAGGGTGTCTTGAATCTGTGCAGGGTACAATGAAATCTCAAGACTATCAAGGGAAAGAGAGAAATGTGCTGTCCAGTGTCAGAAAGCTTGGTCTCAGTCGCAGGTCATGGGTCTTGCAACAGGATAATGACCCAAAACACAGCTAAAAACACCCAAGAATGGCTAAAAGGAAAACATTGGACTATTCTGAAGTGGCCTTCTGTAGCGCCGGCGTCCCTGCCTTCTGCTAGGCAGGGACGCTGTTCCCCTCACCCCTCTGCTCCGAGCCCGGCGTCCTCCTCCCGCTCTGCTGGCAGCGCGCGCTCCTTCCCGGCCACTGTGCTTAGGGCGCGCGCGCGCGCGCTCCCTCCCTCTTAAAGGGGCCGCGCGCCGTCCTAAGGAGTCCCCGGCCAATGGCCGGAGGACTTCACCATATATAAGGCACCTCCTCCAAAATGGAGGTGCCCGAGCAATGTTGTTGCACTGTTCACTACTCTGCTTCAGCCCTCAGGTCCCGTTGCCAGTTACCTGCCAGATTCCTGCCAGTTTGCTGTCTGATTCCTGCCTGATATTCCGCTTACCTGCCTGCTAGCCCGAGGTCCGACGGTCTGCCTACCGACTCCTGTCAGTCTGTCTAAGGACCAGCTTGCCCGCTCACCTGGGAGCGCACTTCTGCTACCTGCCTGCTAGCCTGAGGTCCGACGGTCTGCCCTCCAACTCCTGTCAGTCTGTCTATGGACCAGCTTGCCCGCTCACCTGGGAGCGCACATCTGCTACCTGCCTGCTAGCCTACCTGGAGGCTCCGCCGTCACGTGCTGTGACCACCCGCCTGTCCAGAGACTCCTGCCCGCTCACCTGGGAGCGCTCATCTGCTGCCTGCCTGTTGGTCTACCTGGAGGCTCCGCCGTCACATGCTGTGACCACCCGCTTATCCAGAGACTCTCGCCTGCTCACCTGGGAGCTCACGTCTACCATCTGCCTGCTAGCCTACCTGGAGGCTCAGCCGTCACAGGTCGTACCAACCCTTTACCCAGAGACTGCCCCGGTCACTTGCCGTGACCTCCTGCCCGTTCATCCAGAGACTGCCCCGGTCACTTGCCGTGACCTCCTGCCCGTTCATCCAGAGACTGCCCCGGTCACTTGCCGTGACCTTCTGCCCGTTCATCCAGAGACTGCCCCGGTCACTTGCCGTGACCTCCTGCCCGTTCATCCAGAGACTGCCCCGGTCACCTGCTGTGACTGCCTGCCCGTCTTCCCTGGTTGCCACCCGCTCCCTTACAAGGACCGCCCCCTTGTATAGTAGCTCAGAGGTTCCGCCTCCCAGACCCGTTACAGTTTGCTTGGGCCATGGAACCCGGTGGCACCCAAGCTCCCTCACTCTCGGACCTTTGTCATGAACTGTCCCGTGAGAGGTCCCAACAGGAGTCCATCCTGGGTCACCTGCGGAATGTCAATTCTCGCCTGGACACTCTGACTGCTCCACCAGCAACCACCGCCAGTGCCATGACTCGCAATCCGGCAGCTCCGCTGCCCACCAATACTATGGTATCCTACCCCGGACCCCGGCTTTCTGCACCTCCTCGCTTCGGAGGCGACTCCGCTCAGGCTCGGGGCTTTATAAATCAGTGCACCCTGCACTTTGAACTCCTGTCCCACCAGTTTAACTCCGACCGGGCCAAAATTGCCTTCATCATGTCCCATCTCACCGGGGAGGCCCTGGCCTGGCTAAATCCTCTATGGGAGAGAGGAGACCCCCTGGTGTCCGACTTGCCTGCCTTTCTCACGGCTTTCCGTAAAGTCTTCGACGAACCCGGACGGAAGACCTCATCCTCATCATCCCTGCTACGCCTCCGTCAGGGAAGTCTCACCGTGGGCCAATATGCCATACGGTTCCGTACCCTTGCCTCGGAGCTGGCCTGGGATAACGACGCTCTGGTATCTGTCTTCTGGGAGGGTCTGTCCGGCCGTATTAAAGATGAACTCGCCGGTCGAGACATTCCTACCTCTCTCGATGACCTAATAACTCTTGCCACCCGGATTGACCTACGGTTCCAGGAGCGTGCCAAAGAAGTCACCCGTGAGAGGAGGTTTCCACGTCTAGCTCCTACTTTTCAGAAACCCGTCACTCCCTCCGTTTCTCCCCAGGTACACTCTCCTGAGCCTATGCAGGTCGACCAGACCAAGATGGTCAAAACCCGGCAGGACTTACGCCGTGCCGAGGGGAGCTGCTTCTACTGTGGCAGTAAGGAGCACCGGATCCGTACCTGCCCGGAGAGGTCGGGAAACGCCTGTGTCTAGGTTCGCTCAGAGAGGTCGACCTAGACAAGAATAAATCCTCTCCATCTCTGCTGCTGTCAGTCTCAATTATCTGCGGGGAGAATCGTTTTTTCGAACTAGCCCAACTTGACTCTGGAGCGGCCGGGAATCTTATTTCACAGGCCCTGGTAGAAAAATACCGCATTCCCACCAAACCTCTGGCTATACCATTATCTGTCGCTGCTGTGGATGGGGGCCTCTTACCACGTCCCATCCAACTCATCACCGAATCCATTACTCTGCAGGTGGGAATGCTGCATTCTGAGAGCATCTCTTTTCATGTTCTGCCTGGACTCTCTCACGCCCTCTTACTAGGTCTACCTTGGCTCCAGAGACATGCACCCGTGCTTGACTGGCAGACCGGAGAAGTCCTTCGCTGGGGACAGGACTGTCATAAGACTTGTTTGGTTCCTGTTCATCCCGTCCGTCCTTCTCCTACCCCAACTAATCTACCTGGACTTCCGATTCCCTATTGGTCATTTGCTGATGTCATTAATAAAAAGGAGGCAGAGACATTACCCCCTCATAGACCATACGACTGTCCTATCGACCTGTTACCCGGTACTACGCCTCCCCGTGGGCGTATTTACCCATTGTCCGCTGCTGAGACCCGGTCGATGTCCGAATATATTGAGGAGAATTTGGCCAGGGGATTCATCCGGAAATCTACATCCCCGGCGGGAGCAGGCTTCTTTTTCGTAAAAAAGAAGGACGGCTCTCTCCGTCCCTGTATAGACTATAGAGGCCTTAACCAGATCACGGTGAAGAATAAGTACCCCCTTCCGCTCATTCCAGAATTATTTGATTGTCTGAGGGGGGCTAGAATCTTCACCAAACTGGACCTCCGTGGGGCGTACAACCTGGTCGGTATCCGTCAAGGGGATGAATGGAAGACTGCATTCAACACCGAGGACGGGCACTATGAATATCTGGTAATGCCCTTTGGTCTCTGTAACGCTCCTGCCGTCTTTCAAGAGTTGGTCAATGACATCTTCCGGGACCTTCTCTACTCCTGCGTAGTGGTGTACCTGGACGACATCTTGGTCTTCTCTCCGGATCTCCAGACTCACCGGAGGGATGTTCGTCAGGTCCTGCTCAGGCTCAGGCAGAATCACCTCTTCGCTAAATATGAGAAGTGCCTCTTTGAGCAGACCTCGCTTCCGTTTTTGGGCTACATTATTTCTCAGACCGGCCTATGAATGGATCCAGAGAAACTGTCTGCCATCGAGAAATGGCCCCGACCGGAGGGGTTGAAGGCCATTCAGCGGTACCTGGGCTTCGCCAACTACTACCGCCTCTTCATACCGCACTTCTCTTCCCGGACTGCCCCAATTTCCGCGCTCACCCGTAAGGGCACTAATCCCAGAGAGTGGCCGCCCGAAGCAGAGGAGGCCTTTCTTTCCTTAAAACAGGCCTTCTCTTCCGCCCCGGTGCTGCATCGCCCAGATGGCAACAAGCAGTTCTTCCTGGAGGTTGACGCCTCCTCCTCTGGAGCCGGAGCGGTACTTACCCAAAAATCATCTTCCGGGAGATTGGTAACTTGTGGCTTCTTCTCCAAACTCTTCTACTCTTCTGAGCGCAACTATTCCATAGGAGATCGAGAGTTATTGGCCATTGGAGGAGTGGCGTTACCTGCTCGAAGGGGCTCTTCACCCGGTAATAATTTACACTGACCACAAGAACTTGGCTTACCTCCAGCATGCCCAGAGACTTAACCCGCGCCAAGCTCGGTGGTCCTTGTTTTTTGCTCGCTTTGATTTTATTCTTCATTTTCGCCCGGCTGACAAAAACATCAAGGCGGACGCCTTGTCCCGATCCTTTCTGGTGTCTGATCTCGAGGAGGAACCGAAACACATCATCGATCCCGCCAGAGTAATGCAGGTGGCTCCCGTGAGTCTAAATCGTCTCCCTCCCGGTAAGACGTTCGTATCAGTACCTGATCGGGAGAGGATCCTACACTGGGGTCACTCGTCTAAACTAGCTGGCCACGCCGGTCAGAAAAAGACCCTCCAGCTTATTACCCGGCACTACTGGTGGCCTACCCTGCACAAGGACGTAATAGACTTTGTTTCTGCCTGTGTGTCCTGCGCCCGCAACAAGGTTCCGAGACATCTGCCAGCCGGTCGCCTCCTTCCGCTCCCAGTACCTGCTGCCCCCTGGCAGCATATAGCAATGGACTTTATAACTGATCTCCCCGTCTCTGCCGGTTGTACGGTCATTTGGGTGGTCGCTGACCGCTTTTCCAAGATGGCTCATTTCGTTCCCCTGCCAGGCCTCCCGTCTGCACCCGAGCTGGCTAAAGACTTTATCCGCCACATCTTCCGTCTTCATGGACTGCCCCTCCACATAGTGTCGGATCGTGGGGTACAGTTCACCTCACGCTTCTGGAGAGCCACTTGTAAACTGCTAGACGTCACCCTGGACTTCTCCTCCGCTTACCACCCACAGTCTAATGGTCAAGTGGAGCGGATCAATCAGAACCTGACCAGTTACCTCCGGCACTTCGTTAATGCCCACCATTCAGACTGGGTGGATCTCCTGCCATGGGCCGAATTTTCTTACAACAATCACGAGAGCGAATCTTCCTCCAAATCCCCGTTTTTTGTTGTCTTTGGTCAGCATCCTCGGATCCCATTTCCCGTCTCCACCTCGGTGGACAATCCGGCTGCGGAATCTCTTGTTAACAAATTTTCCTCCATATGGGAGAGCACCCGGTCCGCACTCCTTCTGTCATCCGAGCGTATGAAAAGACATGCTGACAAAAAACGTCTGGATCCTCCTCAATTCCATCCAGGGGATAAGGTCTGGCTCTCGTCCAAGTATGTCCGGCTCAAGATTCCTTCCTATAAGTTAGGGCCTCGGTTCATCGGTCCTCTGGAGGTCATCAGTCAGATCAACCCGGTGGCCTATAAATTGAAACTCCCGGCCAACTTGCGGATCCCTAACTCCTTCCATGTATCTCTCCTCAAACCTGTGGTACTTAACTCTTTTTCCAAGTCTACAAGTACGCCTCCTGCTCCGGTTTCCGCTGAAAACGAATTTGAGGTAGAGAACATTCTGGCCACCAAAAGGGTAAGAGGGAAGACCTTTTTTCTAGTAGATTGGAAAGGGTTTGGTCCTGAAGAGAGAACGTGGGAGCCCCGGGAGAACATCCATGCCCCTCTCATCCTAGCTAAATTTCTCTCTGGCCTAAAAAAGGGGGGGCCTAAAGAGGGGGGTACTGTAGCGCCGGCATCCCTGCCCTCTGCTAGGCAGGGACGCTGTTCCCCTCACCTCTCTGCTCCGAGCCCGGCGTCCTCCTCCCGCTCTGCTGGCAGCGCGCGCTCCTTCCCGGCCACTGTGCTTAGGGCGCGCGCGCGCGCTCCCTCCCTCTTAAAGGGGCCGCGCGCGCCGTCCTAAGGAGTCCCCGGCCAATGGCCGGAGGACTTCACCATATATAAGGCACCTCCTCCAAAATGGAGGTGCCCGAGCAATGTTGCACTGTTCACTACTCTGCTTCAGCCCTCAGGTCCCGTTGCCAGTTACCTGCCAGATTCCTGCCAGTTTGCTGTCTGATTCCTGCCTGATATTCCGCTTACCTGCCTGCTAGCCCGAGGTCCGACGGTCTGCCTACCGACTCCTGTCAGTCTGTCTAAGGACCAGCTTGCCCGCTCACCTGGGAGCGCACTTCTGCTACCTGCCTGCTAGCCTGAGGTCCGACGGTCTGCCCTCCAACTCCTGTCAGTCTGTCTATGGACCAGCTTGCCCGCTCACCTGGGAGCGCACATCTGCTACCTGCCTGCTAGCCTACCTGGAGGCTCCGCCGTCACGTGCTGTGACCACCCGCCTGTCCAGAGACTCCTGCCCGCTCACCTGGGAGCGCTCATCTGCTGCCTGTCTGCTAGTCTACCTGGAGGCTCCGCCGTCACGTGCTGTGACCACCCGCCTGTCCAGAGACTCCTGCCCGCTCACCTGGGAGCACTCATCTGCTGCCTGCCTGTTGGTCTACCTGGAGGCTCCGCCGTCACATGCTGTGACCACCCGCTTATCCAGAGACTCTCGCCTGCTCACCTGGGAGCTCACGTCTACCATCTGCCTGCTAGCCTACCTGGAGGCTCAGCCGTCACAGGTCGTACCAACCCTTTACCCAGAGACTGCCCCGGTCACTTGCCGTGACCTCCTGCCCGTTCATCCAGAGACTGCCCCGGTCACTTGCCGTGACCTCCTGCCCGTTCATCCAGAGACTGCCCCGGTCACTTGCCGTGACCTTCTGCCCGTTCATCCAGAGACTGCCCCGGTCACTTGCCGTGACCTCCTGCCCGTTCATCCAGAGACTGCCCCGGTCACCTGCTGTGACTGCCTGCCCGTCTTCCCTGGTTGCCACCCGCTCCCTTACAAGGACCGCTCCCTTGTATAGTAGCTCAGAGGTTCCGCCTCTCAGACCCGTTACACCTTCTATGAGCCCTGACCTAAATCCTATTGAGCATCTTTGGAAAGAGCTGAAACATGCCGTCTGGAAAAGGCTACCTTCACACACGAGACAACTGGAGCAGTTTGGTCATGAGGAGTGGGCCAAAATATCTGTCGAGAGGTGCAGAAGTCTCATTGACAGTTACAGGAATCATTTGATTGCAGTGATTGCCTCAAAAGGTTATTCAACAAAATTTTAAGTTAAGAAGAATACCGTCATTTCTGTCCAGGCCTATTTCATGACTTTAATTTTTTTTTAAATTCTGTGGAAGCAGGGTTGAAAAGCAATGTCTGACTTTCATTTGTTCATTTTCAAAGATTTTTAATTTATTATTACTTTTGTCAGATTCAAGTTATTTCTGTGACCATTGTGGGTTTTTCTTTCATTAAACAAGGGGTACCAACAATTTTGACCACGTGAGTATCAAAAATATAGTAAAGGAATGTACAACAATTAAGAAAAAGGGAAAGAGTGCCCAACAAAAGTGGCACCTGGGGTATATAAGTATGGTATTCAGATGACAATCAATACAAAATAAGGTTTTCGTCAATTAAATACAATCATGTAATGGATCCTAAGTGATAATAGGTGGTATTCCATTTAACAGGAACAGAAACTGGTTATATTGAATCACATTAGTAAAGTGCATTGTGCCCAGGTATTCAGTCCATCAAAATAAGTTACCACTAATATAGGTAGGTGTTTGCTAAGTAGACCATATCCACTACACCAGCTGCCCAATACAGATGATGACAGGTGAATGTATAAAAGACAATAGGAATACTAACCCCAGGACGCCACTACTCATCCGACTCGCGTTTCGCCGTATGCTTTGACGAACTTATATTAAGTTCCAATTTAATGCATGATTTTATATATAATACTTTAAACTTGAGATGAGTGGATCTTTTGAAATTCGAATTTGCTGACTTCGTCAAATTTTCCCCTAAAATTTGATTTGCGGATGGGCACAACAATTATATCTGTTTGAGGGGTATAAAGAGCTTTACAATTTACTACATGAAGAAGTGATAGCTTTTTATAAGCCATCAAAAAAATATTCCTTTAATAGGGAGACAAAAGAGGTGTACTGTACAGTTTTGAATGTGAAGAAGTAATGGCTAGTGTTGAGCGAGCACTAAAATGCTCGGGTGCTCGAAGCTCGGGCCGAGCTCGCCATGATACTTGGGTGCTCGACCCGAGCAATGAGCCCAATGTTAGTCTATGGGAGACTCGAGCATTTTTGCGGTGGCACCCCCGGCAGTCTTTTAAAAGCCTAACAAGTGCCCAAAACGATAGTGACAGTGCTCAAATGACATGGGGACAGCATGGGGATCGCCCCAGGAAGCATTTCTGACCCCCAGGTCACTGCTGTCAACAACGTGGTCAGAGATATTAAGCCACTTTTACAGGCTCACAATAAAACGAAAGTGAAACTTTTTTCCTGTGAAATATGTTAAGGAACATCCTTTCCATGGAAAAGACTTGTGTATAAGTTAAAATAAATGACCAAAAACAAAAATACTCCTCCACACCTTCGGCTATGTTCACAAGTAGCATTTTTATGCGTTTTTGCACTTTTGTATTGCTTTCAACTATGACAAATGCATTCACCGGGAAATGTCATTTTAACATTTTACAACCTTATCTTGCCATGTGCTGTGTGACACATGCATAAAGTGCTGAAAAGACATGGGAACAGCATGGGGAAGACCCCTGGAAGCATCTCTGACTCCCAGGTCACTGTCTAAAAGTGTGCCCATCATAAGTGATCCTTGCCGCATCAGAAGATGCAGACTTGCAACTATCCCCATGCAAGTTCTAGTCCCAGGGCAGTGTTCAATTGTACCTCCCCCATTCCTTGCAATACAAGCGCAAGTATGCAGCCTGCCACCCACCCACCCCCAGGCTGCAATACCATACTGCTTGCTTGCTTGAACTTGAAATTGGGCCTTTTAGGCATGTGGAGGCGGAATCTGGCCACCACGTCATGGCTGTGTTGGCGGCCTGGAATCCATACTCAGTCCCCAGCCCCCCGGCGGCTGGGTGTCCATACTCAGTCCCCAGCCGCCCCGCGGCCGAGTGTCCACACGGTCCCCAGCCACCTGGGGGCAGTCGGGTGTCCATAAACGGTCCCCAGCCGCCCCCATTGCTCCTTGGAACATCCCCCCACACACTTTTCTTAGCCCGGCCTGCTTTAGGCAGCATTGGACGAGCCCACTAGAGAACCAGACTCCTCCGGTGGGCCCTGACTTCTCCATCGGTGGAGTTGAGAGTGCCAAGGTGAGGAGCATGATGATGATGACAGAAGTTAGCATCTGCTATGTTTTCTTTTAATGCAAGTGTAAGTGTGCAGCCTGCCACCCACCCACCCCCAGACTGCAATTCATACTGCTAGCTTGCACTTGAAATGGGGCCTTTTAGTTTAGAGGAGGCTGAAGCTGGCCACTACCTCATGGCTGCTTCGGCAGCGAGGTATCCATACTCAGTCCCCAGCCGCCCCTATTTGTCCTGGTGTGCCTTATACATAAGATTAAGCGCGTATACCAAAACATTACCTGTGCCCTCCCCAGTGCATTTAGTGGGAAGGAGAGCCTATTCCGCTGTAGTGTGTGCATGCCAAACCCCTGTTCATGGTACATGCGAAGATGCCTCCCACCTTGCACCTGTCGTTGCAGACTTGCAACTATCCCCATTCAAGTCCTTGTCCCAGGGCAGTGTTCAATTGTACCTCTCCCATTCCTTGCAATGCAAGCGCAAGTATGCAGCCTGCCACCCACCCACCCCCAGGCTGCAATACCATACTGCTTGCTTGCTTGCACTTTAAATTGGGCCTTTTAGGCATGTGGAGGTGGAATCTGGCCACCATGCCATGGCTGTGTCGGCGGCCTGGTATCCATACTCAGTCCCCAGCCGCCTGGTGGCCGGGTGTCCCCGCTTGCTCCCCAGCCTCCAGGGGGTGGCCGGGTGTCCATACTCGGTCCCCAGCCACCCCTATTTGTACCGGTAACCTTTCCCACACTTTTCTTAGCCTGGCCTGCTTTAGGGCAGCATTGGCCGAGCCCACCAGACTATCAGACTCCTCCGGTGGGCCCTGGCTTCTCCATCAGGGGAGTTGAGAGTGCCAAGGTGAGGAGCATGATGAGGATGATAGAAGTTAGCATCTGCTTTGTTTTGTTGTAATGCAAGCGCATGTATGTAGTAGCGGCTAGGCCTGAGGAGGTTAGCGTTTTGGCGCATATCCTACCTCCTCCGAGGATTGCTGGATGTTTTCCTGCTACTATCCAAGTTCTATGACTCCCGTTAAAACAAAGCTTCAGGTGATAAATGATGGATGAGGTAGTGGTAAAGGAGAAAGAGCAGGAGGAACAGGGACCATTCACATCAATATCAGGCCAGTCAACCAGATATGTCTTGTAGGATATGTTTCTGTAACAAAAGGAGCGGTTCGGCTACACAGTTATAGGACATACAGTGAGTGCAATGCCTACCAAAAATTTCGAGGCACTCCAATGCCCCTTGGAAATGACATGGAGGTCAGAGGGCGTTAACTAAACCTTTTTTTCCATTTATAGCAACTGGGTCTCCTGTGCACTGTTGGCCTAAGCAGTGAATGGAATGCTTTCCAAAAATTATGAGGTACTGCAATGCCCCTTACAAGAGCCATGTGTGGCACCCCAGGGGTCTGGTCACTACAGTAATAGAGATTACGTCGGAGAGCAAGTGGGAGGTTTCCTGGTCAGGATCCCTTAAACATGCAACATCCTCCTGCCCCAGTCCTGGGAGGGGAGAATTCTGCCCTTATAAACTGGATCTGGGGTGGGGTTGAGTGAGTCAGAGAACAGAGAACAGTCAGAGTCAGAGTGAGAGCAAGGGAAAGTAACAGCAAGGAACTCTGTAGGAGCTAGGAGCTAAAGACGAGGGGCTGGAAGCTGAGCAGAGCTCGCCCTGGCAGAAGACAATAGGAACCGGACACAGGAGTCCGAAGCTGTGAGGACTTATATATCCAGCAGCAGAAACCAGCCGGCAGGGGATTTCAGGTCCTCTGGCCATAGAAGCCCGGAGGCTCAGTCACAAGCAAGGGACCAGCACCGCCGTCGTGGAGCGGAGGCTAACAGAAGGCTCCAAGTCACCAGCCATACGGGTGAGCACTACACGGTACACTCAGGGACGTGGGCTACTTCTACCCGCTTACAGCAAGGTAGCCAGGAAGAGTGCAGACAGACGGGGAGTCCTACAACTCCACCTGGCCAGGGGAACTCCTGCTTGCTCACAGACTGACCAGGCCTCTTATGCTAGCCAGTACTCCTGGGAGGGTCTACCTTATAATCATCAGTAAAGACCCTGAACTGCACTGCAAAGACTCTGAGTCATTCCTGCTGCGCTCGTGCACCATCACCCCCATCATCCACACTCACTGCCCTGAGGCTATACTCCTCCCGAGGGGAGTTATCCCATTTTATGCTGCGCACACAACACCAGCCTCAGCGGTCTGCCTCGCAGCGGTGGTACTCCCTGACCGCAATCCACGGGTGGCGCAGTCGGACAATTAACCTCAAAACCTAAGAAAGATTGCCACTGGTTTGACCAGCCTGAGCCACGGGACCGGGTCACCGCCACGGAGACTACAGACCCCAGAGAGCCGGCACCGGGTATCCCACACACGTGTACACACGGCCCAGGGGGCGCGTCACATGCAGTACAGCATATTACAAACATAAGTCCCATTATTGGGGAGTGGGTGTCCCATAGTATTTGCTTATGCCTTGCAAGCAAAAGCTGCCAAAAATTAGGACGGAGCAACTTGCAATGCCCCTTACAAGAGCCATGCAGTACAGCATATTACAAACATAAGTCCCATTATTGGGGAGTGGGTCTCCCATAGTATTTGCTTATGCTTTCCCAGCAAAAGATGCCAAAAATTAGGACGGAGCAACTTGCAATGCCCCTTACAAGAGCCATGCAGTACAGCATATTACAAACATAAGTCCCATTATTGGGGAGTGGGTCTCCCATAGTATTTGCTTATGCTTTCCCAGCAAAAGCTGCCAAAAATTAGGACGGAGAAACTTGCAATGCTGGCACCCTGGTGGTATAGTGGTGGTGGAGGCTGAGGATAAGGAGAAGAAGATTAAACAGCCGAAACGAGGAAGCGTATACCCATGTGTGGGTGTGAAGTGGTGCATGTGAATACACCTCCCGAAATAACACAGTGGATTTGACTTTATGTTACTCTGCTGTCATTTGGTGGTGATGAGAAGTCTGGCCCAATCCAGCCCTTGTTCATTTTGATAAGGGTCAGCTTGTCAGCATTGTCAGTTGACAAGGCGAGTGCGCTTATCAGCTATAATTCCCCCAGCGGCACTAAAAACATGCTACGATAACACGCTAGCGGCAGGGCAGGCCAGGACCTCCAAGGCGTACAGAGCGAGTTCATTCCAAGTGTCCAGCTTGGATACCCAATAATTAAAAGGCACAGAGGAATCACGGAGGACGCTGGTACGATCGGCAAGGTACTCCCTCACCATCTTTTGAAACTTTCCACTCCTTGTGAGAGTACCCCGCGCCTCAGGGCCTGTAAGCTGGGCGGGTGTCAGAAAACTGTCCCAGAACGTTGACAGTGTTCCCCTGCCTCTGCTGGATTGGAGTTGCATCTCTCTCGCCTGTACGCCTTGGTTGGGCAACGAACTGTGACCTCTGCCGCTAGCGTGTTCAGATGGGAATTTTTTTAAGAGTTCTGCAGCAAGGGCCTTCAGGTATTGCCCCATTTTTGTAGACCTCTCCACCTCAGGAATAAGAGAGTGAAAGTTCTCCTTGTAGCGGGGGTCTACAAGTGTCACCAACCAGTAATGACTGTCACCCAACATTTTGACAACGCGAGGGTCACGGTTAAGGCAGCGTAACATAAAGTCAGCCATGCGTGCCAGACTGGTAACGGGCAAGATTTCCGTGTCCTCACCAAGATGACGACTGACCATGCTCTCCTCCTCCTCCTCCTCTTCCTCCTCCCCCCTGTCCTCAGGCCACCCACGCTGAACCGACGGTATGACACTTGTACAGGTACTACCGTCTACAACGCATGATAGCAGCTCCTGTTCTTCCTCCTCCTCCTCCTCCTCTCCCTCATTGTCCCCCAATGCACGTTGGGATGAGATGAGGCTGGGCTGTGTGTAATCGCCCGCTACGGCTTCTTGATCCATCTCATCATACTTTGGCTGCAATGCCTCCTCTTTAATTCTCTGCAGAGAGCGTTGCAAAAGACAGACAAGTGGGATGCTGACACTAATGATGGCGTCATCGCCACTCACCATCTTGGTGGCCTCCTCAAAGTTTGTCAGGATGGTACATATGTCAGACATCCAGGTCCACTCCTGAGGTCTTATGTGTGGAGTCTGACCTGAATATCGACAGCCTTGTTGCAGCTGGTACTCCACAACTGCTCTCTTCTGCTCACAAATCCTTTGCAACATATGGAGGGTAGAGTTCCAACGTGTGGGGACATCACACACCAGTCGATGTGCCGGAAGCTGCAAACGCTGCTGCAACACAGCAAGGGCGGCGGAAGCTGTAGCCGACTTGCGAAAATGAGCTGACAGGTGGCGTACTTTCACGAGCAGATCTGGCAACTCGGGGTATGATTTAAGAAACCGCTGAACCACGAGGTTAAGCACATGAGCCAGGCATGGTACGTGTGTGATCTCACCTCGCCTCAGAGCCGCCACCAGGTTACGGCCATTGTCACACACGACCATGCCGGGATGTAGGTTCAGCGGTCTCAGCCACAGATCTGCCTGCTCTTTCACAGCTGTCCACAGCTCACAAGCAGTGTGAGGTTTATCACCTAAGCTTATGAGTTTCAGCACAGCCTGTTGCCGCTTGGCGGAGGCAGTACTGCAATGCTTCCAGCTTGTAACTGATGTGGTGATATCTGAGATGGAGGCTGAACATGAGGAGGAGGAGGAGGAGGATGCGCAGGAGCTGTACACTGTGGGGGCAACTCTGACTGACATAGGGCCCGCAATCCTCAGTGTGGGGAGGATGTGTTCCGTCCCAAGGTCCGACTGGGTCCCGGCTTCCACTATGTTTACCCAGTGTGCCGTCAGAGAGATGTACCGTCCCTGGCCACAAGCACTTGTCCACGTGTCCGTTGTCAGGTGGACTCTCCCAGTAACTGCGTTGTTGAGGGCACGGCAGATGCTTTGGGACACGTGCTTGTGTAGTGCGGGGATGGCACACCGGGCAAAATAGTGTCGGCTGGGGACCGAGTACCGAGGGACGGCCACCGCCATAAGATTGCGGAAGGATTCCGTCTCCACCAGCCTAAAAGGCAGCATTTCCAATACAAGCAGTCGTGAAATGTGCGAATTTAGGACTGTGGCCTGTGGGGCGTTAGCTGCGAATTTCCGCTTTCGTTCAAAGGTCTGGGATATGGACAATTGAACGCTGCGGTGGGACGTGGACGTTGATGCTGTTTCTTGAGAAACTGCCGTAACAAGTGAAGACTGAGAGGAGGGGTCATCTTTACATGCAGTATGGACAGGGGATTGCCTTGCACACACAACAGGGGGTTCTATTGCACGCACAACAGTGGAAGAAGCAGTGGTGACACCCGCTGACACTGGTCGTGGACCCTGGGTTTCGCCCCACAAAGTCGGGTGCTTTGCTGCCATGTGCCTGATCATGCTGGTGGTGGTCAGGCTGGTAGTTTTGTCACCCCTGCTGATGCTGGCATGGCAGGTGGAACATATGGCCTTTTTGGGGTTATCAGCAGAGTCTTTAAAAAAATTCCAGACTCTGGAAGACCTACCGCTTGTACTGGCAACGTCCCTCGTGTTGGTGTTACAGGGAACGGTTGCCTGCCTTCTGTCTGTGGCCACCACACTGCTTCTTCCTGCCTGTTGGGGTACTCTGCCTCCCTCCCCCTGTGTGCTGCTGGCCTCACTCTGCATGTCCTCCTTCCACGTTGGGTCAGTTACTAGATCATCCACCACCTCCTCCTCTTCCACTTGCGCACCACGATTCTCCTCCTCACTTCCTGGCAATTGTGTCTCGTCATCGTCCACCTCTTGTGACAGATTGCCAACGTCGACTTCCTGTGGCCGTGGCTGTTCAAATATTTGGGCATCGCAACATGGGATCTCCTCTTCCACCACTTGAAGCGTATCAGGCGAGGGGCCCAAATATGGAAATGGACCAGTGAACAGCTCTTCAGAGTGTCCAAGTGTCTGACGACACTCGGCATGGTGGGAGGAAGGAGCATCAGGGTGAGGAGGAGTATGCGGTCGAGACTCACGGCTACTAAGAGTTGACCGTGTGGAAGACAGACCGGAGGTGGTGGTGCCCAGGTAACTGGAAGTATTGTCTGCTATCCAATTAATAACCTGTTCACACTGATCAGTTCTCAATACTGGTGTTGTTCTGTGCTTCCCTAGTAATTCGGTCAAGAAGTGGGAGCGAGAAGATGTGGCTGTTGGTTGTGGCACATTTTCACCTTGGCCACGGCCCCGTCCTCTGCACGAACCATCACCAGAACGTCCACTTCCACATCCCTTGCCACGCGCCTTGCCCATTGTAAATGAAGTAAAATAGCTTACACTTGCACTATCAATGGAAAAAGGGTAATAAAGAGTAGATTAGAACCGTGGAAGAGGAAAACCACAGTTATTGTTTACTGGGGTATACCACACTTTTTTAAATAGAGATATTTGCGGCTGAACAGTGAGCGACACACTCAAACTGCTTTTTTTTTAGATACCAAAGGCCCAAAACCGGATAGTACAGCGATTTGACCCGTGGAACTGCGAAACCACACTGGGATGTCAGGCCTACACAAGACTATTTTCAACAGATACATTTTTGTGTCACAACAGTCAGGAGACACTACTGTTTTTCTTTACGGAAAAAACTACCAAAACCTGAATAATAGAGATTTTTTACCGTGGAACAGCAAAACCACAGTTATAATTTACTGGTGTATACCAGGCTTTTTAAAATATATATATATGACTCGCCCCCTGGGCCGTGGGGCACTCGGATCCGGGCAATAGGGAACGATGGGAGTAGTAGTGGCAACCCGGTTCTGTGGCTCAGGGTGGTCAGGCCAGTGGTAGTCCGTTATGTGCTATTGATTATGTCCGACTACGCCACCTGTGGATTTCGGTTGTTAGGAACCGCCGCTGCAGGGCAGACCGCTGGGGCTGATGATGTATGCAGCTGGGATGATGTGACTCCCCACGGGAAGAGTGCGGCCCCAGGGCAGTGTAGTGGATGGTGGGAATGATGGTGGTGAGAGTCCCAGTACCGGTAGTGCCGGAGGAGCGAAAAAGCACACAGACAACATACTGCAGTCCAGGGTCTTTACTCACGGTTAATATCCAAGTCACTTCTGCAGGGAATGACTGCCCGAGTCGTGCTGCGTCCACCAGGTGAGGGGCTCGGTCAACCCTCAGACAGCTCAAGAGTATGGCTCAAGACCCCCTTTTGTCCTTTCTCTGGCCTGCCTCACCAGTGACCCACTTTTGTCCAGCTACCGCGGACTTGTGCGGTTGAACGTGGGCCCCGTCCTCCGCTGTCCTATATGGTGCCTTCCTAGCAGGTTTGATGAGGTGTCGCACCAATAAATGATCACGACCTCCGGTCTTTGGCTGAGGGTTGTTTCTCCTCCACCAACTTGGGATCCGGTACCCTTAATCTGCCTGACCCTGCACCCTGGATTCTCGTGGGTTCTTAGGGTCCCTTCCACCTTCTTGTTCCTGAGCCCTTCTGTTTCTTCCTCTCTTTCTTTGCTGTTCCTTTCTGTTTCTGTTCCTTTCTGTTCTTGTTCCTTTCTGTTCCTGGCCCTCTCCTCAGGCCTGCCTCATGGAGCTGGGCCCAGACTGAGCCACAGCTCCCTGTCAGCCCTCTCTGGCCGAACTCCTCTCTCTTCTCCTCCTGCTTGAACTGACCCAGAACTAAGATGGTGCCCACCTTTTATACCTCCCTCTAGAAACATGAGCCCAGGTGACCAGCAACCAATGGGCTCCTTCCTACGCTCAGGAACCAACCCCTACCTGCCCCTACAGCACTGGGTGTTCCACCCCCCTCCCCACTCCAGACAGGGACATAGTCGGTCGTGCCTGCACTTCTGTCTAGTGGGAGCACCGTTGAGCTGTCCCTCGGAAATGGGGTGTGTGTGCTGTATGCAGCTAACTGAGCCCTTGTCCATACTCCATCCTTACCCGGGAGTGGAATATCACACCTCTGGACTGAGGTGCAATACCCCTGTAGCGGCCGAACCCTCGGGGCGCTACATATATATTTGCGGCTGAACAGTGAGCGACACACTCAAACTGTTTTTTTTTAGATACAAATGGCCCAAAAGTGGATAATACAGAGGTTTGTACCGTGGAACTGCAAAACCACACTTGTATTTCTCGGGCCTACACCAGACTATTTTCAACAGATATATTTGTGTCTGAAAAATCAGGGAGACACTATTATTATTTTTATACAGCAAAAAATGCCAAAAACAGGATAATAGAGATGTTTTACCGTGGAACATCAAAACCACAGTAATAATTTACTGGTGTATACCAGGCTTTTTAAAATATATATATATTTGCGGCTGAACAGTGAGCGACACACTCAAACTGTTTTTTTTAGATACAAATGACCCAAAAGTGGATAATACAGAGGTTTGTACCGTGGAACTGCAAACCCACACGTGTATTTCTCGGGCCTACACCAGACTACTTTCAACAGATATATTTGTGTTTGAAAAATCAGGGAGACACTATTTTTTTTTTTTTACAGCAAAAAATGCAAAAAGAAGGATAATAGAGATTTTTTACCGTGGAACAACAAAATCACACTTCTGTCTCTCTGGCCTACACCAGACTATTTTCAACAGATATATTTGTGTCTGAAATCAGGGAGACACTTATTATTTTTATACAGCAAAAAATGCCAAAAACAGGATAATAGAGATGTTTTACCGTGGAACATCAAAACCACAGTAATAATTTACTGGTGTATACCAGGCTTTTTAAAATATATATATATTTGCGGCTGAACAGTGAGCGACACACTCAAACTGTTTTTTTAGATACAAATGGCCCAAAAGTGGATAATACAGAAGTTTGTACCGTGGAACTGCAAAACCACACTTGTATTTCTCGGGCCTACACCAGACTATTTTCAACAGATATATTTGTGTCTGAAAAATCAGGGAGACACTATTTTTTTTTTTTTTTACAGCAAAAAATGCAAAAAGCAGGATAATAGAGATTTTTTACCATGGAACAGCAAAAGCACACTTCTGTCTCTCTGGCCTACACCAGATTATTTTCAACAGATATATTTGTGTCTGAAAAATCAGGGAGACACTATTATTATTTTTATACAGCAAAAAATGCCAAAAACAGGATAATAGAGATGTTTTACCGTGGAACATCAAAACCACAGTAATAATTTACTGGTGTATACCAGGTTTTTTAAAATATATATATATTTGTGGCTGAACAGTGAGCGACACACTCAAACTATTTTTTTTAAATACAAATGGCCCAAAAGTGGATAATAAAGAGGTTTATACAGTGGAACTGCAAAACCACACTTGTATTTCTCGGGCCTACACCAGACTATTTTCAACAGATATATTTGTGTCTGAAAAATCAGGGAGACACTTATTATTTTTATACAGCAAAAAATGCCAAAAACAGGATAATAGAGATGTTTTACCGTGGAACTTCAAAACCACAGTAATAATTTACTGGTGTATACCAGGCTTTTTAAAATATATATATATTTGCGGCTGAACAGTGAGCGACACACTCAAACTGTTTTTTTTAGATACAAATGGCCCCTAGAACTGCAAAACCACACTTGTATTTCTCTGGCCTACACCAGACTATTTTCAACAGATATATTTGTGTCTGAAAAATCAGAGGCACACTTTTTTTTTGGGGGGGGGGGCACCAAAAGGTTAATAAGATGGGTATTTGTACATTGTGAAGGAGGAAAAAAAAAAGAGGATTTAGATAAAAAAAAAGGATTTTTCCTGGCCCCCGGGACCTGGAGCTAAGTCCAGCAATTTCAGCAACAGGAGCAGCACACAGGACTGTAATGCAGCGTTTGCTGGTATAACCACTGCGTCCCCTATACAGCCTGCCTGCCTGCCTGATATACCTGGGATGGATATTAGTCCTGAGAAGGACTGTTTGTTTGATCTGGCAGCCTTTACAGACCCTACACTAACTATTTTGCAGGATATATCTCTCCCTAAATCAGCAGTGCTGTCCCTACACTGTCTGATCCGGAGAGACTGTGTCCAAGATGGCGGCGCCCGGTTTTAAATACTCGAGGTGGCGCTGTGCGGCCAGCCAATCACTGTAATGCCCACAAACAACATGGCTGCGGCATTACAGTGACTGGCTGGCAATCCCTGCATGTTCATTGGCTCTGTAAAGAGCGCCAAACATGCAGGGCGGAGACCCGAGCTCCCGCCCGAGTAACCCGGAAATGCTCGGTGCTCGCCGAACATCCCGAGTAGCGTGATGCTCGGGCGAGCACCGAGCAGTGTCGAGCATGCTCACTCAACACTAGTAATGGCCTTTCAATCAGAACTGAAAAAAATTATCTCTTTTTTTGGTTCACAACTGGTTTCTTAAGCACCAAATGATTAAGCATTTACAAGGTTTTTATCAAGCTGCCCAAAAATTATTCCCCTTTTTTCCTGGAGATAACAGTTACTCTGTTTTGAATGTGATGAATTTCTGGCTTGCTGTCTCAAAGTCTTTTTAAAAATTAGGCCTGTTTTCATAGCCGTTCCTTCAGGGTACAAAAACATGAAATTACATTTCCCAGTATCAGTTGTACAGTCAAGCACTATGAAATAAAATGGGCAGTCAGTAAGTGTGTGGATGGAGTGGCTGTGCAGTGGCTGAGAATGGAGCAACGTAGTAGAGAGTTAAGAGACCCATTGAGGCAAGGAGATGCTTGACAGTTTAGGGCCAGCAACGGCAGCCCCGGCACCAGCAGTACTACAGACATGATGGATAGTGAGTAGATGCCCAGCAGAGTGTGGTCCCACCAGCACTGGTGGAGCAGAACAGTGTTCACTACAGATAATGGACAGGCAGGCAGACAGACAAATGGTATAGATGAATTTGTTATTAACATCAGTTCTTGGTGCATGAAAGTTTTCACTGATCCATGCCTGATTCAATTTGACAAATGTTAAAGAGGTTGTCCACTACTTTTACATTGATGGCCTATCCTTAGGATAGGTTAACAATGTCTGATTGGCCGGGATCCGACTGACTGCCGACCCCAATGCACAGTCAGTGAAGGTCAGGGCCGGGGGCGCGGTTACAGTTGCCGCTCTGTATACTCAGAGCAGTGACTGAACCAGCGACGGCGCCGCCCCCATGACTGGAACCCGAACAATGGCAGGGGAATAAAGTTTATTTTCTAACGTTCTGCTAAGTCTGGGAGTCGGGCAGGTTAATAACGCTATTAACCTGCAGATTAATGCCATATATGCAGGTTAATTGCATTACTTCTGGTGACAGAAATGGATTACCTTTAAAGTTGAAGAGAAAAAAAAGTTCACCTTCCTTTGCAAAATCAGACGAGACCCGAAGAAAATACTGTATAGTGCGATTTTTTTTTCACAAGCAGATTAGGCCCATGAGAAAATTGCTCATCTGCACTGCCCTTTGAATAACATTGGTCTGAGTGCTGTCCATTTTTTCATGGAAAGAACTTGGACTGAAAAAATGCTGATGTGAATGTACCCTTACACTGCCGTGAGTATGCTGCCCCCACGCAATGGCATTGATTGACAGTGGTCCTTTACTAGTCCAGTGACCGCAGGCAGAAAGAGCAGGGACAAGTAAATTTAGTTTTAAACACATAGACCCTGATTAATCAAGATAGATGATGTTCATGAATATCTTGACGAGGGGGTGTGTTGGAGTCAGATGCTCCTGATTCATTATGAAGTGCACACCTCTTAATAAATCAGGAGTGGTGTGCAGTACGTCACAAATTTAACTACAAGCAAAGACTGGAGTAGGATTCCTATTGTAAGGAATGCCACAGCTCGCCATGAATTAGACGAGTTGTGGTGACACGACCCATCCGCTCGCCTGTTCCGCCCCAGCTCAGCCCATTTTAGTGGAGTTAGGAGAAACTGGTGTAAAATTACAAAAAATCGCTACATTTTTGCACAATTCTGAGTTGCGCATTAATTTTGTAACTTTTCAAAGCGATTTTCATTCTGGTGAAAATGGTCTGATGAATCAGGGCGGCCTTACATTCAGCAATTAGGGCTAATACAGGCATCATTAAAGAGGGTTTTAGGAGGCTGAAAAAGTGCCCTTAATAGCTTCTAGGGGTAAATCGTAATGACAGGTTCCCTTTAAGTGTCTATGCCACAGGGCGTTTGTCTATAAAGTTCATTTAGCAATGTACAAAAGTTACTGAAACTTTGCAATATATTTGAATTTGATAAGTGAGTGCAGATGTCGCACACAATGCTCGTTGCTGCATTATATCAAACATCAGCTAATAAATACTCTTTAAATTCATTCAGTCATGAAATGTATTTTGATTAAATAGAGCCACATACAGAATATACTTAGATAGGAAATATACCTTTTCCTTATCCACAGTCACGAGTAGAAAGTAATAAATTCTTAGTGAATGGATTAAAACTTAGGGTAAAACATTCAATTCTATAGAAATCAATTTGTTCAATTTCTATTATAAATGTGAAGGTCAAATATAAGTGATGTGGATCATTATGGCCTTGAATGTTACCTGTGCTGCTGGATGGTAAACTCAATAAAACTATTTAGAGTTTGTATATGAAAAGTCAAATGGGTACTATAGTTTTGACATGAAAATGGTATTATTTGTGTAATAAATAGTTCTACAACTTTCTGTATCAGTTCCTCAGCTTGATCTATGCTTGCTGTCATTCCATAGAAGTCCTCATCTCTTACTTCCAGAGGCTAAAAATCTGTTCCAATCATTTGGTGACATTTACTGGAGGTATATAAAGGTTCCCATTAAATGACAGCAAACAGAGATTTTGAAAACATTAAAGAGTAAATATAAAAAGTATATTAGCCTGGTAATGACAAAGTGCTATAAATTTATGGCGCCTGGTCCTGAGCTTTAATACTGCGCCTTGGTAAATTTCTGTCGTGGGCTTAAAACTCCTGTTTCTGTAATCTATCAGGAAAAGGTCGGTCTCCGGTTGTCATAACCAGCTGTGGGGAGAGGACAGATGTGGTTTATTACTGCTTCTAAAAAGAAAAAAAATGAACCCATTCGAGATAACAGAATATTGCAGGTATAGCTGCTGGTAGTGAGACAGGCTCTGTGTGTAGGACTGTCAGAAAAGTAGATAGAATGATAATAAAGTACGGTACTACTGTGCTGCTCAAAAAACCGCAATCTATGTAGAGAATATAAGGCAAGGAGAACTGAACTCAAATATGTGGATGAATCACCAGTGGGTATCATGCATACACTTTAGTGATATATCCTCAGAATGTCTATATTATACAAAATATTGGCCTGCAGTCCGGATAATGACAAAATACTTCCCTGACAAGGAGATGTATGTCCAAAGGACTGGCTGTGGATGAAAGCCAGGGGATCACAGTCCCAAAAGAGTCTTTTAATCCGTTGTAGGGAGACTAAGAAATGTCAGTTCAAAAAGATGCCTCTAGCACACTTGTTGGTGGTTGCTGTGTAAATCGGGGGACTTACTGTTGGGGATCTGACAGCTTCCCAGTTCAGCACAAGGTGCAGGGCACAAAGCAAAGTCCTGCTAGCAGAAGTTCATTGTGGGAGCGTCCTCCTGTGAATGCTCCTCTCCGTATGTGCCAGGAGATGTTTCAATCGCAGGGGGCTCCAGCTGGAAGCGCTGCTGCTGGCTGGCGCTACGGACAGGGGGCATGTCTAGCTTGACATCACAGTTGGAAAGGCTACAGAGCCTCAGTGGGGCCACAGGCCGGTACGTTTCGAAGGAGGAGTTCTCCGTCCTCAGGGTACGGCCCACCCAGGTAGAGTAGATTTAAGCCCTTAACGACCACTGAAGCGCATTTTTACGGCGGTCATTAAGGGTACTTATTCCACAGCGCCGTGAAAATGCGAAGCTGCGGAATAAGTGTATGACAGCTGACACCCTGCAGTATCGGCCCCGGCCGGCCACGATGCCGATCGGGGCCGATTAACCCCTTAAATACCGCTGTCAATCGTGACAGCGGTATTTAAGTTTTTACAAGGGGGTCTTGCGATCCCCTTAGTAACCATCGGATCCCCGAGATGAGAATCGCTGGTCCCGATGGTTACCATAGTACCCTGAGATCATGTGATGATCCCAAGGTACGGTGGCCTGTTAGAGCCAGCAATAAGCTGGCTCTCACAGGCACAGTCAGTGAGTCAGACATGACTCACTGACAGATCTCATGCACTGCAGTAGAGAGGTACTGCAGAGTATGAGATCAACAATAAAAGTGAAAATCACACATGTCCCACAGTGGGACTTACTAAAATCCGTTTCTTCGCTCAAAACGTAGCGCTTGTGATAAAACAAAAATAAGCAAAAATGTACACATAATTGGTATCACCGCGTGCAGAATGACCCGCTCTACAAAACTGTTGCGTAAAAAATAAAAATAAAAAACACACCAAAAATGACACTTTTTCATCATACTGACTCACGAAAAAGTGAATAAAAAGCAATCAAAAAATAAAAAAGTTACAGCTCTCAGAATGCGACAATGCAAAATCAAATTCTTTTTTGTAAAATATTGTTTTTAGTCTGTAAAAATATCAAAGCATAAAAAAATTATATGAATCTAATATTGCTGTAATCGTACCGACGCTACGAACAAATCGGTCTCATCACTTTTACTGCACGGTGAACGGCGCAAAAAATAAAAACAATAACTGAAATGCTCATTTTTGTTTATTCTGTGTCTGAAAAATCTGAGTAAACAGCGATCAAAAATTACTATGTGCCCCAAAATGGTTCCTAAAAAATCTGCAACTCGTCCCGCAAAAAATAAGCCATCAAACAGCTCTATTCACCAAAAATGAAAAAAGTTACAGCTCTCAGAATATGGCGACAAAAATACTTTTTATAAAAAAAAAACATTTTTAATGTGTGATAGCAGCAAAACCTAAAAAAAAACATGAATTTGGTATCGCTGTAATCACACCAACCAGAAGAATAAATCTGCCTTATCATTTATACCGGACAGTGTACCGTGAAAAAATAAAAATAAGAACTATTCTGGTACTGCTGTCTATTTCTTCATTCTGCCTCCAAAAAAATCGGAATAAGGCTTGGCTCATGTTTATCCTGCGCTCTCCGCTGAGTGCTTACGTTGGGGTTTCCATGTAAATTCACCAAAACCGCAATTCAGACAAAAAACCCAGATGGAGCCATTCACTTATTAGGCCGATGGAGTCCCTTTGGACTGGTCTCTATTCCGGCGGTGTACCATCATTATAGGCTTTTTTTCCCACACAAGTGTGGACGACCACAGATCTGTGTGCGCCTAAAAAGATGGAGTCTACCGGAGCAGACGTCAAACGTCTCCATCTGCCTCTTTGTGGTGGGTGGTTCTGTTGGGGGTTTTGTCTGAATCACATTTTTTGGGGATTTACACGGAAACCCCGACGTAAGTGCTCAGCATAGAACACAAGAATGTGATCCAGCCTTATTCTGGAAGCAATTAAAAATTATGTACCCCAAAATGTTACCACTAAAACCCCTAATTTATACCACACAAAACCAGACCCCCTCACAGGTCCGTCATCTGTCACTGGGACTATAGGGGGTCCCACATTAGTGGTAAAACAAAGACTCTGGAAAAGTGACATGGCTCCCGCCCCCTTAAATAAAATCCAGTGAATTCTGCGCTCCCAAATCCAAAGGCCCCCTCCTTCTGAGCCCCACTGTGCCTAAACCGCAGTAAGCGGCCACATGTTTGGCATTATTGTATTGTATTAATTTACAGGGTGTGTGTCACCAGGAGAAATGTATGGGGGCGCTACACTTTATGGGAGTACAATGTATGGGCACTAAACTGGCATAAGAATAAAGTCGTGTATAGATGTTACATAATAGTCACTGCAGCAGTAGATGAATTCATTGAGATGTGCAATTTCTACAATGGGGTCACTTTTGGGGGTTTTCTGCTTTTCTGGCACCTTAAGGGCTTCGCAAATGTCACCCACAAACTATTCTACCAAAATCTATGCTCCAAAAGAGAAATAGTGCTTCTTTCTTCTCAGCCCTAACGAGTGGCCTAACACTAGTTTCTGATGACATATGGGGCATCATCGCATTCGGGAGCAATGACAAAAATTATGGGGTCCATTTTCTTCTATTATCCATTGCAAAAATTACAAATTTGGGGCTAAATCTACATTTTTGCAAAAAAAATGAAAATTTTCAGTATGACTACCTAATGTTACCAAATTCTGTGTAGTACCTGTGGGTTCAAAATGCTCACTATACCCATGAATAAAATCCTTGAGGGGTATAGTTTCCAAAATGGGGCAACTTGTTGGGGTTTTCCACTGTTTAGGCACATCAGGGGCTCCCCAAACGCGACATGACACCTGAAGACAATTACATCAAAGTCTGCGTTCCAAACGTCACTCCTTCCTTTCCAGGCCCTGCCGTGCACCCAAACAATAGTTTTCCCCTACATATAGGGTATGTCTGTACTCAGGAGTAGTGTTGAGCGATACCTTCCGATATCGGGAAATATCGGATCGGATTGGATCGGACCGATACCCAAAAAGTATCGGATATCGCCGATTCCGATACCGGAACCCAATGCAAGTCAATGGGACAAAAATATCGGAATAAAAAAAACCCCTTTCTTTCCTTGTAGGTTAATTCTACATGAAGGAAAACAACTAAGAATAATGTAGAATGTATTGGGGGAGGTGGGGGAGACAATAAAGGCATAGAGGTTTAGCCCAATCAAATGGAATAACAGGAATTAATTTTTTTTTTAAGATGTTCTGAGTTACAGAAATATTGACTATGTTAAGTTTTTTTATATTTTGTCAGATATTTATGTTTCACTACTTCCATGCTCTTCACCTTCTTTTTTACTTCTCCCACACTTTCTCCTTCATCATCCTCAGCATCAGCATCTTTTTCATCAACTTCTTCTTCACCTTCTTCATCTTCTTCTTCTTCACCTTCTTCGTATTATTCTTTTTTTTTACATTCTTCATATTCTTCTTATTCAACTATTATTCTTCTTCATATTCTACTTCTTCATCTTCTTCTTCTTCATCATATTCTTATTTGTGACAGGCTTTCCTGCAGTTGTTATCTATAAAAGTTTGAACATTACACCTTTCGTTCTGCCCGTCACAAAAGATTTACAACAGGATTTGTCCGCGTTCAGTTTGGCCTGCAGCAGCAGGTCTTTTCCAGGGGCACCATGAGGAGGAACGGACTCACCCCCATACACTGCTTAGTCATCTTAGGCTTATAATTTAGATAATATCTTTTGCTCTGATTTTTAGTCTTATGCTCAATGTTCTTCTGCTTTTTGTTCTGCAGCTTCTTGTACTTCTGCTTCTTGGTTTTCTGTCTCTTGTTCTTCTGTATCTTGGTGGTTGTCTTCTTGTTCTTTGTCCTCTTGGTCAACTTCTTCAGGGTCATCTTCTTAGTCTTCTTTGGGGTGGTCTTCAGGGTCGTCGTCTTCGGGGTCATCGTCTTCGGGGTCCTTGTCTTCGGGGTCCTCGTCTTCTTCGGGGTGGTCTTCAGGGTCGTCGTCTTCAGCGTCGTCGTCTTCAGGGTCGTCATCTTCAGGGTCCTCGTCTTCTTCGGGGTGGTCTTCAGGGTCGTCGTCTTCAGGGTCGTGGTCTTCGGGGTCCTCGTTTTCTTCGGGGTGGTCTTCAGGGTCCTCGTCTTCAGATTCCTCGTCTTCGGGCTCCTCGTCTTCTTCGGGGTGGTCTTCAGGGTCCTCGTCTTCAGGGTCCTCGTCTTCGGGGTCCTCGTCTTCTTCGGGGTTGTCTTCAGGGTCGTCGTCTTCGGGGTCCTCATCTTCTTCGGGTTGGTCTTCAGGGTCCTCGTCTTTGGGGTCCTCGTCTTCTTCGGGGTGGTCTTCAGGGTCCTCGTCTTTAGGGTCCTCGTCAGGGAGATCCAGAGTGATTATCAAGAACCATTTCAAAAAGCTTGAACTTGGAAATGTAGCAGAAGGTACAAGAAGGCTGAGGAACTGCCGAGAACCAGCTGATGGTACTGGAACCCGGATGGGTAGCAGAAGGTACAAGAGCCAATGGAACTAACGAGGACCAGCTGATGGAACTGAAACTTGGTTACTAAGCAGGAGGTACCTGTGCCAGAAAGCACTACCAAGGACCAGCAGACGTTGAGGGAACTTGGATACAGAGAAGGAGGCACCTAAGCCAAATGCACTGCCGAGAACCAGCTGACGGTACTGGAACCCAGATGAGTAGCAGAAGGTACCCATGTAAAAAAAAGTTGCAAGGCCGCGAGCCGGCCGCAGTTACCGAAACCCACACTCCTACAGGGGGTGCTTGTCTTATTGGCACTATGGAACCAGCCTTCATTGCCAGATCCCGCAGCCCACATAGGAGTCACCTAAACTGCAGGCACCATAGAGTCGGCTAACTCGACCGCAACACGACAGGACAACGCATTGGAGGCAAAGTGACGTTGACACTACCCGGAAACAGCTGGCGTGCTGGAACCAGGCTGGGCAGGAGGGAGTACCCGTGGCAAAGACACTGCTGAGAACCAGCTGACGGTACTGGAACCCGGATGGGTATTAGAAGGTACAAGAGCAAATGGAACTACCGAGGACCAGCTGACGGTACTGGAACCCAGATGGGTAGCAGAAGGTACAAGAGCAAATGGAACTACCGAGGACCAGCTGACTGTACTGGAACCCGGATGGGTAGCAGAAGGTACAAGAGCCAATGGAACTACCGAGGACCAGCTGACGGTACTGGAACTCGGTTACTAAGCAGGAGGTACCTGTGCCAGAAAGCACTACCAAGGACCAGCAGACGTTGGTGGAACTTGGATACCGAGAAGGAGGCACCTATGCCAAAGGCACTGCAGAGTACCAGCTGACGGTACTGGAACCCGGATGGTTAGCAGAAGGTACAAGAGCCAATGGAACTACCGAGGACCAGCTGATGGTACTGGAACTCGGCTACTATGCAGGAGGTACCTGTGCCAGAAAGCACTACCAAGGACCAGCAGACTTTGGTGGAACTTGGATACCGAGAAGGAGGCACCTAAGCCAAAGGCACTGCCGAGAACCAGCTGGCCGCAGTTACCGAAACCCACAGTCCTACAGGGGGTGCTTGTCTTATTGCCACTATGGAACCAGCCTTCATTGCCAGATCCCACAGCCCACATAGGAGTCACCTAAATTGCAGGCACCATAGAGTCGGCTAACCCGTGCCCGTACCCGTGCCAAAGACACTGCTGGGAAACAGCTGGCGGTGCTGGAACTCAGGGTAAATACTAAAAACAGAGTGGAGCCAGAGGCCTAATTGGAGCAAGTTTAAAATCAGTAGTAGTGTGAATGGGGACAGAGCAGGAGAAATTGCCGTACGCACAGCAGGGGAACAGCTGACGTTACTGAACCCCAATAACACGGCAGCAAGTGTTGACTGTGCAGACAGCACTTCTGAGCGCCAACTGGCGGTGTTGGAGCTCAGGGATAATACTGAAAACAGAGGAGCCAGAGGTGTAATTGGAGCAACATTAAAATCTGTAGTAGTGTGAATGTGGACAGAGCAGGAGAAATTGCCGTACGCACAGCAGGGGAACAGCTGACGTTACTGAATCCCAATAACACGGCAGCAAGTGTTGACTGTGCAGACAGCACTTCTGAGCGCCAACTGGCGGTGTTGGAGCTCAGGGATAATACTGAAAACAGAGGAGCCAGAGGTGTAATTGGAGCAATTTTTAAATCTGTAGCTGTGTGAATGTGGACAGAGCAGGAGAAATTGCAGTACGCATAGCAGGGGATCAGCTGACGTTACTGAACCCCAATAACACGGCAGCAAGTGTTGACTGTGCAGACGGCACTTCTGAGCAGCAACTGGCGGTGTTGGAGCTCAGGGATTACAGTTCAGGTGGTAGAAACATGAACACAACAGGAGATCTGGATACTGTTGCCAACCAATTATTTATTCTGGAAGAGGACTGGCAAATTCATGCGAGATCCAGGCCTTGTTCATTTTGAGAAAAGTAAGCCGGTCAACGTTATCGGAGGATAGTCGCATGCGACGGTCTGTTAGTACACCACCTGCGGCACTAAAGACGTGTTCCGATAGTACACTAGCAGCAGGGCAAGCTAGCACCTCCAATTCATACTGGCTAAGCTCTGGCCATGTATCCAGCTTACAGACCCAAAACTTGAAGGGGGAAGAGCCGTCTGTGAGTACACTGAGAGGGCAAGACATGTAGTCTGTCACCATCTGACAGAAACGTTGCCTCCTGCTGACTGGAGCCGTCTGTGATGGTGTAGACATTTGTAGCGGCGGGGACACAAAACTTTGCCACATTTGGGCCATACTGGTCTTGCCTTGTGCTGAGGCGCTGCTTCTGCTCCCTCTTTGTGCAGAGCTTCCTCCACTGCCTCGACGCACTGAGCTGCTTTGTAAAGCACTAGCAGCACTGCTCTCGGTTGGAATGGAGAACATGATGGAATGCACCAGTGCGTCTTGGTACTCCCGCATTTTACGCTCCCGGTTCAACGGTGTTATGAGGCTTTGTAAGTTGTCCCGGTAGCGAGGATCTAGGAGGGTGGACACCCAATAATCAGCCGTGTTGAGAATGTGGGCGATGCGGTGGTCGTTTCTCAGGCACTGCAGCATGAAATCAACCATGTGCTGCAGACTGCCAACTGGCCAAGAAACACTGTCCCCTGCTTGAGGCGTGATCTCTGCCTGCTCTGCATCACCCCACCCTCGCTCTAGATACTGACTACTAGAGCATTGTGTACCTCCCTCCTCTGGACAGATGTCTTCCTCCTCCATTGACTCCTCCTCATCCTCTCCTCCTCACAAAGTGTCCCCTGCCTAGGCCTTTGTGAGGAACCACGTTGCGCAGACTGTAGAGAAGCAGATGGCATTTGTGACTCCTCATCCTCCACCTCTCCCAAAACCTCGTCCCTTAGTGCTTGCAGTGTTTTTTCAAGCAGGCAGATAAGGGGGATAGTCATGTTGACTAGTGCATCATCTGCACTCGCCATCCGCGTGGAATAATCGAAGGCACGCAAAACGTGGCAAATGTCCTTCATAGAGACCCACTAAGTGGTGGTGAAGTGTGAACGGCGCGCACTGCGACTTGTTTGCGCCTGCTGCAGCTGGTACTCCATTACTGCTGACTGCTGCTCACACAACCTCTCCAACATATGTAACGTTGAATTCCACCTTGTGGGTAGGTCACATATGATGCGATGTTCCGGAAGACGTAATCGGCGCTGCAGAGCTGCAATGCGTGATCTTGCGTTGCTGGAACGCTGCAAGTGAGCGCACTCTATGCGGACCTTGTGAAGCAGTGCATCAAGATCCGGATAGTCCCTCAAAAAACTCTGCACGACCAAGTTGAGCACATGTGCCAGACATGGGATGTGAGTGAGGTTGCCTAGGCCCAGAGCTGCCACCAGATTGTCACCATTGTTACACACTACCATGCCTGGCTGGAGATTCGCTGGCACAAAACACACGTCGCTCTGCTGCTTGATGGCATTCCAGAGCTCCTGCGCTGTGTGGCTTCGATTCCCCAAAGAAATTAATTTTAATACGGCCTGTTGACGTTTGGCCACGGCTGTGCTCATATCGGTCATCATAACAGGTAACCGTTCACGGGTCGATGTGGAGGTAGACCGTGACAGCTCCTGCAGCGTTGATTCAGAGGAACTGGAGTATGAGGAGGAGTCAATAGACTGGATTCCTGCAATCCTTGGAGTTGGCAGAACACATACAGCGCCACTCTCAAGATCTGTACCCGGCTCCACAACATTTACCCAATGGGCAGTGAGGGAAAGGTATCGTCCCTGTCCATGCTTACTGGTCCATGCATCGGTGGTCAGGTGGACCTTGCTACTGACGGCGTTTTGTAGCGCATGTTTAATTTTTCCCTCCACATGATGTTGCAGGGCAGGGACGGCTTGCCTGCTGAAATAAAAGCGGCTGGGCACGTTGTATTGTGGGACTGTCAATGCCATAAAGTTACGGAAGGTGTCAGTTTCCACCAGCCTGAATGATAGCATTTCAAGGGCCAGTAGTTTAGCAATGCCAGCATTCAGAGCCTGTGCTCGGGGGTGGTTTGCCGAGTATGGGCGCCTTTTCTCCCATGCCTGTGCTAACGATGGCTGTAGACTGGCCTGGGAGTGTGAGGATGACTGGGAAAGTGGTGCTGTGGGTGGAATTACACTGTGACTCTGTACAACAGTGCCAGAGATTCTTCCATGGCGATCCTGTGAGGAAGCCGAACCAGCTGTGTGTGAGCTGGAGGAAGAGGCTACAACACGAGCTGAAGAGGTGGTAGGTGGCGCTGTAGGTTGGCCTAGGTCTTCAGTGTGTTTTTGTAACTCCACCACGTGCTTGTTTCCACATGTTTCCACATATTTGTGGTATTGAGGTTGCTGACACTTTTCCCTCTTTTCACCTTCTGATTACACAGCTTGCATTTGACAAAGCAAATGTCATCTGCAACTGTGTCAAAAAAGGACCAGGCACTGCAAGTCTTAGGAGCGCCCGCTTTGGATTTTGGAAGAGCCATGCTCCTAATGGGTGCCGAAGTGGAGGCTACAGGCAACCAAGTCTGCCCCCTCCCTCTCCCTCCTTTTTGGGCTGTTCGGGGAATCTCTTCCTCAGAGCTGCTCCCACCACCTTCCTGTCCCTCACGCCATGATGGGTCAAGGACCTCATCATCTACACCACCCTCTTCAAACAACTGCTTCTCCTGGGTAGTCTCGACAGCACAGTACGCACCAGAAAGTGGCACATGAGTCTCATCATCAGATGCGTACTGAGGTGTGCTGCTGACCATAGGCACTGGCCCACCCGCCTCTTCAGATACAGAGAGACAAAACGGTTGCGCATCACTGCATACTACCTCTTCTTCAAATTCTCGAATTCTGCTTGGCTGGCCCCCTCTTTCCAAGCCAAGAGATTCAGAGAACAGAAGTAGAGATGGCTCCTGTTCAGGGCTCTCTGACTGCCTGGGCAATTTGGCAGGTGGTGAAGAGACAGATGGGTGCTCTTCAGTGCTCAGGACCTGAGAGGATCTGGAACTAATTGAAGTCGATGTGTTAGCTGCCATCCATCCGACAACTGCTTCAATTTGGTCCTCCCGCAGCAGTGGGGTACGGCTAGCTCCTACAAAGCTGCGCATAAAGGACTGTTCCCTGGTAAAACTGGGGGATGCTGAGTCACTGGTGCCCGCAGCAGGCACAGAATCCCCACATCCTCTCCTTGCAGGCACAGAATCCTCACGTCCTCTCCCTGCAGAAACTCGACGCCCACGCCCACGACCACATGCCTTACTCCCTGCCTTCTTCATCTTGGTAGACTGATAAAGATAGGCAGAAAAGTACTAAGGGCTTAGCGTGCGTATTCCTGAACAGCTGCTAACAGGTATAAGAAACACTAATTTTATAAAGTGTGGACAAGACTTTAATATGAGCTAATGTGGCCTACACAACTGTAAAGTGGAGTGTTTAGTGAACTTTATTTAGTTTTTTTTGTCACAAAAAGACACTGGATGTGCCCAAAGATGTAATACCGATAGTATTACAAACTTTTTGTAGCTATTACAATGTAGGAAGGTAACCTACAATGCAATAGATGAGGCTACAAAAAATAGGCTAATACTAATCTGGCTGGGGCTGCATGGCACAATGCTGCAGAAAGGCTCCTCTATCTCCTCCTATATAGTGTGTTTGGAACCAATGTAGCTGGATACGGATGGAACCACCACACTAATAGGAGAAATCAGGAAAAATGATCAATTAGCAAAAAAGGACAATGTATGAGGCAGTGACGCACACTGAGCGCACTACAACCAGACGTGGCTGAAGCACACACTACAGCGTGAGCTGCACTCACACACAGAGACCTTGCAGACAGCGGTGAACAGTGCAGATGCAGAGCACTGTGCACTAGCACTGCAAGACATAAAAAAAATTCTCTATCTACTCCTATATAGTGTGTTTGGAACCAATTTAGCTGGATACGGATGGAACCACCACACTAATAGGAGAAATCAGGAAAAATGATCAATTAGCAAAAAAGGACAATGTATGAGGCAGTGACGCACACTGAGCTCACTACAACCAGACTTGGCTGAAGCACACACTACAGCGTGAGCTGCACTCACACACACAGACCTTGCAGACAGAGGTGAACAGCACAGAGAACTGTGCACTAGCGCTGCAAGGCACAGCGATTTATAAAGTAGCTTGGGTAAAGCAGGATAGAGCAAATAGGTAGCTAAAACTGTCCCTCAGAACAACAGCATCCTATCCCTAACTGAATTCACAGCAGAGTGAGCTCAAAATGGCGGCGGCGGCTTTTATAGTGCATCATGACATCATTTCAGCAGCCAATCACAGCCATGCCATTAGTCAACATGCCTAACAGGATGTGCCCACACTTCTTAGGATCCTCATTGGCTGAATAAAATGAAACTGGCTCATTGCATTATGGGAACTTCCGATTCCGGTATAAGATATTCTAAAAGTATCGGAATTAAGTATCGGAATTCCGATACCGCGAATATCGGCCGATACCCGATATTTCAGTATCGGAATGCTCAACACTACTCAGGAGCAATTGTACAACAAATTTTGTGGTCCATTTTGTCCTGTTACCCTTGTGAACATAAAAAAATTGGGGCTAAAAGTAAATTTTTGTGGAAAAAAAGTTTGATTTCTTAATTTCAAGGCTCTATGTTATAAACTGTTATGATCTGCAACAAGCACTAAGGAAAGAAAAGGGAAAACTGTCCCTACAGTAAAACTAAGCTGAATCCCTACGATGTAGCGGGCTGCCTGTTCCTAGCGAACAGACCCGCCTTAGTCCTCGGCTAGTCTGAACGAAGACCTATAGCATAAGGGGAGGGGTCCCTAAAAGAACTAAGGACTGGAACAAAAATGTGACACCTCCTAAACAGAGAAGTTGTTGCAGAACATAAAAAGACAAACAGACAAAAAAGTACTAGAGGTCCCAGAAGGACCAAATGAACTGACAGAGAAAGGCACAGAAGCACCTAGCTAGAGAAACAGTCAAACACTGAAGTCCAAATTAAATAAAAAAGCAGTCTAAATAAAAAAGCGGTCTATAATTTGGACCACTTTCAATCCCACTTCGGGGTTAGCGGCAGGAGCAGCTTTTAGTCAATCATTCTTAAATCCCACCACTATTAACTTCCCCTTTGGCTGCTCAACTCAGGACCTGCGGTTGGGGGCTGCACTCTCCTAGCTTTCAGGACCTGTGGTGATGCACATCTGATCCTGAGTCATGTGATCTGTGGGCGGACACGTGGCCTGCAATTTTGGAACCCGGAAACGGTGAGCATGAGTGGCGGTCTGCAGCACACGGCACGTGGTGTGCTAAGCTACCTGTACCTTGCGGTGAGACGTGCCTGCTCCTTCCATTTCCACACTAACACCAGAGTTGTGTAGGGGTGCACAACTCCAACAGGTGAGTGGCCTTTTGTCTGTTTCCATCACATCTACCGATCAGGTCCTTCACATAGCTCGCTTTTTCTCCCTTTCTCTTCCAAACACTGAAGTCCAGCTCAGCCAAAAGGGCGGAGCTGGAATATAAAGGCAGATGGTCGCGTGACCGCAAAACACAGGATGGAAAAAACAAACAGGAGGGTTCTAACATAAACTTCTATGCACAACGAATGGTATGGGACAAGTTCTCCGGTTACCCTTTTGAAAACGCAAAATTGGGTACTGAAAAACATTTTTATGGGAAAAATGTGAAATTTTTATCTTTATGGCTCAATGTTATAAACTTCTGTGAAGGCGTTGGGGGTTCAAGGTGTTCATCATGTGGCACCCCAGGGGTCTGGTTGCCACAGTAATAGAAATATTATGTCTGAGAGCAAGTGGGAGGTTTCTCTGGTCAGGAGCCCTAAGCATGCAACACCGCCCGCCCAGACCTGGGAGGGGAGGAATCTGCCCTTATAAACTGGGTCTGGGGTGGGATTAGGTAGTGAAGTCCCAGACAGAGCCTGCAGAACAAGCAGAGCAGACAGAGTCTGAGAGTCAGAGCCTGGACAGGGAAAGCAAGAACTAGGAGCTCTGTAGGAGCAGGAGCGAGTGCCAGAGGCTGGAAGCTGGAAAGCTCGCCTTGGCTGAAGACACTAAACCCTGACACGGAGTCCGAGGCTGTGGGGACATCCAGGCCCAGCAGCAGAATCCAACCGGCAGGGGATTCCATGTCCTCTGGCCATAGAAGCCCGGAGGCACGGTCACAAGCAAGGGACCAGCACCGCCATCGTGAAGAGGAGGCTAACGGAAGGCCCCAAGTCACCGGCCATACGGGTGAGCACCACACGGTATACTCAGGGACGTGGGCTACTTCTACCCGCATAGAGTAAGGTAGCCAGGAAAGAGTGCAGATAGTCGGGGAGGCCTACAACTCCACCTGGCCAGGGGAGATCCTACTTGCTTACAGACTGACCAGGCCCCTACTGCTAACCAATACTCCCGGGAGGGTCTGCGTTATTCCATCAGTAAAGACCCTGAACTGCACCACACGTCTCTGTGTTTCATCGCCGTACCAGCACCATCAGTACTGGGACGCTCACACCATTACTCTCATCATCCACACTAGCTGCCCTGAGGCAATACTTCTCCCGTGGGGAGTTATCCGATACTTGGCTGAGCATACAACATCAGCCTCAGCGGTCTGCAGCGCAGCGGCGGTCCCCACTGACCGCAATCCACGGGTGGCGTAGTCGGACATTTGTTATCACACTCAGACTGCCACTGGTTTGACCGCCCTGGGCACGGACCGGGTCACAGCCACGGAGGACTACAAACCCCAGCGATCCGGCTCCGGGTATCCCCTGCACAGCACAGGCCCAGGGGGCGCGTCAACTTTGGCTTAGTCGGCCGGATTTCGTGCCCGCAACCACCGGGTACTGCTTTCCTGAAAAACTGTGGCGAAGTTTCCCGCCGTCCGGAGCCGTTTCCCGCCATCGGACGCCATCTTGGGTCGTTTCCCGCCGTCTTCTGCCGTCTTCCCGCCATCCGCAGCTGCTTCCCGCCTTCGGACGCCATCTTCGGGATGCCGCACGGGAAGAAGAGGGGCGTGGACGTCGAAAGCGCGCGAGATCCGAAGCTCCGCCCCACACACTGACGCTGCGCAAGGTCCTGGAAGGGAGGAAGAGCGACACTGACATCATCGGAGCGCGACGCCAGGTCCTCTACCCCGATGATTGACTGCGGAGCCGCGGCCTACGGAAGAAGAGCATCGCAACGTAGGCCACGGTCCACTAGGGGGGAAGGAGGATGTCGGACACCGAGGGGAGCTCCACCGCCACACCGGCCGCCAGCGCAACCGCTGCAGCGGTCATGCCATTCACCATGCCCTATATCCCGGGGGCAACCTGGCTACCCTAGTACTCAGGGGAGTCACATACCCTGAGTGACTTTAGGGAAAGACTGGATAGCCTCTTCCAGGTATACCCCCTCACGGAAGAGCAAAAAGTAAGCATCCTGGTGGCTCAGTTAATCGGGGCAGCCCAAAGGGAGGTAAAGTCCTGGTCACCTGGGAAGAAGACGACTGTCAGAGAGATACTAGCCCGTCTGAAAGACACATTTGACACCCGGAACTCAGCCGAGATAAAACTAAGATTTTACGGGTGCAAACAACGGGCACATGAAAGTATAAGAGACTATGCTCTAAACCTACAAGAGGCCCTGAGAGCCATTAAGCAGGCAGACCCTGACAGCGTGGGAAATGAAGACAAGCTATTGACCGAACAATTTATTGAGGGTCTACTGTGCAATGCCCACCGAACCCAGTTGCGAGCAATGGCCTTACAGGACCCTGACCTGGACTTTGCACAGTTCAAGGACAGAGCCATCCGGGTGCTCCGAGAACCGGCACCAGGTGGCGCTGTGACCCACAGGCTCCCTGCTATCACTTATCACCAGGACGCGGCGCCCTTGTCTGCAGGGCCTGTGGGAGCTGATGCGCAGGCTTTGAACAATGACCCGGCTACAGACCTGCACCATCAGGTCCAAGAGCTGACTAAGAGCGTTGCCGCGCTAACCAGAACTGTGCAGTCTTTACAGGTCTCTTCTCCAGGAAAGATCCAGCTGGCATCCGGACCGGAGGACGTCCCGTGGCGCCGACTGAGGAGGACCCCACCAGCCAGAGGGAGACCCAGCGACAGATACAACGAGGACGGACGACCCATCTGCCGCCGCTGCAATCAACCCGGACATATGGCAAGGTACTGTCATTTAAACGGGCACAACCTGGGGTAAAGGGCCAACCCCCAGGCTTAAGATCATCAGGCCCATCAAACTGGCGTGACAAGTACGTAGGGGGACGTCCAGTCTTGCCTGTGCTACTGGACGGCATTCCTATGAGTGCCCTACTGGACACCGGGTCACAGGTCACCACCATCCCGTACGTGCTCTTCAAGCGGTACTGGAATGACTCGGACATAACCCGCTACCCAGATGACGACCTGAGCATTATAGCCAGCAATGGTCAGCCCGTGCCCCAGATAGGATTTAAAGAAGTGACCATCAAGGTCGGTAAAGTTGAACTGCCGGCACAAGGACTGATCATTGTGGACATTGACCGTCGCGAGAGTCACCCAAAAATAACCCTAGGTACTAACGTAATTGAAAACTGTCTTGCAGAGGTGATTCTTATTTTGCAGCAGGTTGCCAAGAACAGTTCCAGCCAGCAGCGTGTGCTCTAAAAAGAGATCCGGGCACTGATGAAGCGGCAACAAGTGGAACTATCTGGTGGTGAGATAGGTAGCGTGAGAATGTGTGACCCGTTCCCTATTGCTATGCCCCCGAAAAGTGAGATGATGATATGGTGCCGGGCAGCTATTGGTCTGAGAGGTAGAGACTACCAAGCAATCGTAGAACCCGTCTACTCAGACAGTAGGCCCACCATTTTGACAGCACGGGGGGTGGTCGATGTACGCAATGGGAGGGTGCCCGTCCGCATCATAAATATCGGGGAGAGAGAAGTATACCTGCCCCGGTATGCCACGCTAGCCAAATTGTTCACCATCAACCAGAACTCTGTACAGGCCGTGGAACCCTTGCCTCCATCTCAACCAGAGGAAGGTAACGGCTCTAAGAAACCAATGGAGGACTGGTGTCAGCAACTGCATTTGGGTACTGACTCCACTCCCTCACACCAAAAACAGGGAGTCTATCGGGTGGTTCAAGAGTACGAGAGAGTGTTTAGTAAACACCCGCTAGACTTCGGGCGCGTAAAGGGGGTAGAACATCACATCCCCACGGGAGACCATCCTCCCATAAAGGAGAGATACCGACCAGTACCCCCTGCACACTATCAACACGCCAAGGGGATGTTAAAAGACATGAAGGAGGCTGGGGTAATTAGGGACAGCTGAAGCCCCTGGGCAGCTCCCCTAGTCTTAGTGAAAAAGAAAGACAACACCATGAGAATGTGTGTAGACTACAGGAAGGTCAACCGTATCACACACAAAGATGCGTACCCGTTACCAAGGATAGAAGAGTCCTTAGCTGCATTAAAATCTGCTAACTTCTTCTCTACTTTGGATCTCACTAGCGGGTACTGGGAGGTTCCTGTAGCAGAGGCGGACCGGGAGAAGACCGCATTCACCACCCCGATGGGACTCAGCGAATTTAACTGTATGCCGTTCGGGCTCTGCAACGCACCAGGAACCTTCCAACGGTTGATGGAATGCTGTCTGGGACACCGGAACTTCAAGACGGTCCTACTATACCTGGGCGACGTCATCGTCTATTCCAAGACCTATGAGGACCATCTGGAACACCTGGCAGAAGTGTTTGAAGCCCTGGCAAACTATGTCCTAAAGGTAAAACCCTCAAAGTGTCATCTACTGAAGCCAAAGGTACAGTACCTGGGACACGTGGTGAGTGCTGACGGAGTAGCCCCCGACCCTGACAAGATCACCGTGATTAAGGACTGGCCAAGACCATCCAGCATAAAGGAAGTGCGGCAGTTCCTCGGGTTGGTAGGCTACTACCGAAGATTCATTCCCGGTTTTACCAAGAAGGCAGCTCTTATGCAGGACCTCCTGATAGGCCAGTCCAGGAAGGCCAAAAACCAGAAGCCACCCTTCAAATGGGAAAAGCTGGAAGAGGAGTCCTTCCGCCAGCTGAAGATGACCCTCACGGGGGATGAAATCCTGGCGCACCCTGATTACAGCCAGCCCTTTATCCTCCACACGGACGCAAGCAACATCGGGCTAGGAGCCGTACTGTCCCAGATCCAGCAGGGAAGAGAACGGGTAATTGCTTACGGCAGCCGAAAACTGCGACCCACGGAAAGAAACCCTGAGAATTACAGCTCGTTCAAGCTAGAGTTCCTGGCAGTGGTGTGGGCAGTAACCGAACATTTCAAGCATTACCTTGCCTCTTCCAGGTTCACCGTGTACACGCACAACAACCCGTTGACACACCTGGACACTGCAAGACTGGGTGCCCTGGAGCAGAGATGGATGGCCCGCCTGTTCAATTATGAGTTCACAATCAAATACCGGGCGGGGCGCTCCAATACCAACGCGGACGCCCTGTCCAGGATGCCAAACCTACCGGACGAAGGGGAGGATCCAGAAGAATTGGAAGAGATCGAACTCCCTGCGTTTCACAGTCATGGGATTACCCAGTATTCCCACAGTGTGAGGGGCCAGCGATCCGCTACGTTCAACCCCTTACCCCACTACAACTGGGCGGAGACGCAAGACAGTGACCCCGCAGTCCGTCTGGTGAAGGAGATGCTGACCCAGGCTGACGCCCGCCTGGACCCAGATGCTCCGGAAGAGACCAAGCAACTGAGGACGGAGAATAGCAGACTGTTCCTCTACAAGGAGAAGTTCTGCCGCAGAATGGTCAATTCCCGGACACATGAACTGATCTGGCAGGTTGTGGTACCGAGACGGGACGCAGCTATGGTGCTGGAAGCCTACCACAATGGGGCAGGGCACTTCGGATGGAAGAAGCTGGAGTTCCTGCTGCGTGAACGGTTCTACTGGATAGGCATGAGAGGAGCCATTGAGAGGTGGTGTAGAGACTGTGACCCGTGCAATCTAAGAAGAAGGGACCGTGCCAGCCAGAGGACTCCCCTGCAGCCCATCATCACCAGGCAGCCGCTGGAACTGGTCGCTCTGGACCATGTTAAACTGGCTCCAAGCAGAAGCGGGTATGTCTACGCCCTAACCATCGTGGATCACTACTCCCGGTTCCTGGTGGTGGTCCCTGTCAAAGACCTGACGGCTCAGACAGCAGCCAGAGCCTTCCAGCTGCACTTCTGCTGCCCACACGGGTACCCGGACCAAGTGCTGACGGACCAAGGACCAGCCTTCGAAGCGGAGGTCTTCCAGGAGTTCTGCAACCTGTATGGCTGCAAGAAGATAAGAACAACGCCCTATCACCCCCAAACCAATGAACTCTGCGAGAAGATGAACCAGGTGGTGATAGATCTGCTAAAAACATTGCCCCTGGAAGAACGCAGTCTGTGGCCTGAGAAACTGCCCGATCTGGTGGACCTGTATAACCACATCCCGGTAGGTTCCACCAACTGTACCCCGGCTTACCTAATGCGAGCAAGACCTGGTAAGCTGCTTGTTGACCTGGATATGGGAGTCCTGATACCCGAGGACACCTCGCCAGAGACAGACTGGGATACAGAACGGCAGCAGCAGTACCGGAAAGTACAGGAGAGCGTAGAGAAAAGTCTATGCCAATCAAGAGAAAGGCAGGAGAGGACTTATAACCAACATGCTCCCGCTGTTCCCCTGGTACCTGGAGAGCAGGTCTTGAAAAGAAAAAGGCGGCTCCATAATTTGGACGACCAGTGGGAAAAGGACCCGTACACCGTACTGCCCTCAAGCCACAATAATCCAAAGGTGTACGTCATCAGCAAGGATGGAGGAGAGACCACAGCCACTGTCTCCAGAGACCACCTGAAAAAGTGCCCCGAGAAGTTGCAAAGCACGGATGAAGATCAGGAAGACCCTCAACCCGTAGAGGAAAAGGAGGAAATGATCAGCACCGTACTCGGAGACTTTCCCCGGTCCTGGACACAAGTAAACAACGCTATCGTGGTGCCCATCCTCACCTTTCTCCAGCCAGCCCCTCAAGTGCATACAGAAAACCAGGTAGAGCTGGAAGAGCAGCCGGCCCAGGAGGCAGAAGAGTCCACACCAGCAGCGCAGGAGGATCAACCCTCTGCTAGTAGTGAGCCTGCCGTGCCCCTAGTGAGCCAAAGAGTACGCAGACAGCTGCTCAGCTTGCCCATAACACCTCCTACACCCTGTAGTGCAGGACCAGTTAGTGAGCTCCGTAGGTCCACTAGAGTCACTAGAGGTCAGATGCCCGCTCGCTGGAAAATATAAAGCAATGCACTGTAAATTTACCTGTTTATTGAGAAATGTTGATGGTTTTTGTTGTTGCCTGCTATTAATTATGTTTCTCAGTTACCCTGCAGATTTATTTGGACTAACAGGTTATGGACGCTGGATAACCGGAACAGTTTTGTAGATAGTTGCACATTGTGCCTCTTGCGAAGACGGTCGCGGAAGAGAAAACCTGTCTGGCGTGGCCTCCTTGCGGCCCAAAGTAGCTAGCTTCAGCCTTGCAGCCACGCCCAAGGCCAACCCAGGGGGTTTGCTTTGGACAGGTCCCCTACTTCGCTTAAAGCTTCACCTTGGGTGACATGGACACCCTCTTGGTTCACAAACTTCACCTTGGGTGATATGGACACCCGGTTGCGGACACGCCGTGACCTTTAAAGAACTAAAACTTCTTGTAAATATGTTATTGTATTATCGTTTATACCCTTGTATTTATGTTTCTTTAAAAATGTGTTTAGTCCCGGAGTACTAAAATTTACTAGGGGGGAATGTGGCACCCCAGGATTCTGGTTGCCACAGTAATAGAAATATTATGTCTGACAGCAAGTGGCAGGTTTCTCTGGTCAGGAGCCCTAAGCATGCAACACCGCCCGCCCAGACCTGGGAGGGGAGGAATCTGCCCTTATAAACTGGGTCTGGGGTGGGATTAGGTAGTGAAGTCCCAGACAGAGCCTGCAGAACAAGCAGAGCAGACAGAGTCTGAGAGTCAGAGCCTGGACAGGGAAAGCAAGAACTAGGAGCTCTGTAGGAGCAGGAGCGAGTGCCAGAGGCTGGAAGCTAGAAAGCTCGCCTTGGCTGAAGACACTAAACCCGGACATGGAGTCCGAGGCTGTGGGGACATCCAGGCCCAGCAGCAGAATCCAACCGGCAGGGGATTCCATGTCCTCTGGCCATAGAAGCCCGGAGGCACGGTCACAAGCAAGGGACCAGCACCAGCATCGTGAAGCGGAGGCTAACGGAAGGCCCCAAGTCACCGGCCATACGGGTGAGCACCACACGGTATACTCAGGGACGTGGGCTACTTCTACCCGCATAGAGTAAGGTAGCCAGGAAAGAGTGCAGATAGTCGAGGAGGCCTACAACTCCACCTGGCCAGGGGAGATCCTACTTGCTTACAGACTGACCAGGCCCCTACTGCTAACCAGTACTCCCGGGAGGGTCTGCGTTATTCCATCAGTAAAGACCCTGAACTGCACCACACGTCTCTGTGTTTCATCGCCGCACCAGCACCATCAGTACTGGGACGCTCACACCATTACTCTCATCATCCACACTAGCTGCCCTGAGGCAATACTTCTCCCGTGGGGAGTTATCCCATACTTGGCTGCGCATACAACATCAGCCTCAGCGGTCTGCAGCGCAGCGGCGGTCCCCACTGACCGCAATCCACGGGTGGCGTAGTCGGACATTTGTTATCACACTCAGACTGCCACTGGTTTGACCGCCCTGGGCACGGACCGGGTCACAGCCACGGAGGACTACAACCCCCAGCGATCCAGCTCCGGGTATCCCCTGCACAGCACAGGCCCAGGAGGCGCGTCAATCACATACCTAGATAAGTTCCCTAAGGGGTCTAGTTTCCAAAATGGTGTCACTTGTTTCCACTATTTAGGCACATCAGGGGCTCCCCAAACACGACATGGCGTCCGCTAATTATTCAAGCAAATTTTACATTCAAAAAGTCTAATGGTGCTCCTTCCTTTCCGAACCCTGCCGTGCGCCCATACAGTGGTTTTCTCCCACATATGGTGTATCAGCTTACTCAGGAGGAATTGCACAACAAATCTTGTGGTCCATTTTCTCTCGCTACACTTGTGAAAAAAAAAAATTGGGTCTGAAGTAAACATTTTATGAAAAAAAGTTAAATGTTCATTTTTTCCTTCCACGTTGCTTCAGTTCTTGTGAAGCACGTGAAGGGTTAATAAACTTCTTGAATGTGGTTTTGAGCACTTTGAGGGGTGCAGTTTTTAGAATGGTGTCACTTTTGGGTATTTTCTGTCATAAAGGCCCCTCAAAGTCACTTCAAATGTGATGTGGTCCCTAAGAAAATGGTTTTGTAAATTTTGTTGGAAAAATTAGAAATCGCTGGTCAACTTTCAACCCTTATAACTTCTGAAGAAAAAAAAATTTTGGTTCCAAAATTGTGTTGCTGTAAAGTAGACATGTGGGAAATGTTGATTATTAACTATTTTGTGTGACATATCTCTCTGATATAAGGGTATGAAAATTCAAAGTTTGAAAATTGCAAAATTTTCAAAATTTTCGCCAAATTTCCGTTTTGTTTCACAAGTAAACGCAAGTCTTATGGAAAAAATTTTACCACTATCATGAAGTAAAATACAGTACAGACCAAAAGTTTGGACACACCTTCTCATTTAAAGATTTTTCTGTATTTTCTTGACTATGAAAATTGTACATTCACACTGAAGGCATCAAAACTATGAATTAACACATGTGGAATTATATACTTAACAAAAAAGTGTGAAACAACTGAAAATATGTCTTATATTCTAGGTTCTTCAAAGTAGCCACCTTTTGCTTTGATGACGGCTTTGCACACTCTTGGCATTCTCTTGATGAGCTTCAAGAGGTAGTCACCGGAAATGGTCTTCCAACAATCTTGAAGGAGTTCCCAGAGATGCTTAGCATGGAAAATGGATCAGTTAATTAGCCATTTTCTTTAATTTTTAACAGATCACTTTTTCATACTGGATCCAGTGAGTAAAAAACGGATCCGTTACAAATTGCAATCTGTTCCGGTGAGCCTTGACATAGGTCATCTTGATTAAATGCACAGGCCGCGTGCAGAGAATCGCAAGTATTGCTGGTTGCTATGGACAATAGCTGTTTTGTTTGACTGAGCTTACGGAAACTAAGGTGTGTCCTGTGATTAGCATCATAGGTGACTATAAACTTAGCGCATTATCGCTATGTCATCTACAGCCGGGTACAAACATTTTGCATCAGCCGCTATCCAGGCGTCACAGGGAATGTGATCTACAGTCCCCTCACAATCCTGATGAACTAAGTGTTTGTGTATCAAAATGGACAAGGAACATAACTCCCCATAAAGTATCGCTATGCTAATTGTAAGGTTTTGCTACTGTAGGAGTAATAGCTCTAAGGATTAACATTTTTGTGTCCTGTTTTTCTTGGCCATGACAGGGCATGTCCCTGTGCTGAGATAATCTTATATAAAATTATAAAAAAATATAAACATTTCACTGCCTGTTTTTTAAACAAAGTTTCACTTCAAAGAAAGAATCAGCTGTGATCCAGTGTTGTCCTGTCTGTATACTCTTTTGCTTCCTCCCCTGCCCAGGAGCTGTGGTATGATCAGACCGTGTTCTGTACACGGTCAGACACGGCAATTACACAGTGCACAGCAGGGGCAAATTTATAAGTTTATCTCAGCACAGGGACATTTTATTTAAACACATCCAATTGTGGAAATTATTAGCATTCCAAGATCTATTGATTAATATGAACTTTTGTTCATGGAAAAACCCCTTTTAGGAATTATACATAGGACAATACATATATCTTTGTCATACTCATTTGATAAAGACACACAAGGTGCAGTATGTATAGCTAAGTTTTTTTTGTTTGTGGTTCAGTTAAGTGTTTTTTATTGTACAAATAATAAAATTGTGATTTTAGGGAATTTTTAAGTTAGTCCTATTTTGGTGGATTCTCTTGCGGACATATATATTTGTTAGCCTTTAATGGAAGACAATTATAAGTGGAAGACATTATAAGTTTATAGGGGCGAGAATGGGGGATATTATAAGTGTATGGGGTACCGAATTGATGACATTAGGTCCATAATTGGGAGATATTATTAGTTTATGGAGTCAGAATTGGGTGCTGTCAGGTTTTCCCACAGCAACGACATCAGGGAGATCATGCAATATCTCACCGTGCCGTCACTGTGTCATGTATTTCGTCCGGAATCACGAGCATACAATCCAGACTACTCTCTACTTAGGTATCGGCAAGTGACCAGTGAGCGTATGGCGTCACACCTCGGGATTCCAATGCATGGAATACGTGTTTACGCCCTCTGTAGGTCACTGTCAGCTTTACAATAGCCCGATTATTAATATTATTCGCTGCTACCATCGTCCAGCTTTGAAATATAATACAGGCCTGGGCGAATGCCTGCATTCTGGTAGCGTATGGCTTTGGGGGAGGGAAAGATTACAGGACAAAAGAAACAGAACTATTCAATTTTATGTTTAATCCAAAAGGAAGGCAGTGTTTAGGAAAAATATATACAAGGATTTTACAAAGGAGAAATTAAAATACCTAAGCAGTTACACAAAATAATAAGGATTAAGGAAGAAATTTACTATATGATCGCTGAGACGATTCAATATAGGTGGAGGAGGGGCTCCCCGATTTGATAAGGCTGTTATCGAACAGGATCCGTTGCTTATAGTCCTTATACCCCTCTGACAATGAATGAATCTCCAACCTCAGCAAACTATTTTATGCTGAAGGGAGAGATCTGCCCACACCTCTCCTGTGCTGATATCATGTGGGCTTGGCTCCACCCTTCATGTTTGTATTAAAAATCTGTTTTTTGGGATAACTTATCGCTGGTTGATCCCAGAAGCCCAAAAGTGGTACCATAATTTCTATTATGATTTTACCTTCATTTAGAGACCACACATTGCGCCGTTGTGGTCTGCTCTTCTGGTGCTTTTGCGCTACAGCTCCACGGAGAGGTTTTCAGCCGCTCCTCGGCTGACCCTGCCACTAAAAATATAGGTCCCATTATGATCAGAATTATGGAACTTCAGTTATTCCATATTTCGTATGGGTGCCGGCGAGACTAGAGTTTTCCCTTTGAAGCTCAGGAAGCAGTCTCAACAGCTACATGCAAACTACTGCAAGCCTGCGTCTAATCACCCCCTGCGTCTGCCAGGGAGAAAGATGCTCGCATTTTAATTAGGCTGGTGTCACCTATATTTCCAGACTTTGTGTACAAGGCCAACTTACTATAATAATACAAGCTTGTAATTGAGATTTGACTTTGTGATTTTTGAAAGTACCGTTTTTTTATATCTAAATTTTTTTTAACAAATTATTGGAAATAAAAATGGTTTAATTTTAATAATGGCATTCATATCTTCCTTGAAACTGGGCTTTTCTCAGTGAACAGGACTGAGCAGCCTGCAGTGTATTAGAACTTATGGAGGCTGCAGAAGACAAAATGCAAAACAACTGCAGTATTGTTATTTGTTTGCTATCAATGTTTACAATATTCACTTTGTGGTACATAGTTAGGAAATCACCAGTAAATTAAATTAAATGTCTGGAATAATCATCTATTGTAAATTTAAAAAGGGAAAAGATATAGACAAGATGGACCACGGGGTCTTTTTTCTGCCAATTATCTTCTAGGTCCTGGCAGCAGCGGGCAAACAGAACTTTAGCATTTAGGGTTGCACTATCATATACATTGGGCGAGTGCTATCCAATTGTTTTATTAGATAGCATTCAAACCAATGTTATTCAATAGAGCAGTGGGGGGGACGAAATGACGAATGCAGCTGTGCCGAAACGCGCATCGGGGTGTGTGCCAATGAGGAGTGTGCTATTATCCATAGTGGATGTAAGTAGTTGCTGTGCATTATATACATCAATGTTTTGGCTGTCTGCTTGGTTTCCTTTTGATGTCTTTGATATAGAGGGACATACTGATTTGCCCTTAATACATAACAGTGAGCTATGTGCTCGATATATATTCTCCTGGTATCTTATTGATTTATACTTTTTCTGTTCTATTTAAATCCACTACTACTTTATATGATTCAGCCATTGGCATTAATATGATATTACATAGTATTTAGTGGAATTCTGTTATATTTTTCAGGCACTTGCACTTTAATAATTACCGCACTTTATTTATGTATATACTATATAGCAGCCTACACTGATGGATTCTTGATAAGATTATTCATACCTTGTCTATACTTTGTGATATTTACCGCACCCCCTTCCCTAGTGCCCCTCTACCGCATTGTTCTTACATTTCCCTGTGTTCTGTGATTTATGTTTTCACAGATCAATTGGACCTTGTTTCGCATTGTGTTTCTCTTGTTTTTCAGTTACCATGTTTACTTCGGTGGTCCGCTCTATTTCTTTATAGGTCCATGATTGGGTTAAGATAGAATACTTTACGATATACTTTATACCCGTTTGTATCTCTCTTTCTCCTCCTATTATTTTATTAAAAAAAAAGTTATGGTGCACTGATGGTACAAACTGATGAGTGAACAACAAATAGATTGAAATCGGATCCAGAGAACTGATAAAAATATCTATTTCTTGTATGCAAAAAAAATGAATGAGGCTTTAGGCTGACTTACCAGTAGGGTGCATTGAAAATAAATGACATCTTGCTGGAATCAAGGTCTCGGCCCCTACATCATGCTGCTCTCAGATTAAATAGTAACCACCTGCTGATGGATTCCATTTAACTGTGGAATGTAGTGAATGTAAAATGTTGGCAATGAAAGTACCTAGAATGAAGGGGGAAGGGAGGAATTTAGCCAAATTTGTCATGGTCACTAATGTACATCGTAATAATTAATGGAATTTGTGTATTTCAATATGAGATATATTTTTTCCATGTACAATAGGAAGAGGAACATACAGCTTCTAGAAATGAAGATTGAAGAGGAGAACATGGCCCTGAAAAACATTAGTCTGTCTCTGTAAGTGCTGAGATTTGAGCTAATAAAAGCAAACGTTATAGATAACATAACAATATACATTCTAAGACCATGTTCACACGTTGCATTTTTGCTGCGTTTTTTTCTGCAGGCAAAACCTGCTCTCTTGGCAGTAAAGAAGCTGCTTACAAAAAGCAGGTGTTGCTGTGTTTTTCAGGATCCCAAAGTTCAGCTTTGCTTCCAGCACAGAAGCATGAACACAGGTCACCAATGCAAGACATATGTGAAAACAGACAATCATTTTTGGAAAAAAAAGGTCAATTTGATCAAATTATATAGTGAAAAAAGATTTTTAAATCTGAAAAAATAGTGACTATTCTGAAGAAAAAAGTTCATATGAGTTCATGAAAAAATACACAATTACAAATGTAACAGAAGGGAGGTGAATAGGTCAGGAATAGCTTACCTAAGATGTTGTCAGAGCACTGAGTTTGTAAGACACTGTTTACTTTCACACTTTACTCAGCCTTTGAGTTGACCAGGTATTGTTCAATTTCTCACCTTGGTCAGCTAATGTTTATTTTGCACACATCACTAATTTAATTAAAATGTACTAATCCTAACTGCCATTCTCAGGTGATGAATCATAAAATGTTAGAGTTGGAAGAGACCTCCAGGGACACTATGTCCAAACCCGTGATCAAGACATTATGGGTTTAAACTTGGGAAAATCATAAAAATAAATGTGTTTCACATACTGCTGTACATGCTTTTTTTTACTGAAAACACAGCAAAACCTGATTCCTGCGTTTTGCTGCGTTTTTGAACTTACTCATTGCTTTCTATGGGGGAAAAACACTGAAAGAAGTGACATGCTGCAGTTTTCAAAAACGCAACAGTTTTTCAATTCAGTCAGGAAAAAAAACAATGTGTGTGCATGAGATTTCTGAAATCTCAGCTTTTGCTGGTACTGTTACACGCAGCTTAGATTTTGCATAAATTTGCTGAAAAAAATGCAGAAAAAACAGAACATGTGAACATAGCCTTACGGGTTTCCTCTACGCTCGCACTATGGACTGTAACTTAGTGTAAAGTTTAACCAAGCAGCGCACTAAGTTATATGGAAACTATGACAATTTGACCGAGTGAAACAATAGTTATTGTCAAGATTCAATGAAAAAACCCGCCGACTATGCAGGGACTACAGCACAGCTCTATGTAGGTGAATGGGACAGTGCTGCACCTACGTTCATTCGTTCAGTATTTGGTCAGTATTTTACATCAGTATTTGTAAGCCAGAATCAGAGAGTGGAACAATTGGAGGAAAAGTATAATACAAACACATCACCACTTCTGTATTTTGTCATCCACTACTAGTCTTGGCTTACAAATACTGATGTAAAATACTGACCAAATTATATATTAATGAATATCAATATTACTCACTTATACGGTGGTTATAAGACACACACAGGACTGGTGAATGCCTAGATGTAAACACATTAAAGGGAATCTGCCACCAGGCTATTGCTGCCCCATCTCAGAGCAGCATGATGTAGGGGCAGAGACCCTGATTCCTGAGATGTATCACTTACTGGGTTATTTACAGCAGTTTTGATAAAATCACTGCTTTATCTGTTGCAGATCTACCAGTTCTCTGAATGCTGAGCTCAGAGTAACTCCACCCCCACCACTGACAGCTTTCTGCCTATGCACAGTGTACACAGAAAACTGCCAATCTGTGGTGAGGGCGGCGTTATACAGATATTATCAATATGGAGGACTACATGGAGGGAGGTTTACTAGTCCTTTACTGTTAATCTACTGCTGATAAAACAGCAAGCAGCCCAGTAAGTGACATATCACTGGATTTAGAGTAAAAAATGTGGTGACAGATTCCCTTTAAATCAGAAGTATGTATTGTAATATAGTATATAATGAGTGAGTCATGATACGAGGCCTCATGTATGAAAACTGCTTTCTGTTACATTCCTGAAAAAAAAAAGAAGAAAAAGAGATGGCTTTGCTGGTGCCCAGCCATCTAGTACGTACTGTATTTTTCAGATTATAAGACTCACTTTTTCCCCCCTAAATTTGGGGGGAAATGGGGGTGTGCCTTATAATCCGAATGTAGTTACCGGGGGGGGGCAGCTTCTGTGGAGCAGGTTCCCAGAAGGCACAGTCGCTACTGCAGGAAGCTGGCGGCGGTGTCAGAAGTGAATTTGGGGAAAAATGGCTGCCAGAGGCGGCACATGCACAGAGTGAGGTCTCGCCTCCTGAGATCTCAATCTGCACATGTGTCGCCTTTGGCGGCCATTTTCCCAAAGTTCACCAGAGTGAAAAGGATGGGAAGTGCGGGGACTCCTCTAACATTGTCATTTTGTGAAAACCCGAGGCCCGCCGCACCCTCGCATCACTGAACACCCCCTCCTCCCGGCCGGGGGCCCACAGCATCGCCCCACTTCTGACACCGCCGCCAGCCTCCTGTGACCCCGCTCCTCCACAGCCGCCCTCCCCTGGTAAGCTACAGTAAAAGTGGACTACACCATTTTATTAAAAAAGATAATATTTATTTTCCTCCCCAAAATTTGGGATGCGTCTTATAATATACCGTATTTTGCTGACTATATCAGAGAACATAGTATTATAAAGTAATATATGTAAAGGAGGATACAAGGGCCCCGAGGGCGGGACGGTTTTGGTCTAGTGCATATATTCTCTGCACTATTCCCTGCCTAGTGCCGCCTAGTGCGCCAATATTATCAAGATCAATTTATTCAGCAGCGCAGACCAATTTAACGGGATTTATTCTTGGGATACAATATCATCAGGTCGGTGACGGTCTGAAAAAAATCCGACTACAGCATGCTGCGTATGTAAAAAAAAAAAAAAGCCTCTGACCCCCCCCCCAAAAAAAAAAAGGTAAAGTGAAGAATAACACCACAGGAAAGATGCACCATTTGGAGGATTTTAAAGGAAACCTGTCATGTCCCCAAATGCTATTAGCCTGTAGATATAGGGTAAATGTGCAGGTTAAGGGCTCGGACACATGAGCGTATATAACACGGCCGAGTGCTGTGTGATACAACATTGCATAGCACTCGGACCGGTGTTATTCCCTGGTACAGCTCAGATCTGCGATTATCTTCTCATGACGATTCAGCGTGAGAAAACAATAGCATCATTCTGCAACTGCATCCGAGAATCGGATCTCAATCACCCATACAAGTCTATGGGTGCAAAACATCGGACTGCACTCAGATGTTATCCAAATGCAGTGCGATTACCACGGATGCCGGCAATGGAGGAGCCACCAGCTTTCAGTCATAGAGGAGTGTCTGGCACAGCTTCAGTCACCACTCAGTACACAGAGAGCGGCAGATGTAACCACACCCCGGCACTGACTGACAGCCGGCTACGCACTGATGCACTTCTCAGCGACCGGTCAGTCAGTGCTGGGGTGCGGTTACAGCTGCCACTTTCAGTGCTGTGAGCCGTGACTGTAACTCCCCCAGGCACGCTTCAATGACTGAAGAAATAAAGTTGATTTTCTCCAGGTGACGCACTTTCAGTATAGCGGCCGGACACCTTCATAACACAATTAACCTGCAGATTAATCCGATATCTGCAGGTAATAGCGTTATAAGACCTCACAGCATAGTCCGAAAAATACTGTCTGCACATGATACACCGTATATCTACTACACAGATACAGTAGTTGCCATTTACTGGGTGTCGCTCATGTATCACCGTAAGTGGCGACACGCGTTGGGCACTGAGGTCCTATCTACACCTTCCTATTAACAGGCTGATTTGATTGGGTATCCTCTATCTATGGTCATGTTGCATAATTGGCTCTTTATTTTTGTGAGGGGCAGCATTGGTCGCCGTAATTGAATGTATGAGTGATTATGGAGTGGCTATCTCTTCAGTGTGAGGTGAAAGGGTGTATTTCCAACAGCTATTCTACTTTATTGACCCATCACCCTGTACACAGGGATACCATAGTAATTCGCACGTAGGTACCTGTTGCTGCACTTTATGTATATATATATTTTCTTTTGTATTCTTTATTTATACAGAATACTTTGGGTTTGTGCAATAGTGACCACCACAGACATTTCTCATAGCCTGTGAGGGCTTATCTATTTGTCTGCATACTTGTGCACTTTATACCATTCATTATAACATAGGAAGGTTTCTTAAGTAGTGGGCTCCTCATGCAGTGGACCTTTCCACTATTTTTAATGGTGTTTTAACATTATTGTTTTGGTTTGTCCATTATTTGTATACGTGTCAGGAGATATTGAAAATAAACTGATGTAATTTGTATCTAAATAGTTTTTTGATTATTTTTTCTGGTGATCACTGCTTAGGTGCGTGTCCTCTTTCTCTTTCTGAAATTTGCATTGTTCATTTATGACATATTGCAGGTAGATCCCGATTATTGGATGGTGTCCTCCTAAAGTGGTAGTTGTAATCCATTATCTTAATATGACACCCTTACAAATATATCAGATATTATATATATTAAACATATAGCAAACAAGAAAGAGGAAGGCCGATCATAAAGTCCCAAATATCAGAGTACGGTGAATAATCTCATTTTTATTATTAATGAACAGGTGATGACAAAGAGAAATAATTAAAAATTTAAAAGCAGGGGCGAATGTCTGAGTAAAAAGTAATAAACGCGCGTCGGGGTGGACGCATGTCTGGCATGCGGGAGGTATTCATTTCAGTGTAAGTTACTTTCTTTTTATTATTTCAAACTTTATTATATAGTTTATCTATACTGGAGGATTTTCATCATTTTGTTTTCCACTCACAGCTGTTTCCATTGCCTTTTTCCTTTACTATCATTGCACAATGTACTAATGTAATATTATTTGTTGGTATTATGTAAGTTCACTCTTTATATTAATTTTTAGCAATTATACACCTACATGTCTGTATGATATAATTCTCTATATTAATTGCATTGATTATTTGCATCTTCTACTATTTATTTTATTTATTACTCACTTTGTCAACACGTTTTTTAGTAATTTGTTTCTTGTCTTTATATTTTTTATCCTCCATTTTTGTATTTACACCAATATCCTTCCTCCTTTGTCTTCTCCCGCATGAACTATTAGTTATTACTTTTTACTCAGACATTCGCCCCCGCTTTTACATTTTTAATTATTTCTCTTTGTCATCACCTGTTCATTAATAATAAAAATGAGATTATTCACCGTACTCTGATATTTGGGACTTTATGATCGGCCTTCCTCTTTCTTGTTTGCTATATGTTTTTTCCGATTTTCCCGTTTGCCCATATTTGTCCTTCACTCCGGATGGTCTAATATTGCATATTATTACATATATATATACTTATATTATTTACCACCGGAGGTATATCTATGGTTTTCTTGTATTATATTATTATTATATATTAAACATATAGATAAAGTCATCTCACTGCTGGTGGTGAGGATTCCCAGATCGCAGGAACATCTGTCAGGAGACACAGACTTTTACAAATCTAAAATTTCAGTCGAGCAAAGCAAAGATAATGCCATAAAACTTGATATTTATTCCATCATGGATAAAATATGGTTTAAAATTAAGGAGATAATTGATTACTGCAGTAGATTGGTGATGAACCATTTTTGCATTTTGGTTTCATTATAAATTTTGCCCCATTTGGCTTTTACAGGCGCTTTGTTTCCCTGCACATTCAACTTTGACGTGATCTGTGATCATCAATTAGCTGAGAGGAGCTAAAAAAGACAGATTGAGGGTATGTGCCCACGTAGCGTTTTTCAAGCGTATATGCTGCGGAATTTCCGCAGCGTAAATGCTTGTAATCCGCCCCCCATGGTCCCCAAGGGGATTCTGCAAGTTTAATGCCCATGCTGCGGATTTTTCCGCAGCGCTTATGATGCGGAGAAAAATCCACAGCATGTCAATGAATTTTGCGTTTCCGCAAGCGGAATTGCCTTTGCAATGCAAGAAAAAACGCAAGGCAATTCCGCGTGTGGAAATCGCGCGATAAACGCACGATAAACGAGTGCGGAATTCAGCATGCGTTTATCCGGGAGAGGACATGCATAAATGAAGCAGAAATTTTCTGCTTCATTTCTGCAGCGTGGGCACATAGCCAAAGTTACAAACTCTCCCATTACATTGGACCATTAGAACAAGTTCACTGACAGATTTTCAGTTAACTCATTATGCAGCCAGCAATAGATGTTGCAACACAGAAGCTATAGAAGGCAAACTGTGCAAATGCTTTAATGACACCCAATTAGAAACATGATTTTTAGCCACAAATAGATACATTCAAATAAGATAAAAAATTGTCCCCAAAGGTGGACGACCCCTTTAACCTCTTACCGAGGCACATCACATTAGATGCTCCAATTCTGGCGCTTTTCCCGGCTCTTCCTGATTGCCCTGGTACGGTGGCAATCATGGTAATGGTTTTTCGGAGTTGATGTCAGCTGTCTAATGTCCGCTGGCATCAACCCCTGAGGTTAATAATGGAGAGGCGCCTATCAGAGACCCCATTATTAACCCAGTATGTTAACAAAAAAAAAACACACTGTTTTATTGTAAAAAAAACTCCCCCCGACCAACACTAGCCCTGTTTCACCAATTAATTAAAAAAAAAAAGCAAAACAAAGCATCCAGTCCAGGGATTCCGATATAGTCCACCGAATCCGAAGTAGTCCACAAATGGTAACCTGAAAGACATAAAAATCATAAAGAAATAATAAAGAAATAAAAATAATAAACAGTCCCTCATTCACCAATTAATTATTAAAAAAATAATCCCCGCAGGTCGGATGTAATTCATGCCGCTCCCACGACGTCCACCGATTCTATACTGCAATCTATGAAGCGTCATAGGTCACTCCCGGTCATGTCTCATGAGCAATGACGTCTTGTGAGTGATGACCGGGAGGGACCAGATCTGCATTATATATGTATTGTGATTCTTTTATTGTGAGTTGGAAAGTTGCTTTAACCCGATGATGACGGCATGTGGTGGCATCAGGAGCATAGAGCGGCTCAGAAACTGGACCAGGTAGATACTTGCTGCGTTTCACAGCCGTCATCGGCCTATAACAGCTGCAGCGGAGTCAGCTCCACCTGCGGCTGTTTACCTATTTAACCTCTTACCAACATGGTCATTTTCCGTTTTTGCGTTTTGTTTTTTCCCTCTAGTTCAAAGTCATACCTTTTTTTACTTTTTCATCGACAGCCATATCAGGGCTTGTTTTTTGCGGGACGACTTGTATATTTGAATAACACTATTAAATTTATCATGTGATGTGTGGGCAGCACGGTGGCTCAGTGGTTAGCACGGTGGCTCAGTGGTTAGCACTGGAGTCCTGTGTTCAAATCCTCCCAAGGACAACATCTGCAAGGAGTTTGTATGTTCTCCCGATGTTTCCTCCAGGTTCTCCGTTTTCCTCCCACACTACAAAGACATACTGATAGGGAATGTAGATTGTGAGCCCCAATGGGGACAGAGATAATAATTTTGTATGTAAAGCGCTGCGGAATATGATAGCGCTATATAAGGGACTACGCTGGAGTGCGAAGCTGACACGGCCAGTCCGTTCCTGCCCGTGCGACCTCCGTGTCGCCGGGTTTGTGCCAGAGCCGCGGTGGACCCTGACGGCCAGCCCCCCTCTCCCAATACTGGTGCCTGTCCGCTGGTGGGTCGAGCCCCCCCACGGTGGGGGGGGAGTAACATCTGCAGAAGAAAGACCATCTTCCAGCTAAACTAAGATGTCTACTTCTTTTAGCGGACAATGTGATAAGATCCCTTTCTTACGGACACGCCCATCGCTACAAATTCCAGATGAGCCACAAAAACAGCAGGTGCTTCAACGGATATCAAGTGCTCCTTCAAGTGGGCTCTCCTCCACCTCAACTTCAACATCACAAATATTCCAGTCCTCAGAGGTGTCACCCCAATCGCACTTGCTTCCTCACAGCTCCCAAGTCCCCAGCTGCCCGTCTGAGTATGGGGTAAGGCTGAGTTCACACGATGCGTTTTTCATGCGTTTCCGCGGCGTTTTTGCAGTTGCGTAAACGCCGCGGAAACGCATGAAAAACGCATGGTAGAAGGGCAGCAATGTTCCCCAATGGAAATCCGCATGTGCTGTGCCCATGATGCGGATTTTTCCGCAGCGTAAACGCTGCGGTCAAAAATCCGCAGCATGTCAATTAATTTTGCGGAAACGCTGCTCTTTTGCCGCCATTGACTTGCATTAGACCGCATGGAATCCGCATCACTGTATATGTTGATGCGCTTTTCATGCGGTCTAATGTGCGGATGGTACCCGGGTGTGGATGAGAGGACTCTCATCCAGACCCAGGTACCATAAAAAAAAAAAGAATAAAATAAAAAATATATATATTCTCACCTTCTGACGGCCCGTGCTGCGTCCTGCCGGCTTCCCGGGCACTTCGCGGTTGAATGAAGAAGGACCTTCGCTGACGTCAGAGTCATGTGACGGGTCACGTGACGCTGACGTCGGAAGGTCCTAAAGTCTTCACTGCCGGCAGCCGGGACCGATGAAGCAGGACACCGGGGGCCATCAGAGGGTAAAGTATAGATTTATTTTTTATTTTTTGACATTCACACACTATATAAATCCATGCCGGTTGCATGGATTTATATAGTGTGAAGTTGACAAGCACTTTCCAAGTGATGCTAAAATCGCTTGGGAATCGCTTGTCAACCCGCATGCGGAAATGAAAGTGAAGACCGCTTCATTTCCGCATGTCCCTGGCAGGAAACCGCATGTACAATCCGCATGCGTTTTTTCCTGCCAGAGAGATGCAGAAACGCTCAGGAAAAAATCCTGAGCATTTCTGCATCGTGTGCACATACCCTAACACAGATGGTTGAGTCTGCACAGCTGTTTACTCATACTATAGCCTGGGAAACGGAGGTCTGCTCCAGAGCTTCTGTTAATCCAGACGAGGAAATGATCTGCACTGATGCCCAGAATCTTTATGAGTCGGATCCAGGACCAGATGAAGAAGGTTCTGAGCATAATGTAGACCCTCGTTCCAAAACTGTAACACCTGTTGGTGGAGACAATGATGAAGACGATGATGAGACTCAAATAGCTGATTGGAGCGACAACTTGACTTTTCGGTCAAGGCAGGAAGAGGTTGGCTCTGAGGACGACGGGTGTGATAACACACAGGGTGATGATGACGAGGTTGGAGATCCCACTTACTGTCAACCCACAGTCAGCCAGTCGATGAGGTCTGCAGAGGAGGTGGAGGAGGATGTGACTAGCCCAGGGGATGGGGATGACTCGGTACCGGGGCCTTTGCCTGGCCTTGGGGATGTCGCGGTGGTCGGCTCCCGGGCCCGTACCCTGGGGTCACTCTTTAAAAGGGTGGATAACTGTTAATTTTATAACAGTTCGTGACGCCACCTGTGGCATCTGGTGAGAAGCACCAGCGCTGCTGCAGTCCACTGAGGCCGGTGATAAGGCAGCTCGATGGTATAGCTCCCCACAGGTGGAGCTAGGCCTCAGAAAATCGTATGCAGGGGGAATGCAGGACAGGCGAGACCCAGCTGGATCAGAGCAAGAACGGGAACGGACACGGTAGTCACTTCAGTACCTTTTACTGGTGGAAATTCAGGCACATCCCGAAGAACTGTAGGGTGAAGGGTGCATATCAAGATCCTCCCCAATGAGCGGGTGTAGGGCCTCCTGTTTCTTGCCTCTGCGTAGTAAGTTTCTGACCTGCCTGGAGCTAGGCCTAACTTTGTCTCTGTCCTGCGCTGTCTGACCTTGTGGTAGGGCCTTGTCTTGGAGTTCACGCTCCCAGTATGCGGGGCCTAAGTGTCTCCTGGCTCTGTTACGTATCAGCACCTTAGCGATCCTGGGACTTGCCTTACTGGGTCATAGAGATCCCTGTAAGCTCGGATCCGGTGTCCGGTAAATGCTTTGGGGTGAGCTGGTTAAGCTCCTCTGTCCCTTATGTACTAACTCTCCACTCGCCATCGACCTACTCGGGCCCTCACTAGGCTATACACACTAACGGCAGCTTGCCGCGCTTCACCGATCTTATGGTGCCGGCACACCTTAAGCTGTAACTGGGCTCCCTGAATCTAGCTAGCAGGAGCCTCGTGCTCCACTGCTGAACTATTAACTGAGTTCTCTAGACTAGACTGAGCTCCACTGCAGACTGACCTCTCTTAGGCTTCTCTACTGCAGGAACTCTTCAGAGGAACTGAACTGCCTAACTCCACCTTCCCTATTTATATCCCTAACGGGCTCCCTCTGCTGGTCTGAGGTGGAAGGTGGAGATGTGTGAATGTTTATGGGGGCCTCTTGTGGAGGATTCCATCAATGCACTCTTCTAGGATCTGTGATACCAAGCGCAGCTGGGCGTCACAGATGCTATTGACGACGAGGTTAGGTTGTGCCTTCCTGGACAGAGACGGAGTACTGGAAGCACGTCAACAACTGCATCCTCAACTACAACTCTGCCTCTGACCACAAGTCGTAGTGGCTCTTCAGGTCGCATGGGCTCTAAGCCTTGCATAGCCTGGGTATTTTTTCAGATCGATAAGGATGACCCAACTCGTGTTATCTGTAATATTTGTCACCAAAAGCTAAGTAGAGGCCAAAAAATCCATAGTTTGAGTACTTCATGCATGAACCGTCATATGGATAAGTTGCAGTGGGAAGCTCACTGTGCTACAATGCGGCCTAGCGGGCCGGGCCAAACACCGTTTGCCCCATCTTGTGCAGCCGCGGCCTCTTCATCCTCTGTGACTGGGGGGACAGCAGTCACACATGTTTTTGGACACAGACCTGCCACCTCTTTACCCGCAACAGCCAGTGTGATTGGCAGGTCATCATTTCATTTGGAAGTGGAAACACCAGCTGGTGTTGAGCGCTCTCCGACATCGAGAGCACCACCTTTGGATCAAGGCAACCTAACTCTTCCGCCTGCATCTTCCTCACAGACCGGCAGTTTGCCGGGGACACCCTACTCAACCCTGTCTAAGCACAACAGCCAGCCCTCGGTCCCTCAGATGTGAACAAGTAAAAGACCATTTCCTCCTAGCCATGACAAAGCTAAGAGGTTGAATTTCACCATCTGAAAGCTGTTGGCTACAGAAATGCTGCCTTTCCGCCTGGTGGACACAGAGGATTTTCGAGACCTTATGTCCGTCGCAGTGCCCCAGTACCAGATGCCCAGTCGGCACTACTTCTCAAAGAAAGGTGTGCCTGCGCTACACCAGCATGTCGCACACAACATCACCGCTTCTTTGAGAAACTCTGTGTGTGACAGGGTGCATTTCACCACAGACACTTGGACGAGTAGGCATGGACAGGGGCGTTACATGTCGCTGACTGGGCACTGGGTACCTATGGTGACAGCAGGACAAGGGGCTGCTGTCCAAGTCTTGCTGTCCCCAAGAGTTGTACGTCAATCCTCTTTATCTAGAAGTTCCTCCACGGCTTCTGCCTCCTCAACCTCCTCTCAGTCCTCCACCTGGACCCAAAGCATGTCTGGTAATGCCACCCACTTTCTAACTACGCAGAAGGAATCCTGCACACCTCCTTATTATGCTGGCAGCAGGGCTCAACGGCATCAGGCAGTGTTTACTTTGAAATGTCTGGGAAATGTGAGTCACACAGCTGAGGAGTTGTGGTCAGCTCTGGAGACCCAGTTTCATGAATGGTTGAATGGTTGTCTCCACTGGACCTGCAACCAGGGAAGGCCGTGTGCGACAATGCTGCAAACCTGGGTGCGGCCCTTCGCTGGGGCAATGTCACACACGTGCCTTGTATGGCTCACGTGTTGAACCTGGTTGTCCAGCAATTTTTAGCCCACTATCCCGGACTAGATGGCCTTCTGCAGAGGGCACGGTCGCTGTGTGCTCACTTCCGCCGTTCGCATCCCGCAGCTGAACGACTTACATCTCTACAGAAGTCGTTGGGCCTGCCAGTTCACCAGCTGAAATGCGATGTGCCGACATGGTGGAATTCAACTCTGCACATGTTGCAGTGACTGTGGCAGCACCGACAAGCCCTGGTGCAATGCGTTCTGACGTATAGCCTGGGCCAACGAGATCCAGAGGTGGGGCAAATCACGCTGCAGGAGTGGTCTCAGATCAGGGACCTATGAAGTTGACGCGCCCCCTGGGCTGTGGGGTACCCAGAGCCGGGCCGGTAGACGCTGGGGGTTGTAGTCACTGTGGCGGTGACCCGGTCCGTGACCCAGGGCGGTCAATCCAAGGGTAATTTGCATATATGGGTTTTATAATGTCCGACTACGCCACCTGTGGAGTGCGGCCAAAGGGGCCGCCGCTGCGGAACAGTCCTCTGAAGCTGGTGGTTTTGCAGCAATGGTATTATTACTCCCCACAGGAAGAGTGTAGCTTCAGGGCAGTGTGGGTGGATTATGGTGGTTGTAGTGCAGGGAGTCAGTAATGAACACAGAGTCCGTGTGATGCAGTCCCAAGATCTTTACTCACAGTTGTTGCAGTCCAGATTACAGGTACCAGAGCAATCTCCCCCGTCGTGCTGTGCGTACTCAGTGAGGGGCTCTGTCCACCCCCAGATAGCTCCGGAGTATTTTGCAGGACCCCCTTCTGTGTGTCCTTTCTCTGGCCTTCTCCCTGCACCTCACACCCAGTGACACTTCTATCCGGTATCCTCGGGCCTTGGCGGGCGACGTGTGTTCCGTCCCTTGGGTCCTATGTGGCTACCTTCTTAGTGAGACTGGTGTGGACTTTGGCCTGCAGTACATGAAATGCTGCAGCCTTCGGTTTCTAGTTGAGCCTTGCTGTTTCTCCGTTAGTTGAGGGACCTGTTCCCCTTATCTGGCCTGACCCCTCCACCTCCTAGTAGAAGCGGGCGTATGGGTGGCCTTCTGCACGGCCCGTACCCCTAGGGTCCCTTCGGTTCCTGGAGCCTTCCTGCTCCCACTCCTCTCTTCTCTCCTTCAGTCCTGGGCCTCCCAGGCTAGGCCCTTCTCCGGAGCAGAGCTCATGCAGAACCTCTGCTCCTGTCACTTCTCCTCCTCTGACTGGCTTGCTCTTTCTAAGATAGCTTCCTATTTATACTCTCCCTGTCATGTGCTCCCCTAAGCTGCTTTCTCCACCCACACCCACTACATAGGACCCTCCCGCCAGCTAGGGACCTGGGACTGTGCTCTCCCTTAGGAGCAATCTCGCCCTACCCCCACTGCGGGTATGTGTTGGATGCAGGTGTTAGGGTCCCGAGCCATACTCCTTCCTTACCTGAGGGTGAGATACCACACCTCTGGGTGAGATGCAGTACCTCTGTGGCGACTGAACCCTCATGGGCGCCACACACCCTGCTGCACAGTTTTGAAATGGCGACGAAGATGTTTAGTGCTGACTATGTCATTATCAGCATGACTATTCCGGTGATTTACATGCTGGAGCACACGTTAAACAGAATTCAGAGTCAGGTGGTGGGACAAGAGGAGGTGGAGGAAGTAGAGGAGGAGTCGTATGCGGAAGGGATAACATCTCCAAGGTCCAGACGGTCGGCAGCACCAAGGCAGCAGGCATGGGAGGGTGGGGGAGAGGTATTAACCAGGGCGCATGGTAGCAGCCAAACTGTTGAGGAAGGTGCAGCAGCCGAGGAAGAAGTGGAGGACGAACTGGTGATGGGCATGTAAGACTCATCAGATGAGGGAGACCTTGATCACATTTCTGCTGTGTGAGGTTGGGGGGAGAGGGCAGAGAAAGGAAGCATGATTCTTACCTCGCTACCAACACAACAAGGACTTGGTCCTCCTGGATGCGCAAGACACATGCCTTCTTGCTGCACTACCTACAACATGACCCTTGGATTGTCAGAATTCGAAGCAATCCCGGCTACTGGGTTGCCCCGGTACAAAAGTAAATTTGCCGAAATAATTCCTGCCATAGAAAGGGATTCACGCTTGCAGGAGTATCAGCAGAGGCTGTTGCAGAATCTTACATGTGCTTTTCCACAAAACACCAGTGGTGCACGTAGTGAATCTCACAGTTCTAACTTGCAAACTGTCGAGTTTTCATCACTCAAACCGTAACAGTAACACAGTATCTGCTGGTAACAGCAATTTTGTGGAATCGTTTCACCACTTTTTTAGACCATCCTTTGCAAGGCCACAGGAGACAAGAAGTCGGACACATAGTCAACGCCTAGAGAGGATGGTACAGGAGTATCTCCAAGTGAACATCGAAGCCATGACTGTGTCACTGGACCCTTGCTCATTTTGGGATTCCAATCTGGAAAAATGTCCGGAGCTCGCCACTCACGCCTTGGAGATCTTGTCATGCCCTGCAGCCAGCGTTCTCTCTGAACGTGTGTTCAGCGCTGCTGGTGGTGTGCTGACAGATAAGCGCACGCGGCTCTCCACTGAGAATGTAGACAGTCTCACGTTCATAAAGATGAACAAATCATGGATCCGTAAGGACTTTTCTACCCCTGTGTCATCCTGGGGAGACTAAAAGCTTGAGGATTTGGTAAAATCACCTCACCAACCGTTTTAAGCAACTTTGGGGCAATTGATGCCACTTAAGTGGTGTCTGTGCCACAATTTTTGGAAAAAATGGAGACTCTTTTTGGAGTCCACTTGCTGTGTTTTACGTGACGTTTCATCATCAATTCCAGGTGGGTTGGGTCGCCCCCCCCCTTTTAACTGTAAGAAACTACATACACTATGGCTTGGGGTAACACAGATGGTTGAGTCTGAAGAGCTGTTTACTCAGAGGTCTGCTCCAAAGCTTCAGTGTCTGCTAGTCAGCGTAGAATTTTTAACTGCATCTAGCCTAGGCAATACTTTTGGCGTAGTAGCCCAGCTGCGAAGCAAGCTGCACCCCCTGTGTATCTAATAAGAATTTTTAAATGCATCTAGCCTAGGCAGACTGTGGGGAACCCCAACCAAACCCAGACGCTCAGCTGCCCTACCGCCCCCCTTTCCTTGACAATACAATAATGTAACTCTTACAACTGGATGGGTGAGGATCGGTCACAGCTTTATTAACTCTTTATAGTCATTCCATTAGAAAGGCATTTTATTTCTAAAATAATTCAGCTTGTTGCAGCATGCCCTGGGTCTCCACACCGGCAAGTTGGCCAACAAGTGTAACTCTCCAACATGTCCTTTCTATTTCCAGGCCACGGAGGATCCTGCGTACTCGTATGCAGGACTCTGACCCCCATCCATCACTCTTAACGCTTGTTCCACTCCGTCCTGGAGTCCTGACAGGAATATGTCCAGTCCAATATCCATTAAGTGAACACCGTCGGACCGTATGAGGCCTGCTTTATCTCCTTCCAGTTGTCGGTGTTGTATCACTACACCGCCTCTGTCTCTTCTAAATTTTGCCATTCGAATATTTACTACCCGCCTTGTCCGTTCGATGGCCGTGATGTCTCGCGCACCTTGCCATACCGCTATCGGCACAATCTCTGACCATATTATAGTTAGTTTTGTGAAAAATTCTCTGAAGCGCTCAGTGTCTAGTTTCATTATTGCCATTAGTTATGCGCTCTTGTGATGACCTTGGTCCTTTCCCCCGGCCTGTATAACTAAGATGACCGGACCTCTTGCCTCTCTCCCTACCTTGATTACCTCCATTAGTACCTATGGCCATAGCAGGCCTCTAATACCTCTCCAGTTGAAATATGTGTTATGAAACTCTAATTTCCTCCCGCCTGGGCGGACTTTCGCCCTTTTTTCTGCCCAATATATATACGAGTGGCCTATCACCCACACTGTTGGTTTAATGTCACCTGTAAAAGAAACAAACCACGTTAGGATAACAAGTCCGGTCTTATGTATCTCGCCAAACACGTGGATCGCCATCTCCCTATCCTCTGAACTTCCGTTTCTGACAGTCCTGCTCTTGCTGCTTCCGTGGCCACACCTATGCGGAATGAGTGTGTCCCATAATCTTTGGGGTGGTTCCCTGACGATGTTATGCATTTATTAAATATAGCTTGGAACTGGTATCTTGTTAATGGCATTCCATCAATGTGCGATAGGAAGAAATTACTTTGTGATCTGATGGTTATATATGTTTATACTATTGTTACCCGACTCAGTGTACCGTTTGTGGGTTGTAGAAGTACCCAAGTGCCCCTGCCCGCTGAAACCGTTTTCAATTGGCGTATGCGTAGACGTATTGCATTATTGGCTATGACTACGTCCTGGTGTAATAAGACTCCACTGGTGGTAAGTTTGGATTGAGGGACTAATTCGCTTATGCATAGCGCCCCGAAGAAGGCGATTGCAAATGCAGTAGACAGTAGTGTTGCTTCAAATTGTGAGTGTCATGTTAATGGTGTTAGGGATATGATGTGAGAAATCAGTTTTAGTGACACGGGGCGGGACGTTTACACTCCTGACTTGGCTGACCCCTTTTCCACCCTTTTATGGATTGTCTGATGATGAATCTCTTTGTCACATCTCCCCAATTCAGTAGTTGGAAGTGAAATGCTACTCCTGTCAGACACCGCTGCGCTGACGCCCCTGATATGCCCCTCATCATTAGCTGGTGGAGAAATTCTATGGTGACTTGCAATCTGGCTTGTTCACATTGGTCAACCCGCCTGCCTGCTACTAGTCGTGTCCACTCTTCCCATGCCTTACTGTATGCTTGCCACATAGACGAGGCAACTGACGCTCTGATTAATGGCATCAACTATTCGCCACTAGATCCCATAGGGAGGGTGGGAAACTGTTGCCCAATGGGTGGGTGTTGGGGAGGAGCTCTGTGAAAATCTGCCATTTGAATTGTGATAAAGCGTTAGCAGCAGCTTTAGACCCCTCAGCATCGTGGCTAGCTCGGACCCATACATTGTGTTTTAGGCACAGGATTGCTGGCTGGCGTAGTAGGCCTAGCACTGGGGGAGACGATGATGCCATCTTATTAATGCAGTGCGTTAGGCTGGTGTTTTTTGTTATGAAGCGTATATTTTTGTTAGCCAGGCACGCGTCCCATATTTCTATTGCTACCACTATTGGGAAGAAAAATTATTTTCCGGGCTAGATGCAGCTAAAAATTATTAATTTCAAAGCTGGTGGAGCTTGGTATAGATGGCCTAATACAATAAGTACCACGCACTGCTACTATGCCCAAAATTATTTTCCAGGCAAGATGCAGCTAAAAATTATTAGTAATTTGAAAGCTGGTGGAGCTTAGTATAGATGGCCTAATAGAATGAGTACCACACACTGCTAATATGCCGAAAAAATTATTTTACAGGCAAGACGCAGCTAAAAATTATTATTAATTTTAAAGCTGGTGGAGCTTGGTATAGATGGCCTAATACAATGAGTACCACACACTACTACTATGCCCAAAATTATTTTCCAGGCAAGATGCAGCTAAAAATTATTAATTTCAAAACTGGTGAAGCTTGGTATAGATGGCCTAATACAATGAGTACCACACACTGCTACTATGCCCAAAATTATTTTCCAGGCAAGATGCAGCTAAAAATTATTAGCAATTTGAAAGCTGGTGGAGCTTAGTATAGATTGCCTAATAGAATGAGTACCACACACTGCTAATATGCCCAAAATTATTTTCCAGGCAAGATGTAGCTAAAAATTATTATTACTTTCAAAGCTGGTGGAGCTTAGTATAGATGGCCTAATACAATGAGTACCACACACTGCTAATATGCCCAAAATTATTTTCCAGGCAAGATGCAGCTAAAAATTATTATTAATTTCAAAGCTGGTGGAGCTTGGTATAGATGGCCTAATACAATGAGTACCACACACTGCTACTATGCCCAAAATTATTTTACAGGCAAGACACAGCTAAAAATTATTATTAATTTTAAAGCTGGTGGAGCTTAGTATAGATGGCGCAATAGAATGAGTACCACACACTGCTAATATGCCCAAAATTATTTTCCAGGCAAGATGCAGCTAAAAATTATTATTCATTTCAAAGCTGGTGGAGCTTGGTATAGATGGCCTAATACAATAAGTACCACGCACTGCTACTATGCCCAAAATTATTTTCCAGGCAAGATGCAGCTAAAAATTATTACTCATTTGAAAGCTGGTGGAGCTTAGTATAGATGGCCTAATAGAATGAGTACCACACACTGCTAATATGCCCAAAATTATTTTACAGGCAAGATGCAGCTAAAAATTATTATTAATTTCAAAGCTGGTGGAGCTTGGTAAAGATGGCTTAATACAATGAGTACCACACACTACTACTATGCCCAAAATTATTTTCCAGGCAAGATGCAGCTAAAAATTATTATTAATTTCAAAACTGGTGGAGCTTGGTATAGATGGCCTAATACAATGAGTACCACACACTGCTACTATGCCCAAAATTATTTTCTGAGCTAGATGCAGATAAAAAATATTTGTAATTTGCAAGCTGGTGGAGCTTAGTATAGATGGACTAATAGAATAAGTCCCACTCACTGCTACAAGCCCAAAATTATTTTCCGAGCTAGATGCAGATAAAAATTATTTGTAATTTGCAAGCTGGTGGAGCTTAGTATAGATGGACTAATAGAATAAGTCCCACACACTGCTACAAGCCCAAAATTATTTTCCGAGCTAGATGCAGCTAAAAATTATTTGTAATTTGCAAGCTGGTGGAGCTTAGTATAGATGGACTAATAGAATAAGTCCCACACACTGCTACAAGCCCAAAACTATTTTCCGAGCTAGATGCAGATAAAAATTATTAGTAATTTGCAAGCTGGTGGAACTTAGTATAGATGGCCTAATAGAATGATGCTATGCCCAAAAGGTATTACTTGGCTAGGTGCAGTAAAAAAAATTGTATTCTATACACAGGTGGTGTAGCTTGCAACACAGATACGCTACTCCACTGACTAACACACACTGCAAGAGGCCAAAAAGGATTTGCTTAGCTAGATTTAGCCAAATGCTGTGAAAAACACTTGCACAGCACTGGCACAGACCTGCCTGGCAAAAAGTCCTAGGAAATGCTGTAACCTAGTCCTCAAAAGGACTGCAATTACAACTAGTCATTACTCCCAAGCTGTCTATTTAAGAGCACAGACCTGCCTGCTAAAAGTCGTAGGAAATGCTGTAACCTAGTCCTCAAAAGGACTGCAATCACAACTATTCCCTACTCCCAAGCTATCTGTATATTTCTGAGAAAATTGGCTTGAAATTAACACTGAAAGTATAGTGCACACAGCAACAGCGGTGCCGTCTAACACGCAGCTGCAGCAGTGAGAAAATGGTGGCGACGGGGAAAATGGCTGGGTCTTATAGGGCAAGGACATGTGACATACACAGCCAATGACACATGCCCTTGCTTGTGTGAAAAAAAGCACTTCGCTGCGTGTGTGCGCTGCTGATAGACTGACAGATTGCACCTCCCCACTGTAAATACGGGAAAGAGAAAAAAAAATGGAGATCTTCATTATTTATGCAGAAATCCATCCCCTGTCCCTCCCCCCGCCCTGCTGTACACTCAAACTGCGTATTAACATTGATTATCAGCATTACTGTGAAAAAATCCAGTTATGATTTTGGTGCACGAACAGTTATCGAACATAACCTCGAACAGCCGGATTTTTTTCAAATCGTTCGTGTTCGCCGAACGGCTCGAACACCGCTCAAAACAGCTCGGATTTGAGATTCGCGAACAGTTAGAGTCGAACACCGCTCATCTCTAATTTTAACCACACATAAAACACCAAAAAGTCGTTAAAACTAAAGAATATAACTTTGGATGCTGTACCACCCACAAAAAATGCACCAAAAATAAATTGAAATGTCGTATGAGCACTAAAATGGTCTCCATAAAAATGGAAGCTCAGGTCTACAGTTACAAGGCTCAGAAAATGGTGTCACAAACCAATTATTTTTGTTTACAAAGTTTTAAATGATTTTTTACCACTAAATTCTAAAAAAAATCTTTATAAGTTTGGTATCACCATACTCTGACCTAAAGAATAATACTGCTGGCCATTTTTACCAAATAATACATGTCATAATGAATTGTCTTTTTTTCACCATTTTACCACTTTTGGACTTTTTTTTCCGTTTTTCAGTACATTATATGGTAAAGTGATTGTTGTCCATCAAAACTAGAATTCGATCTGCTAATTCAAGTCCTGAAATGACTGTAAGCTAAAAAATAAAAGGATATGGATCTTGGAAGAAGGGGAGTAAAAACTGAAGGTTCCAAAATGGAAAATTTCCCAGTCATTAAAGCATTAAATAAGTCTGAGATAGACGTATATCAGAAGTATATAATAACCATGAGGTCTATTTATGCCTCCTGCCTTCTAGGTTTCTTCTGTCCATATACAGTGAGCGCCCTCTAGTGGTAGCTCCACATAGACAAAATTGTATAATTTGTGTGATGTGGATGGAAAATGTTGGCAAAGTATTTTGGATGGAGGTCAAGGGGCAGAATTTGTTCACTAATGCTCTTCAAATTGCTGATATTTCTATACTTACATATGAGATGATAATTATGTTCCATGTACAACAGGAAAGAAATCAAACAAGTGTTACTCGAGAGATTAGAAAAGGAAAAGAAAGAGCTGGATGAGATAGAGAAATCTCTGTAAGTGCTTTTATTCAGGAAGAAATTATATAACCCTGTCTGTACATACTATATAGTCATTTCTCAGTTTAGGAGATGTATAGGACACAAATTAGATACATTTTATTTATTTGACTGTTTAAAATGGTACCAGGAGAAATAGACCATGGCTCAGCATTTGTATATGGCTCCATTAGAAAGACATGAGTTACATTTATAAGTATGTATGCTTTCTATAGCATACCTCCTGTCTAGGATGCCGGATTTGGGAAGATGTCCCAGGAAGTCGGCACATTTCTTATCTGTATCCTCATAGATATGGTTGAATAGAATAGTGGAGCAGAAAGCTGTCAGCTCCCTGCACCACCACACGGCCTATGTTCTCCACGCCTTCTAAGGTCTGGTGCAGAAGACATAGTGATGTCACTAGATCATGTGTGGCACCCCAGGGGTCTGGTTTCCCACAGTAATGTAATGTTATGTCTGAGAGCAGGTGGGAGGTCCCTTGGTCAGGAATCCTATGCATGCCACACCTCCTGCCCAGTCCTGGGAGGGGAAGAACTTCCCCTGTATAAACCCGGGGCTGAGGCAGGGTTAGAGGTAGAGAAGAGAAGCAGCATAGGAAGAAACAGCAGAAGCTCAGTGGGAGCAATACTACTACGAGTCAGGGGCTGGCAGCTGCAGAGCTCGCCCTGACTGAGAAGCTTTCTTACCAGACCCGGCGTCCGAGGCTGTGGGGACTAACTCTTACCCAGCAGCAGAAGCCGACCGGCAGGGGATTTCAGGTCCTCAGGCCCAGAAACCCGAAGGCACGGTCACACGCGTGGGACCAGCACCGCCATCGTGGAGCGGAAGCCATAGAAGGCCCCGAGTCACCGGCCATACGGGTGAGCACCACACGGTACACTCAGGGACGTGGGCTACTTATATCCGCTTCTAGCAAGGTAGCCAGAAGAGTACAGTCAGTTTGGGAGGCCTACAACTCCGCCTGGCCAGGGGAGATCCCATCTGCTCAAGGACTGACCAGGCCCCGTTCGCTAGCAAGTACTCCGGGAGGGTCTATCGTTGTTACCAGTAAAGACCCTGAATTACACCGCACCGTCTCTGAGTGGTTCCTGCTACCCCCATCTTCCACATCGGCTGCCCTGTGGCCATACCCCTCCCGTTGGGGGTTATACTATCACGCTGCACAATTCTACACCGGCCTCAGCGGTCTGCCCTGCAGCGGCAGCTCCATAGCTGCAAATCAACGGGTGGCGTAGTCGACACTCAAATAACATCTATCAAGACTGCCACACACTGAGTTTGACTCCCTGGGCACGGACCGGGTCCCCGCAACTCGGAGACTACAACCCTCATCTGATCCGGTTCCGGGTAAGCCCCGTGCGCGAGACGCTGCGCGACACAGCAGGCCCAGGGGCGCGTCAACTTTGGCGTAGTCGGCAGGATTTCGTGCCCGCAACCACCGGGTACTGCGTGCCTGAAAAAGAGACTTTTAAAACTTACCATCCGTGAAGTTTTCCCGCCATCGGTGAGGATTCCCGCCATCCGGCGCCATTTTCAGCCTTCTTCCCGCCATCTGTGAAGATTCCCGCCATCCGGCGCCATCTTCAGCCTTCTTCCCGCCATCCGTGGAGTTTTCCCGCCGTTGGACGCCATCTTGAGGACGCCGCGCGGGAAGAAGAGGGGCGTGGACTCCGAAAAGCCCGCGAGAACTGAAGCCCCGCCTCACGTCCGGACGTTGCGTAAGGTCCTGGAAGGAGCCCAGCAGACGCCGACGTCACCGGAACGCGACGGAAGGTCCTCAACCCTGACGATCCACTGCGGAGCCGCGGCCTACGGAAGAGGATCATCGCAAGGTAGGCCACGGTCCACTAGGGGGGAGAAGGATGTCGGATACGGAGGAGAGCTTCACCGCTTCAACCCCCGCCAGCGCCACCGCTGTCGCGGTCATGCCTTTCACCATGCCCTATATCCCGGGGGCAGCCTGGCTACCCCAGTACTCAGGGGAGTCACATGCCCTGCAGGACTTTAGAGAAAGGCTGGATAGCCTCTTCCAGGTGTACCCCCTCACAGAGGAGCAAAAAGTGAGCATCCTGGTGGCCCAATTAACCGGAGCAGCCCGAAGGGAGGTAAAGTCCTGGCCACCTGGGGGGAGGACTGTCGCAGGGATACTAACCCGGCTGAGGGACACCTTTGATACCCGCACCTCAGCCGAGATCAAGCTTAGATTCTACGGGTGCAAACAGCGGGCCCATGAGAGTATAAGGGACTATGCCCTGAACCTACAAGAGGCCCTGAGAGCCGTTAAGCAGACCGACCCTGACGGCGTGGGAGACGAGGACAGGCTGTTGACTGAACAATTTATAGAGGGTTTATATTGCAATGCCCACCGAACCCAGTTGCGGGCAATGGCCCTACAGGACCCTCATCTGGGATTTGCACAGTTCAAGGACAGAGCCATCCGGGTGCTCCGAGAACCGGCACCGGATGGCGTTGTGACCCACAGGCGCCCAGCTATCACTTACCACCAGGAGGCGGCGCCCTTGTCGGCAGGGCCTGTAGGGGCTGATGCGCAGGCTTTGAACAATGACCCGGCTCCAGACCTGCACCATCAGGTCCAAGAGCTAGCTAAAAGCGTTGCTGCGTTAACCCGAACTGTGCAGTCTTTACAGGCTTCCACTCCAGGGAAGATCCAGCTGGCATCCGGACCGGAGAACATCCCGTGGCGTCGACCAAGGAGGACCCCACCGGTCAGAGGAAGACCCAGTGACCGGTACAACGAGGACGGACGACCCATCTGCCGCCGCTGCAATCAACCCGGACATATGGCAAGGTACTGTCCTTTAAACTGGCACAACCTGGGGGTAGAGGGCCAACCCCCAGGAAAAAGATCACCAGGCCCATCGAACTGGCGCGACAAATATGTCGGAGGACGTTCAGTCTTGCCTGTGGTACTGGATGGCATCCCTATGAGTGCCCTACTGGACACCGGGTCACAGGTCACCACCATCCCGTACGTGCTCTTCAAGCAGTACTGGAATGACTCGGATATAACCCGCTACCCTGACGACGACTTGAGTATCATCGCCAGCAATGGTCAGCCCGTGCCACAGATCGGATTTAAAGAGGCGACCATTAAAATTGGTAGAGTCGAACTAGCAGCACAGGGACTGATTATTGTAGACATTGACAAACACGAGAGTCACCCAAAGATAACGCTAGGAACTAATGTAATTGAAAATTGTCTTGCAGAGGTGATTTTCCTTTTACAGCAGGTTGCCAAGAACGCCAGCTCCGGCGAGCAGCGGGTGCTCCAGAAAGAGATCCGGGCACTGATGCGACGGCAACAGGTGGAACTCTCCGGCGGTGAGATTGGTAGCGTAACAATGTGTGACCCTTTTCCTATTGCCATGCCCCCAAAAAGTGAAATGATGATTTGGTGCCGGGCAGCTATTGGTCTGAGAGGTAGAGATTACCAGGCAATGGTAGAACCAGTTTACTCAGACAGTAGGCCCACCATCTTGACAGCACGGGGAGTGGTTAATGTACGCCATGGGAGGGTGCCCGTTCGCATAATCAATATCGGGAAGAGGGAAGTGTACCTGCCCCGGTATGCCACGCTAGCCAAATTATATACCATTAACCAAAATGCTATACAATCTGTGGAACCCTTGCCTCCATCTCACCCGGAGGAAGGTAACGGCTCTAAGAAAACAATGGAGGACTGGTGTCAGCAACTACATTTGGGTACTGACTCCACTCCCTCACATCAGAAACAGGGAGTCTATCGGGTGGTTCAAGAGTACGAGAGAGTGTTTAGTAAACACCCGTTAGACTTCGGGCGAGTCAAGGGGGTAGAACACCACATCCCCACGGGAGACCATCCTCCCATAAAAGAGAGGTATCGACCCGTACCCCCTGCACACTACCAACACGCCAAGGGGATGCTTAGAGACATGAAGGAGGCTGGGGTGATCAGGGATAGCTGTAGCCCCTGGGCAGCTCCACTAGTCTTAGTCAGAAAAAAAGACAACACCATGAGGATGTGTGTAGATTACCGGAAAATCAACCGTATCACACACAAGGATGCGTACCCCTTACCAAGGATAGAGGAGTCATTGGCTGCTTTAAGATCTGCTAACTTCTTCTCTACCTTGGATCTCACTAGCGGGTACTGGCAGGTTCCTGTAGCAGAGGCGGACCGGGAGAAGACCGCATTCACCACCCCGATGGGACTTAGCGAGTTCACCTGCATGCCGTTCGGACTCTGCAACGCACCAGGAACCTTCCAATGACTAATGGAGTGTTGTCTGGGCCACAGAAACTTCGAGACGGTCCTGTTGTACCTGGACGATGTCATCGTATATTCCAAGACGTATGAGGACCACCTGAAACACCTGGCGGAAGTGTTCGAAGCTCTGGCGAGTTACGGCCTAAAGGTGAAACCCTCCAAGTGTCACCTCCTGAAACCAAAGGTGCAGTACCTGGGACACGTGGTGAGCGCTGACGGAGTGGCTCCCGACCCTGATAAGATCACCGCAATTAAGGAATGGCCAAGCCCCTCCAGCGTAAAAGAAGTGCGGCAGTTCCTCGGGTTGGTAGGCTACTACCGAAGGTTTATTCCCGGTTTCACCAAAAAGGCAGCACCTATGCAGGACCTCCTGATAGGCCAGTCCCGGAAGGCCAAGAACCAGAAGCCGCCCTTCAAATGGGAGGAGCTGGAAGAAGAGTCCTTCCGCCAGCTGAAGATGGCCCTCACGGGGGACGAAATCCTGGCGTACCCGGATTATAGCCAGCCCTTTATCCTCTACACCGACGCCAGTAACATCGGGCTAGGAGCCGTACTGTCCCAGATCCAGCAGGGGAAGGAACGAGTAATCGCCTACGCCAGCCGAAAGCTGCGACCCACCGAAAGGAACCCCGAGAATTACAGCTCATTTAAGCTAGAGTTCCTGGCCGTAGTATGGGCAGTCACCGAGCGCTTTAAGCATTACCTCGCTTCTTCCCGGTTCACCGTGTACACGGATAACAACCCGTTGACACACCTGGACACGGCAAGACTCGGTGCCCTGGAGCAGAGGTGGATGGCCCGTCTGTCCAACTACGAGTTCACAATCAAATACCGGGCCGGACGCTCCAGTACCAACGCGGACGCCCTGTCCAGGATGCCCAACCTGCCGGACGAAGGAGAAGATCCGGAGGGACTGGAAGAAGTTGAACTCCCTGCGTTCCACCGTCATGGGACTATCCAGTATTCCCACCGGGTAAGGAGTAAGCAGGCTGCTACGTTGAACCCCTTACCTCACTACAACTGGGCGGAAACGCAAGACAGCGATCCTGCCGTCCGACTGGTGAAGGAGATGCTGACTCGCCCGGAGGCTTGCCTTGAACCAGACGCTCCGGAGGAAGCCAAACAACTATGGGCAGAGAGGAGTCGACTGTTCCTTTACAAGGGGAAGTTGTGCCGCAGAATGGTTAACTCCCGGACGCATGAACTACTCTGGCAAGTAGTGGTGCCACGAAGAGACGCAGCCATGGTGATGGAGGCATACCACGACGGAGCTGGACACTTCGGGTGGAAGAAGCTGGAGTTCCTGCTGCGCGAGCGATTCCACTGGGTAGGCATGAGGGGAACCATTGAGAAGTGGTGCAGAGACTGTGGCCCGTGCAACCTAAGAAGGAAGGACCGTGCCAGCCAGAAGACTCCCCTGCAGTCCATCGTCACCCGGCAGCCGTTGGAACTGGTAGCCTTGGATCATGTAAAACTGACCCCAAGCAGAAGTGGCTACGTCTACGCACTAACCATCGTGGATCACTACTCCCGGTTCTTGGTTGTCGTCCCCGTCAAGGACTTAACAGCTCGAACAGCAGCGAGAGCCTTCCAGCAGCATTTCTGCCGTCCACACGGGTACCCGGACCAAGTGTTGTCAGACCAGGGACCTGCCTTTGAAGCGGAGGTCTTCCAAGAATTCTGCACTCTGTATGGCTGCCGGAAGATAAGGACGACACCCTATCATCCGCAAACTAATGGACTTTGTGAGAAAATGAACCAGGTGGTAATGGATCTTCTGAAAACGTTGCCCCTGGAAGAACGCAGTCTGTGGCCTGAGAAGCTGCCCGATCTGGTGGACCTATACAACCACATCCCGGTAGGTTCCACCAACTGTACCCCGGCTTACCTAATGAGGGCAAGACCTGGTAAGTTACCTGTTGACCTGGAAATGGGAGTCCTGACACCCGAGGACACTTCACCAGAAGCAGACTGGGACACAGAGAGGCAGCAGCAGTACCGGAGAGTACAGGAGAGCGTGGAGCGAAGTCTCTGTCAGGCTAGGGAAAGACAAGAGAAAACTTACAACCAGTATGCTCCCGCTGTTCCCCTGGTACCCGGAGAGCAGGTCTTGAAGAGGAAGAGACGGCTCCACAAGTTGGACGACCAGTGGGAGAAGGACCCGTACACCGTACTGCCCTCAAGCCACGAGAACCCGAAGGTTTGTACCATCAGTAAAGACGGAGGGGAAACCACAGCCATTGTATCCCGGGACCACCTGAAAAAGTGTCCCGAACAACTGAGGAACCCTGAAGAGGAACAAGAAGACCATCGACCCGTAGAGGAAAGGGAAGATATGGTTAGTACTGTGCTCGGGGACTTCCCTCGGTCTTGGAGTCAAGTCAATGGTGCAGTTGTGGTACCCGTACTCACCTTCCTCCAACCAGCATCCCAAGCACCTACGGAGCAACAGGCAGAGCTGGAAGAACAGCCGGTCCAGGAGGCAGAAGACCCCACACCAGCAGACCAGGAGGATCAACCCTCTGCTTGCAGTGAGCCTGCCATATCCCTAGTGAGCCAAAGAGCCGGTAGACAGCTGCCCAGTTTACCCTTGACAGATCCTACACCCTGTAGTTCAGGGCTAGACAGTCAGCTCCGTAGGTCCACTAGGGCCACTAGAGGCCAGTTACCCGCACGTTGGAGGATTTGAAGTGTATAAATTGTTTTATTTATGTTTACCTGTGTATTGTTGCTTGTGTATAATTTTGTGTTTCTAGTTATTTGTAGGAGTCCTTGGTGGATTTACCGGGAATCCCTTGTACATAGTTGGAGCGTAACCCAGGATGGACTAAAGACTGTTAAGGACTCGGGGCAGGACAAACCCCTACCTGGTTACGTCTCCCTGTTTTGGTGAAATGGACACCTTGCTTTTCTTCAAAGACTGCACCCGGTTACGGACATGCCGTGACCACCTTTATGTGTTTCTTCTTATTGTACTGTTATTGTTGTTATATCTTGTTATGTTTTTCTAAAATATGTTTAGTCCCGGAGTACTAAATTTCACTAGGGGGGAATGTGGCACCCCAGGGGTCTGGTTTCCCACAGTAATGTAATGTTATGTCTGAGAGCAGGTGGGAGGTCCCTTGGTCAGGAATCCTATGCATGCCACACCTCCTGCCCAGTCCTGGGAGGGGAAGAACTTCCCCTGTATAAACCCGGGGCTGAGGCAGGGTTAGAGGTAGAGAAGAGAAGCAGCATAGGAAGAAACAGCAGAAGCTCAGTGGGAGCAATACTACTACGAGTCAGGGGCTGGCAGCTGCAGAGCTCGCCCTGACTGAGAAGCTTTCTTACCGGACCCGGCGTCCGAGGCTGGGGGGACTAACTCTTACCCAGCAGCAGAAGCCGACCGGCAGGGGATTTCAGGTCCTCAGGCCCAGAAACCCGAAGGCACGGTCACACGCGTGGGACCAGCACCGCCATCGTGGAGCGGAAGCCATAGAAGGCCCCGAGTCGCCGGCCATACGGGTGAGCACCACACGGTACACTCAGGGACGTGGGCTACTTATATCCGCTTCTAGCAAGGTAGCCAGAAGAGTACAGTCAGTTTGGGAGGCCTACAACTCCGCCTGGCCAGGGGAGATCCCATCTGCTCAAGGACTGACCAGGCCCCGTTCGCTAGCAAGTACTCCGGGAGGGTCTATCGTTGTTACCAGTAAAGACCCTGAATTACACCGCACCGTCTCTGAGTGGTTCCTGCTACCCCCATCTTCCACGTCGGCTGCCCTGAGGCCATACCCCTCCCGTTGGGGGTTATACTATCACGCTGCACAATTCTACACCGGCCTCAGCGGTCTGCCCTGCAGCGGCAGCTCCATAGCTGCAAATCAACGGGTGGCGTAGTCGACACTCAAATAACATCTATCAAGACTGCCACACACTGAGTTTGACTCCCTGGGCACGGACCGGGTCCCCGCCACTCGGAGACTACAACCCTCATCTGATCCGGTTCCGGGTAAGCCCCGTGCGCGAGACGCTGCGCGACACAGCAGGCCCAGGGGCGCGTCACAAGCGTGCAGCGTCCAGCCTCATACATCATAGAATAGAGCAAGCGTGTGGATTCACACTTATCATGGGGACAAGGCATTGTGAGGTTTTTTAGCCATTGCACTATTCTGAGTGTCGTGGGGAGGACACTGGGGAGGGCATTTTGAGGCATTGTTCTGAGTGTGAAGGAGCCCCTTAGGGCATTATACTGTGCAGGCATCATAGTGCGAGGGGCAACATACTGTGTGGGGCTGCAACTTTTTGGAGCATCATGTGTAGGTGCATTGTAGTGTGTGTGTGTAGGGGGTATTATCCTATGGGTGGGAATGCATCACAGGGCTATCATACTGTATGGAGGGACATCGTGGGGGTGTCATACTGTAGAAGTTTTATACTGTGGGAGTGGGGCATATACAGGGGTATTCTACTATGATAGAAGACTAAGTACCCTCACTACACATGACCTTCTTTTCGGTCTTTCAAAGTTGGGAGGTATGATGTAGGAATGTGATCTTATAAGAGCAATGGACCTGCTAAATGATCTGGATAAGATGACTGAATGGGCAAACACTTGGCAGATGAGGTTTAATGTAGATAAATGTAGAGTAATGCACCTAGGACGGAGTAATCCTATTGCTGCATATACATTAAATGGGAGTATTCTCGGGACTACAGAGCAGGAGAAGGACTTGGGTATTCTGGTTACAAGTAAGCTGAGCAGCAGAACTCAATGTCAAGCAGCAGCCGCAAAAGCAAGCAAGATTTTAGGGTGCATAAAAAGTATACAAAATCCTGTGATCATTACGTACTGTTACCCCTCTATAAATCACTTGTGAGGCCTGGAATAAAGGATCCAGTTTTGGGCTCCATGTTTTAAAAAGGATATTCAGAAGTAAGAGTCCGATCAAAGGCGGGCAACTAAATTATTACAAGGGATGGAAGGCCTCTCATATGAGGAGAGGTTGAAAAAGTTGGGTTTGTTTAGATTAGAAAAAAGACACATCAGAGGGGATCTCATTTATAAATATAAGTGTGCTCGATGCAAAGGACTGGAACATGACTTATTCCTTCCAAAGACCATACTAAGGACCAGGGGCACTCATTACAGGTGGAAGAAAGGCGATTCCGGCACTTAAACAGGAAAGGGTTCTTTACAGTCAGAGCAGTAAGACTGTGGAATGCCGACCACAAGAGGTAGTAATGGCTGACACTATAACAGCTTTCAAGAAAGGGCTGTATGATTTCCTCAGAACACATAACATTGTGGGTTGTAGATAATTTAGTGAAAAAACGTATAATTGGCGGAGAAAGGTTGAACTTGATGGACCTAGATCTCATTTCAACCTATAAATGGACCTGACATGTAAACACGAGTGCAGATGAAATAGAAAGTAATTCCCTAAAATCATTCTCATCCCTTCTTTACTTCGTAACATTAAAGTTGAAAAGAAAACCCAAAATGTCACTTTTTTAGATTTTGAACTTACGCACCAAGTACACCCAGTGGCCGCATTACTCAGCTCCGTGACTAATTCTAACTTTAAGAAACAGTTACTTTTATAAATAGAAGAAAAAACTGGATCGGAGTTATATTAAGAAAGAAAAACTGAGGCTCAGATACATAAAGACCGGTGATTTTCGTTGTGGTCTTGATGAGGGACGTGGTGGCGTCAGACGCTCCTGACCCATGATGAGGTGTCTGCCTCTTCATCAATCGGGCATCTGACGAGTGGCATGCAACATTTTGGGAGAAAATTATATCAAAACGCCAAAAGCTGCTAAATATTTGCGCAACTCCAAGTTGTACTAAAATTTTACAATTTATCCCAGAATTCTGGTTAAATTGCTTTGATAAATTCAGGTCTTAGACTGTATCAAAAACTAAAGGGTCCAGTAATAAAACACATTACTTAACCGTCCATCATCCTGAGCTGATGAAAGAAGCTGTAGGGAGAGCAAGCTGCCATTAGATAGGGTGTAGTGTGACTGCAGGGGGCGCCACTGAGTGGTGCGATCTCTCCGATATGTCACCTATGTCACATCATTGTGGCTCTGAGGTCGCTGTCATACATTCGCTGCTGGGAAATATTTATCACTACTTTTCTTTTACAACAGAAGGATCCACAAAATCACAGAAAGACTTTTCGGGCCATCTATTCCCGAAAATAGTATGGAGAGTTCATCCATTGAAACCATCCAGTATGTATGTTATTTTTGGAAATATAATACTATATGACCAGCGTGATATATAAGGTAGTGTTTCCGCTTGACCCAGTGGTGGAGTACAGTACTTGTAGTGACCCAGCTATTTATTGCTCATACTCGGGGGTCCAGGGCTTTCTATCACTCACTAGTAGTTGTTTTACACCACAGGCGATCCACCTGGCTGACTAGTGGCTCAGCTTAATAATAGCATACCTGGTTTCTCAGGAATTGCTAATAAAGGGCATGCTTTGTAAAAAACACTTCTAAAGTGAGTAATAATGACTAGAATATATCATTCACATGGAATATAAACTCTTCTATATCGATCATTTTGGTTCCATTCCCCGAGGGTCTACACGAGAGACCATTCACTGTTGTGGAGGGTTAAACCAATAGGCTGAAGTTAATTCTGCTTATTACTATTACTTAGGGTCAGCGTTATGGGGGTCAAACATCTGTAGCCACTCCATGGCGTGATTGCCAACATCGTTTATTCTCATCCCTTCTATAACCCATACCAGTCACATTTATGTGGTTTTCCAATATATAAAAAATTGGCTGAACAAGAGAAATCCCACAAGGACAGTGATTAGCTGCAGCGGTCACATGGGTAGTCGCTAACTTCAGTGCGGTAGTGCAGGATTTATCATGTGAGAAATGGCTCTATTATTATTTTATACCATTTTCTCCATTTTGGTCCAATTATACAAATTCTGAGCGGTCTTCTGTTTGCTTATGGGGCTGTCCAGTTGGGAAACGCGTTGAGTGATTTGGTTACAATATGTTTAGCGCTGATTGGGGCTTTGTCTTTTAGCCTACAATCACTATTAATGCCATATATGAGAACTTGCTCTCTACTGTTTGGATTTCTACCTGTGTCCTGATATGCCCCTTCTGTAATTTGACTTAACAACTGTGACCTGTTCCCCTATGCAAAAGATTGTTTGGGTCCATTGGGATAATTCGGGCCAGTCTTTGAGCAGTGACGCCATCTGGGTTTTCTAGGGTGCCAACCTCTACGGTTAGGTAGGATATGTATTAGGGTCAGTTTGGGACCCCACATCGTCAGATGTTATGACGCGCCCCTGGGCCTGTGTCGCACTGCGTTGCGCACGCGGGAGCTTACCCGGAGCCGGATCTCTTGAGGGTTGTAGTCTCGTGGCGGTGATCCGGTCCGTGCCCAGGGAGTCAGACTAAGTGGCGCTGTATTAGCGGTAGATGTTGGACGACTACGCCACCCGTTGAATGCAGCTATGGAGCTGCCGCTGCAGGGCAGACCGCTGAGGCCGGTGGTAGGATTGTGCAGCGTGATAGTATAACCCCCAACGGGAGGGGTATGGCCTCAGGGCAGCCGACGTGGACGATGGGGGTAGCAGGAACCACTCGGAGACGGTACGGTGTAGTTCAGGGTCTTTACTGGTGACAAAGATAGACCCTCCTGGAGTACTGGCTAGCGATTGGGGCCTGGTCAGTCCTTGAGCAGATGGGATCTCCCCTGGCCAGGCGGAGTTGTAGGCCTCCCAAACTAACTGTACTCTTCTGGCTACCTTGCTAGAGGCGGGTAAAAGTAGCCCACGTCCCTGAGTGTGCCGTGTGGTGCTCACCCGTATGGCCGGTGACTCGGGGCCTTCTAGTAGCTTCCGCTCCACGACGGCGGGGCTGGTCCCATGCGTGTGACCGTGCCTTCGGGTTTCTTGGCCAGAGGACCTGGAATCCCCTGCCTGACGGATTCTGCTGCTGGGTAGGAGTTAGTCCCCACAGCCTCGGACTCCGGGTCCGGTAAGAAATCTTCTCAGTCAGGGCAGCTGCCAGCCCCTGACTCCTTGTAACACTGCTCCCACAGAGCTCTTGATGTTCTGTTCCTATATTTGCTTCTTTTCTCTGTCTCTACTTCTTCTCTACTCACTAACCCTGCCTCAGCCCCAGGTTTATATAGGGGAAGTCCTTCCCCTCCCAGGACTGGGCAGGAGGTGTGGCATGCATAGGATTCCTGACCAAGAGACCTCCCACCTGCTCTCAGACATAACATTGCTGTTACTGTGGAAACCAGACCCCTGGGGTGCCACATTCCCCCCTAGTGAAATTTAGTACTCCGGGACTAAACATATTTTAGAAAAACATAACAAGATATAACAATAACAATACAATAAAGAAACACATAAAGGTGGTCACGGCATGTCCGTAACCGGGTGCAGTCTTTGAAGAAAGCAAGGTGTCCATTTCACCAAAACAGGGAGACGTAACCAGGTAGGGGTCTGTCCTGCCCCGAGTCCTTAACAGTCTTTAGTCCGTCCTGGGTTACGCTCCAACTATGTACACAGGATTCCCGGTAAATCCACCAAAGACTCCTATAAACAACTAGAAACACATAATTATACACAAGCAACAAGAAAAACAGGTAACCACAAATAAAACAATTTATACACTTCAAATCCTCCAACGTGCGGGTAACTGGCCTCTAGTGGCCCTAGTGGACCTACGGAGCTGACTGTCTGGCCCTGAACTACAGGGTGTAGGAGCTGTCAAGGGTAAACTGGGCAGCTGTCTACGGGCCCTTTGGCTCACTAGGGATATGGCAGGCTCACTGCAAGCAGAGGGTTGATCCTCCTGATCTGCTGGTGTGGGGTCTTCTGCCTCCTGGACCGGCTGTTCTTCCAGCTCTACCTGTTGCTCCGTAGGTGCTTGGGATGCTGGTTCGAGGAAGGTGAGTACGGGTACCACAACTGCACCATTGACTTGAGTCCAAGACCGAGGGAAGTCTCCGAGCACAGTACTAACCATATCTTCCCTTTCCTCTACGGGTCGATGGTCTTCTTGTTCCTCTTCAGGGTTCCGTAGCTGTTCAGGACACTTCTTCAGGTGATCCCGGGATACAATGGCTGTGGTCTCCCCTCCGTCTTTACTGATGGTACAGACCTTCGGGTTCTCGTGGCTTGAGGGCAGTACGGTGTACGGGTCCTTCTCCCACTGGTCGTCCAACTTGTGGAGCCGTCTTTTCCTCTTCAAGACCTGCTCTCCGGGCACCAGGGGAATAGCGAGAGCATACTGGTTGTAAGTTTTCTCTTGTCTCTCCCTAGCCTGACAGAGACTTCGCTCCACGCTCTCCTGTACTTTCCGGTACTGCTGCTGCCTCTCTGTGTCCCAGTCTGCTTCTGGTGAAGTGTCCTCGGGTGTCAGGACTCCCATTTCCAGGTCAACAGGTAACTTACCAGGTCTCGCCCTCATTAGGTAAGCCGGGGTACAGTTGGTGGAACCTACCGGGATGTGGTTGTATAGGTCCACCAGATCGGGCAGCTTCTCAGGCCACAGACTGCGTTCTTCCAGGGGCAACGTTTTCAGAAGATCCATTACCACCTGGTTCATTTTCTCACAAAGTCCATTAGTTTGCGGATGATAGGGTGTCGTCCTTATCTTCCGGCAGCCATACAGATTGCAGAATTCCTGGAAGACCTCCGCTTCAAAGGCAGGTCCCTGGTCCGTCAGCACTTGGTCCGGGTACCCGTGTGGACGGCAGAAGTGCTGCTGGAAGGCTCTAGCTGCTGTTTGAGCCGTTAAGTCCTTGACGGGGACGACAACCAAGAACCGGGAGTAATGATCCACGATGGTTAACGCGTAGACGTAACCACTTCTGCTTGGGGTCAGTTTTACATGATCCAAGGCTACCAGTTCCAACGGCTGCCGGGTGACGATGGACTGCAGGGGAGTCTTCTGGCTGGCACGGTCCTTCCTCCTCAGGTTGCACGGGCCACAGTCTCTGCACCACCTCTCGATGGTTCCCCTCATGCCTACCCAATGGAACCGCCCGCGCAGCAGGAACTCCAGCTTCTTCCATCCGAAATGCCCAGCTCCATCGTGGTATGCCTCCATCACCATGGCTGCGTCTCGTCGTGGCACCACTACTTGCCAGATTAGTTCATGCGTCCGGGAGTTAACCATCCTGCGGCACAACTTCCCCTTGTAAAGGAACAGTCTACTCTTTTCTGCCCACAGTTGCTTGGCTTCCTCCGGAGCGTCTGGGTCAAGGCGAGCCTCTGGCCGAGTCAGCATCTCCTTCACCAGCCGGACAGCAGGGTCACTGTCTTGCGTTTCCGCCCAGTTGTAGTGAGGTAAGGGGTTAAGCGTAGCGCCTTGCTTACTCCTTACCCGATGGGAATACTGGATAGTCCCATTACGGTGAAACGCGGGGAGTTCGACTTCTTCCAGTCCCTCTGGATCTTCTCCTACGTCCGGTAGGTTTGGCATCCTGGACAGGGCGTCCGCGTTGGTATTGGAGCGTCCTGCCCGGTATTTGATGGTGAACTCGTAGTTGGACAGGCGGGCCATCCATCTCTGCTCTAGGGCACCGAGTCTTGCCGTGTCCAGGTGTGTCAACGGGTTGTTATCAGTGTACACGACGAACCGGGAAGAAGCGAGGTAGTGCTTAAAGCGTTCGGTGATTGCCCACACCACTGCCAGGAACTCTAGCTTAAATGAGCTGTAATTCTCAGGGTTTCTTTCGGTGGGTCGCAGTTTTCGGCTGGCGTAAGCGATTACTCGCTCTTTCCCCTGCTGGATCTGGGACAGCACGGCTCCTAGCCCGATGTTACTTGCGTCGGTGTAGAGGATAAAGGGCTGGCTGTAATCCGGGTACGCCAGGATTTCATCCCCCGTGAGGGCCATCTTCAGCTGGCGGAAGGACTCTTCTTCCAACTTCTCCCATCTGAAGGGCGGCTTCTGGTTCTTTGCCTTCCGGGACTGGCCTATCAGGAGGTCCTGCATAGGAGCTGCCTTTTTGGTGAAACCGGGGATGAATCTGCGGTAATAGCCTACCAACCCGAGGAACTGCCGCACTTCCTTTACACTGGAGGGACTTGGCCATTCCTTAATTGCGGTGATCTTATCAGGGTCGGGAGCCACTCCGTCAGCGCTCACCACGTGTCCCAGGTACTGCACCTTTGGTTTCAGGAGGTGACACTTGGAGGGTTTCACCTTTAGGCCGTAGCTTGCCAGAGCTTCGAACACTTCCGCCAGGTGTTTCAGGTGGTCCTCATAAGTCTTAGAATATACGATGACATCGTCCAGGTACAACAGGACCGTCTCGAAGTTTCTGTGGCCCAGACAGCACTCCATTAATCGTTGGAAGGTTCCTGGTGCGTTGCAGAGTCCGAACGGCATACAGGTAAACTCGCTAAGTCCCATCGGGGTGGTGAATGCGGTCTTCTCCCGGTCCGCCTCTGCTACAGGAACCTGCCAGTACCCACTAGTGAGATCCAAGGTAGAGAAGAAGTTAGCAGATCTTAAAGCAGCCAAAGACTCCTCTATCCTTGGTAAGGGGTACGCATCCTTGTGTGTGATACGGTTGATTTTCCGGTAATCTACACACATCCTCATGGTGTTGTCTTTCTTTTTGACTAAGACTAGTGGAGCTGCCCAGGGGCTACAGCTATCCCTGATCACCCCAGCCTCCTTCATGTCTCTAAGCATCCCCTTGGCGTGTTGGTAGTGTGCAGGGGGTACGGGTCGATACCTCTCTTTTATGGGAGGATGGTCTCCCGTGGGGATGTGGTGTTCTACCCCCTTGACTCGCCCGAAGTCTAACGGGTGTTTACTAAACACTCTCTCGTACTCTTGAACCACCCGATAGACTCCCTGTTTCTGGTGTGAGGGAGTGGAGTCAGTACCCAAATGTAGTTGCTGACACCAGTCCTCCATTGTTTTCTTAGAGCCGTTACCTTCCTCCGGGTGAGATGGAGGCAAGGGTTCCACAGATTGTATAGCATTTTGGTTAATGGTATATAATTTGGCTAGCGTGGCATACCGGGGCAGGTACACTTCCCTCTTCCCGATATTGATTATGCGAACGGGCACCCTCCCATGGCGTACATTAACCACCCCCCGTGCTGTCAAGATGGTGGGCCTACTGTCTGAGTAAACTGGTTCTACCATTGCCTGGTAATCTCTACCTCTCAGACCAATAGCTGCCCGGCACCAAATCATCATTTCACTTTTTGGGGGCATGGCAATAGGGAAAGGGTCACACATTCTCACGCTACCAATCTCACCGCCGGAGAGTTCCACCTGTTGCCGTCGCATCAGTGCCTGGATCTCTTTTTGGAGCACTCGCTGCTCGCCAGAGCTGGCGTTCTTGGCAACCTGCTGTAAAAGGAAAATCACCTCTGCAAGACAATTTTCAATTACATTAGTTCCTAGAGTTATCTTTGGGTGACTCTCGTGTTTGTCAATGTCTACAATGATCAGTCCCTGTGCTGCCAGTTCAACTCTACCAATTTTAATGGTCACCTCTTTAAATCCGATCTGTGGCACGGGCTGACCATTGCTGGCGATGATACTCAAGTCGTCGTCAGGGTAGCGGGTAATATCCGAGTCATTCCAGTACTGCTTGAAGAGCACGTACGGGATGGTGGTGACCTGTGACCCGGTGTCCAGTAGGGCACTCATAGGAATGCCATCCAGTACCACAGGCAAGACTGGACGTCCTCCCACATATTTGTCGCGCCAGTTCGATGGGCCTGATGATCTTTTTCCTAGGGGTTGGCCCTCTACCCTAGGTTGTGCCAGTTTAAAGGACAGTACCTTGCCATATGTCCGGGTTGATTACAGCGGCGGCAGATGGGACGTCCGTCCTCGTTGTATCGGTCGCTGGGTCTTCCTCTGGCCGGTGGGGTCCTCCTTGGTCGACGCCACGGGATGTCCTCCGGTCCGGATGCCAGCTGGATCTTCCCTGGAGTAGAAACCTGTAAAGACTGCACAGTTCGGGTTAGCGCAGCAACGCTTTTAGCTAGCTCTTGGACCTGATGGTGCAGGTCTGGAGCCGGGTCATTGCTCAAAGCCTGCGCATCAGCTCCCACAGGCCCTGCCGACAAGGGCGCCGCCTCCTGGTGGTAAGTAGTAGTAGGGCGTCTGTGGGTCACAACGCCACCTGGTGCCGGTTCTCGGAGCACCCGGATGGCTCTGTCCTTGAACTGTGCAAATCCCAGATGAGGGTCCTGTAAGGCCATTGCCCGCAACTGGGTTCGGTGGGCATTGCAATATAAACCCTCTATAAATTGTTCAGTCAACAGCCTGTCCTCGTCTCCCACACCGTCAGGGTCGGTCTGCTTAATGGCTCTCAGGGCTTCTTGTAGGTTTAATGCATAGTCCCTTATACTCTCATGTGCCCGCTGTTTGCACCCGTAGAATCTGAGCTTGATCTCGGCTGAGGTGCGGGTATCAAAGGTGTCCCTCAGCCGGGCCAGTATCCCTGCGACAGTCCTCCCCCCAGGTGGCCAGGACTTTACCTCCCTTTTGGCTGCCCCGGTTAATTGGGCCACCAGGATGCTCACTTTTTGCTCTTCTGTAAGGGGGTACACCTGGAAGAGGCTATCCAGCTTTTCTCTAAAGTCATGCAGGGTATGCGATTCCCCTGAGTACTGGGGTAGCCAGGCTGCCCCCGGGATATAGGGCATGGTGAAAGGCATGACCGCAACAGCGGTGGCGCTGGCGGGGGTTGAAGCGGTGAAGCTCTCCTCCGTATCAGACATCCTTCTCCCCCCTAGTGGACCGTGGCCTACCTTGCGATGATCCTCTTCCGTAGGCCGCGGCTCCGCAGTGGATCGTCAGGGTTGAGGACCTTCCGTCGCGCTCCTGTGACGTCGGCGTCTGCTGGGCTCCTTCCAGGACCTTACGCAACGTCCGGACGTGAGGCGGGGCTTCAGTTCTCGCGCGCTTTCGGAGTCCACGCCCCTCTTCTTCCCGCGCGGCGTCCTCAAGATGGCGTCCAATGGCGGGAAAACTCCACGTATGGCGGGAAGAAGGCTGAAGATGGCGCCGGATGGTGGGAAAACTCCACCGATGGCGGGAAGGAAGCGGAAGATGGCGCCGGATGGCGGGAATCTTCACCACAGGTAAGTTTGAACAGTCTTTTTCAGGCACGCAGTACCCGGTGGTTGCGGGCACAAAATCCTGCCGACTACGCCAAAAGTTGACGCGCCCCTGGGCCTGTGTCGCACTGCGTTGCGCACGCGGGAGCTTACCCGGAGCCGGATCTCTTGAGGGTTGTAGTCTCGTGGCGGTGATCCGGTCCGTGCCCAGGGAGTCAGACTAAGTGGCGCTGTATTAGCGGTAGATGTTGGACGACTACGCCACCCGTTGAATGCAGCTATGGAGCTGCCGCTGCAGGGCAGACCGCTGAGGCCGGTGGTAGGATTGTGCAGAGTGATAGTATAACCCCCAACGGGAGGGGTATGGCCTCAGGGCAGCCGACGTGGACGATGGGGGTAGCAGGAACCACTCGGAGACGGTACGGTGTAGTTCAGGGTCTTTACTGGTGACAAAGATAGACCCTCCCGGAGTACTGGCTAGCGATTGGGGCCTGGTCAGTCCTTGAGCAGATGGGATCTAACCCTGGCCAGGCGGAGTTGTAGGCCTCCCAAACTAACTGTACTCTTCTGGCTACCTTGCTAGAGGCGGGTAAAAGTAGCCCACGTCCCTGAGTGTGCCGTGTGGTGCTCACCCGTATGGCCGGTGACTCGGGGCCTTCTAGTAGCTTCCGCTCCACGACGGCGGTGCTGGTCCCATGCGTGTGACCGTGCCTTCTGGTTTCTTGGCCAGAGGACCTGGAATCCCCTGCCTGACGGATTCTGCTGCTGGGTAGGAGTTAGTCCCCACAGCCTCGGACTCCGGGTCCGGTAAGAAATCTTCTCAGTCAGGGCGAGCTCTGCAGCTGCCAGCCCCTGACTCCTTGTAACACTGCTCCCACAGAGCTCTTGATGTTCTGTTCCTATATTTGCTTCTTTTCTCTGTCTCTACTTCTTCTCTACTCACTAACCCTGCCTCAGCCCCAGGTTTATATAGGGGAAGTCCTTCCCCTCCCAGGACTGGGCAGGAGGTGTGGCATGCATAGGATTCCTGACCAAGAGACCTCCCACCTGCTCTCAGACATAACATTGCTGTTACTGTGGAAACCAGACCCCTGGGGTGCCACAGTTACACTTGTAGTTTTCCATAAGGGATCACTACCCGGCCCTGCACTGTGTTGGTTTTAAGTATTGCTCTTTTTAATGAATATCTAATAAAGTATGATTTTATTGGTATATTTTCACTGTGAATATTGATCCTAATCCGCACTGTTACCTGCACATTTACATGAGATTATATATGTTTTATATATTGTAGAAGCAAAACCACTGAAAATGATGAAAAGGGGAAGACCACCACCCTGATCATGTAAGAGCAGAGATTACTGAGCAAACCTTCTAGATGACATAAGGATAGAGATGATTCCTTTCTACTGTATATATCTGCACAGATAGCGGCCATTTATTGATCACGCATCTTATATGCCGGATTTTTAAGAGGTTTTGGATGAGTTTTTTCCCTGATGCGTTCTTTGCTGCCTTCTGATTGGACACTGCCATGTTTGGAGAAGTTTCCTTTTGGATCCTCTTCAAAGAAATGACATGCAATTTGTTTTTCTAAACCTCTTCAGAGAAAAAAAAACTAAAAAAATCCTCCTGATATAAAAAGAGTGGATTTCCCATAGAAATGAACTGGAATTGCTTTCCAAGAGTTTCTGAAATAATTTTTGAGGTGAATTTTGGAGAGGATTTTCTTAAAAAGAAACCTTCAAAAAAATGTTATGTGCACATAGTCTTCGTGATGCAACCAATTTTTAGTTTAGGCTATGTGCACACGTTGCGTTTTTGTTGCTTTTTTTCCACAGGCAATACCTGCTCTCTTGGCAGTAAAGAAGATACTTACAAAAAGCAGGTTTTCCTGATTTTTTTTCTGCATTTTTATTGCTGCGTTTTTCTTGTCTCTTCTGCATGTTGATAGAGTTTAGTGGCCCAAAAAAACCATGATGTAACTTCCTTAGGTGTTTGCACAATAAATGCAGCACTTACCCATTGTTTCCTATGGGTGAAAAAACGCTGAAAGAAGTGACATGCTGCAGTTTGCAAAAGCGCAGCGGTTTCCAAATCAGTCAGTAGTTTTTATAAAAACCATAAATACATAAAAAGTTTTGAAAAACTTGTAAGTTTTTTAGGGAATGAAATTAAATCAACAGTAATTTCACCATTGCTTATTGGGATTTATAGTCACAGCATTCACTGTTCAGTATATATTACATGATAACATTATTCTACAAGTCAAGTACAATTATACTGACAAGACTTATTGTTTTGTTTTACAAACTAATATGCACTTCTGAAGTCACATTCTATGTGATTTGTTTTATAATTCATATAGCATATATACTGTATTTTCTGGACTAGATGTATTTTTTTTAGCAAGAACAAAATTGTGCTTAACCCTTTCACGGCATGCGCCGTATATGTACAGTGCATGGCATGTCTCCCGCTTTGGTACGGGCTATGGCGATGAGCCCGCACCTTTCCAGACACATTACAGCTGATCTGATCATCACTTAAATATCCTACCCTTGTGCATTAAAGTTAGTGATATTGACCCCTCCACTTCTTTACACCAAAAAGGAAGTGTTAATTATTAGTAAATATTTTCTGTTCTCTAAACCTGGGGTGTGTTTTATAATACAGTAATTTGCGTTCTATAGTTTAAAAAATATGTTATACCTCCTGCCCGAGCACAGGTCAGGGATGTAATTACTAGAGTTAAAAGGCTTCTCGCGGACTATAGCGTTCATGTCCTATCCCTACAATATATAGTATTGTTTAACCCCTTGCAGACATGGACAATTTCCATTTTTCTATTTCCCTCCCTCTTCTTTAAAGAGTCATAACTTTCTTTTTTCCTGTCCACATATTCTTGTGAGGACTTGTTTTTTGCGGGATGAGTTGTAATTTTGAATGAGACCATTTATTTTACCACAAAGTGTACTGGAAAATGGGAAAAAAAAACAAGTACAGAGAAATTGCAAAAAAACTAATTCTAACATTGTTTTTTGGAATTGTTTTTACGTCAAACATTGTGTGGTAAAAAAATGACCTGCCAATATGATTCTCCTCATCAGTATGATTATGGCGATTCCAAACTTGTAGTTTTTTCATTATTTTAGTGGTGAAAACAAAATCAGATATTTGAAAAATAATTGGGGGGGATTGTGTCGCCATTTCCCAAAACAAATAATGTTTTCATTTTTCGGACTATAGAGCTGTGTGAGGACTTATTGTTTTGGGGGGTGAGACAACGTTTTTATTGATACCATTTTTTGATAGATATGACATTTTCATCACTTCTTACAACTTTCTTACAGTGTTGCGGCAAACAAAAACCACAATTTTGTCATTTTGAGTATTTTTCTGTTTAAGGTGTTTACCAAACAGGTTAATTATTTTTATGCTTTGATAGATTGGACACTTATGGATATAGCGATACCATAGATGTTTATTTTTTATTATCTTTATTTTTAAATGGGGGATAAAGGCATGGATTCAAACTTTTATGCTTTTTTATTTTTATTTCATATTTTTAAAAACTTTTTACTGTATTTGTTAGTCCACTTACGGGACTTGAACATGCGATAGTCTGATCACTTGCACTATACACAGTAATACCACAGTATTACTGCATATAGTAAAAACCACACTCTCTTTTGAAGCCACACCTCAGAGCATGGAGGTCTTCATTGGCGTCCTGCGATCACGTTACAGAGGCGCTGATTGGCGCATATAATGACGCACCACCATGCCAACACGCTATTAATGCCGTTGTCAGAGAGTAACAGTGGAATTTAATAGGGTGACAGTCTCGGCTGTTAGAGGTAGATTTTGGCTGTGTGTCACAGCCATTATCTGTCGGGTATGGGGCGGCCTCACCCCTACACCCGCTACCGACTTGCACGTTACATTTATAGTGGATGTTGGTAAAGAGTTAATTGATGGCAGTTTTATTCACTTGAATGGTGCTACTGTCCCAGAACATCAGGAGATCCCCTCATATTTCATGAGTCTTCAGGACATATTTGTTGAGTAAGCGAGTGAACTCAATATCATGGGATCTGGAAATGGAGGATATTTTTCTTAACACTCGTGTTTCTGTAATATGCTGCCTCTAGCTTTAAGATTTAAATTTCCAGTATTCTAAATTTTTACTAAGTTATTACAAGCTGGTATAATTCATGGTAGTCAATATGGACTCGGAATCCGTTTTCTATGTCTTCTGTTCTTTGTTTGTGTTTGGGAATTTAAAACCTTATTCCCCAATGACAGTGCTTTACACAAAGCTCCAAATCTGTATAATTACAGTAAATATACAGACTAACCTTACAATTTCCTTATTTTTTTCTGCAAAATCGTGCAACATTAAGCCATTGCGTATAGGAATGGTCTCGGCATTAAATTACATCCTGTAGTTAAAGCAAATTATGCAGTAACTTTATTCATTATTAACCAGGATGGTAAGATGTTAAGAATTGCTAATCTGTTACGTAAAGGGGTTGCTTTGTCATGTCACAAGATATTGATTACCTATGCTTAGTATAGATCATCAATATCAGATTAGTGGGTGGTCCAACATCCAGCACCCCCACTGATCAGCTATTATAAGCTCCGGCTTAAGATAAACATACTGAATAGAGTTCCAACGTGATAGTCCCAGTCAAAGTATAGCGATTATCACCAGACAATGCATATCCGGTCTTAGAATAGCTGATCTTTGGGGATAGGTCCTGCGAATAGCTCATCAATATCTTGTGAATGAAATGTGCTTTAACATTATTTGTTATATTTTCACTATATATAGCAAAGAAACATCCATCTAGCAACAACAACTACCAGCCAATAACATCTGGCAACCACCACCATCACTAGCCAATACCATCCGGCGGCAAGCAACACCACCAGCCAATACCATCCGGCAACAAGCACCACCACCAGCCAATAACATGCGACAACAAGTACCACCACCATCCAATACCATCCGGCAGCAAGCACCACCACCAGCCAATACCATCCGGCAACAAACACCACCACCAGCCAATACCATCCGGCAGCAAGCACCATCACCAGCCAATACCATCCGGCAACAAGTACCACCACCAGCTAATAACATCCTCCAACAAGCACCACCACCAGCCAATACCATCTGGCAACAACAACAATCAGCTAATTCCAACTGGCAACAACAACCAACTAATACCATCTGGCAACAAGAACAACATCCAGCTAATACCATCTGGCAACAACAACCAGCTAATACCATCTGGCAACAACTAGCTAATACCATCTGGCAACAAAAACAACATCCAGCTAATACCATCTGGCAACAACAACAACCAGCTAATACCATCTGGCAACAACAACAACCAGCTAATACCATCTGGCAACAACAACAACCAGCTAATACCATCTGGCAACAACAACAAAAAGCTAATACCATCTGGCAACAGCAACAACCAGCTAATACCATCTGGCAACAACAACCAGCTAATACCATTTGGCAACAACAACAAAAAGCTAATACCATCTGGCAACAACAACAACCAGCTAATACCATCTGGCAACAACAACAACCAGCTAATACCATCTGGCAACAGCAACAACCAGCTAATACCATCTGGCAACAACAACCAGCTAATACCATCTGGCAACAACAACTAGCTAATACCATCTGGCAACAAAAACAACATCCAGCTAATACCATCTGGCAACAACAACAACCAGCTAATACCATCTGGCAACAACAACAACCAGCTAATACCATCTGGCAACAACAACAAAAAGCTAATACCATCTGGCAACAACAACAACCAGCTAATACCATCTGGCAACAACAACAACCAGCTAATACCATCTGGCAACAGCAACAACCAGCTAATACCATCTGGCAACAAAAAACAGCAAAATTCCATCTGGCACCAATTTAAAGAGGTTGCCCGACCCTAAAATCCAATTTTTAAGATTATCTGTGCTCTATTGTAATTTATAATATCCCTATAAAAAAATTTTGGTTTCTAACTTTTGTTTGTCCTGAATTTCACTTCATTGCCTGCACCCAGTTTGTTTACATGCTGCTCTCCAGACTAGGCAACTCCCTTTGCTTTTTTCTAAACTCACAGGCAGAGCTAGAACTGCCTGGCCCAAGTATCCAGCACTACCCTCTGCTTATATGATGCTGGATGATACTAGTGAGTAGGATCACATTGTCAAGGCCGGTTCCAGGTTTTTGTGGGCCCTGGGCGAAAGAGTCTCAGTGGGCCCCTTTAATACATACCACGATTCATGATTCACAGAAAACGCAGAGAAATATATATATATAGTACAATGCCAAAGATTTCACTTCTTACATAACATGAGCGATGTCTATTGTAAATTCTAAAATAGCACAGAAATCGGCGAATCCTTGCAGCGCACAGTGCAGACTGGATAGTGTAGTCCTCCATACAGTATTATGGGCACCACATAGTCCTCTATACAGTATTATGGACCCCATATATTGCTCCATACAGAATAATAGACCCCATATAATGCTCCATAGAGAATAATGGACCCCATAAAATGCTCCATGCAGAATAATGGACCTCATAAAATGCTCCATGCGAAATATTGGTCCCCATATAACGCTCCAAGCAGAATACTGGCCCCCATAAAATGCTCCATACAGGATACTGGCCCCCATATAGCACACCATACAGGATACTGGCCCCCATATAACGCTCCATACAGGATACTGGCCCTCATATAACGCTCCATACAGGATACTGGCCCCCATATAACGCTCCATACAGGATACTGGCTCCCATATAACGCTCCATACAGGATACTGGCCCCCATATAACGCTCAATGCAGGCTATGCCCCCACATAATACCCCAAGCAGGCTGTACCCCCACATAATGCCCCATGCAGGCTGTGTCCTCCACATAATGCCCCATGCAGGCTGTGTCCCCCACATAATGCCCCATGCAAGTTGTTCCCCCCATATAATGCCCCATGCAGGATGTCACCCCCCCCCCCATATAATGCCCCATGCAGGATGTCACCCCCCAAAATAATGCCTCATGCAGGATGACACCCCCTCATATAGTGACCCATGCAGGATGACACCCCCTCCATATAGAGCCCCATGCAGGATGTCACATCCCCCCCATATAATGCCCCATGCCTCCATACATTAAAAAAAAATCAAATACTTACCTCACTTCTCCTCACCTGCTGCCGCTGCTCTGGACTCTTCAGCCACGTTGCCGTCTTCCCGCTCTGTGTTGTGACTGCTCAAGAGAGGGCGCAGTGGAAAGACATCATCGAGCCCTCTGACCTGAGACGTCACAGTGCAGCAGCCGTGAAAGATGCAGGACCTGCTGCTGAGGCACGGGGAGAGGTAATTATTGTGCCGGGGCCCTGAGCAAGCAGGGGAGTGGGTCCCATAGCGAGCCGGCATGCCCGACAGCGAGTGGTCCCCCCCACCTGCTCAGGGCCCCGGTACTTGCCCGGGTGCTGAGTGCTGACACCAGGCATGAACATTGTGACCCCTGCGGTAATGTGCCAAGTTACGTTTTTTTTCAATTGCTTGTCACAGTACCTAGGGGACGTAATGTATTGGACCCTATTCACTTTTTTCTACTCCTATGTAATGTAGCAGCAGTTACAATGATTTTGTGCTACACAACCTGTGCCATGGCCAAAGTCACTGTGTATCCAGCATCAGTATATAATACAGTGTAATGTAGAGCCGAATAAAAAGATCCATATGACTCCATGGTTATCAGATCAGGGTCATTCAAAGTTATTGGGTCTGTCAAGAAATAGTGTGTCCTTGTAAATGCCACATACATCCAGGATGCTTGTGTCCCAATACCAGCTGAAGAAGTTTGCAGGACCTTGGTCCGACTACAATAGATCCTGTGATCGGTTGGCTCGAGTCTGTAGATATACATTTCATATATGAGGACAGGTGTGCAGTTATTGCTTTACATATAAAAAAATAGTAACCATATGATTAGAGATTGATTTAGATACATATTTATAGTGATATACAGCAAAAAATGTCAGCACCCCAGACATGATGGTAAAAAAAATGTTTTTTTCTCAAGCATGTATGTGCGACGTTTAATCTCTTTTAGCTGTGAGCAATGAGCATTCACAGTGCAGAAACAAGGTATATATAGGTTACACGCCATAATCAGTGATTAACCCTTTCGCAACCTTGGGTTTTGTCGTTTTTGCTTTTTCGTTTTTTGCTCCCCTTGTTCCCAGAGCCATAGTGTTTTTATTGTTTGGTCAATATGGCCATGTGAGGGCTTATTTTTTGCGGGACGAGTTGTACTTTTCAACGCCATTACTAGTTTTACCATATCATGTACGGGAAAACTGGAAAAAAATTCCAAGTGCGGTAAAATTGCAAAAAAAGTGCAATACCACAGTTGTTTTTTATTTATTTGTTTTACCACGTTCACTGAATGCTAAAACTGACCTGCCACTCTTATTCTACAGGTCATTACGAGTTCATAGACACCAAACATGTATACGTTCTTTTATATTTTAGTGGTGAAAAAAAATTCCAAAATTTGGTAAAAAAAAAAATAAAAAAATAGCGCCATTTTTTGAGACCTGTAGTGTCTCCATTTTTCGGGATCTGGGGCTGGGTGAGGGCTTATTTTTTGCGTGCCAGGCTGACGTTTTTATTGATAACATTTTGGTGTAGATCCGATGTTTTGATCGCCCGTTATTGCATTTTATTGCAATTTTGCGGCGACCAAAAAACATAATTCTGGCGTTTAGAATTTTTTTCTTGTTACGCCGTTTACCGATCGGATTAATTCTTTTTTTATATTGATAGATCGGGCGATTCTGAACGCGGCGATACCAAATATGTGTATGTGGGGTTTATTTTTTATTATTTTATTTTGAATGGGGCAAAAGGGGGGTGATTTAAACTTTTATATTTTTTTAAAACTTTTTTTTTTCACTTACTGCATGCTTCTATAGTCTCCATAGGAGACTAGAAGCAGCAGTTGTCTGATCGGCTCTGCTACATACAGGGGACGAGCAGATCCCCTGCATATAGCAGAATTGGTCCTGTGCTATGAGCGCCGACCACTAGGTGGCGCTCATAGCGACCAGATCATGACAACCACAGGCGTCTGCTGCAGACCCTGGGTTGTCATGCACGCCCATCGGCGACCCGCGATCACGTGACGGGGTCGCCGGTGGGCGGGGCTTAGGACGTGCTTCCAGGAAGCGCGCGTTAAATGCCGCTGTCGGAGATTGACAGCGGCATTTAACAGGTTAACAGCCGCGGGTGGATCGCGATTCCACCCGCGGCTGTTGCGGGCACATGTCAGCTGTAAGAATCAGCTGACATGTGCTCCGTTCAGTGAGGGCTCAGCGCAGCAGCCCTCACTGAACGGGCAGTACGCAAATGTGCGTACTAATACGGCCTGGGCTCTAAACGGGTTAATATACATCAGGAAAGCATAGTGCACATGTGTGCAATCTCCTCATATGTCATAATGATATAACAAAAATGTATTTTTATTCTGTGCCAGATCACAAGTAGTGTGCATATAATACAAAAAAATACCTTAATTGCACCAACGATAATGTGAGAACACTTGTGTTGTAAGTAAACATTGCTCACCCAGTTGCTGATGTACGGTAAGTAATATACATAGTATGGCGTACCAGGGACGGCATTGCATGTGCTCTAGGCTCAGCTGTGATGTTAGGGATCCCAGATACTCACTGCACCAGGGGTGGAAATATCGCCGGTGCAGCTGCACCGGGGCCCAGAGGTGGAGGGGCCTGGATGCACATGCAGCTGAAATGTAATGTAATGTGCCGCAGGGGACCCACCAGATCTCTTCACTGCAATACACGCGGGCAGCCAATCAGGAGTCGGCAGCTGACATCTGCGTGCCGGTAACTGGGGGCACATGGCAATGACGTCATGCACCATGGTGGGGACGTAGTATGTCTTGTTACATACCGCCCCTTACATAGCGTATTCTCGTTATTTTTGTTAATCACAGTGATTTCTCTTTTACATAGAGTCCTCTCTTGTTAGATATACAGTTGTGCTCAAAAGTTTACATATCCCGGCAGAATTTTTCCTTTCTTGGCCTTGTTTCAGAGAATACGAATGATAACAAAAAACCTTTTTCTCCACTCATGGTTATTGGTTGGGTGAAGCCATTTATTGTCAAACTACTGTGTTTTCTCTTTTTAAATCTTAATGACAACCAAAAACATCCAAATGACCCCGATCAAAAGTTCACATACCCTGGTGATTTTGGCCTGATAACATGCACAGAATTTGACACAAATAGGTTTGAATAGCTACTAAAGGTAACATCCTCACCTGTGACCTGTTTGCTTGTAGTTTTTGTGCATAAAAGCTAAGTGAGTTTCTGGGATCCAGACAGACTCTTGCATCTTTCATCCAGCTACTGACATTTCTGAATTGTGAGTCATGGGGAAAGCAAAAGAATTGTCAACGGATCTATGGGAAAAGGTAGTTGAACTGTATAACACAGGAAAAGTATACAAAAAAATATCCATGGAATTGATAATGTCAGTCTGATAATGTCAGTCAGCAGCGTTCAGACTGTGATTAACAAATGGAAAATAAGGGGCTCTGTGAAAACCAAACCACGGTCAGGTAGACCAACAAAAATTTCGGCCAGGAAAATTGTTCGGGATGCAAAGAAAAACCCACAAATAACATCAGCTGAAATTCAGGACTGTCTAAAAACTAGCGGTGTTCCAACATGACAATGATCCAAAACACAAGGCCAAGTCGATCTGTCATTGGCTACAGCAGAACAAAGTGAAGGTTCTGGTGTGGCCATCCCAGTCTCCTGACGTAAATATAATTGAGCCACTCTGGGGAGATCTCAAGCGTGCAGTTCATGCTAGACAGCCCAGGAATTTACAGGAACTGGAGGCTTTTTACCATCTGAGAAAATAAAGAACCTCATCAACAACTACCACAAAAGACTTCAAGCTGTCATTGATGTTAGAGGGGCAATACACGTTATTAAGAAGTGGGGTATGTGAACTATTGATCAGGGTCATTTGGATGTTTTTGGTTGTCATTAAGATTTAAAAAGAAAAATCACAGTAGTTTGACAATAAATGGCTTCCCCCAACCAATAGCCATGAGTAGAGAAAAAGATTTTTTGTTATCATTCATATTCTCTGAAACAAGGCCAAGAAAGTAAAAATTCTGAAGGGCTATGTAAACTTTTAAACACAACTGTATAATGACTGCGGATGGAGCAGCATCTGACTAGAAGATCGGTCCATCATCCGACTCCAGGGCCGCCATCAGGGCATTACTGCCCTTACTAGTGTATGGAGCCCCAGTGAGGAGGGGGGCCCAGGGGAGGGGATTTGGTCATTCGCTCAGTAACTGAACGTGCGTCCTCGGAAATGCTCAAATCTTCCCGTTAACGGCTGCTCTGGTCTACTCTTTTCAGAGTCTTCTGACGCTGACGTGTCAGGGCAGAGGGTGCAATGACATCACTACAGCGCACCCTCTGTGCTGAGCAGTACAGAGAGCCAGAAGACGCTGAGGAGACTGGAGCAGCGACCAGCGGGCAATGAGGAGTGGTAAATATTTTATTTTTTTTTATGTATGGAGCACGACATGGGGCCCATTATACTGTATGGGCAATTGTATACTGTATGGAGCAATATATGGGGTCATTGTATACTGTATGGAGCAATATATGGAGTCATTGTATACTGTATGGAGCAATAAATGGGGTCATTGTATACTGTATAGAGCAACATATAGGGCATTATACTGTATGGAGCATTATATGGGGACATTATACTGTATGGAACAATATACAGTACAGACCAAAAGTTTGGACACACCTTCTCATTTAATGATTTTTCTGTATTTTCATGACTTTGAAAATTGTACATTCACAGTGAAAGCATCAAAATTATGAATTAACACATGTGGAATTATATACTTAACAAACAAGTGTGAAACAACTGAAAATATGTCTTATATTCTAGGTTCTTCAAAGTAGCCACCTTTTGCTTTGATGATTGCTTTGCACACTATTGGCATTCTCTTGATGAGCTTCAAGAGGTAGTCACCGGAAATGGTTTTCACTTCACAGGTGTGCCCTATCAGGTTTAATAAGTGGGATTTCTTGCCTTATAAATGGGGTTGGGACGATCAGTTGTGTTGTACAGACGTCAGGTGGATACACAACTGATAGTCCTACTGAATAGACTGTTAGAATTTGTATTATGGCAAGAAAAAAGCAGCTAAGTAAAGAAAAAGGAGTGGCCATCATTACTTTAAGAAATGAAGGTCAGTCAGTGCGAAAAATTGGGAAAACTTTGAAAGTGTCCCCAAGTGCAGTTGCAAAAACCATCAAGCGCCATAAAGAAACTGGCTCACATGAGGACCGCCCCAGGAAAGGAAGACCAAGAGTCACCTCTGCTTCTGAGGATAAGTTTATCCGAGTCACCAGCCTCAGAAATCGCAGGTTAACAGCAGCTCAGATTAGAGACCAGGTCAATGCCACACAGAGTTCTAGCAGCAGACACATCTCTACAACAATTGTTAAGAGGAGACTTTGTGCAGCAGGCCTTCATGGTAAATTAGCTGCTAGGAAACCACTGCTAAGGAAAGGCAACAAGCAGAAGAGACTTGTTTGGGCTAAAGAACAGAAGGAATGGACATTAGACCAGTGGAAATCTGTGCCTTGGTCTGATGAGTCCAAATTTGAGATCTTTGGTTCCAACCACCGTGTCTTTGTGCGACGCAGAAAAGGTGAACAGATGGACTCTACATGCCTGGTTCCCACCGTGAAGCATGGAGGAGGAGGTGTGATGGTGTGGGGGTGCTTTGCTGGTGACACTGTTGGGGATTTATTCAAAATTGAAGGCATACTCAACAAGCATGGCTACCACGGCATCTTGCAGCGGCATGCTATTCCATCTGGTTTGCCTTTAGTTGGACCATCATTTATTTCTCAACAGGACAATGACCCCAAACACACCTCCAGGCTGTGTAAGGGCTATTTGACCAAGAAGGAGAGTGATGGGGTGCTACGCCAGATGACCTGGCCTCCACAGTCACCAGACCTGAACCCAATCAAGATGGTTTGGGGTGAGCTGGACCGCAGAGTGAAGACAAAAGGGCCAACAAGTGCTAAGCATCTCTGGGAACTCCTTCAAGATTGTTGGAAGACCATTTCCGGTGACTACCTCTTGAAGCTCATCAAGAGAATGCAAAGAGTGTGGAAAGCAGTCATCAAAGCAAAAGGTGGCTACTTTGAAGAACCTAGAATATAAGACATATTTTCAGTTGTTTCAATCTTTTTTGTTAAGTATATAATTCCACATGTGTTAATTCATAGTTTTGATGCCTTCAGTGTGAATGTACAATTTTCATAGTCATGAAAATACAGAAAAATCTTTAAATGAGAAGGTGTGTCCAAACTTTTGGTCTGTACTGTATGTGGCCATTATATACTGTATGGCACAATATATGGGGCCTGTAATATTGTACGGAGGACTATGTGGTGCCCACAATTCTGTCCAGAGGACTATGTGGAGCCCACAATTCTGTCCAGAGGACTATGTGGTGCCCACAATTCTGTCCGGTGGACTATGTGGTGCCCACAATTCTGTCCGGAGGACAATGTGTTGCCCACAATTCTGTACGGAGGACTATGTGGTGCCCACAATTCTGAACGGAGGACTATGTTGTGCCCACAATTCTGTCCGGAGGACTATGTGGTGCCCACAATTCTGTCCGGAGGACTATGTGGTGCCCACAATTCTGTACGGAGGACTATGTGGTGCGCACAATTCTGTACGGGAGACTATGTGGTGCGCACAATTCTGTTCGGGAGACTATGTGGTGCGCACAATTCAGTACAGGGGACTATGTGGTGCACACAATTCTGTATGGGGGACTATGTGGTGCCCGCAATTCTGTACGGGGGACTATGTGGTGCCCGCAATTCTGTACGGGGGACTATGTGATGCCCACAATTCTGTACGGAGGTTCTATATGGAGGACTATGTGGTGGCCACAATTCAATGCAGGGGACTATGTGGTGGCCACAATTCGGTGAGGGTGACTATGAGGTGGCCACAATTCGGTGAGGGGGACTATGTGGTGGCCACAATTGGGTGCGGGGGACTATGTGGTGGCCACAATTGGGTGCGGGGGACTATGTGGTGGCCACAATTCGGTGCGGGGGACTATGTGGTGGCCACAATTCTGTGCAAAAGACTATGTGGTGCCCACAATTCTGTACAGAAGACTATGTGGTGCCCACAATTCTGTACAGAAGACTATGTAGTGCCCACAATTCTGTACAGAAGACTATACTGTTCGGTCTAAAATGTAGTGCACATAGTGTGCGCTGCAAGGATTCGCCAGTTTCTGAGTCATTGTAGAATTTACAATAGATATCACTCCTGATGTAAGTAGTAAGTTAAATCTTTGACATTGTACTATACCTTTATTTCTTATCTGTGCATCATTAATCGTGGTATGTGTTAAAGGGGCCCATTGAGACTTTCACCTGGGGCCCACGAAAACCTGTAGCTGACCCTGACAGCAACAGTTACCAGCTGCCAACCACCTGGAGGCTGGCAGCTGACATCGGTGCGCACATTGCCGGCGAATTAAGTCACAGCCATGCGGCAGCGTGGCAACGCCTCAAATGGATAAGGAAGAGGACGCAACGGGACCGTGGCCAGGTATGGAAAAGCATTTTTTTATTTTTTGATGGGACCAGGATGGTACATCATATGGGGCATATTGGCCAGGATGGGACATCATATGGGGCATATTGGCCAGGATGGGACATCATATAGGGCCTGGGGGCCAGGATGGGACATCACATGGGGCCAGGATGGGACTTCATATGGGAACTGGGGACCAGGATGGGACATCATATAGGGCCTGGGGGCCAGGATGGGACATCATATGGGGCCCGAGGGCCAGGATGGGACATCATATGGGGCCCGAGGGCCAGGATGGGACATCATATGGGCCCTGGGAACCAGGATGGGATATCATATGGGGCCTGGGGACCAGGATGAGACATCATATCGGGCCTGGGGACCAGGATGGATACACAATGGGTGGAAGAATGAGACACAATGGGGGCCAAGAATGAGACACAATGGGGGCCAGGAATCTGTGGGAGGAAAAAACATAACAAATAAACGACCCCTATTTTACTGCATTTCTATAAAGTACTGTATTTTGGAAGTATGTCCACAGTTGCAATCAAAATTATTTAATCACCACTGCATATTAGGTTTATTAGTAAAAATGTACAAACTTTCTGCTGTTTGTGGGAAACAAACAAATGAAACAAAAACTATTTATATAGCTCAACACAACTAATATAACAAGTGGTCTCTCCAAATTCATCAAAAAAGATGATTTTTAATGACTATTACAGTCTCAGAATTATTCATCTCCTTTTTGACAAACATCCTTATTACTTATTTATTTTACTTTCTTTTATAGCTCCATCATATTCCACAGCACTTTACAGATATTATCATGACTGTCCCCATTGGAGCTCACAATCTAGATTCCCTATCAGTATGTCTTTAGAGTGTGGGAAGAAACCGGACCCGAAGGAAACCCACACAAACATGGGGAGAAGATACAAACTCCTTGGACAGGCTGTCCGCGTTTCCTCTCTGAAGAAACAAATTCATTTTGTATTATGTCATGTGAATTGTGTCATGGATCTTAAAAATATTGTGTAATGTGATAAGTGTTAATAGTATTGTGATGTAATATGAATAGTGTAAAGCGATAAATATGTTAATGATGTTGGTAGTGTATATAATTGATGTAACATACCTGGCGGCGTCCTTGCATAGTGGTCCATCTCCCACTGTGCAAGAGGGCGCACTTGATCTCCAGTCCAGTTTGCTAGCCTGGCTTCCCTCCATGCTGTCTGTTTGCCTCTGTGTCTGCTGCTTAAGGGCGGCGCCCGATCACTTCCTGCTTTTTGTACCTGCTGCAGACACACCCCTTGTGCGTCCCCAGCCTATTGCTGTCTGCCATCTGGTATTTAACCCAGCTGCTCCAATGAATCCCTGCCTGAGCATTGTGTTCTGTCAGTTGGCCTTTGGTCACTGATATGCCAAGTCCCGTTTATGTTTCCTGCCTTCGGTATCAGTTCCCGTGTCTGAACTGTGTCCTGTCTGTATTATCTTCTAGCCTGTTGTCTTCTGCCTATCCTGGAGGCTGTATTTCCCGGCCTGTGTGAACCCGCTCCTGTATCTTGCTGCTGTGTCTGTTCTTGTCTGAATACTCTCCTAGCCTGTTTTGTTTTTCTCTATGTCTGTACTTTCCCTTTTTCTGCAGAGTCTGAACTCGTACCTAACTCCTGCTCGTTGTCACTGTACTTCCGTTTGTGAGATTGTGGTCCACTCGCTACTTCTCTGCAAGTACCCTGTGGGTATCTGGTTCTGCCTTTCCCTTCTAGTCTGTTCCGTGTGAACAGAGCCCTGTCCCCACCGCGTCTGCGGTTTTGCTTTGCTCAGCCCTGTCCACCGCGTCTGCGGTTTTCGCTTTGCTCAGCTCTGTCCACCGCGTCTGCGGTTTTCGATTTGCTCAGCTCTGTCCACCGCGTCTGCGGTTTTCGCTTTGCTCAGCTCTGTCCACCGCGTCTGCGGTTTTCGCTTTGCTCAGCTCTGTCCACCGCGTCTGCGGTTTTCGCTTTGCTCAGCTCTGTCCACCGCGTCTGCGGTTTTCGCTTTGCTCAGCTCTGTCCACCGCGTCTGCGATTTTCGCTTTGCTCAGCTGTGTCCACCGCGTCTGCGGTTTTCGCTTTGCTCAGCTCTGTCCACCGCGTCTGCGGTTTTCGCTTTGCTCAGCTCTGTCCACCGCGTCTGCGGTTTTCGCTTTGCTCAGCTCTGTCCACCGCGTCTGCGGTTTTCGCTTTGCTCAGCTCTGTCCATCGCGTCTGCGGTTTTCGCTTTGCTCAGCTCTGTCCACCGCGTCTGCGGTTTTCGCTTTGCTCAGCTCTGTCCACCGCGTCTGCGGTTTTCGCTTTGCTCAGCTCTGTCCACCGCGTCTGCGGTTTTCGCTTTGCTCAGCTCTGTCCACCGCGTCTGCGGTTTTCGCTTTGCTCAGCTCTGTCCACAGCGTCTGCGGTTTTCGCTTTGCTCAGCTCTGTCCACCGCGTCTGCGGTTTTCGCTTTGCTCAGCTCTGTCCACCGCGTCTGCGGTTTTCGCTTTGCTCAGCTCTGTCCACCGCGTCTGCGGTTTTCGCTTTGCTCAGCTCTGTCCACCGCGTCTGCGGTTTTCGCTTTGCTCAGCTCTTTCCACCGCGTCTGCGGTTTTCGCTTTGCTCAGCTCTGTCCACCGCGTCTGCGGTTTTCGCTTTGCTCAGCTCTGTCCACCGCGTCTGCGGTTTTCGCTTTGCTCAGCTCTGTCCACCGCGTCCGCGGTTTTCGCTTTGCTCAGCTCTGTCCACCGCGTCCGCGGTTTTCGCTTTGCTCAGCTCTGTCCACCGCGTCCGCGGTTTTCGCTTTGCTCAGCTCTGTCCACCGCGTCCGCGGTTTTCGCTTTGCTCAGCTCTGTCCACCGCGTCCGCGGTTTTCGCTTTGCTCAGCTCTGTCCACCGCGTCCGCGGTTTTCGCTTTGCTCAGCTCTGTCCACCGCGTCCGCGGTTTTCGCTTTGCTCAGCTCTGTCCACCGCGTCTGCGGTTTTCGCTTTGCTCAGCTCTGTCCACCGCGTCTGCGGTTTTCGCTTTGCTCAGCTCTGTCCACCGCGTCTGCAGTTTTCGAACTTGTCTCCCAGTCTGTACTGGACCCTACCCAGCCTGCGCTCTAGTCTGCCTGTTCCTGTATTCCCCGGTGTGGGTCAACAGCCGTGTCCGGAGTCTGACCTGGAGTAGACCCTGGTTCCTCTGCTCGGTTCCTCCCTGGTGCACTGGCGTCGTATGCTGTCGTGCGACCTTGGTCGGATCGGGCAGATACTTAGTTACGCCCCTCCAGGCACTCTCCGGTTCATGGCACAGTGGAATCACTACATAAACACGCACACGCCAGTCAGTCCGGGCGTGTGCATTACAATTGACCATAGCGTAAGTTAGAGTTAAAGGTTGGGACTAGGCCACAGTTGGAGGGGCTAGTATAAGGGAAAGTGACTACTGCTAGGAAGTCAGATAGGATCGAGATTACAAAGTTAGCGGACTAAAAGGTCCATAGTGAGCAGTGCTGCATTGGAGGGGGACCCTGAATGAGAGGAGACTGAAGGGAAGGGAGAGTGAGATCCTGAGGAAAAGTGACTGACGAGACAGAGTGGCCTCCCGGAGACGGGTCCTTGGAGTGAACGCCTAGCCATGAGACCTTGGGCTTGTAACGCAGAAAGAAATGTCCTTAACAGGACTTTGAGACTGAGACTAGTGAAGGGTCCCGAGCAGGAGCTCCAGGGACACAGCAGTGGAAGAAATAGGATACGGAACTGCTGAACAAGTAGTGGAGGCTTGTTGATCAGGACCGCTGCGTTAAAGCTGGGTTGTGGCGAAGTAGGGAGGAACAGCAGATATAGAAAGCCCTGGAGTATACTACAGAGGAATGATACTGTGTGGAAATTGCTTCATACAGTAAAGGAAACGTCTTTAAGACTTTGTACCCGCTATCCCTTGTTTATAACCCTGATCAAGTTGCCGTTCAGTAGAGTTTACTTTCTAATGATGGCCTCTCTCATTGAACTGTGAAACATCTAGTCCTGGAAAACCAGCAACATTAGCTACATTTGGCCTGCATGGGTGTAAGGATCTCACAGCATAAATCCACACACCCAGCCAGGACCTTCACTTTCATGTAATGTGCCGGGGCGCTGGAGACGAGTGCCTCGCCCACGGCTACTGCTCCACGCTGTGTTACACCACCACGCTGCTAACTCTACTTAGTAGAATTGCAATGGTGATACCCAGCCAGACATAGCTTCTGGTAGTATTCTTGGGGAATCTTAACCCATTTATCATGGTCTACAGGTCACTAATTTTCTTGGCTTTCCATGTTGCAACCGCCTTCTTCAAATCCCAACAAAAATTTCTATGGGTTTCAAGTCAGGCGACTGTGACAGCCACCTCAGAATCTTCCAAGACTTCTTCTGAAACCATGCCTTGGTGGACTTTTGGGAACATTGTCTTGTTGGATAGAATAGTGTAATAATAGAATTGGTGCGAATTGATTTGCAGGACCCAATCAATTGGCCAGGTCAGTAATCTGTGTCTGCTCTAAGGGCGCCCTGAGAACCGCCTCTTGCCTAACGGCATCTTCGGCTCCTCCGGCCTGGCACCACATCATTGTTGGAGTGTGATGTACATGTGATGTCGCACCAGGCCGACTAATCAAAAAAAGATCCACCGATGCCAGGAGGTAAGAAGTGATATTCAGGCCTCCCATCCAGCAAGCACAGATTACGGACGTGGCCGATGAATTAGATCCTGTGACTTGGTTCGCACCAATTCTAAGACCACGTTCACACGTTCAGTATATGGTCAGTATTTTACCTCAGTATTTATATGCCAAAGCCAGGAGTGGAACAATCAGAGGAAAAGTATAATACAAACACGTCACCAGTTCTGCATTTTTCACCCACTCCTGGTTTTGGCTTACAAATACTGATGTAAAATACTGACCAAATACTGAACGTATAAATGTGGCCTAAGGTCGTAGACAGACAGCCGTATAACTCAGGTGAGGATCGCATCGCAATATTCGGACTGGCCGTCGGCTCCTGACCTGAGCGTGGCAGCATGTATTTCTCTGCAGCTGTCACGCTCAGGTCAGGAGCCGACAGCCAGTCCGAGGATTGCGATGCGATCTTCACCCGAGTTATATGGCTGCCTGTCTGCACCCTAACGCTCAAGCTTCATCTTCCTCAGGAAGACCCTCCACACGCTGCAGGTTTCCAGTGGCAGAGGAATTGTAACAAGCGTGTGGTCATTAAGTGATTTACTACAAATTGAATTCTGTTGTGTTTTTTACCAGTTTTATTTCTGTTGATTTGCATATGTATTACTAGGCTGTTAGTTCTTTTGTTAAAATAATATAGTCAGTGATCGCCAAATGTGAAATTTCACTTCAGATATGTGCACACAGGAGTTTTTGAGGCTGTATTGGAGCAGAGACTGAGCGGAAACTCTCCAAATCCTCCTCAAAAACTTAGAGGATCTGCTCTGAAAACAGCAAAAAAGACTCGGTGTGCACATAGAAGAGGTGTTTCAGGATCAATATCCGGCACCCCCACCGATTAGCTGTTTTCAGCTCTGGTGGCTGCCAGATGTAACCAGTGAATGGAGTGAACAGCATGGTCCGGTTCGTGGCCTATTGGCTGTTCATGAATATTTCAGCTCAGTTTTTATCCACTATGCTATAAGAGCTGCACACAGAACAGCCAATACACCGTGAACAGAGCTGTGGGGGTCTGCATGGGTCACTTTCACATCCCCCCGCTGCCAGAGCTGAAAACAGTTGATTGGTGGGGTACTGCGTTCTGGGACACCATGCATCTGATATTGATGACCTATCCTAAGAATAACTTACCAGTATCTTAAGCCTGGAAAACCCCTTCAGATTACTATATATATGTTGTAGGTAGGCAGAGCAAAAACATTGTCTGCTGAGAGCACAGAATTAAAGGTGTTGTCCAGGCATACTGTAGTTACAGTGTTTATGACGCGCCCCCTGGGCCATGTTGTTAGGGATACCCGGAGCCGGATCAGATGGGGGTTGTAGTCTCCGAGTGGCTGTGACCCGGTCCGTGCCCAGGGTGTCAAACTCAGTGTGCGGCAGTCCTTGCAGATGTTCTTAGTGTCGACTACGCCACCCGTTGATTTGCGGTCAAAAGGCCGCCGCTGCAGGATGGTCCGCTGAGGCTGGTGGTGTGTGTGCAGCTGTGGTAGTATAACCCCCAACGGGAGGGGTATAGCCTCAGGGGGTCAGACGTGGAGGATGGTGGTTGTGAAGGTGCAGCAAGGAGACTCAGAGGCATGAAATGCAGTTTCAGGGTTTTTACTCACTGGTGTTGCTCGGGTCACTCTGTACAGCAGTGACCACCCAAGCCGTGCTGCGTCCACCAGGTGCGGGACTCGGTCAACTCCCGGGCAATTCCTGAGTATGGTCCTGAGCTCCCTTCTTCTCTCTCTCTCTCTCTGGCCGTTCTCACCAGGGATCCACCTATGTCCGGCTCCCTCGGGTCTCTTGGTGGTTGAACCTTCTCTGGCTTCCCTGACCCTATGCTCGGTGTGCCATTCTGGTGGATTTGGTGAGGGTCGTGGCAAATCTTGCCCACGACCTCCGGTTCCTGGCTAAGGTTTGCTTTGGCCTCCGCCAGCTTGGGATCCGGTACCCTTTTGCCGACCCTTCACCCTTTTGTCCTTATTCTGGGATCTTGGGGTCCCCTCTCGTCCTGCGCCTCTGGGTCCCTCTTCCTTCTCCTCTCCTGGAGTTACTGCTGACTCACTGACTGACTGACTCTGTCCTAAGATGGTGCCCACCTTATATACTCCCTCTATGTGTGAGCTCAGGTGACCAGCACCCAATGAGCTCCTATCTTTACCCAGACTACTCCCCCTATCTGCCCCTACACTACTGGGATGTTCCACCCCCCTCCCACTCCAGCCAGGGACAGACGCTGTCGTACCTGCACATATACTGGTGGGAGTACCGTAGTTCTGTCCCCCGGAAATGGGATGTATGTAGTGCATGCAGCCTTCTGAGCTCAGTTCCACACTCCATCCTTACCCGAGAGTGGAATACCACACCTCTGGCTTGAGGTGCAATACCCCTGTAGCAGCCGAGTCCTCAGGGTGCTACATTTACAGTCCGCTAGAGCAAAAAAACAGCTGATCGGTGGGGGGCGCTGAGTGTCGGAATCCCACCAATCAGCTGTTCATGACCTATCCTGTAGATAAGTCATCAACACCATAAGCCCAGACTCCTTTACACCTGAGATGAGTGAATGTGCAGTGCCTTAATACTTGTGCCAACTTCATGTCAGCTCACTAGGGACATCTAGTGGTCACTATCTGAAAGTACATTTACAACTGAAAAATAATCTGTTCGCTATTTTGACTCTCCAAGACCACTATCACTATTAAATGGGTACAAACTCAGGTGTAGTAGTAATAGTAAATGTACCTTAGAAACAGAAGTTTTAATATCTCCTGCTTTGTTGCAAATTACTCTAATATCGTAGACTGGATGTTTCTTTAGCAGACGTGTATCGAGCACTGGTGGACACAGGCAGAAAAGGGCCCCTGTGCAAGAACAATATATGGGCCCTTTGCAGCCCAAGAGCTGCTAAAAATGCAAAATTGTACCTGCTTTGGAGGTAGAAATGGGCCCTTTTACCTCTTGGGCCTCTGTGGGGCCGCACAGGTTGCACCAATGATATGTCCGCCCCTGGTATCCAGTGATCTCCTCATAACCCCTCTCCTTTAGGTTAGATTGATGCCTCTGACCTCTCCTGCATCATCCACTGTTATATGCATAAACATCAATCAAATCTAAACAAAAAGGGGTCGCTGCTGAGACCACAGGACATTTGGCTACTAGAGAAACTGTGAAGGCTTTTAAAGGGAATCTGTCATCCCCGGGGACTTATCAGACCTCTAATATAGGCATACAGGTGATAGAAATGTAAGTCTATACATACCTGTATGCCTAATATTAGAGGTCTGCTTGCTTTGAAATGTCTTTTTATTCAGTTAGTTTTCTCATTCTTGAGAGCCGGGGGACGGGAAGAAATCCCAAACTACTTTGCTAATTACAATGTTCCCCCCCTCCCCTGCCCTGTGACGTACAGTCTCGTCTTCCAGATCCCGCGCATGCACAAATCACCTATAACGCAAGGTGCACTTTTTTTTATCCCGGCTATATTTTTTCCGGCAGTGATCCTTCCAGACATTTAGGCCTCATTCAGAAGTCTGTTTTCCACATACTTGTTTTTAATGGATTACAAAAAATAATAAGAGGAATAATAAAAAGAATCAAAGTGCTGGATCACGATGCAGAGTAGACAGAGTGCATAATTTCTCCATCTTGTTCCTTGTCTGAGTCCGTGGTAATTGGACTGCACTCAGATGACATCCGAGTGCAGTTCAATGTTTCACACTGATGTCATACAAGTCCATAGACTTGTATGAAAAATCGGCATGAGAAAAAAAACACTAGTTGGCACTGCCCCACAGTATAACATTGGGCAGAGTGCCATCTGATAAAACATCGGACAGCACTCGGCCATGTTAAGCGGTCGTGTGGACGAGCCCTCAGTCTGAGCCTGCCATTGATAATTATGACTTGACACTATAGGTCCCATTATTTTCTTTGTGTTGTCAACCAGACATTTAACAGAACGAGTATTTTTTAAACACATTTATACACAGATCGTTTATTCTTGTAATGATTTAATCCTATTTGTATCTCTATTTATACCCAGCTTTACGCATACAAGGACTCTATCTGTCCCACCCTCTTTTACTGCATAGATTCATTTATCATCAGGTTTTTAATCTTATGTATTTTTATTTTTATTGATTTTAATGATCTTTTAATCTTATGTATTTTTAATAATGTTTGTGCTTTTTCACAATATCCCTCCACCCCTCACGACATTTATCAAGGGATGCGGTGATCTTTTTTTTTTAACTAAAAAGTAAGTTCAAGAGATAAATACGCGGCACATGGCAAATGGTGAAAATATACATTTTTCCCCAGTTAAAGTTTATTTTTTACAGCATCGACCATTTCATATAAATCACATATTAACTTTATTCTGTGAGTCAGTACAATTAACATAAAATCACCATTTACTTATGTTTTATGATGTCTGCATGAAAATAACACATTTTCAAAAACAAAACAATTTTACATTGCCATATATGGAGAGCCATAACTCTTATTTTTTCTTAACTGATTTGTATGAGAACCTATTTTTTTGCGGGACGAGTTGTATTTTTTATTATTGTTGTTATTTTGGAGTATAGGTGCTTGTGAGGACCCGGGGTCTTCCGTGGGGGTAACGCTACTCAGACAACGCAGGGTAAGGGTAAAACAGCGTGGCAATATTTTATTGAACCACACAGCGGACAACACATAGAACAGTCCCAGCAAATGCCCAAGATGGTGCAACATTACACAGTCTCACCCTTTCATCTCCGCCCGCCTGGGATAGAAAAGCTGCAACTTTGGAGACTTCCAGGGCCGACTACCTCAACCAGTGGCCCCCCGCTTCTGGTGGGCCCCCACAGAGAGAAGGTAGCGGCAAGCTTAGGAAGCTAGCAGTCCATCGAGGTACAAGGCCACGAGACCCGAGGGTTCCAACCTGGCCTCTCCGAGAGTTTCCATGGGGCCAGATGACCAGTGAGTCCCTCCTGGCAACTCCCAATGTCTCCATGGCTTCTAAGCAACCGGTGAGCCCCTCCTAGCAACCCTAAAACAACATATCCATGGCGCCAGGTGACTTCTCAGTCCTCTCCTGGTCTCCCTAAAAGTATCCATGGTCTCTCTGATGGTTAATTGAGGAGATCCAAATCTTTCCAGTCAGGGCCATATCTTTAGACTAGAATCATGTAGAATACAAATCTGTGTCTCTTTGGATGCCATGCAATCCATCTACTTTCCTGAATGATGTCTCTCATTTTCCTTCTAAGGTCTATCAGAAAGACCTTAGAAGGAAAATGAGAGACATCATTCAGGAAAGTAGATTCTTAAATACACATCCACAGGTTAAGAATTAATGAGTTCACTAGGAGGAATATTTCTGTGTAGGCACATATAAGCGACTGACCAAGGTTAGGGAAGTGGCTTAGTGTAAAAAAAACTGTGGATTGCTACATAGTTTGTGTCACTCTTTCCTAACTTTCAAAGTTGGGAAGTATGCCTCTGTGCCTCCATACCTAATAATGCCCCTTTTGTGCCTCTTTATTATAAGAATGCCCCATTTAATTTGGCAGTACCACAGAGCTCAGTGATTGGCTGCAGCACAGTTGACATGAAGATGCAGCTGATTAAAAATGTCTGGAGCAGCAAAAAGCAGTGCTGGACCCCGGGTGAGTAAAAGCTCAGTTTGATTGTTTGTTTCCTCATGACCATCGTTGGAGTTCGGCCGTTTAACCCACTGGATGTAATAGAGTCAATAGTGACTGTGTCATTTAGAGGAAATCAAATTATATTTCCTTAAAAAAATGTTCATAGTGTGCAAAAGTAGCAAAGCATAAAAAAACTAAACACATCTGGTATCACTGTGAGGTCGGGGCTACACGAGTGTGAAAAAAAATAGTGGAAAAAATTTGGATGATTTTTATCGATTTTGCCATCCGTATGGCATCATTCCTTATTTATAAAAAGATCAGAAATTTGATATAAATTTACAAAAAATTGCAATTTTCAAACTTTTAATGATTATCCCTTTAATCCAGATAGTCATGCCACACAAAGCAATAATAAATTACATTTCAATAATGTCTGCTTTCTATCAGCACCATTTGTAAAATGTAAAAATGTTTTATTTTGTTAGCATTTTAGAAGGTTTAAAAATGGAGGAGTAATTTTTCATATTTTCAAGGAAATTTACAAAACTTATTTTTATAGGGACCTGTTCAGTTTTGAAATTACTATATATTGGAAATCCCCCCAAAAGTGATACCATTTTAAAAGCCGCATCCCCGTATTAAAAATTGCTTTCAGGTGGTTCATTAACCCTTCAGGTGCTTTTCAGGAATTAATGCAAAGTGGCATAACAGGAATGTAAAAGTTTATTTTCACCACCTACATTTTAATAACTTCTGAACAGGCCACTATACGCGGCAGGCTCTAAGGCCGTTATTCGACTGCCATGGCGAACATCAGGACCGCACGATCAAGATCTCAGGGTGCCAATGTAGTTAAAGAGGGAGCCCCCACACTCTGTTAACCATCTAGATGCCGTAGTCACTATTGGCAGCAGCATTTAAGGGGTTAAATGGCCATAATCAGTGCCGACCCTGATCGTGGCTGATGCAGCAAGTTGTTAGCTATAGTGTACAGCTGATAGCTGCAGGATTGTCACCTCTCGGGGGATGCTAATCTCTTATATCGCAGGTCCGTAAAAAGACGTATTGGTGGTCACTATGGGGTTAAAACAACAGAATTGTTTCTTAATCTTATGTTTTTTTGTCACAATATACACATACACATTATACAGACACATGACCTACTCATTATATATACACATATATACATGACCTTTAGATATACACATGACCTGTACATATATACACTGTATATATACAGGAAAAAATAGAAAAATGCTCCAAAGAACCAAAGGATGAATTAAAACAAGCAAAGTTTACTGTTACATATTAAGAATATGCGGGATACGGGATGAGGTGCCACACACCCCAAAGTAGATAGTCTTAAGTCAAGATACAGGAGGATTAGATGGTATTATGCCGTTTCTCCATTTAGTGGTAAGTTGTGCTCCATTCTGGAGCCACAAATGGGAAACTCGTAAAAATCCTCTGTTCTTCAGCAGGAATTGTCTCGTTCAGGTCTTCACTGCGCGGTGCTGGGATCTGCTGTCTCATGCTGACATTCATGTTCCTTCTTATGATAACTGGAGATGGCGCTTTCCCTGTTTCTATGTCTGTCCAGTTTAGATTTGAAAATAAGGGGTGTTTTCTGATTTTTCCATTAACCCCTAGCCGGACATAATGGTCTTTGCAGAGTAGTTTGGACATAATGTCCACAGCATCGTGGTCAGTGAGGTTTTCATATGATGGTTCAGAGTAGATGACATTTCTCTCAATCTCTTCAGTGGTGTCTCCTGGAAATGGTGAGTCTTGGAAAATCATGTTGTACAATATGACTCCAAAGGCGAACCAATCTACACCTTCATCATAAGCGTCTCCCATGATCATTTCTGGGGCGCCATACCCAGGTGTTCCACTGAAATCTCTGGCATTAAATCTCTTATCAAACTCATAAAGAGATAGTCCAAAATCAGTAATTTTTATGTGGCCGTCACCAGTCAGCAGGATGTTATCCGGTTTTAAGTCCCGGTGAATGATGTCATTGCTGTGCAGGAATTGTAGGCCACAGACGATTTCTGCTGCTATAAAGGTTACAGGTTCCTTCAGGGGAATGGTACTATATATATAGTCATGCAGGTCCCCTCCACTGGCCAGCTCGGTGACAAAATAGGCATGGTTTTCAGTATGAAACGCGGCATGGCAATGAGTTAAGAATCTGCTGTTGTGGCTAAGCTTCAGGACATGGTGCTCAACAAGGCATTCAGGGAAGGAGATTAGGCTTTCCTTCTTTATGATTTTAAGGGCCACACTTTGTTTCCGTATCTTATCCGTGGCCAGTACAACCTTCCCATAACTCCCTTCTCCAAGTATGCCATGGCAGATAAACTTATCCCTGGTGAGAGGGACAGTGGTCTTTATTTTTTTGCTACTGGGGCCACTAAATTCCCCTGAGATGTCATCTTGACTGGTGGCTGGATCTTCATGATGTTTCCTTTTTCTCCCAGTTCTCTTCTCTTCTGCTGCACTTTCATTACCTCTCGTGTTAATGATCCTGGTTGGACCCACAGTCTCTCTTTTCCTCTCTCTTGTACTCAGCTTTTGTAGATTGGTATCAGCTTGATTTGTGATGTATCCCACAAACTTGTCACATCTGTTTTGTACAGTGTCTAGGAAGGAAATATTCTGGGTTCCCTCATTGTCAGGTAATATTTGACCATCCTGCCCAGATTTCTTGGAGTCCATCTTCCTTATCTTTGGTGGAGGTTCCTGGTTATTTCCAGTGTCTTCTCCATCTGGTGTTTCTTTCCTTTTTCTCTTTCTTTTCCCTGTAAAGTCCATGTTGCATCAGGCAACAACAGGGCAATTATCCAAAAAACGTATGTAAAATTACTAAATGCAATCCACACGTATATTGTAGTCAAAGCCAACTACAACTAAAGCTCAATGGCTGCAGTCAGTTGTATATGGAACTTTGTGGAATGTGATGTCACTGTGCCGGTGATGTCACACTCACTGTGATGTCAGCAGATGTATGTGAGTGTTCCATCACTGCTGAACGTGAAAGTCTAGGAAGGGGCGGGGCTTAGTCACCAATAGCAACCTGACTAGTCACACTATTATAAAAGAAGAGTTAATGACTTATAAATGACTACCTGGGCAGATCTGGCATTATGCAGACTGGAAAAGCTGGGTAATAACCTCTGTCTAAAATGTGACACATTGTTTCTGTAGGCTAAATATATACAAAAGGAAAATATTAGGAGTGTTATAGAACAACTCTTCATTTTTACATAACACTGATTCAATTAAATTGATATTAAATAGGTTGCTGTTACAGTAATAAAAATATAAGGCACAAATGTGCTTAAAATAAAAAATGGTGGCATACTCTCCCTACACTGCCCTCGCAAATCAAGCGCAGTCCACTTCAGAGATCGGTGACGACTCCTGAAGTGATGGCTACTTTTTTACAAAGTCAGAGAACCAGCGCAGCTAGTGATTGGCTGCAGCTGTCAGTTACCTAGAAAAGTGAGTCCTGCGTTTTTTTCTCTAATGATGTGCTCTTCTAGTGATGATGGGAAGCAGTACGGTATACCACTATTTGTGAATTACTGGTGGACTTGTTACCACTACTGGAATCTAGGAAAATCCTTCCAGCAAAGAGCCAGCTCACGGTGTAGACAAAACGCATGAAGCTTATACCCAGACCCTCCATATGGCCTCCTTGGCTCTTGTGCACTGGCCTTAAAGGTTTTCTTCACCTCAGGAGCCCACCGTTTCCCTGCTGCCCAGCTTCCTTTTGTGCGGAGGTTGTGGCGTTGTTGTCGGACTGTCTGCTCTTCGTTTCTGCAAGCAAAGTCATCCTTGTCTTACAGCATTGGAGGAGCTGGGTGGACCTGAACCGGTCCTGATCCAGCAATCCAGCGAGCTTCAGAATTGCTCCTTGCCTAGTAGATTAGTTACTCCTCAGCTATAAGCAATAATACCTAAAAATGACTCCATTCTTGGAGAGGATTTTTAATAACAAGCAAATTGCAAAATTGCTTTTGCTTTTTTCAAGTGCTTTAAAATTGCACCCATTTATGATGAGACACCCCCTTCATAACATAGCTGCTCCTGTGGTAAGAATACGCTGCTCTTCTGTTTTATGTTTTTAAATTGAAAAATCAAACAAAATGAGAACAAGAAATATATCAGAGCAGGGAAATCTAAATACAGTGAAGGGAAGAATTATTCCATTCTTTGCTGTTTTTGTAAGTTTGTCCACTGACAAAGACATGAACAGTCTATAATTTTAAGGGTAGGTTAATTTTAACATTGAGAGATAGAATATCCCCCCCAAAAAATCAAGAAAATCACATTGTTTAAATTAGATAAATTTATTTGCATTTTGCAGTGAGAAATAAGTATTTAATCCCCTACAAACCATTATGAGTTCTGGCTCCTACAGACCAGTTACATGCTCCTAATCAACTGGTTACCTGCATTAAAGACAGCTGTCTTACATAGTCGCCTGTAGAAAAGACTCCTGTCCACAGACTCCATTAATCAGTCAGACTCTAACCTCTACAACATGGGCAAGACCAAAGAGCTTTCTAATGATGTCAGGGACAAGATCATAGACCTGCACGAAGCTGGAATGGGCTACAAAACCATAAGTAAGACGCTGGGAGAGAAGGAGACAACTGTTGGTGCAATGAGTAAAGAAAATGGAAGAAATAGAAAATGACTGTCAATCGACATTGATCTGGAGCGTCATGCAAAATCTCACCTCGTGAGGTATCCTTGATGATGAGGAAGGTGAGAGTTAAATTATGCAGATTTAGATCAAAACTGTTCATTTTTACAAGAGGAAAATTAATGAAATACACTGTATTTTATTATGCAATTTCTCCCAAGAACGGCAACATCTTATATGTGGTCATATACCACTTTTTGGTCGCAGAAAGATAGGAGCGCCAATCTTGCTGGAATGGTTTTAAAAAGTGGCCAAGAGATATGAGTATAATGTAAAAATTGAAAACTTCGTTAAAAATATATTAGATTTAAAAAATCATAAATCCAGATTTAGAATGAATCCATAAACTTAGCTCCTGATGCAGCTTCTTGTGCGAAACACAGTAAGTGAGTTGGGCATCCTGTGTCCATGTTGTTGGTGGTTTTATGCTAATTATGAAATAATTTTCCAGGCTATCACTATTTTTACTTTAAGCTACTGCCTGTCAGTGTTGGACTTAAGTGGCAAGAGCCCACCAGTAATATTGACTATGGGAGCTCACTTTTCAGCTACATTTTGTCTGGACATAGTGAATCAAATGTATTGGGCCAACTACTGCTCATGTTAGGGGGTACGTTACTTACTCCTGCATAGGGGACCCCCGGGGGATTTACATGTTACCCTGTGGGTCAGGGCTCGCTCACATGGCCATCGATTCTCTCATGCAAGAGAATCTGGACGATTATGCTAATGTCACTTGGATCAAACTCTGTCAGAGATTGACCTGAGTGTCAACTTAGTGCGATCCGATTCTCTCTCATGCGAGATTTGTATCACAGGTGCAGAGTAGACAGAGTACATCATTTCTCCATTTTCTCCCTTGTCTGAGTCCGTGGTAATTGGACTGCACTCAGATGACATCCGAGTGCAGTTCAATGTTTCACACTGATGTCATACAAGTCCATAGACTTAAAACCAAGCAATGTGAACTGAGGTCTAAGATGGTACACATGCAAGATATAGGAGCATGTTCACACTAGCAAAAAGATGCAAAACCTACAAAAGACAAAAAATATATCTCATAACCTACCATCATTATATATAAATGTAAAGCAAAGTTGCATATGAAATATAGGGTACTTAGTGAACTATTTTTGATCAAAAAAAGTATACAAGCCGTCCCACCAGCGACAAGGTGACCCTAAATTGGGACGGTCCTACACTGTCTATATTAAAAACCTTACTGTATATCAAAGTTGAAGTAATGCATATAAAAGGGTAGACAAATAGAACCGGGTCCCAATATCAGACCACCCAAGCCAGTGGTAAGCTACATATATACTAACCAGCTCAACAAAGGGGATGCCACACCCCTAATTTGCACAGAATGCAAACAAGACAAAAAACCAAGCAATGTGAACTGAGGTCTAAGATGGTACACATGCGAGAAATAAGAGCATGTTCACACTAGCAAAAAGATGCAAAACCTACAAAAGACAAAAAATATATCTCATACCCTACCATCATTATATATAAATGTAAAGCAAAGTTGCATATGAAATATAGGGTACTTAGTGAACTTGTATGCAAAATCGGCATGAGAAAAAAAACACTAGGTAGCACTCTGACCAATGTTATACTGTGGGGCAGTGCCAACTGATAAAACATCGGACAGCACTCGGCCATGTTAAGCGGTCGTGTGGACGAGCCCTCAGTCTGAGCCTGCCATTGATAATTATGACTTGACACTATAGGTCCCATTATTTTCTTTGTGTTGTCAACCAGACATTTAACAGAACGAGTATTTTTTAAACACATTTATACACAGATCGTTTATTCTTGTAATGATTTAATCCTATTTGTATCTCTATTTATACCCAGCTTTACGCATACAAGGACTCTATCTGTCCCACCCTTTTTTACTGCATAGATTCATTTATCATCAGGTTTTTAATCTTATGTATTTTTATTTTTAATGATTTTAATGATCTTTTAATCTTATGTATTTTTAATAATGATTGTGCTTTTTCACAATATCCCTCCACCCCTCACGACATTTATCAAGGGATGCGGTGATCTTTTTTTTTTTTACTTAAAAGTAAGTTCAAGAGATAAATACGCAGCACATGGCAAATGGTGAAAATATACATTTTTCCCCAGTTAAGTTTACAGCATTGACCATTTCATATAAATTACATATAAACTTTATTCTGTGGGTCAGTACAATTAACATAAAATCACCATTTACTTATGTTTTATGATGTCTGCATGAAAATAATACATTTTCAAAAACAAAACAATTTTACATTGCCATATATGGAGAGCCATAACTCTTATTTTTTCTGTTAACAGATTTGTATGAGAACCTATTTTTTTGCGGGACGAGTTGTATTTTTTATTATTGTTGTTATTTTGGAGTATAGGTGCTTGTGAGGACCCGTGGTCTTCCGTGGGGGTAACGCTACTCAGACAACGCAGGGTTAGGGTAAAACAGCGTGGCAATATTTTATTGAACCACACAGCGGACAACACATAGAACAGTCCCAGCAAATGCCCAAGATGGTGCAACATTACACAGTCTCACCCTTCCTTCTCTGCCCGCCTGGGATAGAACAGCTGCAACTTTGGAGACTTCCAGGGCTGACTACCTCAACCAGTGGCCCCCCGCTTCTGGTGGGCCCCCACAGAGAGAAGGTAGTGGCAAGCTTAGGAAGCTAGCAGTCCATCGAGGTACAAGGCAAGGAGACCCGAGGGTCCCAACCTGGCCTCTCCGAGAGTTTCCATGGGGCCAGATGACCAGTGGGTCCCTCCTGGCAACTCCCAATGTCTCCATGGGTTCTAAGCAACCGGTGAGTCACTCCTAGCAACCCCAAAACAACATATCCATGGCGCCAGGTGACTTCTCAGTCCTCTCCTGGTCTCCCTAAAAGTATCCATGGTCTCTCTGATGGTTAATGGAGCAGATCCAAATCTTTCCAGTCAGGGCCATATCTTTAGACTAGAATCATGTAGAATACAAATCTGTGTCTCTTTGGATGCCATGCAATCCATCTACTTTCCTGAATGATGTCTCTCATTTTCCTTCTAAGGTCTTTCTGATGTTCCTTTTATTCTCTGTCCCAAGTCTTATTCTGTCTCAAAAACAGATCTTCCTTCTTAAATACACATCCACAGGTTAAGAATTAGGGATGATATTATTTCACAAGTCTTGAATATCCACAGCTCATCCCCCAAGATTGACTGGCAAACACCTTACAATGGTATTTAACATATCTAGAAAACATTCCTTGTTCTAGCTAATCTATGGCTCTTGTAAATACATATCATTGTTTCAGAATCAAAGAACATATAACATTCAGGGTTATACAAATAATAGTCTGTGTTAATCAACTAAAGAAGAGCACAGATTAAAGAGTCAACATAAAAATAAAGGTATGCTTCTCTTGCCATCAGAAAGTACAGTACAGAACAAAAGTTTGGACACACAGAAAAATCTTTAAATGAGAAGGTATTTTCATGACTTTGAAAATTGTACATTCACACTGAAGGCATCAAAACTATGAATTAACACATGTGGAATTATATACTTAACAAAAAAGTGTGAAACAACTGAAAATATGTCTTATATTCTAGGTTCTTCAAAGTAGCCACCTTTTGCTTTGATGACTGAATTGCACATGTGACACCCCAGGGGTCTGGTTGCCACAGTGATAGAGATATTATGTCTGAGAGCAGGTGGGAGGTCCTTTGGTCAGGGATCCTGTGCATGCCACACCTCCTGCCCAGTCTTGGGAGGGGAAGAACTTCCCCTGTATAAACCCGGGGCTGAGGCAGGGTGAGTCAGACAAGGAGAGTGGAGAAGAGATGCAGCATAGGAAACAGCAGAGTTACAAGGAGTCAGGGGCTGGCAGCTACAGAGCTCGCCCTGACTAAGAAGATTCTTTACCGGACCCGGAGTCCGAGGCTGTGGGGACTAACTCCTACCCAGCAGCAGAATCCGTCGGGCAGGGGATTTCAGGTCCTCTGGCCCAGAAGCCTGAAGGCACGGTCACACGCGTGGGACCAGCACCGCCATCGTGGAGCGGAAGTCATTAGAAGGCCCCGAGTCACCGGCCATACGGGTGAGCACCACACGGTACACTCAGGGACGTGGGCTACTTACATCAGCTTCTAGCAAGGTAGCCAGAAGAGTACAGTCAGTTTGGGAGGCCTACAACTACGCCTGGCCAGGGGAGATCCCATCTGCTCAAAGACTGACCAGGCCCCGTTTGCTAGCAAGTACTCCGGGAGGGTCTGTCGTTGTTACCAGTAAAGACCCTGAACTACACCGTACCGTCTCTGAGTGGTTCCTGCTACCCCCATCATCCACGTCGGCTGCCCTGAGGCCATACCCCTCCCGTTGGGGGTTATACTATCACGCTGCACAATCCTACCACCGGCCTCAGCGGTCTGCCCTGCAGCAGCAGCTTCCTGGCTGCACTCAACGGGTGGCGTAGTCATCAACTATTTACTACTAATAGACTGCCGTCTAGTTTGACTCCCTGGGCACGGACCGGGTCACCGCCACGAGATTACAACCCTCCACGGATCCGGCTCCGGGTAAGCTGCCGCGTGCGCACCGCAGCGCGACACAGGCCCAGGGGCGCGTCAACTTTGGCGTAGTCGGCAGGATTTCGTGCCCGCAACCACCGGGTACTGCGTGCCTGAAAAGCAAAGACTGTTCAAACTTACCAGTGGTGAAGGTTTCCCGCCATCCGGCGCCATCTTCTACCTTCTTCCCGCCATCCGCGAAGTTTTCCCGCCATCCGGCGCCATCTTCGACCTTCTTCCCGCCATCCGTGGAGTTTTCCCGCCATTGGACGCCATCTTGAGGACGCCGCGCGGGAAGAAGAGGGGCGTGGACTCCGAAAGCGCGCGAGAACTGAAGCCCCGCCTCACGTCCGGACGTTGCGTAAGGTCCTGGAAGGAGCCCAGCAGACGCCGACGTCACAGGAGCGCGACGGAAGGTCCTCAACCCTGACGATCCACTGCGGAGCCGCGGCCTACGGAAGAGGATCATCGCAAGGTAGGCCACGGTCCACTAGGGGGGAGGAAGATGTCGGATACGGAGGAGAGCTTCACTGCCTCAACCCCCGCCAGCGCTACCGCTGCTGCAGTTATGCCCTTCACCATGCCCTATATCCCGGGAGCAGCTTGGCTACCCCAGTACTCAGGGGAGTCACATACCCTGCATGACTTTAGAGAAAAGCTGGATAGCCTCTTCCAGGTGTACCCCCTCACAGAAGAGCAAAAAGTGAGCATCCTGGTGGCCCAACTAACCGGGGCAGCCAAAAGGGAAGTAAAATCCTGGCCACCTGGGAGGAAGACTGTCGCAGGGATACTAACCCGGCTGAAGGACACCTTTGATACCCGCACCTCAGCCGAGATTAAGCTTAGATTCTACGGGTGCAAGCAGCGAGCGCATGAGAGTATAAGGGACTATGCACTAAACCTACAAGAGGCCCTGAGGGCCATAAAGCAGACCGACCCTGATGGGGTGGGAAACGAGGACAGGCTGTTGACTGAACAATTTATATAGGGTTTATATTGCAATGCCCACCGAACCCAGTTGCGGGCAATGGCCTTACAGGATCCCCATCTGGACTTTGCACAGTTCAAGGACAGAGCCATCCGGGTGCTCCGAGAACCGGCACCAGGTGGCGTTGTGACCCACAGACGCCCCACTACCACTTACTACCAGGAGGCGGCGCCCTTGTCAGCAGGGCCTGTGGGAGCTGATGCGCAGGCTTTGGACAATGACCCGGCTCCAGACCTACACCATCAGGTCCAAGAGCTAGCTAAGAGCGTTGCTGCGCTAACCCGAACTGTGCAGTCTTTACAGGTTTCCACCCCAGGGAAGATCCAGCTGGCATCCGGACCGGAGGACATCCCGTGGCGTCGACCAAGGAGGACCCCACCGGCCAGAGGAAGACCCAGTGACCGATACAGTGAGGACGGACGACCCATCTGCCGCCGCTGCAATCAACCCGGACATATGGCAAGGTACTGTTCTTTAAACGGGCACAACCTGGGGTAGAGGGCCAACCCCCAGGAAAAAGATCACCAGGCCCATCGAACTGGCGCGACAGATATGTGGGAGGACGTCCAGTCTTGCCTGTGGTACTGGATGGCATTCCCATGAGTGCCCTACTGGACACCGGGTCACAGGTCACCACCATCCCGTACGTGCTCTTCAAGCAGTACTGGAATGACTTGGATATTACCCGCTACCCCGACGACGACTTGAGTATCATCGCCAGCAATGGTCAGCCCGTGCCACAGATCGGATTTAAAGAGGTGACCATCAAAATTGGTAGAGTCGAACTGGCCGCACAGGGACTGATCATTGTAGATATCGATAAACATGAGAGTCACCCAAAAATAACTCTAGGAACTAATGTAATTGAAAATTGTCTTGCAGAGGTGATTTTCCTTTTACAGCAGGTTGCCAAGAATGCCAGCTCCGGCGAGCAGCGGGTGCTCCAGAAAGAGATCCGGGCACTGATGCAACGGCAACAAGTGGAACTCTCCGGCGGTGAGATTGGTAGCGTAAGAATGTGTGACCCTTTTCCTATTGCCATGCCCCCAAAAAGTGAAATGATGATTTGGTGCCGGGCAGCTATTGGTCTGAGAGGTAGAGATTACCAGGCAATGGTAGAACCAGTTTACTCAGACAGTAGGCCCACCATTTTGACAGCACGGGGGGTGGTCAATGTACGCCATGGGAGGGTGCCCATTCGCATAATAAATATCGGGGAGAGGGAAGTGTACCTGCCCCGGTATGCGACGCTAGCCAAATTATATACCACTAATCAAAGTTCTATACAATCTGTGGAACCCTTGCCTCCATCTCACCCGGAGGAAGGTAACGGCTCTAAGAAAGACATGGAGGACTGGTGTCAGCAACTACATTTGGGTACTGACTCCACTCCCTCACATCAGAAACAAGGAGTCTATCGGGTGGTTCAAGAGTATGAGAGAGTGTTTAGTAAACACCCGTTAGACTTCGGGCGAGTCAAGGGGGTAGAACATCGCATCCCCACGGGAGATCATCCTCCCATAAAAGAGAGGTATCGACCCGTACCCCCTGCAAATTACCAACACGCCAAGGGGATGCTTAGAGATATGAAGGAGGCTGGGGTAATCCGGGATAGTTGTAGCCCCTGGGCAGCCCCATTAGTTTTAGTCAAAAAGAAAGACAACACCATGAGGATGTGTGTAGATTACCGGAAAATCAACCGTATCACACACAAGGATGCGTACCCCTTACCAAGGATAGAGGAGTAATTGGCTGCTTTAAGATCTGCTAACTTCTTCTCTACCTTGGATCTCACTAGCGGGTACTGGCAGGTTCCTGTAGCAGAGGCGGACCGGGAGAAGACCGCATTCACCACCCCGATGGGACTTAGCGAGTTCACCTGCATGCCGTTCGGACTCTGCAACGCACCAGGAACCTTCCAACGCCTAATGGAGTGTTGTCTGGGCCACAGAAACTTCGAGACGGTCCTGTTGTACCTGGACGATGTCATCGTATATTCCAAGACGTATGAGGACCACCTGAAACACCTGGCGGAAGTGTTCGAGGCTCTGGCGAGTTACGGCCTAAAGGTGAAACCCTCCAAGTGTCACCTCCTGAAACCAAAGGTGCAGTACCTGGGACACGTGGTGAGCGCTGACGGAGTGGCTCCCGACCCCGATAAGATCACCGCAATTAAGGGATGGCCAAGCCCCTCCAGCGTAAAAGAAGTGCGGCAGTTCCTCGGGTTGGTAGGCTACTACCGAAGGTTTATTCCCGGTTTCACCAAAAAGGCAGCACCTATGCAGGACCTCCTGATAGGCCAGTCCCGGAAGGCCAAGAACCAGAAGCCGCCCTTCAAATGGGAAGAACTGGAAGAAGAGTCCTTCCGCCAGCTGAAGATGGCCCTCACGGGGGACGAAATCCTGGCGTACCCGGATTATAGCCAGCCCTTTATCCTCTACACCGACGCCAGTAACATCGGGCTAGGAGCCGTACTGTCCCAGATCCAGCAGGGGAAGGAACGAGTAATCGCCTACGCCAGCCGAAAACTGCGACCCACCGAAAGGAACCCCGAAAATTACAGCTCATTTAAGTTAGAGTTCCTGGCCGTAGTATGGGCAATCACTGAGCGCTTTAAGCATTACCTCGCTTCTTCCCGGTTCACCGTGTACACGGATAACAACCCGCTGACACACCTGGACACGGCAAGACTCGGTGCCCTGGAGCAGAGGTGGATGGCCCGTCTGTCCAACTACGAGTTCACAATTAAATACCGGGCAGGACGCTCCAATACCAACGCGGACGCCCTGTCCAGGATGCCCAACCTGCCGGACGGAGGAGAAGATCCGGAGGGACTGGAAGAAGTTGAACTCCCTGCGTTCCACCGTCATGGGACTATTCAGTATTCCCACCGGGTAAGGAGTAAGCAGGCTGCTACGTTGAACCCCTTACCCCACTACAACTGGGCGGAAACGCAAGACAGCGACCCTGCCGTCCGACTGGTGAAGGAGATGCTGACTCGGCCGGAGGCTCGCCTTGAACCAGACGCTCCGGAGGAAGCCAAACAACTATGGGCAGAGAAGAGTCGACTGTTCCTTTACAAAGGGAAGTTGTGCCGCAGAATGGTTAACTCCCGGACGCATGAATTACTCTGGCAAGTAGTGGTGCCACGAAGAGACGCAGCCATGGTGATGGAGGCATACCACGACGGAGCTGGACACTTTGGGTGGAAAAAGCTGGAGTTCCTGCTGCGCGAGCGGTTCCACTGGGTAGGCATGAGGGGAACCATCGAGAAGTGGTGCAGAGATTGTGGCCCGTGCAACCTGAGAAGGAAGGACCGAGCCAGCCAGAAGACTCCCCTGCAGTCCATCGTCACCCGGCAACCGTTGGAACTGGTAGCCTTGGATCATGTAAAACTGACCCCAAGCAGAAGTGGCTACGTCTACGCGTTAACCATCGTGGATCATTACTCCCGGTTCTTGGTTGTCGTCCCCGTCAAGGACTTAACGGCTCAAACAGCAGCTAGAGCCTTCCAGCAGCACTTCTGCCGTCCACACGGGTACCCGGACCAAGTGCTGACGGACCAGGGACCTGCCTTTGAAGCGGAGGTCTTTCAGGAATTCTGCAATCTGTATGGCTGCCGGAAGATAAGGACGACACCCTACCATCCGCAGACTAATGGACTTTGTGAAAAAATGAACCAGGTGGTAATGGATCTTCTAAAAACGTTGCCCCTGGAAGAACGCAGTCTGTGGCCTGAAAAGTTGCCCGATCTGGTGGACCTATACAACCACATCCCGGTAGGTTCCACCAACTGTACCCCGGCTTACCTAATGAGGGCAAGACCTGGTAAGTTACCTGTTGACCTGGAAATGGGAGTCCTGACCCCCGAGGACACTTCACCAGAAACAGACTGGGACACAGAGAGGCAGCAGCAGTACCGGAGAGTACAGGAGAGCGTGGAGCGAAGTCTCTGTCAGGCTAGGGAAAGACAAGAGAAAACTTACAACCAGTATGCTCCCGCTGTTCCCCTGGTACCCGGAGAGCAGGTCTTGAAGAGGAAGAGACGGCTCCACAAGTTGGACGACCAGTGGGAGAAGGACCCGTACACCGTACTGCCCTCAAGCCACGAGAACCCGAAGGTCTGTACCATCAGTAAAGACGGAGGGGAAACCACAGCCATTGTATCCCGGGACCACCTGAAGAAGTGTCCCGAACAACTGAGGAACCCTGAAGAGGAACAAGAAGACCATCGACCCGTGGAAGAAAGGGAAGATATGGTTAGTACCGTGCTCGGGGACTTTCCTCAGTCTTGGACTCAAGTCAATGGTGCAGTTGTGGTACCCGTACTCACCTTCCTCCAACCATCATCCCAAGAACCTACGGAGCAACGGGTAGAGCTGGAAGAACAGCCGGTCCAGGAGGCAGAAGACTCCACACAAGCAGAACAGGAGAATCAACCCTCTGCTTATAGTGAGCCTGCCGTACCCCTAGTGAGACAAAGAGCCGGTAGACAGCTGCCCAGTTTACCCTTGACAGCTCCTACACCCTGTAGTTCAGGGCCAGACAGTCAGCTCCGTAGGTCCACTAGGGCCACTAGAGGCCAGTTACCCGCACGCTGGAGAATTTAAAGTGTATAAATTGTTTTATCTATGTTTTTCTGTGTCTTGTTGCTTGTGTATAATTTTGTGTTTCTAGTTATTTTTAGGAAACCTTGGTGGATTTACCGGGAATCCTTGTATATAGTTGGAGTGTAACCCAGGATGGACTAGAGACTGTTAAGGACTCGGGGTAGGACAGACCCCTACCTGGTTACGTCTCCCTGTGTTGGTGAAATGGACACCTTTGCTTTTCTTCAAAGACTGCATCCGGTTGCGGACACACCGTAACCATCTTATGTGTTTTTCTTATAGTATTGTTATTGTTATACTTTGTTATGTTTTTCTAAATGTGTTTAGTCCCGGAGTACTAAATTTCACTAGGGGGGAATGTGACACCCCAGGGGTCTGGTTGCCACAGTGATAGAGATATTATGTCTGAGAGCAGGTGGGAGGTCCTTTGGTCAGGGATCCTGTGCATGCCACACCTCCTGCCCAGTCTTGGGAGGGGAAGAACTTCCCCTGTATAAACCCGGGGCTGAGGCAGGGTGAGTCAGACAAGGAGAGTGGAGAAGAGAAGCAGCATAGGAAACAGCAGAGTTACAAGGAGTCAGGGGCTGGCAGCTACAGAGCTCGCCCTGACTAAGAAGATTCTTTACCGGACCCGGAGTCCGAGGCTGTGGGGACTAACTCCTACCCAGCAGCAGAATCCGTCGGGCAGGGGATTTCAGGTCCTCTGGCCCAGAAGCCTGAAGGCACGGTCACACGCGTGGGACCAGCACCGCCATCGTGGAGCGGAAGTCATTAGAAGGCCCCGAGTCACCGGCCATACGGGTGAGCACCACACGGTACACTCAGGGACGTGGGCTACTTACATCAGCTTCTAGCAAGGTAGCCAGAAGAGTACAGTCAGTTTGGGAGGCCTACAACTACGCCTGGCCAGGGGAGATCCCATCTGCTCAAAGACTGACCAGGCCCCGTTTGCTAGCAAGTACTCCGGGAGGGTCTGTCGTTGTTACCAGTAAAGACCCTGAACTACACCGTACCGTCTCTGAGTGGTTCCTGCTACCCCCATCATCCACGTCGGCTGCCCTGAGGCCATACCCCTCCCGTTGGGGGTTATACTATCACGCTGCACAATCCTACCACCGGCCTCAGCGGTCTGCCCTGCAGCAGCAGCTTCCTGGCTGCACTCAACGGGTGGCGTAGTCATCAACTATTTACTACTAATAGACTGCCGTCTAGTTTGACTCCCTGGGCACGGACCGGGTCACCGCCACGAGATTACAACCCTCCACGGATCCGGCTCCGGGTAAGCTCCCGCGTGCGCACCGCAGCGCGACACAGGCCCAGGGGCGCGTCACACACTCTTGGCATTCTCTTGATGAGCTTCAAGAGGTAATCACCGGAAATGGTTTTCACTTCACAGGTGTGCCCTGTCAGGTTTAATAAGTGGGATTTCTTGCCTTATAAATGAGGTTGGGACCATCAGTTGTGTTGTGCAGAAGTCAGGTGGATACACAGCTGATAGTCCTACTGAATAGACTGTTAGAATTTGTATTATAGCAAGAAAAAAGCAGCTAAGTAAAGAAAAACGAGTGGCCATCATTACCTTAAGAAATGAAGGTCAGTCAGTCCGAAAAATTGGGCAAACTTTGAATGTGTCCCCAAGTGAAGTTGCAAAAACCATCAAGCGCTACAAAGAAACTGGCTCACATGAGGACCGCCCCAAGAAAGGAAGACCAAGAGTCACCTCTGCTTCTGAGGATAAGTTTATCCGAGTCACCAGTCTCAGAAATCGCAGGTTAACAGCAGCTCAGATTAGAGACCAGGTCAATGCCACACAGAGTTCTAGCAGCAGACAAATCTCTACAACAACTGTTAAGAGGAGACTTTGTGCAGCAGGCCTTCATGGTAAAATAGCTGCTAGGAAACCACTGCTAAGGACAGGCAACAAGCAGAAGAGACTTGTTTGGGCTAAAAAACACAAGGAATGGACATTAGACCAGTGAAAATCTGTGCTTTGGTCTGATGAGTCCAAATTTGAGATCTTTGGTTCCAACCACCGTGTGCGACGCAGAAAAGGTGAAGGGATGGACTCTACATGCCTGGTTCCCACCGTGAAGCATGGAGGAGGAGGTGTGATGGTGTGGGGGTGCTTTGCTGGTGACACTGCTGGGGATTTATTCAAAATTGAAGGCATACTGAACCAGCATGGCTACCACAGCATCTTGCAGTGGCATGCTATTCCATCCGGTTTGCGTTTAGTTGGACCATCATTTATTTTTCAACAGGACAATGACCCCAAACACACCTCCAGGCTGTGTAAGGGCTATTTGACCAAGAAGGAGAGTGATGGGGTGCTACGCCAGATGACCTGGCCCCCACAGTCACCAGACCTGAACCCAATCGAGATGGTTTGGGGTGAGCTGGACCGCAGAGTGAAGGCAAAAGGGCCAACAAGTGCTAAGCATCTCTGGGAACTCCTTCAAGATTGTTGGAAGACCATTTCCAGTGACTATCTCTTGAAGCTCATCAAGAGAATGCCAAGAGTGTGCAAAGCAGTCATCAAAGCAAAAGGTGGCTACTTTGAAGAGCCTAGAATATAAGTCATATTTTCAGTTGTTTCACACTTTTTTGTTAAGTATATAATTCCACATGTGTTAATTCATAGTTTTGATGCCTTCAGTGTGAATGTACAATTTTCATAGTCATGAAAATACAGAAAAATCTTTAAATGAGAAGGTGTGTCCAAACTTTTGGTCTGTACTGTATGTCTGGCATAATTAAGAATTTACGCTTCATCGTCACAGGTGCCTTTTTGATCGCATTTTTATTCCACTTTTATGTGAGAGAAGGTACCAAAAAAACAGCAATTCTGGCTTTGTTTTTTTCATGTTCTCATTGTACAGAATAAACAACCTATTTATTTTATATTTTGGGTTCTTATGGACACAGCGAGACAAAACATGTATAGTTAATTTATATTTTAGTACTTTTTTGCAATAAAATCACTTATAAAAATTTATGTCCTGTGTATTTGCCAGAAATGTACAAGATAGGAATACAACTTTAAAGTGTCAATATAGGTGCTAGTGACGTGCCCCCTCGGTAGCCGGGCCGGTCATTGCTAGGGGAGATGTCACAGTGGCGGTGACCCGGTCCGTGACCCAGGGCGGTCAATAAAAGGGGATATTTGCAGGGGATTTATAGGTTTTATATAATGCTCGTGATGCCACCTGTGGTATGCGGCTAAAGGGAGCCACCGCTGCAGAGCAGATCCTCTGGAGCTGTTGATAATGCAGCAGAGTTGGTTTGGCTCTCCACAGGTAGAGCTTAGCTCCAGGGCAGGAAGTGGTGATTTTATTAGATGCTGCTGTGCAGTGTAGTGCAGGGGATGATGGCGCAGTAATAATTCGCATAGACAGTGGGATGCAGTCTTCAGAGTTTTTACTCATGGTTTTAGACTCCAAGTTACCAGGCCAGGGTAACTTCCCACGCCGTCCTGTGCTTACTCAGGGAGGGGTTCAGCAAACCCTCAGGTACCTCCGGAGTACATAACAGGACCCCCTTCTGTGTGTTCCTTCTGACCATCTCCCTGCACCTCACACCCAGTGTCCCAAGCCAGTGACCACAGACCTCTATGGCCACCTTTTTGGTGAGCTAGATGTGGCTGTTGGCTGCTGCATCTGAAATGCTGCACCCTCCGGTTATCTAGTTGAGGCTTAAAGAACTCTGCTAGTTTAGGGGCCGGTCCCCTCTCTGCGACCTGATCCTTCTGCTCCTCTGCAGACTCGGGCGCACGGGTGGCATCCGCACTGCCCGTGCCCCTAGGATCCTTTCTACTTTCCTGGAGCCTTTCTCCTGCTCCTCTCTCTCTTCCGTCTGTCCTGGGCCTTTCTCACTGGGCCCTCCTCCTGCCTGGCAGGGGGCAGAGATTCCGATGCTACAATTACCACCACAGAATCTGAGGATTCTGAAGAAAGTAGTGTGGAAAACCCTGGAATATCCAGAAACAAACAATCTTTCAAAAAACGGGGGAGGCGGGGAGGAAGAAGGCATCCCAATAAGAAAAAGCAACAGAAAGAAAAGATTTTAAATGAAGCGGTTCCAGTATGGAACCTTTCAGCGCAAATTTTGAAAGAGGAACACATATCCGTACTATCGAAAGGTCTAGGATACTCACCTTCAAGGAATTTTGACCTGTTTTCCACTTTTCGTGATATTAATAAATTGGCAAGGAATATAACGTTAAAATGCCATTTTTATCAGATGAAAGTGAGGAAACTAGAGATACTATAACAACCATTTCTACATCCCTGCAAAGTGATGTTCCTGATGCTACTATACCATTTTTTTCTGAATAGCAAAAAAACTATTCTATTGAGATAAATGGGTGCTGATTCCCTGCCCGCGAGTCAGCCAGATAAAGTGTTTTTTAAAACCAAAAATTCTAATTATTATCCCCTACAGTCCAGACCACAGGTACTGAATCATTTTCAAGATGTGGTGGAAGAGGAACTTCCCAAGATGGATAATCAAAGAGAAAACATCAGCCTATAGTAATCTTACAAGAAAAGAAAAACTAGCATTGAAGGATATAAAAAACAACACTAATATCGTAGTCCGTAAGGCTGATAAGGGGGGTGCCATCGTTATCCTGATCTGTACCATCAATGTAATTTGTTGATTCTGCAAAACAGAGATATTTATGAGACTTTAGGAAGTGATCCTACAATTACATTTCAAAAGGAATTATTACATTTATTAAAGGGGGGTCTGGAAGATGGTGTGTTGTCACAGAAAATATTTGATTATTTATATGTTGACACCCCGGTGACACCCATCTTCCATTCTCTCCCAAAAATCCATAAACCGAGATTCCCCCCGAAATTCCGACCGATTGTTTCTGGGATAGAGTCGATCAATGAGAAATTAGGGGCATGGGTGGACAGCATGCTCCAACCACTAGTGAGAGAGTTACCTGGTTATATTAAGGACACAAAGACGATACTAGGAGTACTTGACAAGTTTGTATGGGAAAGGAATTACAGCTGGTTGACAGCTGATGTTGTAGCCCTGTACCCCTCAATAGAGTTTGAAGTAGCTGTCCCAGCACTGAAATATTTTCTTGATAGGTTCAGCAATAATGATTGTCCAACTAAATTATTTTTGGTAAATTCAATGAAGTTCCTATTAAAACGTAACTTTTTCAGTTTTTGTGAAGTTTATTATCTCCAAAAACGAGGAGTGAGTGACGCGCCCCCTGGGCCATGTTGTGTAGCGTTGCGCACGCGGGGAATACCCGGAGCTGGATCCGATAGGGGTAGTAGTCCACGTGGCGGTGACCCGGTCCGTGCCCAGGGTGTCAAACTAAGTGGCGTTATTGGTATGATGGTATTAGTGTCCGACTACGCCACCCGTTGAATGCGGCTATGAAGCCGCCGCTGCAGGGCAGTCCGCTGAGGCCGGTGGTACGGATGTGCAGCGTGGATGGTATAACCCCCAACGGGAGGGGTATGGCCTCAGGGCAGAGGATGTGAATGGTGTGTATGTCCCAGCACTGATGGTGCCGGTCCGACGAGGAATCACTGAGACGTGCAATTGCAGTTTTCACAGCTTTACTCACAGTTCTTTATCAGGTCCCTTGTGCACAGTTGGACCACCCGAGCCGTGCTGCGTCCACCAGGTTCGGGACTCGGCCAACTCCCAGGCAGTTCCAGAGCGTGGTCCTGAGCTCCCCTCTCTTCCTTCCTACTGGCCGTCCCCACCAGGGACCCACCTTTGTCCAGCTCCCTCGGGCCTTCTGGTGGTGAAACCTTTCCCGGTTTCCCTGACCCTATATGGTATGCCTTCCTGGTGGATGTGGCGAGGGGTCGCGCCAAAACTTGACCACGACCTCCGGTTCCTGGCTAAGGATAATTGGCCTCCACCAGTTTGGGATCCGGCACCCTGTTCTGCCAACCCTTCACCCGTTATTCCGTGGGATCTTAGGGTTCCTTCTTTTCTTGTGTCTCTGGGCCTTTCCTGGTGTTCCTGTTACTTCTTCTTCCTTCTCTCTCTCTCTGCCTTAGGTCTCCACTCCAGGCCTGGCTCTGGAGCTGGGCCCAGACTGAGCCACAGCTCCCTGTCAGCCCTCTCTGGCTGAGCTCCTCTCTGCACCGACAGACCCTGTCCTAAGATGGTGCCCACCTTATATACCTCCTTCTGACACCCGAGCCCAGGTGACCAGCAACCAATGGGCTCCTACCTATGCCCAGAGTCCCTCCCCTGTCTGCTCCTACACCACTGGGATATTCCTCCCCCCTCCCCACTCCAGCCGGGGACAGACGCTGTCGTACCTGCACATCTATCTGGTGGGAGTACCGTTGATCTGTCCCCCGGAAATGGGGTGAGTGTAGTGTATGCAGCTAACTGAGCTCCGTTCCACACTCCATCCTTACCCGGGAGTGGAATACCACACCTCTGGTTCGAGGTGCAATACCCCTGTAGCAACCGAGTCCTCAGGGTGCTACATTCCCCCCTGGTAAATCACAGCACGTCCTCGGGCTAGAAAAGAGCAAAGGCAAATTAAAACATACAAAAATTTTAAAGTGTACACTTGCATGTAAGACATTAACTGAAAACTCATCCCTTTATGGGAGGTACTTTTCTCTCTTTTTAGTATAAAACATTTCTATACAACACTTTGCTAATGCCACCGGAACTCTTTTGTAAACACTATATAAAACTTCGGCATTACTGTTTCAGCAGCATCTTAAACTCTTCATTATAAGACATTTTCAAATAAACATTTTCAAAACATATCCTTGATTTCTGGCCACGGTGCAACTTGTGACCAGGTAAAGTGCAACAGTCACTAATTCCAAGGTTGAAAAGTAGTTCTTCTATAAAACCAATAGGGGGCGCTTTAAGAAGCGCAACTATTTACAGGGTGGCCGCTCTCAGTCCTCGGCCAGTGGGAATAGGGGAATGGCTGCTCACAGTCCTCAGCCTGGTAAGGGATTAGGGACACACAGGTAACAGTTCTTTAATAGTTCCATACTAGTCCCAACGGGGACCACACTCTGATTAGCAGCAACCTAGGTACCCCGACGGGTAACTATATACAGTTCCTTGTTCATGCTACTTCCCTTCAGTAGCTATGTCCTCTCCGTGCTCCCTCCTGAGGGTAGTCTTCAGACCCGTCCGGGTCCTCTTGGCTTTCCTCATACTGCAACTCCTCCTCAGTTAGCCGGTGTACGTGAAGGGCGTACGGTCCCTTGGCACACTGGTGCCGGGTGAAGGTGACCACGTCACCCGGGTAGAGATCACGTCCACGGTGTCCCTCCGGCAGGTGGCTCTCGACATCCCTGCGGGTAACAAAGACGTCGCCGGGAGTTTGGTGGTCCCGGATAAAGCCCCAGCCATGCTCTAGCTGGAACTTTATTACGGTCCTGTCAGCGCGGGGACCGTGGGCTGCACGGGAGTTTTGCCGGGCCCTGCGCTTCTGTTCCGCGCTCCGGACCTGCAGCTGTTCTTCGCCGATCCGCCTCTCTCGCCGCTCTCTTCCAAAGACCTCCAGCTGTTGATGGCAGCACTCCTCACGCCGGGCTGCGTCCGCCCGGGTCTCCTGGGTAAACCCCATTAGGTTCTCACCGGTGGGGTCCCATGCAAACTGGGCATCCTCCAGTGGAAGCGGAGTGATTTTGGCGGGCGCCGGAGCCGGGATCAGAGGCTCGCACCGGGGCCGTTCCTTCCGGAGTCGGGGGTTGACGTACTCCGGTGGCCACACGAAGGGCAGCCCGTCCGGGCTGGTATGTTGCGCGAAGAGATCTGCGCCCAGTGGTGGCACTATGGAGGTAGAGGGCACTGTAGGGGCAGCGGCGCCCGGGTTCACCAGGCCCTGCGACCAGGCCGGTGGCACTTCCTGTTTTGCCGCGCTCAGGGTCAAGGGGCGTGGCGCGGAAGAGGGCGTGACCGCGGCTCCTGCCGCTTGAGGCCTAGTTGGGGGCAGTGGCGGTGCGACAACGGGTGTGGTGAGTAGGACTTCGGGCTCTGCGACGGGGAGCTGGGGCAGGCTTGCGGCTACTGGGCTCGGGGTAGTGACGTCCCCATTACCTGCTTCCATCCTTGCAGCTCCCTCCGCGGCGTCGTCTCCGGCCTTCGTCCCTCCTGCACCATCCTCAGAGGCGGACATGCTCCTCGTTGCGGGTGGCGCCTCCTGCTGGCGGATCCCAGCCTGCCGGGCCATCTCCCTTCTCCACTCGGCCAGCGCATCCTGCTGTGCCCGGGCCATCCTCCGGTCCAAGTCCTCCAGCGCAGCCTGTGCACGCTCCGGATCTCTGGGGAGCTGTGCCAGGATCTCCACTAGGCTGTCTGGCGTTGCGGCCTGCAGCAGGCCCCGGCCCGAGGTGCTGGCATTGCTGGGCGCTTCCTCCATTCCCGGGTGCGATCCGTCCAGACTCCTCCAGGCCGCACCCATCCTCTCAGTTTTGTTCCCTATCCGCCCCCATAGGGAGTGGTCCTGGGGCAACTTGGTGACTGTCAGTTTCAGGGGCAGCCCCCCCACTCTGATGGACATCTCCATTATTGTACTCTCGGCTGGTGGGGGCGGTCTCTTCCTTTGGCGCCACTCTGGGACCATGCCCACGATGGGAGGTGGCCTCTTGCCACCCTCTGGCACGCCCACAATGCCAGGGCGGGAAACTGTCCAAGATGGCGGGAATCGTCCACCGATGGCGGGAAACTCCGCAGATGGCGGGAAACGACCCCAGATGGCGTCCGATGGCGGGAACCCTCTGGAAGCGGCGGGAGACTTCTTTTTAAGGTACCTGTGAACTTTCCTTCAGGCACGCAGTACCCGGTGGTTGCGGGCACGAAATCCTGCCGACTACGCCAAAAGTTGACGCGCCCCCTGGGCCATGTTGTGTAGCGTTGCGCACGCGGGGAATACCCGGAGCCGGATCCGATAGGGGTAGTAGTCCACGTGGCGGTGACCCGGTCCGTGCCCAGGGTGTCAAACTAAGTGGCGTTATTGGTATGATGGTATTAGTGTCCGACTACGCCACCCGTTGAATGCGGCTATGAAGCCGCCGCTGCAGGGCAGTCCGCTGAGGCCGGTGGTACGGATGTGCAGCGTGGATGGTATAACTCCCAACGGGAGGGGTATGGCCTCAGGGCAGAGGATGTGAATGATGTTGGGAGAGATGGTGTGTATGTCCCAGCACTGATGGTGCCGGTCCGACGAGGAATCACTGAGACGTGCAATTGCAGTTTTCACAGCTTTACTCACAGTTCTTTATCAGGTCCCTTGTGCACAGTTGGACCACCCGAGCCGTGCTGCGTCCACCAGGTGCGGGACTCGGCCAACTCCCAGGCAGTTCCAGAGCGTGGTCCTGAGCTCCCCTCTCTTCCTTCCTACTGGCCGTCCCCACCAGGGACCCACCTTTGTCCAGCTCCCTCGGGCCTTCTGGTGGTGAAACCTTTCCCGGTTTCCCTGACCCTATATGGTATGCCTTCCTGGTGGATGTGGCGAGGGGTCGCGCCAAAACTTGACCACGACCTCCGGTTCCTGGCTAAGGATAATTGGCCTCCACCAGTTTGGGTTCCGGCACCCTGTTCTGCCAACCCTTCACCCGTTATTCCGTGGGATCTTAGGGTTCCTTCTTTTATTGTGTCTCTGGGCCTTTCCTGGTGTTCCTGTTACTTCTTCTTCCTTCTCTCTCTCTCTCTCTGCCTTAGGTCTCCACTCCAGGCCTGGCTCTGGAGCTGGGCCCAGACTGAGCCACAGCTCCCTGTCAGCCCTCTCTGGCTGAGCTCCTCTCTGCACCGACAGACCCTGTCCTAAGATGGTGCCCACCTTATATACCTCCTTCTGACACCCGAGCCCAGGTGACCAGCAACCAATGGGCTCCTACCTATGCCCAGAGTCCCTCCCCTGTCTGCTCCTACACCACTGGGATATTCCTCCCCCCTCCCCACTCTAGCCGGGGACAGACGCTGTCGAACCTGCACATCTATCTGGTGGGAGTACCGTTGATCTGTCCCCCGGAAATGGGGTGAGTGTAGTGTATGCAGCTAACTGAGCTCCGTTCCACACTCCATCCTTACCCGGGAGTGGAATACCACACCTCTGGTTCGAGGTGCAATACCCCTGTAGCAACCGAGTCCTCAGGGTGCTACATGAGCATGAGTGGAAAATTTTCCCCTTCTTTAGCAAACATCACGATGGGATATTGGGAGGAAACAGTTCTCTTTGCAGATACCAATTCATTTTTGGAGAGGATTATATGGATAGGTAGATATATTGATGACCTCCTGTTGGTGTGGAATGGCGATGACAATGATGCAAAAGAATTTATTATCTCTTTGAATAATAATAATTTCAATCTTAAATTTACTTATAATTATCAGGAAATCGAAATTAATTTTTTGGATGTCATGCTCCGCACCAACAGGGGGTCATCGCAAGTTGTGGTTCTTCCCTACAATAAAGAAACTGATGTTAACAGCATTTTAAAACCCAATTCATGCCACCCTCGACACGTGGTGAATAATATCCCATACGGAGAAGTATTAAGAGTAAAAAGGAACTGCTCTGACCCTAAGTTAGTCAGTGGTGAAATAAAAAAGAAGTGTGAAAAACTTGAACTTAGAGGCTACTCTCATAAAACATTAAAACAAGCTGAAAAAAAATTGAGTAAAATCAACAGGGATTTTCTCATAAAAGATAACATGAAAAAATTACCTACAGATAATGTCATTTATTTCACCACTCAATACAGCAGGGACTATAATAAAATTATTAATGTTATTAAATGCTTTTTACCAATACTGTACCAAGATAGGAAAGTAAAAAAAGTGCTACAAAACAACCAAATCCGTTTCTCAGCCAAAAAAGCCCCTACAATCGGATCTTTGGTGTCACCCAGCTTATTTATTGAAAATAAATCAAATACTGACGGGAACTGGCTAAAAACCACAGGTTTTTATGGTTGCGGCAAAAATATATGCATCAGCTGCAAACATATCATTAAATGCAAGGATTTTTCCTCCACTAGTACAGGTATCACATACCCTATACAGGATTTGATAAATTGTGATACCACAGGGCTGGTTTACTTGGTGGAGTGCATCGAGTGTAAACTCCAATATGTAGGGTGTACAATTGGCCCTTTAAAAAGACGCATTCGAAGACATATGTCTGATGCAGTTGGAGACTGAGGCTATGTGCCCACGTTGCGGAAATGAAGCATATTTTTTACGCTTCTCCCTGGCAGGAAAAATGCATGCGGATTTTACATGCTTTTTCCCGCCAGATAGAAGCATTTGTAAAGCGTCTTTGCATCCATTTTTGCATGCGGGTTATCAAACGCTTTTCCAAGCGATTTTAGCATCACTTGGAAAAGTGCTTAACAACTTGTCCACACTATATAAATCCATGCAATCGGCATGGATTTATAGTAGTGTGACCAAGTTAGTTAAAAAAAAGAATAAGAATGGTGAAAAAAAAAAGTTTATACTCACCTTCCGATGTCTTCCCGGTGTTTTGTCTGCTCCGTCCGGTGTCTTGTACTGCTTGCGGTAGTGTGAAGGACCTGCGGTGACGTCATTGAGCCATGTGATTGGTCACATGACTCAGTGACGTCGTGGCAGGTCCTTCACATCAACGCGAACATTGCAAGACACCGTCCCGGAGCAGACTGAACACCGGGAAGACACCGGAAGGTGAGCATAAACTTTATTTTTTATTTTAAATTCTTTTTTTACAGTTTCTATGGTACCCAGGTCTGGATGAGAGTCTTCTCTCCTCCAGACTTGGGTACCATCCGCACATAGAAACGCATATAATCCGTGAGTACAAATGTACTGACACGGATATTATGCGTTTCAATGCAAGTCAATGGCGGCAATTACGCTGCGTGTCTGCAAAATTAATGGATGTGCTGCGGATTTTTGAGCGCAGCATAAACGCTGCGGAAAAATCCGCAACATGGGCATTGAAAGTGCGGCTTGTCATTGGGGACCATGGGGGGCGGATTACCAAGCGTTTCCCAAGCGTTTATGCTGCAGAAATTCCGCAGCATAAACGCTTGTAAAACGCCATGTGGGCACACAGCCTTAAAGGTGGGAATTTCAGCAGTATTCAGGCATTTTTTTCTGCTTGTCATGGGGGTGATACAACCAGGCTGAAGTTCTGTGGTATAGAAAGAGTGAGACGATCTGCACGGGGCGGTGATTTCAGGAGGAAAATTTTGAACAGGGAAAGCAACTGGATGTTCAAGCTGGATACAAGAACACCGGTCGGCTTGAATGTTAGAAGGGATCTTGTGTTACAATATAATTAAGATCATGTTATCATCCAGTGCTATCTCTGTTAAATAAATAAAGGATACATGGGAGAGGAAAGAAACCCAAAAATTATATGAGTCTCCGAAGTGCATTTCTCTCTCTCTTTCTTACACATTAACGTGCAATAAATATTTAGATTGTGGAACACAGGGTCAATTTAATCATTTCTAGAAGTGGAAAGTGGATGTGAAACCAAACGAGTGTGAACAAGCGTTTGTAGCGACGAATAATTAAGCAAAAAAATAAAAAAATTCACAATGACATATATTTTTCTTTCTCAGTAATAGTAATAAGTGGAGGAGAGATTAATAATACATTAATAACAGGTCATTGTGAACAAAAAGTTATCAATTTCTTTCTTTTTTGACAGCAAACTGTACGTAATTTTTCGTTCTATATATACTAATAAATAATGCCAACATATCTTTTGTATACAGCAATGGATAATTGAAAATAACAGTTTTATTATATACGGTAGTACGATATATATAGGGATATCTAGATGAAAGCTGGAATAAACTGGACAAACTAAACTGGTCACCTCCCGCTGTGGGAGATTTTTTATTCAGCTACACATACATATATTTCGTTGGTATATATTGTGTTTCGTATACTTATTACTGTTTCCAACATGCAGAATCTACACTGTTCAGCTAATTTGTTTCAATTCTCTTGCCAGAAACCTCAATGTCAGGACTTTTATTATAACGTCTGTAGCATTAAATAACCACAAAAAGAAAAAAGCCTGTCTCCAACTTGGAAACGAAGATGTAACACCTGAACGTCACAAGAATTAATTAGTTAACTGATTGGAATTCCTTTGTCAGTTTGCTGTTCTTTTGTATTTATACCCTGCCTGTATTCCAATGTATGTACCATCATAAAGGCTTTTCTAAGCCGAATCGCGTAGCGTTTTTTTTACTCTGTTTGCCCCTATGGTGTGAATTGGATCTTTTTGTAAGTGCATTTTTTGTGGAAATATCATCCTTCAAATAAATGGAAATTTTAATTACACCACATCGTTGGAGTCTCCTCACTCGCTGGATTTTGGTCTGAAGTTGCGTTCAATGCAACAGCCTACTGCTATCCGAGCAGAAAGGAGGAAACACCGCAAAGGAGTTTATAGGTGAGCGGACTTCATCATTTTCTTTGTATACATACCATGATGAGGGGTGCCAAGCATACCAGGAAGAGGGATTAGGAGGGCCATACATGCCAGGAAGAGGGATGAAGGGTGCTATACAAACCAGGAAGAGGGATGGGGGTGAAAAACATACCAGGATGAGGGATGAAGGGTGCCATACATACCAGGATGGGGATGAGGGGTGCCATACATACCAGGATGGGGATGAGGGGTGCCATGCATACCAGAATGGGGATGAGGGGTGCCATACATACCAGGATGGGGATGAGGGGTGCCATACATACCAGGATGGGGATGAGGGGTGCCATGCATACCAGGATGGGGATGAGGGGTGCCATGCATACCAGGATGGGGATGAGGGCCACATATAACAGGAAAGAGGGGGCCATATATACCAGGATGGGGGATATTAACAGAATTTGGGGACATTACCCCTATAACAGTGTCAGCAGCAGACCCCCTTTCCATAACAGGGCATCATGACCACATTTTTTGCTTACATTTTTTCTTCTATTTTCCTCCTCTAAAACCTAGATGCATCTTATGGTCTGGTGCGTCTTAAAGTCCGAAAAAAACGGTACCTTCATAAGTCACATGCTTAGTGAAAGAAAGTCCACCTGTGTGCAATCTAAGTGTCACTTGTCTGTCAGTATATACACTTTACCTTTTCTGAAAGGCCACAAAGGCTGCAACACCATTAAGCAAGAGGCACCACTAAACAAACACCATGAAGACCAAGGAGATCTCCAAACAAGTCAGGGACAAGGTTGTTGAGAAGTACAAGTCAGTGTTGGGTTGTAAAAAGTATCCTAATCTCTGATGAAGTGTGAGGACCTGGCCACTTTTTAAATACTTTTCCAGCACTGAGCACCCATTTTCATCGATCTTAATTTTGTATTTTGTCAGAAATTTGCTTGCTGTGTTTTGTTAGTGATTTGTTTGCTCATCAGTACAACCTCAGGTATCTATTCCATTCAGTGACCATATCTCCGAGACCTTGGGCCATTATTCTCTCCGTCACCACAGGTAGTCACCAAATGTATTGTCCCCGGCAGCTGTATGTTAGTCAATGTAGCCGGAGGAGACTCTTTGAACATTCGGAGGGCCCGACTACATTTAGACTGGGGTCACAGTCATGGAATGGTGGATGTAGGAGTAGTGCGGCACCTACCAGTAGATGTGTTGCTGGGAATCAATCTGGGAGCAGGATTGGTGTGCCACTGGGCCAATGTCGTAACCGGAAGCGAAGGACTGGTTCACACTGCATCAGCCAATAGGGAAAGGAGCAATATCAACATGTCAGCGTTGAGTGATACACAAAATGCAATGACTGTCACAATGAAGGAATGTAATCTGGGGGAGGTAAATTACATCAGGGAGGAGGCCCAGGGACTTCGGGACACTGGATCTACCATCACCCTGGTCAGCCTAGATACTGTCCCCCCAGAGCTCCCTTTACCAGGCTGCCAAGTGACCATCCCCCTAAGTGGGTGTCAGCACTCTGGGGTTGGTCGCAATGGATCCAAGTTTGGTTCTCATTGGGCATGTGTGGAATTTCCCAGGACAAACCGGGGATCAGGGGGGGGGATATGGAGGACCCCGCAGAAGGGACAGACCCCTGAACCAGCTAGCTAAATACAGAGTTCTCGTTTCAGGGCTTCCCCCATCGGGAAGTTGGCAGGATCTAAAAGATCATATGAGAAAAGCTGGAGATGTCTATTATACTGATGTATACCAGAGTGGAATGGGGACTGTGGAGTATATTCACAAGGGCGACATGGAATATGCTTTGAGGAAACTGGATGATACAAAATTTCGTTCTCATAAAGGCGAGACCTTTTACATTCGTGTCTGTGTTGAAAAAGTGGGGGAGGAGTGTGAGAACCTGGCCACTTTCTAAATACTTTTCCAGCACTGAGCATCCATTTTCATCGATCTTAATTTTGTATTTTGTCAGAAATTTGCTTGCTGTGTTTTGTTAGTGATTTGTTTGCTCATCAGTTCAACCTCAGGTATCTATTTCATTCAGTGACCATATCTCCGAGACCTTGGGCCATTGTTCTCTCCGTCACCACAGGTAGTCTCACATGCAAACCCAGGGGATGGGTTCCACCTGAGAAAATATCTCCACTAAAGGCCCCGTCACACTTAGCGACGGTGCGACGATCCCGACAACGATAAGACCTGTCAGAGATCGTTGCTGCGTCGCTATGTGGTCGCTGGTGAGCTGTCAAAAAGGCAGGCTCACCAACGATCAGGGGAGCAGCAACATCGTGGAAAGAATCTTTCCACGATGTCCTGTTCCTGGTTACGAGCCTGCTGAAGCAGGAGCAGGCTGGTAACTATGGTAAACATCGGGTTACTAGGGGCACACGCGCTCCTAGTAACCCGTTGTTTATCATGGTTACCACTCTGCTACAGTGAGCGGGAGGTTACCGCTCACTTTAGCAGGCTCGTAACCATGATAAATAGCGGGTTACTAAGTGCGCGTGTGCCCCTAGTAACCCGATGTTTACCATAGTTACCAGCCTGATCGCTGCTCCCGCTGGTCACACACAACGATGTGTGCTGACCAGCGGGAGAGCAACGACCAAAAAATGGTCCAGGACACTTTGCAGCGATCAGCGACCTCACAGCAGGGGCCTGATCGTTGCAAAGTGTCACACATAGCGACATCGCTGGTGAGGTCGCTGTTGCGTCACCAAAACCGTGACACAGCAGCGATCTCGCTAGCGATCTCGCTATGTGAGACGGGGGCTTTAGGCACAATTAGCTGGGGGAGGGAGGGGTGAGCACTTCTGCCAATTCAGGGGGCTGAACCCTGTGCAGGAGAAAGAGAACATTCATTGTTAGTCGGACGGAGAGCTGGGTAGAATCACGGTCTGCGGTCGTGATATCCATCATCCAAAGGAGCATATGCTGTGACTGCCAATATACCGGCGGGAGATAAAAAAAGCTGTGGGCCAACCAAAAGTTGGAGGACAGTGGGTATCACCTGGTACGTGGCAGTGGAACTACTGATCACAGGTTGGAACTCTAGGACTAAGAGAATTGCCTGTTGGACATTTACCTGGAATTGCTGTTCACCGTGGCGGAAGGAATAAAACTAATTGCATCGATAACCTGCCTAGGTGATTATTAAAATCCACAACCGCACATCTTTACAAGTCACATGCTTAGTGAAAGAAAGTCCACCTGTGTGCAATCTAAGTGTCACCTGTCTGTCAGCATATAGACTTTACCTTTTCTGAAAGGCCACAGAGGCTGCAACACCATTAAGCAAGAGGCACCACTAAACAAACACCATGAAGACCAAGGAGATCTCCAAACAAGTCAGGGACAAGGTTGTTGAGAAGTACAAGTCAGTGTTGGGTTTTAAAAAGTATCCTAATCTCTGAGGATCCCCCGGAGCACCATCAAATCCATTACCATCAAATGGAAAGAACATGGTTTCATAACAAGAGATAACCTCCCACCAAAAATCTCAGCCCGGGCAAGGAGTGCATTACTCAGAGGTAGCACTGAGACCAAAGGTAACCCTGAAGGAGCTGCAGACTTCCCAAGCAGATATTGGAGTATCTGTCCATACGACCACAATAGGTCATACACTCCATAGAGGTGGCCTTTATGGAAGAGTGGGCAGAAAAAAAGCCTTTACTTACACAAAAAAAATTGTAAGGCTCATTTTGAGTTTGACCAAAGACATATGGGAGACTCCCCAAAGATACGGAGGAAAATACTATGGTCAGATGAGACCAAAATTGAACTTTTTGACCACAGAGGTACACTATGTCTGGCGCCAAACCAACACAGCTCATCACCCCAAGAACACCATCCCTACAGTGAAACGTGATCGCAGCATCATGCTGTGTGGATGTTTTTCAACAGCACGGACAGGGAAACTGGTCCAAGTTGAGGGGAGAGGAAGATGGATGGTGCAAAATACAGGGATATTCTTAAGCAAAACCTGTTTTAGTATGTAAGTAATTTGAGACTGGGACGGAGGTTCACCTTCCAACAAGACAATGACCCAACGCATACTGCTAAAGAAACACTCAAGTGGTTTAAGGGAAAACGGGTAATAAATGTATTTTAGTGGCCTAGTCAAACCCCTGTCCTTAAGCCAATTGAGAATTTGTGGTCAGACTTGAAGATTGCTGATCAATCAGAGGAAACCATCTAACTTGAAGTTGCTGGAGCAGTTTTGCCTTGAGGAATGGGAAAAAATCCCAGTGGTAAGATGTGGAAAGCTCATAGACACTTATCCAAAGCAAGTTGCAGTTATAATTGCCATAATTGCTGCAAAATGAGGCTCTAAAAAGTATTGACTTAGGGGGGTGAGTAGTTATGCACCCTGAAGTTTTTATTTATTTTGTCCTATTTGTTTTTTGATTAACAATAAAAAGAAAACTAAATGTTCACAATTATAGGCATGTTCTTTACATGAACTGATGCAAACCCTCAAAAAAAACAATCAAAATTCCAGATTCTGAGGTAGAATAGCACAAAAAATGCCAAGGTGGGTGGGGGGGGGTATTACTTTTGCAAGTCATTGTGCAAACATGGCATGTAATGGGATATTTCAGTGCAAAGGAATTAGTGGCATTATTTCTTAATGAATAATAGCAAATACATTATGCATATTGTAAAACATCACTCTTCCTCTGCACAAAAAAAAAATCTTTTAAATGTTTTTTTTTTCTTTTCATTTTTTATTAATTACTACATTGAGATATTATTTATTAGTGTAGCATCATGTTTTTGCTGAAATTTAAACCATGTGGAGCCGGGTGCTTAGTTTCAAAATCCACCAGGCTTCCCTATTTTTCAATATTTCTTCCCTCTCTCCTCCTCTGTTGCTGTACAGTGCAAACGCTACCACATAAGAATAAATGAAGTTTTCCTTGAGAAAGCAAAGTTATTTCACACGTGAAACGCGTGTTGGGGTCTTCATTTATTTGTATGTGGTAACGTTTGCAGTGTACACTGGCACTATGGGTAGACATTTACTTTTAATTATGTTTGATGAGAATTGGATGTCAGTTTTGGGAACAAGACCGCTGTGCTATTTGAGAGATAATATATGTACACACTTGTGCACATCCATCTCATATATGACTTCTATAAATGGATATGACGCGCCCCCTGGGACATATTCCTTTTTGAGGGGAATACCCGGCACCGGATCAGATGGGGGGGTTGTAGTCTCCGAGCGGCTGTGACCCGGCCCGTGCCCAGGGCGTCAAGCTCAGTGTTATGTGGCAGTCCTACAGATGTTATTAAGAGTTCTTTTGTGTCGACTACGCCACCCGTTGTGATGCGGTCACTGTGGCCGCCGCTGCAGCAGGGTCCGCTGAGGCTGATGGTGGATGCGCAGCTTGGTGGGATAACCCCCAACGGGAGGGGTATAGCCTCAGAGGGGACAGGTGCAGAGGATGGGGGTTGTGGTGGTGCAGTGCAGACGGCAATGAAGACAGAGTCGGGTTGTGCAGTTAAGGGTGTTTACTTACTGCAGATGTTGTACTGGTCACTCCAGCTGCTAGTGACCACCCGAGCCGTGCTGCGTCCACCAGGTCCTGGATCCAGCCAACCCCCAAACAAGTCCGGAGCGTGGCCCTGAGCTCTCTTTCTGTCCCGTTCTCTGGCCGTCCCCACCAGTGATCCACCTAGGTCCAGCTCCCTCGGGCCTTCTGTTGGGACACCCTTGGCCTTGGGTTCCCTGACCCTTCATGTGGTGTGCCTTCGGGGTGGATGTGATGGGTGACCGTGGCAAACGCTGCCCACGGTCTCCGGTCTCTGGCTGGGGAATGTTTTTACCCCCACCAGCTTGGGTTCCGGTACCCTGATGCCGACTCTTCACCCGGTGCTTTTAGTTGGGATCTCAGAGTCCTTCTCTTCTGTGCTCTGGGTCTCTCTCTTTTCTCCTCTCTCACTCTGGGTCTTTGTCTTTCTTCTCTCCTCTGCTCCTGACTTGTTCTCTGCAGCTGACTCTCTGCATCTGACCCTCTGCATCTGACCCTGATCTTTGTTGGTGCCCACCTTATATACACCCTCTATGTGTGAGCTCAGGTGACCAGCACCCAATGAGCTCCTAACTTTACCCAGGCTGCTCCCCCTATCTGCCCCTACACTACATGGGATGTACCACCCCCCTCCCACTCCAGCCAGGAACAGACTCGGTTGTACCTGCACATTTCTAAGTGGGAGTACCGTTGGTCTGTTCCCCGGAAATGGGATGTATGTAGTGCATGCAGCCTACCGAGCTCAGTTCCACACTCCTTCCTTACCCGGGAGTGGAATATCACACCTCTGGGTTGAGGTGCAATACCCCTGTAGCAGCCGAATCCTCAGGGTGCTACATTCCCCCCTGGTAAATCACAGCACGTCCTCGGGCTGTAAAGACATAAATAACACCAAAACATACATTTTTTTTTTTTTCATGAACATATAAAACAACATATATTAGCAAATAAAACATTCTCGTCGCCTCTGGCTCCTCCTCCGGTCACTGTGCAACGTGTGTCCGGGAAAAGTGCGACAGTCTCTTAGAAAAACTGGTTTTCCTATAAAACCGGTAGGGGGCGCTTTAGGAAGCGCAACTATATACAGGGGAAGTTGTTGGCCGCTCTCAGTCCTCGGCCAGGTAGAGGGAAGGGAATGGCTGCTCACAGTCCTCAGCCTGTGGGATGAAGGGGTTAACGGGTAAACAGTTCACTCAGCTGGTCCCAACGGGGACTATATATATATGTATCAACAGTTTCTTTGGTACCCGGTCGGGTAACTATTTACATCACTCCTCTGCCGCACTCAACGGCGTCTTCCTCCTGCTCTTTGCTTATAGCTGGTTGTAACTTCAGACCCGTCCGGGTCCTCTTGCTCCTCCTCCTCGCACCGCAACTCCTCCTCCGTCAGGCGGTGTACGTGGAGGGCATAAGGTCCTTTGGCACACTTGTGCCGGGTGAAGGTGACCTCGTCTCCGATGTAGAGGTCACGACCTCTGTGCCCCTCCGGCAGATGGGACTCCACGTCTCTGCGCGTGACAAAGACGTCGCCGGGGGTGTTGTTGTCTCGAATGAAGCCCCACCCATGCTGCTGGTTGAACTTGATCACTGTCCCGATGGTGCGGGGACAATGCGCTGCACGGGGGTCCCTCCTGGTCCGGCTCTTCTGCTCGGCGCTCCTTATTTGGGCCTGTTGTTCCCGGACCCGCCTCTCTCTCCGCTCCCTCGCAAACTCTTCGAGCTGCTGTCGGCAACACTCAGCGTGCTCTGCTGCAGCTGCCCTAGTTTCCTGAGTGAACCCCATTAGATCTTCTCCGGTGGGGTCCCACTCAAACTGTGCTTCCTCTAGCGGGGGCGAGATCCGTGCCACGGGCTTCGGAGCCGGAATCAGGGGTTCATCCAGGGGTCTTAGTCTCTGCTGCCGTTCCAGCTCATGGTATTCTTCGGGCCAGATGAAGGGCCGCCCGTCCGGCCATGTGAGCTGGCTGAACAAGTCCTCCCCCAGGTGTGGCACCCTTGGTTTTACGGGCGCGGGCGCGGTGGTGGTGGCGCCCGGGTTGCCCAGGCCTTGCGGCCAGGCCTGGGGCACCTGGAAGGTGAAGGGCACCGTTAATACGGCGGCGCCCTGGGCTACCTGGCCTTGCGACCAGGCCGGAGGCTCCGCGGAGGTAGGGGGCGCTGTTGGTGATGCGACGCCCGGGAATCCTAGGCCCTGCGACCAGGCTGGTGGTACTTCCTGCTTGGTCACGCTCGGGGTCGAGGCGTGTGACGTCACAGGGGTCGCGGCGGCGGCTTCCGGTTGGGGCCTAGTCTGCGTCGGTGACATGGCGTTTTCGGGCACAGCAGGGGGACTTTCGGGCTCTGCGACGGGGAGCTGGGGCAGGTAAGCGGTGTCACGGCTTGGGGTATAGGCGTCCCCTTTACCTGCCTCCATGCGTTCGGCTCCCTCCTCGGCGCCGTCTCCGGCCTTGGGTCCTCCCGCGCCATCCTCAGAGGCGGTCTCCTTCCTCATCTCGGCTGGCGTGCTCCGGGTCTTGGTTTGCTGGGCCATCTCCCGGCTCCACTCCGCCAATATCTCGCGCTGTACCCGGGCCATCCTCCGTGCGAGGCCCTCCAGGGCAGTCTGTGCACACTCCCGGTCTCGGGGGAGCTGTGCTAGGACCTCCACTAGGCCTAGTGGGGTCGTGGTGTCCAGCAGGCTCCTGACCAACGGGTCGGTGCTGCTCTGCTCTTCTTCCAGCAGGCTCCTGGCCAGCGGGCCGGTGCTGCTCTGCTCTCTGGACATCTCCGGGTGAGCTTCTCTGCTACTCCTCTCCAGACTTCTTGCCTCCGGGTGCGCTCGCTCCAGACTGCTCCAGGCGGCACCCATCTTCGTTCTTTTCTTTCGTCTCCTCCCACTTCGAGGGCGGTCCTGGGGCGACTCGGTGACTGTCAGCTCCAGGGGCAGTTCTTTCACGCTGACAGACACCTCCAGCATCACAGTCTCTGTTGGTGGGGGCGGTTTCCACTTTTGGCGCCATTTTCTGTCCTGGCCCACGATGGGAGGCGGCCTCCTGCCCTCCTTTGGCACGCCCATAATGGCGTCCGCTGCTCTTCCAAGGCGGGAAATCTTCGGATTTGGCGGGAAGCGTCGCCCAGTGGCGGGAAACTCTGCAGATGGCGGGAACAAGCTGGAAATGGCGGACAATCGGCGGGAAACGACTGGTGATGGAGTCCGATGGCATGGACCCTCCGGAACCGGCGGGAGACTTCTTTCTGAGGTAAACTTGCACTTTTCTTCAGGCACGCAGTACCCGGGTGTTGCGGGCACGTAATCCTGCCGACTACGCCAAAGTTGACGCGCCCCCTGGGACATATTCCTTTTTGAGGGGAATACCCGGCACCGGATCAGATGGGGGGGTTGTAGTCTCCGAGCGGCTGTGACCCGGCCCGTGCCCAGGGCGTCAAGCTCAGTGTTATGTGGCAGTCCTACAGATGTTATTAAGAGTTCTTTTGTGTCGACTACGCCACCCGTTGTGATGCGGTCACTGTGGCCGCCGCTGCAGCAGGGTCCGCTGAGGCTGATGGTGGATGCGCAGCTTGGTGGGATAACCCCCAACGGGAGGGGTATAGCCTCAGAGGGGACAGGTGCAGAGGATGGGGGTTGTGGTGGTGCAGTGCAGACGGCAATGAAGACAGAGTCGGGTTGTGCAGTTAAGGGTGTTTACTTACTGCAGATGTTGTACTGGTCACTCCAGCTGCTAGTGACCACCCGAGCCGTGCTGCGTCCACCAGGTCCTGGATCCAGCCAACCCCCAAACAAGTCCGGAGCGTGGCCCTGAGCTCTCTTTCTGTCCCGTTCTCTGGCCGTCCCCACCAGTGATCCACCTAGGTCCAGCTCCCTCGGGCCTTCTGTTGGGACACCCTTGGCCTTGGGTTCCCTGACCCTTCATGTGGTGTGCCTTCGGGGTGGATGTGATGGGTGACCGTGGCAAACGCTGCCCACGGTCTCCGGTCTCTGGCTGGGGAATGTTTTTACCCCCACCAGCTTGGGTTCCGGTACCCTGATGCCGACTCTTCACCCGGTGCTTTTAGTTGGGATCTCAGAGTCCTTCTCTTCTGTGCTCTGGGTCTCTCTCTTTTCTCCTCTCTCACTCTGGGTCTTTGTCTTTCTTCTCTCCTCTGCTCCTGACTTGTTCTCTGCAGCTGACTCTCTGCATCTGACCCTCTGCATCTGACCCTGATCTTTGTTGGTGCCCACCTTATATACACCCTCTATGTGTGAGCTCAGGTGACCAGCACCCAATGAGCTCCTAACTTTACCCAGGCTGCTCCCCCTATCTGCCCCTACACTACATGGGATGTACCACCCCCCTCCCACTCCAGCCAGGAACAGAATCGGTTGTACCTGCACATTTCTAAGTGGGAGTACCGTTGGTCTGTTCCCCGGAAATGGGATGTATGTAGTGCATGCAGCCTACCGAGCTCAGTTCCACACTCCTTCCTTACCCGGGAGTGGAATATCACACCTCTGGGTTGAGGTGCAATACCCCTGTAGCAGCCGAATCCTCAGGGTGCTACAGATACACTGCTGGTTAACCTGTTACCTGTTTGGCTGTCATTTATCCAAATGGTTTCATTATATGTGTAATTAATAAATATACAGGGGGGAAAACAAGTATTTACTACACTGCCGACTTTACAAGTTTCCCCACCTACAAAGAATGGAGAGGTCTGTAATTTTTATCATAGGTTCACTTCAACTGTGAGAGACAGAATCTTAAAAAAGAATCACGTTTTACGATTTTTAAATAATTGTATTTTATTGCATGAAATAAGTATTTGATCACCTACCAACCAGGAAGAATTCTGCCTCTCACAGACCTGTTAGTTTTTCTTTAAAAAACTCTCCTACTCTGCACTCATTACCTTATTAATTACCGTATTAATTGCTTCTGTTTGAACTTGTTACCTGTATAAAAGACACCTGTCCACACAATCAAACACGCTCCAACCTGTCTATCATGGTCTAGACCAAAGATTGTCTAAGGACACCGGGGACAAAATTGTAGACCTGCACAAGGCTGGGATTGGCTACAGGACAATAGCCAAACAGCTTGGTCAGAAGGCAACAACTGTTGGTTCAATTATTAGAGAATAGAAGAAACACAAGATGACGGTCAATCTTCTTGGTCTGGGGCTCCAAGCAGGATCTCGCCTCGAGGAGTAAGGATGATTCTAAGAAAGGTAATGAATCACCCCAGAACTACACGGGAGGACCTGGTGAATGACCTGAAAAGTGCTAGAACCAAAGGCTCAAACATTACACCATCATGGATTAAAAGCCTGCAGGTCATGCAAGTTCCCCCTGCTCATGCCAGCACATGTCCAGGCCCGTTTAAAGTTCACCAATGACCATATGGATGATCCAGAGGAGGCATGGGAGAAGGTCAGATGAGACCAAAATAGAACTTTTTGGTATCAACTTCACTTGTGTTACGGATCCGGGTGGTGGAACCTCTGTGCTGCGGTGCAAGGAGGGACCCAGAGGGGCGTAACTAAGTATCAATTCGGACCGACCTAGGTCGTACGGCGGCTAACGACTCCATGATCAGGGAGGGACCGAGCAGAGGGACCAGGTGCTACTCTGGGGACGACCTTGTAAGAGAGCAGGTGACTCCCACGGGTCAGATGGCTGGGACTGACCGGTATAGCAGATGGGCACAGCAGGCAGGCTGACGAGTGGTCCTGGTGGATGGACTGGCAGACACTGCAGGTGACAGGCAGGAGCCTCTAGGTAGGCTGTCAGGTTGTCACGGCAAGTGACGGGCAGGAGCCTCCAGGTAGGCTGACAGGTGGTCACGGCAAGTGACAGTCAGGAGCCTCTAGGTAGGCTGTCAGGTGGTCACAGCAAGTGACAGCTGGAGCCTCCAGGTAGGCACGGCAGGTAGCAAGCGGGAGTCTCCAGGTAGGCACGGCAGGTAGCAAGCGGGAGCCTCCAGGTAGGCACGGCAGGTAGCAAGCAGGAGCCTCCAGGTAGGCACAGCAGGTAGCAAGCAGGAGCCTCCAGGTAGGCACGGTAGGTAGCGGGCAGGTGCTTCCAGGTAAGCAGGCGGGCAAAGCCCATAGACAGACTGGCAGACTGAACGGAAGACAGACTGTCGGGCTGGAGAGTAGTCAGGCTGGCGAACTGGACTGATAGTCAGGCTGGCGGGCAGGACTAGTAGTCAGGCTAGCAGCGGGACCTGAGGGCTGAAGCAGAGGTGAGTACACTGTGCATCAACTATTGCTCGGGCACCTCCATATTGGAGAAGGTGCTTTATATATGGGAGGACCTCCGGCAATTGGCCGGGGACTCCTTAGGGCGGCGCGCGCGACCCCTTTAAGAGGGAGGGAGCGCGCGCGTGCCCTAAGCACAGTGCCCAGGAAGCTGCGCGCGCCGGCAGAAGCAGGAAGAGGAGCGCTGGAGGACGTCGGGTGGGGAGTGCGGCGGTGAGAGGGACGGCGTCTCTGTCTGGCAGGGGGCAGAGACGCCGATGCTACAGTACCTCTCCCCTTTACGCCCCCTCTTTTTTAGGCCAGAAAGAAATTTTTCAAGTAGAAGCGGGGCATGAATGTTCTCCCTGGGTTCCCAAGTTCTCTCCTCTGGGCCAAACCCCTTCCAATCCACCAGAAAAAAAGGTCTTTCCTCTTACCCTCTTGGTGGCCAGAATGTTCTCTACCTCAAAAACATCCTCAGCGGAAACCGGAGTAGGGGGAGTACCTGGATTGTTGGAAAAAGAATTAAACACAACTGGTTTGAGGAGAGATACGTGGAAGGAGTTGGGAATCCGTAAGGTGGCCGGGAGTTTTAACTTGTAGGCCACTGGGTTGATTTGTTTGAGGACTTCAAATGGGCCGATGAACCGAGGACCCAACTTGTAGGAGGGTATTTTGAGTCGTACATGTTTGGAGGAGAGCCAAACCTTGTCTCCCGGACGGAATTGAGGCGGACCCAGACGTCTCTTGTCAGCATATCTCTTCATCCGCTCGGAGGACTGAAGAAGTGCGGACCTAGTATTTTCCCAAATGGTGGAAAATTCGCTGACCAGAGACTCCACGGCAGGGTTGTCCACAGAAGCGGAGACGGGAAACAGAATCCGAGGATGTTGACCATAGACTACAAAGAACGGGGACTTGGAAGTCGATTCGCTCTCATGATTGTTGTAGGAGAATTCGGCCCATGGTAGGAGGTCCACCCAATCGGTATGGTGAGCATTAACAAAGTGCCGGAGGTAGCTGGTAAGGATCTGGTTGATGCGCTCTACTTGGCCATTGGACTGTGGATGGTAAGCGGAGGAGAAATCCAGGGTGACATCCAGCAGTTTACACGTAGCTCTCCAGAAGCGTGAGGTGAACTGAACCCCTCGATCCGACACAATGTGAAGAGGTAGGCCATGGAGACGGAAGATGTGAAGGAAGAAGTCCTTAGCCAGCTCTGATGCAGACGGGAGACCAGGCAGAGGGATGAAGTGGGCCATTTTAGAAAAGCGGTCGGCGACCACCCAAATGACTGTACAGCCTGCAGAAACAGGGATATCTGTAATAAAGTCCATAGCAATGTGTTGCCAAGGGGCAGCAGGTACGGGAAGAGGCAGGAGGTGACCGGCTGGAAGATGTCTGGGAACTTTGTTGCGGGCACAAGATGAACAGGCCGAGACGAAGTCTACCACATCCTTGCGCAGGGTAGGCCACCAGTAATGCCGGGTAATGAGCAGGAAAGTTTTCTTCAGACCGGCATGGCCGGCTAGTTTAGATGAGTGACCCCAGTGAAGAAATCTTCTCCCGATCTGGAACCGCTACAAACGTCTTACCGGGTGGGAGACGAGTCAGATCTAAGGGGGCTACTGTCGGGAGATCAGCGGCTAGGGTGTCAAGGGAGGACCGGGGAGCGGCGCTGCGGGTCTGGATACTTCTGCTGCGAACAGTCGTTCATCTCCCGGCTTCTCACAGCGGAAGTAGCCGCACAGGCAGCGGCGCTCCCCGGTCCTCACCAATACGATTCCGCACGCCGTTCCTCACCAATACGATTCGCTGACCGCGACCTATCAGTGATCTTGCCGCAAAAGTTAAACACCGCTGTGCTGATTGGTCGCGGCCGATTTGGGCGCCACATTTAAATAGAGGCTGCAACCAATCACCGATTTTGGCATCAAATTTAAACAACGCTCTGCTGATTGGTCACGCCCGCCAGCCGACCGCGACCAATCAGCGAGATTGGCGCCAAATTTAAACACCGCTCTGCGAGATTGGCGCCAAAGTTAAACAACGCTCTGCTGATTGGTCGTGGCCGCGACCAATCAGCAAGATTGGCGCCAAATTTCAACAACGCTCTGCTGATTGGTCGCAGCCGCCGGCCGACCGCGACCAATCAGCGATTTTTGCTTGAAATTTAAACACCGCTCTGCTGATTGGTCGCGGCCGCCAGAGATTAGCGCCAGATTTAAACAACGCTCTGCTGATTGCCGGCCATGACCAATCAGCGATTTTGGTGCCAAATTTAAACACCCCTCTGCTGATTGGTCGCGTTTGCAGGCCGCGAACAATCAGCATTATTGGCGCCAAATTTAAACACCACTTTGCTGATTGTGCCCGGTCGGCCGCATACATATTCTAGAATACCCGATGCGTTAGAATCGGGCCACCATCTAGTAAAATAATAAACACTTATACTCACCTTCCCTCCTCACCTCTGCTCCAGCGCTGAGTCCTGTCTGCAGCAGCTCATGTCGGCATCTGAGCTGCGCACGCTCTCAGAAGCCGAGGTGAGCTGCTGCTGCTGTCGGCACATTCACTCCTTTCCACGCCGGGACTATGGGTGTGGAGAAGAGTGAATATGCTTTCTCTTTAGCGGCGGCCACTGACAGCAGGAGCCGGGGCTCAGCGCTCCTCCGTGCCCGCTACTAAAGAAAATGAATATTCCGTCTTTTCCACGCCCATGGGAGTGGAGAAGAGGGAATATTCATGTCTCTTTAGCAGCGGGCACACGTGGTAGCTGCAGCAGCGGCTACAGCGTGTGCTCCGCTCCTCCACTGCTGCAACCTGCTCCTCTGCCGCCGCAAACTTCTACTCACCTATCCTCCTCGTTCCCAGGCTGCTTGGGGCCCTCACGGGCCCCCTCCGGCCACGGGCCCCATAGCAGTGGCGTGGTCTGCCGCCTTGGCGGTACGCCACTGTATCCAATTAATAACCTGTTCACACTGATCAGTTCGCAATACTGGTGTTGTTCTGTGCTTCCCTAGTAATTCGGTCAAGAAGTGGGAGCGAGAAGATGTGGCTGTTGGTTGTGGCACATTTTCACCTTGGCCACGGCCCCGTCCTCTGCACGCACCATCACCAGAACGTCCACTTCCACGTCCCTTGCCACGCGCCTTGCCCATTGTAAAGGAAGTAAAATAGCTTACACTCGCACTATCATTGGAAAAAGGGTAATAAAAAAGTAGATTAGAACCGTGGAAGAGGAAAACCACAGTTCTATTTCTCTGGCCTACACCCGATTCTTTTAAACAATCTGAACAATCAGGGAGAAAATATTACTGTTTTTCTTTACGGAAAAAATACCAAAAGCTGAATATTAGAGATTTTTTACCGTGGAACAGCAAAACCACAGTTATAATTTACTGGTGTATGTATACCAAACTTTTTTAAATATATATATATTTGCGGCTGAACAGTGAGCGACACACTCAAACTGTTTTTTTTAGATACAAATGGCCCAAAAGTGGATAATACAGAGGTTTGAACCGTGGAACTGCAAAACCACACTTGTATTTCTCGGGCCTACACCAGACTATTTTCAACAGATATATTTGTGTCTGAACAATCAGGAGACACTATTATTTATTTTTTACGGCAAAAAATGCCAAAAGCAGGATAATAGAGATTTTTTACCGTGGAACAGCAAAACCACAGTTATAATTTACTGGTGTATACCAGACTATTTTCAACAGATATATTTGTGTCTGAACAATCAGGAGACACTATTATTTATTCTTTATGGCCAAAAATTGCGAAAAGCAGGATAATACAGAGATTTTTTACTGTGGAACTGCAAAACGACACTTGTATTTCTCGGGCCTACACCAGACTATTTTCAACAGATATATTTGTGTCTGAACAATCAGGAGACACTATTATTTATTTTTTTCGGCAAAAAATGCCAAAAGCAGGATAATAGAGATTTTTTACCGTGCAACAGCAAAACCACAGTTATAATTTACTGGTATATACCAGACTTTTTTAAATATACAGTACAGACCAAAAGTTTGGACACACTTTCTTATTTAAAGATTTTTCTGTATTTTCATGACTATGAAAATTGTATATTCACACTGAAGGCATCAAAACTATGAATTAACACATGTGGAATTATATACATAACAAAAAATTGTGAAACAACTGAAAATATGTCTTATATTCTAGGTTCTTCAAAGTAGCCACCTTTTGCTTTGATGACTGCTTTGCACACTCTTGGCATTCTCTTGATGAGCTTCAAGAGGTAGTCACCAGAAATGGCTTTCACTTCACAGGTGTGCCCTGTCAGGTTTAATAAGTGGGATTTCTTGCCTTATAAATGGGGTTGTGACCATCAGTTGTGTTGTGCAGAAGTCTGGTGGATACACAGCTGATAGTCCTACTGAATAGACTGTTAGAATTTGTATTATGGCAAGAAAAAAGCAGCTAAGTAAAGAAAAACGAGTGGCCATCATTACTTTAAGAAATGAAGGTCAGTCAGTCCGAAAAATTGGGAAAACTTTGAAAGTGTCCCCAAGTGCAGTTTCAAAAACCATCAAGTGCTGCAAAGAAACTGGCCCACATGTGGACCGCCCCAGGAATGGAAGACCAAGAGTCACCTCTGCTTCTGAGGATAAGTTTATCCGAGTCACCAGCCTCAGAAATCGCAGGTTAACAGCAGCTCAGATTAGAGACCAGGTCAATGCCACACAGAGTTCTAGCAGCAGACACATCACTTCAACAACTGTGAAGAGGAGACTTTGTGCAGCAGGCCTTCATGGTAAAATAGCTGCTAGGAAACCACTGCTAAGGACAGGCAACAAGTAGAAGAGACTTGTTTGGGCTAAAGAGCACAAGGAATGGACATTATACCAGTGGAAATCTGTGCTTTGGTCTGATGAGTCCAAGTTTGGGATCTTTGGTTCCAACCACCGTGTCTTTGTGCGACGCAGAAAAGGTGAACAGATGGACTCTACATGCCTGGTTTCCACCGTGAAGCATGGAGGAGGAGGTGTGATGGTGTGGGGGTGCTTTGCTGGTGACACTGTTGGGGATTTATTCAAAATTGAAGGCATACTGAACCAGCATGGCTACCACAGCATCTTTCAGCGACATGCTATTCCATCCGGTTTGCGTTTAGTTGGACCATCATTTATTTTTCAACAGGACAATGACCCCAAACACACCTCCAGGCTGTGTAAGGGCTATTTGACCAAAAGAGAGAGTGATGGGGTGCTACGCCAGATGACCTGACCTCCACAGTCACCAGACCTGAACCCAATCGAGATGGTTTGGGGTGAGCTGGACCGCAGAGTGAAGGCAAAAGGGCCAACAAGTGCTAAGCGTCTCTGGGAACTCCTTCAAGATTGTTAGAAGACCATTTCCGGTGACTACCTCTTGAAGCTCATCAAGAGCATGCCAAGAGTGTGCAAAGCAGTCATCAAAGCAAAAGGTGGCTACTTTGAAGAACCTAGAATATAAGACATATTTTCAGTTGTTTCACACTTTTTTGTTAAGTATATAATTCCACATGTGTTAATTCATAGTTTTGATGCCTTCAGTGTGAATGTACATAGTCATGAAAATACAGAAAAATCTTTAAATGAGAAGGTGTGTCCAAACTTTTGGTCTGTACTGTATATATATTTGCGGCTGAACAGTGAGCAACACACTCAAACTGTTTTTTTTTTTAGATACAAAAGGCACAAAACTGGATAATACAGAGATTTCACCCGTGGAACTGCAAAACCACACTTCTGTTTCTGTGGCCTATACCAGACTCTTTTCAACAGATATATTTTTGTCTGAAAAATCAGAGACACACTTTTTTTTTTTTTGGGGGGGGGGGCGGGGGAGGCGACACCAATATGACGGGTATTTGTACAGTGTGAAGGAGGAAAAAAAAGAGGATTTAGATGAAAAAAAAAGGATTTTTCCTGGCCCCCGAGACCTGGAGCTAAGTCCAGCAATTTCAGAAACAGGAGCACACAGGACTGTAATGCAGCGTTTGCTGGTATAACCACTGCGTCTCCTATACAGCCTGCCTGCCTTGCTGCCTGATATCTGGGATGGATATTAGTCCTGAGAAGGACTGCTTGTTTGATCTTGCAGCCTTTACAGACCCTACACTAACTATTTTGCAGGATAAATCTCTCCCTAGCTCAGCAGCGCTGTCCCTACACTGTCTAATCCGGAGCGACTGTGTCCAAGATGGCGGCGCCCGGTTTTAAATACTCGAGGTGACGCTGTGCGGCCAGCCAATCACTGTAATGCCCACAAACAACATGGCTGCGGCATTACAGTGACTGGCTGGCAATCCCTGCATGTTCATTGGCTCTGTAAAGAGCGCCAAACATGCAGGGCGGAAACCCGAGCTCCCGCCCGAGTAACCCGGAAATGCTCGGTGCTCGCCGAACATCCCGAGTGGCGTGATGCTCGGGCGAGTACTGAGCAGTGTCGAGCATGCTCGCTCAACACTAATCATCAGTTTAGAATATCAGAGAAGCAATTTCACCAAGACAGAGAAACCCCTGGAAGTCTCACAACACTGAATGGGCGGGTATCACAACACTGTACACATCAGTACGGGTCCAAAAGCTTCTGCTTAGTAATATTTTCTCTGGCCCTATACAGTGAATGTACACTACTAAGTCTAATTCACCTTTGCCCCAATAGTGGCCAGCTAAAGACAAAAAGGTGAATCAGAGAAAGGCTCTCACATATACAATGGTGTGCAATAAACGTACACAATTCAATAGCTCTTGGTGATCAAGTAAGTAAACTAAACACAAAAGGTTATGTAAATCTTCTTGTTTTACAATTACACTCAATAAACAGAAGACTATTTGTGATTAATGTTTCAGACAATGTGAATACGCTGTTCTCAAGATGTTGTTACTTATTAACATTATCTTGTGTCTAAACATCAAGTAAATACAAAGTAAAGTTAAACAGAATGAGCCTCATCTGTCTGTCAATATATAACCAGACTGGAGCAATGCTGTTTTGAATACATTCTGCATATTTCAATATGGATTCAAAATAGCCATTTTTATATTTACGATACAACTCATCGTTGCTGGGTCTTACAATATGACAATGACCCGAAACACACAGCCAGGGCAACTAAGGAGTGGCCTAGCCAGTCTCCAGACCTGAATCCAATAGAAAATCTTTGGAGGGAGCTGAATCTCAATGTTGCCCAGCGACAGCCCCGAAACCTGAAAGATCTTTAGAAGATCTGTATGGAGGATTGCACAAAAATCCCTGCTGCAGTGTGTGCAAACTTGGTCAAGAACTACAGGAAACATCTGACCTCTGTAATGACAAACAAAGGTTTCTGTACCAAATATTAAGTTCTGTTTTTCTATTGTATAAAATACTTATTTCATACAATAAAATGTAAATTAATTATGCAAAAATCATACAATTTGTTTTCTGAATTTTTTTCAATATTCTGTCTCTTACAGTTGAAGTGTACCTATGATAAAAATTACAGACCTCTCCATGCTCTGTAGGTGGGAAAACTTGCAAAATCGTCAGTGTAGCAAATACTTATTTTCCCCACTGTATATATTTTATTTTATAGGCATCCTCTGCATAAAAATTAAAAAATGAATCATACTCACACGTATTACTCCAAGGCAGGGCCGGATCCAGGTTTTCGTTGGCCCCGATCGAAAGAGTCTCAGTGGGCCCCTTAACACATACCACAATTCAAGATGCAAAGATATAGCAGAGAAATATATATATAGTACAATGCCAAAGATTTCACTTACTTCTTATGACGCGCCCCTTGGGCCGTGTGTGGGTTACCCGGAGCAGGGTCTCTGGGGGTTGTAGTCTCCGTGGCGGCGACCCGGTCCCGTGGCTCAGGGTGGTCAAACCAGTGGCAGTATTTTATATGTTTTAGGTTAATGTCCGACTACGCCACCCGTGGATTGCGGTCAGGGTGTACCGCCGCTGCGTGGCAGACCGCTGAGGCTGGTGTTGTGTGCGCAGCAGAGGATGGGACAACTCCCCACGGGAGGAGTATAGCCTCAGGGCAGTGAGTGTGGATGATGGAAGTGATGGTGCACGGGTGAAGCAGGAAAGACTTAGAGTCTTTGCAGTGCAGTTCAGGGTCTTTACTGATGATGATAAGGCAGACCCTCCCGGGAGTACTGGTTAGCATAAGAGGCCGGGTCAGTCTGTGAACAAACAGGAGTTCCCCTGGCCAGGTGGAGTTGTAGGCCTCCCCGTCTGTCTGCACTCTTCCTGGCTACCTTGCTGTAAGCGAGTGGAAGTAGCCCACGTCCCTGAGTGTACCGTGTGGTGCTCACCCGTATGGCTGGTGACTTGGGGCCTTCTGTTAGCCTCCGCTCCTCGATGGCGGTGCTGGTCCCTTGCTCGTGACTGAGCCTCCGGGCTTCTATGGCCAGAGGACCTGGAATCCCCTGCCGGCTGGTTTCTGCTGCTGGACGTAGAGATCCTCACAGCCTCGGACTCCGTTGTCCGGTCGTAGTGTCTTCAGACAGGACGAGCTATATCTGCTTCAAGTCCCTGGCACTCAGCTCCTGCTCCTATAGAGCTCCTAGCTGTTGCTTTCCCTGTGTCTGGAACTTCACTCTCAACTAGACTCAGCTCTGTCTCAGCCTCCAGTCTCTGGTCTCTCTGGAGCTTCACTTCCTAACCCCGCCCCAGATCCAGTTTATATAGGGCAGGTTCCTCCCCTATCTGGTCTGGGACAGGAGGTGTTGCATGTTCAAGGGCTCCTGACCAGGGAACCTCCCACTTGCTCCCAGACGTGATATTTCTATCACCGTGGCAACCAGACCCCTGTGGTGCCACACTTACATTACATGGGTGATATCTATTGAAAATTCTACAATAGCTGAAAAAAACGGCGAATCCTTGCAGCGCACAGTGCAGACTGGACAGTATAGTCCTCCATACAGTATTATGGGCACCACATAGTCCTCCATACAGTATTATGGACACCATATAAGGCTCTATACAGAATAATGGACCCCATATAATGCTCTATACAGAATAATGGGCCCCATATATTGCTCCATACAGAATAATGGACCCATATAATGTTACAGACGGAATATTGACCCCCATATAATGCTCCAAACGGAATACTGGCCCCCCATAATGCTCCATTCAGAATAATGGACCCCATATAATGCTCTTTACAGAATAATGGGCCCCGTATATTGCTCAGTACAGTATTATGGGCCCCATATATTGCTCCATACAGAATACAGAGTCTGTATCAGGAGTGCAGCAGGCAGAGTCTGTATCAGAAGTACAGCAGGCAGAGTCTGTATCAGGAGTGCAGCAGGCAGAGTCTGTATCAGGAGTGCAGCAGGCAGAGTCTGTATCTGGAGTGCATCAGGCAGAGTCTGTATCAGGAGTGCAGCAGGCAGAGTCTGTATCAGGAGTGCAGCAGGCAGAGTCTGTATCAGGAGTGCAGCAGGCAGAGTCTGTATCAGGAGTGCAGCAGGCAGAGTCTGTATCAGAGTGCAGCAGGCAAATTCTGTATCAGGAGTGCAGCAGGCAGAGTCTGTATCAGGAGTGCAGCAGGCAGAGTCTGCATCAGGAGTGCAGCAGGCAGAGACTGCATCAGGAGTGTAGCAGGCAGAGTCTGCATCAGGAGTGCAGCAGGCAGAGTCTGCATCAGGAGTGCAGCAGGCAGAGTCTGCATCAGGAGTGCAGCAGGCAGAGTCTGCATCAGGAGTGCAGCAGGCAGAGTCTGCATCAGGAGTGTAGTAGGCAGAGTCTGCATCAGGAGTGCAGCAGGCAGAGTCTGCATCAGGAGTGCAGCTGGCAGAGTCTGCATCAGGAGTGCAGCAGGCAGAGTCTGCATCAGAAGTGCAGCAGGCAGAGTCTGCATCAGGAGTGCAGCAGACAGAGTCTGCATCAGGAGTGCAGTAGGCAGAGTCTGCATCAGGAGTGCAGCAGGCAGAGTCTGCATCAGGAGTGCAGCAGGCAAAGTCTGCATCAGGAGTGCAGCAGGCAGAGTCTGTATCAGGACTGGTACGCAACCTTACATAACTTAGACTGCAGAACAGGAACGTTCCAGCCAACCCAATAGATGAAGACCCAATCAGGATTCCTCACATTTAAAAAAATTAGTGGCAGATCACTTATTTCACTACTGTACAAATAGTGTAAATAAAACCCACACCTCTTCCAGTACAGCCAACCCAGGAGATGGAAACCTAACCAGGAGTGTTCATGTGGCGCCCTGCTGCGCATTGGTGCCACAGATCCTAGAGGGGTGCATGGACGGATTCTTCCACAAGAGGCCCTCATAGCATTCACACACCTCCACCTTCCACCTCAGACCACCAGAGGGAGCCCGGATAGGGATATAAAAAGGGAAGGTGGAGCTAGGTAGTTAGTCAGTCTAGAGTCCACAGAAAGTGAAGTCTGTGAGAAAGTCAGTCCAGCCCAGACTCTGGGAGCTCAGGTTAGTGAGCCTAAGGCGTGCCGACGCCGTAAGAGCGGTGAAGAGTAGCGAGGCCTACTGCCAGTGTGAAGCCTAATGAGGGCCCCGAGCGGCTGAAGTGGAGTAGCGAGCTACATAGGGGGCAGAGGAGCTTAGCCAGCTCACCCCAAGACCATATACCGGACACCGGGTCCACGTCTGCAGGGATTCCTTAGGCCCAGCAGAAACTACCGGAACCCCTGGTGAACTATATGTCCCAGGAACACCAAAAGCTGACCGTTATACCAGGGTCAGGAGTCACTGAGGCCCAAGAAACCAGGGAGTGTGATCTCCAACAGAAGGCCCTACCACCAGGTCAGCTGGTGCAAGACAGAGACCAAGTTAGGCCTAGCTCCAGGCAGGTCATAAACTTGCCAGGAAAAGGCAAGAAGCAGGAGGCCCCACACCCGCTCACTGGGGAGAGTCCCGATATGCACCCGTCACCCTACAGTGCCGTGGATCGTGCCTGAAACACCACCAGTAAAGGTACTGAAGTGAACTGTTGTGAGTGTGCCTATTCTTCCTCCGACCTGGCTGGGTCCCCTCTGTCCTGCATCCCTTCTCCTACGCTGCCCTGAGGCCCTGCTCCACCTGTGGGGAGCCGCACCAACTAAGCTGCTTGATCACCGGCCTCAGAGGACTGTAGCAGCGCTGGTGATCCTCACCAGACACCACGGGTGGCGTCACGAACAATTTCCCCTTTCCCATATAATTTTCCCCCACATTTCCGCGACATCCCCCAAATCTAATAACTAGGCCCGGGCGCCGAGTTGTCCCCAACACTCTGGGCGCGTCATCTCTTCCTGGCGTCACGAACAGGATTCCGTGCCTGCTGCAATGACAGAGTGTTGTGCCCGTTGCCACCGGGTACTATGCGCCTTTAATCAAAAACTGTGTATTTAACTGTGGCGAAGATTGCCGCCATTGTTGTGCCGCCGAGCGGGAAGAAGGGCGTAACCGCGGGAAACTGAGAGGCGTACCTGCTGAAGCGCGCGAAGCTCCGGACACGCCCCACGCCTCGACGTCAAACCAGGAAGTGCCAGGTCCTGGAAGGAGCCTCGGTGAGCGCTCTGACGTAGGACGCAAGCGACGCAAGGTCCTGAAAGAAGACCGTTACCTGCGGAGCTGCGGCCTACCGGAAGACAAGAAGGTAGGCTACGGTTCGCTAGGGGGGCGCCAGAATGTCCGAAGAACAGCACAACACCGGAGTACCGGTTACCGGCTCTGATAATCAACCTGCGCTCGGCGCCGAGCAGGCCAAAGCAGACGCTCCACCAGCAGGGCCAGTAACCCCTGTCATACCCATGGCCCTACCGTACATCCCTGGAGCGAAGTGGCTCCCCCAGTACAGCGGTAAACCAGATACCCTTCTGGATTCAAAAGGAAAATATGTGGTATACTGGATATGCACTCTATGACAGGCAAGCAAAGAGCCGCTGTTGTATTGGGACAATTGACTGGTGCTGCGGAGTGAGAAGTAGAAACCTGGTCGGCCACAGACCAGGAGTCAGTATCCGCAATCTTTAAAAAGTTACAGACTGTCTTTGAGAATCGTACTGAGACAGACCTCCGGATGAGGTTCTACAACTGCTCTCAGCAACCGGAGGACAGTGTTCGGGACTATGCCTGGCGTTTGCAAGGGACCCTGTGAGCTCTGAAACAGGTTAGTCCAACCAGCATCAATGATGAAAATAAAATGCTGAAGGAACAGTTTATCCGGGGACTGAGGTCCCAAGAGGAGAGCAGGACTGTGCGTTGGTGCTCCCTAGATCATCCAGATGCCACCTTTGACACCCTTAAGGACATGGCTATAAAAGGACTGCAGCCCCTGAAAACAACTGCTATCCAATGTTACCAGGGTGGGGCCACCCCAGTGCCTGCGGCGTCCACCTTTTCCCCGGTAGCTGCTGAAGCCAAGGTGCACGCAACATCCCCTAGTGAGCTGGACAGCCTGCGCTCTGAAGTGCGTCAGTTGAGCAAAACCCTGACCACTGTGCTGAGTGCCCTGCAGCTGCAGACGGAGCCCGAGGAGGAAGGAAGGATCCTTCTAGCCGACAGCCCTGAGGATGTCCCCTGGATGAGAAGGAGGAGGAGGACAACGCCACCCCCTGGGAGGACTAGCGACCAACACCGCCCACCGAGGGACCCTGTCTGCCACCGATGCCACAAGACAGGTCACACCGTCCAGAGCTGTCCTTTAAATGAGCAAACCCTGGGGCCGAGGGCCGACACCCAGGAGTAGACCCCCCAGGCCCATCAAACTGGTACCGCAGGTTCGTGGGAGGAAGACCTTTCCTGTCCATCGTGCTGGACAGCATCGCGACACCTGGCTCTGCTGGACACAGGATCTCAGGTAACCATCATGCCTGATGTCCTCTACAAAAGGTTCTGGTTCATAGACGAACTTCACCCACCAGATCCAAATCTTTTCGTCTATGCCTCAAACGGCCTCCCTCTTAACCTAGTCGGGGTTAAGGGTGTGGCAGTAAAGGTGGGAAGAGTGGAACTGAAGGACCAGGGACTAATTGTAGTAGAGACTAATCCTGATGATACAGACTTGTATATGGTACTTGGCATAAATGTTGTTAGTAACTGTTTGGGAGAAGTGTTGTTCTTGCTCCAACAGATAGCTGACACTGCCAGACCAGGGCAGAGAAGGGCGCTCCAGAAAGAGATCCAAGCCCTTATGTACCAGCAACAGGTAAAGCTAACAGGCGGTGAAATTGGTAATGTACGGGTGACAGACCCGGTACCCATTGTGATTCCCCCGATGAGTGAAATGCTGATTTGGTGTAGAGCAGCAATAGGTCTCAAAGGACGGAGCTACCAGGCGGTAGTAGAGCCCCTTACCTCGGAGCATAGGCCTACACTCTTGACTGCCAGAGGGGTAGTGGATGTACGCAATGGGAGGGTGCTCGTACGCCTTATAAACTATGGGGAGGACGAGGTTAGATTACCACGCTACGCCACTGTTGCCAAACTGTACACGGTAAATAACAACTCCATACACAAGGCGGAGTCCTTAACCTCACCAGACGAAGTGGAGGATAATGACCCGGGAACCCAGGTGGAGAATTGGTGTCAACAGCTCCATGTTGGGACAGACACCACTCCTGCCCATCAGAAGCAGGGTGTACACCGGGTGGTTCAGGAATACGAGCAGGTATTCAATAAGCACCCACTTGACTTTGGGAGGATTAAGGGGGTTCAAACCATATCCCCACAGGTGACCATCCACCCATCAAAGAACGTTACAGGCCTATACCACCAGCACACTACCAGAAGGCGAAGGAGATGTTGCACGACATGAAGAAGGCAGGGGTAGTAAGGGATAGTTGTAGTCCCTGGGCAGCTCCCCTAGTTCTAGTCAGGAAAAAGGACGGAAGCATGAGAATGTGTGTAGATTACAGACAAGTAAATCACATTACACATAAAGATGCATACCCTTTACCACGTATAGAGGAATCACTGGCTGCCTTGAAGTCTGCAAATTACTTCTCCACCCTTGACCTCACTAGCGGGTACTGGCAAGTAGCTGTTGCTGAGGAGGTTCGGGAGAAGACGGCCTTCACCACCCCGATGGGACTCTGGGAGTTCAATAGTATGCTGTTTGGAGTCTGCAACGCCCCCGGAACGTTTCAGAGATTGATGGAGTGCTGCCTGGGACACCGCAACTTCGAGACTGTACTACTATACCTGGATGATGTAATCGTGTACTCCAAAACGTATGAGGACCACTTGAAGCACCTGGCGGAGGTATTTGAGTCGCTGTCCCGGTATGGGATGAAGCTGAAGCCCTCAAAGTGCCACCTGCTCAAGCGAAAGGTACAATACCTGGGGCACATCGTTAGTCCTGAGGGACTAGCACCAGACCCATAGAAGGTCACTGCCATCCAGAAATGGCCAGAGCCGAAGAGCCTCAAGGAGGTACGTCAGTTCCTGGGACTAGTTGGGTACTACCGGAGGTTTGTGAAGGACTATACCAAGAAAGCGGCACCTCTGCAAGACCTCCTAGTAGGACAGTCCCCCAGAGGCAGAAATCCCCCGTTCCAGTGGGGTAAGGAGCAGGCTGAATCCTTTAATGTGATGAAGGAGATCCTGACCGGCGAAGAGATCCTAGCCTACCCTGACTACAGCCAACCGTTCCTGCTGTACACTGATGCCAGCAACAAAGGATTAGGAGCTGTACTGAGTCAGAAGTAGAGAGAGGCCGAGAGAGGGTGATTACCTATGCAAGCAGGAAGCTCCGCCCGACCGAGAGGAACCCGGAGAACTATAGCAGCTTCAAGTTGGTCTGGGCCATCACCGAGCGGTTCAAGCACTACCAGGCCTCCAGTAAATTCACTGCCTTCACTGATGACAACCCCTTGACTCATCTAGAAACAGCCAAGTTAGGAGCCATGGAGCAGCGGTGGATGGCTCGGCTGTCAAACTACCAATTCACTATTAAGTACCGGGCGGGCTGCAAGAATGCCAACGCCGATGCCCTGTCCAGGATGCCTCACCAGTCGGACACTGAAGAAGAAGTGGATGACCTGGAGGAGATTGAACTACCTGCCTTTCATCAGAATGGGATGGTCCACGAGCAACGAGCCTCCAGGAGGCCTCGCGGTAAGACATTAAATCCCCTGCCTCACCACAGCTGGAAGGAGACCCAGGACAGCGACCCGGTTGTCAGCCGTATCAAAGAACTGATAACCCAGGAAAGTTCCTCCCTGGAGAAGGAAGCGTCTCTCCAAGCCAAGCAGCTGTGGAGGGAGAAGAGCCGGCTGTTCATCTATAGAGAGAAGCTGTGCCGGAGGTACGTCAACTCCAAAACCCATGAGATGATATGGCAGATAGTGGTGCCCAAGACAGACATCCAGATGGTGTTGGAGGCCTACCACGATCAGGCGGGGCACTTTGGCTGGAAGAAGCTAGAAACCCTGCTGAAGTGTCGGTTTTATTGGGTAGGAATGTGCAGTTCCATCGAGAGGTGGTGCCGGAATTGTGTACCCTGTAGCCTCAGAAGAAGAGACTACAGCAGCCAGAAGGCACCCCTGCAACCCATCAAGACAACTCGACCTTTGGAGATCGTGGCCCTGAATCATGTCAAGCTGTCACCCAGCAGGTCAGGATATTCTTATGCCCTGACCATGGTGGATCACTACTCTCGGTTCCTGGTGGTCGACCCCGTCAAGGATCTGACGGCAGAAACTGCGGCGAAGACGTTTCAGGCGTACTTCTGCAGGCCCCATGGATACCCGGAGCAGGTGCTGTCGGATCAAGGCCCAATCTTTGAAGCCGAATTGTTCAAGGAGTTCTGCCATCTGTACGGGTGTACCACCCCCAAACCAACGGTCTCTGTGAAAAGATGAATAACATCATCATCGACCTGCTGAAGACCTTACCACTAGAGGAGAGAAATCAGTGGCCAGACCTACTACCAGACATGGTAGATCTGTACAACCACATACCTGTGAGTTCCACCAATTGTACTCCAGCTTATCTCATGCGAACAGGACCCGGGAAGTTGCCCATGGACCTGGAGCTTGGTGTAGTAGAACCAGAAGCAGATATGTCTACTGAGGACTGGGATATGACTAGACAGGAGCAGTACAGGAGAGTACAGGCCTGTGTTGAAGACAGTCTCACTCGGGTAAGGGACAAGCAGGAAGCCCACTACAATAAAAGTGCGCCCGCAGAACCCTTCACACCAGGAGAAGTGGTGTTAAAAAGGAAAAGGAGAAACCACAAACTTGATGACCAGTGGGAGAGAGAACCCTACACTGTGTTAAATTCAAGATTTGATAATAGGAAGACCTGCCTAATTAGTAGAGACGGAGGAAGAACGACTGCAACGGTATCTAGAGACCATCTGAAGTTGTGTCCAGACCTGCTAAAGCCCCAAGAAGAAGTGCCTCTCACCGTACCGGAGGAACCTAAAGAAGCAATACTCCATACTGACTTAGGAGATTTCCCGGCAGATTGGCCTCAACTAGGAGGAGCAGTAATAATCCCTGTGATCCACTTCTTTCAACAGCCAGAAGACCCTCCACAGCAAGGAGAGCCTGTAAGTGCTTCAGAAGAGCCTGCTCAAGAAGAATCCCCAGAAGAAGGATCCCCGGTTGGAGCAGAGCAAGAAGGCCCAGCCAATGGTATACTTGCCAGTCCTGTAGAGAGGTTAAGGCAACCCTGCAGCTCCCCAACAATTAGAACTGACAGAATGGGAGGTAGTGCAAATACTAGTGCCTCACGCATCCCACTACCACGTAGGTCGACGCGTAGCACACGAGGTCAGACCCCTGTCAGATACAGAGAGTAAAGAAGGAAACTGACAGTGTAAATAATTGCCCTTGGGGTATCATATTGTGTATTTTCATGTATATGTACTTATCAGCTTGTGTTTTGCCTTATAATGGACAATTTAAGTGAAATGGACACTTCCCTTGTTATCTCTAGTTACCCGTCAGGGTACATAAAGAACTTTGTGGCTGAGGACTATGTGCAGCCCAAAAACTGTTGCTGTAAATAATTGCACTGGAGTGCCCCTTTAGGTGACCTCAGAAAAAAAACCTGTCTGGTGTGGCACAAGCGGAGGTACAACTCAGGATTGTCATGCCCTACAGCGACCCCAGGGCCTACGTGGAGGGTTTGCTTTGGACAGGTCCCTCAAGCTACCAAGTACTCTACCCTGTGAGATGGACATCCTGTCGGGAACCTCACCGGAAGAGACTTGAATTCTGGGGTTGCTTATTGAACTGTACATATCTATTTATTATTTATAATGTTTTATATGTAACGTTTAAGTAAAGTGCCTCCCATAAAGGGAAGAGTTATCGTTATTGTTGTCATAAAAAAAGTACTTCAGTCCGGGAGTACTGAGCTTTGCTAGGGGGGAATGTGGTGCCCTGCTGTGCATTGGTGCCACAGATCCTAGAGGGGCGCATGGACGGATTCCTCCACAAGAGGCCCTCATTGCATTCACACACCTCCACCTTCCACCTCAGACCACCAGAGGGAGCCCGGATAGGGATATAAAAAGGGAAGGTGGAGCTAGGCAGTTAGTCAGTCTTGAGTCCACAGAGAGTGAAGTCTGTGAGAAAGTCAGTCTAGCCCAGAGTCAGGGAGCTCAGGTTAGTGAGCCTAAGGCGTGCCGACGCCGTAAGAGCGGTGAAGAGTAGCGAGGCCTACTGCCAGTGTGAAGCCTAGTGAGGGCCCCGAGCGGCCGAAGGCAAGTGGAGTAGCGAGCTACATAGGGGGCAGAGGAGCTTAGCCAGCTCACCCCAAGAATATATATCGGACACCGGGTCCGCGTCTGCAGGGATTCCTTAGGCCCAGCAGAAACTACCGGAACCCCTGGCGAACTATATGTCCCAGGAACACCAAAAGCTGACCGTTATACCAGGGTCAGGAGTCACTGAGGCCCAAGAAACCAGGGAGTGTGATCTCCAACAGAAGGCCCTACCACCAGGTCAGCTGGTGCAAGACAGAGACCAAGTTAGGCCTAGCTCCAGGCAGGTCATAAACTTACCAGGAAAAGGCAAGAAGCAGGAGGCCCCACGCCCGCTCACTGGGTAGAGTCCCGATATGCACCCTTCACCCTACAGTGCCCTGGATCGTGCCTGAAACACCACCAGTAAAGGTACTGAAGTGAACTGTTGTGAGTGTGCCTATTCTTCCTCCGACCCGGCTGGGTCCCCTCTGTCCTGCATCCCTTCTCCTACGCTGCCCTGAGGCCCTGCTCCACCTGTGGGGAGCCGCACCAACTAAGCTGCCTGATCACCGGCCTCAGAGGACTGTAGCAGCGCTGGTGATCCTCACCAGACACCACAGGTGGCGTCACAAATAATTTCCCCTTTCCCATATAACTTTCCCCCACTTTTCCTTGCCTTTTAAAGAGTGACCCCAGGGTACAGGCCCGGGAGCCGGCCACCGCGACATCCCCCAAATCTAACAACAAGGCCCGGGCGCCGAGTCATCCTCAACACCCTGGGCGTGTCATTCACATTGCCCTAAATGAGGGCCTAACACCCCCGAAGTGTCATCAATGTCATCAGACTACAAGTAGTTTAACACAGACCCATGCCTGTCCCACTACAGCCAACCCAGGAGATGCAAACTCAATCAGAGTGTTTACATTTAAAAAAAATAGGGCCTAAGACCACCATTTCCGTGTTCATAAGTTTGGAGATGGTGGAGTTCAACCTCTTAGCTTTTTCATGTGTAGGATGAAACAATCTTTTAGGTGACCACAACAACGGGATCGAGGGCTGGCTGCAGTTCTCAGAGAGGGCAGAGTACGGTGAAACGGACAAACCGATAGACTGTGAGTGAGGTGCAGGCGAAGATATGATGGTGGATGGAGAAACGTGTGGTGTGCTCGGAGAAACAAACACAGCAGGCATGTCCGCTTCACTTACAGCTGACGGGTTGTCACTCAGCCTAACTGCCGCGGGTATACTGCTGGTTCTGTCGGGAACCTGCTTGACACCACTTGGCACGGTAACAGAGGAGGAGGAAGAAGCAGCAGAGGTGTTTGATGGGGCAGCTGATGGTTGTTTATTGAAAATCAATTTAGAGTTTATTACGTTTGCGTACCCATTTGGGGAGAATAATATCTGCACCAAATGCTCAATTTCACTACAGTATAACTATAGAAATGCATGGAGACCAAACCTCTTCCACTACAGTCAACCCAATGGATGGAGACACATTCAGGATTCCCCACATTTTCAAAAATTAGTGGCAGACACCAGCAAAGTGTAATCAATTTCACTACAGTAGAAATAGTGTAAATGAGACCCACATCTCTTCCTGTACAGACAACCCAAGAGATGGATAACTTAACAAGGAGTGTTTTCATTGCCCTAAATGAGGGCGTAACAAACACCACCAAAGTGGCATCAATTTCACTAGAGTATAAGTATTGCAAAGGAGGCCAAAATCAGTTCCTCTACAGTCAACCCAATAGATGGAGACTAGTGTTGAGAGAGCATGCTCGACACTGCTCGGTGCTCGCCCGAGCATCTCACTACGCGAGATGTTTGGCGAGCACCGTGCATTTTCGGGTTACTCGGGCAGGAGCTCGGGTCTCCGCCCTGCATGTTTGGCGCTCTTTACAGAGCCAATGAACATGCAGGGATTGCCAGCCAGTCACTGTAATGCCGCAGCCATGTTGGTTGTGGGCATTACAGTGATTGGCTGGCCGCACAGCGTCACCTCAAGTATTTAAAACCGGGCGCCGCCATGTTGGACACAGTAGCTCCGGATCAAACAGTGTAGGGACAGTGCTGCTGAGCTAGGGAGAGATTTATACTGCAAAATACTTAGTGTAGGGTCTCTAAAGCCTGCAAGTACAAACAAACAGTCCTTGTGAGGACAAATATCCATCCCAGATATCAGGCAGGCTGTATAGGAGACGCAGTGGTTATACCAACAAACACTGCATTACAGTCCTGTGTGCTGCTTCTGGTCAAATTGCTAGACTTAGCTCCAGGTCTCAGGGGCCAGGAAAAATCCTTTTTTTTTCATCTAAATCCTCTTTTTTTTTTTTTCCCTCAGTCAGACTGTACAAATACCCATCTTATTAACCTTTTGGTATCCCCCCCCCCCAAAAAAAAAAAAAAAAGTTGAGTGTGTCTGTGAGTGTTCAGACACAAATATATCTGTTTAAAAGAGTCTGGTGTAGGCCAGATAATTAGAACTGTGGTTTTGCAGTTCCACGGTTCAAATCTCTGTATTATCCACTTTTTTGCCTTTTTTACTTAAAAAAAAAACAGTTTGAGTGACTCGCTGACTGTTCAGACAGAAATATATCTGTTTAAAAGATTCTGGTGTAGGCCAGAGAAATAGAACTGTGGCTTTCCTTTTCCACGGTTCAAATCTGGGTGTTATCCACCTCTTTGCCTTTTTTCCATTAAATAAAAAAACAGTTTGAGTGTCTCGCTGACTGTTCAGACACAAATATATCTATTTTAAAAAGTCTTGTATACACCAGGAAATTAGAACTGTGGTTTTGCAGTTCCACGGTTCAAATCTCTGTATTATCCACTTTTTTGCCTTTTTTACATAAAAAAAACAGTTTGAGTGTCTCGCTGACTGTTCAGACACAAATATATCTATTTTAAAAAGTCTTGTATACGCCAGGAAATTAGAACTGTGGTTTTGCAGTTCCACGGTTCAAATCTCTGTATTATCCACTTTTTTGCCTTTTTTACATAAAAAAAAACAGTTTGAGTGTCTCGCTGACTGTTCAGACACTAATATATCTGTTTAAAAGAGTCTGCTTTCGGCCAGATAGCTAGAACTGTGGATTTGCAGTTCCACGGTTCAAATCTCTGTTTTATCCACATTTTTGCCTTTTTTCCATAAAAAAAACAGTTTGAGTGTCTCGCTGACTGTTCAGACACAAATATATCTGTTTAAAAGATTCTGGTATACGCCAGGAAATTAGAACTGTGGTTTTCCTCTTCCACGGTTCAAATCTGGGTGTTATCCACCTTTTTACCTTTTTTCCATAAAAAAAAACAGTTTGAGTGTCTCGCTGACTGTTCAGACACAAATATATCTATATTAAAAAGTCTGGTATACAACAGGAAATTAGAACTGTGGTTTTGCAGTTCCACGGTTCAAATCTCTGTATTATCCACTTTTTTGCCTTTTTGACATAAAAAAACATTTTGAGTGTCTTGCTGACTGTTCAGACACAACTATATCTATTTTAAAAATTCTGGTATACGCCAGGAAATTAGAACTGTGGCTTTGCAGTTCCATGGTTCAAATCTCTGTATTATCCACTTTTTTGCCTTTTTTACTTAAAAAAAAACAGTTTGAGTGACTCGCTGATAGTGTTGAGCCACCCCCGTAGTGTTCGAGTTCGGTTCGGTTCGTCGAACACCCGTGTGTTCGCCGAACTGTTCGTCGAACTGTTCGTCGAACACCTTCGAACACCGTTAAAACCAATGGCAGGCAAACAAAAACACATAGAAACACATAGAAAACACCTTCAAAGGTGTCCAAAAGCTGACAAACTGCTCAGAAGACATAACTAACACATGGAAAAGTGACAAGTACATATAGTCATGCGAAAATAAAAGAGGTGGAGGAGTAAAAGGAGGGGGAGACACAGATATAGGCATGTCATGCCCTTCTAAAATCCAAAAAGTGAGAAGCCGACACGGCCAGTCCGCTCCTGCCCGTGCCACCTCCGTGTCGCCGGGTTTGTGCCAGAGCCGCGGTGAACCCTGACGGCCAGCCCCCCTCTCCCAATACTGGTGCCTGTCCGCTGGTGGGTCGAGCGAGCCCCCCTGTGGTGGAGGCAGCTCTAAGCTTTTTAATTTAAATTGTCTCTCTAATTTGAATGAATACACTTTAAATCCATTTACAAGGATCTATTGGAGGGCAAGTCTCATGCCAGCAGCCGCGGTAATTCCAGCTCCAGTAGCGTCCACTAAAGCTGCTGCAGTTAAAAAGCTTTTATAAGGATCGAGCTCGGCTGTCCACCGCAAGGCATCCTACTGCCAGTCCCAGCCCCTATGCCTTGGGGTGCCTCCTGATGCTCTTCACTAAGTATCCCATGGTCCCGAAGCATTTCCTTTGAAAAAATTAAGTGTCTAAACTACAGGTGGTGCAGCTTGCTTAACAGCCGGGATAATCCGCTCACTAGCAGACACTGCTACAAGGCACAAAGTATTTCCTGGGCTAGATGCAGTTAAAAATTTGTAATTAGATACTCTCGTTGGATGCTGAGAAAGCATTCCATAGAGTCTCCTGGCACGCCATATATGATTCTCTTAAAAAGCTTGGGGTAGGGGTCTAGGGGACCCTTTTATAGCCAAAATCACGGCCCTGTATCGCAATACGTCACCTAGGCTGAAGATAAATGGAACTGTAGCACCCTGAGGGCTCGGTTGCTACAGACGTATTGCACCTCACCCAGAGGTGTGATATCTCACTCTCAGGTAAGGATGGAGTGTGGATCAGGACCCGACACCTGCATGCATTACACCACATTGCCGTGGGGCAGGGCGACCAATATGCCCCTGAGATGGGCACGACAGTCCCTGTCCCTGGCTGGAGTGGGGGGAGGGAACACTGAGGAAGGGGAACCCTGTAGTGCAGGAGCAGGGAGGAAGCAGTTCCTGGGTGCATTGAGAAGGGAGTATAAAAGGTGGGCACCATCTTAGTTCAGTGCAGAAAAGTCTGAGCAGAAGTGGCAGGGAGCAGGGGCTCTGCATGAGCTCTGCTCCGGAGGCGGGCCTAGTAACAGAGGCCCAGGCCTGGAAGAGGGAGAAGGAAGGAAGAGGAGCGGAGAAGGCTCCAGGAACGAGGAATGAAGGGATCCCAGGGGTGCGGACGGGCGAGTCGCCACCGCACGCCCGAATCCACCTGCGTGGAGGGGTCAGGCCAAAGGGGGAGACCGGTCCCCGAACTAGTGGAGGCAGGAAACGACCCTCAGCTAGAAACCGGAGGCTGTGACATTTTATGTGGCGCAGCCCCTCGCTACACCCGCTAGGAAGGCACCACATAGGGTCAGGGAAACTGGCGCCAAGTTTACCAAGAGGAGGCCCGAGGCAGCCGGACAGAAGTGTTGGTAAGAAAGGCCAGACAAAGGACACACAAAGGGGGTCCTGTGAAGTGCTCCAAAGTTATCTGGGAGTTGTCTGAGCCCCTCACCTGGTGAGCACAGTACGACGTGGGCAACCGTTACCTGCAGACGTGGTCTGGATAATAAGAACTGTGAGTAAAGGCCCTGAACTGCATCACTGACTCCGTGTCGTTACTGCTGCTGCCCTGCACCATCACCCCCATCCTCCGCATACACTGCCCTGAGGCTATACTCCTCCCGTGGGGAGTTATGCTACGCTCTGCTGCACCCACAACACCAGCCTCAGTGGTCTGCCCTGTAGCGGCGGTTCACTCTGACCGCAATCCACGGGTGGCGTAGTCGGACATTTAAACATGAAAACCACATAAATAGTTCCGCCACTGGTTTGACCGCCCTGAGCCACGGAACTGGGTCGCCGCCACGAAGACTACAACCACCAGCATCCACCAAAAAGGGTCCGGCTCCGGGTGTCCCAAGGCCCAGGGGGTGCGTCAGAACATTTTCATCACCTTTCACAATCACCAATGGGACAAGGCAGTGATGTCCTCTGTCCCCTCTCTTATACATCCTAGTGACGGAGCACCTGCTCTCATCAATTCGCCATAACCCCAATATTAGGTGGATTGAGGTGGGAGGCACCGAGTACAAGTGCTCTCTATTTGCTGATGATGTCCTAGTATATATCACTCAATCACATATATCCATCCATGCTGTTATGGCTGAAATAGATCACTTTGTTACATGGTAAAATTTTAAAATCAATGCAGCGAAGTCTGAGGCCCTCGATGTCTCCCTCCCCAAATCCATATAGGATTCCATCCAGTCCAACTTTCCCTTTGCCTGGCCCTCACAGGGTATCAAATACTTAGGAATTCCTATTCATAGAGACCTCTCCCATCTATGTTATCTTAATTTTGGGCCCTTTATTGAACAACTCCATTCAGACCACGGTTGGCAAGTTAGAACTGTAAGATTCACTACGTGAACCACTGGTGTTTTGTGGAAAAGCACATGTACACTGCGTTCCAAATTATTATACAAAAAGTGTTTAGGAGTGATAAGGGAAGAATTTGTTTGTTTGTCAGTTAAACTCATTGATGGTGATGTGTGTCAGGGCTCTTTATATCACTGTAAGCAATTGCAGACACCTGTGCTAATTAGTTTGGCAGGTGTGTCCAATGAAAGGCAAGACTACTTAAGAAGGCTCTCTCACATTATTATGCAGCCTACATTTTCTGCCAAAATGGGAAAGAAAAACGATGTGTCGGCTGCTGAGAAGCAACAAATTGTGGAGTGTTTAGGTCAAGGCATGACTACAATCAACATTGTGCGATGATCAGGATGAAGTGTCTTGGCAATCAAGAAGTATGTAGCTGATTCACAGTACACACGTGTGCGTGCTGATAAGGGCAAATTGAGGACTCTTTCCTACAGGCAATTACGTCAGGTTGAAAGAGCAGCGGCAAAAAAGCCTTGTCATAGCAGCAGACAAGTTTTTGAAGCTGCTTGTGCCTCCAACGTCCCCCGAACAACAAGATGCAGGGTCCTTCAGAGGTTTGCAGCTGTGCATGCGCCATCCTGTCGACCTCCTCTATCCACTTCACACAAGCAGAAACGGCTCCAGTGGGCCAAACATTACATGAAGACTGATTTCAAAACTGTTTTGTTCACGGATGAGTGCCGTGCAGCGCTCGATGGTCCAGATGGATGGAGTGGAGGATGGCTGGTTGATGGACACCCCACGCAAACACGGCTACAGCGCCAACAAGGAGGAGGTGGAGTAATGTTTTGGGCTGGAATCATGGGGAGAGAGATTGGCGGCCCCTTTAGGATCCCTGAAGGCGCTAAAGATGAACTCCATAATGTATGTGGATTTTCTCAAACAGCAAGATCATTTTTCTGCATGATAATGCACCATCTCATGCTGCACATAAAATATCTGCATCTCTGGCTGATATGGGCATAAAAGGGGACAAACTTATGGTGTGACCCCCATGCTCCCCTGACCTCTACCCCATTCAGAACCTTTGGAGCATCATTAAAAGGAGTGTCTATGATGGCGGGAGGCAGTTCACATCTAAGCAACAGCTCTGGGAGGGTATTCTGTCCTCATGCAAAACAATTGAAGCAGAAACCATCCAAAACCTGACAAATTCAATGGACGAGAGAGTTCAGAAGCTCCTTTCGAACAAGGGGTCCTATGTGAAAATGTAACATCACCTAGAATAAAGTTTTGAGTTGAAAACTGTTTGATTTCAGTTTCTAACAACCTTGCTAATGCTTATAATTTCAAAAATGACCATTTTTTTGGTCTTTATTAAAATGAAAAGGTTGATCGAAAAGTTTGGGGGATCTAAGAGTGTGGCAACCCAGTAGTCATGACTACTTCAAATTCTGACAATATGAGGGTCATGCTGCAGGTAGTGCAGCAAGAAGGCACTTATGTGCCTTGCGCATCTCGGAGCCCCAAAATTATTTTCCGGGCTAGATGCAGCTAAAAATTATTTTTAATTTTAAATCTGGTGAAGCTTTAGTATAGATGGCCTAATAGGATCAGTGCTGCACACTGCTACAAAGCCCAAATTATTTTCCAGTCAAGATACAGATAAACATGATTAGTAATTTGAAAGCTTAAAACGGTTGGTAGGGTGATTTTAACCAATCATCAAGCTTTTACTCTCCCCAGGATGACACAGGGGTAGAAAAGTCGTTTCGGATCCATGATTTGTTCATCTTTATGAACGTGAGTCTGTCTACATTATCAGTGGAGAGCCGCGTGCGCTTATCTGTCAGCACACCACCAGCAGCGCTGAACACACGTTCAGACAGAACGCTGGCTGCGGGGCATGACAAGATCTCCAAGGCGTAAGTGGCTAGCTCCGGCCATTTATCCAGATTGGAAGCCCAAAAAGAGCAAGGGTCCAGTGACACAGTCGTGGCTTCAATGTTTACTTGGAGATACTCCTGTACCATCGTCTCTAGGCGTTGACTATGTGTCAGACTTCTTGTCTCCTGTGGCCTTGCAAAGGATGGGCTAAAAAAGTGGTGAAATGATTCCGCAAAATTGATGTTACCAGCAGATACTGTGGTTCTGTTACGGTTTGAGTGCTGAACACTTGACGGTCCCACGGTTGGCAAGTTGGAACTGTGAGATTCACTACGTGCACCACTGGTATTTTGTGGAAAAGCACATGTAAGATTCTGCAACAGTCTCTGCTGATACTCCTGCATGCGTGCATCCCTTTCTATAGCAGGAATAATTTCTGCAAATTTACTTTTGTACCGGGGATCTAACAGTGTGGCAACCCAGTAGTCAGGATTATTTCTAATTCTCACAATTCGAGGGTCATGTTGCAGGTAGTGCAGCAAGAAGGCACTCATGTGTGTTGCGCATCCAGGAGCACCAAGTCCCTGTTGTGTTGGTGGCGAGGTAACAATCATGCTTCCTTCCTCTGTCCTCTCCCCCCAACCTCGCACAACAGAAATGTGATCAAGGTCTCCCTCATCTGATGAGTCTTCCATCAGTTCGTCCTCCACTTCTTCCTGGGCTCCTGCACCTTCCTCACTAGTTTGGCTGCTACCATGCGCCCTGGTAAAACCATCTCCCCCACCCTCACATGCCTGCCGCCTTGGTGCTGCCGACCGTCTGGACCTTGCAGATGTTAGCCCTTCCGCATACAACTCCTCCTCCTCTACTTCCTCCACCTCCTCTTGTGCCACCACCTGACTCCGAATTCTGTTTAACATGTGCTCCAGCATGTAAATCACCGGAATAGTCATGCTGATAATGGCATCGTCAGCACTAAACATCTTCGTCGCCATTTCAAAACTGTGCAGAAGGGTGCATAGGTCCCTGATCTGAGACCACTCCTCCAGCGTGATTTGCCCCACCTCTGAATCTCGTTGGCCCAGGCTATACGTCAGAACGTATTGCACCAGGGCTTGTCGGTGCTGCCACAGTCGCTGCAACATGTGCAGAGTTGAATTCCACCGGGTAGGCACATCGCATTTTAGCCGGTGAAGTGGCAGGCCCAACGACTTCTGTAGAGATGTAAGTCGCTGAGCTGCGGGATGCGAACGGCGGAAGTGAGCACACAGCGACCGTGCCCTCTGCAGAAGGCCATCTAGTCTGGGATAGTGGGCTAAAAATTGCTGGACAACCAGGTTCAACACGTGAGCCATACAAGGCACGTGTGTGACATTGCCCCGGCGAAGGGCCGCACCCAGGTTTGCAGCATTGTCGCACACGGCCTTCCCTGGTTTCAGGTCCAGTGGAGACAACCATTCATGAAATTGGTTCTCCAGAGCTGACCACAACTCCTCAGCTGTGTGACTCACATTTCCCAGACATTTCAATGTAAAAACCGCCTGATGACGTTGAGCCCTACTGCCAGCATAGTAAGGAGGTGTGCAGGATCCCTTCTGCGCAGTTAGAAAGCTTGTGGCATGACCAGACAGGCTTTGGGTGCAGGTGGAAGACCGAGAGGAGGTTGAGGAGGCAGAAGCAGTGGAGGAACTTTGACATAAAGAGGATTGACGCACAACTCGTGGGGACGGCAAGACTTGGACAGCAGCCCCTTGTCCTGCTGTCACCATAGTTACCCAGTGCCCAGTCAGCGACATGTAACGCCCCTGTCCATGCCTACTCGTCCAAGTGTCTGTGGTGAAATGCACCCTGTCACACACAGAGTTTCTCAAAGAAGCGGTGATGTTGTGTGCGACATGCTGGTGGAGCGCAGGCACACCTTTCTTTGAGAAGTAGTGCCGACTGGGCATCTGGTACTGGGGCACTGCGACGGACATAAGGTCTCGAAAATCCTCTGTGTCCACCAGGCGGAAAGGCAGCATTTCTGTAGCCAAGAGCTTGCAGATGGTGAAATTCAACCTCTTAGCTTTCTCATGGCTAGGAGGAAATGGTCTTTTACTTGTCCACATCTGAGGGACCGAGGGCTGGCTATTGTGCTTAGACGGGGTTGATAAGGGTGTCCCCGGCAAACTGCCGGTCTGTGAGGAAGATGCAGGCGGACATGTTAGGTTGCCTTGATCCAAAGGTGGTGCTATCGATGTCGGACAGCGCTCAACACCAGCTGGTGTTACCACCTCCAAAGAAAATGATGACCTGCCAATCACGCTGGCTGTTGCGGGTAAAGAGGTGGCAGGTCTGCGCCCCAAAACAGGTGTGACTGCTGTCCCCCCAGTCACAGAGGATGAAGAGGCCGCGGATGCACAAGATATGGCAGACGGTGATTGGCCCGGCCGGCTAGGCCGCATTGTAGCACACTGAGCTTCCCACTGCAACTTATGCTTCATGTCCATGTGCCGGTTCATGCATGAAGTACTCAAACTATGTATTTTTTGGCCTCTACTTAGCTTTTGCTGACAAATGTTACAGATAACACGAGTTGGGTCATCTTTATCGATCTGAAAAAATGCCCAGGCTATGCAAGGCTTAGCACCCATGCGACCTGAAGAGCCACCACGACTTGTGGTGAGAGGCAGAGTTGTGTTTGAGGATGCAGTTGTTGACGTGCTTCCAGTACTACGTCTCTGTCCAGGAAGGCGCAACCTGACCTCGTCGTCACTAGCATCTTCCTCCACCTCCTCTGCTGACCTCATCTCTTGGCTGACTGTGGGTTGACAGTAAGTGGGATCTCCGACCTCATCATCATCACCCTGTGCGTTATCACACCCGTCGTCCTCAGAGCCAACCTGTTCCTGCCCTGACAAAAAACTAAAGTTGTCGCTCCAATCAGGTATTTGAGTCTTATCATCGTCTTCCTCATTGTCTCCACCAACAGGAGTTACAGTTTGGGAATGAGGGTCTACATTATGGTCAGAACCTTCTGCGTCTGGTCCTGGATCCGACTCATAAAGATTCTGGGCATCAGTGCAGATCATTTCCTCGTCTGGATTCACAGAAGCGCTGGAGTCGACCTCTGATTCCCAGGCTATAGTATGAGTAAACAGCTCTGCAGACTCAACCATCTGTTCTACCTCATACTCAGACGGGCAGCTGGAGATTTGGGAGCTGTGAGGAAGCAAGTGCGATTTGGGTGACACCTTTGAGGACTGGAGTATTTGTGATGTTGAAGTTGATGTGGAGGAGAGCCCACTTAAAGGAGCACTTGATATCCGTTGAAGCACCTGCTGTTTTTGTGCCTCATCTGGATTTTGTAGCGATTGGCGTGGCCGTAAGAAAGGGATCTTATCACATTGTCCGCTAAAAGAAGTAGACATTTTAGTTTGGCTGGAAGATGGTCTTTCTTCTGCAGATGTTACTGTTGCTTTAACACCTACCCCACGGACACAACCTTTTTCCCCTTCCCAACACGCCTATTCCCCTTTCCACCAGCAGCAGGCCTTTTTCCACTCATTTTGGTGGTTAACTAATTCACAACTCTGGAGTTGTTTGCACAAAAAAACAATGGATGGTAACCGAGCAGAGCTGAGTGGCCAAACTGTGGTATTAGGCCAAAACTATTGGCTGGGTTAGATGCAGAAAAAAAATATTTTTAATTTGCAACCTGATGGAGGTCAGTATAGATGGACTAATAGACCAAGTCCCACACACCGCTAGAAGCCCAAATATTTTTTCAGAGCTAGATGCAGAAATTTTTTTTATTCAATTTGCAACCTGATGGAGGTCAGTATAGATGGACTAATAGACCAAGTCCCACACACTGCTAGAAGCCCAAATATTTTTTCAGAGCTAGATGCAGAAAAAAATTATTTTTAATTTGCAACCTGATGGAGGTCAGTATAGATGGACTAATAGACCAAGTCCCACACACCGCTAGAAGCCCAAATATTTTTTCAGAGCTAGATGCAGAAAAAAATTATTTTTAATTTGCAACCTGATGGAGGTCAGTATAGATGGACTAATAGACCAAGTCCCACACACTGCTAGAAGCCCAAATATTTTTTCAGAGCTAGATGCAGAAAAAAATTATTTTTAATTTGCAACCTGATGGAGGTCAGTATAGATGGACTAATAGACCAAGTCCCACACACCGCTAGAAGCCCAACTATTTTTTCAGAGCTAGATGCAGAAAAAAATTATATTCAATTTGCAACCTGCTGGAGGTCAGTATAGAAGGACTAATAGAACAAGTCCCACACACTGCTAGAAGCCCAAATATTTTTTCAGAGCTAAATGAAGAAAAAAATTATTTTTAATTTGCAACCTGATGGAGGTCAGTATAGATGGACTAATAGACCAAGTCCCACACACTGCTAGAAGCCCAAATATTTTTTCAGAGCTAGATGCAGAAAAAAATTATATTCAGTTTGCAACCTGATGGAGGTCAGTATAGATGGACTAATAGAATGATGCTATGCCCAAAAGATTTTACTTCACTAGGTGCAGTAAAAAAATTGGTATTCTATACACAGGTGTTATATCTTGCAACACAGATAGGCTACTCCACTGACTAACACACTCTGCAATAGGCCAAAAAGGATTAGCTTTGCTAGATTCAGCCAAATGCTGTGAAAAAAACTTGCACAGCACTGGCACAGACCTGCCTGGCAAAAACTGATAGGAACTCATGTAACCTAGTCCTGAAAAGGACTCCAATTACAATTAGTCTTTACTCCCACAACCTATCTATTTAAGAGCACAGACCTCCCTGATAAAAGTCGTAGGAAATGCTGTAACCTAGTCCTTAAAAGGACTGCAATCACAACTATTCCCTACTCCCAAGCTATCTGTATATTTGTGCGAAAATTGGCTTGAAATTAACAAGGTATAGCGCACACAGCAACAGCGGTGCCGTCTAACACGCAGCTGCAGCAGTGAGAAAATGGTGGCGACGGGGAAAATGGCTTGGTCTTATAGGGCAAGGACATGTGACATACACTGCCAATGACACATGCCCTTGCTTGTGTGAAAAAAAGCACTTCGCTCCATGTGTGCGCTGCTGATAGGCTGACAGATTGCACCTCCCCACTGCAAATGCGGGAAAGAGAAAAAAAAATGGAGATCTTCATTGTTCCTGCAGAGATCCATCCCCTGCCCCTCCCCCCACCCCGCTGTACACTCAAACTGCGTATTAACATTAATTTTCATCATTACTGAGAAAAAATCCAGTTATGATTTTGGTGCACGAACAGTTATCGAACATAACCTCGAACAGCCGAATTTTTCTCAAATTGTTCGTGTTCGCCGAACGGCTCGAACACCGCCCAAAACAGCTCGAATTTGAGATTGGCGAACAGTTCGAGTAGAACAACGCTCATCTCTACTCGCTGACTGTTCAGACAGAAATATATCTGTTTAAAAGATTCTGGTGTAGGCCAGAGAAATAGAACTGTGGTTTTCCTCTTCCACGGTTCTAATCTCCTTTATATTACCCTTTTGACATTGATAGTGCGAGTGTAAGCTATTTTACTTCATTTACAATGGGCAAGGCGCGTGGCAAGGGATGTGGAACTGGACGTTCTGGTGATGGTGCGTGCAGAGGACGGGGCCGTGGCCAAGGTGAAAATGTGCCACAACCAACAGCCACATCTTCTCGCTCCCAGTTCTTTACTGAATTACTAGGGAAGCACACAACACCACTATTGCGAATTGATCAGTGTGAACAGGTTATTAATTGGATAGCAGATAATACTTCAAGTCACCTGGGCACCACCACCTCTGGTCTGTCTTCTACACGGTCAAGTCTTAGTAGCCGTGAGTCTCGACAGCATACTCCTCCTCACCCTGATGCTCCTTCCTCCCACCATGCCGAGTGTCGTCAGACAGCAACTGATCCCACAGTTGGACACTGGTCCATTTCCATATTTGTGCCCCTCGCCTGCTCCGCTTGAAGTGGTGGAAGAGGAGATCCCATGTAGCAATGGCCAAATATTTGAACAGCCACGGCCACAAGAAGGCAAAGCTGGCAATTTTTCACAAGAGGTGGATGGTGACGAGACACAATTGCCACGAAGTGAGGAGGAGGACCGTGGTGCGGAAGTGGAAGAAGAGGAGGTGGTGGATGATCTAGTAACTGCCACAACGTGGCAGGAGGACACACAGAGCGAGGCCAGCAGCACACAGGAGGAGGTAGGCAGAGTACTCCAACAGGCAGGAAGAAGCAGTGTGGTGGCCGCAGACAGAAGGAGGGCAACCGTTCCCCGTAACACCAACACGAGGGACGTTGCCAGTACAACCGGTAGGTCTTCCAGAGTCTGGAATTTTTTTAAAGACTCTGCTGATAACCCCAAAAAGGCCATTTGTACGACCTGCCAGGCCAGCACCAGCAGGGGTGACAAAAGTACCAGCCTGACCACCACCAGCATGATCAGGCACATGTCAGCAAAGCACCTGACTTTGTGGGGCGAACCCCAGGGTCCACGACCAGTGTCAGCGGGTGTCACCACTGCTTCTTCCGCTGTTGTGCGTGTAAGAGAACCCCCTGTTGTGCGTGCAAGGCAATCCCCTGTCCATACTGCATGCAAAGATGCCCCCTCCTCTCAGTCTTCACTTGTTATGGCAGTTTCTCAAGAAACAGCATCAACGTCCACGTCCACGTCCCACCGCAGAGTTCAGTTGTCCATATCCCAGACCTTTGAACGAAAGCGGAAATTCGCAGCCAACGCCCCACAGGCCACAGTCCTAAATTCACACATTTCACGACTGCTTGCGTTGGAAATGCTGCCTTTTAGGCTGGTGGAGACGGAATCCTTCCACAACCTTATGGCGGTGGCCGTCCCTCTGTACTCGGTCCCCAGCCGACACTATTTTGCCCGGTGTGCCATTCCCGCACTACACAAGCACGTGTCCCAAAACATCTGCCGTGCCCTCAACAACGCAGTTACTGGGAGAGTCCACCTGACAACGGACACGTGGACAAGTGCTTGTGGCCAGGGACAGTACATCTCCCTGACACACTGGGTAAGCATAGTGGAAGCCGGGACCCAGTCGGACCTTGGGATAGAACACGTCCTCCCCACACCGAGGTTTGCGGGCCCTATGTCAGTCAGAGTTGCCCCCACAGTGTACAGCTCCTGTGCATCATCCTCCTCCTCCTCCTCATGTTCAGCCTCCATCTCAGATAACACCACATCAGTTACAAGCTGGAAGCACTGCAGTACTGCCTCCGCCAAGCAGCAACAGGCTGTGCTGAAACTCATAAGCTTAGGTGATAAACCTCACACTGCTTGTGAGTTGTGGACAGCTGTGAAAGAGCAGGCAGATCCGTGGCTGAGAACTCTGAACCTACATCCAGGCATGGTCGTGTGTGACAATGGCCGTAACCTGGTGGCGGCTCTGAGGCGAGGCGAGATCACACACGTACCATGCCTGGCTCATGTGCTTAACCTCGTGGTTCAGCTGTTTCTTAAATCGTACCCCGAGTTGCCAGATCTGCTCATCAAAGTACGCCGCCTGTGAGCTCATTTTCGGAAGTCGGCTACAGCTTCCACCGCCCTTGCTGTGTTGCAGCGGCGTTTGCAGCTTCCGGCACACCGACTGGTGTGTGATGTCCCCACATGTTGGAATTCTACCCTCCACATGTTGCAAAGGATTTGTGAGCAGAAGAGAGCAGTTGTGGAGTACCAGCTGCAGCAAGGCCGTCGATATTCAGGTCAGACTCCACACATAAGACCTGGATGTCTGACATATGTACCATCCTGACAAACTTTGAGGAGTCCACCAAGCTGGTGAGTGGCGATGACGCCATCATTAGCGTCAGCATCCCACTTGTCTGTCTTTTGCAACGCTCTCTGCAGAGAATTAAAGAGGAGGCATTGCAGCCAGAGTATGATGAGATGGATCAAGAAGCCGTAGCGGGCGATTACACACAGCCCAGCCTCATCTCATCCCAATGTGCATTGGGGGACAATGAGGGAGAGGAGGAGAAGGAGGAGGAAGAACAGGAGCTGGTATCATGCGCTGTAGACGGTAGTACCTGTACAACTGTCATACCGTCGGTTCAGCGTGGGTGGCCTGAGGACAGGAGGGGGGAGGAGAGCATGGTCAGTCGTCATCTTGGTGAGGACACGGAAGTCTTGCCCGTTACCAGTCTGGCACGCATGGCTGACTTTATGTTATGCTGCCTTAAAGGTGACCCTCGCATTGTCAAAATGTTGGGTGACAGTCATTACTGGTTGGTGACACTTTTAGACCCCCCGCTGCAAGGAGAACTTTCACTCTCTTATTCCTGAGGTGGAGAGGTCTACAAAAATGGGGCAGTACCAGAAGGCCCTTGCTGCAGAACTGTTAAAAAAATTCCCATCTGAACACGCTAGCGGCAGAGATCACAGTTCGTTGCCCAACCAAGGCGTACAGACGAGAGAGACGCAACTCCAATCCAGCAGAGGCAGGGGAACACTGTCAACGTTCTGGGACAGTTTTCTGAGACCCGCCCAGCTTACAAGCCCTGAGGCGTGGGGTACTCTCACAAAGAGTGGAAAGTTTCAAAAGATGGTGAGGGAGTACCTTGCTGACCGTACCAGCGTCCTCCGTAATTCCTCTGTGCCTTTTAATTATTGGGTATCCAAGCTGGACACTTGGAATGAACTCGCTCTGTAAGCCTTGGAGGTCCAGGCCTGCCCTGCCACTAGCGTGTTATCGGAGCGTGTTTTTAGTGCCACTGGGGGAATTATAACTGATAAATGCACTCGCCTGTCATCTGACAATGCTGACAAGCTGATCCTTATCAAAAATGAACAAAGGCTGGATTGGGCCAGACTTCTCATCACCACCAAATGACAGCAGAGTAACATAAAGTCAAATCCACTGTGTTGTTTCGGGAGGTGTATTCCCATGCATCGCTTCACACCCACACATGGGTATACGCTTCCTCATTTTGGCTGTTTTTTGCTCTTCTCCTTGTCCTCAGCCTCCACCACCACTATACCACCAGGGTGACCGTGGTCCGTGTTGCCAGCATTGCAAGTTTCTCCGTCATAATTTTTGGCAGCTTTTGCTTGGAAGGCATAGGCAAAGACTATGGGAGACCCACTCCCCAATAATGGAAATAATGTTTTTAATATGCTGTACTGCATGGCTCTTGTAAGGGGCATTAAAATCGTCTTGTTAAGCTACTGTGACCCACACGTCTCTTCCAAGGGGCATTGATATTGTCTTTTTAGTCCACTGCGACCTCCACCATTCTTCCAAGGGGCATTGATATTGTCTTTTTATTCCACTGCCACCTCCACCACTCTTCCAAGGGGCATTGATATTGTCTTTTTATTCCACTGCGACCTCCACCACTCTTCCAAGGGGCATTGATATTGTCTTTTTATTCCACTGCCACCTCCACCACTCTTCCAAGGGGCATTAAAACAGTCTTGTTAAGCTACTGTGACCTCCACGTCTCTTCCAAGGGGCATTAAAACCATCTTGTTAAACCACTCTGAACTCCACAGCTCTTCAAAGGGGCATTAAAACCGTCTTGTTAAGCTACTGTGACCTTCACGTCTCTTCCACGGGACATTGATATTGTCTTTTTATTCCACTGCGACCTCCACCACTCTTCCAAGGGGCATTGATATTGTCTTTTTATTGCACTGCGAACTCCACCACTCTTCCAAGGGGGAGTAAAACCGTCTTGTTAAGCTACTGTGACCTCCACATCTCTTCCAGGGGGCATTAAAACCATCTTGTTAAACCACTCTGAACTCCACAGCTCTTCCAAGCGCATTGATATTGTCTTTTTATTCCACTGCGACCTCCACAGCTCTTCCAAGGGGCACTAAAACCATCTTGTTAAGCTACTGTGACCTCCACGTCTCTTCCACGGGGCATTGATATTGTCTTTTTATTCCACTGTAACCTCCACCACTCTTCCAAGGGGCATTAAAACAGTCTTGTTAAGCTACTGTGACCTCCACGTCTCTTCCAAGGGGCATTAAAACCGTCTTTTTAAACCACTCTGAACTCCACAGCTCTTCCAAGGGGCATTGAAATGTTGTTTTTAATTACCTCTAACCTCCACGACTCTTCCAACGGGCATTGCATTTCCTCCTAATCTTAGTCAGCTTTTGCTTTTCAATGCATAGGCGAACACTAAGGGAGACCCACTCCCCAATAATGGGTAGAAGGTTTTTAGTACGCTGTAATCCACGTCTGTTTCAAGGGGCATTGCAGTTCCTCATAATTTTTGGAAAGCCTTCGATTCACTGCTTAGGCCAACAGTGTACAGGAGACCCAGTTGCTATAAATGGAAAAAACGGTTTAGTTAAGGCCCTCTGACCTCCATGACACTTCCAAGGGGCATTGGAGTGCCTCGAAATTTTTGGTAGGCATTGCACTCACTGTATGCCATATAACTGTGTAGTCGAACTGCTCCTTTTGGTACAGAAACATATCCTACAAGAGATGTGTGGTTGACTGGCCTGATATTGATGTGAATGGTCCCTGTTCCTCCTGCTCTTTCTCCTTTGCCACCACCTCATCCATCATTCATCACCTGAAGCTTTGTTTTAACGGGAGTCATAGAACGGGGATAGTAGCAGGAAAACATCCAGCAATCCTCGAAGGAGGTAGGATATGCGCCAAAACGCTGACCACCTCAGGCCTAGCCGCTACTACATACATGCGCTTGCATTTCAAGGAACAGAAAGCTAAGGAGATGGATGGCCTCATGATCATGAATAATTTACTCGTTGTGTAGGAGGCCAACCACTGCTGCTGTCTACCTTCTGAACTTTGTGTTGAAGCCTGATTGACCCAGGATCCGCAATCCTCTATTTCTGGAGGACGTGTTGCATCCCAGTGTACAACTGTGTCCCGGCTTCCACAATATTAACCCAGCGTGAAGGCATCAGTGAGATGTACCATCCCTGGCCACATTCACTTGTCCATGTGTTTGTGGTTAGGATGTCCTTCCCACTAAATGCACTGAGGAGGGCGCAGGTAATGTTTTGGTATGCGCGCTTGTGTATTAGGCGCACCGGAACAAATAGGGGCGGCTGGGGACCGTTAATGGACACCCGGCCGCCACCTGGCGGCTGGGGACCAAGCGTGCACACCCAGCCGCTGGGCGTCTGCTGACTGAGTATGGATACCAGGCCGCCGACGCAGCCATGACGTGGTGGCCAGATTCCGCCTCTACATGCTTAAAAGGCCTTATTTCAAGTGCAAGCAAGCAAGCAGTATGGTACTGCAGCCTGGGGGTGGGTGGCAGGCTGCATACTTGCGCTTGCATTTCAAGGAATTGGGGAGGTACAATTGAACACTGCCCTGGGACAAGGACTTGCACGGGGATAATTGCAAGTCTGCATCTTCAGATGCGGCAAGGATCACTTCTGATGGGCACACTTTTAGGCAGTGACCTGGGTGTCAGAGATGCTTCCAGGAGTCTTCCCCATGCTGTTCCCATGTCTTTTCAGCACTGTATGCATGTGTCACACAGCACATGGCCAGATAAGGTTGTAAAATGTTAAAATGACATTTCCCGGTGAATGCATTTGTCACGGTTGAAAGCAATACAAAAGTGCAAAAACGCATAAAAAATGGTACTTGTGAACATAGCCAAGGTGTGGAGGAGTATTTTTGATTTTGGTTATTTATTTTACCTTATACACAAGTCTTTACCCTGGAAAGGATGTTCTTTAACATATTTCACAGGAAAACCGTTTCAGTTTTCTTTTTGAAAGTTTTATTGTGAGCCCGTAAAAGTGGCTTAATACCTCTGACCACATTGTTGACAGCAGTGACCTGGGGGTCAGAAATGCTTCCTGGGGCGATCCCCATGCTGTCCCCATGTCATTTGAGCACTGTCACTATCGTTTTGGGCACTTTTTAGGCTTTGTACAGACTGCCGGGGGTGCCGCCGCAAAAATTCTTGGGTCTCCCATAGACTAACATTGGGCTCGTTGCTCGGGTCGAGCACCCGAGTATCACGGTGAGCTCGGCACGAGCTTTCAGCACCCGAGCATATTAGTGATTTGTGGATTTTAGTGGATTTAGTGGATTTTAGTGAAATGTGGAGAATCTTGATTCTCCACATTTCAAAAAATTAGTGGCAGACACTTGCAATGTCTCATCAATTTCACTACAGTAGAAATAGTGTAAATAAGACCCACACATGTTCCAGTACAGCCAACCCAGGAGATGGAGACCTAACCAGGAGTGTTTACATTGCCCTAAATGAGGGCCTAACACCACCGAAGTGGCATCAATGTCATCAGACTACAAGTAGTTTAACGCAGACCCAAACCTGTCCTACTACAGACAACCCAATCAATGGAGACACAATCAGAATTCTCCACATTTCCCAAAATTAGGGCCTAAAACCTGCAGCAGCAGCAAGAGCAAACACAGAAGCCATATCCCAGGCTGCAATTTCAAGAGATCAATGCAGCACACTCGAAACGACAACATCGCCGACTCTGTACAGTCTGCAATTGGGGTGCAAAAGTCCTTGGAGATTCATAACTTGTTCATCTTGATGAAAGTTAGGTGGTCTACACATTCAGGGGACAGCCGGGTGCTCTTATCCATCAAGACACTACCAGCAGCGCTGAAGACATGTTCAGAGAGAACACTGGCTGCCGGGCATGATAAGACCTCCAAGGCGTGAGAGGCGAGCTCAGGCCATTCATCCATTTTTGAAGACCAAAATGGAAAAGGGTCCAAGCCCTCCCTGATGGTATTGATATTGAGATATAGATACTCCTGCACCATCCTCTCCAGTCGTTCACCACGTGTCAGACTTGTACTCTGTTGTGCTGGTGCATGAGCTGGAGCAAAAAATGTGTGAAAGGACTCCCAAAAATTGTTTCTGCCACTTACTCTGCTGCTGCTGCTAATGTTTTGGTGTTGACAAACTGACGTGCAGGAGGTTGAAAAACTACAGCTGCGATGCACACTGTGTGCCTCACTGTTACCTTGGGGAAAACCTTTATTAAGGTTGCTTAAAAGCTTGTTTCGATACTCCAACATAAGCGGGGCCCTTTCCAGGGCGGGAAGCATCTGGCAAAATTGACTCTTATAACGGGGATCTAACAGAGTGGCAACCCAGTAGTCAGTATCATTTCAAATCCTAACTATACAGGGATCATGTTGCATCAAGAAGGCACTCATATGTCTGGCTCTTCCAGGAGGTCCAAAGCCAGGCTGTATTGTGGGTTGTGTAACACTGATGTTTGTTTCCTCCGTCCCCTCCTGCCAACCACCTTCAAACGAGAGGGGATGATTATCCTCTTCATCCTCTGACAGCTACTTGCCCATCACCTCTTCCTCCTCCATTAGTTCCTCAGCTCTTGCACCTTCACTTACAGTTTGCCTGGTATCAAAAAACCCCCTCGATTGCTGTAATCCACCATCACTTGGCATCCGCCTGTGTGACGACAGTCTGGAAATTCGAGACATTGGTATCCCTTCCGCATCCTACTCTTCTTCTGGGGCCACCGCCTCCTGCCACAGGTTATTCAAAGTCTGCTCCAGCATGTATATGACCGGAATAGTGATGCTGATGATGGCATCGTCAGCGCTAACCAGTTTAGTAGCCATTTCCAAACCGTGCAGAAAGGTGCAGAGGTCCTTAATCTGTTCCCACTCCGCAAACGTGATATGCTCTAAATTCGTACTGCGTTGCCCCAAGCTATACATCATGACATACTGCGTCAGAGCTCGTTGCAGCTGGCACAGTCGCTGCAACATGAACAGAGTGGAATTCCACCACATCAGCACATCAAAGATCAACCTGTTAACTGGCAGGGACAAAGACCTCTGTATCGATGCAAGTCAATGACATGAGGGGTGCGAACGGCTGAAGTGAGCACACAGCTTCTATACTTTGTGAAGCAGCTCATCCAGGCCAGGATAGTAAAGGAGAAATCGCTGGTTGAGGACGTGAGCCATGCAAGGCACTTGTGTGAGCTTGCCTCGGCCTTGGGCGGCAAACAGGTTCGCACCGTTATCGCATACGGCCTTCCCTGGCTCTAGGTTCAGCGTAGACAGCCATTGCTCAAACTGAGCCGGGTGAGCTGCCCACAACTCTTAACCTGCATGACTGCGATCTCCAAGGTATATTAATTTGAAGACTGCCTGATAACAGTGAGCCCTGACTGCGCAGTACGGAGATGGTGTGTATTCCCTCCGCACCCTTGGAACGCGTGTCTCGTTAAGGCAGAGGTTGAGTGCGCAGGTGGAGGCTCTAGAGGAGGTGGACGAAAAAGTGGGAAATACAGAGGTTTCTTCTACAAGCCTTGGGGATTCCAAGATTTGTGGAGCAGCCCCTTCCCGCCTGTCTCCACAGCCTCCAGAGTCACCCAGTGCCCAGTCAGCGAGATGTAACCCCCTTGGCAATGTTTACTCGTCCAGGTATCTGTGGTGAAATTCACCCTGTCACATGTAGATTTAGACAAGGAACGGGTTATGTTGTCAGCTTTCTTAGAGAAGTAATGGCGACTGGGCAACTGGTACTGGGAGACTGTGACGGCCATCAGTTTTCAGAAACCGTCTGTGTCTACCAGGCGGAAAGGCAGCATTTCCATGGCTAACAGTTTGGAGATGGTGGAGTTCAACCTCTTAGCTTTGTTATGCATAGGATGAAACAATCTTTTACATGACCACAACTGCAGGACCGAGGGCTGGCTAAGGTGCTCAGAGAGGGCGGAGTATGGTGAACCGGAAAAACTGGTGGAGGGTGAGTGAGGTGCAGATGTTACGGTGGATTGAGAAACATGCGATGTGCTTGGTGAAACAAACACAGCAGGCGTATCCGCTTCTGTTACAGCTGACGGGCTCTCACTCAGCCTGACTGGAGCCGGTAAAGAACCGGAGTTTCTGCGATGGGAGACCTGCGTGAGAATATTTAGCACGGTAACAGATGAGGAGGAAGAAGCAGTGTATGTGTTTGATGGGGCAGCTGATGGTTGTTGAGGTGCTCTGGCCCGCATTTCAGCACGGTAGGATTCCCAGCGTAAAGAATGTTGTTTCTGTATGTGAACGTTCATGCATGTAGTAGTCAAATTATTGAATTTTTTCACTCTACTGAGTTTTTCATTGCAAAGTTTTCAGATAACGTGAGTTGGCTCATCCTTTGCAGTGTCTGCTGACTGCTGGCCACAGCCACGATTGTGGCTAAAGATGAAGTGCTCCTCGTACTTGCATCACTCCGTGTTTGCTCCGTACAGCGAAATGTAACCTCCTCGTCTTCCTCCTCCACCTCCTCAGATGAGCTACTCGGCTGCGTGACTCTGGGTTCACACCAAGTAGGATCTTCAACCTCGTCATCATCCAATGTGTTATCCCATTCCTTGCCCTCAGAGTGACCCCTCTCTTCTTGCTGCCCTGACAGCACAGTACAGTCCGCATAATCCACAGGTATCTGAGTCTCATCGGGATCACCTCCCTCCCCTGCGGTTAACGTCTGGTGATGAGGGTGAGGAACCTGCTCGGACCCTACTTCGTCCTGCCTCGAATCCAAGTAAAAAAAATTTTGGGCATCGGTGCAGATGCTTTCCTCCCCTTGACTTTGTGACTATTTGGAGTACACTTCTGATGCCCATGATATAGAATGGGTGAAGAGTTCTACAGACTCACCCATCTGTGGTTCGCTACAGTCAGTTGGGCAGTTGGCGAGTTGTGACGCGGGGTGAAGCATGGGTAATTGGGGTGCCACCTCTGTGGACTGTACTGCGTGTGATGTTGAGGTGGAGGAAGATGAGGAGAGGGCACTGGAAGCAGAGCTTGCCATCCACTGGAGCACCTGCTCTTTCTGAGCCTTATCAACAAGGCGTATCGCTGTGCGGCTGCCAAAGGGAGGGAGTGCAGTAGGCCACCCACTAACATAAGTTGTCAGTTGTCTTTGGATAGGACCTGTTTGTGTTGGTTCACTAGTGCTTTCACTAACATTATCACGTACCCCACGTACATGTTGAACACCAAGCCTATTCCCCCTTCCACCACGCCCTCTCTTTTTCACACTCATGTTGGTCAGATACAGTGGTAGGAGCACGCAATTAACTAAAGAAAAATAAGTTTTTTTCTGTGAAATAGCTGAGAACAGATCTGAGTTTCAGCGACACTAAATGACAAGGTAAGATATGGCCTGCCATATAACGTTACTAAACTACAAAAGAAATTTGTTAGTGTGCATGAGGCCGAAAAAACCTACGAGATATTCTCCAAACAATTTCAAACTGAGATGTCCCCTGCTATATTACTTTAGGAACAGAAGACATTTTTTTTAATGTGGATGAGGCCAGTATCACATAGATTATATGCTCCAAAATATTTCAAACTCAGATCTAGCCAGCTGTACCACTTTACTCGGAACAAAAAATATTTTTGGGTTACTCTGCATAAGGTCTGCATCCAGCTGACTTTGACCGCCACTGATGTAGTAGCTGGCTTATAGCTCTGTATGACTTTTGGCACAGGAAAAAATATTTTTTGGACTGGGCCTAGTAAGAGAAGTTTTTATTTTTTACTGTGAAACCAGGACAAGTTCAACGCCACTAAAATAGGATCTGCCTTTTAGTAGACTGGATCAACTTTGCCACAGTAAAAAATCCTTTGGTGGACTCTGCCTGCCAACCAAAAATATATAAAGGTTTGACTCTGCGTACAAGCTGAATTTGACCACCACTGACGTTGTAGCTGGTTTATAGCACTGTATGACTTTTGGCACAGGAAAAAATATTTTTTGGACTGGGCATAGCAAGAGAAAAAACACATTTTTTTTACTCTGAAACCACCTGAAGTTCAATGCCACTAAAATAGTATCTGACACTAGAAAAAACTTTAGTGCACACAGCTTTCAATATCACAATAGCAACAGAAAAAAAAACAGATTTAGTGCTCTGCAATAAGAAGCTCTGCAGACTGTGCAGAGCACAATTTCCACCCCACTAAATGAAAAGGTGCACTGCGCTTGCTTCATCACATTAGCAAGCGCAAAAGAAGATTCAAGGTATAGTGAGACATGGAGCTCTATACCAGCGGTGCACAGCACTGTTGTATGGCATGGACCCTCTGTTTCTGTCCGAATCTCAGTACTTGCACAAGAACACCAAAAATGTCCTGCACCAGCGGTTGCAGAGGTACACAGGCCAGGAATTATCTACACTATCTGACTACCACACAAGCGCCCATCTATCTAGCTAATATCTCTCATTACACAGGAGAACACTGAGCTGCGTCTGTCTCCAGCAGTGACATGGACATAATGGCGTTGAGGGAACATGGCCGCTTTTTATATTGAGAGGACATGTGATTTCTGCAGCCAATTGTAGAAGCCCTTATGTCTGGACAGTGTTGATGCTTCCTGCGCTATGATTGGCTGGCCGCGCTTTCCTCAGTTAAAGTTACCGCCTACAGAAAAAGAAAAAAAACATTGCGCCACTGATCTGACCTGATCTAAGCTCTCCACAGCCCCACACTCACCTGGCACATGTCACTACTCATCATACACTTGCACTATGCTAACAAAACTGTTCAAAACGCCGTGGTTGCCCTGTATTTGCGGTCCCGCGCAAATTCGTCAAACTTTTCCGATATTAAGAAAATTTGCTTGCCTTTGCAGTCACAAATCCGAATGTGCCATATTTGTGCCAAATTTGAAACTTTCGAACATTCGACAAACAAATTTGCTCAACACTAGTCATAAGGGTAAAGGGAAAAATGAGGAAGAAGAGGTCATGCATTCTCAATATTTTCCACTAGAGGTCAGTGTTGTTTTACTTCAGTAAAAGGGACATTAGTTTAGAAAGCTAAACAATATTAGCACAAAACAGAATTTCCCACTATAAAGCAAGATCTCATTTGGCAGGGTTACCAATAACAGTTCAGTAGCTGGCAATGAAAATGTGAATCCAGTGTGGTATGAATCTATGTTGTATCGATCCATAATACAGCAGCTCATACTGAAAGGCTGCGTCAAGCGTCATTTTTTTTTCTCTACGTGAAAAACATGAATACAGATTTATACAAAATCTGTGAGAAAATTTGCAGCACGTCATATTAGGAAGAAATCGCCCCCTAGAATGAATTCTGTATGGAAAAACCCCCGCAGAGTGCCTATAGCGCTGAGGGTCTCATTTTGCACAGAGTATTTTTATAATGTTTTTTTTTCTATTGTGCTTTCATTGACATTTTCACAGTTTTCTGCTTAAAACCCTGGACAATTATATAAAACACAACAAAGCAGAATATTAAAATTTCTATATACGCAGCTTTTGGGAGGTTTGGGGTCAAAAAGTGACAAAATAAAAACCGCTACCAAAATTGGTTGTTAAAAATTGCATTAAACACTTGAAATACAGGGCGTTATAAAACTCTTGAAGGAATTCAATTGGGGAAAATTGGTCATTGGAAAGGCGGCAAAAACATATTTACAATAAATATTTTCAGTGACTTTGTGGTGTATGTAAAAGTCGCTAGCCACAATCCAACTAGACTGTTTCTGTCCTCACTCAATACACTTGCATTGAGCAAGGCAGAGCCCACCTAGTCAGATTGTGGCCAGGAGTATGCACATCTAAAACTTGTGGTCACATGACCGCCGTTCTATAGGCTCATCACACTTTTTTTGCATAAATTTATATTGAGGCCCCTCCTGTAGTATCATCACTGTGGTAGATCGCTCACTTAGCTGCACATGGAGGTAGACACAGGTAAGCTGTCTCTTTAAATCTCTTGTTGGTTTATTAAAATGCGGCATAAACCAACATTGAGTCCATAAAAATAATCACGGCCCTTTGGTCAAAATAGGAAAGCAAACAAAGCAAAAGTGGTCATGCAAAACACAGTCCTTGTGTTAGCAGGGGTCCGCCTGCCCAGAGTTTAGCAACTCCACATGGTTCAGGTCAGCTAGACACAATCATGTCTGGAGTTAGCATCCCCAGACTTACTGAACTGAATGCCTCAACAGGTCGAACATTTAAACCCCAGACCACACCCTGGGGTGGAGATATGGTGAACAACCTCCCACCCGCTCTATAGTCGTTCACCAAAAAAAATGGGCCTTTTAAATATGGCTGATTAATCCTCTCAGCAAATAGCATGCAGGAGAAGACTTCCAGGTTTCACATCACTGAAACTAATAGCCTCAGTGAAACATATCTCCCTCCAGCACTCTGCCAGTGACTTTGTCACATCACATATAGAGTCTCCCCTACAGTGTAATCACATATAGAGCCACCTGTAATGTAATCACATATAGAGCCCCCCATAATATAATAACATATAGAGCCCCCCATATTGTAATCACATATAGATGTGTGGCACCCCAGGAGTCCGGTTGCCACAGTGGCATTGGCTCCCTCACAGAGGGTGATGTTATGCCTGGAAGCAAGGAGGGGTCCCCTAATCAGGTTTGCCAGCATACAACACTTTCCTGGCTCCAGACCAGAAATGGGAGCCCCTCCCCTTTACACTGGAATCTGGAGGCGGGGTTAGTAAGCGTGAGTTGAGAGGAGTTGGAGAAAAAATCCAAATCTACTAACCTTGAGGTAATTAACCTTTCTACACATGCTTTGTCCGATAACCAACGAGAGGTTCTTGCTTTGGGTTTAACGTTTGTGCCGACTAATAACTATAATTTCTTTACAGTACTGAAGGATCTACAATTATTTCTTAGAAAGGTGATTCTACGGAAATTGCACACCAAACCCTAGTCGGACATCCACCTGAATACCACTATGGAAAAAGAGGCCCTGTCAGCTCTAGAGGAATTGGAGAGTGAAAATATCTCAACCCAGAAAGGTAATTTCCCCTGTTCGGTTCTGGCTAGATCTACGACTTTCCCTCCCTTTCTCCTCTGCCCACAAGTAGAGATATTTAACAAACTCGTTAGTAATGACCTGAGGACATTGCCAGGGGGACCTAAACATGATAATCTCACTGTTGGTCAGGGCACTTAGCGAGCTACAGTCGCTTAAGGATGTAGTATTCAAACCTACGGATAAGGGAGGGAACGTGGTGATCTGGCCAGTTGCGAAATACGAGAAAGAAGCCTTTAGACAACTTAGGGACCGGTCTTCATACATCACTCTACCTAACAATCCCTTGACAGCTTTCAGGGCGGATCTTTTTGACATTCTTGAGCGGGCCTATGAACAAGGTATTATACCAAAAAAAATCTTTGATGGCCTATGTGTCAAATGCCCAGTTATTCCCACTTTCTATTTACTCCCGAAAGTGCATAAGAATCTTAGGGAACCACCGGGGCGTCCCATTGTCTCTGGCATTGGAGGGCTGTGTGATCCCATTTGTAAATTCATCGAATATTATTTACATCCACTTGTTGAGACCCTGCCCTCCTATGTCAGGGACACTGGTGACGTCCTTAGGAAAGTTGATGGTTTATACCTTGACTCAGGTAGTCTTCTAGTGGCCATTGACGTTGAGTCATTATATACTAGTATTGACCATGTGGATGGACTACGGGCCGCGGCGTTCTTTCTCGAGACTAGCAGTCTAGATGTCTCTCTCCGTGCACTGATCCTGGAATTATTAGAATTCATATTGACTCATAATTTCTTCACATTTAAAGATAGATTTTTTCTTCAGAAGCGGGGCACTGCGATGGGCGCGGCGTGCGCGCCGTCCTGCGCTAACCTCTTTCTCGGGCTTTGGGAGAGGGAGGTTTTCGGGGGGGGGGGGGGCGCGTGCGCCGCTACCCATGCGCAGTGCTGGTATAGATATATAGATGATATCTTTATCATTTGGCAAGGTCCCGAGAGTGAGCTTCATGATTTTATCTCTTCTCTGAATTCAAACGACCTAAATATTAGACTTACTTACACTTGGGATTCGACCCATATTGATTTTTTGGATATTGGGATTACTGTCCAACAGGATGGCCTAGTGCTGACTGATGTTTTTCGCAAAAAGACATCAGTGAATGCATTACTTCATGCAACATCTGCGCATATACCGTCTACTATACGGGCCATTCCAGTGGGACAGTATCTCAGAGCAAAGCGCATTTGTTCTACTGATGCGGCGTTTGAGGCTCAGTCTCGGGACCTCCAACAGAGATTCCATGATCGAGGTTACAGTGCACGGAGTATCAAAAGAGGCTATAGACGGGCGAGGAGGACTCCGCTTGATCTCCTAACTAGCGTCAAAAAGTTACCAGAGAAGGATCCCCCCATTAGGTTCATATCGACATATAATAGTCATTGGCATGCGATACGAGGAATTCTCAATAAACATTGGTCAATTCTTAAAACCGAACCTACACTCAATAAGATTCTGCCTGATAGACCATTAATGACGGCCCGGAGGGGTAAAAATCTGAGAGACTCGTTAGTCAGGAGTCATTATGTTGCCCCCACTCCTGCTCCCTTTGGGATGGTCAACAAAAAAAGATGGGGATGTTACCCATGTGGATCTTGTATGGCGTGCAGAAATATAATTCGTACTAAATCATTCTTCGCCAATAATGGCCAAGAATTTAAAATCACGCACTATATTTCTTGCAGCTCTACACACATTGTATATATGGCTACCTGTCCATGTAATCTTAGTTATGTGGGACTTACTTCCCGTGAATTTCGGGTGCGTGTTAGGGAACATATCAGGGACGTGATTGCTGCGTGGGATATCTCTGACGTCTCAACACTCAAGACTATCCCGCGGCACTTCAAGCTGCGCCATAATTGTGATCCCTCATCCCTTATATTCAGGGGTATTGACATGGTACATTTGGGCACGAGAGGGGGTAACTACAAGCGTACTTTGGCGCAGCTTGAGTGCCGCTGGATTGCTATCCTGGACACGGTGACCCCTGGTGGTTTGAACGAAATTAACAGTTTTTCATCATTCTTATAGAGATATCTTTTCCCTTGTTTTTTATGTGGATTTTAACTTCTTTTGTTTATGTTGAAATTTTTCCTTCATAGCTTTGCATCTTGTTATCACCATTTATATGCCTCGACTACCACATGGAACTACTGGACACTCTAGGGATGTAACGATCTCATCAATCAGGAATCAATCACCATATACAAGATTTCAATGATTCAATGGAACGACATTATTGTATCTGTATTGACATTGCATCTGTATATATGTTTATACTGTACTGATGTCTCTCCCGATTAGGGTGACAGTCGTTTTCTTATTGATTCACTGTTTTCCCTCTCTTGTATACTGTGCTTTGTTACATACATTTAGTTGTATCTCTGTGCCCTCACTTCATCCCTTACTTGTCATGGCTGCCGCTGAGCCGCGCATGCGCAGTGCCGTCCTGCTCCGGCCGCGTCCCGTCGGGCTTCCGTACGTCGGGGCTGTGGATGGTGACGTCACTAGTTGCACGTCCCTGCCCATGGTTCCGTCGGGAAACTGGCCGGATGTGACGCGGTGCGGGGGTACGTCCTGTCACTCCGCATGCGCTGCAGTAATCAGCGCTGTCACCTGCATTCAGTCTGTGCTGGAGATAAAATGGTGCTTATTCGTTCCACAACCACCGCCCCCCGAAGAAGCCACGCGAAACGCGCGTCGGGGCTGCAGAGTGGCTTAGTGGTAATTTTTGTACCTTATGGGTGAGCACTCTGGTTCTACTTGTGATCGCTATTTCTGCCTGTTCAACTTCTTTCAGTGACTCTCTATGATTGCTTCTCTCTGTGTGGAGGTACCTACCTTGGGGAGACCATTTTAACTCCATACAGTGCCTCTTGCTACTTTTTTACTGTACACATGTACTATAGACTATGATATGCTATAGTTGAATAGGGTTAGCCAGTTGTTCCCCTAGGACCCACTTATTTATTGCTGCTCTGCACTTGTGTGTATCCTTACCTCATAAGATCTATTTTCTTAACTTTGTTATGTGATTTTATCTTATCTATGAAATAAAGTGTTTTTTATATATTAATATGGATTTACAATTGATTTGGGAAATTACTCCAATTTTGTAGGCTGTATAAAGGAGGACAACGAGGAAGGACCTGGGGAAGGGAGCTGTGAATAAGCTCGCCCCAGAGGGAAGCGCAAGTGAACCGGACACCGGAGTCCGTGGTTGTGGGGCACTGAAGGCCCAGCAGCTGAATCCGGAGGGCAGGAGACTGCAGGTCTCCTGGCACGACCAGGCGCCCGGCGGCACAGCAGCACCATAGGGCCCTGCACCGCCATGTGGGAGCGACACTTAAGGAAGGCCTGAGCTGCCTGCCATACAGGTGAGGAAAAAGATGCTTTACTCAAGGACGAGGGCCGCAGCATAGCTTCAAGCAGCAAGGAATAAAGAGAATAGCGCAGAGGGAAGGCTAACAACTCCACCTGGCGAAGTGGATCCCCAACTTGGTTCCAGGCCGCCCGGACCTCTACTACCAGCTAGTACCCGTGCCCCGGTCAGCTTAACAAACCGCAAGTAAAGATAAGAGGAAACCGCCATTAAGCTGTGGACTGGTCATTATCTGCGCCATCGCCTGCAATACACCGCACCAACAACATCTACCTCCACAATTCTACATATACTGCCCTGGAGCTTAGCTCTGCCTGTGGAGAGGTGAACCAACTCTGCTGCATCACCACCAGCTCCAGTGTATCTGCACCGCAGTGACAGCCCCATATAGCCGCATACCACAGGTGGCATCACGAACATTATCTCCAAAAACTTTATTCACCTTTTACTTTCCCTTTAATTGACCGGGTCACTGCCACTGTGACTTCCCCCAGCATCGACCGGCCCGGCTACCGAGTACCCCATGGCCCAGGGGGCGCGTCAACCTGGCGTCACGAACAGGGTAAACAAAGCCCGGTGTAACCCGGTACTGTGTGCCCTAGAGTTTACTGAACTGTATCATCACGTCATTTGCCATCAGCCGAGGGGAAGCTGGAGGCCCGATCCGAAACCACCGGGTAAGCAATGCCTCTCGCCAGCAGAGCGGCATACTGGTACGTCAACAGAAACCCAGGACCTGGCTGAGGTTCACTAGGGGGGAGGAAGATGCCCAACCTGGGAGAGGATTCAGCCGGGGGCGCAGCCGCCGCCACTGTAATGCCGTTATCAATGCCATATATACCAGGGGCGGCGTGGTTGCCCTAGTGCTCAGGGGCGTCGCACACCCTAAGCGAATTTGAGGAGAGACTGCGCAGTTTGTTTCAAGTGTACCCCCTGTCTGAGGAGCAAAAAGTCAGCATCCTCATAGGCCAGCTAATCGGTGCAGCCCAGAGGGAGGTGAAGTCCCGGGCAGGGACAAAAGCACTGTTAAGGAAATTCTGACCCTATTGAAGGAAACCTTTGACACCCGCACAGCAGCAGAGATTAAAATGAAGTTCTACGGGTGCAAACAAAGGGTGCAGGACAGTGTACGGGACTATGCTCTAAACCTGCAGGAGGAGCTGCGGGCCATTAAACAGGTAGACCCCTACAGTGTGCAAGACAAGGACAGATTGCTAACTGAGCAGTTTATCGAGGGGCTCCTGTCTAATGCTCACCGGACACAACTGCGCATTATGGCTCTGCAAAACCCTGATCTGGACTTTGCGCAATTTAAAGACAGAGCCATCCGGATGCTGCGAGAATCAACCCCAAGTGGCACTGCACCCCTCCAGCACCCAGCTATAACATACCACCAGGAGGTGGCATCCTTTTCCCTGGCACCTGTGGAGGCTGACACGCAGATAACAGAGAAGGATTCCACCGACCAGAGGGAGAAACAGCGATCGCTGCGACCAGGACTGAGAACCCATCTGTTGTCGCTGTCAAAAGGCGGGTCACCTCGCAAGATTCTGCAATTTAAACGAGCAACCCCTGGGGCAGAGGACCAACCCCCAGGAGTAAGATGACCAGACCCACAGAGCTGGCGAGACAAGTACGTGGGGGACGACTGGTCCTATCTGTCGTGCTTGATGGCATCTCGATGAATGCGTTGCTGGAGACTGGTTCCCAGGTGACAACGATGCCACATATCCTTTATAAACGATACTGGACTGATTCAGACATTACCCGCGGTCCAGATGAACATATTAACATCTATGCCAGCAATGGTCAGCCCTTGCCTCAGGTGGGGTATAAAGAGGTGACCATAAAGGTTGGCCGAGTAGAATTGCTATCACAAGGGATGATTATTGTTGATATTGATCACCGAGAAAGCCATCCTATGATAACCTTAGGCACCAATGTGATGGAGAATTGTCTTGGGGAAATTATTGTTTTGTTGCAACAGGTCGCAGAGTCTGCCAGCTCTGGTCAGCAGCGAGTTCTGCAGAAGAAGATCAAACCCCTGATGCAGAGACAACAGGTAGAGCTGTCTGGAGGAGAAGTCGGCAGTGTCAGAATGAGTGATCCATTCCCCATTGCAATGCCCCTAGGAGTGAAATGTTAATATGATGTCGGGCAGCCATAGGTCTCAGGGGTCAAGATTATCAGGCCCTGGTAGAACCCGTGTACTCTGATAGTAGGCCCACCATCTTGACAGACAGAGGGGTAGTCAATGTTCGCAAGGGGACAGTACCAATACGCGTCCTGAATTGTGGGGAGAAAGAGATCCATTTACCCCGGTATGCTACCCTTGTTAAGTTGTTCACTGTCAGTAACAAAGCAATAAAGGCAGTGGAACCCTTGCCTCCGTCCGAACAGACGGAAGACAATGGCCCCAAGGGGCAGATGGAGGATTGGTGTCAGAAGCTACAAGTAGGCACTGACACAGCCCCTTTGCACCAAAAGCATGGAGTATACCGGGTAGTCCAAGAATATGAGCGAGTCTTTAGCAAACACCCACTAGATTTTGAGCAGATAAAAGGGGACCAACATCATATCCCCACAGGAGATCATCCGCCCATTAAAGAGAGGTACCGGCCTGTACCACCAGCTCACTATCAATGTGCCAAAGGACTGTTACGGGAGATGAAGGAGGCTGGGGTGATCAGAGATAGTTGTAGCCCCTGGGCAGCTCCATTAGTCCTCGTTAGAAAGAAAAATGGTACAATGAGGATGTGTGTTGATTATAGGCAGATTAACCGCATTACACATAAGGATGCCTACCCATTACCCAGAATTGAGGAATCACTAGCTGCACTGAGATCCACTATCTATTTCTCCACTTTAGATCTCGCCAGTGGATATTGGCAGGTTTCTGTGGCATGTCGGGACAGAGAGAAGACCGCATTTACGACACCAATGGGCCTCTGCGAGTTCAACTGCATGCCATTCAGGCTCTGCAACGCCCTGGGACCTTTCCAGCAGTTAATGGAGTGTTGCCTAGGACACAAAAACTTAGAAACCACTCTGCTGTATTTAGATGACATAATTGCCGAGGTGTTCGAAGCCCTATCTGGTTATGGCCTGAAAGTAAAGCCGTGCAAGTGCCACCTGTTGAAGCCCAAGGTGCAGTACCTAGGTCATGTGGTAAGCGCCGAAGGTGTAGCACCAGACCCTGAAAAAGTCACCGTGATCAAGGACTGGCCAAGACCCTCCACTATCAAAGAATTGCGGCAGTTCCTCGGGCTAGTAGGCTACTACAGGAGATTCATCAAGGGTTTCACCAAGATAGCAGCATCCATGCAGGACCTCTTAGTGGGCCAGTCAAAGAGGGCCAAGAACCCGAATCCTCCGTTCAAATGGGGTAAAACCAGAAGACAAATCCTTCACTCGACTGAAAGTGGCTCTTACGGGAGATGAAGCCCTGGCCTAACCCGACTATGGCCAACCCTTTATTCTCCATACGGATGCCAGCTACGTGGGATTGGGAGCGATGCTGTCCCAGGTACAGCAGGGCAGAGAGAGAGTGATTGCCTATGCCAGCAGGAAGCTCCGTCCCACGGAAAGGAACCCCGACAACTATAGTTCCTTTAAGTTGGAGTTTTTAGCCACAGTCTGGGCTGTAACAGAGCGCTTCAAACACTACCTCGCCTCCTCCAGATTTACAGTCTTCACGGATAACAACCCGCTGACGCACCTGGAGACTGCAAAGCTTGGTGCCGTAGAACAAAGATGGATGGCTCGACTGTCCAACTACGAGTTTACCATTAAGTATCGGGCAGGGCATAAAAACGCTAATGCTGATCTATGGCACCCCTGAGGGTTCAGTCGCCACAGAGGTACTGCATCTCACCCAGAGGTGTGGTATCTCACTCTCAGGTAAGGAAAGAGTGCTGCCCGGGACCCTAACACCCGCATCCAACACTACACTACTCCAGAGCAGCAGGAGGGGCAAGATGCGTCTCTTTTCCTGCTGAGCCCTGTTCCTGGCTGGAGTGGGGGGAAACAAGTGAGGGGGAACCATGTATTGGGTGTGGGTGGAGGAAGATTAGGGAGCACTTAGAAGGAGGATATAAAAGAGGGAAGCCATCTTGGCAGTGTAGTCAGTCTGAGGAGGACAGTGAGAGGAGCAGGAGCTCTGCAGGAGGAGGGCCTAGCCAGAGAGGCCCAGGACAGACTGAGGAGAAGGAGCAGGAGGAAGAGCTCCAGGAGCGAAGAGGGGATCCCAGGGGTACGGGCAGTGCTGGAGGCCACCTGTACGACCGAATCTACCAGGCGGTGGAGGGATCGAGCCGCAGAGGGGACCGGCCCCTAACTGGTGAGAATTACAAAGTTCAACTAGAAACCGGAGGCTTCTGTACTTTCAGGGTGCAGTTTCTACATCCGCACTCATTCTCTAAAAAGCTAGCCACATAGGATCCAGGGAACTCCAGGTTGCCCATAAAGGTCCAAGGATACCAGCTTGGGACATTGTTTGCGAAGCGCAGGGCAGGAAGTTTGAGAGCCAGCGCAGAAAGACGGCTGAGAAGGGCATATAGAATGGGGTCCTGTCAAGCACTCTTGAAATACCTGGGGGATTGCTGAACCCCTGCCCGGTGAATGCAGCACAACGTGGGGAGTTATGATCTGCAGTCGTAACCAGGAGCAAAGTGAGAACTGTGAGTAGACCCAGAAGACTGCACCCCACTGTCTCTGTGAATTATTGCTGCGCCATCACCCCCTGCACTACACTGCCCAGCATCATCTACAACAGCTATAACATCTACACTGCCCTGGAGCTAAGCTCTACCTGTGGAAAGCCAAACCAACTCTGCTGCATTAACACAGCTCCAGAGGACCTACTCCGCAGCAGCGGCTCCCTTTAGCCCCATGCCACAGGTGGCGTCACGAACTTTATATAAAAACTATAAATCCCCTGTAAATAACCTCTTTATTAACTGTCCTGGGTCACGGACCGGGTCCCCGCCACTGTGACATCTCCCCTAGCAACGACCGGCCTGGCACCGAGTACCCCACGGCCCAGGGGGGCGCGTCATAGATGCGCTGTCTAGGATGCCCAACTTGCCAGATGGGGGAGAAGACCCGGGAGAGCTGGAGGAGATAGAGTTACCGGCTTTCCATCATCACGGGGTGACCCAGTGCTCCCACTGTGTGAGGAACGAGCTCTCCACCAACAGAGAGGCCACGTTTAACCCATTGCCCCACCATGGATGGGCAGAGACTCAGGATAGCATCCCGGCTGTCCACCTAGTAAAGGAGTTGCTGACACAAGCTGACTCACACCTTGATCCAGATGCTCCACAGGAGACCCAACAGTTGTGGAAGGAGAACAGCAAGCGGTTCATCTATGAGGGAAAGCTGTGTCGAAGAAACATCAACTTCCGGACACACGAACTGGTCTGGCAGGTGGTAGTCCCGAAGCGGGATATGCCAATGGTCTTAGAGGCGTACCACGATGGAGCAGGACACTTCGGGTGCAAGAAGTTGGAAGTCCTGATACGTGGGCGATTCTACTGGGCTGGCATGAGGAAAGCAATCGAGAGATGGTGTCGAGAATGTGGTCCATGCAACCTGAGACGGAAAGACCGTGATGGCCAGAGGGCTGCCCTGCAGCCCATAATCACCAAACAACCACTAGAACTGGTAGCCTTGGACCACATGAAGCTAGCCCCAAGCCAGTCAGGCTATGTCTACATTCTCACCATAGTAGACCACTAATCCCGATTCCTGGTAGTAGTGCCAGTGAAAGATCAGACGGCTAAGACCGCAGCCAAAGGGTTTCAACAAAACTTTTGTCGCCCGCACTCTTACCCTGAGCGAGTGCTTACCGACCAAGGCCCAGCTTTGGAAGCAGAAGTGTTTCAAGAATTTTGTAACTTGTATAGCTTCAAGAAAATAAGGACGACGCCATATCATCCCCAGACCAACGGGTATTGCGAGAAAATTAACCAGGTGGTAATAGACCTGTTGAAGACATTGCCCCTTGAGGAACGTAGCCTGTGGCCAGAGAAGTTACCAGATTTGGTGGACATATACAACCACATCTCAGTGAACTCCACCAACTGTACACCCGCGTACCTGATGAGAGCAAGACCTGGCAAGATACCCATTGACTTAGACATGGGAGTTTTAACACCTGAGATGACATCACCAGATGCAGACTGGGATACGAAGCGGCAGCAACAATACCGCAAGGTGCAAGAATGTGTGGAGAGAAGGTTGTCCCAGGCAAGAGAGGAGAAAACTTATAATCAGCATGCACCTGCAGTTCCCTTGTCACCTGGAGAACAGGTACTCGAAAAGATGAGTTCACAAATTAGATGATCAGTGGGAGGTTGAGCCATACACCGTCTTACCTTCAAATTTTGACAACACCAAGGTGTGCCTCATCAGTAAAGATGGAGGAGAGACGTCAGCGGCAGTCTCAAGAGACTACCTGAAGATTTGCCCTGATCAATTGAGACACAAAGAGGAAGATCAAAACAGCCCCCAGCACACAGAAAAGATGGAAGAGACGGTCCAAACCATCCTTGGAGAATTTCCCGGGTCTTGGACGCAGGTGAATCAAGCAATCGTGGTAGCTGTCTTAACCTTTCCCCAAGTAGCTTCACCGGAAGCCACAGAGATTCTAGAACAGCAGAGAGACCAGTCAGCCCCAGAAACAGATTCTTCATCAGCAGCGGATCAGGAGAATCTACCCCCTGCTAGCGGTGAATCTGTCATACCCATGGTGAGTTTAGGAGTTCGCAGAAGGCGATCTGGTATACCAGTACTACGTAGGTCCACAAGAAGCGTAGTGAATAATGCAACCACCACACCAGCGGTAGACACTAGAGACCCGGGTAGGTCATTGGCAACAACTGTACTGCGTAGATCAACCTGTAGTACCATAGGTCTGCTCCCTGCCCGTTATAGGGACTAAGAAGTAGTAAAATAATAGTATACACTACCATTCTAAAGTTTGGGGTCACCCAGGCAATTTTGTGTTTTCCATGAAAACTCATACTTTAATTTATCAAATGAGTTGCAAAATGATTATAAAATATAGTCCAGACATTGGCAAGGTTGGAAATAATGATTTTTATTTGAAAGAATAATTTTCTCCTTCAAACTTTGCTTTCGTCAAAGAATGCTCCTTTTGCAGCAATTACAGCATTGCAGACCTTTGGCATTCTAGCTGTTAATTTGCTGAGGTAATCTTGAGAAATTTCCCCCCATGCTTCCTGAAGCCCATCACACAAGTTGGATTGGCTTGATGGGTACTTTTTGCGTACCATGCGGTCAAGCTGCTTGCACAACAGCTCAATGGGGTTGAGATCTGGTGACTGCGCTGGCCACTCCATTACAGATAGAATACCAGCTGCCTGCTTCTTCCCTAAGTAGTTCATGCATAATTTGGAGGTGTGCTTTGGGTCATTGTCCTGTTGTAGGATGAAATTGGCTCCAATCAAGGGCTGTCCACAGGGTATGGCATGGCATTGCAAAATGGTGTGATAGCCTTCATTATTCAAAATCCCATTTACCTTGTACAAATCTCCCACTATACCAGCACCAAAGCAACCCCAGACCATCACATTACCTCCTCTATGCTTGACAGATGGCGTCAGGCACTCTTCCACAATCTTTTCAGTTGTTGTGCGTCTCATAAATGTTCTTCTGTGTGATCCAAACACCTCAAACTTTGATTTATCTGTCCATAAAACTTTTTTCCAATCTTCCTCTGTCCAATGTCTGTGTCCTTTTGCCCATATTAATCTTTTCCTTTTATTAGCCAGTCTCAGATACGGCTTTTTCTTTGCCACTTTGCCCTGAAGGCCAGCATCCTGGAGTCGCCTCTTCACTGTAGACGTTGACACTGGCGTTTTGTGTGTACTATTTAATGAAGGTGCAAGTTGAGGAGCTGTGAGGCGTCGATTTCTCAAACTAGAGACTCTAATGTACTTGTCTTGTTGCTCAGTTGTGCAGCAGGGTCTCCCACTTCTCTTTCTACTCTGGTTAGAGCCTGTTTGTGCTCTCCTCTGAAGGGATTAGTACACACCGTTGTAGGAAATCTTCAGTTTCTTGGAAATTTCTCACATGGAATAGCCTTCATTTCTAAGAACAAGAATAGACTGTTGAGTTTCACATGAAAGTTCTCTTTTTCTGGCCATTTTGAGAGTTTCATAGAACAAGCAAATGTAATGCTCAAGATTCTCAACTAGCTCAAAGCAAGGTCAATTTTATAGCTTCTCAAATCAGTCAAACCATTTTCAGCTGGGCTGACATACTTGTGCAAGGGTTTTCTAGGGTTTTCTAACCATACATTAGCCTTCTTACACAGTTAACAAACACAATGTACCATTAAAACACTGGAGTGGTGGTTGTTGGAAATGGGCCTCTTTACTCTTATGTAGATATTGCAATAAAAAAAAGACTTTAGCAGCTAGAATAGTCATTTACCACATTAACAACGTATAGGGTGTATTTCTGATTCATTTAATGTTAGTTTCATTGAAAAAAAAAAGTGCTTTTCTTTCAAAAATAATGACATTTCTAAATGACCCCAAACTTTTGAACGGTAGTGTATGTTATATAGTTGTAACCGGTAAGTAATCCTGAGTATATATAGTTATTCAATTTATGGACAAATGGACCACAGGACTAGGTGTGGTCAGGACAATGCTGAATAAAGTTGATTGTTGGCCTTGAAAATAAACCGCAGGGGTGGCCGAAAACCAGGCCCACTAACAGGGTGCCCTAAAGCAGGACGATACACGAAGTGGGTTCAGGTGGTTATCACCAACCAACCTTCAGGTATCCGGGAAAAAGACAATTCCTTGATAGTGGCGTAAAGACTAAGCGCCGCAGTGACTGCTACCAATTTTTGTTGGTTTTTTGAGATTTTTGCGACTTTGTAAACTATTTGTAATGTGAATTGTTATTGTTGTTAATTGTTCAATTCAAAAGGTGTCCTCAGTCTGGGAGTACTGAATTTAACTAGGGGGGAATGTGGCACCCCAGGAGTCCGGTTGCCACAGTGGCATTGCCTCCCTCACAGGGGGTGATGCCATGCCTGGAAGCAAGGAGGGTTCCCTAATCAGGTCTACCAGCATACAACACTTTCCTGGTTCCAGACCAGAAAGGGGAGCCCCTCCCCTTTACACTGGAATCTGGAGGCGGGGTTAGTAAGAGTGAGTTGAGAGGAGTTGGAGACAGGAGGACGACGAGGAAGGACCTGGGAAAGGGAGCTGTGAATAAGCTCGCCCCAGAGGGAAGCACAAGTCAACCGGACACTGGATTCCGTGGTTGTGGGGCACTGAAGGCCCAGCAGCTGAATCCGGAGGGCAGGAGACTGCAGATCTCCTGGCCCCACCAGATGCCCGGCGGCACAGCAGCACCATAGGGCCCAGCACCCCCACGTAGGAGCGATACTTAAGGAAGGCCCGAGCTGCCTGCCATACAGGTGAGGAAAAAGAAGTTTTACTCAGGGACGAGGGCCGCAGCATAGCTTCAAGCAGCAGGGTCAAAGAGAATAGCGCAGAGGGAAGGCCTACAACTCCACCTGGCGAGGTGGATCCCCAACTTGCTTCCAGGCCGCCCGGAAAGAGGAAACCGCCATTAAGCTGTGGACTGCTCATTATCTGCGCCATCACCTGCATTACACCGCACCAACAACATCTACCTCCACAATTCTACATATACTGCCCTGGAGCTTAGCTCTGCCTGTGGAGAGCTGAACCAACTCTGCTGCATCACCACCAGCTCCAGTGGACCTGCACCGCAGCAGCGGCCCCATATAGCCGCATATCACAGGTGGCATCACGAGCTTTATCTCTAAAAACTTTATTCCCCTTTTACTTTCTCTTTAATTGACCGCCTTGGGTCACGGACCGGGTCACTGCCACCATGATATCACCCAGCATCGACCGGCCCGGCTACCGAGTACCCCACGGCCCAGAGGGTGCGGCAGATGCCCCTTGTAATTTATTTATTATTTATTTATTTTACTCACTTATATAGCGCCATTAACTCCACAGCGCTTTACAGACATTATGAACACTGGGGGCTCACAATCTAAAATTCCCTATTAATGTGTCTTTGGAGTGTGGGAGAAAGCCGTACAACCGGGAGGAAACCCACACAAACACGGGGAGAACATTCAAACTCTTTGCAGATGTTGTCCTTGGTGGGATTTGAACCCAAGACCCCAGCGCTTCAAGGCTGCAGTGCTAACCACCAACTGTGCTTTAATGTAATCACATATAGAGCCTCTCATAATGTAATCACATATAGAGCCCCCTGTAATGTAATCACGTATAGAGCCCCCATAATGTAATTGTGGCACCCCAGGGGTCTGGTTGCCACAGTAATAGAAATATTATGTCTGAGAGCAAGTGGGAGGTTTCTCTGGTCAGGAGCCCTAAGCATGCAACACTGACCGCCCAGACCTGGGAGGGGAGGAATCTGCCCTTATAAACTGGGTCTGGGGCGGGATTAGGTCAGTCAGAGCCTGGAGATGGAAAGTGACAACAGGAGCTCTGTAGGAGCAGGAGCGAGTGCCAGAGGCTGGAAGCTAGAAAGCTCGCCTTGGCTGAAGACACTAAACCCGGACACGGAGTCCGAGGCTGTGGGGACATCCAGGTCCAGCAGCAGAATCCAACCCGCAGTGGATTCCATGTCCTCTGGCCATAGAAGCCCGGAGTCACGGTCACAAGCAAGGGACCAGCACCGCAATCGTGAAGCGGAGGCTAACGGAAGGCCCCAAGTCACCGGTCATACGGGTGAGCACCACACGGTATACTCAGGGACGTGGGCTACTTCTACCCGCACACAGCAAGGTAACCAGGAAAGAGTGCAGAGAGACGGGGAGGCCTACAACTCCACCTGGCCTGGGGGAGATCCTGCTAGCTCTCAGACTGACCAGACCTCTACTGCTAACCAGTACTCCCGGGAGGGTCTGCTTTATACCATCAGTAAAGACCCTGAACTGCACCACACGTCTCTGTGTTTCATCGCCGCACCAGCACCATTAGTACTGGGACGCTCACACCATCACTCCCATCATCCACACTAGCTGCCCTGAGGCAATACTTCTCCCGTGGGGAGTTATCCCATACTTGGCTGCGCTTACAACATCAGCCTCAGCGGTCTGCAGCGCAGCGGCGGTCCCCACTGACCGCAATCCACGGGTGGCGTAGTTGGACATTTGTTATTACACTAAGACTGCCACTGGTTTGACCACCCTGAGCCACGGACCGGGTCGCCACCACACGGAGACTACCACCCCCAGCATCCCACCAGAGGCCCGGTTCCGGGTTCCCCACACCGCCCAGGGGGCGCATCATAATCATATATAGAGCCCCCATAATGTAATCACATATAGAGCCCACCATAATGTAATCACATACACACCTGGTCAAAATTGTTGGTACCCCTCGTTTAATGAAAGAAAAACCCACAATGGTCACAGAAATAATTTGAATCTGACAAAAGTAATAATAAATTAAAAATCTATGAAACTGAACAAATGAAAGTCAGACATTGCTTTTCAAGCTTTTCAGGCCTGCTTCCACAGAATTTAAAAAAAAATTAAACTCATGAAATAGATTGCTTTTCAAGCCTGCTTCCACAGAATTTAAAAAAAAATTAAACTCATGAAATAGACCTGGACAGAAATGATGGTACCCTTGAAAATAATGTGACAAAAGAGATATGTTAAATCAAGTTGTGTCCACTAATTAGCATCACAGGTGTCTACAATCTTGTAATCAGTCAGTGGGCCTGTATATAGGGCTACAGATACTCACTGTGCTGTTTGGTGACATGTTGTGTACCACACTCAACATGGACCAGAGGAAGCAAAGGAAAGAGTTGTCTCAGGAGATTAGAAAGAAAATTATAGACAAGCATATTAAAGGTAAAGGTTATAAGAACATCTGCAAGCACCTTGATGTTCCTGTGACTACAGTTGCACATATTATTCAGAGATTTAAGATCCATGGGACTGAGCCAACCTCCCTGGACGTGGCCGCAGGAGGAAAATTGATGAAAAATTAAAGAGACAGATAATACGAATGGTAACAGAAGAGCCCAGGAAAACTTCTAAAGAGATTAAAGGTGAACTTCAAGCTCAAGGAACATCAGTGTTAGATCGCACCATCCGTCATTGTTTGATCGAAAGTGGACTTCATGGGAGACGACCAAGGAGAACACCATTGTTGAAAAAAAATCATAAAAAGCCAGACTGGAATTTGCCAAACTACATGTTGACAAGCCACAAAGCTTCTGGGAGAATGTCCTATGGACAGATGATACAAAAATGGAAGTTTTAATAATAACGCTGGCACTCTTGGTACAGGATGACACTGACACTCGGGGTAGAAGATAATGATGCTGGCACTATGGGCACAGGATAATGACGCTGGCACTATGGGCACAGGATAATGACGCCGGCATTTGGGGTACAGGATAATGACGCTGGCACTCTGGGAACAAGATAATGATGCTGGCACTCTGGGCACAGAATAATGACGCTGACATTTGGGGTACAGGATAATGACGCTGGCATCACAGGCCGGCAGCTGATGTCAGCGCGCACATCGCCAGCGTATAACATCACTGCCAGCCTGTGACTGGCTGGCATCTGCGCCTCAGATCGACGAAGGAGAGTCGCCGCTTGAACGGCAACCAGGTAAGGAGAAGCTTTTTTGTAAAGCCGCACTATGAGGGCGGAATGGGAGATGACATGGGGGCAGAATGGAGAGACATGGGGACAAAATGGGAGGTGACGTGGGGACAGAATGGGAGATGACATGGGGGCAGAATGGGAGATGACATGGGGGCAGAATGGGAGATGACATAAGGGCAGAATGGGAGAGACAGGGGCAGAATGGAGGAGACGACATGGGGGCAGAATGGAGAGACATGGGGACAATCTGGATTACGTTGTGACAGTGGACAGGTGAGGGATATGGTTGTTTTTTATTTGTGTTTTTTTCAGGAGACGAGGGCGTCGGGGATTGAGAGAACAATAAAAAAATGATTAAAACCGTGTGTAATTTTATTTCAATAAAATACTTTATTCAGGCCGTGTCTTTATTGAAAAAGCGTTGAAAACTTTACTACGGGGTTACTAACCTGGGATTCATATCAGCCACCAATACAAGGTGGTATTACCTCATTACCCCACTCCTCACCGCTACACGACAGTGGGAAGAACGGAGATAAGCACCAGATTTGGTGCATCTTATGGATGCACCATTCCTGGGACTGCTGAGGGGTGATATTATTAGCCGCGGAGGGGGCTAGTATCCATGGCCCCTTCCCTGGTTATTAATTTCAACCCACAGCTATCTGCTTAGCTTTTTCTGATTATATTTTATAGGGGGAACTGACGTCAATTTTTTTCTGGGGTCCCCCTGTAATCTAGCCAGTAAAGGCTAAGCAAACAGCTGCGAGCTGTTATTAATAGCCAGGGAACATTTTTAGCTAATGGCCCATTCTCCAGCTACTAATATCAGACCCCAGCGGTCGGCTTTCCCTCTGCTGGTATTAAAATGACGCAGGAGCCCACAGCATTTTTTTTTAACGCTATGTGCCCACGATCCGGATATAGCAGCGCTTTGGATGCAGCATATTTTTGACATGGGATTTCTAGAGATCCCATCCACAATATTGTAATATCTGGACGCTGTGGGTTTGATGCTGCATAAACATGCAGCTTCAAACCTGCCACTCCTGACCGTGGCCATGTACCCAAACTCACCCTGCTGCATGTCAATTTCTGTATCGGACACGCTAGTCTCCGCTGCAAATTTTGACCAACTGAAGTGTCATTATATGCGGTCGATTCGCATGTATTAACAACAAAAGTGCAGAATTAGAACACAGCGTTTTGTACGCAGTGAAAATACGCTGCATCCAAAGCGCTGCTTATTGCTGTTAGTGAGGATGTAGCGGCTAACAAAACAGCTGTGAGCTGTTATTAATAGCAGGGAACATGTTTGCCTAATGGCACCTTCCCAGGCTAAAAATAGCAGCTCTCAGCTGCCCCAGAAATGACTTGAATGTAAATGCTAATGAGATTGAGTGTATGGGATTAGCTGACACCGAGCCCTTTTGTTTGGTGATGACAAGGTGTCAATCAGAGCCTTTCATTACTAAAAGCTAATTAAAGTAAATTAAAGAGTTAAATAAACACACACAGATTAAACACTTTATTTGAAGTACAACAGACACATTCTTTAATCATTTAAATTAACCAATATACTCACCCCAGGTCTGACAGTAATCCAAGGGTTGAAGCAATGTCCCACGTTTCTTTTTTCGAATATCTTTATTTAGCTCCAAAAAGCATTCATTCATGTCCAAAAACGCATTAAAAAACCGAATTAAAAACGCATAAAAAACAAGTTAAAATCGCGGCAAAATGCATGTTTTTTCTGCAGTGTTTTTCCTGCCAAGAGATGCAGAAATGCTGCAGAAATTTCTGCATTCAAATCCTGAACGTACACATATAGCCTTATTGTGTGATTGGTAAGGATGTGGTACAGAAGTGGAGTTTTTCCAAGAGTGGATGGTGGGACTATGTAAGGCTCGAGGGGTGGAGGCAGAACTGGGGTGGAGCCTGGGCAGAGTCTCAAGTGACCCAAATTTTTTTTTGAAATTCCTGGGGGCAGCCCTGGCCCTGCATTTCAATCTCGGTTCGATTTATACGGCCGTCTGACTGCACCCTAAGTCTATGTGCACACGATCAGGATTTGAAGCAGAAATTTCCCGAGCATTCCTTGGCAGGAAAAATGCAGTGCATTTTTGAAACATTTTTGATGCATTTTTTTATGCAGTTTTTGAAGCGTTTTTGTACATCAATGAATGCTTTTTGGAGCTAAATAAAGTTATTTGGTGGGACATTGCTTAAACCCTTGGATTACTGTCAGAACTGGGGTGAGTATGTTGGTTAATTAAAATGGTTAAAGAATGTGTCTGTTGTACTTCAAATAAAGTGTTTGCTTTGTGTCTGTGTGTTTATTTAACTCCTTACTTTACTTTAATTAGGTTTGGTCATGAAAAGGTCTGATTGACACATTGTCATCACCAAACAAGAGCGCTAGGTGTCAGCTGATCCCATTCACCCAATCTCCATTAGCATTTCTATTCATGTAATTTATGTGGCAGTTGTGAGCTGTTATTCTTAGCATGGGAAGGTGCTATTTGCAAACATGATCCCTGGCCATTAATAACGACTCAAAGCTGTTTCGCTAGCCACTACGTCCTCACAAACAGCAACAAGCAGCGCTTTGGATGCAGCGTATTTTTGTTGCGTCCAAAATGCAATGTTCTAATGCTGCACTTTTGCTGTCGGTACTTGTGAATCCACCGCATATAATGACACTTCAATCGGTCAAAATCTGCAGCAGCGACTAGCGTGTCGGCTACAGAAATTGACATGCTGTGGGTGAGTTTGAGTAGGTGGCCACGGTCAGGAGCCGCTGCAGGTTTGAAGCTGCGTGTTTATACAACATCAAACCTGCAGCATCCAGATGTTACAGCATAGTGGATGGGATCTCTAGAAATCCCATGTCCACTATGCATGCATCAGAGGCTGCAAATCACCCGTGAATACTGACATGCAGCGCGTCTTTCAGGACCGCAGCATGTCAAATTCCCCAGTCTCCACAAAAGAAATTTGACCACTAGAATGTATTGAATGCGGTGAATACGCATGGTTCAGTGAACACATGTGAATTCACCTGCGTTCAATAAAATGCCACGTTTTGGACGCAGCAAAAATATGCGTCCAGAGCACAGTTACGTCCGGATCGTGGGTACAAATGTAAAAAAAAATGCTGTGGGCTCCTGCGTCATTTTTATAACCAGCAGAGGGAAAGCTGACTGCTGGGGGCTGACATTAGTAGCCGGGAAAGGGGCCATTAGCCAACAATGTTCTCTGGCTATTAATATCAGCCCACTGCTGTTTGTTTAGCCTTTACTGGATAGATTACAGGGGGACCCCAGAAAAATTTGACGCAGGGTCCCCCTATAAACTATAACAAGAAAAGCATAAACAGACAGCTGCAGGTTGATATTAATAGCCAGGGAAGGGGCCATGAATACTATCCCCCTCTGCGGCTAATAATATCACCCCTCAGCAGTCCCAGAAATGGTGCATCCATAAGATGCGCCAGATCTGGCGCTTAACCTCCCCTCTTCCAACTGCAGTGTAGCGGTGGCGAATGGGGTAATAGGGTTGGGGTTCACATCAGCCTTGTATTGCATACTGTATTGTATAGTAAAGTTGTCGCCGCTTTTCCAATAAAGACACGGCCAAAATAAAGTATTTGAATGAAATAAAAAGCAAGTTTTTTTTTTTAAATAAATTATTGTGCGCACAGTTCCCGAACTCCCTCGATCTTCTGTAAAAAAAGTAAAACAACTATATCCCTCACCTGTCCGCCGTCACTGTGTAGTACACAATTACCGCGGTCACGATTGTCCCTCGGCGATCCGGGTAACTTCTACAGCAGTGACATCAGCAATCACTGATGTCACTGCTGTAGAAGACAGCAATGTATACTGACAAGAGAGACTCCTGTCAGTGTACATGCTTCTGCAGTAGTGAGATCACTGGGGTTCATCAGCTGAAAATCAGCTGATCAGCCTCGGTGACCTCAGCATCAGTACTTGTGGGAACATTCTTCAGAATGTTCCCACGCAGCACCGTGCAGGTCCTGGCAGCGCAGTGTACCGTCGGCCGCCGGGAAGATGACATCGCGAGGACCGAGGACCAGGAGGACACCGAGGGGCGCCGGACAGGTGAGTATAGTGTTTTTTTTGTTTTTTTTTACTTTTTTTCCCACCACGCGCAGTCCTGGCTCAGTTGTGGAGACTACTGCTCCACTCACCCATGCCGCTCTTGCTGTTATCAGCGGGAGAGGCGGTCGGATGAGGGGATTAGTAGTCGTCCCCAGCCGACCCGGGTACCACTCGCGTTTCCACAGCCCATTGACTTTAATTGAACCGCAGCAAATCTGCAGGTATAAATATACCTGCGGATTTTTCATGCGTTTTCGAGCCAAAAAAACGCCGCGAAAATGCATGAAAAACGCTACGTGTGCACTGAAGGTGACTGTGATGTACAATTACTGTAGTTTGCATTAAAGGTTTCTTTGATGAAAAGATGTTATCACTGATCCATAGGTTAGGTAGGTGATGACTTATTGATCAGTGGAATCTGAGCATTGGAAACCACACAAATCAGAAGAATGGGGAACTTTTATCCCTGACCGGGCACTTTTATCCTCATTTTAAAATAAAGCGACAGGTGGGATGCCTAACCGCAGCTCCATTCATCCTCTTTGGGAGCTTCCAGAAAAATCCAAGTGCAGCCACTGAGGGAATGAATGGATCAGTGGTTGAGTCATACGTGATACTCCATACTAATGGAGATAAAAGCTCCACATTCTACAGATCGACTGGGTCCCAGCAGTCAGACCCCCACCAATCAACAACTTATCACTTATCCTTTGGCCATGTTCACATGTTCAATATTTGGTCAGTATTTTATCTCAGTATTTGTAAGCCAAAACCAGGAGTGCAACTATCAGAGGAAAAGTATAATAGAATCCCTGTCACCACTTCTGCATTTATTACCTACTCCTGGTTTTGTCTTACAAAGACTGATAGTGTGAATGTGGCCTTAGGCTAGATGATTATGTGGCACCCCAGGGGTCTGGTCTCCACAATAATAGCAATATTATGTCTGAGAGCAGGTGGGAGGTCTCTTGGTCAGGGATCTTATGCATGCCACACCTCCTGCCCAGTCCTGGGAGGGGAAGAACTTCCCCTATATAAACCTGGGGCTGAGGCAGGGTTAGGAGAGAGAGAGAACAAGAGTAGAGAAGAGAAGCAGCATAGGAAGAAACAACAGGAGCTCTGTGGGAGCAGTGCTATAAGGAGTCAGGGCTGGCAGCTGCAGAGCTCGCCCTGACTGAGAAGTTATCACCGGACCCGGAGTCCGAGGCTGTGGGGACTAATCCTTACCCAGCAGCAGAAACCGACCGGCAGGGGATTGCAGGTCCTCTGGCCCAGAAACCCGAAGGCACGGTCACACGCGTGGGACCAGCACCGCCATCGTGGAGCGGAAGCCATTAGAAGGCCCCGAGTCACCGGCCATACGGGTGAGCACCACACGGTACACTCAGGGACGTGGGCTACTTTTACCCGCCTCTAGCAAGGTAGCCAGAAGAGTACAGTTAGCTGGGAAGGCCTACAACTCCGCCTGGCCAGGGGAGATCCCATCTGCTCAAGGACTGACCAGGCCCCGATCGCTAGCAAGTACTCCGGGAGGGTCTATCTTTGTCACCAGTAAAGACCCTGAACTACACGCATCGTCTCTGAGTGGTTCCTGCTACCCCCATCATCCACGTCAGCTGCCCTGAGGCCATACCCCTCCCGTTGGGGGTTATACCATCCCCGCTGCACCATCCTTCCACCGGCCTCAGCGGTCTGCCCTGCAGCGGCAGCTCCAAAGCTGCATTCAACGGGTGGCGTAGTCATCCAACATCTACTGCTAATAGACTCGCCACTTAGTTTGACTCCCTGGGCACGGACCGGGTCACCGCCACGAGACTACTACCCCCATCTGATCCGGCTCCGGGTAAGCCCCCGTGCGCGCGATGCCGCACGACACAGAAGGCCCAGGGGCGCGTCAATTACATGTTTTCACTGTAGAACACCTGTAAGTGCATATTTGCTACTGTGTAATAATCACAGGACGGGGGAGGGGGGGTTAAACATCTAAGTATTTAACCTCTATTGGAAATCAAGAATCTTCCCCTTATTGATATCAGAGAAAACAAGTGACCTTCATACACAACACAATCCCACCATCCACTATACTAAGATCAATAATACCACATACAAGGAACAAATACCGCCACACTGTGACCAGACTACATATTATCACCACACAGTGACCAGATAATACCAGATACAAGGGATAAATACCATCACACCATGACCAGATCACATATTATCACCACAGAGTGACTGAATAATACCACATACAAGGAACAAATACTGCCTCACCATCACCGGATCACATATTACCACCACATAGTGACCAAATCATACAAGGAACAAATATCACCACACCATGACCAGATCACATATTACCACCACATAGTGACCAAATACAACAATACTGATCATTACACAGGGGCTCTGTATATAGTATACAGTGTATAGCATCAGTGTACATACAGTACATTGATCACCAATGACCTTATGCACAGGAGCTCTGTATATAGTGTCAGTGTACAGGTAATATAGTGATCAACAGTGCAATTATACACAGGAGCTCTGTACATAGTATATAGTGTATAGTGTCAGTGTACAGATAACACACTGACTCACCAGTGACGTCTTTAGTTGAAGTCCTTTGTCTTCGCTTTTCTTCTTCATCCAGTGCAGACCACCCTCACTTCTTCTAGCCAGGACTCTGCTGAAAATATAACACGGTTATCTATAGCTGATCACTTCTACAACACATTCCCCACTTTTTTCCCTGACTTCTACACTACGTCAAATGAAGAAAAAAAGTGACATAGTACCGCCCTGTACAGTAACAGGACCCCCCTTTTGTTACCCCCCACCATGGAAGACAGTATCCTCAAAAGTAAATTAAGTTACAGCAGTAATAATGTTCCCTGATTGGCCCATACAGTAATTATGTCACCCCTTTATGTAATAAGGTCCCAGATCCTCGTCCTCTTTATTTAGTGTCCCCATCCCAGGCTCCTATGTTGTCCCCGTCTATGTCCACTTTAATAATGTCCCCATCCTGGGCCCCTTCCAGTAAAAATGTCCCCATTCTGGGCTCCTTTCAGTAATAATGGCCCCACGTAGTCTTCCATACAGAATAATGGCCCCATATAGTCCTCCATACAGTATAATGGGCCCCACATAGTCCTCCATACAGTGTAATGGTCCCCACATAGTCCACCATACAGTATAATTGTAACATCCCTGGCGGAGTGCTTGCATGGCTTACCACCTCCCACCATGCAAGACCGCAATCTGTGTGCATGTCTCTTGTCTGATTGCTTAGGGCGGCGGTGCTGGCACTTACTGATTCTTAAAGCTACTGTGTGCGCACTCCTAATGCGTCCCCAGCCTATTGCTGTGAGTCACTGGATAATTAAACCCCCTCCACCCAGTAGGAGGTGCCTGAGCAACACTTTCTATCAGTGTGCTTCTTGCATCTGAGTTGCCAGGTCTTGTCCTGTATCTTGTCTGTTTCTGCCACCCTGGGGGCTGCATACTCAGGCCTGTTATCTGTGACTTCTAGTCTGTTTCTGCCACCCTGGGGGCTGTCTACCCAGGCCTGTTATCTGTGACTTCTAGTCCGTTTCCGCCACCCTGGGGGCTGAGTACCCAGGCTCGTTCCTGTATCTCGTTCCAGTGTCTGTTCCTGTCTGAACTGTCTCCTAGCCTGTTGCCTGTTTGTCTCTGTGTCCGATCCTTCCCTTTTCTTGCAGTGTCTGAACCTGCACCTAACTCCTACTCGTTGTCTCTATACTTCTGTTTGTGAGTTTGGTGTCCACTCGCTACTTCATTGTAAGTACCTTGTGTGCATCTGGTTCTGCTTGTCACATTTCCCTGCCTCCGTATCTACCTCCTGTGTTCTAACTATCTTCCTGTATTTTCCAGTCTGTTCCATGTGAACAGAGCCCTGTCCCGTCTGCCTGCACCTTCTGCTCTGTTCTGCTTGCTCACTGCACTTGCGCTTTCGTTCCGCTTGATCACCGAACCTGCAGTTTCGCTCTGCTCTGCTTGCTCACTGCACCTGCGGTTTCACTCTGCTCTGCTTGCTCACCGCACCTGCGCTTTCGTTCTGCTCTGCTTGCTCACCGCACCTGCAGTTTCGCTCTGCTCTGCTTGCTCACTGCACCTGCGGTTTCGCTCTGCTCTGCTTGCTCACCGCACCTGCGGTTTCACTCTGCTCTGCTTGCTCACCGCACCTGTGGTTTCGCTCGGCTCTGCCTTGTCCACCTCTCCGGCAGTTCCTCTCTGCTCCGCTTGTCCACCGCACCTGTGGTTTCCCTCTCCTCTGCCTTGTCCACCGCTCCGGCGGTTTCCCTCTGCTCTGCCTTGTCCACCCCTCCGGCGGTTTCCCTCTGCTCTGCCTTGTCCACCGCGCCTGCGGTTTCGCTCTGCTCTGCCTTGTCCACCGCGCCTGCGTTTCGCTCTGCTTGTCTACCGCATCAATGGCTCTGTTCCTGTATCCCAGTCTGTACTGGTCCCTATCCAGCCTGCGCGCCTACCTGCTAGTATCTGCCTGTCTGCATACCAGCCGTGCTTGCCAGTACCCACCTGTCTTCAAACCAGCCGTGCTAGCCAGTACCCACCTGTCTGCATACCAGCCGTGCCTGCCAATACCCATCTGTCTGTATGCCAGCCTAACCTGCCTCTTCCTGCACTCCCCGGTGTGGGTCAACAGCCGTGACCGAGGTCTGACCTTTAGTAGCACCTGGTCCCTCTGCTCGGTTCCTCCCTGGTTCACGGAGTCGATTGAGCTGCCGTGCGACTTTGGTCGGACCGGGTTGATACTTAGTTACACCCCTCCAGACACTCCTCGGTTCATGGTCCAGTGGGATCACTAATCACGCTCACGCCAGTCAGTCCGGGCGTGTGCGTAACAATAATGGGCCCCACATAGTCCTCCATACAGTAAATTAGGCACCACATAGTCCTCCATACAGTATAGTGGGCACCACATAGTCCTTTATACAGAATAATGGGCCCCACATAGTCCTCCATAGAGTATAATGGGCCCCAGATAGTCCTCCATATACAATAATGGCCCCCACATAGTCCTCCATACAGAATTATGGGCACCACAAAGTCCTCCATACAGTGTAATGGGCCCTACATAGTCCTCTATACAGAATAATGGCCCCACATAGTCCTTTATACAGAATACAGAATAATGGGCCCCACATAGACCTCCATACAGTATAATGGGCCCCATGTAGTCCTCCATACACGATAATTGCCCCCACATAGTCCTCCATACAGAATTATGGACACCACAAAGTCCTCCGTACAGTGTAATGGGCCCTACATAGTCCTCTATACAGAAAAATGACCCCACATAGTCCTCCATACAGAATAATGGGCCCCACAAAGTCCTCTATACAAAATAAAAGCCCCACATAGTCCTCCATACAGTGTAATGGGCTCCACATAGTCCTCCACACAGTATTATAGCCCCATATATTGCTCCATACTGTATTATGGCCCCATAGATTGCTCTATACAGTATAATGGCCCCATAGATTGCTCCATACTGCATAATGGCCCCATAGATTGCTCCATAACTATAATGGGCCCCACACATTGCTCCATAAGTATAATGGGCCCATAGATTGCTTCATGCTGCATAATGGCCCCATAGATTGCTCTATTCTGTAATGGCCCCATAGATTGCTGAATAATGCCCCCCTAGATTTTTCCATAAGTATAATGGGCCCCATAGATTGTTCCATACTGAAATGGTCCCATAGATTGCTCCATGCTGCATAATGGCCCCATAGATTGCTCCATGCTGCATAATGGCCCCATAGATTTCTCCATATTGTATAATAGCCCCTAGATTGCTCCATACTGTAATGGCCCCATAGATTGCTCCATACATTAATTGCCTCATAGATCGCTCCATCCAACATAATGGCCTCATAGATTGCTCCATGCTGCAAAATGGCCCCATAGATTGATCCATACTGTAATGGCCCCATAGATTTCTCCATAGTGTATAATGGCCCCATAGATTGCTCCCTACTGTATAATGGCCCCCTAGATTGCTCCATATTATAATGGCCCCATATATTGCTCCATGCTGCATAATGGTCCCATAGATTGTTCCATACTGTAATGGCCCCATAGATTGCTCCATACTGTAATGGCCCCATAGATTGCTCCATGCTGCATAATGGCCCCACATGATGCTGCAAACTGTATAATGGCCTCATATACAACTCCATACTGTATAATGGCCCCACATGATGCTGCATACTGTATAATGGCCCATATAATGCTCCATACTGTATAATGGCCCCATATATTGCTCCATACTGTATAATGGCTCCATAGATTGATCCATGCTGCATAATGGCCCCATATATTGCTCCATACTGTATAATGGCCCCATAGATTGCTCCATACTGTATAATGGCTCCATAGATTGCTCCATGCTGCATAATGACCCCATATAGTGATCCATACTGTATAATGGCCCCATATATTGCCCCATACTGTATAATGGCTCCATAGATTGCTCCATGCTGCATAATGGCCCCATATGTTCCTCCATGCTGCATAATGGCCCAATATATTGTTCCATACTGTAAAATGGCCCCATATATTGCTCCATGCTGCATAATGGCCCCATAGATTGCTCCATACTGTATAATGGCCCCATAGATTGTTCCATGCTGTAATGGCCCCATAGATTGTTCCATGCTGTAATGGCCACATAGATTGCTCCACACTGTATAATGGCCCCAAAGATTGTTCCACGCTGCATAATGGCCCTATAGATTGCTCCATACTGTATAATGGCCCCATAGATTGCTCAATGCTGTAATGGCCCCATAGATTGCTCCATGCTGTAATGGCCCCATAGATTACCCCATACTGTATAATGGCCCCATAGATTGCTCCATATTGTATAATGGCCCTATAGATTGATCCATACTGTATAATGGCCCCATAGATTGCTCCATGCTGTTAAACAGTATGGGGTAATCTATGGGGCCATTATACTTATGGAGCAATCTATGGGGCCATTACAGCATGGAGCAATCTATGGGGCCATTACAGTATGGTGCAATCTATGGGGCCATTATACAGTATGGAGCAATCTATGTGGCCATTATACAGTATGGGGTAATCTATGGGGCCATTATACTTATGGAGCAATTTATAGGGCCATTACAACATGGAGCAATCTATGGGGCCATTACAGTATGGAGCAATCTATGGGGCCATTATACAGTATGGAGCAATCTATGGGGCCATTATAGAGTATGGGGTAATCTATGGGGCCATTAGACTTATGGAGCAATCTATAGGGCCATTACAGCATGGAGAAATCTATGTGGCCATTACAGCATTGAGCAATCTATGGGGCCATTATACAGTATGGAGCAATCTATGGGGCCATAACAGCATGGAGCAATATATGAGGCCATTACAGCATGGAGCAATCTATGGGGCCATTATACAGTATGGGGTAATCTATGAGGCCATTACAGCATGGAGCAATCTATGGGACCATTACAGCATGGAGCAATCTATGGGGCCACTATACAGTATTGAGCAATCTATGGAGCTATTATACAGTATGGAGCAATATATGGGGCCATTATACCGTATGGATCACTATATGGGGCCATTATGCTGCATGGAGCAATCTATGGAGCCATTATACAGTATGGAGCAATATATGGGGCCATTATACAGTATGGAGCACTATATGGGGCCATTATACAGTATGTAGCATCATGTGGGGCCATTATACAGTATGGAGTTATATATGGGGCCATTATAGAGTTTACAGCATCATGTGGGGCCATTATGCAGCATGGAGCTATCTATGGAGCCATTATACAGTATGGAGCAATCTATGGGGCTATTATGCAGCATGGAGCAATATATGGGGCCATTACAGTATGGAGCAATCTATGGGGTCATTACAGTATAGAACAATCTATGGGGCCATTATGCAGCATGGAGCAATATATGGGGCCATTATAGTATGGAGCAATCTAGGGGGCCATTATACAGTAGGGAGCAATCTATGTGGCTATTATACAGCATGGAGAAATCTATGGGGCCATTACAGGATGGAGCAATCTATGGGGTCATTATGCAGCATGGAGCAATCTATGAGGCCATTATGTTGCATGGAGCAATCTATGAGGCAATTGATGTATGGAGCAATCTATGGGGCCATTACAGTATGGAGCAATCTAGGGGCTATTATACAATATGGAGCAATCTATGGGGCCATTATGCAGCATGGAGCAATCTATGGGGCCATTATGCAGCATGAAGCAATCTATGGGGCCATTACAGCATGGAGCAATCTAGGGGCTATTATACAATATGGAGCAATCTATGGGGCCATTATGCACCATGGAGCAATCTATGGGGCCATTATGCAGCATGGAGCAATATATGGGGCCATTATAGTATGGAGCCATCTAGGGGGCCATTATACAGTAGGGAGCAATCTATGTGGCTATTATACAGTATGAAGAAATCTATGGGGCCATTACAGTATGGAGCAATCTATGTGGTCATTATGCAGCATGGAGCAATCTATGAGGCCATTATGTTGCATGGAGCAATCTATGAGGCAATTGATGTATGGAGCTATCTATGGGGCCATTACAGTATGGAGCAATCTATGGGGCTATTATACAATATGGAGCAATCTATGGGGCCATTATGCAGCATGGAGCAATCTATGGGGCCATTATGCAGCATGGAGAAATCTATGGGGCCATTACAGTATGGAGCAATCTAGGGGCTATTATACAATATGGAGCAATCTATGGGGCCATTATGCAGCATGGAGCAATCTATGGGGCCATTATGCAGCATGGAGCAATCTATGGGACCATTTCAGTATGGAACAATCTATGGGGCCCATTATACTTATGGAGAATTCTAGGGGGGCATTATACAGCAAACTATGGAGCCATTACAGAATAGAGCAATCTATGGGGCCATTATGCAGCATGGAGCAATCTATGGGGCCATTATACTGTATGGAGCAATCTATGGGGCATAATACAGTATGGAGCAATCTATGGGGCCATAATACAGTATGGAGCAATCTATGGGGCCATAATACTGTGTGGAGGACTATATGGAGCCCATTACACTGTATGGAGGACTATGTGGGGCTATTATTCTGTATAGAGGACTTTGTGGGGCTCATTATTCTGTATGGAGGACTATGTGGGGTCATTTTTCTGTATAGAGGACAATGTAGGGCCCATTACACTGTATAGAGGACTTGGTGGTGCCCATAATTCTGTATGGATGACTATGTGGGGGCCATTATACTCTATGGAGAACTATGTGGGACCCATTATTCTGTATGAAGGACTATGTGGTGCCCACTATACTGTATGGACGACTATGTGGTGCCTAATTTACTGTATGGAGGACTATGTGGGGCCCATTATACAGTATGGTGGACTATGTGGGGCCCATAATTCTGTATGGAGGACTATGTAGGGACCATTATACTGTATGGAGGACTATGTGGGGTCAATAAATTTGTATGGAGGACTATGTGGGGCCCATTATACAGTAATGACTATGTGGGGCCATTATACTGTATGGAGGACTATGTGGTGTCCATTATATTGCATAGAGGACTATGTGGTGTCAATTATTCTGTATGGAGGACTATGTGGGGCCTATTATACTGCATGGAGGACTATGTGGGGCCATTATACTGTATGGAGGACTATATGGGACCATTATTCTGTATGGAAGACTACGTATGGCCATTATTACTGGAAGGAGCCCAGAATGGGGACATTTTTACTGGAAGGGGCCCAGGATGGGGACATTATTAAAGTGGACATAGACAGGGACAACATAGGAGCCTGGGATGGGGACACTAAATAAAGAGGACGAGGATCTGGGACCTTATTACATAAAGGGGTGACATAATTACTGTATGGGCCAATCAGGGAACATTATTACTGCTGTAACTTAATTTACTTTTGAGGATACTGTCTTCCATGGTGGGGAGTAATAAAAGGGGGATCCTGTTACTGTACAGGGCGGTACTATGTCACTTTTTTTCTTCATTTGACGTAGTGTAGAAGTCAGGGAAAAAAGTGGGGAATGTGTTGTAGAAGTGATCAGCTATAGATAACCGTGTTATATTTTCAGCAGAGTCCTGGCTAGAAGAAGTGAGGGTGGTCTGCACTGGATGAAGAAGAAAAGCGAAGATGAAGGACTTCAACTACAGAAGTCACTGGTGAGTCAGTGTGTTATCTGTACACTGACACTATACACTATATACTATGTACAGAGCTCCTGTGTATAATTGCACTGTTGATCACTATATTACCTGTACACTGACACTATATACAGAGCGACTGTGCATAATGTCATTGGTGATCAATGTACTGTATGTACACTGATGCTATACACTGTATACTATATACAGAGCCCCTGTGTAATGATCAGTATTGTTGTATTTGGTCACTATGTGGTGGTAATATGTGATCTGGTCATGGTGTGGTGATATTTGTTCCTTGTATTATTTGGTCACTATGTGGTGGTAATATGTGATCCGGTGATGGAGAGGCAGTATTTGTTCCTTATATGTGGTATTATTCAGTCACTCTGTGGTGATAATATGTGATCTGGTCATGGTGTGATGGTATTTATCCCTTGTTTCTGGTATTATCTGGTCACTGTGTGGTGATAATATGAAGTCTGGTCACGGTGTGGCGGTATTTGTTCCTTGTATGTGGTATTATTGATTTTAGTATAGTGGATTGTGGGATTGTGTTGTGTATGGAGGTCACTTGTTTTCTCTGATATCAATAAGGGGAAGATTCTTGATTTCCTATAGAGGTTAAATACTTAGATGTTTAACCCCCCCCCCTCCCCATCCTGTGATTATTACACAGTAGCAAATATGCACTTAGAGGTGTTCTACGGTGAAAACATGTAATCACCTAGCCTATGGCCACATTCACACTATCAGTCTTTGTAAGCCAAAACCAGGAGTGGGTGATAAATGCAGAAGTGGTGACAGGGTTTCTATCATCTACTTTTCCTCTGATTGTTGCACTCCTGGCTTTGGCTTACAAATACTGAGAAAAAATACTGACCAAATATTGAACGTGTGAACATGGCCTAAGGATAAGTGATAAGTAGTGTTGAGCGATACCTTCCGATATCAGGAAATATCGTATCGGATTGGATCGGGCCGATACCCAAAAAGTATAGGATATCGCCGATTCCGATACCGGAAACCAATGCAAGTCAATGGGACACAAATATCGGAATGAAAATAAACCCTTTCTTTCCTTGTAGGTTAATTCTACATGAAGTAAAACAACTAAGAATAATGTAGAATGACATGAAAAGCCGGCAATTCATCAGCGGCATTCACCGGTACCCGACAATTTACAACAGAAAGAATAGAGCTTCACACATAGATTAGATAGATAGAAACATGTCAGTCACATATATATGAAGTACAGTGACAGTGTTGCTTACTGTACTTGTCATTTAGTGTAAAGGATTTATTAAAAAAAATATTAGTGTTTTCGTGCACCGTCTCTTTGAAAAAGCCGGCCGGCAATTCAGCATCTGTACCCGACAATTTATAACAGACAGAATAGAGCTTCACACATAGATTAGATAGATAGAAACATGTCAGTCACATATATAAGAAGTACAGTGACAGTGTTGCTTACAGAACTTGTCATTTAGTGTAAAGGATTTATTTAAAAAAATAATAGTGTTTTCATGCACCGTCTCTTTAAGAAAGCCGGCCGGCAATTCAGCATCTGTACCCGACAATTTAGAATAGAAGGAATAGAGAATCACACATAGATTAGATAGATAGAAACATGTCAGTCACATATATATGAAGTACAGTGACAGTGTTGATTACTGTACTTGTCATTTAGTGTTAAAATAAAAGATTTATTTAAAAAAAAATTGGCGTGGGGTTCCCCTTAATTTTAGGCTCTAGCGGAGGTTAAGCAGACAGCTGGGGCAAATGTTTGAAGCCTGGGAAGGGGGTAATACCCACGGAGCTTCCCAGGCTACTAATATCAGCCCCCAGCTGAATACCTAGCCTTTACTAGCTATTAAAATGGGGGACCCCCCAAAAAAAATGACGTGGGGTCCCCCCTAATTTAATAGCTAGCACAGGCTAGGCAGACAGCTGGGGGCTGATATTAATAGCCCAGGAAGGGTGCCATGAATATTGGCCCCCTCCCAGGCTAGAAACACCAGCCGTCAGCCGCCCCAGAAATGGCGCATCCATAGGATGCGCCAATTCTGGCACTTAGCCTCGCTCTTCCACGCTGCCCTGGTGCGGTGGCAGGGGGTAATAGGGTTGGGGTTGATGTCAGCTTATAATGCCAGCTGACATCAAGCCCAGGTTAGTAATGGAGAGGCGTCTATAAGACACCCCCATTACTAACCCCATAGTCAAAGTTAAAAGAAAACACAAACACCCAGAGTAAAGTCCTTTAATTGAAATAAAGACACAATTCTTTATTGTTCTAAATTAAACCATACTTACCATCACGCCCATTCCAGCTGAAGCCAACGATCTCCTGCAATAAAAGAAAAATAATAAAGCAACCTCATCCTTACCTTTCGATGGTTCCCAGGACAGCTCCAGCTCTGCTACATCGAGGTGACAGGCTGGACCGCAGCAGAAAGCTGCCATCCAGCCTGTCATCCCGCAGACACTGAGAAGCGCAGGCATGCTTGCGCTCCTCAGTGTCTCTCTGTGACGTCATCCAGATGAGCCGAGTTCATGTCCAATGAACTCAGCTCACCTCATGCACGTCACTGACAGCGTGGGAAAATTCTCCTGAACTCAGCGCTTCAGCGTGAGAATTCTCCCACGCTGTCAGTGACATACATGAGGTGAGGTCATGTCCAATGAACTCAGCTCACCTCATGCACGTCACTGACAGCGTGGGAAAATTCTCACGCTGAAGTGCTGAGTGCAGGAGAATTTTCCCACGCTGTCAGTGACGTACATGAAGTGAGCGGAGTTCATTGGACATGACCTCGGCTCATCTGGATGCCGTCACAGCCAGACACTGAGGAGTGGAAGTATGCCTGCGCTTCTCAGTGTCTGCGGGATGACAGGATGGATGGCAGCGTTCTGCTGCGGTCCAGCCTGTCATCTCGATGTAGCAGAGCTGAAGCTGTCGTGGGAGCCATGGAAAGGTAAGGATGAGGTTGCTTTATTATTTTACTTTTATTGCAGGAGATCGTTGGCTTCAGCTGGAATGGGCGTGGTGGTAAGTATGGTTTAATTTAGAACAATAAAGAATTGTGTGTTTATTTCAATTAAAGGACTTTTTTCTGGGTGTTGTGTTTTTTTAAATACTTTACTAGAAATTCATGGTGGTCATGTCTAATATTGGCGTGACCCCATGAATTTTGGGCTTAGGGCCAGCTGATAATGCCAAGCTGGCCTTAACCCCTTTATTACCCAGTGAGCCACCGCACCAGGGCCCTGGATGAGTTGGGTACAGCGCCAGAAGATGGCGCTTCTATGAACGCGCCATTTTCTGGGGCGGCTGCGGACTGCAATTTGCAGCGGGGGTGGCCCAGAAAGCTTGGGTCTCCCTGCGCTGCGGATTCCAGCCCCCAGCTGCCTAGTTGTATCTGGCTGGGCACAAAAATAGGGCGAAGCCCCACGAATTTTTTTTTTAAATTATTTCATGAAATTCATGGAATAATTAAGAAAAAAAGGGCTTCCCTATATTGTTGTGTCCAACCAGGTACAAATAGGCAGCTGGTGGTTGGGGGCAGCCCATTCCTGCCTGCTGTACCTGGCTGGACACAAATATAGTGCGAAGCCCCACGTCAATTTTTTTTTAATTATTTCATGAAATAATTTTTTTAAAAAAGGGCTTCCCTATATTGTTGTGTCCGGCCAGGTACAAATAGGCAGCTGGTGGTTGGGGGCAGCCTGTTCCTGCCTGCTGTACCTGGCTGGACACAAATATAGGGCGAAGCCCCACGTCAATTTTTTTTAAAATAAGTCCTTTATTTTAACACTAAATGACATTTGAGGAGTTAATAAAGATGCAGTCCCTAAATTATTATTTATTTTTTAATTAATTTTTCCCAAAACTTTTGACGTGGGCTTCGCCATATTTTTGTATGCCAGCCAGGTACAGCATCCAGCTTCTATGAACGCGCCATTTTCCGGGGTGGCTGCGCACTGCAATTTTCAGCGGGGGGAGGGGGGGGGCAGAAAGCTTGGGCCTCCCTGCGCTGCAGATTCCAGCCCCCAGCTGCCTAGTTGTACCTGGCTGGACACAAAAATAGGGAGAAGCTTCACGTATTTTTTTTTTTTAATTATTTCATGAAATTCATGAAATAATTAAGAAAAAAAGGGCTTCCCTATATTGTTGTGTCCAACCAGGTACAAATAGGCAGCTGGTGGTTGGGGGCAGCCCGTTCCTGCCTGCTGTACCTGGCTGGACACAAATATAGTGCGAAGCCCCACGTCAATTTTTTTTAAATCATTTCAGGAAATTCATGAAATAATTTAAAAAAATTGATGTGGGGCTTCGCCCTATATTTGTGTCCAGTCAGGTACAGCAGGCAGGAACGGGCTGCCCCCAACCACCAGCTGCCTATTTGTACCTAGCCGGACACAACAATATAGGGAAGCCCTTTTTTTCTTAATTATTCCATGAATTTCATGAATTTAAAAAAAAAAAACGTGGAGCTTCGCCCTATTTTTGTGTCCAGCCAGGTACAACTAGGCAGCTGGGGGCTGGAATCTGCAGCGCAGGGAGGCCCAAGCTTTCTGGGCCCCACCCGCTGCAAATTGCAGTCCGCAGCCGCCCCGGAAAATGGCGCGTTCATAGAAGCGCCATCTTCTGGCGCTGTACCCAACTCATCCAGGGCCCTGATGCGGTGGCTCACTGGGTAATAAAGGGGTTAAGGCCAGCTTGGCATTATCAGCTGGCCCTAAGCCCGAAATTCATGGGGTCACGCCAATATTAGACATGACCACCATGAATTTCTAGTAAAGTATTTAAAAAAAACACAAACACCCAGAAAAAAGTCCTTTAATTGAAATAAACACACAATTCTTTATTGTTCTAAATTAAACCATACTTACCATCACGCCCATTCCAGCTGAAGCCAACGATCTCCTGCAATAAAAGAAAAATAATAAAGCAACCTCATCCTTACCTTTCCATGGCTCCCACGACGGCTCCAGCTCTGCTACATCGAGATGACAGGCTGGACCGCAGCAGAACGCTGCCATCCAGCCTGTCATCCCGCAGACACTGAGAAGCGCAGGCATACTTCCACTCCTCAGTGTCTGGCTGTGACGGCATCCAGATGAGCCGACAATGAACTCGGCTCACCTCATGTACGTCACTGACAGCGTGGGAGAATTCTCCTGCACTCAGCGCTTCAGCGTGAGAATTTTCCCACGCTGTCAGTGACGTGCATGAGGTGAGGTCATGTCCAATGAACTCGGCGCACCTCATGCACGTCACTGACAGCGTGGGAGAATTCTCACGCTGAAGCGCTGAGTGCAGGAGAATTTTCCCACGCTGTCAGTGACGTGCATGAGGTGAGCTGAGTTCATTGGACATGACCTCGGCTCATCTGGATGACGTCACAGAGAGACACTGAGGAGCGCAAGCATGCCTGCGCTTCTCAGTGTCCGCGGGATGACAGGCTGGATGGCAGCGTTCTGCTGCGGTCCAGCCTGTCATCTCGATGTAGCAGAGCTGAAGCTGTCCTGGGAACCATGGAAAGGTAAGGATGAGGTTGCTTTATTATTTTACTTTTATTGCAGGAGATCGTTGGCTTCAGCTGGAATGGGCGTGGCGGTAAGTATGGTTTAATTTAGAACAATAAAGAATTGTGTCTTTATTTCAATTAAAGGACTTTTTTCTGGGTGTTTGTGTTTTTTTTAAATACTTTACTAGAAATTCATGGCGGTCATGTCTAATATTGGCGTGACCCCATGAATTTCGGGCTTAGGGCCAGCTGATAATGCCAAGCTGGCCTTAACCCCTTTATTACCCAGTGAGCCACCGCACCAGGGCCCTGGATGAGTTGGGTACAGCGCCAGAAGATGGCGCTTCTATGAACGCGCCATTTTCCGGGGCGGCTGCGGACTGCAATTTGCAGCGGGTGGGACCCAGAAAGCTTGGGTCTCCCTGCGCTGCAGATTCCAGCCCCCAGCTGCCTAGTTGTACCTGGCTGGACACAAAAATAGGGCGAAGCGCCACACATTTTTTTTTTTAATTATTTCATGAAATTCATGGAATAATTAAGAAAAAAAGGGCTTCCCTATATTGTTGTGTCCGGCTAGGTACAAATAGGCAGCTGGTGGTTGGGGGCAGCCCGTTCCTGCCTGCTGTACCTGGCTGGACACAATTATAGGGCGAAGCCCCACATAATTTTTTTTTAATTATTTCATGAATTTCCTGAAATAATTAAAAAAAAATTGACGTGGGGCTTCACACTATATTTGTGTCCAGCCAGGTACAGCAGGCAGGAACGGGCTGCCCCCAACCACCAGCTGCCTATTTGTACCTAGCCGGACACAACAATATAGGGAAGCCCTTTTTTTCTTAATTATTCCATGAATTTCATGAAATAATTAAAAAAAAAAAAACGTGGAGCTTCTCCCTATTTTTGTGTCCAGCCAGGTACAACTAGGCAGCTGGGGGATGGAATCTGCAGCGCAGGGAGGCCCAAGCTTTTTGCCCTCCCCCCCCCGCTGAAAATTGCAGTCCGCGGCCGCCCCGGAAAATGGCGCGTTCATAGAAGCTGGATGCTGTACCTGGCTGGCATACAAAAATATGGTGAAGCCCACGTCAAAAGTTTTGGGAAAAATTTATTAAAAAATAAATAATAATTTAGGGACTGCATCTTTATTAAGTCCTCAAATGTCATTTAGTGTTAAAATAAAGGATTTATTTAAAAAAAAAATGGCGTGGGATCCCCCATAATTTTAGTCTCTAGCGGAGGTTAAGCAGACGGCTGGGGCAGATGTTTGAAGCCTGGGAAGGGGGTAAAACCCACGGAGCTTCCCAGGCTACTAATATCAGCCCCCAGCTGAATACCTAGCCTTTACTAGCTATTAAAATGGGGGACCCCCCCAAAAAAAATGACGTGGGGTCCCCTCTATTTTAATAGCTAGCAAAGGCTAGGCAGACAGCTGGGGGCTGATATTAATAGCTCAGGAAGGGTGCCATGAATATTGGCCCCCTCGCAGGCTAGAAACACCAGCCGTCAGCCGCCCCAGAAATGGCGCATCCATAGGATGCGCCAATTCTGGCACTTAGCCTCGCTCTTCCACGCTGCCCTGGTGCGGTGGCAGGGGGTAATAGTGGTGGGGTTCATGTCAGCGCCAGCTGCCATGAAGCCCAGGTTAGTAATGATGGCCGTCTATATGACACCCCCATTACTAACCTACAAAGTGTTAAAAAGAAAAAACACACTACACCCAGAAAAAAATAATTTATTTGAAATAAAACACCATTTTATTTAATTCTTAGTTTACTAAAAAAAAAATAGTTACCTGTCCACGTTCCTGCGCTGATCTCCCATGCACAGCTGTCACATCTGGAGATGGTGACAGCTGTGCATGGCTGCTGTAAGCTCACGCTGCCGGGAACACGTCCGCTCCCGGCAGCGGGAGCCACTGACTGAGGTCACCGGAGTGCATTCAGGCAGCGCAGCTCCGGAGACCTCCTTTACGGCAGTGCTGTACCGTGGGAATTTCTCACGATACAGCAGTGCCGTAAAGGAGCTAACCGGAGCAGCGCTGCCTGAACTCCGGTGAACCCTTACGGCCCCGTCATTCTAGCGGCGGCAGCGGTTCAGAGCGGTCACATTCTATGTGGCTGCTCTGAACTGGAGATCTTCGTGGGACACTCGTGGACTACTACGGAGGGGTAAGGATAAGGTTGTGGTTTATTATTTTATATTTTATTACAGGAGATCGATGGCTTCGGGGAATTAGGTGTCTTGGTGAGTATAGGTGTAGTTTTTTATTTTTTATTTTATTTTAGGTGGCGATCGGCGGGGACAGGTAATGTATGAACTAATTTCTTTTAGGTAACCACTGGCCACCAATGACATGTATTTAACATTTATTGGGGACACAGTAGGGCAATTTAAATAGCAGGATCAGGCTGATGGGAACTACTGCTCCCATCGAGCTGATCCTGCTGGCAGGAGTGGACGGGGGACAGACATAGGCCGATGGGAGTAGTAGTGTCACATCGGCCTATGTCTGCCCGCACACACACCCGCACACACACACCCCGCACACACACCCGCACACACACCCCGCACACACACACACCCCGCACACACTAATCATGACGGGTCCGGGAGGTGAGGCTGACCTGTGCGGCCGTGGGAAAGTTGATGTGAGTTCATGCAGTCAAGCATGAACTCACATGAACCCTCTGAGGGCACCGCGGCTACTTCAAATGAACAGCTGATCGGCATCACCTGATACCTCAGCTGTTCATTTGAAATAACCGGCGGGAAAGCGCAGCACAGAACGGGAAAGCCGGCGGTGAAGTCTTTTCACTGCCGGCTTCCCCGCCCGGGTCCTTCGCTCCTTGGTGCTGCGCTCCCCGCCCGGTCCTAATTTACGATCGGGATGGGAGGTGGCGAGGGGAGCGGAGGATCGGGGTGGGAGTGTGACACCCCAGGGGTCTGGTTGTCACAGTGATAGAGATATTACGTCTGAGAGCAGGTGGGAGGTCCTTTGGTCAGGGATCCTGTGCATGCCACACCTCCTGCCCAGCCTTGGGAGGGGAAGAACTTCCCCTGTATAAACCCGGGGCTGAGGCAGGGTTAGGGAGTCCAGGAAGAGTAGAGACAAGAGCAGCATAGGAAGCAGCAGAGTCACAAGGAGTCAGGGGCTGGCAGCTAAAGAGCTCGCCCTGACTAAGAAGATTCTTTACCGGACCCGGAGTCCGAGGCTGTGGGGACTAACTTCTACCCAGCAGCAGAATCCGTCAGGCAGGGGATTTCAGGTCCCCTGGCCCAGAAGCCCGAAGGCCCGGTCACACGCGTGGGACCAGCACCGCCATCGTGGAGCGGAAGCCATTAGAAGGCCCCGAGTCACCGGCCATACGGGTGAGCACCACACGGTACACTCAGGGACGTGGGCTACTTACATCAGCTTCTAGCAAGGTAGCCAGAAGAGTACAGTCAGCTTGGGAGGCCTACAACTACGCCTGGCCAGGGGAGATCCCATCTGCTCAAGGACTGACCAGGCCCCGTTTGCTAGCAAGTACTCCGGGAGGGTCTATCGTTGTTACCAGTAAAGACCCTGAACGCTACCATACCGTCTCTGAGTGGTTCCTGCTACCCCCATCATCCACGTCGGCTGCCCTGAGGCCATACCCCTCCCGTTGGGGGTTATACTATCACGCTGCACCATCCTTCCACCGGCCTCAGCGGTCTGCCCTGCAGCAGCAGCCCCCTGGCTGCATTCAACGGGTGGCGTAGTCATCAACCATTTTCTACCGCTAACAGACTGCCGTCCAGTTTGACTCCCTGGGCACGGACCGGGTCACCGCCACGAGACTACAACCCTAAACAGATCCGGCTCCGGGTAAGCTCCCGCGTGCGCAACGCAGCGCGACACAGGCCCAGGGGCGCGTCAACTTTGGCGTAGTCGGTAGGATCACGTGCCCGCAACCACCGGGTACTGCGTGCCTGAAAAGCAAAGACTGTTCAAACTTACCAGTGGTGAAGATTCCCGCCATCGGTGAAGATTCCCGCCATCCGGCGCCATCTTCAGCCTTCTTCCCGCCATCGGTGAAGTTTCCCGCCATCCGGCGCCATCTTCAGCCTTCTTCCCGCCATCCGTGGAGTTTTCCCGCCATTGGACGCCATCTTGAGGACGCCGCGCGGGAAGAAGAGGGGCGTGGACTCCGAAAGCGCGTGAGAACTGAAGCCCCGCCTCACGTCCGGACGTTGCGTAAGGTCCTGGAAGGAGCCCAGCAGACGCCGACGTCACAGGAGCGCGACGGAAGGTCCTCAACCCTGACGATCCACTGCGGAGCCGCGGCCTACGGAACAGGATCATCGCAAGGTAGGCCACGGTCCACTAGGGGGGAGGAAGATGTCGGATACGGAGGAGAGCTCCACTGCCTCAACCCCCGCCAGCGCTACCGCTGTTGCAGTTATGTCCTTCACCATGCCCTATATCCCGGGAGCAGCTTGGCTACCCCAGTACTCAGGGGAGTCACATACCCTGCATGACTTTAGAGAAAAGCTGGATAGCCTCTTCCAGGTGTACCCCCTGCACATTACCAACACGCCAAGGGGATGCTTAGAGACATGAAGGAGGCTGGGGTAATCCGGGATAGCTGTAGCCCCTGGGCAGCCCCACTAGTTTTAGTCAAAAAGAAAGACAACACCATGAGGATGTGTGTAGATTACCGGAAAATCAACCGTATCACACACAAGGATGCGTACCCCTTACCAAGGATAGAGGAGTCATTGGCTGCTTTAAGATCTGCTAACTTCTTCTCTACCTTGGATCTCACTAGCGGGTACTGGCAGGTTCCTGTAGCAGAGGCGGACCGGGAGAAGACCGCATTCACCACCCCGATGGGACTTAGCGAGTTCACCTGCATGCCGTTCGGACTCTGCAACGCCCCAGGAACCTTCCAACGATTAATGGAGTGCTGTCTGGGCCACAGAAACTTCGAGACGGTCCTGTTGTACCTGGACGATGTCATCGTATACTCCAAAACTTATGAGGACCACCTGAAACACCTGGCGGAGGTGTTCGAAGCTCTGGCGAGTTACGGCCTAAAGGTGAAACCCTCCAAGTGTCACCTCCTGAAACCAAAGGTGCAATACCTGGGACACGTGGTGAGTGCTGACGGAGTGGCTCCCGACCCCGATAAGATCACCGCAATCAAAGGATGGCCAAGCCCTTCCAGCGTAAAAGAAGTGCGGCAGTTCCTAGGGTTGGTAGGCTACTACCGAAGGTTTATTCCCGGTTTCACCAAAAAGGCGGCGCCTATGCAGGACCTCCTGATAGGCCAGTCCCGGAAGGCCAAGAACCAGAAGCCGCCCTTCAAATGGGAAGAGCTAGAGGAAGAGTCCTTCCGCCAGCTGAAGATGGCCCTCACGGGGGATGAAATCTTGGCGTATCCGGACTATAGCCAGCCCTTCATCCTCTACACCGACGCCAGTAACGTCGGGCTAGGAGCCGTACTGTCCCAGATTCAGCAGGGGAAAGAACGAGTAATCGCCTATGCCAGCCGAAAACTGCGACCCACCGAAAGGAATCCCGAGAATTATAGCTCATTTAAGCTAGAGTTCCTGGCCGTGGTATGGGCAGTCACCGAGCGCTTTAAGCATTACCTCGCTTCTTCCCGGTTCACCGTATACACAGATAACAACCCGCTGACACACCTGGACACGGCAAGACTCGGTGCCCTGGAGCAGAGGTGGATGGCCCGTCTGTCCAACTACGAGTTCACAATTAAATACCGGGCAGGGCGCTCCAATACCAACGCGGACGCCCTGTCCAGGATGCCCAACCTGCCGGACGGAGGAGAAGATCCGGAGGGACTGGAAGAAGTTGAACTCCCTGCGTTCCACCGTCATGGGACTATCCAGTATTCCCACCGGGTAAGGAGTAAGCAGGCTGCTACGTTGAACCCCTTACCTCACTACAACTGGGCGGAAACGCAAGACAGCGACCCTGCCGTCCGACTGGTGAAGGAGATGCTGACTCGCCCGGAGGCTAGCCTGGAATCAGACGCTCCAGAGGAAGCCAAACAACTATGGGCAGAGAAGAGTCGACTGTTCCTTTACAAGGGGAAGTTGTGCCGCAGAATGGTTAACTCCAGGACGCATGAACTACTCTGGCAAGTAGTGGTGCCACGAAGAGACGCAGCCATGGTGATGGAGGCATACCACGACGGAGCTGGACACTTCGGGTGGAAAAAGCTGGAGTTCCTGCTGCGCGAGCGGTTCCACTGGGTAGGCATGAGGGGAACCATCGAGAAGTGGTGCAGAGACTGTGGCCCGTGCAATCTGAGAAGGAAGGACCGGGCCAGCCAGAAGACTCCCCTGCAGTCCATCGTCACCCGGCAACCGTTGGAACTGGTAGCCTTGGATCATGTAAAACTGACCCCCAGCAGAAGTGGCTACGTCTACGCGTTAACCATCGTGGATCATTACTCCCGGTTTCTGGTTGTCGTCCCCGTCAAGGACTTAACGGCTCGAACAGCAGCTAGAGCCTTCCAGCAGCACTTTTGCCGTCCACACGGGTACCCGGACCAAGTGCTGACGGACCAGGGACCTGCCTTTGAAGCGGAGGTCTTCCAGGAATTCTGCAATCTGTATGGCTGCCGGAAGATAAGGACGACACCCTACCATCCGCAAACTAATGGACTTTGTGAGAAAATGAACCAGGTGGTAATGGATCTTCTAAAAACGTTGCCCCTGGAAGAACGCAGTCTGTGGCCTGAGAAGTTGCCCGATCTGGTGGACCTATACAACCACATCCCGGTAGGTTCCACCAACTGTACCCCGGCTTACCTAATGAGGGCAAGACCTGGTAAGTTACCTGTTGACCTGGAAATGGGAGTCCTGACGCCCGAGGACACTTCACCAGAAACAGACTGGGACACAGAGAGGCAGCAGCAGTACCGGAAAGTACAGGAGAGCGTGGAGCGAAGTCTCTGTCAGGCTAGGGAAAGACAAGAGAAGACTTACAACCAGTATGCTCCCGCTGTTCCCCTGGTACCCGGAGAGCAGGTCTTGAAGAGGAAGAGACGGCTCCACAAGTTGGACGACCAGTGGGAGAAGGACCCGTACACCGTACTGCCCTCAAGCCACGAGAACCCGAAGGTCTGTACCATCAGTAAAGACGGAGGGGAAACCACAGCCATTGTATCCCGGGACCACCTGAAGAAGTGCCCCGAACAACTGAGGAACCCTGAGGAGGAACAGGAAGACCATCGACCCGTGGAAGAAAGGGAAGATATGGTTAGTACCGTGCTCGGGGACTTCCCTCGGTCTTGGACTCAAGTCAATGGTGCAGTTGTGGTACCCGTACTCACCTTCCTCCAACCATCATCCCAAGAACCTACGGAGCAACGGGTAGAGCTGGAAGAGCAGCCGGTCCAGGAGGCAGAAGACTCCACCCAAGCGGAACAGGAGAATCCACCCTCTGCTTATAGTGAGCCTGCCGTACCCCTAGTGAGACAAAGAGCCGGTAGACAGCTGCCCAGTTTACCCTTGACAGCTCCTACACCCTGTAGTTCAGGGCCAGACAGTCAGCTCCGTAGGTCCACTAGGGCCACTAGAGGCCAGTTACCCGCACGTTGGAGGATCTAAATGTTTAAGTTGTTTTACAATGTTTACCTGTTTATTGTTGCTTGTGTGTAATTTTGTGTTTCTAGTTGTTTTTAGGAGTCTTCGGTGGATTTACCGGGAATCCTTTGTATATAGTTGGAGCGTAACCCAGGATGGACTAGAGACTGTTAAGGACTCGGGGTAGGACAGACCCCTACCTGGTTACGTCTCCCTGTGTTGGTGAAATGGACACCTTTGCTTTTCTTCAAAGACTGCACCCGGTTGCGGACATCCGTGACCATCTTATTGTGTTTCCTTATTGTATTTTATTGTTCTTTGATATACCTTGTTATATTTTTCTAAAAAGTGTTTAGTCCCGGAGTACTAAATTTCACTAGGGGGGAGTGTGACACCCCAGGGGTCTGGTTGTCACAGTGATAGAGATATTACGTCTGAGAGCAGGTGGGAGGTCCTTTGGTCAGGGATCCTGTGCATGCCACACCTCCTGCCCAGCCTTGGGAGGGGAAGAACTTCCCCTGTATAAACCCGGGGCTGAGGCAGGGTTAGGGAGTCCAGGAAGAGTAGAGACAAGAGCAGCATAGGAAGCAGCAGAGTCACAAGGAGTCAGGGGCTGGCAGCTAAAGAGCTCGCCCTGACTAAGAAGATTCTTTACCGGACCCGGAGTCCGAGGCTGTGGGGACTAACTTCTACCCAGCAGCAGAATCCGTCAGGCAGGGGATTTCAGGTCCCCTGGCCCAGAAGCCCGAAGGCCCGGTCACACGCGTGGGACCAGCACCGCCATCGTGGAGCGGAAGCCATTAGAAGGCCCCGAGTCACCGGCCATACGGGTGAGCACCACACGGTACACTCAGGGACGTGGGCTACTTACATCAGCTTCTAGCAAGGTAGCCAGAAGAGTACAGTCAGCTTGGGAGGCCTACAACTACGCCTGGCCAGGGGAGATCCCATCTGCTCAAGGACTGACCAGGCCCCGTTCGCTAGCAAGTACTCCGGGAGGGTCTATCGTTGTTACCAGTAAAGACCCTGAACGCTACCATACCGTCTCTGAGTGGTTCCTGCTACCCCCATCATCCACGTCGGCTGCCCTGAGGCCATACCCCTCCCGTTGGGGGTTATACTATCACGCTGCACCATCCTTCCACCGGCCTCAGCGGTCTGCCCTGCAGCAGCAGCCCCCTGGCTGCATTCAACGGGTGGCGTAGTCATCAACCATTTTCTACCGCTAACAGACTGCCGTCCAGTTTGACTCCCTGGGCACGGACCGGGTCACCGCCACGAGACTACAACCCTAAACAGATCCGGCTCCGGGTAAGCTCCCGCGTGCGCAACGCAGCGCGACACAGGCCCAGGGGCGCGTCAGGAGGCTGCGGGGAAGCAGTATGGGGCTGCGTGATTGTTTAAAAGCCGGCGGCTTTTTACCGCGCGCCGGCTTTTAAACAATCAGGAGAATTCTCCCACTCTGGGATGGCATTCTGATGACAAGCTGGATCGCAGCTGAGCGCTGCCATCCAGCTTGTCATCCTTCAGAGACACTGCAGAGCGCAGGCATTATGGGAACTTCCGATTCCGGTATTCGATATTATAAAAGTATCGGAATTAAGTATCGGAATTCCGATACAGTGAATATCGGCCGATACCCGATATTTCAGTATCGGAATGCTCAACACTAGTGATAAGTTATTGATTGGTGGGGGTCTGACTGCTGGGACCCAGTCGATCTGTAGAATGTGGAGATTTTATCTCCATTAGTATGGAGCATCATGTATGACTCAACCACTGATCCATTCATTCCCTTAGTGGCTGCACTTGGATTTTTCTGGAAGCTCCCAAAGAGGATGAATGAGGATAAAAGTGCCTTGTCAGGGATAAAAGTTCCCCATTCTTCTGATTTGTGCGGTTTCCAATGCTCTGATTCCACTGATCAATAAGTCATCACCTACCTAACCTATGGATCGGTGATAACTAGTGTTGAGCATTCCGATACTGAAATATCGGGTATCGGCCGATATTCACTGTATCGGAATTCCGATACTTAATTCCGATACTTTTATAATATCGAATACCGGAATCGGAAGTTCCCATAATGCCTGCGCTCTGCAGTGTCTCTGAAGGATGACAAGCTGGATGGCAGCGCTCAGCTGCGATCCAGCTTGTCATCAGAATGCCATCCCAGCGTGGGAGAATTCTCCTGATTGTTTAAAAGCCGGCGCGCGGTAAAAAGCCGCCGGCTTTTAAACAATCACGCAGCCCCATACTGCTTCCCCGCAGCCTCCCACCCCGATCATCCGCTCCCCTTGCCACCTCCCATCCCGATCGTAAATTAGGACCGGGCGGGGAGCGCAGCACCAAGGAGCGAAGGACCCGGGCGGGGAAGCCGGCAGTGAAAAGACTTCACCGCCGGCTTTCCCGTTCTGTGCTGCGCTTTCCCGCCGGTTATTTCAAATGAACAGCTGAGGTATCAGGTGATGCCGATCAGCTGTTCATTTGAAGTAGCCGCGGTGCCCTCAGAGGGTTCATGTGAGTTCATGCTTGACTGCATGAACTCACATCAACTTTCCCACGGCCGCACAGGTCAGCCTCACCTCCCGGACCCGTCATGATTAGTGTGTGCGGGGTGTGTGTGTGTGCGGGGTGTGTGTGCGGGTGTGTGTGCGGGGTGTGTGTGTGCGGGTGTGTGTGCGGGTGTGTGTGCGGGCAGACATAGGCCGATGTGACACTACTACTCCCATCGGCCTATGTCTGTCCCCCGTCCACTCCTGCCAGCAGGATCAGCTCGATGGGAGCAGTAGTTCCCATCAGCCTGATCCTGCTATTTAAATTGCCCTACTGTGTCCCCAATAAATGTTAAATACATGTCATTGGTGGCCAGTGGTTACCTAAAAGAAATTAGTTCATACATTACCTGTCCCCGCCGATCGCCACCTAAAATAAAGTAAAAAATAAAAAACTACACCTATACTCACCAAGACACCTAATTCCCCGAAGCCATCGATCTCCTGTAATAAAATATAAAATAATAAACCACAACCTTATCCTTACCCCTCTGTAGTAGTCCACGAGTGTCCCACGAAGATCTCCAGTTCAGAGCAGCCACATAGAATGTGACCGCTCTGAACCGCTGCCGCCGCTAGAATGACGGGGCCGTAAGGGTTCACCGGAGTTCAGGCAGCGCTGCTCCGGTTAGCTCCTTTACGGCACTGCTGTATCGTGAGAAATTCCCACGGTACAGCACTGCCGTAAAGGAGGTCTCCGGAGCTGCGCTGCCTGAATGCACTCCGGTGACCTCAGTCAGTGGCTCCCGCTGCCGGGAGCGGACGTGTTCCCAGCAGCGTGAGCTTACAGCAGCCATGCACAGCTGTCACCATCTCCAGATGTGACAGCTGTGCATGGGAGATCAGCGCAGGAACGTGGACAGGTAACTATTTTTTTTTTAGTAAACTAAGAATTAAATAAAATGGTGTTTTATTTCAAATAAATTATTTTTTTCTGGGTGTAGTGTGTTTTTTCTTTTTAACACTTTGTAGGTTAGTAATGGGGGTGTCATATAGACGGCCATCATTACTAACCTGGGCTTCATGGCAGCTGGCGCTGACATGAACCCCACCACTATTACCCCCTGCCACCGCACCAGGGCAGCGTGGAAGAGCGAGGCTAAGTGCCAGAATTGGCGCATCCTATGGATGCGCCATTTCTGGGGCGGCTGACGGCTGGTGTTTCTAGCCTGGGAGGGGGCCAATATTCATGGCACCCTTCCTGAGCTATTAATATCAGCCCCCAGCTGTCTGCCTAGCCTTTGCTAGCTATTAAAATAGAGGGGACCCCACGTCATTTTTTTTGGGGGGGTCCCCCATTTTAATAGCTAGTAAAGGCTAGGTATTCAGCTGGGGGCTGATATTAGTAGCCTGGGAAGCTCCGTGGGTTTTACCCCCTTCCCAGGCTTCAAACATCTGCCCCAGCCGTCTGCTTAACCTCCGCTAGAGACTAAAATTATGGGGGATCCCACGCCATTTTTTTTTAAAATAAATCCTTTATTTTAACACTAAGTGACATTTGAGGACTTAATAAAGATGCAGTCCCTAAATTATTATTTATTTTTTAATAAATTTTCCCCAAAACTTTTGACGTGGGCTTCGCCATATTTTTGTATGCCAGCCAGGTACAGCATCCAGCTTCTATGAACGCGCCATTTTCCGGGGCGGCCGCGGACTGCAATTTTCAGTGGGGGGGGGGGGAGGGCAGAAAGCTTGGGCCTCCCTGCGCTGCAGATTCCATCCCCCAGCTGCCTAGTTGTACCTGGCTGGACACAAAAATAGGGAGAAGCTCCACGTTTTTTTTTTTTAATTATTTCATGAAATTCATGGAATAATTAAGAAAAAAAGGGCTTCCCTATATTGTTGTGTCCGGCTAGGTACAAATAGGCAGCTGGTGGTTGGGGGCAGCCCGTTCCTGCCTGCTGTACCTGGCTGGACACAAATATAGTGTGAAGCCCCACGTCAATTTTTTTTTAATTATTTCAGGAAATTCATGAAATAATTAAAAAAAAATTATGTGGGGCTTCGCCCTATAATTGTGTCCAGCCAGGTACAGCAGGCAGGAACGGGCTACCCCCAACCACCAGCTGCCTATTTGTACCTAGCCGGACACAACAATATAGGGAAGCCCTTTTTTTCTTAATTATTCCATGAATTTCATGAAATAATTAAAAAAAAAAATGTGTGGCGCTTCGCCCTATTTTTGTGTCCAGCCAGGTACAACTAGGCAGCTGGGGGCTGGAATCTGCAGCGCAGGGAGACCCAAGCTTTCTGGGCCCCACCCGCTGCAAATTGCAGTCCGCAGCCGCCCCGGAAAATGGCGCGTTCATAGAAGCGCCATCTTCTGGCGCTGTACCCAACTCATCCAGGGCCCTGGTGCGGTGGCTCACTGGGTAATAAAGGGGTTAAGGCCAGCTTGGCATTATCAGCTGGCCCTAAGCCCGAAATTCATGGGGTCACGCCAATATTAGACATGACCGCCATGAATTTCTAGTAAAGTATTTAAAAAAAACACAAACACCCAGAAAAAAGTCCTTTAATTGAAATAAAGACACAATTCTTTATTGTTCTAAATTAAACCATACTTACCGCCACACCCATTCCAGCTGAAGCCAACGATCTCCTGCAATAAAAGTAAAATAATAAAGCAACCTCATCCTTACCTTTCCATGGTTCCCAGGACAGCTTCAGCTCTGCTACATCGAGATGACAGGCTGGACCGCAGCAGAACGCTGCCATCCAGCCTGTCATCCCGCGGACACTGAGAAGCGCAGGCATGCTTGCGCTCCTCAGTGTCTCTCTGTGACGTCATCCAGATGAGCCGAGGTCATGTCCAATGAACTCAGCTCACCTCATGCACGTCACTGACAGTGTGGGAAAATTCTCCTGCACTCAGCGCTTCAGCGTGAGAATTCTCCTACGCTGTCAGTGACGTGCATGAGGTGCGCCGAGTTCATTGGACATGACCTCACCTCATGCACGTCACTGACAGCGTGGGAAAATTCTCACGCTGAAGCGCTGAGTGCAGGAGAATTCTCCCACGCTGTCAGTGACGTACATGAGGTGAGCCGAGTTCATTGTCGGCTCATCTGGATGCCGTCACAGCCAGACACTGAGGAGTGGAAGTATGCCTGCGCTTCTCAGTCTCTGCGGGATGACAGGCTGGATGGCAGCGTTCTGCTGCGGTCCAGCCTGTCATCTCGATGTAGCAGAGCTGGAGCCGTCGTGGGAGCCATGGAAAGGTAAGGATGAGGTTGCTTTATTATTTTTCTTTTATTGCAGGAGATCGTTGGCTTCAGCTGGAATGGGCGTGATGGTAAGTATGGTTTAATTTAGAACAATAAAGAATTGTGTGTTTATTTCAATTAAAGGACTTTTTTCAGGGTGTTTGTGTTTTTTTTAAATACTTTACTAGAAATTCATGGTGGTCATGTCTAATATTGGTGTGACCCCATGAATTTCGGGCTTAGGGCCAGCTGATAATGCCAAGCTGGCCTTAACCCCTTTATTACCCAGTGAGCCACCGCATCAGGGCCCTGGATGAGTTGGGTACAGCGCCAGAAGATGGCGCTTCTATGAACGCGCCATTTTCCGGGGCGGCTGCGGACTGCAATTTGCAGCGGGTGGGGCCCAGAAAGCTTGGGCCTCCCTGCGCTGCAGATTCCAGCCCCCAGCTGCCTAGTTGTACCTGGCTGGACACAAAAATAGGGCGAAGCTCCACGTTTTTTTTTTTAAATTCATGAAATTCATGGAATAATTAAGAAAAAAAGGGCTTCCCTATATTGTTGTGTCCGGCTAGGTACAAATAGGCAGCTGGTGGTTGGGGGCAGCCCGTTCCTGCCTGCTGTACCTGACTGGACACAAATATAGGGCGAAGCCCCACATCAATTTTTTTAAATTATTTCATGAATTTCCTGAAATGATTTAAAAAAAATTGACGTGGGGCTTCGCACTATATTTGTGTCCAGCCAGGTACAGCAGGCAGGAACGGGCTGCCCCCAACCACCAGCTGCCTATTTGTACCTGGTTGGACACAACAATATAGGGAAGCCCTTTTTTTCTTAATTATTTCATGAATTTCATGAAATAATTTAAAAAAAAAAATACGTGAAGCTTCTCCCTATTTTTGTGTCCAGCCAGGTACAACTAGGCAGCTGGGGGATGGAATCTGCAGCGCAGGGAGGCCCAAGCTTTCTGCCCCCCCCTCCCCCCGCTGAAAATTGCAGTCCGCAGCCACCCCGGAAAATGGCGCGTTCATAGAAGCTGGATGCTGTACCTGGCTGGCATACAAAAATATGGCGAAGCCCACGTCAAAAGTTTTGGGAAAAATTAATTAAAAAATAAATAATAATTTAGGGACTGCATCTTTATTAACTCCTCAAATGTCATTTAGTGTTAAAATAAAGGACTTATTTTAAAAAAAATTGACGTTGGGCTTCGCCCTATATTTGTGTCCAGCCAGGTACAGCAGGCAGGAACAGGCTGCCCCCAACCACCAGCTGCCTATTTGTACCTGGCCGGACACAACAATATAGGGAAGCCCTTTTTTAAAAAAATTATTTCATGAAATAATTAAAAAAAAATTGACGTGGGGCTTCGCACTATATTTGTGTCCAGCCAGGTACAGCAGGCAGGAATGGGCTGCCCCCAACCACCAGCTGCCTATTTGTACCTGGTTGGACACAACAATATAAGGAAGCCCTTTTTTTCTTAATTATTCCATGAATTTCATGAAATAATTTAAAAAAAAAATGCGTGGGGCTTCGCCCTATTTTTGTGCCCAGCCAGATACAACTAGGCAGCTGGGAGCTGGAATCCGCAGCGCAGGGAGACCCAAGCTTTCTGGGCCACCCCCGCTGCAAATTGCAGTCCGCAGCCGCCCCAGAAAATGGCGCGTTCATAGAAGCGCCATCTTCTGGCGCTGTACCCAACTCATCCAGGGCCCTGGTGCGGTGGCTCACTGGGTAATAAAGGGGTTAAGGCCAGCTTGGCATTATCAGCTGGCCCTAAGCCCAAAATTCATGGGGTCACGCCAATATTAGACATGACCACCATGAATTTCTAGTAAAGTATTTAAAAAAACACAACACCCAGAAAAAAGTCCTTTAATTGAAATAAACACACAATTCTTTATTGTTCTAAATTAAACCATACTTACCACCACGCCCATTCCAGTTGAAGCCAACGATCTCCTGCAATAAAAGTAAAATAATAAAGCAACCTCATCCTTACCTTTCCATGGCTCCCACGACAGCTTCAGCTCTGCTACATCGAGATGACAGGCTGGACCGCAGCAGAACGCTGCCATCCATCCTGTCATCCCGCAGACACTGAGAAGCGCAGGCATACTTCCACTCCTCAGTGTCTGGCTGTGACGGCATCCAGATGAGCCGAGGTCATGTCCAATGAACTCCGCTCACTTCATGTACGTCACTGACAGCGTGGGAAAATTCTCCTGCACTCAGCACTTCAGCGTGAGAATTTTCCCACGCTGTCAGTGACGTGCATGAGGTGAGCTGAGTTCATTGGACATGACCTCACCTCATGTATGTCACTGACAGCGTGGGAGAATTCTCACGCTGAAGCGCTGAGTGCAGGAGAATTTTCCCACGCTGTCAGTGACGTGCATGAGGTGAGCTGAGTTCATTGGACATGAACTCGGCTCATCTGGATGACGTCACAGAGAGACACTGAGGAGCGCAAGCATGCCTGCGCTTCTCAGTGTCTGCGGGATGACAGGCTGGATGGCAGCTTTCTGCTGCGGTCCAGCCTGTCATCTCGATGTAGCAGAGCTGGAGCTGTCCTGGGAACCATCGAAAGGTAAGGATGAGGTTGCTTTATTATTTTTCTTTTATTGCAGGAGATCGTTGGCTTCAGCTGGAATGGGCGTGATGGTAAGTATGGTTTAATTTAGAACAATAAAGAATTGTGTCTTTATTTCAATTAAAGGACTTTACTCTGGGTGTTTGTGTTTTCTTTTAACTTTGACTATGGGGTTAGTAATGGGGGTGTCTTATAGACGCCTCTCCATTACTAACCTGGGCTTGATGTCAGCTGGCATTATAAGCTGACATCAACCCCAACCCTATTACCCCCTGCCACCGCACCAGGGCAGCGTGGAAGAGCGAGGCTAAGTGCCAGAATTGGCGCATCCTATGGATGCGCCATTTCTGGGGCGGCTGACGGCTGGTGTTTCTAGCCTGGGAGGGGGCCAATATTCATGGCACCCTTCCTGGGCTATTAATATCAGCCCCCAGCTGTCTGCCTAGCCTGTGCTAGCTATTAAATTAGGGGGGACCCCACGTCATTTTTTTGGGGGGGGTCCCCCATTTTAATAGCTAGTAAAGGCTAGGTATTCAGCTGGGGGCTGATATTAGTAGCCTGGGAAGCTCCGTGGGTATTACCCCCTTCCCAGGCTTCAAACATTTGCCCCAGCTGTCTGCTTAACCTCCGCTAGAGCCTAAAATTAAGGGGAACCCCACGCCAATTTTTTTTTAAATAAATCCTTTATTTTAACACTAAATGACAAGTACAGTAATCAACACTGTCACTGTACTTCATATATATGTGACTGACATGTTTCTATCTATCTAATCTATGTGTGATTCTCTATTCCTTCTATTCTAAATTGTCGGGTACAGATGCTGAATTGCCGGCCGGCTTTCTTAAAGAGACGGTGCATGAAAACACTATTATTTTTTTAAATAAATCCTTTACACTAAATGACAAGTTCTGTAAGCAACACTGTCACTGTACTTCTTATATATGTGACTGACATGTTTCTATCTATCTAATCTATGTGTGAAGCTCTATTCTGTCTGTTATAAATTGTCGGGTACAGATGCTGAATTGCCGGCCGGCTTTTTTAAAGAGACGGTGCACGAAAACACTAATATTTTTTTTAATAAATCCTTTACACTAAATGACAAGTACAGTAAGCAACACTGTCACTGTACTTCATATATATGTGACTGACATGTTTCTATCTATCTAATCTATGTGTGAAGCTCTATTCTTTCTGTTGTAAATTGTCGGGTACCGGTGAATGCCGCTGATGAATTGCCGGCTTTTCATGTCATTCTACATTATTCTTAGTTGTTTTACTTCATGTAGAATTAACCTACAAGGAAAGAAAGGGTTTATTTTCATTCCGATATTTGTGTCCCATTGACTTGCATTGGTTTCCGGTATCGGAATCGGCGATATCCGATACTTTTTGGGTATCGGCCCGATCCAATCCGATACGATATTTCCTGATATCGGAAGGTATCGCTCAACACTAGTGATAACATGTTTTCATCAAAGAACCCTTTAATGCAAACTACAGTAATTGTACATCACAGTCACCTTCAGTGCACACGTAGCGTTTTTCATGCATTTTCGCGGCGTTTTTTTGGCTCTGAAATGCATCAAAAACGCTTGGTAATCGATCTGACAGCTATTGCAATGGCAATCCTGATGTGCTGTGCACATGATATGAAAATTTCCGCTCAGGATTGCCATTGCGTTTTAAAATGCAGCATGTCCATTGTATGCAGCATTCCCGCAGCGTTTCCCGCCCATTGACTTTAATTGAACCACAGCAAATCCGCAGGTATATTTATATCTGCATATTTGCTGCAGTTCAATTAAAGTCAATGGGCCGTGGAAGCGCTGCGAGTGGTACCCGGGTCGGCTGGGGAGGACTACTACTCCCCTCATCCGACCGCCGCTCCCGCTGATAACAGCAAGAGCGGCAAGGGTGAGTGGAGCAGTAGTCTCCTCAACAGAGCCAGGACTGCGCGTGGTGGGAAAAAAAGTAAAAAAAACACTATACTCACCTGTCCGGCGCCCCTCGGTGTCCTCCTGTGCCTCGGTCCTCGCGATGTCATCCTCCCGGCGTCCGACGGTACACTGCTGGGAGCACACTTGCTCCCAGCAGTGTACATCGCTGCCCTGCAGAATGAAGAATGTTCCCAAAAGTACTGATGCTGAGGTCACCGGGGCTGATCAGCTGGTTTTCAGCTGATGAACCCCAGTGACCTCACTACTGCAGAAGCATGTACACTGACAGGAGACACTCCTGTCAGTATACATTGCTGTCTTCTGCAGCAGTGACATCAGTGATTGCTGATGTCACTGCTGTAGAAGTTACCCGGATCGCCGAGGGACAATCGTGACTGCGGTAATTGTGGACTACGTCGTGACGGCAGACAGGTGAAGGATATAGTTGTTTTACTTTTTTTACCGAAGATCGAGGGAGTTCGGGGACTGAGCGCACAATAATTTATTTGAAAAAGTATGTGTTTTTTATTTCTTTCAAATACTTTATTCTGGCCGGGTCTTTATTGGAAAAGCGGCGACAACTTTACTTGCATGGTTAGTAATGGGGGCGTCTTATAGATGCCCTCCATCACTAATCTGGGCTTCACGTCACCCGCCAATAAAAGGCTGATGTGAACCCCAACCCTATTACCCCATTCACCACCGCTACACGGCAGTTGGAAGAGCGGAGGTTAAGCGCCAGATCTGGCGCATCTTATGGATGCACCATATCTGGGACTGCTGAGGGGTGATATTATTAGTTGTGGAGGGGGGTAGTATTCATGGCCCCTTCCCTGGCTATTAATATCAGCCTGCAGCTGTCTGTTTATCCTTTTCTGGTTAGAGTTTATAGGGGAACCCTGCGTCAATTTTTTTCTGGGGTCCCCCTGTAATCTATCCAGTAAAGGCTAAACAAACAGCAGTGGGCTGATATTAATAGCCAGAGAACATTGTTGGCTAATGGCCCCTTTCCCGGCTACTAATGTCAGCCCCCAGCAGTCAGCTTTCCCTCTGCTGGTTATAAAAATGACGCAGGAGCCCACAGCATTTTTTTTCACATTTGTGCCCACGATCGGGACGTAACTGTGCTCTGGGCGCATATTTTTGCTGCGTCCAAAACGTGGCATTTTATTGAACGCAGGTAAATCCACATGTGTTCACTGAACCATGCGTATTTACCGCATTCAATACATTCTAGTGGTCAAATTTCTTTTGTGGAGACTGGGGAATTTGACATGCTGCGGTCCTGAAAGACGTGCTGCATGTCAGTATTCACGGGTGATTTGCAGACTCTGATGCATGCATAGTGGACATGGGATTTCTAGAGATCCCATCCACTATGCTGTAACATCTGGAAACTGCAGGTTTCATGCTGTATAAACACGCAGCTTCAAACCTGCAGCGGCTCCTGACCGTGGCCACGTACCCAAACTCACCCGCAGCATGTCAATTTCTGCAGCGGACACGCTAGTCGCTGCGCAGATTTTGACCGATTGAAGTGTCATTATATGCGGTGGATTCACAAGTACCGACAGCAAAAGTGCAGCATTAGAACATTGCATTTTGGATGCAACAAAAATACGCTGCATCCAAAGCGCTGCTTGTTGCTGTTTGTGAGGACGTAGTGGCTAGCGAAACAGCTGTGAGTCGCTATTAATGGCCAGTGAACATGTTTGCAAATGGCACCTTCCCATGCTAAGAATAGCAGCTCACAACTGCCGCATAAAATACGTGAATAGAAATGCTAATGGAGATTGGATGAATGGGATCACCTGACACCTAGCTCTTTTGTTTGGTGATGACAATGTGTCAATCAGACCTTTTCATGACCAAACCTAATTTAAGTAAAGTAAGGAGTTAAATAAACACACAGACACAGAGCAAACACTTTATTTGAAATACAACAGACACATTCTTTAATCATTTAAATTAACCAACATACTCACCCCAGTTCTGACAGTAATCCAAGGGTTTAAGCAATGTCCCACCAAATAACTTTATTTAGCTCCAAAAAGCATTCATTGATGTACAAAAACGCTTCAAAAACCGCATAAAAAAATGCATCAAAAATGCGTCAAAAACGCACTGCATTTTTCCCATCAAGGAACGCTCGTGAAATTTCTGCTTCAAATCCTGATCGTGCGCACATAGACTTAGGGTGCAGTCAGACGGCCGTATAAATTTCTGGGTCACTTGATACTCCACCCAGGCTCCACCCCAGTTCCGCCTCCACCCCTCGAACCTTCCATAGTCCCACCACCCACTCTTGGAAAAACTCCACTTCTGTACCACATCCTTACCAATCACACATTAAGGCTATGTGTGTACGTTCAGGATTTGAATGCAGAAATTTCTGCAGCATTTCTGCATCTCTTCACAGGAAAAACACTGCAGAAAAAACGTGTGTTATGCGACGATTTTATCTTGTTTTTTTTATGCGTTTTTAATGCGTTTTTGGATGCGTTTTTTGACATAAATGAATGCTTTTTGGAGCTAAATAAAGATATTTGAAAAAAGAAACGTGGGACATTGCTTCAACCCTTGGATTACTGTCAGACCTGGGGTGAGTATATTGGTTAATTTAAATGATTAAAGAATATGTCTGTTATATTTCAAATAAAGTGTTTACTCTGTGTGTGTTTATTTAACTCTTTACTTTACTTTAATTTGCTTTTAGTAATGAAAGGCTCTGATTGACACCATGTCATCACCAAACAAAAAGGCTAGGTGTCAGCTAATCCCATACACTCAATCTCATTAGCATTTCCATTCAAGTCATTTCTGGGGCAGCTGAGAGCTGATATTTTTAGCCTGGGAAGGTGCCATTAGGCAAACATTTTCCCTGCTATTAATAACAGCTCATAGCTGTTTTGTTAGCCGCTACATCCTCACAAACAGCAATAAGCAGCGCTTTGGATGCAGCGTATTTTCACTGCGTACAAAACGCTGTGTTCTAATTCCGCACTTTTGTTGTCAATACAGGCGAATTGACCGCATATAATGACACTTCAATTGTTCAAAATTCGCAGCGGAGACTAGCGTGTCCGATACAGAAATTGACATGCAGCAGGGTGAGTTTGGGTACGTGGCAACGGTCAGGAGTGGCAGGTTTGAAGCTGCGTGTTTATGCAGTGTCAAACCCACAGCGTCCAGATATTACAATATTTTGGATGGGATCTCTAGAAATCCCAAGTCCACTATGCGTGCATCTGAGGCTGCGGATCACACATAGACACTGACATGCCACTTGTCTTTTAGGACCGCTGCATGTCAAATTCTCTTGCAGAGTCGCTAGTCTCCACAACAGAAATTTGACCACTAGAATGCATTGAATTCGGCAAATTTGCATGGGTAAGTGAACACATGTAAATTAACCTGCGCTAAATAGAAAGCAGCATTTTGGATGCAGCAAAAATATGCTGCATCCAAAGCGCTGCTAAATCCAGATTGTGGGGACATAGCGTTAAAAAAAAAATGCTGTGGGCTCCTGCGTCATTTTAATACCAGCAGAGGGAAAGTCGACCGCTGGGGGCTGATATTAGTAGCTGGGGAAGGGGCCATTAGCCAAAAATGTTCCCTGGCTATTAATAACAGCTCGCAGCTGTTTGCTTAGCCTTTACTGGCTAGATTACAGGGGGACCCCAGAAAAAAATTGACATAGGGTCCCCCAGAAAAAGCTAAGCAGATAGCTCTGGGCTGATATTAATAACCAGGGAAGAGCCATGGATACTAGCCCCCTCCGCGGCTAATAATATAAGATGCTCCAAATCTGGCGCTTGGCCTTCGTTCTTCCCACTGCCGTGTAGCGGTGAGGAGTGGGGTAATGGGGTAATACCACCTTTATTGGTGGCTGACATGAAGCTCAGGTTAGTAACCCCGTAGTAAAGTTTTCGACGCTTTTTCAATAAAGACACGGCCAGAATAAAGTATTTTATTGAAATAAAATTACACATGGTCTTAATAATTTTTTTATTGTTCTCTCAATCCCCGACGCCCTCGTCTCCTGAAAAAAACACAAATAAAAAACAACCATATCCCTCACCTGTCCACTGTCACAACGTAATCCAGATTGTCCCTCGGCGATCCAGGACACTTCTACAGCAGTCACATCAATCACCGATGTGACTGCTGTAAAAGACAGCACTGTACACTGACAGGAGTGTAAAATCACTCCTGTTAGTGTACATTGCTTTGCTGCAGGCTGAGGTCAGGTGAGTTTATCAGCTGAAGATCAGCTGATCAGCTCTGATGACCTCATACTGCAACAGTACTGCGTGGGAACATTCGTGAGAATGTTCCTAAACAGCACTAGTGCTGTAAAGTGAGATCCCGGAGCTCTCAGCTGATCTTCAGCTGATGAACTCGCGTGACCTCAGCTGGCAGCAGCGATGTACACTGCTGGGAGCGAGCGTGCTCCTGTCAGTGTACCGCCGGCCTCCGAGATGATCGCGTTGCTGGGGGACATCAGGAGGACGCCGGACAGGTGAGGATAAAAGGATTTTTTTCATTTTAAATAGATTTTTGCTTTTTTTTTTTTTTTGTTATCAGCGGGAGCGGCGGTTGGATGATGGGAGAAGTAGTCTTCTTCCCCGGCCCGGGTACCATTCTTTGAGCGTTTTTGCGCTGCAGAAATGCTACAAAGAATGGACATGCTGCAGATTTTAATGCAATGACATGGCGTTAGCAGGCAGACGGATTACCTAGCGTTTTTGGTCCATTTCCACACGGAAAAAACGCAACTATGACGCATCAAAAACGCTCAGTGTGCACTTAACCTTAGGCTATGTTCCCACATGTTGTGTTTTTTTTCAGTCAGAAATCTGCAGCAAAACTAATCTCTGGCAGGAAATCAGCTGTGTCAAATCTGCAGGTTTTGCTGCATTTTTTGATGCATTTTTCTCATTGTCCTTCTGTCTCTATTTATGCATGTACATAAAGTTCTGTGAAAAAAAAGAACCCCATTCTATTTTGCCATCAAAAATACTGAAAAAATTTACCTGCATTTTTTCACCACCCATTAGAAGAAGAGGGGCGTGGACTCCGAAAAGCCCGCGAGAACTGAAGCCCCGCCTCACGTCCGGACGTTGCGTAAGGTCCTGGAAGGAGCCCAGCAGACGCCGACGTCACAGGAGCGCGACGGAAGGTCCTCGACCCTGACGATCCACTGCGGAGCCGCGGCCTACGGAAGAGGATCATCGCAAGGTAGGCCACGGTCCACTAGGGGGGAGGAAGATGTCGGATACGGAGGAGAGCTTCACTGCCGCAGCCACCGCCAGCGCCACCGCTGCTGCGGTCATGCCTTTCACTATGCCCTATATCCCGGGGGCAGCCTGGCTACCCCAGTACTCAGGGGAGTCACATACTCTGAATGACTTTAGAGAAAAGCTGGATAGCCTCTTCCAGGTGTACCCCCTCACAGAAGAGCAAAAAGTGAGCATCCTGGTGGCCCAACTAACCGGGGCAGCCCAAAGGGAGGTAAAGTCCTGGCCACCTGGGAGGAGGACTGTCGCAGGGATATTAACCCGGCTGAAGGACACCTTTGATACCCGCACCTCAGCCGAGATTAAGCTTAGATTCTACGGGTGCAAACAGCGAGCACATGAGAGTATAAGAGACTATGCTTTAAACCTACAAGAGGCCCTGAGAGCCATTAAGCAGACCGACCCTGACGGCGTGGGAAACGAGGACAGGCTGTTGACCGAACAATTTATAGAGGGACTATATTGCAATGCCCACCGAACCCAGTTGCGGGCAATGGCCTTACAGGATCCTCATCTGGACTTTGCACAGTTCAAGGACAGAGCCATCCGGGTGCTCCGAGAACCGGCACCGGGTGGCGTTGTGACCCACAGGCGCCCTACTACCGCTTACCACCAGGAGGCGGCGCCCTTGTCGGCAGGGCCTGTGGGAGCTGATGCGCAGGCTTTGAACAATGACCCGGCTCCAGACCTGCACCATCAGGTCCAAGAGCTAGCTAAAAGCGTTGCCGCGCTAACCCGAACTGTGCAGTCGTTACAGGTTTCTGCTCCAGGGAAGATCCAGCTGGCATCCGGACCGGAGGACATCCCGTGGCGTCGACCAAGGAGGACCCCACCGGCCAGAGGAAGACCCAGCGACCGATACAACGAGGACGGACAACCCATCTGCCGCCGCTGCAATCAACCCGGACATATGGCAAGGTACTGTCCTTTAAACTGGCACAACCTGGGGTAGAGGGCCGACCCCTAGGAATAAGATCACCAGGCCCATCGAACTGGCGTGACAAATATGTGGGAGGACGTCCAGTCTTGCCTGTGGTACTGGATGGCATTCCTATGAGTGCCCTACTTGACACCGGGTCACAGGTCACCACCATCCCGTACGTGCTCTTCAAGCAGTACTGGAATGACTCGGATATAACCCGCTACCCTGACGACGACTTGAGTATCATCGCCAGCAATGGTCAACCCGTGCCACAGATCGGATTCAAAGAGATGACCATTAAAGTCGGTAGAGTCGAACTGGCAGCACAGGGACTGATCATTGTAGACATTGACAAGCGCGAGAGTCACCCAAAGATAACGCTAGGAACTAATGTGATTGAAAATTGTCTTGCAGACGTGATTTTCATTTTACAGCAGGTTGCCAAGAACGCCAGCTCCGGCCAGCAGCGAGTGCTCCAAAAAGAGATCCGGGCACTGATGCGGCGGCAACAGGTGGAACTCTCCGGTGGTGAGATTGGAAGCGTGAGAATGTGTGACCCTTTCCCTATTGCCATGCCCCCAAAAAGTGAAATGATGATTTGGTGCCGGGCAGCTATTGGTCTAAGAGGTAGAGACTACCAAGCAATGGTAGAACCCGTCTACTCAGACAGTAGGCCCACCATTTTGACAGCACGGGGGGTGGTTGATGTACGCCATGGGAGGGTGCCCGTTCGCATAATAAACATCGGGAAGAGAGAAGTACACCTGCCCCGGTATGCCACGCTAGCTAAATTGTTCACCATAAACCAGAATTCTGTACAGGCCGTGGAACCCTTGCCTCCATCTCAACCAGAGGAAGGTAACGGCTCTAAGAAAACAATAGAGGACTGGTGTCAGCAACTACATTTGGGTACTGACTCCACTCCCTCACACCAGAAACAGGGAGTCTATCGGGTGGTTCAAGAGTACGAGAGAGTGTTTAGTAAACACCCGTTAGACTTCGGGCGAGTAAAGGGGGTAGAACACCACATCCCCACGGGAGACCATCCTCCCATAAAGGAGAGATACCGACCCGTACCCCCTGCACACTACCAACACGCCAAGGGGATGCTTAGAGACATGAAGGAGGCTGGGGTAATCAGGGATAGCTGTAGCCCCTGGGCAGCTCCACTAGTCTTAGTTAAAAAGAAAGACAACACCATGAGAATGTGTGTAGATTACCGGAAAATCAACCGTATCACACACATAGATGCGTACCCCTTACCAAGGATAGAGGAGTCTTTGGCTGCTTTAAAATCTGCTAACTTCTTCTCCACTTTGGATCTCACTAGCGGGTACTGGCAGGTTCCTGTAGCAGAGGCGGACCGGGAGAAGACCGCATTCACCACCCCGATGGGACTTAGCGAGTTTACCTGCATGCCGTTTGGACTATGCAACGCACCAGGAACCTTCCAACGATTGATGGAATGCTGTCTGGGACACCGAAACTTCGAGACGGTCCTGTTATACCTGGACGATGTCATCGTCTACTCCAAGACCTACGAGGACCACCTGAAACACCTGGCAGAAGTGTTCGAAGCCCTGGCAAACTACGGCCTAAAGGTGAAACCCTCCAAGTGTCACCTCCTGAAACCAAAGGTGCAGTACCTGGGACACGTGGTGAGTGCTGACGGAGTGGCTCCCGACCCTGATAAGATCACCGCAATTAAGGAATGGCCAAGCCCCTCCAGCGTAAAGGAAGTGCGGCAGTTCCTCGGGTTGGTAGGCTACTACCGAAGATTCATTCCCGGTTTCACCAAAAAGGCAGCTCCTATGCAGGACCTCCTGATAGGCCAGTCCAGGAAGGCCAAGAACCAGAAGCCGCCCTTCAGATGGGAGAAGCTGGAAGAAGAGTCCTTCCGCCAGCTGAAGATGGCCCTCACGGGGGATGAAATCCTGGCGTACCCGGATTACAGCCAGCCCTTTATCCTCTACACCGACGCAAGTAACATCGGGCTAGGAGCCGTACTGTCCCAGATCCAGCAGGGGAAAGAACGAGTAATTGCTTACGCCAGCCGAAAACTGCGACCCACCGAAAGAAACCCTGAGAATTACAGCTCATTCAAGCTAGAGTTCCTGGCAGTGGTGTGGGCAGTCACCGAACGCTTTAAGCACAACCTCGCCTCTTCCCGGTTCACCGTGTACACGGATAACAACCCGTTGACACACCTGGACACAGCAAGACTCGGTGCCCTGGAGCAGAGATGGATGGCCCACCTGTCCAACTTTGAGTTCACAATCAAATACCGGGCAGGACGCTCCAATACCAACGCGGATGCCTTGTCCAGAATGCCAAACCTACCGGACGTGGGGGAAGATCCAGAGGAACTGGAGGAGGTTGAACTTCCCGCGTTCCACCGGCATGGGACTATCCAGTATTCCCACCGTGTAAGGAGTAAGCAATCCGCTACGTTCAACCCCTTACCTCATTACAACTGGGCGGAAACGCAAGACAGTGACCCCGCCGTCCGACTGGTGAAGGAGATGCTGACTCAGCCAGATGCCCGCCTTGACCCAGACGCTCCAGAGGAGGCCAAGCAACTGTGGATTGAGAAGAGTCAACTGTTCCTTTACAAGGGGAAGTTGTGCCGCAGAATGGTTAACTCCCGGACGCATGAACTGATCTGGCAAGTAGTGGTGCCAAGAAGAGACGCGGCTATGGTACTGGAGGCATACCACGACGGAGCTGGGCACTTCGGGTGGAAGAAGCTGGAGTTCCTGCTGCGCGGGCGGTTCCACTGGGTAGGCATGAGGGGAACCATCGAGAGGTGGTGCAGAGACTGTGGACCGTGCCACCTAAGAAGGAAGGACCGTGCCAGCCAGAAGACTCCCTTGCAGCCCATCATCACCCGACAGCCACTGGAACTGGTAGCCCTGGACCATGTGAAACTGGCTCCAAGCAGATCTGGGTATGTCTACGCCCTCACAATCGTAGATCATTACTCCCGGTTCCTGGTGGTGGTCCCGGTCAAGGACTTAACGGCTCAAACAGCAGCTAGAGCCTTCCAGCAGCACTTCTGCCGTCCACACGGATACCCGGAGCAGGTGCTGATGGACCAGGGACCTGCCTTTGAAGCGGAAGTCTTCCAGGAGTTCTGTACTCTGTATGGCTGCCGGAAGATAAGAACAACACCCTATCATCCGCAAACCAATGGGCTCTGCGAGAAAATGAACCAGGTGGTGATAGATCTTCTGAAAACATTGCCCCTGGAGGAACGCAGTCTGTGGCCTGAGAAACTGCCTGATCTGGTGGACCTATACAACCACATCCCGGTAGGTTCAACCAACTGTACCCCGGCTTACCTAATGAGAGCAAGACCTGGTAAGCTTCCTGTTGATCTGGAGATGGGAGTCCTGACACCCGAGGACACTTCACCAGAAGCAGACTGGGACACAGAAAGGCAGCAGCAGTACCGGAAAGTACAGGAGAGCGTGGAGCGAAGTCTCTGTCAAGCTAGAGAAAGACAGGAGAAGACTTACAACCAGTATGCTCCCGCTGTTCCCCTGGTACCTGGAGAGCAGGTCTTGAAGAGGAAGAGACGCCTCCACAAGTTGGACGACCAGTGGGAGAAGGACCCGTACACCGTACTGCCCTCAAGCCATGAGAACCCGAAAGTCTGCATAATCAGTAAGGATGGAGGAGAAACCACAGCCATTGTCTCCCGAGATCACCTGAAGAAGTGTCCCGAACAGCTACGAAGCCCTGAAGAAGAACAAGAAGACCCTCGACCCGCAGAGGAAAGGGAAGATATGGTTAGTACTGTGCTCGGAGACTTCCCTCGTTCTTGGACTCAAGTCAATGGCGCAGTTGTGGTACCCGTCCTCACCTTCCTCCAACCAGCATCTCAAGTACCTACGGAGAAACAGGTAGATCTGGAAGAGCAGCCGGTCCAGGAGGCAGAAGACCCCACACAAGCAGACCAGGAGGATCAACCCTCTGCTTATAGTGAGCCTGCCGTACCCCTAGTGAGCCAAAGAGCCCGTAGACAGCTGCCCAGTTTACCTTTGACAGCTCCTACACCTGGTAGCTCAGGACCAGTCAATCAGCTCCGTAGGTCCACTAGAGCCACTAGAGGCCAGTTACCCGTACGTTGGAGGATCTAAGTGTTTAGACTGTTTATTTGTATTTACCTGTTTATTGTTGCCTGTAAATAATTGTGTATTTTTAGTTATTTTATAGGTGTCGTTTAAGGATTATCCGGAATCCTTTGTACATATGTTGGAGCGTAACCAGGAGTGGACTAAAGACTGTTAAGGACTCGGGGTAGGACAGACCCCTATCTGGTTACGGCTCCCTGTCTCTTGGTGAAATGGACACCCTTGTTTTCTTCAAACACTGCACCCGGTTGCGGACACGCCGTGACCATCCTAATGTGTTTTTCTTTATTGTACTGTTTCTGTTTTTACTTGTTATGTTTTACAAAAATATGTTTAGTCCCGGAGTACTAAATTTCACTAGGGGGGAATGTAGCACCCCAGGGGTCTGGTTCCCACAGTGATAGCAATATTACGTCTGTGAGCAGGTGGGAGGTTTCCTGGTCAGACATCCTATGCATGCCACACCTCCTGCCCAGTCCTGGGAGGGGAAGAACTTCCCCTATATAAAGCTGGGGCTGAGGCAGGGTTAGTGAGTAGAGTGAGAGAACACAGACAGAGACACAGTCTGGTCTGTAGTGGAGCAGCTATAGGGAAAGAAAGATAAGGAGCTCTGTGGGAGCTGTACTAAAAGAGGTCAGGGGCTGGAAGCTGTAGAGCTCGCCCTGATTGAAGAGTTCTTACCGGACCCGGAGTCCGAGGCTGTGGGGACTAATCCTTACCCAGCAGCAGAAACCGCCCGGCAGGGGATTTCAGGTCCTCTGGCCAAGAAACCCGAAGGCACGGTCACACGCAAGGGACCAGCACCGCGACGTGGAGCGGAAGCTACCAAAAGGCCCCGAGTCACCGGCCATACGGGTGAGCACCACACGGTACACTCAGGGACGTGGGCTACTTTTACCCGCCTCTAGCAAGGTAGCCAGAAGAGTACGATTAGTTGGGGAGGCCTACAACTCCGCCTGGCCAGGGGAGATCCCATCAGCTCACGGACTGACCAGGCCCCGATCGCTAGCCAGTACACCGGGAGGGTCTACTTTGTCACCAGTAAAGACCCAGAACTACACCGCACCGTCTCTGAGTGGTTCCTGCTACCCCCTTCTAACACGTCGGTTGCCCTGAGGCCATACCCCTCCCGTTGGGGGTTCTACCAGCTATGCTGCATGACCTTACCACCGGCCTCAGCGGTCTGCCCTGCAGCGGCGGCTTCATAGCCGCATTCAACGGGTGGCGTAGTCGAACACCGTACCATCTTCTGCTAAAAACTGCCACTCAGCTTGACTCCCTGGGCACGGACCGGGTCACCGCCACGAGACTACTACCCCTATCAGATCCGGCTCCGGGTAGGCTCCCGCGTGCGCAACGCTGCGCGACTCAGGCCCAGGGGCGCGTCAACTTTTGGCGTAGTCGGCAGGATTCCGTGCCCGCAACCACCGGGTACTGCGCGCCTGAAAAAGAGACTTTTAAACTTACCTGTGGTGAAGATTCCCGCCATCCGACGCCATCTTCTACCTTCTTCCCGCCATCCGTGGAGTCTTCCCGCCGTTGGACGCCATCTTCTGCCTTCTTCCCGCCATCCGTGGAGTTTTCCCGCCATTGGGCGCCATCTTGAGGGCGCCGCGCGGGAAGAAGAGGGGCGTGGACTCCGAAAAGCCCGCGAGAACTGAAGCCCCGCCTCACGTCCGGACGTTGCGTAAGGTCCTGGAAGGAGCCCAGCAGACGCCGACGTCACAGGAGCGCGACGGAAGGTCCTCGACCCTGATGATCCACTGCGGAGCCGCGGCCTACGGAAGAGGATCATCGCAAGGTAGGCCACGGTCCACTAGGGGGGAGGAAGATGTCGGATACGGAGGAGAGCTTCACTGCCGCAGCCACCGCCAGCGCCACCGCTGCTGCGGTCATGCCTTTCACTATGCCCTATATCCCGGGGGCAGCCTGGCTACCCCAGTACTCAGGGGAGTCACATACCCTGAATGACTTTAGAGAAAAGCTGGATAGCCTCTTCCAGGTGTACCCCCTCACAGAAGAGCAAAAAGTGAGCATCCTGGTGGCCCAACTAACCGGGGCAGCCCAAAGGGAGGTAAAGTCCTGGCCACCTGGGAGGAGGACTGTCGCAGGGATATTAACCCGGCTGAAGGACACCTTTGATACCCGCACCTCAGCCGAGATTAAGCTTAGATTCTACGGGTGCAAACAGCGAGCACATGAGAGTATAAGAGACTATGCTTTAAACCTACAAGAGGCCCTGAGAGCCATTAAGCAGACCGACCCTGACGGCGTGGGAAACGAGGACAGGCTGTTGACCGAACAATTTATAGAGGGACTATATTGCAATGCCCACCGAACCCAGTTGCGGGCAATGGCCTTACAGGATCCTCATCTGGACTTTGCACAGTTCAAGGACAGAGCCATCCGGGTGCTCCGAGAACCGGCACCGGGTGGCGTTGTGACCCACAGGCGCCCTACTACCGCTTACCACCAGGAGGCGGCGCCCTTGTCGGCAGGGCCTGTGGGAGCTGATGCGCAGGCTTTGAACAATGACCCGGCTCCAGACCTGCACCATCAGGTCCAAGAGCTAGCTAAAAGCGTTGCTGCGCTAACCCGAACTGTGCAGTCGTTACAGGTTTCTGCTCCAGGGAAGATCCAGCTGGCATCCGGACCGGAGGACATCCCATGGCGTCGACCAAGGAGGACCCCACCGGCCAGAGGAAGACCCAGCGACCGATACAACGAGGACGGACAACCCATCTGCCGCCGCTGCAATCAACCCGGACATATGGCAAGGTACTGTCCTTTAAACTGGCACAACCTGGGGTAGAGGGCCGACCCCTAGGAATAAGATCACCAGGCCCATCGAACTGGCGTGACAAATATGTGGGAGGACGTCCAGTCTTGCCTGTGGTACTGGATGGCATTCCTATGAGTGCCCTACTTGACACCGGGTCACAGGTCACCACCATCCCGTACGTGCTCTTCAAGCAGTACTGGAATGACTCGGATATAACCCGCTACCCTGACGACGACTTGAGTATCATCGCCAGCAATGGTCAACCCGTGCCACAGATCGGATTCAAAGAGATGACCATTAAAGTCGGTAGAGTCGAACTGGCAGCACAGGGACTGATCATTGTAGACATTGACAAGCGCGAGAGTCACCCAAAGATAACGCTAGGAACTAATGTGATTGAAAATTGTCTTGCAGAGGTGATTTTCATTTTACAGCAGGTTGCCAAGAACACCAGCTCCGGCCAGCAGCGAGTGCTCCAAAAAGAGATCCGGGCACTGATGCGGCGGCAACAGGTGGAACTCTCCGGTGGTGAGATTGGAAGCGTGAGAATGTGTGACCCTTTCCCTATTGCCATGCCCCCAAAAAGTGAAATGATGATTTGGTGCCGGGCAGCTATTGGTCTAAGAGGTAGAGACTACCAAGCAATGGTAGAACCCGTCTACTCAGACAGTAGGCCCACCATTTTGACAGCACGGGGGGTGGTTGATGTACGCCATGGGAGGGTGCCCGTTCGCATAATAAACATCGGGAAGAGAGAAGTACACCTGCCCCAGTATGCCACGCTAGCTAAATTGTTCACCATAAACCAGAATTCTGTACAGGCCGTGGAACCCTTGCCTCCATCTCAACCAGAGGAAGGTAACGGCTCTAAGAAAACAATAGAGGACTGGTGTCAGCAACTACATTTGGGTACTGACTCCACTCCCTCACACCAGAAACAGGGAGTCTATCGGGTGGTTCAAGAGTACAAGAGAGTGTTTAGTAAACACCCGTTAGACTTCGGGCGAGTAAAGGGGGTAGAACACCACATCCCCACGGGAGACCATCCTCCCATAAAGGAGAGATACCGACCCGTACCCCCTGCACACTACCAACACGCCAAGGGGATGCTTAGAGACATGAAGGAGGCTGGGGTAATCAGGGATAGCTGTAGCCCCTGGGCAGCTCCACTAGTCTTAGTTAAAAAGAAAGACAACACCATGAGAATGTGTGTAGATTACCGGAAAATCAACCGTATCACACACAAAGATGCGTACCCCTTACCAAGGATAGAGGAGTCTTTGGCTGCTTTAAAATCTGCTAACTTCTTCTCCACTTTGGATCTCACTAGCGGGTACTGGCAGGTTCCTGTAGCAGAGGCGGACCGGGAGAAGACCGCATTCACCACCCCGATGGGACTTAGCGAGTTTACCTGCATGCCGTTTGGACTCTGCAACGCACCAGGAACCTTCCAACGATTGATGGAATGCTGTCTGGGACACCGAAACTTCGAGACGGTCCTGTTATACCTGGACGATGTCATCGTCTACTCCAAGACCTACGAGGACCACCTGAAACACCTGGCAGAAGTGTTCGAAGCCCTGGCAAACTACGGCCTAAAGGTGAAACCCTCCAAGTGTCACCTCCTGAAACCAAAGGTGCAGTACCTGGGACACGTGGTGAGTGCTGACGGAGTGGCTCCCGACCCTGATAAGATCACCGCAATTAAGGAATGGCCAAGCCCCTCCAGCGTAAAGGAAGTGCGGCAGTTCCTCGGGTTGGTAGGCTCAGGGGCGGAACTACCGCCCGTGCAGCCGGTTCATTGAACGGGGGCCCCGAGGGAGAGGGGGCCCCTCCAGCCTCCAGCAGGGCCGCCATCAGGGCATGACTGCCCTGACTCCAGTATGGGGCCCGGCCGGTAGGGGCCCCCCTCTTGTGCGTCTCTCTCCTCATGGGGCCCCCGGCCCCATGCTATGCGCCGGGTCCGGGACATTTCAGCGCTGAGCTGCGCTGTTGCAGCAGCGCCTTCATGATTCCCCTGACTTCCGGTCATGTGACGGCGCCGTCACATGGCCGGAAGTCAGGAGAACCTGCTGTCAGCGATTTGGACGAGCGCCAGGATTCTGCAGGGATCGCATGGGGGTAAGTATAACAAGTTTTATTTTTTTTAAAATACAATTAACTAGGAGTGGAGAGATGGGAGAAGCACATGTGTGTGTGTGTGTGTGTATGTGTGTGTGTGGGGGGGAGATGGGAGATGCACATGTGTGTGTGTGGGGGGGAGATGGGAGATGCACATGTGTGTGTGGGGGGGGGAGATGGGAGATGCACATGTGTGTGGGGGGGGGAGATGGGAGATGCACATGTGTGTGTGTGGGGGGGAGATGGGAGACGCACATGTGTGTGTGTGGGGGGGGAGATGGGAGATGCACATGTGGGGGGGGGGATGGGAGATGCACATGTGTGTGGGGGGGGGAGATGGGAGATGCACGTGTGTGGGGGGGGAGATGGGAGATGCACATGTGTGGGGGAGATGGGAGATGCACATGTGTGGGGGGGAGATGGGAGATGCACATGTGTGGGGGGGGAGATGGGAGATGCACATGTGTGGGGGGGGAGATGGGAGATGCACATGTGGGGGAGGGGGATGAGAGAGGGGCACATGTGGGGGAGGGGGATGAGAGAGGGGCACATGTGGGGGAGGGGGATGAGAGAGGGGCACATGTGGGGGAGGGGGATGAGAGAGGGGCACATGTGGGGGAGGGGGATGAGAGAGGGGCACATGTGGGGGGGAGGGGGTGAGAGAGGGGCACATGTGGGGGGGAGGGGGTGAGAGAGGGGCACATGTGGGGGGGAGGGGGTGAGAGAGGGGCACATGGAGGGGGATGAGAGCTGCACATGGGGGAATTGGGAGTAGGGGGATAATGAGCTGCACATAACGAATGTGGGGTGGGGGAGAGTAAATGATAAATGATGATGGGGTGGGGAGAGCACGGACATGATATAATGAATTGGGGCAGGGGGTGCATGTAAATATTGAATGCGGGGAGCAGGAAGTATAGAGTAGGGGGCGTTGCGGATGCAGGAGTGTGACTGGTAACAAATTGGCGGAAAGAGTAGAGGTTCTAATTAAATTATATATTAAGTGCCTATTTACAGTTAATGGGGGCACAGTGGTGGATTACAATTTATATTTGGAATGGTAGGTTGCCTAATAACTAACCATATATTGATGGTGGATGCACGTCTGTATTCAGCTGCGTAATGTAGAAGTTGGGGAATGTGCTCTAGATAACTGTGTTATTTTATGCAGAGACGAGTCCTGGCTGGAAGACGTGATGGCGGTCTGTGCTGGATGAAGGAGAAAAGCGAAGATGAAGGACTTCACCTAGAGACGTCACCGGTGAGTCAGTCTATTACATGTACACTGTGTATAATGTCACTGGTGATCACTGTATTACCTGTACACTGACACTATATACAGAGCTCCTGTGTATAATGTCACTGGTGATCACTGTATTACCTGTACACTGACACTATATACAGAGCTCCTGTGTATAATTTCACTGGTGATCACTGTATTACCTGTACACTGACACTATATACAGAGCTCCTGTGTATAATGTCACTGGTGATCCCTGTATTACCTGTACACTGACACTATATACAGAGCTCCTGTGTATAATGTCACTGATGATCACTGTATTACCTGTACACTATATACAGAGCTCCTGTGTATAATGTCACTGTATTACCTGTACACTGACACTATATACAGAGCTCCTGTGTATAATTTCACTGGTGATCACTAGATTACCTGGACACTTACGTTATACATACCATGTATAGAGCTCCCGTGTATAATGACACTGGTGGTAATATTAGTAATGTAGTGGTAATATGTGGTCTGGTCATGGTGTGGCAGTTTTTCTCCCTTCTGTGTGGTATTATTCGGTCACTATGTTGTGGTAATATGTGGTCTGGTCATGGTGTGGCGGTGTTCCCTGTATGTGGTATTATTGGTCATTTAAAAAAAAAATGTATATGACACATTCCCTTAAAGAAAACTAAATAAAAATATATCTAAAAAGAGTATTGGATATTTTAAGAAAATTTTAATAGGTTAGAGTAGGGCCCGCCCAGAAGAGTCTACCTTATCGTGGTGGCGGCTTTAAAAATCTTTTGGCCAAAACAAAAGCTGATGGCTATGTATGTGGCGCCGTCACATGGCCGAACGTCAGGAGAACCTGGTGGCAGCGACGTGGACGAGCGCCAGGATTCTGCAGGGATTGCATGGGGGTAAGTATAACAAGTTTTATTTTTTTTAAATACAATTAATTAACTAGGAGTGGGGGGAATCAGAGATGCACGGGGGGGATGAGAGATGCACATGGGGGGGTGAGAGATGCACATGGGGGGGTGAGAGATGCACATGGGGGGGTGAGAGATGCACATGGGGGGGTGAGAGATGCACATGGGGGGGATGAGAGATGCACATGGGGGGATGAGAGATGCACATGGGGGGGATGAGAGATGCACATGGGGGGGATGAGAGATGCACGGGGGGTGAGAGCTGCACATGGGTGGGATGAGAGCTGCACATGGGGGGGTGAGAGATGCACATGGGGAGTTATGTTTACATAACTTTGTTGCCTTATGAAGGGCAGGGGGGGCCCCCCAAAATTTCTTGCACAGGGGCCCACTACAGTCTGTGTCCGCCCCTGGGTAGGCTACTACCGAAGATTCATTCCCGGTTTCACCAAAAAGGCAGCTCCTATGCAGGACCTCCTGATAGGCCAGTCCAGGAAGGCCAAGAACCAGAAGCCGCCCTTCAGATGGGAGAAGCTGGAAGAAGAGTCCTTCCGCCAGCTGAAGATGGCCCTCACGGGGGATGAAATCCTGGCGTACCCGGATTACAGCCAGCCCTTTATCCTCTACACCGACGCAAGTAACATCGGGCTAGGAGCCGTACTGTCCCAGATCCAGCAGGGGAAAGAACGAGTAATTGCTTACGCCAGCCGAAAACTGCGACCCACCGAAAGAAACCCTGAGAATTACAGCTCATTCAAGCTAGAGTTCCTGGCAGTGGTGTGGGCAGTCACCGAACGCTTTAAGCACAACCTCGCCTCTTCCCGGTTCACCGTGTACACGGATAACAACCCGTTGACACACCTGGACACAGCAAGACTCGGTGCCCTGGAGCAGAGATGGATGGCCCGCCTGTCCAACTTTGAGTTCACAATCAAATACCGGGCAGGACGCTCCAATACCAACGCGGATGCCTTTTCCAGAATGCCAAACCTACCGGACGTGGGGGAAGATCCAGAGGAACTGGAGGAGGTTGAACTTCCCACGTTCCACCGGCATGGGACTATCGAGTATTCCCACCGTGTAAGGAGTAAGCAATCCGCTACGTTCAACCACTTACCTCATTACAACTGGGCGGAAACGCAAGACAGTGACCCCGCCGTCTGACTGGTGAAGGAGATGCTGACTCAGCCAGATGCCCGCCTTGACCCAGACGCTCCGGAGGAGGCCAAGCAACTGTGGATTGAGAAGAGTCGACTGTTCCTTTACAAGGGGAAGTTGTGCCGCAGAATGGTTAACTCCCGGACGCATGAACTGATCTGGCAAGTAGTGGTGCCAAGAAGAGACGCGGCTATGGTACTGGAGGCATACCACGACGGAGCTGGGCACTTCGGGTGGAAGAAGCTGGAGTTCCTGCTGCGCGGGCGGTTCCACTGGGTAGGCATGAGGGGAACCATCGAGAGGTGGTGCAGAGACTGTGGACCGTGCCACCTAAGAAGGAAGGACCGTGCCAGCCAGAAGACTCCCTTGCAGCCCATCATCACTCGACAGCCACTGGAACTGGTAGCCCTGGACCATGTGAAACTGGCTCCAAGCAGATCTGGGTATGTCTACGCCCTCACAATCGTAGATCATTACTCCCGGTTCCTGGTGGTGGTCCCGGTCAAGGACTTAACGGCTCAAACAGCAGCTAGAGCCTTCCAGCAGCACTTCTGCCGTCCACATGGATACCCGGAGCAGGTGCTGACGGACCAGGGACCTGCCTTTGAAGCGGAAGTCTTCCAGGAGTTCTGTACTCTGTATGGCTGCCGGAAGATAAGAACAACACCCTATCATCCGCAAACCAATGGGCTCTGCGAGAAAATGAACCAGGTGGTGATAGATCTTCTGAAAACATTGCCCCTGGAGGAACGCAGTCTGTGGCCTGAGAAACTGCCTGATCTGGTGGACCTATACAACCACATCCCGGTAGGTTCAACCAACTGTACCCCGGCTTACCTAATGAGAGCAAGACCTGGTAAGCTTCCTGTTGATCTGGAGATGGGAGTCCTGACACCCGAGGACACTTCACCAGAAGCAGACTGGGACACAGAAAGGCAGCAGCAGTACCGGAAAGTACAGGAGAGCGTGGAGCGAAGTCTCTGTCAAGCTAGAGAAAGACAGGAGAAGACTTACAACCAGTATGTTCCCGCTGTTCCCCTGGTACCTGGAGAGCAGGTCTTGAAGAGGAAGAGACGCCTCCACAAGTTGGACGACCAGTGGGAGAAGGACCCGTACACCGTACTGCCCTCAAGCCATGAGAACCCGAAAGTCTGCATAATCAGTAAGGATGGAGGAGAAACCACAGCCATTGTCTCCCGAGATCACCTGAAGAAGTGTCCCGAACAGCTACGAAGCCCTGAAGAAGAACAAGAAGACCCTCGACCCGCAGAGGAAAGGGAAGATATGGTTAGTACTGTGCTCGGAGACTTCCCTCGGTCTTGGACTCAAGTCAATGGCGCAGTTGTGGTACCCGTCCTCACCTTCCTCCAACCAGCATCTCAAGTACCTACGGAGAAACAGGTAGAGCTGGAAGAGCAGCCGGTCCAGGAGGCAGAAGACCCCACACAAGCAGACCAGGAGGATCAACCCTCTGCTTATAGTGAGCCTGCCGTACCCCTAGTGAGCCAAAGAGCCCGTAGACAGCTGCCCAGTTTACCTTTGACAGCTCCTACACCTGGTAGCTCAGGACCAGTCAGTCAGCTCCGTAGGTCCACTAGAGCCACTAGAGGCCAGTTACCCGTACGTTGGAGGATCTAAGTGTTTAGACTGTTTATTTGTATTTACCTGTTTATTGTTGCCTGTAAATAATTGTGTATTTTTAGTTATTTTATAGGTGTCATTTAAGGATTATCCGGAATCCTTTGTACATATGTTGGAGCGTAACCAGGAGTGGACTAAAGACTGTTAAGGACTCGAGGTAGGACAGACCCCTATCTGGTTACGGCTCCCTGTCTCTTGGTGAAATGGACACCCTTGATTTCTTCAAAAACTGCACCCGGTTGCAGACACGCCGTGACCATCCTAATGTGTTTTTCTTTATTGTACTGTTTCTGTTTTTACTTGTTATGTTTTACAAAAATATGTTTAGTCCCGGAGTACTAAATTTCACTAGGGGGGAATGTAGCACCCCAGGGGTCTGGTTCCCACAGTGATAGCAATATTACGTCTGTGAGCAGGTGGGAGGTTTCCTGGTCAGACATCCTATGCATGCCACACCTCCTGCCCAGTCCTGGGAGGGGAAGAACTTCCCCTATATAAAGCTGGGGCTGAGGCAGGGTTAGTGAGTAGAGTGAGAGAACACAGACAGAGACACAGTCTGGTCTGTAGTGGAGCAGCTATAGGGAAAGAAAGATCAGGAGCTCTGTGGGAGCTGTACTAAAAGAGGTCAGGGGCTGGAAGCTGTAGAGCTCGCCCTGATTGAAGAGTTCTTACCGGACCCGGATTCCGAGGCTGTGGGGACTAATCCTTACCCAGCAGCAGAAACCGCCCGGCAGGGGATTTCAGGTCCTCTGGCCAAGAAACCCGAAGGCACGGTCACACGCAAGGGACCAGCACCGCGACGTGGAGCGGAAGCTACCAAAAGGCCCCGAGTCACCGGCCATACGGGTGAGCACCACACGGTACACTCAGGGACGTGGGCTACTTTTACCCGCCTCTAGCAAGGTAGCCAGAAGAGTACGATTAGTTGGGGAGGCCTACAACTCCGCCTGGCCAGGGGAGATCCCATCAGCTCACGGACTGACCAGGCCCCGATCGCTAGCCAGTACTCCCGGAGGGTCTACTTTGTCACCAGTAAAGACCCAGAACTACACCGCACCGTCTCTGAGTGGTTCCTGCTACCCCCTTCTAACACGTCGGTTGCCCTGAGGCCATACCCCTCCCGTTGGGGGTTCTACCAGCTACGCTGCACGACCTTACCACCGGCCTCAGCGGTCTGCCCTGCAGCGGCGGCTTCATAGCCGCATTCAACGGGTGGCGTAGTCGAACACCGTACCATCTTCTGCTAAAAACTGCCACTCAGCTTGACTCCCTGGGCACGGACCGGGTCACCGCCACGAGACTACTACCCCTATCAGATCCGGCTCCGGGTAGGCTCCCGCGTGCGCAACGCTGCGCGACTCAGGCACAGGGGCGCGTCATCACCTTCCATTTTGTCCCATGTCTCTCCATTCTGCCCCCATGTCGTCTCTCCATTCTGCCCCTGTCTTTCCCATTCTGCCCTTATGTCATCTCCCATTCTGCCCCCATGTCATCTCCCATTCTGCCCCCATGTCATCTCCCATTCTGCCCCCATGTCACCTCCCATTTTGTCCCCATGTCTCTCCATTCTGCCCCATGTCATCTCCCATTCTGCCCCATGTCATCTCCCATTCTGTCCCTATGTCACCTCCCATTTTGTCCCTATGTCTCTCCATTCTGCTCCCATGTCGTCTTTCCCATTCTGCCCTTATGTCATCTCCCATTCTGCCCCCATGTCATCTCCCATTCTGCCCCCGTGTCATCTCCCATTCTGCCCCCATGTCATCTCCCATTCTGCCCCCATGTCACCTCCCATTTTGTCCCCATGTCACTCCATTCTGCCCCCATGTCATCTCCCATTCCGCCCTCATAGTGCGACTTTACAAAAAAGTTTCTCCTTACCTGGCTGCCGTTCCAGCGGCGACTCTCCTTCGTCTATCTGAGGCGCAGACGCCAGCCAGTCACAGGCCAGCAGTGATGTTATACGCTGGCGATGTGCGCGCTGACGTCAGCTGCCGGCCTGTGATGCCAGCGTCATTATCATGTACCCCTAATGTCAGCATCATTATTCTGTGCTCAGAGTGCCAGCATCATCCAGTATCTTGAGTGCCAGTGTCATTATCCTGTGCCCAGAGTGCCAGTGTCATTATCCTGTGCCCAGAGTGCCAGCATCATTATCCTGTACCCAGAGTGCCAGCGTCATTATCCTGTACCCAGAGTGCCAGCGTCATTATCCTGCGTCCAGAGTGCCAGCATCATTATCCTGCGTCCAGAGTGCCAGCGTTATTATCCTGTACCCAGAGTGCCAGCGTCATTATCCTGTACCCCAAATGCCAGCGTCATTATCCTGTGCCCAGAGTGCCAGCGTCATCCAGTATCTTGAGTGCCAGCGTCATTATCCTGTGCCCTGAGTGCCAGCATCATTATCCTGTGCCCAGAGTGCCAGTGTCATTATCCTGTGCCCAGAGTGCCAGCGTCATTATCCTGTACCCAGAGTGCCAGCGTCATTATCCTGTACCCCAAATGCCAGCGTCATTATCCTGTGCCCAGAGTGGCAGCGTCATTATCCTGTGCCCATAGTGCCAGCAACATTATCCTGCGTCTAGAGTGCCAGCATCATTATCTTGTACCCCTAGTGTCAGTGTCATCCTGTACCAAGAGTGCCAGCGTCATTATTCTAGGCTATATGTGATTACACTACAGGGGGGCTCTATATGTGATTACATTACGGGGGGGGGGGGCTCTATATGTGATTACACTACAGGGGGGCATATATATGTGATGTGGGTCTTGCTACAGGATAATGACCCAAAACACACAGCTAAAACACCCAAGAATGGCTAAGAGCAAAACACTGGACAATTCTGAAGTGGCCTTCTATGAGCCCTGACCTAAATCCTATTGAGCATCTTTGGAAAGAACTGAAACATGCCGCCTGGAAAAGGCTACCTTCACACACGAGACAACTGGAGCAGTTTGCTCATTACAGGAATCGTTTGATTGCAGTGATTGCCTCAAAAGTTTGTTCAACAAAATATTAGGTTAAGAGTACCATCATTTCTGTCCAGGCCTATTTCATGAGTTTAATTTTTTTTAAATTCTGTGGCAGCAGGGTTTAAAAGCAATGTCTGACTTTCATTTATTCATTTTCATAGATTTTTAATTTATTATTACTTTTGTCAGATTCAAGTTATTTCTGTGACCATTGTGGGTTTTTCTTTCATTAAACGAGGGGTACCAACAATTTTGACCAGGTGTGTATGTGATTACATTATGGGGGGCTCTATATGTGATTACATTATGGCGGCTCTATACAGTATGTGATTACATTATGGGGGCTCTATATGTGATTACATTACAGGGGGCTCTATATGTGATTACATTACGAGGGGATCTCTATGTGATTACATTACAGCACGGTTGGTGGTTAGCACTGCAGCCTTGACGCGCTGGGGTCTTGGGTTCCAATCCCACCAAGGACAACATCTGCAAGGAGTTTGAATGTTCTCCCCGTGTTTGTGTGGGTTTCCCCCCAGTTGTCCAGCTTTCTCCCACACTCCAAAGACACATTAATAGGAAATTTAGATTGTGAGCCCCAATGGGGACAGTGCTCATAATGTCTGTAAAGCGTGAGTAAAATAAATAAATGATAAATAAATTACAGGGGGCATCTGCCGCACCCCCTGGGCCGTGGGGTACTTGGTAGCCAGGCCGGTCGATGCTGGGTGATGTCACGGTGGCAGTGACCCGGTCCGTGACCCAAGGCGGTCAATTAAAGGGAAAGTAAAAGGGGAATAAAGTTTTTAGAGATAATGTTCGTGACACCACCTGTCACATGCGGCTATATGGGGCCGCTGCTGCGGTGCAGATCCACTGGAGCTGGTGGTGACGCAGCAGAGTTGGTTCAGCTCTCCACAGGCAGAGCTAAGCTCCAGGGCGGTATATGTAGAATTGTGGAGGTAGATGTTGTTGGTGCTGTGTAATGCAGGTGATGGCGCAGATAATGACCAGTCCACAGCTTAATGGCGGTTTTCTCTTATCTTTTCTTGCGGTTTTTTAAGCCGACCAGGGCACGGGTACTAGCTGGTAGTAGAGGTCTGGGCGGCCTGGAAGCAAGTTGGGGATCTACCTCGCCAGGTGGAGTTGTAGGCCTTCCCTCTGCGCTATTCTCTTTGGCCCTGCAGCTATGCTGCGGCCCTCGTCCCTGAATAAAGCGTCTTTTTCCTCACCTGTATGGCAGGCAGCTCGGGCCTTCCTTAAGTGTCGCTCCCACGTGGCTGGGCCCTATGGTGCTGCTGGGCCGCCGGGTGTCTGGTGGGGCCAGGAGACCTGCAGTCTCCTGCCCTCCGCATTCAGCTGCTGGGCCTTCAGTGCCCCACAACCATGGACTCCGGTGTCCGGTTCACTTGCGCTTCCCTCTGGGGCGAGCTTATTCACAGCTCCCTTTCACAGGTCCTTCCTCGTCGTCCTCCTGTCTCCAACTCCTCTTAACTCACTCTTACTAACCCCGCCTCCAAATTCCAGTGTAAAGGGGAGGGGCTCCCCTTTCTGGTCTGGAGCCAGGAAAGTGTTGTATGCATAGGCGGATTATAATGAGGGCAATCCGGGCGACCGCCCGGGGCCCCGAGCCTCCAGAGGGCCCGCGGCTCCGGGCGAGGTGTCTAATGCCGGATTGCCCTCATTATATGTGCGGGCCGCCGCGGCACATACCGGTAGCAGTGGCGGGAGGGGGGGCCCCGTACCGCTCCCCCAGCAGCGGACGCCGCTACTTCTTCATCGGCCGGGCCAGCACTGCAGCAGTTAACTTCCCTGTGCTGGCCCGGCTGCGTCACTGCTAGGAGACACGGCCCTGTGCGCGCCCGTGTCTCCTAGCTGTGACGTCACGCAGTGCGCACCCGGCCTGCTCTGCTGCACCGAAGAGTCTGAGGACTGGAGCCGAGCCGGGGGATGGTGAGTGTGTATGTGTGTGTGTGTGTATGTGTATGTGTGTGTGTGTGTATGTATGTGTGTGTGTATGTGTATGTGTGTGTGTGTGTATGTGTGTGTGTGTGTGTGTATGTGGGCAGATGTCATTGTGTGATGTCTGTTTGTGTGTGTATGTTTGTATGTGTGTGTGTGGGCAGATATCATTGTGTGATGTCTGTGTGTGTGTGTATGTGTGTGTGTGTGTATGTGTGTGTGTGTGTGTGTGTGGGCAGATGTCATTGTGTGATGTCTGTGTGTGTGTGTGTGTGGGCAGATGTCATGGTGTGATGTCTGTTTGTATGTGTGTGTGTGGGGGCAGATGTCATTGTGTGATGTCTGTTTGTATGTGTGTGTGGGGGGGCAGATATCATTGTGTGATGTCTGTTTGTGTGTGTGTGGGCAGATATGATTGTGTGATGTCTGTTTATATGTATTTTTGTGTTTCAAATGTTAGGAGACACGGCCCTGTGCGCGCCCGTGTCTCCTGGCTGTGACGTCACGCAGTGCGCACCCGGCCTGCTCTGCTGCACCGAAGAGCCTGAGGACTGGAGCTGAGCCGGGGGATGGTGAGTGTGTATGTGTGTGTGTGTGTGTGTGTGTGTGTGTGTGTATGTATGTGTGTGTGTATGTGTGTGTGTGTATGTGTATGTGTGTGTGTGTGTATGTGTGTGTGTGTGTGTGTGTGTGTGTATGTGTGTGTGTGTGTGTGTATGTGGGCAGATGTCATTGTGTGATGTCTGTTTGTGTGTGTATGTCTGTGTGTGTGTGGGCAGATGTCATTGTGTGATGTCTGTGTGTGTGTGTGTGTATGTATGTGTGTGTATGTGTGTGTGTGTGTATGTGTGTGTGTGTGTGTGGGCAGATGTCATTGTGTGATGTCTGTTTGTGTGATGTCTGTGTGTGTGTGTGTGTGGGCAGATGTCATTGTGTGATGTCTGTTTGTATGTGTGTGTGGGGAGGCAGATGTCATTGTGTGATGTCTGTTTGTGTGTGTGTGGGCAGATGTCATTGTGTGATTTCTGTTTGTGTGTGTGTGTGTGTGTGTGTGTGGGCAGATGTCATTGTGTGATGTCTGTGTGTGTGTGTGTGGGCAGATGTCATTGTGTGATGTCTGTTTGTGTGTGTGTGTGTGTGTGGGCAGATGTCATTGTGTGATGTCTGTTTGTGTGTGTGTGTGTGTGTGTGGGCAGATGTCATTGTGTGATGTCTGTTTTTGTGTGTGTATGTCTGTGTGTGTGTGGGCAGATGTCATTGTGTGATGTCTGTTTGTATGTGTGTGTGTGTGTGGGCAGATGTCATTGTGTGATGTCTGTTTGTGTGTGTGTGTGGGCAGATGTCATTGTGTGATGTCTGTTTGTGTGTGTGTGTGTGTGTGGGGGGGCAGATGTCATTGTGTGATGTCTGTTTGTATGTGTGTGGGGGGGGCAGATATCATTGTGTGATGTCTGTTTGTGTGTGTGTGGGCAGGTATGATTGTGTGATGTCTGTTTATATGTATTTTTGTGTTTCAAATGTGTTTATGCGTGTATGTATATGTCTGTATATGTTTGTGTGTGTGCTTGACTGCGTGCGGCCACCTGCTGAGTATAGTTTGCGCCGTGCGGCCTCCTGCTGCATCTGGGGGGGGCACCGTGCGGCCCCCCGCTGTGTATAGATGGCTACGTGCGGACCCCGCTGTGTATAGATGGCTACGTGCGCCCCCCCGCTGTGTATAGATGGCGCCGTGCGGCCCCCCACCGTGTATTGATGGCGCCGTGCGGCCCCCTGCTGTGTAGAGATGGCGCCGTGCGGCTCCCCGCTGTGTATAGATGGCTACGTGTGGCCTCCCGCTGAGTATAGATGGCGCTGTGCGGCCTCCTGCTGTCTCTGGGGGGGCACCGTGCGGCCTCCCGCTGTGTATAGATGGCTACATGCGGCCTCCCGCTGAGTATAGATGGCGCTGTGCGGCCTCCTGCTGTCTCTGGGGGGGCGCCATGCGGCCTCCCGCTGTGTATAGATGGCTACGTGCGGCCTCCCGCTTAGTATAGATGGCGCTGTGCGGCCTCCTGCTGTCTCTGGGGGGGCGCCATGCGGCCTCCCGCTGTGTATAGATGGCTACGTGCGGCCTCCCGCTGAGTATAGATGGCGCTGTGCGGCCTCCTGCTGTCTCTGGGGGGGGGCGCTGTGCGGCATCTATACTCAGCAGAAGGCCGCACGTAGCCATCTATACACGTATACTCAGCAGGAGGCCGCACGTAGCCATCTATACGGTGCCATCTATACACAGCGGGAGGCTGCACGTAGCCATCTATACACAGCGGGAGGCTGCACGTAGCCATCTATACACAGCGGGAGGCCGCACGGCGCCATCTATACACAGCGGGAGGCCGCACGGCGCCATCTATACACAGTGGGAGGCCGCACGGCGCCATCTATACACAGCGGGAGGCCACACGGCGCCATCTATACACCGCGGGAGTCTCAGTGCTTTGCAAGAGCAGTCAATAAATTCTGCTTGACTAATTCTGAGCACCATAAAGTCTGGTTCGCTTCTAACCTGCTGTCTTCATTTTCAGCTGGCTGAATTCTAACTCATTTACTGTCATTCGAGAAGATGCCTTTGCTGGTCTCTTTCACCTTGAATACCTGTAAGTGCTCCACTTAATGTCATATTTTTGATTCTGTTTTTCTTCATCTTTTGGCATGTGCAATTGTATGAGCAAGTATTCATATGAATTTATGACCTACTTAAACCTTCGAGGACCTTAAATTTTATTCAATCAAATTTTTTTCCAGTTTAAAACTATGGGACATATATGTGCCTTGGTCCTCAAAGGGTTTTTAAAGGGGCTGCAAACATAAATACGAAAAAAATAACTCAATTAGTGCTTTTTGTGTTCATTTAATTTTTATTTAAAGTCCATTTTTTTATATACCTTGAAATTAAGCCCTACCCCATGGAATGAAGCCCTACCTACATGACATCTGAGAGCTACCTGGATCCCGCTTGTGAGGTGCCTGTCCGTCACTGCTATTCAGTTTTAGGGTCCACTCACTAAGCCATATATTCTCTCATGCAAGAGAATAGGGCCAATTATGCTAATGACACTTGGCTCAAACTCTGTCAGAGCTTCAACTGAGTGTGATCCGATTCTCTCGCAGCACAGATATGGAGAAGATGGAGAACTTACTTTCTCCATCTTCTCCATAGTCTCTGTGAGTGTTCATCGCACTGCACTTGGATGACATCCGTGTGCAGTCCAATGTTTTACGTGCACCCATAGACTTGTATGGGTGCACATGGTCCGAATATCGAATGAGATTATTTTCTCATGCCGATAATCGCAGATCTGCACTGTCCCATAGTATAACATAGGGCCGAGTCCTATCTGATAAAACATCACTTAGCATTCGGCCGTGTTATACGACAGTGTGAGCGAGCCCTTAGAGTCAAGGAATATTTACATGCAGATGATGATATTACTCTCCCAGTGTATATTTTTTTAGGCGAGTTCATAGTAAATGCTTTGCCTTTTTGACATGTGATCAACTAAAGAACAAGAAAGATTTAGGACCACCCCTATAGAGAAATGGAAAATAGTTTGGAGGACTTGCATGTCCTTTTTTATTTATTATGAGAAAATCATAAAAGATCCCGTTTTTTAACCATGCTGTGACTTTCTGCTGAGGGAGAGGGAGAGAGCTGCCCTATTCAGAGTCTGTAATAAGACCTGCTGACAAAAGTGTTGAAGATACAGTCTAATGTGAATTAACAATGAAAAAAAGTTAATTTCACAAATGGCTTGTATTTTTTTTAATACAAACTTTTTTGTGTTTACAGCTCCTTTAAAGGGAATCTGTCATCATGTTTTTGCCACCTAATCTGAGAGCAGCATAATGTAGGGTTAGAGGCACTGATTCCAGTAATGTGTCACTTACTGGGCTGCTTAGTGTTGTTTTGATAAAATCATTGATTTGTCAGAAGGTAATTATCACTAGATGACTAGTAAGTTCTGTAGGACCCCACCCCCATCACTGATCAGTAGATTTCTGTGTACACTGAGCATGGGCAGAAAGCTGCCAATCAGTGGTGTGGGTGGGGCTATACAGAGCGCAGCATTCAGAGAGCTGCTAGATCTGCAGCAGATGAAACGGTGATTTTCTCAAAATGACAAGCAGCTGAAAAAGTGACACATCGCTGGAATCAGGGTATCTGCCCCTATATTGTGCTGCTCTCAGATGAGGCAGCACAATTAATATTGTGCCAAATTAATTTCCCGTGAACTATCACATGATCTATCACAGGGGATCATGTGACATGTCACGTGATAAATCAGGTGTGGGGGGGGGGGCCCGCGCCTTCTAAACTGCCCGGGGCCCTTGCTACTCTTAATCCACCCCTGGTTGTATGCTGGTAGACCGGATTAGGGAACCCTCCTTGCTTTCAGGCATGGCATCACCCCCTTTGAGGGAGGCAACCGGACTCCCTAGGGCGCCACATTCCCCCCTAGTTAAATTCAGTACTCCCAGACTGAGGACACCTTTTGAATTGAACAATTAACAACAATAACAATTCACATTACAAATAGTTTACAAAGTCTCAAAAAGCAAAAATCACAAAAACACAACATAAGTTGGTAGCAGTCACTGCGGCGCTTAGTCTTTACGCCACAATCCAGGAATTGACTTTTTTCTGGATACCTGAAGGTTGGTTGGTGAGAACCGCCTCAACCCACTTCGTGTATCGTCCCTTGGCGTGACTTCAGGGCACCCTGTTGGTGGGCCTGGTTTTCAGCCACGCCTATGGTTTATTTTCAAGGCCAACAATCAACTTTATTCAGCATTGTACTGACCACACCTAGTCCTGTGGTCCATTTGTCCATAAATTGAATAACTATATATACTCAGGATTACTTAACGGTTACAACTATACACCATATACTATTATTTTACTACTTCTTAGTCCCTATAACAGGCAGGGAGCTGACCTATGGTACTATAGGTTGATCTATGCAGTACAGTTGTTGCAAATGACCTACCCGGGTCTCTAGTGTCTACCGCTGGTATGGTGGTTGCATTATTCACTACGCTTCTTGTGGACCTACGTAGTACTGGTATACCAGATCGCCTTCTGCGAACTCCTAAACTCACCATGGGTATGACAGATTCACCACTAGCAGGGGGTAGATTCTCCTGATCCGCTGCTGATGAAGCATCTGTTTCTGGGGCTGACTAGTCTCTCTGCTGTTCTAGAGTCTCTGTGGCTTCCGGTGAGGCTACTTGGGGAAAGGTTAAGACAGATACCACGATTGCTTGATTCACCTGCGTCCAGGACCGGGGAAATTCTCCAAGGATGGTTTGGACCGTCTCTTCCTTCTTTTCTGTGTGATGGGGGCTGTTTTGATCTTCCTCTTTGTGTCTCAATTGATCAGGGCATATCTTCAGGTGGTCTCGTGAGACTGCCGCTGATGTCTCTCCTCCATCTTTACTGATGAGGCACACCTTGGTGTTGTCAAAATTTGATGGTAAGATGGTGTATGGCTCAACCTCCCACTGATCATCTAATTTGTGAACTCATCTTTTCCTTTTGAGTTCCTGTTCTCCTGGTGACAAGGGAACTGCAGGTGCGTGCTGATTATAAGTTTTCTACTGTCTTGCCTGGGACAACCTTCTCTCCACACATTCTTGCACCTTGCGGTATTGTTGCTGCCGCTTCGTATCCCAGTCTGCATCTGGTGATGTCATTTCAGGTGTTAAAACTCCCAATTTCTAAGTCAATGGGTTACTTGCCAGGTCTTGCTCTCATCAGGTAAGCGGGTGTACCGTTGGTGGAGTTCACTGAGATGTGGTTGTATAGGTCCACCAAATCTGGTAACTTCTCTGGCCACAGGGTACGTTCCTCAAGGGGCAATGTCTTCAACAGGTCTATTACCACCTGGTTCATTTTCTCGCAATACCCGTTGGTCTGGGGATGATATGGCATCGTTCTTATTTTCTAGCAGCCATACAAGTTAAAAAATTCTTGAAACACTTTTTCTTCAAAGGCTGGGCCTTGGTCGATAAGCACTCGCTCAGGGTAACCGTGGGGTGACAAAAGTGTTGTTGAAATGCTTTGGCTACCGTCTTAGCCATCTGATCTTTCACTGGCACTACTACCAGGAATCGGGATTAGTGGTCTACTATGGTGAGAGCGTAGACATAGCCTGACCGGCTTGGGGCTAGCTTCATGTGGTCCAAGGCTACCAGTTCAAGTGGTTGTTTAGTGATTATGGGCTGCAGGGGAGCCCTCTGGCCATCACGGTCTTTCCTTCTCAGGTTGCATGGACCACATTCTCGACACCATCTCTTGATTGCTTTCCTCATGCCAGCCCAGTAGAATCGCTCACGTAGCAGGACTTACAACTTCTTCCACCCGAAGTGTCCTGCTCCATCGTAGTACGCCTCTAAGACCATTGGCATATCCCGCTTCGGGACTACCACCTGCCAGACCAGTTCGTGTGTCCGGAAGTTGATGCTTCTTCGACACAGCTTTCCCTCATAGATGAACAGCTTGCCCTTCTCCTTCCACAACTGTTGGGTCTCCTGTGGAGCATCTGGATCAAGGTGTGAGTCAGCTTGTGTCAGAAACTCCTTTACTAGGTGGACAGCCGGGACGCTATCCTGCGTCTCTGCCCATCCATGGTGGGGCAACGGGTTAAACGTGGCCTCTCTGTTGGCGGAGAGCTTGTTCCTCACACAGTGGGAGTACTGGGTCACCCCGTGATGATGGAAAGCCGGTAACTCTATCTCCTCCAGCTTTTCCGTGTCTTCTCCCCCATCTGGCAAGTTGGGGATCCTGGACAGCGCATCGATGACGCGCCCCCTGGGCCGTGGGTTACTCGGTGCCGGGCCGGTCGTTGCTAGGGGAGATGTCACAGTGGCGGTGACCCAGTCCGTGACCCAGGGTGGTCATTAAAAGGGGTTATTTACAGGGGATTTATAGCTTTTATATAAAGTTCGTGACGCCACCTGTGGTATGTGGCTAAAGGGAGCCGCCGCTGCGGAGCAGGTCCTCTGGAGCTGTTGTTAATGCAGCAGAGTTGGTTTGGCTCTCCACAGGTAGAGCTTAGCTTCAGGGCAGTGTAGATGTTATAGATGTTGTAGATGATGCTGGGCAGTGTAGTGCAGGGGGTGATGGCGCAGCAATAATTCACAGAGACAGTGGGGTGCAGTCTTCTGGGTTTACTCACAGTTCTCACTTTGCTCCTGGTTACGACTGCAGATCATAACTTCCCACGTTGTGCTGCGTTCACCGGGCAGGGGTTCAGCAATCCCCCAGGTATTTCAAGAGTGCCTGACAGGACCCCGTTCTACATGCCCTTCTCAGCCATCTTCCTGCGCTGGCTCTCACCCTTCCTGCCCTGCGCCTCGCAAACAGTGTCCCAAGCCGGTATCCTCGGATCTTTCTGGGCAACCTGGAGTTCCCTGGAACCTATGTGGCTACCTTTTTAGAGAATGAGTGCGGATGTAGCAACTGCACCCTGAAAGTACAGAAGTCTCCGGTTTCTAGTTGAACTTTATAATTCTCACTGGTTAGGGGCCGGTCCCCTCTGCGGCTCGATCCCTCCACCGCCTGGTAGATTCGGGCGTACGGGTGGCCTCCAGCACTGCCCGTACCCCTGGGATCCCCTCTTCGCTCCTGGAGCTCTTTTTCCTGCTCCTTCTCCTCAGTCTGTCCTGGGCCTCTCTGGCTAGGCCCTCCTCCTGAGCAGAGCTCCTGCTGAGCTCCTGCTCCTCTCACTGTTCTCCTCAGACTGACTACATTCCCAAGATTGCTTCCCTCTTTTATATCCTCCTTCTAAGTGCTCCCCTAATCTTCTTCCTCCACCCACACCCAATACATGGTTCCCCTTCACTTGTTTCCCCCCACTCCAGCCAGGGACAGGGCTCAGCAGGAAAAGAGACGCATCTTGCCCCTCCTGCTGCTCTGGAGTAGTGTAGTGTTGGATGGGGGTGTTAGGGTCCTGGGCAGCACTCTATCCTTACCTGAGATTGAGATACCACACCTCTGGGTGAGATGCAGTACCTCTGTGGCGACTAAACCCTCAGGGGCGCCACACATCAGCATTAGCGTTTTTATGCCCTGCCCGATACTTGATGGTAAACTCGTAGTTGGACAGTCGAGCCATCCATCGTTGTTCTACGGCACCAAGCTTTGCAGTCTCCAGGTGCGTCAGCGGGTTGTTATCTGTGAAGACTGTAAATCTGGAGGAGGCGAGGTAGTGTTTGAAGCGCTCTGTTACAGCCCAGATTGTGGCTAAAAACTCCAACTTAAAGGAACTATAGTTGTCGGGGTTCCTTTCCGTGGGACGGAGCTTCCTGCTTGCATAGGCAATCACTCTCTCTCTGCCCTGCTGTACCTGGGACAGCACCGCTCCCAATCCTACGTTGCTGGCATCCATATGGAGTATAAAGGGTTGGCCATAGTCGGGTTAGGCCAGGACTTCGTCTACCGTAAGAGCCACTTTCAGTCGAGTGAAGGATTCGTCTTCTGGTTTACCCCATTTGAACGGAGGATTCGGGATCTTGGCCCTCTTTGACTGGCCCACTAAGAGGTCCTGCATGGTTGCTGCTATCTTGGTGAAACCCTTGATGAATCTCCTGTAGTAGCCTACTAGCCTGAGGAACTGCCGCACTTCTTTGATAGTGGAGGGTCTTGGCCAGACCTTGATCACGGTGACTTTTTCAGGGTCTGGTACTACACCTTCGGCGCTTACCACATGACCTAGGTACTGCACCTTGGGCTTCAACAGGTGGCACTTGTGTAGCGCCCCGAGGGCTTGGCCGCTACAGGGGTATTGCACCTCTGCCAGAGGTGTGGTATTCCACTCCCGGGTAAGGATGGAGTATGGACCAGGGCTCAGTTAGCTGCATACAGCACACTCACCCCATTTCCGAGGGAGAGCTCAACGGTACTACTATTAGACAGAAATGAAGGTACGACAGACCATGTCCCTGGCTGGAGTGGGGAGGGGGGAGGAAAACCCAGTGATGTAGGAGCAGATAGGGGTTGGTTCCTGAGCGTAGATAGGAGCCCATTGGTTGCTGGTCACCTGGGCTCATGGCTATAGGGAGGTATAAAAAGTGGGCACCATCTTAGCTCTGGGTGGAGTTCAGTCAGTCTGTGCAGACTGAGGAGAAGACAGGGAGTAGAGGCTCTGTAGGAGCTCTACTCCAGAGTGGGCCTAGAGAAAGGCCGAGGAGTAGAGTGGAGAGAGAGAGGAGGTGAAGGGGAGCTGTGGTTCCTTCTCAGCCCAGCTCCACGGGAAAGGAGAAGAAGGAGGAGCAGAAAAGAGGAGAAGAAGAGACAGAGGAACAGAGGGGCTCAGGAACAAGAAGGTGGAAGGGACCCTAAGAACCCACGAGAATACCGGGTGAAGGGTCAGGCAGATTAAGGGTGCCGGATCCCAAGTTGGTGGAGGTGAAACAACCCTCAGCCAAAGACTGGAGGCTGTGACCATTTATTGGTGCAGCACCTCTTCAAACCTGCTAGGAAGGCACCATGAAGGACAGCGGGGAACGGGGCCCACGTTTACCCGCGCAGATCCGCGGCAGATGGACAAAAGTGGGTCACTGGTGAGGCAGGCTAGAGGAAGGATTGAAGGGGGTCCTGAGCCATACCTCTGAGCTGCCTGGGAGTTGACCGAGCCCCACACCTGGTGGACGCAGCACGGCTCGAGCGGTCACTGCTGACAGAAGTGACCCGGAACAAATGAACTGTGAGTAAAGACCCTGGACTGTAACTTGTTGTTTGTGTGCTCCTTCGCGCCTCCAGCACTACCGGTACTGGGACTCTCACCACCATCATTCCCACCATTCACTACACTGCCCTGGGGCCGCACTCTTCCCGTGGGGAGTCACACTGTCCCAGCTCCATACATCATCAGCCCCAGTGGTCTGCCTTGCAGCGGCGGTTCCTAATAACCGCAATCCACGGGTGGCGTAGTCGGACATCGCTTAAAACTTATAAAGGGATTACCACTGGTCTGACCACCCTGAGCCACGGAACCGGGTCGCCACTACTACCCCCATCGTTTCCCGATTGCCCGGCTCCGAGTGCCCCACGGCCCAGGGGGCGAGTCACTTGCACGGCTTTACTTCCATGCCATAACCAGATAGGGCTTCGAACACTTTGGCCAGGTGCTCCAGGTGATCTTCGTACGTCTTTGAGTAGACGATTACGTCATCTAAATACAGCAGAATGGTTTCGAAGTTTTTGTGTCCTAGGCAACACTCCATTAACCGCTGGAAAGTTCCCAGGGCATTGCAGAGCCCCAATGGCATGCAGTTGAACTCGCAGAGGCCCATTGGTGTCGTAAACGCGGTCTTGTCTCTGTCCGCCTCTGCCACAGAAACCTGCCAATACCCACTGGTGAGATCTAAAGTGGAGAAATAGATAGCAGATCTCAGTGCAGCTAATGATTCCTCAATTCTGGATAATGGGTAGGCGTCCTTATGTGTAATGCGGTTAATCTGCCTGTAATCAACACACATCCTCATTGTACCATCTTACTTTCTAACGAGGACTGATGGAGCTGCCCAGGGGCTACAACTATCTCTGATTACCCCAGCCTCCTTCATCTCCTGTAACAGTCCTTTGGCACATTGATAGTGAGCTGGTGGTACAGGCCGGTACCTCTCTTTAATGGGGGGATGATCTCCTGTGGGGATATGATGTTGGACCCCTTTTACCTGCTCAAAGTCTAGTGGGTGTTTGCTAAAGACTCGCTCATATTCTTGGACTACCAGGTATACTCCATGCTTTTGGTGCAAAGGGGTTGAGTCAGTGCCTACTTGTAGCTTCTGACACCAATCCTCCATCTGACCCTTGGGGCCATTGTCTTCCGCCTGTTCGGATGGAGGCAAGGGTTCCACTGCCTTTATTGCATTGTTACTGACAGTGAATAACTTAGCAAGGGTAGCATACCGGGGTAAATCGACATCTTTCTTCCCACAATTCAGGACGCGTATCGGTACTCTCCTCTTGCGGACATCGACTACCCCCTGGCTGTCAAGATGGTGGGCCTACTATCAGAGTACACGGGTTCTACCAGGACCTGATAATCTTGACCCCTGAGACCTATGGCTACCCGACATCATATTAACATTTCACTCCTAGGGGGCATTGCAATGGGAAATGGATCACTCATTCTGACAATGCCGACTTCTCCTCCAGACAGCTCTACCTGTTGTCTCTGCATCAGGGGTTTGATCTCCTTTTGCAGAACTCGCTGCTGACCAGAGCTGGCAGACTCTGCGACCTGTTGCAACAAAACAATAATTTCCCCAAGACAATTCTCTATCACATTGGTGCCTAAGGTTATCATAGGATGGCTTTCTCGGCGATCAATATCAACAATAATCATCCCTTGTGATAGCAATTCTACTCGGCCAACCTTTATGGTCACCTCTTTATACCCCACCTGAGGCAAGGGCTGACCATTGCTGGCATAGATGTTAATATGTTCATCTGGACGGCGGGTAATGTCTGAATCAGTCCAGTATCATTTATAAAGGATATGTGGCATCGTTGTCACCTGGGAACCAGTGTCCAGCACCGCATTCATCGAGATGCCAACAAGCACGCCAGGTAGGACCGGTCGTCCTCCCACGTACTTGTCTCGCCAGCTCTGTGGGCCTGGTCGTCTTACTCCTGGGGGTTGGCCCTCTGCCCCAGGGGTTGCTCGTTTAAATCGCAGAATCTTGCGAGGTACCCCGCCTTTTGACAGCGACGGCAGATGGGTTGTCAGTCCTGGTCGCAGCGATCGTTGTTTCTCCCTCTGGTCGGTGGAATCCTTCTCTGTCGTCACCACGAGACGTCATCTGGACTGGAGGCCAGCTGGATTCTTTCTTTTGGAGACACTTGCATGGCCTGCACGGTTTTGGTTAGTGTAGCCATACTTTTGGTCAGCTCCTGGACCTGAAGGCGTAGGTCTGCAGAGGGGTCATTATCTAGGGTCTGCGTGTCAGCCTCCACAGGTGCCGGGGAAAAGGATGCCACCTCCTGGTGGTATGTTACAGCTGGGCGCTGGAGGGGTGCAGTGCCACTTGGCTTTGATTCTCGCAGCACCCGGATTGCTGTCTTTAAATTGCGCAAAGTCCAGATCAGGGTTTTGCAGAGCCATAATGCGCAGTTGTGTCCGGTGAGTGTTAGACAGGAGCCCCTCGATAAACTGCTCAGTTAGCAATCTGTCCTCGTCTTGCACACTGTAGGGGTCTACCTGTTTAATGGCCCGCAGCTCCTGCAGGTTTAGAGCATAGTCCCGTACACTGTCCTGCACCCTTTGTTTGCACCCGTAGAACTTCATTTAAATCTCTGCTGCTGTGCGGGTGTCAAAGGTTTCCTTCAACAGGGCCAGAATATCCTTAACAGTGCTTTTGTCCCTGCCCGGCCTGGACTTCACCTCCCTCTGGGCTGCACCGATTAGCTGGCCTATGAGGATGCTGACTTTTTGCTCCTCAGACAGGGGGTACACTTGAAACAAACTGAGCAGTCTCTCCTCAAATTCGCTTAGGGTGTGCGACTCCCCTGAGTACTAGGGCAACCACGCCGCACCTGGTATATATGGCATTGATAACGGCTTTACAGTGGCGGCGGCTGCGCCTGCTGCTGAATCCTCTCCCAGGTTGGGCATCTTCCTCCCCCCTAGTGAACCTCAGCCAGGTCCTGGGTTTCTGCTGACGTACCAGTATGCCGCTCTGCCGGCGAGAGGCATCGATTACCCGGTGGTTCCGGATCGGGCCTCCAACTTCCCCTCGGCTGACGGCAAATGACGTGATGATAGAGTTCAGTAAAGTCTATAGCACACAGTACCCAGTTATACCGGGCTTTGTTTATCCTGTTCGTGACGCCAGGTTGACGCGCCCCCTGGGCCGTGGGGTACTCGGTAGCCGGGCCGGTCGATGCTGGGGGATGTCACGGTGGCAGTGACCCGGTTAATTAAAGGGAAAGTAAAAGGTGAATAAAGTTTTTGGAGATAATGTTCGTGACGCCACCTGTGGTATGCGGCTATATAGGGCCACCACTGCGGTGCAGATCCACTGGAGCTGGTGGTGACACAGCAGAGTTGGTTCAGCTCTCCACAGGCAGAGCTAAGCTCCAGGGCAGTATATGTAGAATTGTGGAGGTAGATGTTGTTGGTGCGGTGTAATGCAGGTGATGGCGCAGATAATGACCAGTCCACAGCTTAATGGCGGTTTCCTCTTATCTTTACTTGTGGTTTGTTAAGCCGACCGGGGCACGGGTACTAGCTGGTAGTAGAGGTCTGGGCGGCCTGGAACCAAGTTGGGGATCCACCTCACCAGGTGGAGTTGTAGGCCTTCCCTCTGCGCTATTCTCATTGGCCCTGCTGCTTGAAGCTATGCTGCGGCCCTCGTCCCTGAGTAAAGCGTCTTTTTCCTCACCTGTATGGCAGGCAGCTCGGGCCTTCCTTAAGTGTCGCTCCCACTTGCGCTTCCCTCTGGGGCGAGCTTATTCACAGCTCCCTTCCCCAAGTCCTTCCTCGTTGTCCTCCTTTCTCCAACTCCTCTCAACTCACGCTTATTAACCCCGCCTCCAGATTCCAGTGTAAAGGGGAGGGGCTCCCCTTTTTGGTCTGGAGCCAGGAAAGTGTTGTATGCTGGCAAACCTGATTAGGGGACCCTTCCTTGCTTCCAGGCATGGCATCACCCTCTGTGAGGGAGCCAATGCCACTGTGGCAACCGGACTCCTGGGGTGCCACACATCTATATGTGATTACAATATGGGGGGCTCTATATGTTATTATATTATGGGGGGCTCTATATGTGATTACACTGTAGGAGAGACTCTATATGTGATGTGACAAAGTCACTTGCAGAGTGCTGGAGGGGAGATATGTTTCACTGAGCCTATTAGTTTCAGTGATGTGAAACCTGGAAGTCTTCTCCTGCATGTTATGTGCTGAGAGGATTAATCAGCCATATTTAAATGGGCCATTTTTTTTGGTGAACGACTATAGAGCAGGTGGGAGGTCGTTCACCATATCTCCACCCCAGGGTGTGGTCTGGGGTTTAAATGTTCGACCTGTTGAGGCATTCAGTTCAGTAAGTCTGGGGATGCTAATGTGTCACCCTGGCCTGGATGCCACAAAATGTAATAAAGCTGTGTCTGAGAGCAAGGGGGAGGTTCTCTAGTCAGGGGAACATTAGCATGCAGTACCTCCTGTCTCAGGCCAGTAGGGGGAGCTGGCTGCCCCTATAAAAGCTGGTGCTGGGGGCAGGGTTAGGGAGAGCTGGACGACCTGTCTCAGGATTCAGGTCCCAGAGCAGAGAGGGACAGTTGTATTGCACCTAAGAGGAAGTGTGGCAGTAGGAGAGCCACAAGCCAGAGACAAGAGGCGAAGTGAGCCTGTCTTGGCAGATAACGAACTTAATTTACCAGACTTTGGTGTCTGAGGCTGGGAGGATTCCACATCCTCCAGCAGAGAACCAGTCCGCAGGGGACTGTATATTCCTTGGCCTAAGAAGCCTGGAGGCCCTGCCACAACAGAAGGAACCAGCAAAGCCGTACAAGGCTGGGAGCAGAAAGGAACCCACGTTGCCGGCCATACAGGCGAGAATACACGGAAAGCTCGGAAACGTGGGCTATTACCCTATAAGGAGGAGATAGCCAGAAGGAGCACAGAAAGCACGGTAGGCATACACCCTCACCCTGACCAGGGCCAATTTCCCTGTTGCTCTCAGACATCCAGGTCCCCTCTTAGCTGGGACTGTTTGTGGGTCAATTTACCTGTTCTAGTAAAGACCCTGGACTGCAACCTGTTGTCTGCGTGCTCCTTGCTCCTCCAGCACTATCAGCACTGGGACTCTCACTACCATCACTCCCAACATCCACTACATTGCCCTGGGGCCGCACTCTTCCCGTGGGGAGTCACACCATCTCAGCTGCATACATCATCAGCCCCAGCGGTCTGCCTTGCAGCGGCGGTTCCTAATGACCGCAAATCCACGGGTGGCGTAGTCGGACATAATCAACAGCACATAACGGACTACCACTGGCCTGACCACCCTGAGCCACGGAACCGGGTTGCCACTACTACTCCCATCGTTCCCCTACTGCCCGGATCCGAGTGCCCCACAGCCCAGGGGGCGAGTCACTAACTCCAGACATGATTGTGTCGAGCTGACCAGAACCATGTGGAGTTGCTAAACTCTGGGCAGGTGAACCCCTGCTAACACAAGGACTGTGTTTTGCATGACCACTTTTGCTTTGTTTGCTTTCCTATTTTGACCAAAGGGCCGTGATTATTTTTATGGACTCAATGTTGGTTTATGCCGCATTTTAATAAACCAACAAGAGATTTAAAGAGACAGCTTACCTGTGTCTACCTCCATGTGCAGCTAAGTGAGCGATGTACCACAGTGATGATACTACAGGAGGGGCCTCAATATAAATTTATGCAAAAAAAGTGTGATGACCCTATAGAACGGCGGTCATGTGACCACAAGTTTTAGATATGCATACTCCTGGCCACAATCTGACTAGATGGGCTCTGCCTTGCTCAATGCAAGTGTATTGAGTGAGGACAGAAACAGTCTAGTTGGATTGTGGCTAGTGACTTTTACATACATCACAAAGTCACGGAAAATATTTATTGTAAATATGTTTTTGCCGCCTTTCCAATGACCAATTTTCCCTAATTGAATTCCTTCAAGAGTTTTATAACGCCCTGTATTTCAAGTGTTTAATGCAATTTTTAACAACCAATTTTGGTAGCAGTTTTTATTTTGTCACTTTTTGACCCCAAACCTCCCAAAAGCTGCGTATATAGACATTGTAATATTCTGCTTTGTTGTGTTTTATATAATTGTCCAGTGTTTTAAGCAGAAAACTGTGAAAATGTCAATGAAAGCACAATAGAAAAAAAACATGATAAAAATACTCTGTGTAAAATCAGACCCTCAGCGCTATAGGCACTCTGCGGGGGGAGGTTTCCATACAGAATTCATTCTAGGGGGCGATTTCTTCCTAATATGACGTGCTGCAAATTTTCTCGCAGATTTTGTATAAATCTGTATTCATGTTTTTCACGTAGAGAAAAAAAAAAGACGCTTGACGCAGCCTTTCAGTATGAGCTGCTGTATTATGGATCGATACAACATAGATTCATACCACACTGGATTCACATTTTCATTGCCAGCTACTGAACTGTTATTGGTAACCCTGCCAAATGAGATCTTGCTTTATAGTGGGAAATTCTGTTTTGTGCTAATATTGTTTAACTTTCTAAAATAATGTCCCTTTTACTGAAGTAAAACAACACTGTCCTCTAGTGGAAAATATTGAGAATGCATGACCTATTCTTCCTCATTTTTCCCTTTACCCTTATGACTAGTGTTGAGCAAATTTGTTTGGCGAATGTTCGAAAGTTTCAAATTTGGCACAAATATGGCACATTCGGATTTGTGACTGCAAAGGCAAGCAATTTTTCTTAAAATCGGAAAAGTTTGATGAATTTGCGCGGGACCGCAAATACAGGGCAACCACGGCGTTTTGAACAGTTTTGTTAGCATAGTGCAAGTGTATGATGAGCAGTGACATGTGCCAGGTGAGTGTGGGGGCTGTGGAGAGCTTAGATCAGGTCAGATCAGTGGCGCAATGTTTTTTTTCTTTTTCTGTAGGCGGTAACTTTAACTGAGGAAAGCGCGGCCAGCCAATCATAGCGCAGGAAGCATCAACACTGTCCAGACATAAGGGCTTCTACAATTGGCTGCAGAAATCACATGTCCTCTCAATATAAAAAGCGGCCATGTTCCCTCAACGCCATTATGTCCATGTCACTGCTGGAGACAGACGCAGCTCAGTGTTCTCCTGTGTAATGAGAGATATTAGCTAGATAGATGGGCGCTTGTGTGGTAGTCAGATAGTGTAGATAATTCCTGGCCTGTGTACCTCTGCAACCGCTGGTGCAGCATATTTTTGGTGTTCTTGTGCAAGTACTGAGATTCTGACAGAAACAGAGGGCCCATGCCATACAACAGTGCTGTGCACCGCTGGTATAGAGCTCCATGTCTCACTATACCTTGAATGTTTTTTTGCGCTTGCTAATGTGATGAAGCAAGCGCAGTGCACCTTTTCATTTAGTGGGGTGGAAATTGTGCTCTGCACAGTCTGCAGAGCTTCTTATTGCAGAGCACTAAATCTGTTTTTTTTTCTGTTGCTATTGTGATATTGAAAGCTGTGTGCACTAAAGTTTTTTCTAGTGGCAGATACTATTTTAGTGGCGTTGAACTTCAGTTGGTTTCAGAGTAAAAAAATGCATTTTTTCTCTTGCTACGCCCAGTCCAAAAAATATTTTTTCCTGTGCCAAAAGTCATACAGTGCTATAAACCAGCTACTTCGTCAGTGGTGGTCAAATTCAGCTTGTACGCAGAGTCAAACCTATATATATTTTTGGTTGGCAGGCAGAGTCCACCAAAGGTTTTTTTATTGTGGCAAAGTTGATCCAGTCTACTAAAAGGCAGATCCTATTTCAGTGGCGTTGAACTTGTCCTGGTTTCACAGTAAAAAAATAAAAACTTCTCTTACTAGGCCCAGTCCAAAAATATTCCTGTGCCAAAAGTCATACAGAGCTATAAGCAAGCTACTACATCAGTGGCGGTCAAAGTCAGCTGGACGCAGAGCTTATGCAGAGTAACCCAAAAAGTATTTTTTGTTCCGAGTAAAGTGGTACAGCTGGCTAAATCTGAGTTTGAAATATTTTGGAGCATATATTCTATGTGATACTGGCCTCATCCACATTCCAAAAAAAATTTCTTCTGTTCCTAAAGTAATACAGCAGGGGACATCTCAGTTTGAAATTGTTTGGAGAATATCTCGTAGGTTTTTTCGGCCTCATGCACACTAACAAATCTCCTTTGTTGTTTAGTAACGTTATATGGCAGGCCATATCTTACCTTGTCATTTAGTGTCGCTGAAACTCAGATGTGTGCTGAGCTATTTCACAGAAAAAAACTTATTTTTCTTTAGTTAATTGCGTGCTCCTACCACTGTATCTGACCAACATGAGTGTGAAAAAGAGAGGGCGTGGTGGAAGGGGGAATAAGCTTAGTGTTCAACGTGTACATGGGGTACGTGATAATGTTAGTGAAAGCACTAGTGAACCAACACAAACAGGTCCTATCCAAAGACAACTGACAACTTATGTTAGTGGGTGGCCTACTGCACTCCCTCCCTTTGGCAGCCGCACAGCGATACGCCTTGTTGATAAGGCTCAGAAAGAGCAGGTGCTCCAGTGGATGGCAAGCTCTGCTTCCAGTGCCCTCTCCTCATCTTCCTCCACCTCAACATCACACGCAGTACAGTCCATAGAGGTGGCACCCCAATTACCCATGCATCCCCCCGCGTCACAACTGGCCAACTGCCCAACTGACTGTAGCCAACCACAGATGGGCGACTCTGTAGAACTCTTCACCCATTCTATACCATGGGCATCAGAAGTGTACTCCAAACAGTCACAAAGTCAAGGGGAGGAAAGCATCTGCACCGATGCCCAAAATTTTTTTTACTTGGATTCGGGGCAGGACGAAGTAGGGTCCGAGCAGGTTCCTGACCCTCATCACCAGACGTTAATCATAGGGGAGGGAGGTGATCCCAATGAAACTCAGATACCTGTGGCTCATGCGGACTGTACTGTGCTGTCAGGGCAACAAGAAGAGAGGGGTCACTCTGAGGGCAAGGAATGGGTTAACACATTGGATGATGATGAGGTTGAAGATCCTACTTGATGTGAACCCAAAGTCGCGCAGCCGAGTAGCTCATCTGAGGAGGTGGAGGAGGAAGACGAGGAGGTTACATTTCACCGTACAGCGCAGACACGGAGTGATGCAAACTCGAGGAGAACTGCATCCTTAGCCACAATCGTGGCTGTGGCCAGCAGTCAGCAGTCACTGCAAAGGATGAGCCAACTCACGTTATCTGCAATCTTTGCAATAAAAAACTTAGTAGAGGGAAAAATGCAATAATTTGACTACTACATGCATGAACGTTCACATACTCAAACAACATTCTTTACGCTGGGAATCTTACCGCGCTGAAATGCGGGCCAGAGCACCTCAACAACCATCAGCTGCCCCATCAAACGCATACACTGCTTCTTCCTCCTCATCTGTTACCGTGCCAAATATTGTCACGCAGGTCTCCCATCGCAGAACCTCCGGTTCTTTACCCGCTCCAGTCAGGCTGAGTGACAGCCCGTCAGCTGTAACAGAAACGGACACGCCTGCTGTGTTTCTTTCACCGAGCACATTGCATGTTTCTCAATCCACCGTAACATCTGCACCTCACGCTCCACCAGTTTTTCCGGTTCACCATACTCCGCCCTCTCTCAGCACCTTAGCCAGCCCTCGGTCCCGCAATTGTGGTCATGTAAAAGATTGTTTCATCCTACGCATGACAAAGCTAAGAGGTTGAACTCCACCATCTCCAAACTGTTAGCCACGGAAATGCTGCCTTTCCGCCTGGTAGATACAGACGGTTTCTGAAAACTGATGGCCATCACAGTCCCCCAGTACCAGTTGCCCAGTCACCATTACTTCTCTAAGAAAGCTGACAACATAACCCATTCCTTTTCTAAATCTACATGTGCCAGGGTGAATTTCACCACAGATACCTGAACGAGTAAGCATTGCCAAGGTGTTTACATCTCGCTGACTGGGCACTGGGTGACTCTGGAGGCTGTGGGGGCAGGCGGGAAGGGGCTGCTCCACAAATCTTGTAATCCCCTTATCTTGTAGAAGAAACCTCTGTATTTCCCACTTTCTCCGCTGCTTCTGTGTCCTCCACCTCCTCTAGGGCCTCCACCTGTGCACTCAACCTCTGCCTTAATGAGACACGCATTCCAAGGGTGCAGAGCGAATACACGCCACCTCCGTACTGCGCAATCAGGGCTCACAGTTATCAGGCAGTCTTCAAATTAATATACCTTGGAGATCGCAGTCATGCAGGTGAAGAGTTGTGGGCAGCTCACCAGGCTCAGTTTGAGCAATGGCTGTCTACACTGAACCTAGAGCCAGGGAAGGCCGTATGCGATAACGGTGCGAACCCGTTAGTGGCCCAAGGCCGAGGCAAGCTCCCACAAGTGCCTTGCATGGCTCACATCCTCAACCTGGTGTTACAGCGATTTCTCCGCCACTATCCTGGCCTGGATGAGCTGCGTCACAAAGTACAGAAGCTGTGCGCTCACTTCCGCTGTTCGCACCCCTCATGTCATCGACTTGCATTGATACAGAGGTCTTTGTCCCTGCCAGTTAACAGGTTGATCTTTGATGTGCCGATGTGGTGGAATTCTACTCTGTACATGTTGCAGCGACTGTGCCTGCAGCAACGAGCTCTGACGCAGTATGTCATGACGTATAGCTTGGGGCAACGCAGTATGAACTTAGGGCATATCACGTTTACGGAGTGGGAACAGATTAAGGACCTCTGCACCTTTCTGCACGGTTTGGAAATAGCTACTAAACTGGTTAGCTCTGACGATGCCATCATCAGCATCACTATTCCGGTCATATACATACTGGAGCAATCTTTGAATAACCTGCGGCAGGAGGTGGTGGCCCCAGAAGAAGAGGAGGATGCGGAAGGCATACCAATGTCTCGAATTTCCAGACTGTCAGCACACAGGCGGATGCCAAGTGACGGTGGATTACAGCAATCGAGGGGGTTTGGTGATACCAGGCAAACTGTAAGTGAAGGTGCAAGAGCTGAGGAACTAATGGAGGAGGAAGAGGTGATGGGCAAGTAGCTGTCAGAGGATGAAGAGGATAATCATCCCCTCTCGCTTGAAGGTGGTTGGCAGGAGGGGACGGAGGAAACAAACATCAGTGTCACACAACCCACAATACAGCCTGGCTTTGGACCTCCAGGAAGAGCCAGACATATGAGTGCCTTCTTGATGCAACATGATCCCGAATAGTTAGGATTTGAAATAATGCTGACTACTGGGTTGCCACTCTGTTAGATCCACGTTATAAGAGTCAATTTTGCCAGATGCTTCCCACCCTGGAAAGGGCCCCGCTTATGTTGGAGTATCGAAACAAGCTTTTAAGCAACCTTAATAAAGGTTTTCCCCAAGGTAACAGTTGGGCACACAGTGTGCATCACAGCTGTAGTTTTTCAACCTCCGGCACGTCAGTTCGTCAACACCAAAACATTAGCAGCAGCAGCAGAGTAAGTGGCAGAAGCAATTTTTGGGAGTCCTTTCACACATTTTTTGCTCCAGCTCAGGCGCCAGCACAACAGAGTACAAGTCTGACACGTAGTGAACGACTGGAGAGGATGGTGCAGGAGTATCTATAGTTCAATATCAATACCATCAGGGAGGGCTTGGACCCTTTTCCATTTTGGTCTTCAAAAATGGATGAATGGCCTGAGCTCGCCTCTCATGCCTTGGAGGTCTTATCATGCCCGGCAGCCAGTGTTCTCTCTGAACATGTCTTCAGCGCTGCTGGTAGCGTCTTGATGGATAAGGGCACCCAGCTGTCCCCTGAATGTGTAGACCGCCTAACTTTCATCAAGATGAACAAGTTATGAATCTCCAAGGACTTTTGCACCCCAATTGCAGACTGTACAGAGTAGGCGATGTTGTCATTTTGAGTGTGCTACATTGATCTCTTGAAATTGCAGCCTGGGATATGGCTTCTGTGTCTGTTCTTGCTGCTGCTGCAGGTCTTAAGGCCCTAATTTTGGGCAATGTGGAGAATTCTGATTGTGTCTCCATCCATTGGGTTGGCTGTAGTAGGACAGGTTTGGGTCTGCGTTAAACTACTTGTAGTCTGATGACATTGATGCCACTTTGATGGTGTTATGCCCTCATTTAGGGCAATGTGAACACTCCTGGTTAGGTCTCCATCTCCTGGGTTGGCTGTACTGGAACATGTGTGGGTCTTATTTACACTATTTCTACTGTAGTGAAATTGATGAGACATTGCAAGTGTCTGCCACAAATTTTTTGAAATGTGGAGAATCATGATTGGGTCTCCATCTATTGGGTTGGCTGTAGAGGAACTGATTTTGGCCTCCTTTGCAATACTTATACTCTAGTGAAATTGATGCCACTTCGGTGGTGTTTGTTACGCCTTCATTTAGGGCAATGTGAACACTCCTGGTTAAGTATCCATCTCTTGGGTTGTCTGTACAGGAAGAGTTGTGGGTCTCATTCACACTATTTCTACTATAGTGAAATTGATTACACTTTGCTGGCCTCTGCCACTAATTTTTGGAAATGTGGGGAATCCTGAATGGGTCTCCATCCATTGGGTTGACTGTAGTGGAAGAGGTTTGGTCTCCATGCATTTCTATAGTTATACTGTAGTGAAATTGAGCATTTGGTGCAGATATTATTCTCCCCAAACGGGTACGTAAATGTAATAAACTCTAAATTGATTTTCAATAAACAACCATCAGCTGCCCCATCAAACACCTCTGCTGCTTCTTCCTCCTCCTCTGTTACCATGCCAATTGGTGTCACGCAGGTGTCCAACAGAACCAGCTGTATACCCGCTGCAGTTAGGCTGAGTGACAACCCGTCAGCTGTAAGTGAAGCAGACATGCCTGCTGTGTTTGTTTCTCTGATCACACCACACGTTTCTCAATCCACCATAACATCTTCGCCTGCACCTCACTCACAGTCTATCGGTTTGTCCGTTTCACCGTACTCTGCCCTCTCTCAGCACTGCAGCCAGCCCTCAATCCCGCTGTTGTGGTCACGTAAAAGATTGTTTCATCCTACACATGAAAAAGCTAAGAGGTTGAACTCCACCATCTCCAATCTGTTGGCCACGGAAATGGTGGTCTTAGGCCCTATTTTTTAAAATGTAAACACTTCTGATTGAGTCTGCATCTCTTGGGTTGGCTGTAGTAGGACAGGTATGAGTCTGTGTTAAACTACTGTAGCACCCTGAGGATTCGGCTGCTACAGGGGTATTGCACCTCAACCCAGAGGTGTGATATTCCACTCCCGGGTAAGGATGGAGTGTTGAACTGAGCTCGGTAGGCTGCATGCACTACACACATCCCATTTCCGGGGAACAGGCCGACGGTACTCCCACTTAGAAATGTGCAGGTACGACCGAGTCTGTTCCTGGCTGGAGTGGGAGGGGGGTGGTACATCCCAAGTAGTGTAGGGGCAGATAGGGGGAGCAGCCTGGGTAAAGATAGGAGCTCATTGGGTGCTGGTCACCTGAGCTCACACATAGAGGGTGTATATAAGGTGGGCACCATCAAAGAACAGGGTCAGTCAGTCAGCCACAGTCAGTCAGGCTGTGAGTCTTTGCAGAGAGAAGTAAGAGGAGCAGAGCAGCCCCAGAGAGAGAGAGAGGAGAAGAGAGAGAGAGACCCAGAGGGGGAAACTGAAGAAAAGGACTCCAAGAACCCAACTTAAATCCCCGGGTGAAGAGTCGGCACAGGGTACCGGAACCCAAGCTGGTGGGGGCAAAAACACTCCCCAGCCAGAGACCGGAGACCGTGGGCAGCGTTTGCCACGGTCACCCACCACATCCACCAAGAAGGCATACCACGTGGAGGGTCAGGGAACCCGAGGCCAAGGGTCTCCCAACAGAAGGCCCGAGGGAGCTGGACCTGGGTGGATCAATAGTGGGGACGGCCAGAGAAAGGACAGAAGGAGAGCTCAGGGTCACGCTCCGGACTTGCTTGGGGGTTGGCTGGATCCAGGACCTGGTGGATGCAGCACGGCTCGGGAGGTCACTCGAAGCTGGAGTGACCGGAACATCAGCAGTGAGTAAATACCCTTAACTGCATAACCCGACTCTGTCTTCATTACCATCTATGCTGCACCACCACAACCCCCATCCTCTGCACCTGACCCCCTGAGGCTATACCCCACCCGTTGGGGGTTATACCATAAAAAGCTGCACCTACACCATCAGCCTCAGCGGACCCTGCTGCAGCGGCGGCCATAGTGACCGCAATACAACGGGTGGCGTAGTCGACATTAAGAACTTAATAACATCTGTAGGACTACCACATACAACTGAGTTTGACACCCTGGGCACGGACCGGGTCACAGCCACTCGGAAGACTACAACTCCCATCTGATCCGGCTCCGGATATTCCCCCTAAAGAATATGGCCCAGGGGGCGCGTCAACTTTGGCGTAGTCGGCAGGATCTCGTGCCCGCAACACCCGGGTACTGCGTGCCTGAAGAAAAGAACGAGTTTACCTCAAAAAGAAGTCTCCTGCCGGTTCCGGAGGGTCCCCGCCATCGGACTCCATCACAGATCGATTCCCGCCGGTTGTCCGCCATTAACAGCTTTTTCCCGCCATCTGCAGAGTTTCCCGCCACTGGGAGACGATTCCCGCCATTTCCAAAGGTTTCCCGCCTTGGAAGAGCGGACGCCATTATGGGCGTGCCAGAGGATGGCAAGAGGCCGCCTCCCATCGTGGGCCAGGACCGAAAATGGCGCCAAAAGTGGAAACCGCCCCCACCAACAGAGACTGTGATGCTAGAGGTGTCTGTCGGCGTGAAAGAACCGCCCCTGGAGCTGACAGTCACCCAGTGGCCCCGGGACCGCCCTCGAAGTGGGAGGAGACGAAAGAAAAGAACGAAGATGGGTGCCGCCTGGAGCAGTCTGGAGCGAGCGCACCCGGAGGCAGGAAGCCTGGAGAAGAGTAGCAGAGAAGCTCACCCGGAGATGGCGAGAGAGCAGAGCAGCACCGGCCCGCTGGCCAGGAGCCTGCTGGAAGAAGAGCAGAGCAGCACCGACCCGTTGGTCAGGAGCCTGCTGGAAACCACGACCCCACTAGGCTTAGTGGAGGTCCTTGCACAGCTCCCCCGAGACCGGGAGTGTGCACAGACTGCCCTGGAGGGCCTCGCACGGAGGATGGCCCGGGTACAGCGAGAGACATTGGCGGAGTGGAGCCGAGAGATGGCCCAGCAAACCAAGACCCGGAGCACGCCAGCCAAGATGAGGAGACAGACCGCCTCTGAGGATGGCGCGGGAGGACCCAAGGCCGGAGACGGCGCCGAGAAGGGAGCCGAACGCATGGAGGCAGGTAAAGGGGACGTCTATACCCCAAACCAGGACACCGCTTGCCTGCCCCAGCTCCCCGTCGCAGAGCCCGAAAGTCCCCCTGCTGTGCCCGAAAACGCCATGTCACCGACGCAGACTAGGCCCCAACCGGAAGCCGCCGCCGCGACCCCTGTGACGTCACACGCACCGACCCCGAGCGTGACCAAGCAGGAAGTACCACCAGCCTGGTCGCAGGGCCTAGAATTCCCGGGCGTCGCATCACCAACAGCGCCCCCTACCTCCGCGGAACCTCCGGCCTGGCCGCAAGGCCAGGTAGCCCAGGGCGCCGCCGTCCTAACGGTGCCCTTCACCTTCCAGGTGCCCCAGGCCTGGCTGCAAGGCCTGGGCAACCCGGGCGCCACCACCACCGCGCCCGCACCCGTAAAACCAAGGGTGCCGCGTCTGGGAGAGGACTTGTTTGCCCAGCACACGTGGCCGGACGGGCAGCCTTTCATCTGGCCCCAGGAATATTATGGACTGGAGCGCCAGAGGAGGGTTGGGGCCATGTGTGCACCCCTGATTCTGGCTCCGAAGCCCGTGATAAGGATCTCGCCCCCGCTTGAAGAGACCCAATTTGAGTGGGACCCCACCGGAGAAGACCTAATGGGGTTCACTCAGGAAACCAGGGCAGCTGCAGCAGAGCGTGCTGAGTGTTGCCGACAGCAGCTCGAGGAGTTTGCGAGGGAGCGGAGAGAGAGGCGGGTCCGGGAACAACAGGCCCAAATAAGGAGCGCCGAGCAGAAGAGCCGAACCAGGAGGGACCCCCGTGCAGCGCATTGTCCCCGCACCACCGGGACTGTAATAAAGTTTAACCTGCAGCATGGGTGGGGCTTCATCAGAGACAACAACACCCCCGGCGACGTCTTTGTCACGCGCAGAGATGTGGAGTCCCATCTGCCGGAGGGGCACAGAGGTCGTGACCTTTACATCGGGGACGAGGTCACCTTTACCCGGCACAAGTGTGCCAAAGGACCTTACGCCCTCCATGTGCATCGCCTGACAGAAGAGGAGCTGCGATGTGAGGAGGAAGAGCAAGAGGATCCGGACGGGTCTGAAGCTGAGATCCCCAAAGAAGGAGCAGGAGGAAGACGTTGTTGGGTACAGCGGAGCAGGTGCTGTAAATAGTTACCCGATCGGGGTATAAAGAAACTGTTACTGCAAATATAGTCCCCGTTGGGACCAGCTGAGTGAACTGTTTACCCGTTTACCCTTAATCCCACAGGCTGAGGACTGTGAGCAGCCATTCCCTTTCCCTCCTTAACTGGCCGAGGACTGAGAGCGGCCATACCCTTGTACATAGTTGCGCTTCCTAAAGCGCCCCCTACCGGTTTTATAGGAAAACCAGTTTTCCAGAAAGACTGTCGCACTTTACCCGGTCACACGTTGCACAGTGACCGGAGGAGGAGCCAGAGGCGACGAGAAAGTTTTATATATATAATGTTTTATATATTTTATATGTTTATGAAAAAATTTTGTATGTTTTTGGTGTTATGTCTTACAGCCCGAGGACGTGCTGTGATTTACCAGGGGGGAATGTAGCACCCTGAGGATTCGGCTGCTACAGGGGTATTGCACCTCAACCCAGAGGTGTGATATTCCACTCCCGGGTAAGGATGGAGTGTGGAACTGAGCTCGGTAGGCTGCATGCACTACACACATCCCATTTCCGGGGAACAGGCCGACGGTACTCCCACTTAGAAATGTGCAGGTACGACCGAGTCTGTTCCTGGCTGGAGTGGGAGGGGGGTGGTACATCCCAAGTAGTGTAGGGGCAGATAGGGGGAGCAGCCTGGGTAAAGATAGGAGCTCATTGGGTGCTGGTCACCTGAGCTCACACATAGAGGGTGTATATAAGGTGGGCACCATCAAAGAACAGGGTCAGTCAGTCAGCCACAGTCAGTCAGGCTGTGAGTCTTTGCAGAGAGAAGTAAGAGGAGCAGAGCAGCCCCAGAGAGAGAGAGAGGAGAAGAGAGAGAGAGACCCAGAGGGGGAAACTGAAGAAAAGGACTCCAAGAACCCAACTTAAATCCCCGGGTGAAGAGTCGGCACAGGGTACCGGAACCCAAGCTGGTGGGGGCAAAAACACTCCCCAGCCAGAGACCGGAGACCGTGGGCAGCGTTTGCCACGGTCACCCACCACATCCACCAAGAAGGCATACCACGTGGAGGGTCAGGGAACCCGAGGCCAAGGGTCTCCCAACAGAAGGCCCGAGGGAGCTGGACCTGGGTGGATCAATAGTGGGGACGGCCAGAGAAAGGACAGAAGGAGAGCTCAGGGTCACGCTCCGGACTTGCTTGGGGGTTGGCTGGATCCAGGACCTGGTGGATGCAGCACGGCTCGGGAGGTCACTCGAAGCTGGAGTGACCGGAACATCAGCAGTGAGTAAATACCCTTAACTGCATAACCCGACTCTGTCTTCATTACCATCTATGCTGCACCACCACAACCCCCATCCTCTGCACCTGACCCCCTGAGGCTATACCCCACCCGTTGGGGGTTATACCATAAAAAGCTGCACCTACACCATCAGCCTCAGCGGACCCTGCTGCAGCGGCGGCCATAGTGACCGCAATACAACGGGTGGCGTAGTCGACATTAAGAACTTAATAACATCTGTAGGACTACCACATACAACTGAGTTTGACACCCTGGGCACGGACCGGGTCACAGCCACTCGGAAGACTACAACTCCCATCTGATCCGGCTCCGGATATTCCCCCTAAAGAATATGGCCCAGGGGGCGCGTCACTACTTGTAGTCTGATGACATTGATGACACTTCGGTGGTGTTAGGCCCTCATTTAGGGCAATGTGAACACTCCTGGTTAGGTCTCCATCTCCTGGGTTGGCTGTACTGGAAGAGGTGTGGGTTTTATTTACACTATTTGTACAGTAGTGAAATAAGTGATCTGCCACAAATTTTTTTAAATGTGGGGAATCCTGATTGGGTCTTCATCTATTGGGTTGGCTGTAGTGGAACATTCCTGTTCTGCAGTCTAAGTTGTGTAATGTTGCGTACCAGTCCTTGCTACACTCCTGATGCAGACTCTGCCTGCAGCACTCCTGATACAGACTCTGCCTGCTGCACTCCCAATACAGACTCTGCCTGCTGCACTCCTGATACAGACTCTGCCTGCTGTACTCTGCTACAGACTCTGCCTGCTGCACTCCTGATACAGACTCTGCCTGCTGCACTCCTGATGCAGACTCTGCCTGCTGCACTCCTGTTACAGACTCTGCCTGCTGCACTCTGATAGAGACTCTGCCTGCTGTACTCTGCTACAGACTCTGCCTGCTGCACTCCTGATACAGACTCTGCCTGCTGCACTCCTGATACAGACTCGGCCTGCTGCACTCCTGATACAGACTCTGCCTGCTGCACTCCTGATACAGACTCTGCCTGCTGCGCTCTGTTACAGACTCTGCCTGCTGCACTCCTGATACAGACTCCGCCTGCTGCATTCCTGATATAGACTCTGCCTGCTGCACTCTGATACAGACTCTACCTGTGTAAAGGACATACTCATGCTAGAGCAACTCCATTTTGTCTGCTTGCTTTAAAATCATGTTATTATCACTCCTTGCATAACATACTTCTTTCTTTCTCTTCCCATGGTACTTTCTCACACTAACTTTTTATCTCAAGAACATTTTGTCAGACTCCCGCTCCTGTTATCTAACTAGTTTAGGCCAGGATTGACCTTGTAAAATTTCCATAGTGCTTCGAACTAACGATGATAATATGATCATATATGTGTTTCCGTAATAATTATACTAACATTGGTTAGCCTATAGTACTGTAGTATGGCTGCAGAGTTGATTGGCTATTAAAATACTCAAAACAATATGAAATGCTAAGCAAAATAAACGGGATCAGAGATTCTTTGAATCCTCCCAATACAGAACATTGTTTCCGTTTGGTTATCTGTGGATTGCAATCAACATAATAATTTGATACTCACTTGGTCAACCGTGAAGGGTTATTGTCCTCCCTCAACAGCTGGAGCCCTGACTCGGATCCCTAACCAGGGACGCCCCTCCACCTCTGGACGTCCACAAAGAGAGACCTGCTTTCAGCCTCCCCCACTGGAATTGGGACTAATCATCCCCCACAAAAAGCCAGGGTAAGTGCACAAGTTCTTTACTAGTGACACTGACCATTTGGCATGGTTTCCACGTGGTGTGTGGTTGTTTACAGTATCTTCGGATATATCTTGGTTGGATATAGTCAAAGGTGAGACTATAAGGGGTGTAGTCCCATTAGGGGTCTGATATTATTTACTTTCAAAGCAGTATCACCTCGGATTGACAAGTGAATATTGTGTGAATCTTTCTCAATTTCTGACAAAAATCCTTAGGAGACTGAACACTGTTAGGTTCGGTCGCGGCAGGTGATCGAAGATTGGGTAGGGCACGCACCCAGATATATGTATATCTAGTGTCCGGAGAGCTGCAGGCAAGAGCTCTCCTTCTTTCCCCTAAACCGTTTGGGGTAAACCTGTTCGGGGCGGGTGATCGAAGATTGGGTAGGACACTCACACAGATATACATATATCTAGTGTCTGGAGAACTGCGGACGAGAGTTCTCCTCCTTTCATCTGGCCATTCGAGACTCCCCGACGGGAAGGGGTGAAATAAAGTCAGTGAAACAGCAGCTGAGGTCTGGACTCGTGCTGTGCACAAATTAAGGATATTTTTGTCAGTTGTAGTGATTAATCAATGTTTCCGTGGAGCAGAAAGAATTTGTCTCCCCTGGAGGAGGGAGAGGGAGAGAAAGAGAGAGACAGGAGGGAAGAGAGAGAGACAGGAGGGAGAGGATGTGATGAATATCATGGTCAGTTGAGAGGGGAAAAGATCTTTTAAGAATGCACCAAAAGTGTTTAAGGTGTTAAATTTTCCTGTGGAGGGGAGGCTTCAGCCTGTGTTGTGGGATGAAGGCATCCGGCAGCAAAGGGGTAGATTAGTTGACTGTGGATTGTTGGAAGACGCTGAGAAGTTCAGGAAAGTCGCACATGAGATTTGTGATGAAGGATATGTAGAAATAGCGGAGGAGATGAAGCCTGGTTATTTCAATTACTTTTATGTCAAGAGAGTATCAACCAGTCCCTCCAATCACAAAGCTACGCTCCACACAGCAGAAAGTCTCTAAAGAAGAATGCCAGTCGTGGAAGGAGGCGGGTGCTAAATTGATAGATGGGCTATGGAAGAAGGAACAACTGTACTGTTTGCCTCGACTACTGTATCCAGCCGTTGCGGCCTAGGCCCATGGACCGGTACATCAAGGGAAGAATCAAGCTTTGCTACTGGTACAGAAACTCTATTGGGCTCCAGGAATTTCCACCGTGTTAAGTGCACAGAACAAAGGTTGCACGATATGCCAAACCTGCAACCCAGGTAGATTACAGAATGTACCGACAAAACACCTTGCCAAACCAGAGTATCCGTTCCAACGATTGCACATCACTCTCCCTAAAGCAGGATGATATGAATACTGCTTAGTGGTAGTGGATATGTTTTCCAGTTAGCCAGAAGCATTCGCCGTTCCAAACATGACTGCCAAGACTACCGCCAAGAAGCTGGTCTCTGAAGTTGTTTGCCGGTATGGAGTTCCAGAAATTATTGAAAGTGATCAAGGACCAGCCTTTTCCTCATGTGTATATCAAGAAATACTTACCATGATCGGATCAACAGTGGCGCTGCATACTCCTTACCATCCACAGTCAAGCGGCAAGGTGGAGAGATTGAATGGCACACTGAAAAGGCAGTTAACCAAAATGATGCAGGAGACTACGGCCCAGTGGCCTGAGCTCCTTCCCATTGTACTATATCACATACGCACCACCCCCATAGGGAAACAGAAACTGTCACCCTATGAGATATTATTTAGGTCACAACCAGCTATAGCTCGATTTACCCCACAACAATTATCAGAAGAAACATATTATGTTGTGCAATATGTGATTCAGCTTGCCAAAGCCTTAACTAACACCCATGCGTTAGTATCATCTTCTATTCCAGATCCAGCTGATGCAGAAGGTTGTCATATCCTTAATCCCGGAGATTATGTGTATGTGAAGAAGCATGTTCGGAAACACGGACTAGAACCATTGTATGACAGACCATACCAAGTGCTCCTGACAACCGCAACAGCAGTAAAACATGAATTTTCTGAATATAAGTCTAGTGATCCAACATGTGGTAATCCAGAAGTTGGATATTGTAGCCCCCTGGGACAAATGCCTTCATGGTGTATGCTATCAAATAACACAGTTTTTATCGATTTGGTACATAAGTTAGTATTACAGCACTCTGCTTTATGGGATCTACCATCAGCCAAATATTGGGTCTGTGGGAATAATGCGTATAAATGGCTCCCAGTCGGAGTAGGGGGGACTTGTACGTTGGCCCGGCTAACTCCAGCCACTTATCTTATTCCCCATAGTAAAGTAGATATGAGAGCCATCCCTCTTCATACCATCTATAAACTTGCCAAAGACAACACCCCACGCCCATCAGGAAGACCTCATTTAGTACAAATGGGTATACCCAATAAGATAGTCAGTACTGTCTTCCTCTACCCTATGGTAACACAAATGTGGGACAAATTAGTGGAAGTCACTGATTACTTAGATGATCAGATTTGGAATATTTTGGAAGTAATTAATACTACTGTTGCAGTGCAGAATCAACTTATTATAGTGGCCAATCAACATACTTTAGTGCTGGACTATTAGACAGCAGCTCAAGGAGGGATGTGTCAGGTTATAGGCCCAGCCTGTTGTCACTATATTGACCCCGACTCTACCATACGGTTAAAGACTAAAATGGAAGACATTAGGAAACTCAGGGAAGAATATAACAAACATAACGAATTGACCAAAGACCATTGGTGGTCTGATACATTTTCCTTTTTAAATCCTGCTAATTGGTTTAAAGGGATTGGTGGGTGGATTTCTGGAATATTACAAGGAGTGTTGCATATTGCTGCTTGCATCTTGTTAATATATGTCTTACTAAAACTAGTCTTTTATTGTATCCCATTTTGCATGAAGAAAACCTGCCAGTCATCAGAGAGCAAGGAGAACGCTGTAAACCGACATCCAGTGCTACTGTACACGGACCTCCCAGATGTAACCAGCATTGAGGACCTGAACGACAAGGGAATGATGACCTTTAGATGACCTTTCCCCGCATGCCCCGACCAACCTCACGTCTGAAGATCAGAGCTTTATGATTATGTCAACAAACAAGGGGGGATGGACATGCCGCGACAGCCTCGATTGGTAACAAGGGCACTAAGTGAGTGAAGACCAATGTAACTCAGGCTCAAAGCATGACCCTGGGATAGCACCTCTGTTGTTGATAATAACATAATTTTTAGGGGGGAATGAAAAGGACATATTGATACTCATGCTAGAGCAACTACATTTTGTCTGCTTGCTTTAAAATCATGTTATTATCACTCATTGCATAACATACTTCTTTCTTTCTCTTCCCATGGAACTTTCCCACACTAACTTTTTCTCACAAGAACATTTTATATTTTGTCAGACACTCCGCTCCTGTTATCTAACTAGTTTAGGCCCAGATTGACCTTGAACAATTTCCATAGTGCTTCGAACTAACGATGATAATATGACCAAATATGTGTTTCCGTAATAATTGTACTAACATTGGTTAGCCTATAGTACTGTAGTAAAATATTCAAAACAATATAAAATGCTAAGCAAAATAAACGGGATCAGAGATTCTTTGAATCCTCCCAATACTGAACATTGTTTCCGTTTTGTTTTCTGGGGATTGCAATCAACATAATAATTTGACACTCACTTGATCAACCGTGAAGGGTTATTGCCCTCCCTCAACACCTGCTGCATTCTGATACAGACTCTGCCTGCTGCACTCCTGATACAGACTCTGCCTGCTGTACATCTGATACAGACTCTGCCTGCTACACTCCTGATACAGACTCTGTATGGAGCAATATATGGGGCCCATAATACTGTACAGAGCAATATACGGGGCCCATTATTCTGTAAAGAGCATTATATGGGGTCCATTATTCTGTATGAAGCATTATGGGGGGCCAGCATTCTGTTTGGAGCATTATATGGGGGCCAGTATTCCATCTGGAGCATTATATGGGTCCATTATTCTGTATGGAGCAATATATGGGGGCCCATAATACTGTACGGAGCAATATATGGGGCCCATTATTCTGTATAGAGCATTATATAGGGTCCATTATACTATATGGAGCCTTAAATGGGGTCCATAATACTGTATGGAGGACTATGTGGTGCCCATAATACTGTATGGAGGACTATACTGTCTTGGAGTAATACGTGTGAGTATGATTTTTTATTTTTATGCAGAGGATGCCTATAAAATAAAATATATACAGTGGGGAAAATAAGTATTTGATACACTGATGATTTTGCAAGTTTTCCCACCTACAGAGCATGGAGAGGTCTGTAATTTTTATCGTAGGTAAACTCATCATAAATGCTGTAATTTTAATGTTGGGGAGCAGGAAAGAATAAAAAGCTGGACTGTGGAGTTAGTATCAGAAGAAGGTACCGATTCCAGCTGCATGAAGAAAAATGTAAAAACGTCTATATTGTTAATATTGTATAATATAAATTATTTTCATGTATAAATTGCTGAATATTTACTCTTATTTGTTGTAGTACATTTTTTATTCGTAATTATTATAGATGGAAGTTTGGCTTACTGACCCCACAGCCCTAGTTTAAAGGCTTTTTCCCAGAAGTGAATTCATATGACTGGAGTACAGTATGTCTTATTAGGTGGATATGGGGAATGTGGCTGCTGCGAACCCCAGGATGTACAGCACAGGAACTGCTTTGTGGCGCCCCTGAGGGTTCGACCGCCACAGGGATGCTGCACTTCTTTAATGGAGTGTAGTGTCCCTCCTCTGAGGTAAGAACAGTGTCATGGTCGGGACCCAACCTTAGCATCCAACACCATATTTCTCCACCAGAGGGGGCTAGTATGCACTAGGTGCTGCCCTCCTGGTTACAGGGATACTGGTGAACCAAGAGTTAGGGGAACCAGTTAGTGGGTGAGGGTGGAGGACTTACAATTTAGTGACATCTTAAAATTCATATTTAATAAAAAGCCATCTTGGTTCATGGTCTTTTCGCTGGACCTGGGAATCTAGTCTTTCGCTGGTCCTGGTAGTCCGGTCTTTGACGGTCCTGGTTAGTCATCTTGCCTGGCTGTCATGTACTGTGATCTCCTACCCTGAAAGTGGATCCTGTGTGGACCTGTAGCTCCACAGCAAATGGATCCCAGGGAGGATGCAGACGGAGCGGTATACGCCACCTGTCCTCGCCAACCTAATATATTCAGTGGGAGTCCGGCTGCAAGAGGGGTACCGGCCCCCGACACCCAACCTTGCTACTCCATGTCCTGGTCAGGATCCCACCGGGTATCGGAAGGAGCGGAGCTGCCACCCGTGCCCTTTTTCTGAGAGGAGTTCAGAGGGAGACCCGGCCTATCTACACACACAGACAGGAAAGGATACGGTCTGTAGTTCAGGAACACTCTGGTGCGGGGTCCTGATTGAATGCTGGACTTGCTCGGAGGTAGTAGGACTCCCGTCCCTGGTGACCGCAGGACTCCGCGGGGAGCAGGGAGTCACCCTCCTTCTGCCATCTCTAATGTGAGTAAAGCCTTGGAAGTTCACCCCTACGGCCTCCGGACTGTTTATTCTGCGCTACACCGCACGACGCGGCACCCGTACTCCTCTACTACTACCCCTGTCATCCTGTCTCTCTGCCCTGAGGCCTTGCTCTGCCTGTGGGGAGTAGTAATAACTTTGGGCCGCCATAACACCATGCCTCAGCGGACTGCAGCGGCGCTGGTGGCCTTCACCAGGTGCCACAGGTGGCGTAGTCGGAATCAGCCACTCAACCCGGATAAGCCCACACCATCCTTTTAATTGTGACGGCCCTGAGCATGGGTCGGGTCCGGGCCACGGCTGCACCCCATCTCTCCATCATGGGACCCAACTCTGAGTCCCCCATCTCCCAGGGTAAAGAAAAGGGCTTTCGAGTAGAGGCGTCACAGCTTCCTATGGATAACACTTAAGTAAAGCCACATTTAGGTATAAGGGTTCAAGTGTCTTGAAAATCTAGGGATCAGAACATGTTTTTCCTTGGATTGACTGTCATTCATAGATGTAACAGGATCACTCGTCCTCTCCTCCACTTTTGGCCAAGGTTTATAGGGTAAATCTAAGACATGAAACGGATATTCTCCTGTTTGTAACCCCTCGCACTAGACATATATAACGTATCGTACTGATATGCCATGAATGTCAGTAATATTCCATTAAATACAAATGAACATTATTCAATTTGATTTTTTTTTTAATTAAGAATATCATGGAAGAATGATGAGATGTTTTTGGAGGGGCCTTCTTCTTCTGCAGATGTTCCTTGCTGGTCAGAAGGCCACAGGCAGATGGTACAAATCCTTCCATAGAGGTGCAGCTTTGATGGTGGACATGCTGCACCCTCTTCAGGGTGCTAGACGTGGGGTCTTTCTGCTCTCGAGATGTTTATGCTGCCCCGCTGACAGGCTGCAAATATACAGCTTTCTCTGATGGAATGAGCAGCCCTGGATAATCCTCGCCGGCAGGATGATATCAGCCGACGGAAGATGGAACCTATGAGAGGAGACATAACTAATGTAAGTAATGGCACTCCATATTAGAGGATACTACTGTGGTGTCACTGTGGCAGGAAGGTAGAGGAGTCTTATCCTTACAGAGGTGCGGGGTCATTGTCAGTCATTGTACATGTGACAATCCCACCACTGACAGAGAACATCTGCTCCACATGACTTCTTCTCACTGACTGACATCACACAACATGGAGCTTGTGGTCACACTTACCTCTTCTACTTCTCCCCTCTTCTACTTTTTCTGCTTCTTGTTGTTTTCTCAATGCAGATTTTCTTCTCCCCTGAACTGGAAGTTCTAATCAAGAATCAAGAAAAAGATGTAGATTATAAACACCTAAAAGATTAGCTTTGTATCTTTATAGAGGTATCTTAGTCTTGTATCCTGTAGTCCTCGTAATTTATTATTGCACCATAATAGAGAGAATATGTCATATATACATAACATAACCTGAGGGTCTGAGAAATAGATTTCCTTGTGAACTGATTAATATAAAACCTGATATGTGTTGTCAGTTTTTATATTAATCAGATCACAAGGCAATCTATTTCTCAGACCCTTAGATTATGTTATGTATATATGACATATTCTTTCTATTATGGTGCAAAAATAACAGACGCCTTATAACCATCACATTACTTGCAGGATGCCACAGTGTTGCCTTATAATCAGTGTAACATTAAGGACATAAGGAGGATCAGTATAGGCTCATATGGAGCCATGGGTACAGTATTCAATATCAGTTTGGCAGAAGACTGAATGGCTCCTTATAACTTAATGCATTATATAAAAGAGTGAGTTTTTTACACAATGAAGTGCTGGACTGTACTTTGTTTTATAGGTAGTAATTTTCTGAGCCTTTATGTGCACGTTCACATTACACTTTTTGATCTGAGGCTGTAATAGGATGGCCAATAGACCTGTACATACCTGACAATGGGGATGACTGGCTGTCTTTGGCAGTGAAACGCTGCTTGTCACCATCAGATTCAGGAGAGGAAGATTCTTTCTGCCTGTTTGGTAGAAGAGAAAAATATAAATTACAAGTGAAAACAATACAAAAGGGAAGAACATCTGTGTGCAAGGCCTGTTAGGACGTTTGGATAACATGGAGGGGATGCAATGCTCAGGACTCCCAGCAAGAATGGAGAATCACTAGTAATGTTAGCCTGTAATGATCTGGAAATGAAGGGCTGGTCTCAATGATCACCTTTTATCACCAGCATTCTCACAAGCCAGAACCACGGTGATGAGCAATCAAGGGGTCATGGATCCTGGATTTAGTATTGAGTTACATTTGTCTTGCATTTGGTGTTCTGAACATACATCTGACTTGAACCCCATAATAGTAATTTACTCACATGTCTGAATGTTTTGCGTTTTCTGGGGAATACCCTGGAGGTGACTTGGGTTCTTCATTGTTCATCATTTTGGTATTGATGGAACAGAGCTAAAGCATGGAGAAAAATAAAATATATGTATAGTTCTAAACTTTATCTTAGTTATAGGTTTTATTGATCTTTTGGGTCACATACTTACTTTAGAAAGCCTATGAGAAGATGATAGAAACTTTTGGATTTCTGGCCAGTCATTGTCCTCACTTGAGTCTTCCTCATCTAAATCACTATGTTGGTATCTGCTACGTCGAGCTGCAAAGTACAAGTGTTATTAGAGATTACTAGTTACAGACAGTCACCAGGTTATAATAATTATGGAGACTGATTGTCACATAAAATGAAAGACAAGACAAACAGCAGCTTTCTGAAGATAACGTCTCATTCTACTTACTGTCAAAGTAGCGGGTGTCCTCATCTGACTTAATATGAGGAATGAACTGTGGCTTCTTACTTAGAAGATTGTTAAAGTCCAAGTTTTCCAGAAATGGATGCATCTTGATCTCATTTGCTCCTCCTAGAAAATAAAAGACAATAGAAAGATATACAGACATTGTCAGGGAGATGGTTCCATATCTGTACATTTTATGTTAAGCTGAACTGAAGATGTAACAGAGCCAAAGTGAAGGGAATATAGTGAAAGTCATAGCATGAAGAATGGAGAATGCACAAGCTGGTAGAGTAGAGCACTTCAGTGCTGATCCTCATGGATGTAATCATTTTTCTTGTCACAGAGGTGTAATAAGTTATTATTAATACTTTTATATACATTACCTGTCCCAAGTCTATATGCTGGATCTTTTCTGAGCAGCTCAGTGATGATATCTTGAGCATCGGGTGAAGGAGCAGAATTATTAAATTTCCAAGTTATGTCATCTGTTATATAAAAAGCAAATATTACAGAAAATGAAACCTCTTCATTTACTTTATTAAAAATAAAATCTTTTGCCTTAACACAAGTAACTAATCCACAGAACCAACCTAATCAAAAAACAATGACATCACATATCATTCAGATATTTTTACTTACCCCATAAAATACGGCTCAAAGTCTCGTATTGGGAACGCCCACGAAATGGTACACGTCCTACAAGAAATTTATGTAGGATGATTCCAATTGACCACCAGTCAGCTGGCCTTCCATAGCCTTCCTGTAAAAGCACTTCTGGAGCTGTGTAACTATAGGTGCCACAAATCTGGAAACCAACAGAGGAATGAGATGATGATCAGTGAAAATAATTGTGACAAATAGCATTAGTGGAAATGTTTCCTAAATGAGAAAATATCAGAGAAGGAGAAATATATGAGATCAGTAAAGAAAAAGTTGGTGCCTACCTCATTATCACAGAACTCTCTGGTGATGTCCTCAGTTGGAGCCTTGTAGATGTTTGATGTTGGTCTCATGAGGCAGAGTTTGGACAGCCCAAAATCGGTGACTTTAATATGACCGGTTGATGTTACCAGGAGACTGTGAAAAAAAGGATGGTATAAGCCCCAAATAATAACCCATAGACTTTATGACAATTTCTGACTTTTTCGTATTTACTGTACATCAAGGGTCACTTACTTTGAAGGCTTCAGGTCTCTGTGCATTACACCGTAGCTATGCAGGTATTCAACAGCTAAAACTGTTTCTGCGATGTACATACGGGCCAAGGGGACAGGTAAACGCCCACAGTGTTTCAAGAGAGTGTCACAGTCTCCTCCTACAGGAGAAAGAAAATATGACAGGAGAGGGTTTGTTACAATGGGTTTAATCTGCAGGTTAATAGCATTCTGAAGGTACCAGCCACCGCACTGACTGCCCGGCTGTCCCGGCTGACAACTGGTTTTTACCTTTCCCCTTCTCAATGAGATGTGTTCTTACACAGTCTGATATTGTGAGAAATAATGGGACACGGCCAGACTGCTGGTACACTCGAATTATACTGACAATTTATAACATTAAGGCTGAATTCACACATCTGTGTGTCACGGTCTGAGTCCAACCATCATCCAGGGACTGGGAGCCGGTATATTGACCCGAAATTAACAAGCGCATAAGCAAATATGTAAAGTTCAGGTCAGGAGACCAATGGCCGGTCTGTGAATAATGGTCTGTACTCAGACCGTGACACACAAACGTATGAATTCAGCCTTATTCCGACATTTCTAGGAGGGATCACAGAGGAACTTCACAATTGTTAATTGGAGTACCAGTATTTACTATATTCTGCCCATGAATTTGTCTGATCAGTGATGTATTTTTTAGCATAGTCTGCAGTGTTATAATAGTCTGCAGTGTTATAATAGTCTGCAGCCGTCTGTGTTGAAGCGGTGTCTATTCACCATATAGTGTAAGTACAACTATGCGCTTTTTTTCTTACATATAGCTATCCACTCTCCTCTCATGGTTAGATATTAACATCAACAAGATTCTATTATACCATGCTGACAGATTGCTGACACCTCTATGAATTATATATTTATTTAGCTTATTAATTGTAAGATACATAGTATAGCTTATACTTTTTGGCCGTAGTAGTGTCCCTTTGTTGTAGGAGTTACCTTGTTATTTTTAACTATGGATTCCATGTGACTAATACAGATTTATGTTTTTATATTGGACATTGTGTCATTGCACTTGTTTTGCAGCTTTTGCACATTTGTGGTTTTGCTTTATATACTGTATAATGTAGAGCGTATACTATATACTGCAGAGTGACCCTATACAGAAAGGCAGAGCTGGGCTTCATCTACAAGCCTCTTATTACTTTCTCTATGAAATGCTCATCTATACAAACTCTTATAATAAAGTCAAATCCTCCTTTTAGCCATAGTAGAGATTTCTGCCATGCTCAGTGAGGACGTACGCCGGAGACTTCACAGAGATAATAATTTTTCGGGCATCTTGGTAACAGATAGGTGCTAGAGATAAGCAGATCCGGGCTGGATATAGATATGATAGATATGACCTACCTGCTACATACTCCATGACCATACACAGATGATGGGTAGTTGGAAAGGAGCAGAACATGGAGGCCACAAAGGGACAATCAGAGAATGTTAGGATGTCCCTCTCTAGAAAGGCACGTTCCAGGCTTATTGGATCTCTCAAGTTCCGCTTGTCCAGTTTCTTCATAGCGAATGTCTGGTTTGTGTCTTTGTGGCGCACTAAGTGGATGGTCCTGGAGAGGAGAAAAATCCATGATTTATAATGAATTCTTACTAACGTTCTGTTTATAGACATCTTCAAATGATCTCCTGTACTAATGGTTAATACTAGATGTACGGCCAACACTAGAAATCCATGAAATAACATTACATAAATGATCATCTATGGGAGATCCTCATCCATGCCACATCCTGAATGACCTGAATAGTGACAATTAGACGTGGATTGTAGAGATGAGCAAATAAATTTGTGTGGAATAGAATTCTACTTAAATTTTACAAAGATCCGCATTCGCCAAAATGGCGATTTTCTTTTTGTAATTTGCTTCCTCACGCAATGAGCAAAATGGCAGGCGTTGGCCACTATTTTCTAAACCTTAAAAGACCATCAAAATGTTAAAAAATAAACAAATTCTTACACTCATCTCTCCAGTCCTTCCAACTCAACCGACTGGACTTTGCTGCATCCTCAAATCTCTTCTGTAAGTGCTGACATCCAAACGTCTCTCAGGCTTGGTTGGATCATTCAGCATCGAAGATGTCCTGGAGAATTCTGTGCAAGTGCATGAAGGATCACATCATGACGCTGTGACCCTTCATGTGCTTGTATAGAACCCTCCTGGACCTCCTCAAAGCCAGAAGTTCTGGCCTAGACTGAGCTGCGGTGTTCTGATGATGCGGTGAGAACTGGACAAGTGACGGTGAGGGGTGAAGGGATCGGAGAGTTGAGTAGTAAGGTAAGTAAGTGTATTTTTCATTTTTTACATTTATTAGGCTCTGGGGTCAGGAGAGATCCAGAGCGTAATAAGGAATAATACATTTGCATAGAATAACTTCTCCATAAATCGGATGAAAGTCTGCGTGATCAGACGAATTTGAATTTTGCCAGATCCGCTCAATTCTAGTGGACAGTGATGTGGACTCGTATAATTTCTCTGTGGTAACATTGTACTGGCAGGGCACAGAGACTGAGGCATCGCCATAAGGAGCCCTAGGAAATGTATATTATCCCAAACCATAGGCTCACCCAAAAGCTCCACTGCTGATCAGTTTGATCGGTTTGTAGTCAGTCTTGCAAGGATTTCTCCCCACATTCAATGATCCGTTCAAGGCCTAGAAATAATAAGAAATTATGTTAAGACATAGAAGCTCCAGATGCAGGAACGTCTCCCTTCTATATTATGTCCCTGCTGATTACAGTGCAGCACATGTAGAAGACGTGATGCAAGTCTGACCCTCTGCAGACACTATTATATTATAAGGGGAAACCCTTCATGCATACATATATATATATATATATATATATATATATATATATATATATATATGCATATGGCAGGGGAGGATAAGGGACAACACAAAGGAGACAGCAGGAATAATAACATCACACACAATAGGTCTGATCTGCCTAAGAGCAGAGATATCCCATTGTCATCTGGGGTGTAATATTATATGTGTAATTCATTCCCCGTTATCTGATGATATACAGACTTCTCTGATACTTACACTGGCAGATTCGTGGATCTCTGGTGTCTCACATTTTCCATCAGTAATTGCCGGCACAGTTATTTCTAAAATAATGATGAAATAATGAAGAGATGTCATTTATCAGTCTGTATCAGTACTTAATATACAACACATCCATATAATGAAGGAATTGACAAGACCTCTGTAAATTATATAAAACTAGGTATATGGTATTCTATACATACTGTATACATGTATGGCACATCCATAGATAGATATACTGCACCATAAATGTGCGACTGTTCAGGATCTGATTAATTCTTGAACAATTACATAATTGGGGAACTATGAGCCACCTTGTACATTTTGGAGCTGAGAAGAGCACAGAGGAGAGAAGCAGAATTCCATGAGCCCTCTCCATTATAGTCTATACAGAGGATAAAGAATAAATCTACATATTCTCTGTGGTTCTCTATAATATCTCGATATTTGAATGTAAAATATTAGATGATCGGCTTACCTTCCATCAGATCATTTTCTACCTCTAGCTGACTAATATTAAAGTCAGGCATATTCACGTTTTGCCCCTCTTCGGAGTCACCTTCTGATGTTTCCTGATGGTTAGAATATGTACAATTAGTATAACATTTCACAAATACTAAATTACTGTATACACAAAGCAGGAAGGACTAAACCTGGATTTACTGGATAATTTCAATATTGAGGGGACTATTCACAGCCGCCCCATCTAGTAAATCCACATTAATAAATAAGGGACTTGTATCTACAACTGTTCTCTAATAACTTCTATTATCAGAACAGCAGCATTTACCAGAAGAAAATTGTGATGATCGGGCAAAACAAATACAGAATACAAACTCCGTATCGCTGAGTACAGACTGTCATCACAGATGACAGGAACAGGCTGTCATAATATCCTGTGCCTGGCTGGAGATGACAGGGAGGCCTCTAACATCATAAATCTGACCTTCTGCTATATGACTGGTAATCTGGAGAAGATCAGACAACAAGGACATGTGATATAGAAGACGATGGATCCTTACCAGGTGCTCCGGTGAGCGGGCCGGACTCTTCAGTATACACAGGACATTTTGGGCCAGTTGTTTAAAAAAGGCCAATTCTCCACTTTGGGATTTTTCTTCAGCCTATCAAAATGCAAATATATAGAAAAGGAAAATAATGAGGGAAAGTGCAGAATCTAGGAGGCCATTTATGTCACCATTTTGCTCCTATCTGCAGCTATAATTACTACATAGCTGGATATTTGGTATAGAAACCTGTCAGATACCCCATGCCCTGTAAACCCACCGTATTCAGCCATGTGTGATAGAACCCCCTTCCCTAACTAGCCTCATGTAACATAAATTCGGTTAAATAAATTCTTTTAAAAACATTTATAAGCTCTGCTTTCCCTATGCTAATGAGGGTTTTGACTAGTTGATGGCGCGTTAGTTCTCCAGACTAGTCACCCCTCTTCCATGCTCGTGCAAATTATGTTATCACGTCCAAAGGGATATCATAGAAGAGAGCTGACTAGACTGGGGAACTAACGCTCCATCAGCTAGTCAAAACCCTCATTAGCATAGGGAAAGTGGAGGTTATAAATACTTTTTTTAAATAATTAATTTACCCGAATTATGCTACACAGAGCTGGTTAGGGAGGGGTTTTTATCACACATGGCTGAATACTGCAGGTTTACAGGGCATGGGGGACCTGACAGGTTCCCTTTAAATAAACTTGTATTCAATTATTATTAAATACACAATTATTAAATACAATATTAGATACACGGGGTATCACTGTTACACTAGGGCTATATACACTTGTATAAGCAGTGGTGGTGAAATATGATGTCATAATAGCAGTGATGCCGTGATGGAATGTTGTGATGGAATCTTAACAGAGTATCTCAACTTAAAAGAACGTTGCCTAGCAATAGTTAAGGTGACAACTCCATATTCTAAGTATTAGAACCAGATGCTGGAATTTAAGAAAGAGCTATGGGTACTTTTCTCTTCTGATCAGTGAGGGTATTTTTATGCTCTAAGGTAAATTATTAATATCTACTATACACAGTAAAAATCATAATTACGTATTTATGATATTTCTGAGAAATCTAGATTCAGGTTCTAAAAGAAGTATCTTTTCTAAGATATCAGGGCTGGACTGGGAATGAAATCAAGCCCTGGCATTTGTATCAATCCTATCCAAGCTACACTTTTACACCCACTGGGGATCTCTGTTACAAATATAACCCTGCCTGACATAGGAGAAAATCTAAATTGTATTACTATTAATCATACTACTTTATAGGGGTGACCATCTAAGCCTCTTTATACTAATAGTAATGATAACAATAATAATAATAACAATAACATTTGATCCTGCTAATAATAATAACAACAATAATAATAATAAATTGTGCAGATTGTCTGCTATTTACCTGTTCTACTAATGTCTTGATGTTCTGCTGTAAATGCTCAAGATATTCAAATGTAATGCGACCTTGGTGATATTTGGTCAGGCAGTCCCTTACCAACTCCATAACCAGCCGGTAAGTGAAGCTGAGGACGCCATCGGGTAGTGGTAGCACAATGTCAGGGGTATAGGTGGTAAGAATCCCCTGGAGTAGTGCCAACTCCTGAAATTTGTCTGGAAGAATTCCAGACATTTCAATCAAATCCAAGCGCAATCAGTATATCACTAGTAAATAGCTAAACACTGAAAACAATGACACCGGGGTATCACTGTGACAGGGGGCCTATAAACACTTGTATAAGTAGTGGTAGTGAATTATGATGTCATAATAGCAGTGATGACATGATGGAATCTTGTGATGGAATCTTAAAGGGGCATTTCACCTTATAAGGAAGTTGCCTAGCAACAGTTAAGGCAACAGCACCATAGACTGAGCATCAGTACCAGATGCTGGAATGCAAAAGGATATTTTTATGATCTAAGATAAATTATTAATATCTGTTATACACATTAAAAAACATAATTACGTATTTAGAAGAAATCCGGATTCAAGTGCTAAGAAGTATCTTTACTTAGAGACCAGGCCTGGACTGGTAATGAAATCCCTCCCTGGCATTTGCATCACATTAGCCCATTCTACACCCGTATACCCACTTCCCAACATGAGAATTTTTATTACAAATATGACACTGCTTGAAATTGGAGAAATTTAAAATTTTATTACTACAATTTATCACGCTCACAATTGCTCGATAGTCAACTACCTGAGCATCTCACTGTTGGAGATGCTTGGCGCTCGGCGAGTATTTCCGGGACGCTCAGGAGGGAGCTCGGGTCCCCGCCCCGCATGTTTGGCGCTCTTTACACAGCAAATAAACATGTGGGGATTGCCTGCCACTCACTGTAATGCCATAGCCATGTTGGTTGTGGCATTACAGTGATTGATTGGCCACATAGCGTCATCAGGTCTATATAAGACCCGGGACCCTATGCTCGTCACAGTCTACCCCTGAAACAGGCAGATTAGGGAGAGATACTGATGAGTGAGGGAGAGAAATGGCAGATTATTAGTGAAGTATTAGGTATTCCACAGCAAGATATATATCCATCTGACCTAACAGTCCTTCTAAGGACTAATCAAGCTGCATATATTAATCCGGATGACAGCAGGAGTTAGGCAGGCAGAGTTTGTGGACAGTGTATACAGCAGAATAGGGTCCATTGCACATGCTGTCTGCTGCTGTTACAGATATCCATAGCCCTAGATATCAGGGCTAATTTTTTGTTTTGCTCACAATCTTGATTATTTGTTTTAAAAGCAATATAGTGCACCATTTTTACTGCTCCATTTGCTTGTTAGCAAAATACATCCAAAAATTGTGGAAGCAGAGAAACTTGCCCATCATCAGACATGATCCGATATTACTGCTGTAATAATCGTGAAATTTTTTAGAGTTTGCCAAATGTTACACTCCATTTCAAGTCTGCCAGCTGTGTGTTGTTGAACCTACTCACACTTGGTCGCGGACCAATACCACACTACAAGGCCACTGCCTAAAACCGTGGTCATCATGCGTAATCCCATATTACTGCAGTAATAATACAGTCATTTTGTGGAGCGTGCCAAATATACTCCATTTAAAATTAGCAAGGTGCGTGGCAAGGGACGGGGGAGTGGACGTGATGGTGATGGTGAGGCCAAGACCATGGGCAAGATGAAACTGTGTCTGCTGAGGGAGCACAACAAACACCCACATCATGTCGAACTACCTTCCTGTCCCAATTACTAGGGGCCACAGAACACCACTCTTGAAGCCAGAGCAGTGTGAAAAGGTTGTTGGTTGGATAGCAGATAATGCTTCCAGTCAGTTTGCCACCACCACCACAACCCTGTCTTCCACATGGTGAAGTCTCAGTAGCCGTGGGGGGCGGAGCCAGGTAGGCAATGTGAGTGGACGTGTTTTCGCGCTCTCCCGGCGGTGCCTAGTCAATTAGGAGATCCGTTCCGGCCGCCACCGCCAGCCTCAGCCGACCGGAAGGTGTGGGAAGTGCTGCGGATCATCGGGAGGGCTGCGGCGTGTGGAGGTGAGCTGGTATGACATGCCGGAGACAGAAAGATGCGGTCTGGAGAGAAGGAAGCAGCTTCCAAGATGGCGCTGAGAAGAGGGAGGAGGCGGCCAAAGCTAGCGCAGCCTGCCAACGCCGCATGAGTGTAGCGGCGAAGCTGGAGAGATATGCCCGCAATGTGGAGTGCACCGATCAGCAGGAGTCGGATAGAGGGGAGGAGGTGGACGGGGAAGAAGTGATGGCGCCACTGACTGAGGGAGAAGGAGGAATGTCCCCAGGGAGTAATTATACTGTTGGGGAGATGATGTCTGCGACAACACAGGAGGAGTGTGATATACTGGAGAACCCCACTATCAAGGATGTGTTTGCTGTGGTGTCTTTCTGTAAACAGGCACTAACTACATTAACACAGCAAGTCCTGGGTGTACAATCTGAAGTGGCTATCATTAAAAAAGATATGCAAAAGGTTAATACCAGGACTGGTGAGGTGGAAACCAGAGTGGGAGAGACTGAGGATCGGATTAATAAACTCACAAAGTCTGAAAAACAGTTTAAACAACAAATTTCTGAAGTTATGGCCAAAAATGATGATCTGGAGAACCGCTCAAGAAGAAATATTAGGATAGTTGGACTTCCAGAAAAGTCTGAAGGAAGAGAGCCCACTGATTTTGTTGAGAAATGGCTGAGAGAGAAGATTGGAGTGGACTCTCTCACTAAATTTTACGCGGTGGAGCGTGCACACAGAGTATTAATGTAGCCTCAACCCCCGGGCAAAGGACCGCGTGTTATGATTGCAAAGCTACTCCACTATAGGGACAGAGACATCATTATTCGCAAAGCAAGGGAGTGTGATGAGATTACAATAAATGGCCAACGGATTTGCATATACCCTGATTATTCGGTAGCTGTCCAGAAGCAGCGAATGCAATTTGGAGGAGTTAAAAGACGTCTAAGAGAACTGGGTGCAACGTACTCAATGTTGTTCCCTGCCAAACTGCGAGTGGTAGCTATGGATAAAGTTTTCTTTTTCGTAAAGCCAGAGGAGGCCACAGAATGGATTGATATTAATGCTAAATCTTTATGTAACATCTGCACATGGAACTGTCAGATCAGCCCGCGACCAATCACCGATATTGCCGCCAAATTTAAACACCGCTTTGCTAATTGGTCGCGGTTGCCGGCTGCGACCAATCAGCGATTTTGGCGACAAATTTAAACACCGCTCTGCTAATTGCGCCCGGTCGGCCGCATATATATTCTAGAATACCCGATGCGTTAGAATCGGGCCACCATCTAGTAAATAATAATACACCTGAAACCCAGCGTGACCTTAGGAATGCGCAGGTTAAGATAAATAAGATTTTAATAGATAAAATGGCAAAAATACAGGCGTTCCGGAAAGCCAGTTTCTATGCTGAGGGGGAGAAGGTGGGACATCTATTATCAGTTATAGCATCGGCACAAAGGAGTAGTTCATTTATCCATGAAATGGTAAATGATAAGGGGAGGGTTGTTACAGAACTGGAGGGGATACTGAAAATCTTTAGAGACTTTTATAAAAAAAACTTTACTCCTCGGAAGGGATAGTGGCATTTGAGGAGATAGATAATTTTGTTGATTTAGTGTCGCTCCCTAAGCTAAACAATGAGAGCAGAGAGAGGTTGGATTCCTCCATTACTGTGGAGGAGATGGAGATTGCTCTGCATGGCATGACTAATGAGAAGGCCCCGGGTATGGATGGGCTACCGTCAGAAGTATATAAACAATTTGCAGAACTTTTGTTGCCTAAACTATTGAAAGTATTTGAAGAGGCCAATGAGGGAGGATTGCTGCCTGCTTCTATGAGGGAGGCGGTGATAGTGGTGATTCCTAAGGAGGGGAAGGACCCTAGAATACCTGAATCATATAGACCAATCTCTTTACTGACAACTGATGTTAAAATCATGGCCAAAGTCCTGGCTAATAGGTTGACTGGGATCATTTCCTCCTTGATACATCCGGATCAGTCGGGATTCAAGCCCAATAGATCTAGTGCGGTTAATATAAGAAGATTGTATCTTAATCTCCAATTACAGACTGATAACCCAGGTCGTAGAGTAATCGCCTCACTGGATGCCCAAAAGGCGTTCGATAGTGTACAATGGGAATATTTGTGGAGAGTCATGCAAAAATTCGGTTTTGGACCAAGGTTTATCGAGTGGGTTCAATTGTTGTATTCCCAACCTACTGCTAAGATTAGAGTTAACGGAGCGATATCCCCTTCGTTCCATTTGAATAGGGGAACCAGACAGGGGTGCCCACTGTCACTGCTCCTCTTTGCTATAGCAATCGAACCTTTGGCTGCAGTCATCAGGGAAACAAAGGAGGTCCAAGGGTTCAAGTATGGAATATTAGAGGAAAAAATTGCTCTGTATGCGGACAATCTTTTATTGTTTTGGGTGATCCATGTGAGTCATTGAGTTGTGCCATGCAGATAATTGAGAGGTTCAGGGCGATATCGGGGCTGAAGATTAACTGGTCCAAATCAGTTTTGTTTAAAGTGGATCGAGAGGTAGAATGGACAGATAGAGAAAAGGAAGCCAATAACTTGCAGTGTAAAAAAGTATTTAAATATTTGGGAATACAAGTATCTTTACCAGTAACAGACTACCTTAATATCGATTTATCACCATTACTTCAAAACGTGAAAACTAAAATAGATATATGGACTAAACTACATATAACAGTGATGGGGAGAATAAACATTTTTAAAATGATCTTGATGCCCAAGTTGTTGTATGTCTTACATAACGCTCCTATGTGGATATCTAAATAGAGATTTAAGTCCTTAAATGTGATGATCAGAGCTCTGGTATGGGGGAAGAAGCAGGCAAGAATAAGGCTAGAAGTTCTCCAAAGACCCAAAGATGAGGGCGGATTGGCGCCGCCAAACCTGGAAATATATTTTCTGGCAGCTCAGAGTCAGCATTTTAAAGGGTGGTCATGCTCCGGGTCTGGCGGATCTATTAAAAGAATATTGGAGTATTCCATTGGGAAAAGACAGATACTTGAGGGCCTGGAGGGAGGAGACATGAATAGGTTGGGGGAAAAAATGCCTACAATAGATCTTATACATAAAACCTGGAACACAGTAAAGAAGGTAAGGGGAGTAAGGGGACTAACCAAGTTTACACCTATATGGAATAATAATAATCTCCCAGAGATACAAAAGATTGGTAATATAAGAGAATGGACAGGTAGAGGAATTAATTATATGTATCAAATAATGGAGGGGGAAAGTCTTAAACCTTTCTCGCAGTTGCAGAAAGAATTCTTGCTGCCAAATACAGAATGGTGTCACTATGGGCAGGTTAATCATGCAATTAAATCCCAAAGAACCAAACAACGACTGGTAGTGGAAGCAGATCTAGTACTGGAGTAGATTTGTTAGGAGGGGGGTACCAGGGGAGTAATCTCGGGCACGTATAGAGACTTGATGCATACATTTCTCCTGGAGTTTCCATTGAGATCTAAAAGTAAATGGGAAGAGGAAGTGGGATTCATAAGAGAAGATATTTGGGAAAACATCCTGGAGTATATACCTAAGCTTTCTATGAGCGAACCTGCAAGACTGTCACACATTTATGTAATTCACAGAGTTTATAGGTCTCCGGTAATTATGCACAAAATGGGGCTGAGGGTTAACTCAGAGTGCCCAAGATGTGGAAAAGGGGAGGCGGGCATATTTCACATGATGCGGGAATGCCCTAGGCTATTAAGGTTTTGGTCTGGGGTTGTTGCTACGATTGAAGGGGCGTATAGATGCGGTGCCTCTGGTGATCCTATTACATGCTTGTTGGGCTATGTGGAAGAAATCTTAGCTGATAAAAATATTAAAATAACCATTGCTAGACTACTTTACTGTGCTAGGAAAGTAATAGCAAGAAATTGGACTGGAGTTGACCCCCCCTCGGGGGAAGAATATTCTAAACAAGTAGAATACATTATACAGATGGAAAGAGGTATATATGAAAAAAGAGGGAAACAGAATATATTTGGAAAGATATGGGAGCCTTGGATACAATATAAGGGAATTTGAGAGCACTGATTTCAAACATGTATCATATAGTATAAACTAATACTTGTATAATGCACCTCTGGTTTTCTACCATAATTGGTTAATATGAGTTTTTTTGTCTTTGTTTCTTAAGATATAACATAGGGGAGGGGAATGCTGTCAGAATGGGTGGGGGGGGGGGATTGAAGGGATGTTTGGGTATGTTATGTTTTCTTTCACAATTTAATGCTTTGAGAAATATTGTATGATCAGAATATGTTTAATAAAAATTTATTTGATTTAAAAAAAAAAAAAGTCTCAGTAGCCGTGAGTCTGGACCACATATTCCTCATTCTGATCCTCCTTCCTCCCACCATGCCGAGTGCCCAGAGACAAATGATCCCACACTTGGACACTCCGAAGAGCTGTTCACTTTTTCATTTATAGATTTGTGCCTCTCGCATGGCCCGAGGCAAGAGGAGATCGCATGTAGCGGTGCCAAAATATCTGAGCAGCCACAATCACATGAAGGCAATGGTGAGAAACTGTCGCAGGAGGTGGATGATGATGATGAGACACAATTGCAAGCAAGTCAGGAGGAGGCCCAGTGTGCGTACATGGAAGACGAGGTGGTAGACGATGAATTCACTGACCCAACCTGGCAAGGTGACATGTTTAGCGAGGACAGCAGCACAGAAAGAGTGGGAGTGTCACGTACAGTGTAGGAGAGACAAAGTGCGACACGAATGAACGAGAGGAAGGGAGCCCAGACACTAGGGAAAGGGGGAAGTGGAGACCTCCTAGGCTGGCCTGCCATCACCCTGTCTCCCCTACCTTCCCTATATTGGTTCCTCACCAATCACCACACAGGAACCTATCCCTGTATTTCCCTAGTACTAGGCCCTGGATAGGGAAGGGGGGACCCCCCATGACAGCTAAAGACAGCAAGGGGAGACAGACACAGGGAAAGTAGCTTAGATTGAGTCGACTTCAGAGAGACGGCACACACGTCCTCTTAGCACCAGAGAGGAAGTTGTAGCACCACAACAGGCAGGAACAAGTAGTGGGGTGGCCACAGATACAAGGTGGGCAACTGTTCCCCTGAACATCAACACAAGGGAAGTTGCCAGTCCAACTGTTAGCTCTTCCAGAGTCTGGCTCTTTTTTAAAGACTGTCTAGAACCCCAAAAAGGCCATTTGCAACACTGCCATGCCAGCATCAGCAGGAGCAGCAAAACTACAAGCCTGACCACCACCAGCATGCTCAGGCACATGACAGCAATGCACCCGACTAGTTAGGCCGAATGACAGGGTCCAGAAACTTTTTCTGTAGGAGACACTACTACCCGTTCCACTGTTGTGTGTGCACGCCAATCCTCTGTCCATGGCGTAGGCAAAGATGCCCCCACCCTGCACATGTTATCGCACACTTGCAACCATCACCGTCCACGTCCTTGTCCCAGTGCAGCGTTCAGTTGTCCCTTACCCCAGTCCTTTGAATGAACGTGCAAATACGCAGCCAATGCCCCATAGGCCACAATACTAAACTCCCACATTTCTCCAATGCTTTTACTTGAAATGTTGCCTTTTAGGCTTGTGGAAACAGAATCTTTCCACAACCTGATGGCGGTGTCTGTCCCTCAGTACTTGGTTCCCAGCTGCCACTATTTCTCCTGGTGTACCGTCCCCACCTTACACAAGCACGTTTCACAGAACATGCCCTGCGCTGATTCGTGGGGTACTCTAACAGAGAGGGAAAAGTTTTGGAAGATGCTGAAGGAGTACCTTGCCGACTGTACCAACGTCCTCCGTGATTCCTCTGTGCCTTATAACTATTGGGTATCCAAGCTAGATACGTGGCATGAACTGACTCTCTACGCCTTGGAGATCCTGGCCTGCCCTGCTGCTAGCGTTTTGTCAGAGTGGGTTTTTAGTGCCGCCGGGGGCATTATAACTGATAGACTCATCCGCCTGTCAAAATCCTGACAGGCTGACTCTTATCAAAATAAATAAGGGCTGGATTGGGCCAGACTCCTCAACACCACCGGATAATAGCAGCGGAATATGAAGTCAAATCCAGTAGCTTTTTTTTGGGAGGGAGTCTATTCCTATGCACCTCTTCTCACCCAAACAAGCATATATGCTTCCTGATTTAGTCTATTTTCTGTTGTCCTCCTCCTTCTCCTTCTCCTCATCCTCCACCACCATATCACCAGGGTCACGGTGATGAAATACCCACATCATTTTTTTAAGGGTGTTTATGATGCCCATAGGAAATTTTTTGAAAGGCCTACCTCTAACATTCTGTATGTTATACAGTATGTTCCTGTATACTCCCCAGGGGTAAATATTTTTCATCCCATGCACTTAGTGCATGGGCATTACCAGTATAAGAGACATACTGCTTAACAATGTAACAATTTTTTTAATGAGGACCTCCTCTACGTCTCTTCAAAGAGTATTGCAGTGAGTCCAATTTTTGGCAGCCCTTGCAGTCACTGCATGGGCATTACCACTATAGGATACCCACTCCTTAATAGTGGGAACAATTTTTTTTTACTGAAGCCCTCCTCTATGTCTCTTCAAAGGGGTATTGTAATGCATACAAATATTTGGTAGCCATTGCAGTCACTGCATGTGCAATCACAGTATAGGAGACCCACAACTTTATAAAGGGAACATTTTTTTTACTGAGGCCCTCCTCTACATCTCTTCAAAGAAGTATTGTAGTGCGTCCAATTTTTTGGCAGCCCTTGCAGTAACTGCATTGGCATTACCACAATAGAAGACCCACTCCTTAATAATGGGAACATTTTTTTTAAGGATGCCCTCCTCTACATCTCTTCAAAGGGGTATTGGGGTGCATCCAAATTTTTGGCAGCCCTTGCAGTCACTGCATACGCAATAACAGTATAGGAGACCCACTGTTTAATAATGGGAACAACAAAGCATAGCCGGCTGATTGCCCTCTAATAATAGTGAGGGCCGACTGTTGGCCCTTTAACAATAGTAAGGGCTGCCTGATGGCCCTGTAAAAATAGGCTTTGTGACTTTCAAAGTCCCTTCTTTATAAATGAAACAGGATGTATCTGATCATGGGAGGAGTCCTGAGGAGTCCAGGGGAGGAGTCCTGAGGAGATAATTTGCATATTCCCACTGCATTTTGGGGTAAGTGAAGAGTCTCCGCGAGCTCAAAGAACACTGGATTTTGGCTGTTGGAGCTGAAAAGAGGACATCGGTAAACCAGGGGAGGAGTCCTGAGGAGATAATTTGCATATTCTCACTGCATTTTGGGGTAAGTGAAGAGTCTCCGCGAGCTCAAAGAACACTGGATTTTGGCTGTTGGAGCTGAAAACAGGACATCGGTAAACCGCGCGCCGGCATTTTGAAGCTTTTTTCACTGTTTTCAGAACATTAACAGTAAGAACATGGAAGAGTCCAGGAGCCATTTGGTGAGCTGCATATCCTGCTACATGTTCACAGACTTGCCAGTGGAAAAGCCAAACTTCACATGCAGAAATGCAAGCTTGTGTCCCTGTTGGAGGAAAAGTTGCGAAATCTAGAAGAGAGGTTAACTACCTTGAAAATCATTAAGGAAGGTGAAGAGTTCTTAGACAGAGCAGAATTATCTCTTCATGATTCAGAAAGAGAAGAAATTCGAACTGCACCTGATGAAACAGAGGAATGGAAGCATGTGACCCACAGAAGCAGGAGGATCGAGAGGCAGTCAGCACCCATCCTGCTCAGGAACCAGTACCCGGCTCTCACGCAGGAGAACCATGAAGAAATACAGCAAAATAAGACTTTGCCAGCAATGAATAACCTTGTAAGCCCTCAGAATCCTCCTGGATGGAGAAAGAAGAATGTTGTGAAGAAAAAACGGAGAGTGGTGGTCATGGGGGATTCCCTGCTAAGAGGAACAGAGGCCGCTATCTGCAGACCAGACATAACCTCAAGAGAAATGTGCTGTCTTCCAGGAGCAAAAATTAAAGATGTGTCTGACAGGATATCAAGACTCTTCAGACCTACAGATCACTACCCATTCCTGCTAATACATGTGGGGACAAATGACACCGCAAGAAAGGACCTGGAAACCATCTGCAGTGACTTTGAAGACTTAGGCAAGAAAGTGAAAGAATTGGGAGCGCAGGTGGTCTTCTCATCCATCCTCCCAGTGGATGGCCATGGAACAATGAGGTGGAATAAGATTCTACAGGTGAACAACTGGCTACGTCGATGGTGCCGTCAACAAGGATTTGGATTTCTGGATCACGGAATGAATTACCTATACGATGGACTACTTGCTAGAGATGGGGTGCACCTTACGAAGACTGGAAAACGTGTATTTGGAAGTCGCCTTGCTACACTCATCAGGAGAGCTTTAAACTAGAACAATGTGGGAAGGGAAGCAAAAGGCCAGAAAAAGCCATACAGCTGACAAATACTATTGAGATCTCTGCTACTGGAAGTGGGAAGGAAGAACAAAGACAAAACTATTTAAATAATAAAAATATGGGAGGAAGAGAAACCAATCACAAACTAAAATTTTTTTATACAAATGCACAAAGCATGGGCAACAAACAAGGAGAATTGGAACTACTAATGCAGGAAAAGGAATATGATGTCATTGGAATCACTGAAACTTGGTGGGATGATACACATGATTGGAATAAAAGGCTAAAAGGATACAACTTATTTGCAAGAAACAGACTTGATAAACGAGGAGGAGGTGTCGCATTGTATGTTAGAAAAGCGTATATCTGCACAGAGATTGAAGCTTCAGAGACTGGGAGTTCTGTGGAAACTGTTTGGGTAAGAATACAAGGAGAGAACAACGGAAAGGACACCATTGTAGGCATTTACTACAGGCCACCTGGGCAAGCTGAAGATATGGATGAACTCTTTATGTATCAAATGACCAAGTTCTCCAAAAAATATGACGTAGTGGTCATGGGAGATTTCAACTATCCAGACATTTGTTGGGAATCTCTCTCAAGTAAAACTAACAGGTCAAGCAAATTCTTATCCTCTCTTGCTGACAACTTTATCTTCCAAAAGGTAGGGGAGAAAACAAGGGGATCTGCTACTTTGGATCTAATCCTTATAAACAGGGAGGAAATGGTTGAGGAGGTAAAGGTGGCTGGGACCCTAGGAGGCAGCGATCATGCTATTATAGAATTTTGGATAACTACAGGAGGAAGACATGTGAAGACTCAAACTTCAAGGTTAGATTTTAGAAAGGCAGATTTTAAGAGACTCAGAAAGAGAATAGGAGGGATCCAATGGCTGGATGTCCTTAAGGACAAAAATGTCCAGGAAGGATGGGAAATTTTTAAAAATGAGATTCTCAAAGCACAATCGTTAACAATCCTGAAAAGTAGGAAGAATGGGAAGCATTTAAGGAAACCAGGATGGATGAACACAGAACTTAAACACATGCTAAAAAGAAAGAAAGAAATGTTTATTAAATGGAAAGAGGGAGGCATATCTAAAGAAGATTATAATGCAGTCTGCAGATCCTGTAGGGCACATATCAGGTTAGCTAAAGCTGACAATGAATTAAGGCTTGCAAGAGATGTCAAAAGCAATAAAAAAGGATTTTGGGGGTATGTCAAAAGTAAAAGAAAAGTCAAAGATGCTATAGGATTTTTACAGGATGAAAATGGAGAAATGGTAAGAGAGGATGTTGAGAAGGCCGAACTTTTTAATTCCTATTTTGCATCTGTTTTCTCTCAGAAAGAAAATGTAACATCAACTGATCTTCACTGTCCTTTTAAAGGAATAGAGGAATCCAAGTTATCTGTAAACAGAAAGATTGTGAGGGAATATTTAGCTAACAAAAATGAGTTCAAGTCTCCAGGTCCAGATGAATTACACCCCAGAGAACTGAAGGAGATCGTAGAAGAAATTTTAGAACCACTCACCATAATCTTTGAAAATTCTTGGAGAACAGGAGAAGTCCCAGAAGACTGGAGAAGAGCAAATGTTGTTCCTATCTTCAAAAAGGGGAAGAAGGTGGACCCAGGGAACTATAGGCCGGTGAGTCTGACTTCTATACCAGGAAAGATCTTTGAACAAATTATTAAACAACATGTATGTAAGTACCTGGATAAGAATGAAGTGATTAACCAGAGTCAGCATGGGTTTGTAACTAACAAGTCATGTCAGACTAACTTAATTTCCTTCTATGACAGAATCACTGACTGGGTGGATCAGGGAAATGCTGTAGATATAGTATATCTTGACTTCAGCAAAGCATTTGACAAAGTATCTCACACCATCCTTATTGAAAAAATGACCAAGTATGCAATGGACCAGGCAACTGTTAGGTGGATTCATAACTGGCTTAGTGATCGGACTCAAAGGGTGGTTGTAAATGGCTTCACATCCAGCTGGATGAATGTCTCAAGTGGGGTACCACAGGGCTCCGTCCTGGGACCTGTATTGTTCAACATCTTTATCAATGATTTAGATGAAGGAATTGAGGGTAAACTGATTAAATTTGCTGATGACACAAAGCTAGGAGGGATAGCTAATACTAGAGAAGAGAGAGAGAGAGGATTCAAAAAGACCTAAATAAACTGGAGCAGTGGGTAGCAACCAACAGAATGGTTTTTAACAAGGAAAAATGCAAAGTACTACATCTGGGCAATAAAAATGAAAAAAGCATATACAGAATGGGAGGAATAGAGCTAAGCAACAGCACATGTGAAAAAGACTTAGGTATACTAATAGATCATAGACTGAACATGAGTCAACAGTGTGATGCAGCAGCAAAAAAGGCAAATACAATTCTGGGATGTATTAACAGAAGCATACAGTCTAGATCACGTGAAGTCATTATCGGTCTTTACTCCTCTTTGGTCAGACCTCATCTGGAATACTGTGTACAGTTTTGGGCACCACATTTTAAAAAAGACATAGACAAACTAACTACAAGTTCAGAGAAGAGCGACCAGAATGGTGACTGGTCTGCAAACCATGTCCTATGAGGAACGGTTGCAGGATTTGGGAATGTTTAGCTTGCAAAAAAGAAGACTGAGAGGAGACTTAATAGCTGTCTACAAATATGTCAAGGGCTGTCACATTGTAGAAGGATCATCTTTATTCTCATTTGCACAAGGAAAGACTAGAAGCAATGGGATGAAACTAAATGGGAGGAGACACAGATTAGATATTAGAAAAAACTTTTTGACAGTTAGGGTGATTAATGAGTGGAACAGGCTGCCACGAGAGGTGGTGAGTTCCCCTTCAATGGACGTCTTCAAACAGAGGCTGGACAGAAATCTGTCTGAGATGATTTAGTGAATCCTGCTTTGAGCAGGGGGTTGGACCAGATGACCCAGGAGGTCCCCTCCAACTCTACCATTCTATGATTCTATGATTCTATGTCTCATACACCACATGGGCAGATAAGGTAGTAAAATGATAAAATTACATTTACTGGTGAATGTATTTTTCACTGTTGAACGCAATGCAAAAGTGCAAAAATGCATCAAAAACTTTACGTGTGAATATAGCCCAAGGTGTGGAGGAGCATTTTTGGTTATTTATTTGCCTTATATACAAATCATTACCCAGGAAAAAATGTTCCTTAACATTTTTTCCAGGAAAATCTGTTTTTGTTTAGTTTTTGAATGTTTTATTGTGAGTCCGTAAAAGTGGCATAATAATCTGACAACATTGTTGACAGCAGTGACCTGGGAGTCAGAGATGCTTCCAGGGGTCTTCCCCATGCTGTTCCCATGTCATTTGAGCACCGTTCCCATCGATTTTGGTAATTTGTAGGCCCCCTGCAGACCTCTGAGGGGAGGGGGGTGATCTCCAGAAAAATGCTTGAGTTTCCCGTTGACTTACATTGGGCATCTATAATATAACGGGAGATGTGTCGTCTGAAGCATCTATAGACTGCACAGGCGCAATGCGCCTGCACAGTCTGGCCCCAGACAGAAGAACGCATTCAGCTGTTATAGGTGACAAGTAAGAGGAGCGTGGTGCCGGAGATCGCAGTATGCGTAGGCACTGAATGCATACCGCGATCTCCAGCGGCACATTTGCAGTGAGTCTTCAACAAAATGGCGCCAGACAGTGCGGTATGCGCAGGCGCGAACTCCGGCGCCATTTTCTATATACACTCTGTAAATGTGTCTCCACTAAAATGGCGCCAGATATCGCGCTATGCAGGCGCTGATTCTGGCGCCATTTTAATAAAATAACACATGCGACACGCTGCAGGGGAGCGATGGAAAGGTGAGTAGGAGTGTTTTTTTTAAGTGATACAGGATGGGGGCAGCACAAAACAAACAGGATAAGGGCAGCACAACACAAACAGGATGGGAGCAGCACAACACAAACAGGATGGAGGCAGCACAACACAAACAGGGTTGGGGAAACACAAGACAAACAGGAAAGGGGTAGCACAACACAAACAGGGGGGGGCAGCACAAAACAATCAGGATGGGGGAGCAGGATGAAGGCGCACAAAATAGCATGGGGGAGCAGGATGAAGGCGCACAAAACAGGATGGGGGTGCACAAAATGTAATGGAGTAACAGGATAGGGGTGCACAAAACATAATGGGGAGCAGGATGGGGGCGTACAAAACAGGATGAGGGAGCCCAAAACAGGATGGGGCGCACAAAACAGGATGGGGCGCAGGATGGGGGTGCACATAACAGGATGGGGGCACACATAGCAGGATGGGGGCAGCACAAAACAAACAGCATGGGGCAGCACAAAACAGGATGAGGTTGCAGGATGGGGATGCACAAAACAGGATAGGGGATCAGGATGGGGCGCACATAGCAAGATGGGGTAGCAGGATGGGGGCAGCACATAACAGGATGGGGGAGCAGGATGGGGTAGCACATACCAGGATGGGGGTGCACACAGCAGGATGGGGGTGTACATAGCAGGATGGTGGCACACATAGCAGAATGGGTGCGAAAATAGCAAGATGGGGCGCACAAAGCAGGATAGGGGTGTGTGGCGCCCCTGAGGGTTCGACCGCCACAGGGATGCTGCACTTCTCTAATGGAGTGTAGTATTCCTCCTCTGAGGTAAGGCCAGTGTGATAGTCGTGACCTAACCTTTTGCATCCAATACCACACTTCTCCACCAGAGGGAGCTGGTATGCACTAGGTGCTGCTCCCCTGGTTACAGGGAGACTAGGGAACACAAAGTGGTAGGAACCAGTTAGTGGGTGAGGGTGGAGGACTTACAAGTTAGTGACACTTTAGATTTCATATTTAATAGAAAGCCATCTTTGATCTTGGTCCTTTTAGTCCTTCTGCTAATTCTCCCTAGTGGATTAGTTGGTCGCTCTGTGCTGTCAAAATACTGTGTGTAATGTGACTTCCCTCCGGGAGCGCAGATCCTGTGTAGGCCTGCGCCGGCAGGGACACAGCCCTTGTACCCTGGCCTTGGGACGAGAGGTAGGTTGTAGACGGGGAATGTCTCAACCCGGCCAAGGACCATGATCAAGAAGGCCCGGAGCCCAGGAGTGTGGCTCCACAGCAAATGGATCCCAGGCAGGATGCAGACGGAGCGGTGTACGCCACCTGTCCTCACCTACCTGATATATTCAGAGGGACTCCGGCTGCAAGAGGGGTACCGGCCCCCGACACCCGACCTTGTTACTCTACGTCCTGGACGGGAAAGCCCGGTTAGGCCCAGAGAATCCCACCCAGAGGGAGACCCGGCCTATTTGTACACTCACGGACAGGAAAGGTTTTGGTCAGTAGTTCAGGAACACTCTTCTGTAAGGTCGCGACTGAATGCTGGACTTACTCGGAGGTTGTCGGACCCCCGTCTCTGGTGACGCAGGACTCTGCGGGGAGCAGGGAGTCGCCTTCCTTTGCCATCTAAGTGAGTAAAGCCTTGGAAGTTCACCCCTATGGCCTCCGGACTGTCATTTCAGCGACACACAGGGGGATGCGGGATCCCTTCTCCTCAACTACTACCCCCTCCATCCTGTCCCTCTGCCCTGAGGCCTTGCTCCGCCTGTGGGGAGTAGTAAGAACTTTGGCCGTGGTAACACCATGCCTCAGCGGACTGTAGAGGCGCTGGTGACCCTTCACCAGGCACCACAGGTGGCGTAGTCGTTAAAATAAGCCACTCAACCCGGACGAGCCCACAACATCTTCCTTTTCATGTGACGGCCCTGAGCACGGGTCCAGGCCACGGCTACATCCCATCTCTTCGTCACAGGACCTGACACCGAGTCCCCCATCACCCAGGGTAAACCAAAGAGGGCTCCTTCGAGAACGAGGTGCGTCACAACCTGGAATAGTTGGCAGGATCGCGTGCCCGCAGCAAAGGAAGAAGTGCCCATTGCTACCGGGTACTGTGTGCCTTATACCTTGAACTGTCGTTTTACACTTAAAATGGCGCCCGCCCAAAAGAACAGGTGCCATAATGCTGTGAAAAGACTGCCTTTGAACACCTCCCATCGTGGGCTGGGCTCCCGCTTGGCGCCAAAAATGTGGACTTCCCCTTCCATCAGAGACTGTCCGCGGGGTAATGCCCGTCAAACCGGATGGGCTGAACGAAGGTGGGCCTGTCAGCATTCCGCCCAGGAACCGCCCCGAAAGAGGAGGAAGAAGAAAAGCAACAAGGTGCGGCCATTGCAGTCGGAGCTTGGCAGTCAACAGAGGCGGATATGGGAGCAAGACCACGCATCTACTGAACCCGGTTCAGGCCCTTCACCCGGCAGAGAGCAAGGCGGCAGCGGGTTGACCCCGGGAGATATTGCATTTCTCCAGCAGGAAGCTCCGGGACTCTTAAGAAGGCAGAGAGAGGCCCAGGAGGCGGCGACGGCTGCGTGGCGGGAGGAGATGCTGCTGCGTATCCGAGACGCGCCGCCAAGGAGTGGAGGTTCCAGGACAAGTCGACGCGGTGACGGAGGTCGAGGGCAACCCGGCGGCGGGTGAGTGTGCAACCCCTGCCCCGGCTGCAGAGCCTACCGTGACTATCCTGAACCTCATGACAGAGTATTTAATTCCCCACGCTGTCACCTGGGAGCAAGCGTTGGCTCCAGAGCTGCAATCGGCAACCATCGGTGGGGACCTGCGATGCCGCCCAAACCCTGATTCGGAGGTGCCTGAAGCTGCGGAGGAAACTACCGGCCCCAACCCGGACTGGTCCGCGTCTACAGAGGACTCGCAGCAACCCGTCCTTACCCCGCTACCGACAGCCGCAGTAACCTGGCCCAAGGCTGAGGAGTGGGCCTGGGAAAACCAGGGGGGCGACCTAATGGGCTTCCCCTGGGAGACCCGGGCTGAAGCGCGGAGGAGGAGCCAGTGGTGCAGCGACCAGATATTCCAGGTCGCATGGGAGCAGAGTCGGCGGGAGCAGCGCTGTGAGCGTCTCCAGGTCCGGACCAAAGCTGCTAAATCTCGGGCGCGTCAGGAGGAGGCTACCCGTCCCAGTCCCCAATTTGAAGGCCAAGTCGTCCGTTTCCACCATGAGGCGGGGTGGGAGTTCATTCGGTGTCCCCAGTTCCAGGACGATGTGTTCGTCAGCCGGCGGGACGTCGAGCCGCGTTTCAGGAGGGGACACCCCGGTCGGAACTGACGCGCCCCCTGGGCCAGTGCTGTTAGGGATACCCGGAGCCGGATCAGATGGGGGTTGTAGTCTCCGAGTGGCTGTGACCCGGTCCGTGCCCAGGGTGTTAAACTCCGTGTGTGGCAGTCCTTATAGATGTTACTAGATGTTCTTTTGTGTCGACTACGCCACCCGTTGATTTGCGGTCAATACGGCCGCCGCTGCAGCAGGGTCCACTGAGGCTGATGATGTGAGTGCAGCTTAGGTAGTATAACCCCCAACGGGAGGGGTATAGCCTCAGGGGGTCAGTTGCAGAGGATGGGGGTTGTGGTGGTGCAGCGAGGATGGAAATGAGACTCAGAGTCGGGCTGTGCAGTTCAGGGTTTGTTTACTTACTGCAGTTGTTCTGGTCACTCCGGCCTTAAGTGACCACCCGAGCCGTGCTGCGTCCACCAGGTCCTGGACTCAGCCAACCCCCAGGTGATTCTGGAGCGTGGTCCTGAGCTCCCTTTCTGTCCTGTCCTCTTCTCTGGCCTTCCCCACCAGGGATCCACCTATGTCCGGCTCCCTCGGGCCTCTTGGTGGTAAACCCTTGTCTCTGGGTTCCCTGACCCTATTCCTGGTCTGCCTTCCGGGTGGATTAAGTGGGTGATCGTGGCAGATCCTGCCCACGACCTCCGGTTCCTGGCTAAGGTGTGCTGTAGCCTCTGCCAGCTTGGGATCCGGTACCCTGTTGCCAACTCTTCACCCTCTGGTCTAATTTTGGCTCTTGGAGTTCCTTCTTTCTCCCCCTCTGGGTCTTTCTTTCTCCTCTCTCTCTCTCTTGGCCTTGGAGCTGCTCTTCTCCTCTGCTCTGCTTCTCCGACTCAACTCTGACAGACTGACCTCACTCTGCAAAAGACCCTGTCCTAAGATGGTGCCCACCTTATATACTCCCTCTATGTGTGAGCTCAGGTGACCAGCACCCAATGAGCTCCTAGCACTACCCAGACTGCTCCCCCTATCTGCCCCTACACTACTGGGATGTTCCACCCCCCTCCCACTCCAGCCAGGAACAGACACTGTCGTACCTGCACATTTCTCTAGTGGGAGTACCATCGGTCTGTTCCTCGGAAATGGGATGTGTGTAGTGCATGCAGCCTACTAGCTCAGTTCCACACTCCATCCTTACCCGGGAGTGGAATATCACACCTCTGGGTTGAGGTGCAATACCCCTGTAGCAGCCGAATCCTCAGGGTGCTACATTCCCCCCTGGTAAATCACAGCACGTCCTCGGGCTGTAAAATATAAACATCCAAAACATACAATTTTTTTTCATAAACATAAACATAGAAAACATCATATATATATATCAGCAATAAACTTTTCATATAAATAACATTCTTGTTTCTGGTTCCTCCGGTCACTGTGCAACTTGTGACCGGGTAAAGTGCGACAGTCTCTTGAAGAAAATGGTTTTCCCATAAAACCAGTAGGGGGCGCTTTAGGAAGCGCAACTATATACAAGGGAAATATGGCCGCTCTCAGTCCTCGGCCAGGTATTAGGAACTAGGGACACACGGGCATCAGTTCAATTGGCTGGTCCCCACGGGGACTATATTTTAACTAGAACAGTTCTTATACCCTGACGGGTAACTATGTACAGTCTCTTTACCGTACTTTAACGACGGCGTCCTCCTGCTCCTTCTTTAGATTCTTCAGACCCGTCCGGGTCCTCTTGCTCCTCCTCACACCGCAGCTCCTCCTCCGTCAGGCGATGCACATGGAGGGCGTAGGGTCCTTTGGCACACTTGTGCCGGGTGAAGGTGACCTCGTCCCCTACATACAGGTCACAACCTCTGTGTCCCTCTGGCAGATGGCTTTCTACGTCTCTGCGGGTGACAAAGACGTCGCCGGGGGTATGATGGTCTCTAATAAAGCCCCATCCATGCTGCATGTTGAATTTTATCACAGTCCCGGTGGAAGGGGGACCATGAGCTGCACGGGGGTTCCTCCTGGTCCGGCTCTTCTGCTCCGCGCTCCTTATCTGTGCTTGCTGTTCCCGGACCCGCCTCTCTCTCCGCTCCTTCTCGAAGACCTCGAGCTGCTGGCGGCAGCACTCTGCACGCTCCGCTGCGGCCGCCCGAGTCTCCTGAGTGAACCCCATGAGGTCTTCTCCGGTGGGGTCCCACTCAAACTGTGCCTCCTCCAGCGGGGGCGAGGTCCTCTTTACGGGCTTCGGAGCCGGAATCAGGGGCTCGCACATGGGCCTTGCTCTCTGGAGTTCCAGCTGAATGTACTCCTGGGGCCATATGAAGGGCTGCCCATCCGGGCACGTATGCTGGGCGACTAGATCTTCACCCAGGTGCGGCACTCTAGATGTTGAGGGCGCGTTGATGGTAGCGGCGCCCGGGTTAACCAGGCCTTGCGACCAGGCTTGGGGCACCCTAAAGGCAAAGGGCACCGTAAGAATGGCGGCGCCCTGGGTTACTCGGCCCTGCGACCAGGCCGGTGGCTCCGCGGAGGTAGGGGGCGCTGTTGGAATAGCGGCGCCCGGAGGTACTAGGCCTTGCGACCAGGCCGGTGGTATTTCCTGCTTTGCCACGCTCGAGGTCGAGGCGTGTGACGTCACAGGGGTCGCGGCCGCGGCTTCTGCTTGAGGCCTAGTCTGGCACGGTGACGATGCAGCGACGGGCACGGCAGGGGGAATTTCGGGCTCTGCGACGGGGAGCTGGGGCAGGCACACGGTTTCCCGGCTCGGGGTAGAGACGTCCCCTTTACCTGCCTCCGTCCGTTCAGCTCCCTTCTCGGCGCCGTCTCCTGCCTTCATTCCTCCTGCGCCATCCTCAGAGGCGGTCTGTCTCTTCGTCTCAGGTGGCGTGCTCCGCTGACGGGTGCCGGTCTGCTGGGCCATCTCTCGGCTCCACTCCGCCAACGTCTCTCGCTGCACCCGGGCCATCCTCCGTGCGAGGCCCTCCAACGCGGTCTGTGCACACTCCCGGTCTCGGGGGAGCTGTGCTAGGATCTCCAGCAGGCCTTCTGGAGTGGCGACCTGCAACAGGCTCCTGACCACTGGGTCGGTGCTGCCTGACTCTCCCTCCATCTCCGGGTAGGCTCTCTCTGGACTCTCTTCCAGACGTCTTGTCTCCGGGTGCGCTCTCTCCAGACTGCTCCAGGCGACACCCATCTTTGCTCTCTTCTTCTGTCTCCGCCCACATCGAGGGTGGTCCCGGGGCAACTTCAGTTCCAGGGGCAGTTCTCTCACGCTGATGGACACTTCCAGCATCACAGTCTCTGTTGGTGGGCGCGGTTTCCGCTTTTGGTGCCATTCTTCGACCTGGCCCACGATGGGAGGTGGCCTCTTGCCACCCTCTGGCACGCCCATAATGGCGTCCGCTCTTCCAAGGCGGGAAATCTTTGGAAATGGCGGGAATCGTCTCCCAGTGGCGGGAAACTCCATGGATGGCGGGAAAAAGCTGCAAATGGCGGACAACCGGCGGGAAACGACCTGTGATGGGGCCCGATGGCGGGGACCCTCCGGAACCGGCAGGAGACTTCTTTTTGAGGTAACGGTGTACTTTTCTTCAGGCACGCAGTACCCGGTTGTTGCGGGCACGTAATCCTGCCGACTACGCCAAAGTTGACGCGCCCCCTGGGCCAGTGCTGTTAGGGATACCCGGAGCCGGATCAGATGGGGGTTGTAGTCTCCGAGTGGCTGTGACCCGGTCCGTGCCCAGGGTGTCAAACTCCGTGTGTGGCAGTCCTTATAGATGTTACTAGATGTTCTTTTGTGTCGACTACGCCACCCGTTGATTTGCGGTCAATACGGCCGCCGCTGCAGCAGGGTCCACTGAGGCTGATGATGTGAGTGCAGCTTAGGTAGTATAACCCCCAACGGGAGGGGTATAGCCTCAGGGGGTCAGTTGCAGAGGATGGGGGTTGTGGTGGTGCAGCGAGGATGGAAATGAGACTCAGAGTCGGGCTGTGCAGTTCAGGGTTTGTTTACTTACTGCAGTTGTTCTGGTCACTCCGGCCTTAAGTGACCACCCGAGCCGTGCTGCGTCCACCAGGTCCTGGACTCAGCCAACCCCCAGGTGATTCTGGAGCGTGGTCCTGAGCTCCCTTTCTGTCCTGTCCTCTTCTCTGGCCTTCCCCACCAGGGATCCACCTATGTCCGGCTCCCTCGGGCCTCTTGGTGGTAAACCCTTGTCTCTGGGTTCCCTGACCCTATTCCTGGTCTGCCTTCCGGGTGGATTTAGTGGGTGATCGTGGCAGATCCTGCCCACGACCTCCGGTTCCTGGCTAAGGTGTGCTGTAGCCTCTGCCAGCTTGGGATCCGGTACCCTGTTGCCAACTCTTCACCCTCTGGTCTAATTTGGGCTCTTGGAGTTCCTTCTTTCTCCCCCTCTGGGTCTTTCTTTCTCCTCTCTCTCTCTCTTGGCCTTGGAGCTGCTCTTCTCCTCTGCTCTGCTTCTCCGACTCAACTCTGACAGACTGACCTCACTCTGCAAAAGACCCTGTCCTAAGATGGTGCCCACCTTATATACTCCCTCTATGTGTGAGCTCAGGTGACCAGCACCCAATGAGCTCCTAGCACTACCCAGACTGCTCCCCCTATCTGCCCCTACACTACTGGGATGTTCCACCCCCCTCCCACTCCAGCCAGGAACAGACACTGTCGTACCTGCACATTTCTCTAGTGGGAGTACCATCGGTCTGTTCCTCGGAAATGGGATGTGTGTAGTGCATGCAGCCTACTAGCTCAGTTCCACACTCCATCCTTACCCGGGAGTGGAATATCACACCTCTGGGTTGAGGTGCAATACCCCTGTAGCAGCCGAATCCTCAGGGTGCTACAGAACCTCTTCCCGGGCGACACAGTGACTTCCCGGGCGACCAGGGGGAGCGTGGGTGGTACGCCCTGGACGTGCATAAAGAGTCTGGGAGCGACGCCACCCCGCACTCAGACTCAGGGGACCGGCTAGCCTCTGTCGGGAGGAATGAGCCCTTTCCAAGGAGACAGCCCGAGGTTTAAAGCAGCCCCCGGCTGTTGCAGTTTTGTTCACAAGTTTTAATGTGTTGACTTTTTCTATTATGTTTGATTTCTTACCTGGTTTTTCTAGAGACACGTGTCCCTGCGGACTTGCAGCAGACAGACTCTTTCCCCATGTACATAGTTTGCATCTTTTTAGGTGCTCCATATTGGTTTTATGCAAAACCGCGAATATTCTCTACCTCAAAACCTCAGAAGAAAAACCTGTCAGGGTGGCTCTCCGGGAGATCCAACTCGGGATCTTCTGCAGCCACCCCAGGGCCCACGTTGAGGGTTTAGGACAGGTCCCTCGCACTTCTGAACTGACTCTGCGTCCATGCACTTTATCTGTCTGTTTACAATAATGTCTCTGGAAAATGCTAGCACTTTTATAATTTTATACTTTTGTACTTTTATATTGTATGCCGTGTTAAGTAACGTTTAAGATATGTGCCTCCCATAAAGGGATGACAGTTTTCTTGTTATTATAAAAAGAGAATTTCCTGGGTGTTGCTTCTTTTGCAGCCTGCGGACGTGCTGTGTTTTACCAGGGGGGAATGTAGCGCCCCTGAGGGTTCGACCGCCACAGGGATGCTGCTCTTCTCTAATGGAGTGTAGTGTTCCTCCTCTGAGGTAAGGCCAGTGTGATAGTCGTAACCTAACCTTTTGCATCCAGCACCACACTTCTCCACTAGAGGGAGCTGGTATGCACTAGGTGCTGCTCCCCTCGTTACAGGGAGACTGGGGAACACAAAGTGGTAGGAACCAGTTAGTGGGTGAGGGTGGAGGACTTACAAGTCTGTCCTCGCCTACCTGATATATTCAGAGGGACTCCGGCTGCAGGAGAGGTACCGGCCCCCGACACCCGACCTTGTTACTCTACGTCCTGGACGGGAAAGCCAGGTTAGGCCCAGAGGATCCCACCGGGTATCGTATGGAGGGGAATTGCCACCCGTACCCTTGTTCTGAGAGGAGCTCAGAGGGAGACCCGGCCTATTTGTACACACACGAACAGGAAAGGTTTTGGTCAGTAGTTCAGGAACACTCTGCTGTAAGGTCGCGACTGAATGCTGGACTTACTCGGAGGTTGTCGGACCCCCCGTCTCTGGTGACCGCAGGACTCTGCGGTGAGCAGGGAGTCGCCTTCCTTTGCCATCTAAGTGAGTAAAGCCTTGGAAGTTCACCCCTATGGCCTCCGGACTGTCATTTCTGCGCCACACAGTGGGATGCGGTATCCCTTCTCCTCAACTACTACCCCCTCCATCCTGTCCCTCTGACCTGAGGCCTTGCTCCGCCTGTGGGGAGTAGTAAGAACTTTGGCCGAAGTAACACCATGTCCCCCATCACCCAGGGTAAACCAAAGAGGGCTCCTTCGAGAACGAGGTGCGTCACAGGTGCACATAACAGGATGGGTGCAGCACAAAACAAACAGGATGGGGCAGCACAAAACAAACAGGATAGGGGCGTACAAAACAGGATAGGGGAGCACGATGAGGCGCACATAACAGGATGGGGGAGCAGGATGGGGACCTATATAACAGGATGGGGGCAGCACAAAACAGGATGGGGGAGCAGGATGGGGGTGCACACAGCAGGATGGGGGTGTACATAGCAGGATGGGGGCGCATATAGCAGAATGGGGGCACAAATAGCAGGATGGGGCGCACAAAGCAGGATAGGGCCGTACAAAACAAACAGGATGGGGGCAGCACAAGACAGGATAGGGGAGCACGATGAGGCGCACATAACAGGATGGGGGAGCAGGATGGGGGCAGCACATAACAGGATGAGGGCAGTGCATAACAGGATGGGGAAGCAGGAAGGGGGAGCACATACCAGGATGGGGGAACATGGACCAGGATAGGGGACCATATACCAATAAAAATGCTCGCCACCCGGGTGTAGAACGAGTTCAATAGCTAGTAATAATAATAATAGCGCATCTGTGCTTACTTTTCTTATATTATAAATAATAGTCCCACCAGGCCTCTTTATAGTAATAATAATAATATTAATGATACCCACCTGGGCCTTCTTTTAATAATAACTCCTCATGGGCTTTCTTCTAATAATAACAGTGCCCCCTGGGCCTCCTCATAATATTAATAATATTCCTTTGGGCTTCCTCATAATAATAATAGCAATCTCCTGTGGCTCCTTTCCTTATATTGAAAATAATAGCCCCCCTCCTCGATATCTCTGTAATCGTATCGATCTGCAGAATTAATTTAACTTTACTACTATACTGCACAGTAAACTTCCCAATAAATCTAAATAAAAAAACTATTGAAGATTTATATATTTTTATTGTTATTGTCACTTATATCATACCAAAAAGTAGTCAGAAAATCCTCGTCCTGGGGTTGCAATTTTATGTAAAAAACAAACAGACTGTATGATTCGCCCCCTGGGCCTAGTGTGGACGTGTGTGGGTTACCCGGAGCTGGGTCTCTGGGGGTTGTAGTCTCCGTGGCGGCGACCCGGTCCCGTGGCCCAGGGTGGTCAGGCCGATGGCGGTATTTTGTGGGTTTTAGGTTAATTGTCCGACTATGCCACCCGTGGATTGCGGTCAGCGGGGACCGCCGCTGCAAGGCAGACCGCAGGGGCTGATGGTGTATGCAGCTGAGGTAGTGTAACTCCCCACGGGAAGAGTGCAGCCCCAGGGCAGAGAATGTGGATGATGGGAGTGATGGTGCGTGGGCGTCCCAGCACTAGTAGTGCTGGTGCGGCGATGAAGCACAGAGACGTGGGGTTGCAGTTCAAGTTCTTTACTCACAGTTCTTTATGTCCCAAGTCATTCCGCGGGCAATGACTGCCCAAGCCGTGCTGCGTCCACCAGGCAGGGGGCTCGGTCAACCCCCAGGCAATTCCAGAGTGTGTCACAGGACTCCCTTCTACTCCTTTCTCTGGCCGTACCCCCCAAAGAGACACTACGTCTGTCCAGCTCCCGCGGGCCTACTCTTGGGAGGGCTTCGTGCTCACCTCCCTGACCCTATGTGGTGTGCCTTTCTAGTAGGTGTAGTGAGGGGTCGCACCAAGATGTGATCACGACCTCCGGTTCTTGGCTGAGGATTAGTCGCCTCCACCAACTTGGGATCCGGTACCCTGTTCTGCCAACCCGTCACCCTCAATCTCCTGGGCCTTTGGGGTTCCTTCTGCCTTCGTGTCTCTGGGCCTCTCTTGGTGTTCTGTTCCTTTCTTCCTTTCCTTTCTGTTCCTGTCTTTTCTGCTGGCTCTGGCCTCACAGGCTAGGCCCGCCTCCGGAGCAGAGCTCCACAGAGGCCCTGCTCTGTCACTTCCTCTCTCAGACTGAACACTGTTCTAAGATGGTGCCCACCTCTTATACCTCCCTCTCTGTGTATGAGCCCAGGTGACTTGCAACCAATGGGCTCCTACCTATGCCCAGAAACCCAACCCCTATCTGCTCCTACATCACTGGGTTTCCCCCCCCCTCCCCACTCCAGCCAGGGACAGATTCTGTCGTGCCTGCATTTCTGTCTAATGGGAGTACCGTTGAACTGTCCCCCGGAAATGGGGTGTGTGTGATGCATGCAGCCTACCGAGCCCTGGTCCACACACCATCCCTACCCGGGAGTGGAATATCACACCTCTGGCAGAGGTGCAATACCCCTGTAGCGGCTGAACCCTCGGGGCGCTACATTCCCCCCTGGTAAACCACAGGACGTCCTCGGGCTGGAAAAGAGCAAAGACAATTTAAAAACATGCAATACTTTTTCAAAACTTTTCACATAGAAAACGGACGACATTATTTAATTCCCTTTATGGGAAACACTTTCCTCTTTTTCAACATTTTTCTTTCACCAGATATGGTCATTACTACCGGAACTCTTTTGTCAAATAAAACACCTTACCAAACATTTGCATTATTACTTTAGCAGCATATAAAACTTTTCATTCTAAAACATTTTTTTTTTTTAAGTAAAACATATTCTTGGGTACTGGCCGCGGTGCAACTTGCGACCAGGTGTTCTTTCTTCTTAGGGGAATGGCTGCTCTCAGTCCCCAGCCAGATTAAGGAAAAGGGATGGCTGTTCTCAGTCCCCAGCCAGATAAGGGATATAGGGGGTAACTTCTACACAGTTCTATATCAGTCCCAACGGGGACCACACTTTCTCTGGAAACAGTCCCTTTAACAGTTCTCATACCCTGACTGGTAACTATGTACAGTTACACTTTACCGTTCACTGGTAATGGTGTCCTCTGATGCTCCTTGCTCCTCCTGGTGGTAGTCTTCAGACCCGTCCGGGTCCTCTTGGTACTCGGGGTCTGAGTGGTACTGCTCCTCCTCTCCTACCACTCTATGGACGTGGAGGGCGTACCCGTCCCTTGCGCTGCGGTGCAGTAGGCCTTGCGGCGTGGTCTGGAGAACGCCGCTGTTGATGACGCCCAGGGTCAGAGGGTGCGACTTTGGGCCTGGGCGCGGGCTGGTGGCGGCAGTGCCCAGGGCTGGAGGGCTAGGCTGCAGGGCTTGTTGCGGGGTCTGGAGCAGGTCGGTGTCTGCAGCGCCCGGGATCGGCGACTCCACCCGGGGGCCCGGGAGCAGGCTGACGCTGGCAGCGCCCGGGACAGGGAGACTCCTCTTACCTGCTCCCGCGACCGCTCCTGCGTCATGCGTTTTCTCCTGGCTCTGGTCGGGGCCCGCGACGGCTGGGGCACTGCCGATGCTGGGCAGCTTAGTCTGCTGCCGGTCCTCCATCTTGCCCTCCGTTCCTGATGTCTTTTTCCTCCCCGGTTAATCGTGGCCTACCTTCCGGCGATCCTTTTCTGTAGGCCGCAGCTCCGCTCGCGATGGTCTGCGTTGAGGACCTGGCGTCGCGCTTTGCTGACGTCAGCGTCGCTCTCTCTCCCTTCCAGGACCTTGCGCAGCGTCGGTGCGTAGGGCGGGGCTTCAAGTCTCGCACGCCCTGCACATCCACGCCCCTCTTCTTCCCGCTCGGTGCCCTGAAGATGGCGTCTGATGGTGGGAAAACGGCCGAAGATGGCGGGAAAACGACTGAAGATGGCGGGAATCGACTGAAGATAGCGGGAGACGACTCCGGATGGCGGGAAACTTCTCTCAGGTAAGTGCAAAGTCTCCTTCAGGCACGCAATACCCGTTAGTGGCGGGCTGGTAACGATCCTGCCGACTTCGCCAAAGCTGACTCGCCCCCTGGGCCTAGTGTGGACGTGTGTGGGTTACCCGGAGCCGGGTCTCTGGGGGTTGTAGTCTCCGTGGCGGCGACCCGGTCCCGTAGCCCAGGGTGGTCAGGCCGATGGCGGTATTTTGTAGGTTTTAGGTTAATTTTCCGACTACGTCACCCGTAGATTGCAGTCAGTGCGGACCGCCACTGCAAGGCAGACCGCTGGGGCTGATGGTGTATGCAGCTGAGGTAGTGTAACTCCCCACGGGAAGAGTGCAGCCCCAGGGCAGAGAATGTGGATGATGGGAGTGATGGTGCGCGGGCGTCCCAGCACTAGTAGTGCTGGTGCGGCGATGAAGCACAGAGACGTGGGGTTGCAGTTCAAGTTCTTTACTCACAGTTGTTTATGTCCCAAGTCATTCCGCGGGCAATGACTGCCCAAGCCGTGCTGCGTCCACCAGGCAGGGAGCTCGGTCAACCCCCAGGCAATTCCAGAGTGTGTCACAGGACTCCCTTCTACTCCTTTCTCTGGCCGTGCCCCACCAGTGACACTACGTCTGTCCAGCTCCCACGGGCCTTCTCTTGGGAGGGCTTCGTGCTCACCTCCCTGACCCTATGTGGTGTGCCTTTCTAGTAGGTGTAGTGAGGGGTCGCACCAAGATGTGATCACGACCTCCGGTTCTTGGCTGAGGATTAGTCGCCTCCCCCAACTTGGGATCCTGTACCCTGTTCTGCCAACCCTTCACCCTCAATCTCCTGGGCCTTTGGGGTTCCTTCTGCCTTCGTGTCTCTGGGCCTCTCTTGGTGTTCTGTTCCTTTCTTCCTTTCCTTTCTGTTCCTGTCTTTTCTGCTGGCTCTGGCCTCACAGGCTAGGCCCGCCTCCGGAGCAGAGCTCCACAGAGGCCCTGCTCTGTCACTTCCTCTCTCAGACTGAACACTGTTCTAAGATGGTGCCCACCTCTTATACCTCCCTCTCTGTGTATGAGCCCAGGTGACTTGCAACCAATGGGCTCCTACCTATGCCCAGAAACCCAACCCCTATCTGCTCCTACATCACTGGGTTTTCCTCCCCCCTCCCCACTCCAGCCAGGGACAGATTCTGTCGTGCCTGCATTTCTGTCTAATGGGAGTACCGTTGAACTGTCCCCCGGAAATGGGGTGTGTGTGATGCATGCAGCCTACCGAGCCCTGGTCCACACACCATCCTTACCCGGGAGTGGAATATCACACCTCTGGCAGAGGTGCATTACCCCTGTAGCGGCCGAATCCTCGGGGCGCTACACTGTACTTTACTCACCCTCCTCGGGCCGGCACTGAGTATCCCGGCTCAATAATTGGCTGCAGCGCTGTCAGTAAAAGGCACATGGAGCAGCTATGGAGATTCTGGACCCGGGAGAGGGCGAGTAAAGCAGAGTATATATTTTTTTTAAAAACAAACTAAACCCGGGGGACAGGAGTTTTTCTAAAGTGGAAAATGTACCCAAAATAAAAAAAAACAAGACCTCATGCAGTTCTGTCTCGGAAGTTATGGGTTCCAGAAAACGGGGAGAAAAAAATCTGAATTAAAAAGTTGTACATTAGTAATGAAAAAAAAATACATACATTCTGTACTATTATGATTTTATTTAACTGTCAAATACAGACGATAATAATAATATTAATAATAACAATAATAATTTTTATTTCTATAGCACCGCAGCATGTTAACTTTTAGAGGGGACTTGTACAGACAATAAATTAATTACAAAATAACACATCACTCAGATACCAAAAGGAGTGAGGGCCCTGCTCGCAAGCTACAATCTATGAGAACGATTACATGTCAGTCATATCTAATGGTAAACTGTGTAAAAAATGAATAAATACAATCCAGAATTGCTGCTTTATTTGATCATTTTACCTCCCAAATAATATAATAAAAGGTGATATGTTCTACACTGGTACTATTAAAAATGACAGCTTTTCATTCCAAAAGTAAGTCCTCAGCTCCATTTACAGAAATTTGTAAAACTTAGGGTTCTCTGAGAGAGAGGGAGAGAAAAACACAAAAACTTTTTGACACAAAAACTTAGGACTTATTTTTCATTGTACTTTCTGTACAAAGGTAATAAAACTGGATAAAGCTACATAAATTTGATATTATCATAAATGTGCTAAGCCATAAAATAAGCTTAATATTTTATTTGTTCAGCATGTCAAAGGTATAAAAATTTTAAAAGTAAATAAAAAAAAACACAAGCAGTATCACTATTTTGTTTCTAGTCCTTCCCATAAAGAGATAATGAAAAATCTTTAATTAGCTGTATGTACACTAAAATGGTGCCACTGACAAATACAGCTCATTGTGAAAAAAACATGCCCCATAAGGCTTTATGGATAAAAAATAAAAAGGGAACGCTGTGTATCTGTACTTAGACACATACTGGTTGGTGACTGGCTCATGAACCTTTATTTGAAAACCCCTATTTATTATAATGATGGCGGGACCATACAATACAAGCACTTTCTACCTATTGTGTCCCCCCTATTTCTTTATATATTGTAGCTTGTGAGCAGGACCCTCACCCCACCTGTATCTGGTGAACTATGTGTTGCTCTATAATGCCTTTATTGTCTGTACATGTCCCCGCTTAATTGTAAAGTGCTGCGGATAAGGTTGGCGCTATATAATTAACAAAAATATGATGTTATTGTAAAAAGGTTTGTAAATGTGGATGAGGAAAAAAAACATCTTCTAAAGACTAAAATATACCTTGTCCTTAAAGGGTTAATTAGACCATTATGGCGTGCCAAAAGCTGTAGTTTTCTTTAAACTTTGTGAGCCATTAGGGGTATTTTCAGACATCCCTTGTTTCTGCAGAAGGGAACATAGTTTACAGTTTAAAAATCTTGATATCAAGGAAGATGTTATATACAGTATCTGGTTTGAAATCAGGTTATCAATGCATAGCCATGGCATTCTGTTGCCTTAACCCCTTTACGACCAATGACGGACATAGCCCGTCATGACCGGGTGTCATTTCCTACACCATAGCGGGCTATGCCCATCATGACTTTGAACAAGGGCTGGACTGGGACAATTAGCAGCCCTGCCACACACACCCCACAAGCCCACATACTATAACATCAGCCCTGATAAGTGAATTTTGCCCCTCACCACTCTCTTAAAGCGAACCAGTCAGCAGGATTTAGCCCTATAAAGTAAAGGCATGGCTATAATGGCGCTGTGATCCTGATTAATCTGATACCTACATAGTAACATAGTAACATAGTTTTAAGGTTGAAGGAAGACTAAGTCCATCTAGTTCAACCCATAGCCTAACATGTTGTTCCAGAGGAAGGCAAAAAAAAAACATGTGGCAAACACTAAGCTCCACATTGGGGAAAAAAAATTCCTTCCCGACTCCATACGACAATCAGACTAGTTCCCTGGATCAACGCACTATCAAGGAATCTAGTGTATATAACCTGTAATATTATACTTATCAAGAAAGGCATCCATGCCCTTCTTAAATGTTAGTAGTGAATCACTCATTACAACATCATGAGGCAGAGAGTTCCATAGTCTCACTGCTCTTACAGTAAAGAATCCGTGTCTGTGATTATGATTAAACCTTCTTTCCTACAGACGTAGAAGATGCTCCTTTGTCCCCGTCTCAGGCCTCAGAGTAAAAAGATCAGTAGAAAGGTCTTTGTACTGTCCCCTCATATACTTGTACATAGTAATAAGATCACCCCTCAGCCTTCGTTTTTCCACAGTAAATAACCCCAAGTGAAATAACCTGTCTTGGTATTGCAGACCCCCCAGTCCTCTAATAACCTTGGTCGCTCTTCTCTGCACCCTCTCTAGTTCAGCTATGTCTCTCTTATACACCGGAGACCAGAACTGTACACAGTATTCTAAGTGTGGTCGCACTAGTGACTTGTATAGAGGTAAAATTCTGTTCTCCTCATGAGCATCTATGCCTCTTTTAATGCATCCCATTATTTTATTTGCCTTTGCAGCAGCTGCCTGACACTGGCCACTAAACGTGAGCTTGTCGTCCACCAATACACCCAGGTCTTTTTCAGTTACAGTTTTGCCCAGTGTTTTACAATTAAGCATATAATTATACATTTTATTTCCTCTGCCCAAGTGCATTACCTTACATTTATCCCCATTAAAACTCATTTGCCATTTATCAGCCCATGCTTCTAGTTTACATAGGTCCTCCTGTAATATAAAATTGTCCTCCTCTGTATTAATTACCCTGCAGAGTTTAGTGTCATCTGCAAATATTGAAATATTACTCTGTATGCCCACTACAATATCATTAATAAATATGTTAAAAAGAAGGGGGCCCAATACTGACCCCTGTGGTACCCCACTGTTAACTGAGACCCAGTCTGAATGTGTTCCATTAATAACCACCCTTTGTTTCCTATCACTGAGCCAGTTATTAACCCACATACATATATTTTCCCCTATCCCCATTGTTCTCATTTTATGTATCAACCTTTTGTGTGGAACCGTATCAAAAGCTTTTGAAAAGTCCATATACACAACATCCACTGCATTTCCTTGGTCCAGTCCGGAACTTGCCTCCTCATAAAAGCTGATCAAATTAGTTTGACAGGAACGGTCCCTCGTAAACCCATGTTGATATTGGGTCATGAGGTTATTTTTCTTCAGATACTCTAGCATAGCATCTCTTAGGAAACCCTCCAGGATTTTACCCACAGTAGAGGTTAAGCTTACTGGCCTATAGTTTCCAAGTTCCGTTTTTGTCCCCTTTTTGAATATTGGCACCACATTTGCTATACGCCAGTCCTGTGGTACAGACCCTGTTATTATGGAATCTTTAAAGATTAAAAATAATGGTCTATCTATGACGTTACTTAATTCCTGCAGTACTCGCGGGTGTATCCCATCCGGGCCCGGGGATTTGTCCACTTTAGTGATTTTTAGACGCCGCCGTACTTCCTGCTGGGTTAAGCAAGTGGCATTCAATGGATGATTTTTGTTATCACTAATCATGTTGTCTGTCATGCGATTTTCTTGTGTAAATACAGTTGATAAAAAATCATTAAGCATATTGGCTTTTTCCTCATCCTAATCCACCATTTCACCCAGACTATTTTTAAGGGGTCCAACACTATCAATTTTTAGTTTTTTACTATTTATGTAGTTAAAGATATTTTGGGATTATTTTTTCTTTCTCTGGCAATGAGTCTCTCTGTCTCAATCTTTGCTGCCTTGATTTGGTTTTTACAGAATTTATTTAATTTTCTATATTTATTTAATGCCTCATCACTACCTACCTGCTTTAGTTCTCTAAATGCTTTCTTTTTGTCACTTATTGCACCCCTTACAGCTCTATTTAGCCATAGTGGTTTCCTCCTATTTCTAGCATGTTTATTCCCATAGGGTATATATTGTGCACAGGTCCTATTCAGGATGCTAATAAATGTCTCCTATTTGCTTTGTGTGGTTTTATGTCTCAGGATATCGTACAAGTTTATTGCACTAAGATCATCTCTCAGCTGTTGGAAATTTGCCTTCCTGAAGTTTAGTGTCCTTGTAACCCCTCTACTACACATCTTATTAAAGGATACATGAAAACGTATTATTTTGTGATCACTATTACCCAAGTGCCCCCCAACTCGTATATTTGATATGCGGTCTGGCCTATTGGTTAATATTAGGTCTAGCAGTGCCCCCCTTCTTGTTGGGTCCTGAACCAGCTGTGAAAGGTAATTGTCTCTCATAATTGTCAAAAACCTATTACCTTTGCTGGATCTACAGGTTTCTGTCCCTCATTGTATTTCAGGGTAGTTGAAGTCCCCCATAATAATGACTTCTCCTTGAGTCGCTGCTTCATCTATTTGCTTTACGAGGATATTCTCCGCTGCTTCCATTATTTTTGGAGACTTATAACAAACCCCTATCAGCAATTTATTATTTTTTCCTCCTCCCCTTATCTCCACCCACAGGGACTCTACATTTTCATTAGATTCACATATATCCTCCCGCAAGATGGGTTTTAAGGATGATTTTACATATAAACACCCCCCCCCTCGCTTGTTTGTATGGTCATTTCTGAACAGTCTATAGCCCTGTAAATTAACTGCCCAGTCATGGCTCTCGTCCAGCCATGTCTCAGATATCCCCACCATGTCATAATTATTTTCCAACAAAATTAATTCTAATTCCTCCATTTTGTTGGTGAGGCTACTGGCATTACTGTACATGCATTTTATGCATCTCTCTGTACCTCTATTCCTTCTTACTTTATTAACTGTTCTAACCCCACCCCCAATTTCTTTATATGTGCCCAGGTCACTATCTGCGCTATCTTCCCCACCTATAAAATGAATACCCTCCCCCCCCAATCCCTAGTTTAAACACTCCTCCAATCTTCTAGCCATTTTCTCCCCCAGCACAGCTGCACCCTCCCCATTGAGGTGCAACCGGTCCCTAGTGTAGAGTCTGTAGCCAACTGAGAAGTCGGCCCAGTTCTCCAGGAACCCAAATCCATCCTTCCTACATCAGTTCTTGAGCCACTTATTTATCTCCCTAATCTCCCATTGCCTCTCTGGCGTGGCATGTGGTACAGGTAGTATTTCAGAGATTACCACCTTGGAGATCCTTGCTTTAAACTTGTAGCCTAATTCCCTGAAATCATCTTTAAGGACCTTCCACCTACCTCTAACTTTGTCATTTGTGCCAATGTGCACCATGTCCGCTGGGTCCTCACCAGCCCCTCCCAGTAATCTTTCAACCCGATCAGCAATGTGCCGGACTCGTGCGCCAGGTAGGCAGCACACTGTTCGACGATCCCTGTCTTTGTGACAGATTTCCCTATCTGTTCCCCTAATAATTGAGTCCCCCACTACCAGCACCTGCCTGGCCTGCCCTGCTCTCCTATTTCCCCTCTTACTGGAGCTGACACTCCTCCGGCTTTCAGGGGACATGTCTTGCTGCAGCAGTGCTACCCCTGTACCGACACCCCCCTCATCTGCCAACTTTGCAAACTTATTGGGGTGTGACAGATCAGGACTAGCCTCCCTGGCACTCTTCCCTCTACCCCCCCCCTCCTGTCACCCAGCTAGCTGCTTCACTGTCCTGCAGCTCACTACTACCACCCTCCCCCACATCTACCCCAGTGAGCAGCTGCTCAGTGAGGAGCAGACTCCTTTCCATATTGTCAACGGATCTCAGTGTTGCCAGCTGCTCATTTAGATCCAGTACCTGGGCTTCCAAACGCACAACATGCACAGCAGTATGCATCCACGACCGGCTGTTCAAGGATTGCACACATGTGGCAAGATGTACACTGGACAGCATTGTCAATAATGGAGCTCATTTCCTAATGAGGATTGCCCTAGACAGAAACATTAAGTAAGAAGAAATGTAAAGAATTAATAATAAACAGACAGCAATTCAGTCCAAATTCCTCCCTTCCAAACTGCCTGAATCCAAGTCACTGAACAACAAGTCACACACTTACTTCCGTTTGCACTTACGCTCCGGTCACACTCAGCTCGTTCACACTCGCTATAGAAGAAGATTTAAAGAGGTTTTTTTATTTTTTTATTTTTTTCCCCTTTTGCAGCAATGCACCCTACAGCTCAATGCACTTCCAAATGCACCTGATATGAAGTTTTCAGAAAATGACGTCTTGAGTAGAGATGAGCGTTGTTCTACTCGAACTGTTCGCCAATCTCAAATTCGAGCTGTTTTGGGCGGTGTTCGAGCCGGTCGGCGAACACGAACAATTTGAGAAAAATTCGGCTGTTCGAGGTTATGTTCGATAACTGTTCGTGCACCAAAATCATAACTGGATTTTTTCTCAGTAATGATGAAAATTAATGTTAATACGCAGTTTGAGTGTACAGCGGGGCGGGGGGAGGGGCAGGGGATGGATCTCTGCAGGAACAATGAAGATCTCCATTTTTTTTTCTCTTTCCCGCATTTGCAGTGGGGAGGTGCAATCTGTCAGCCTATCAGCAGCGCACACACGGAGCGAAGTGCTTTTTTTCACACAAGCAAGGGCATGTGTGATTGGCAGTGTATGTCACATGTCCTTGCCCTATAAGACCAAGCCATTTTCCCCGTCGCCACCATTTTCTCACTGCTGCAGCTGCGTGTTAGACGGCACCGCTGTTGCTGTGTGCGCTATACCTTGTTAATTTCAAGCCAATTTTCGCACAAATATACAGATAGCTTGGGAGTAGGGAATAGTTGTGATTGCAGTCCTTTTAAGGACTAGGTTACAGCATTTCCTACGACTTTTATCAGGCAGGTCTGTGCTCTTAAATAGATAGATTGTGGGAGTAAAGACTAATTGTAATTGGAGTCCTTTTCAGGACTAGGTTACATCAGTTCCTATCAGTTTTTGCCAGGCAGGTCTGTGCCAGTGCTGTGCAAGTTTTTTTCACAGCATTTGGCTGAATCTAGCAAAGCTAATCCTTTTTGGCCTATTGCAGAGTGTGTTAGTCAGTGGAGTAGCCTATCTGTGTTGCAAGATATACCACCTGTGTATAGAATACCAATTTTTTTACTGCACCTAGTGAAGTAAAATCTTTTGGGCATAGCATCATTCTATTAGTCCATCTATACTGACCTCCATCAGGTTGCAAACTGAATATAATTTTTTTCTGCATCTAGCTCTGAAAAAATATTTGGGCTTCTAGCAGTGTGTGGGACTTGGTCTATTAGTCCATCTATACTGACCTCCATCAGGTTGCAAATTAAAAATAATTTTTTTCTGCATCTAGCTCTGAAAAAATATTTGGGCTTCTAGCAGTGTGTGGGACTTGGTCTATTAGTCCATCTATACTGACCTCCATCAGGTTGCAAATTGAATAAAAAAAATTTCTGCATCTAGCTCTGAAAAAATATTTGGGCTTCTAGCAGTGTGTGGGACTTGGTCTATTAGTCCATCTATACTGACCTCCATCAGGTTGCAAATTAAAAATATTTTTTTTCTGCATCTAGCTCTGAAAAAATATTTGGGCTTCTAGCAGTGTGTGGGACTTGTTCTATTAGTCCTTCTATACTGACGTCCAGCAGGTTGCAAATTGAATATAATTTTTTTCTGCATCTAGCTCTGAAAAAATATTTGGGCTTCTAGCGGTGTGTGGGACTTGGTCTATTAGTCTATCTATACTGACCTCCATCAGGTTGCAAATTAAAAATAATTTTTTTCTGCATCTAACCCAGCCAATAGTTTTGGCCTAATACCACAGTTTGGCCACTCAGCTCTGCTCGGTTACCATCCATTGTTTTTTTGTGCAAACAACTCCAGAGTTGTGAATTAGTTAACCACCAAAATGAGTGGAAAAAGGCCTGCTGCTGGTGGAAAGGGGAATAAGCGTGTTGGGAAGGGGAAAAAAGGTTGTGTCCGTGGGGTAGGTGCAGAAGAAAGACCATCTTCCAGCCAAACTAAAATGTCTACTTCTTTTAGCGGACAATGTGATAAGATCCCTTTCTTACGGCCACGCCAATCGCTACAAATTCCAGATGAGGCACAAAAACAGCAGGTGCTTCAACGGATATCAAGTGCTCCTTTAAGTGGGCTCTCCTCCACATCAACTTCAACATCACAAATACTCCAGTCCTCAAAGGTGTCACCCAAATCGCACTTGCTTCCTCACAGCTCCCAAATCTCCAGCTGCCCGTCTGAGTATGAGGTAGAACAGATGGTTGAGTCTGCAGAGCTGTTTACTCATACTATAGCCTGGGAATCAGAGGTCGACTCCAGCGCTTCTGTGAATCCAGACGAGGAAATAATCTGCACTGATGCCCAGAATCTTTATGAGTCGGATCCAGGACCAGACGCAGAAGGTTCTGACCATAATGTAGACCCTCATTCCCAAACTGTAACTCCTGTTGGTGGAGACAATGAGGAAGACGATGATAAGACTCAAATACCTGATTGGAGCGACAACTTTAGTTTTTTGTCAGGGCAGGAACAGGTTGGCTCTGAGGACGACGGGTGTGATAACGCACAGGGTGATGATGATGAGGTCGGAGATCCCACTTACTGTCAACCCACAGTCAGCCAAGAGATGAGGTCAGCAGAGGAGGTGGAGGAAGATGCTAGTGACGACGAGGTCAGGTTGCGCCTTCCTGGACAGAGACGTAGTACTGGAAGCACGTCAACAACTGCATCCTCAAACACAACTCTGCCTCTCACCACAAGTCGTGGTGGCTCTTCAGGTCGCATGGGTGCTAAGCCTTGCATAGCCTGGGCATTTTTTCAGATCGATAAAGATGACCCAACTCGTGTTATCTGTAACATTTGTCAGCAAAAGCTAAGTAGAGGCCAAAAAATACATAGTTTGAGTACTTCATGCATGAACCGGCACATGGACATGAAGCATAAGTTGCAGTGGGAAGCTCAGTGTGCTACAATGCGGTCTAGCCGGCCGGGCCAACCACCGTCTGCCATATCTTGTGCATCCGCGGCCTCTTCATCCTCTGTGACTGGGGGGACAGCAGTCACACCTGTTTTGGGGCGCAGACCTGCCACCTCTTTACCCGCAACAGCCAGCGTGATTGGCAGGTCATCATTTTCTTTGGAGGTGGTAACACCAGCTGGTCTTGAGCGCTGTCCGACATCGATAGCACCACCTTTGGATCAAGGCAACCTAACATGTCCGCCTGCATCTTCCTCACAGACCGGCAGTTTGCCGGGGACACCCTTATCAAGCCCGTCTAAGCACAATAGCCAGCCCTCGGTCCCTCAGATGTGGACAAGTAAAAGACCATTTCCTCCTAGCCATGAGAAAGCTAAGAGGTTGAATTTCACCATCTGCAAGCTCTTGGCTACAGAAATGCTGCCTTTCCGCCTGGTGGACACAGAGGATTTTCGAGACCTTATGTCCGTCGCAGTGCCCCAGTACCAGATGCCCAGTCGGCACTACTTCTCAAAGAAAGGTGTGCCTGCGCTCCACCAGCATGTCGCACACAACATCACCGCTTCTTTGAGAAACTCTGTGTGTGACAGGGTGCATTTCACCACAGACACTTGGACGAGTAGGCATGGACAGGGGCGTTACATGTCGCTGACTGGGCACTGGGTAACTATGGTGACAGCAGGACAAGGGGCTGCTGTCCAAGTCTTGCCGTCTCCACGAGTTGTGCGTCAATCCTCTTTATGTCATTTTTCCTCCACTGCTTCTGCCTCCTCAACCTCCTCTCGGTCTTCCACCTGCACCCAAAGCCTGTCTGGTCATGCCACAAGCTTTCTAACTGCGCAGAAGGGATCCTGCACACCTCCTTACTATGCTGGCAGTAGGGCTCAACGTCATCAGGCGGTTTTTACATTGAAATGTCTGGGAAATGTGAGTCACACAGCTGAGGAGTTGTGGTCAGCTCTGGAGAACCAATTTCATGAATGGTTGTCTCCACTGGACCTGAAACCAGGGAAGGCCGTGTGCGACAATGCTGCAAACCTGGGTGCGGCCCTTCGCCGGGGCAATGTCACACACGTGCCTTGTATGGCTCATGTGTTGAACCTGGTTGTCCAGCAATTTTTAGCCCACTATCCCAGACTAGATGGCCTTCTGCAGAGGGCACGGTCGCTGTGTGCTCACTTCCGCCGTTCGCATCCCGCAGCTCAGCGACTTACATCTCTACAGAAGTCGTTGGTCCTGCCACTTCACCGGCTAAAATGCGATGTGCCTACCCGGTGGAATTCAACTCTGCACATGTTGCAGCGACTGTGGCAGCACCGACAAGCCCTGGTGCAATACGTTCTGACGTATAGCCTGGGCCAACGAGATTCAGAGGTGGGGCAAATCACGCTGGAGGAGTGGTCTCAGATCAGGGACCTATGCACCCTTCTGCACAGTTTTGAAATGGCGACGAAGATGTTTAGTGCTGACGATGCCATTATCAGCATGACTATTCCGGTGATTTACATGCTGGAGCACATGTTAAACAGAATTCGGAGTCAGGTGGTGGCACAAGAGGAGGTGGAGGAAGTAGAGGAGGAGGAGTTGTATGCGGAAGGGCTAACATCTGCAAGGTCCAGACGGTCGGCAGCACCAGGGCGGCAGGCATGTGAGGGTGGGGGAGATGATTTTACCAGGGCGCATGGTAGCAGCCAAACTAGTGAGGAAGGTGCAGGAGCCCAGGAAGAAGTGGAGGACGAACTGATGGAAGACTCATCAGATGAGGGAGACCTTGATCACATTTCTGTTGTGCGAGGTTGGGGGGAGAGGACAGAGGAAGGAAGCATGATTGTTACCTCGCCACCAACACAACAGGGACTTGGTGCTCCTGGATGCGCAACACACATGAGTGCCTTCTTGCTGCACTACCTGCAACATAACCCTCGAATTGTGAGAATTAGAAATAATCCTGACTACTGGGTTGCCACACTGTTAGATCCCCGGTACAAAAGTAAATTTGCAGAAATTATTCCTGCCATAGAAAGGGATGCACGCATGCAGGAGTATCAGCAGAGACTGTTGCAGAATCTTACATGTGCTTTTCCACAAAATACCAGTGGTGCACGTAGTGAATCTCACAGTTCCAACTTGCCAACCGTGGTCTGTATGGAATTGTTCAATAAAGGGCCCAAAATTAAGATAACATAGATGGGAGAGGTCTCTATGAATAGGAATTCCTAAGTATTTGATACCCTGTGAGGGCCAGGCAAAGGGAAAGTTGGACTGGATGGAATCCTATATGGATTTAGGGAGGGAGACATCGAGGGCCTCAGACTTCGCTGCATTGATTTTAAAATTTTACCATGTAACAAAGTGATCTATTTCAGCCATAACAGCAGGGATGGATATATGTGATTGAGTGATATATACTAGGACATCATCAGCAAATAGAGAGCACTTGTACTCGGTGCCTCCCACCTCAATCCACCTAATATTGGGGTTATGGCGAATTGATGAGAGCAGGTGCTCCGTCACTAGGATGTATAAGAGAGGGGACACAGGACATCCCTGCCTTGTCCCATTGGTGATTGTGAAAGGTGATGAAAATGTTCTGACGCACCCCCTGGGCCTTGGGACACCCGGAGCCGGACCCTTTTTGGTGGATGCTGGTGGTTGTAGTCTTCGTGGCGGCGATCCGGTTCCGTGGCTCAGGGCGGTCAAACCAGTGGCGGAACTATTTATGTGGTTTTGATGTTTAAATGTCCGACTACGCCACCCGTGGATTGCGGTCAGAGTGAACCGCCGCTACAGGGCAGACCGCTAAGGCTGGTGTAGTGGGTGCAGCAGAGCGTAGCATAACTCCCCACGGGAGGAGTATAGCCTCAGGGCAGTGTATGCGGAGGATGGGGGTGATGGTGCAGGGCAGCAGCAGTAACGACACGGAGTCAGTGATGCAGTTCAGGGCCTTTACTCACAGTTCTTATTATCCAGACCACGTCTGCAGGTAACGGCTGCCCACGTCGTACTGTGCTCACCAGGTGAGGGGCTCAGACAACTCCCAGATAACTTTGGAGCGCTTCACAGGACCCCCTTTGTGTGTCCTTTGTCTGGCCTTTCTTACCAACACTTCTGTCCGGCTGCCTCGGGCCTCCTCTTGGTAAACTTGGCGCCAGTTTCCCTGACCCTATGTGGTGCCTTCCTAGCGGGTGGAGCAAGGGGCTGCGCCACATAAAATGTCAGAGCCTCCGGTTTCTAGCTGAGGGTCGTTTCCTGCCTCCACTAGTTCGGGGACCGGTCTCCCCCTTTGGCCTGACCCCTCCACGCAGGTGGATTCGGGCGTGCGGTGGCGACTCGCCCGTCTGCACCCCTGGGATCCCTTCATTCCTCGTTCCTGGAGCCTTCTCCGCTCCTCTTCCTTCCTTCTCCCTCTTGCAGGCCTGGGCCTCTGTTACTAGGCCCGCCTCCGGAGCAGAGCTCATGCAGAGCCCCTGCTCCCTGCCACTTCTGCTCAGACTTCTCTGCACTGAACTAAGATGGTGCCCACCTTTTATACTCCCTTCTCAATGCACCCAGGAACTGCTTCCTCCCTGCTCCTGCACTGCAGGGTTCTCCTTCCTCAGTGTTCCCTCCCCCCACTCCAGCCAGGGACAGGGACTGTCGTGCCCATCTCAGGGGCATATTGGTCGCCCTGCCCCACGGCAATGTGGTGTAATGCATGCAGGTGTCGGGTCCTGATCCACACTCCATCCTTATCTGAGAGTGAGATATCACACCTCTGGGTGAGGTGCAATACGTCTGTAGCAACCGAGCCCTCGGTGCTACAGTTCCATTTATCTTCAGCCTAGGTGACGTATTGTGATACAGGGCCGTGATTTTGGCTATAAAAGGGTCCCCTAGACCCCTACCCCAAGCTTTTTAAGAGAATCATATATGGCGTGCCAGGAGACTCTATGGAATGCTTTCTCAGCATCCAACGAGAGTATCTACTTACAAATTTTTAACTGCATCTAGCCCAGGAAATACTTTGTGCCTAGTAGCAGTGTCTGCTAGTCAGCGGATTATCCCGGCTGTTAAGCAAGCTACACCACCTGTAGTTTGGACACTTAATTTTTTCAAAGGAAATGCTTCGGGACCACGGGATACTTAGTGAAGAGCATCAGGAGGCACCCCAAGGCATAGGGGCTGGGACTGGCACTAGGATGCCTTGCGGTGGACAGCCGAGCTCGATCCTTATAAAAGCTTTTTAACTGCAGCAGCTTTAGTGGACGCTACTGGAGCTGGAATTACGCGGCTGCTGGCATGAGACTTGCCCTCCAATAGATCCTTGTAAATGGATTTAAAGTGTATTCATTTAAATTAGAGGGACAATTTAAATTAAAAAGCTTAGAGCTGCCTCCACCACAGGGGGGCTCTCTCGACCCACCAGCGGACAGGCACCAGTATTGGGAGAGGGGGGCTGGCCGTCAGGGTTCACCGCGGCTCTGGCACAAACCCGGCGACACGGAGGTGGCACGGGCAGGAGCGGACTGGCCGTCTCGGCTTCTCACTTTTTGGATTTTAGAAGGGCATGACATGCCTATATCTGTGTCTCCCCCTCCTTTTACTCCTCCACCTCTTTTCTTTTCGCATGACTATATGTACTTGTCACTTTTCCATGTGTTAGTTGTGTCTTCTGAGCAGTTTGTCAGCTTTTGGACACCTTTGAAGGTGTTTTCTATGTGTTTCTATGTGTTTTTGTTTGCCTGCCATTGGTTTTAACGGTGTTCGAAGGTGTTCGACGAACAGTTCGACGAACAGTTCGGCGAACACACGGGTGTTCGACGAACCGAACCGAACTCGAACACTACGGGGGTGGCTCAACACTAGTCTTGAGTAGTGTTGAGCCACCCCCGTAGTGTTCGAGTTCGGTTCGGTTCGTCGAACACCCGTGTGTTCGCCGAACTGTTCGTCGAACTGTTCGTCGAACACCTTCGAACACCGTTAAAACCAATGGCAGGCAAACAAAAACACATAGAAACACATAGAAAACACCTTCAAAGGTGTCCAAAAGCTGACAAACTGCTCAGAAGACACAACTAACACATGGAAAAGTGACAAGTACATATAGTCATGCGAAAAGAAAAGAGGTGGAGGAGTAAAAGGAGGGGGAGACACAGATATAGGCATGTCATGCCCTTCTAAAATCCAAAAAGTGAGAAGCCGAGACGGCCAGTCCGCTCCTGCCCGTGCCACCTCCGTGTCGCCGGGTTTGTGCCAGAGCCGCGGTGAACCCTGACGGCCAGCCCCCCTCTCCCAATACTGGTGCCTGTCCGCTGGTGGGTCGAGAGAGCCCCCCTGTGGTGGAGGCAGATCTAAGCTTTTTAATTTAAATTGTCCCTCTAATTTGAATGAATACACTTTAAATCCATTTACAAGGATCTATTGGAGGGCAAGTCTCATGCCAGCAGCCGCGTAATTCCAGCTCCAGTAGCGTCCACTAAAGCTGCTGCAGTTAAAAAGCTTTTATAAGGATCGAGCTCGGCTGTCCACCGCAAGGCATCCTAGTGCCAGTCCCAGCCCCTATGCCTTGGGGTGCCTCCTGATGCTCTTCACTAAGTATCCCGTGGTCCCGAAGCATTTCCTTTGAAAAAATTAAGTGTCCAAACTACAGGTGGTGTAGCTTGCTTAACAGCCGGGATAATCCGCTGACTAGAAGACACTGCTACTAGGCACAAAGTATTTCCTGGGCTAGATGCAGTTAAAAATTTGTAAGTAGATACTCTCGTTGGATGCTGAGAAAGCATTCCATAGAGTCTCCTGGCACGCCATATATGATTCTCTTAAAAAGCTTGGGGTAGGGGTCTAGGGGACCCTTTTATAGCTAAAATCACGGCCCTGTATCACAATACGTCACCTAGGCTGAAGATAAATGGAACTGTAGCACCGAGGGCTCGGTTGCTACAGACGTATTGCACCTCACCCAGAGGTGTGATATCTCACTCTCAGATAAGGATGGAGTGTGGATCAGGACCCGACACCTGCATGCATTACACCACATTGCCGTGGGGCAGGGCGACCAATATGCCCCTGAGATGGGCACGACAGTCCCTGTCCCTGGCTGGAGTGGGGGGAGGGAACACTGAGGAAGGGGAACCCTGCAGTGCAGGAGCAGGGAGGAAGCAGTTCCTGGGTGCATTGAGAAGGGAGTATAAAAGGTGGGCACCATCTTAGTTCAGTGCAGAGAAGTCTGAGCAGAAGTGGCAGGGAGCAGGGGCTCTCCATGAGCTCTGCTCCGGAGGCGGGCCTAGTAACAGAGGCCCAGGCCTGCAAGAGGGAGAAGGAAGGAAGAGGAGCGGAGAAGGCTCCAGGAACGAGGAATGAAGGGATCCCAGGGGTGCGGACGGGCGAGTCGCCACCGCACGCCCGAATCCACCTGCGTGGAGGGGTCAGGCCAAAGGGGGAGACCGGTCCCCGAACTAGTGGAGGCAGGAAACGACCCTCAGCTAGAAACCGGAGGCTCTGACATTTTATGTGGCGCAGCCCCTTGCTCCACCCGCTAGGAAGGCACCACATAGGGTCAGGGAAACTGGCGCCAAGTTTACCAAGAGGAGGCCCGAGGCAGCCGGACAGAAGTGTTGGTAAGAAAGGCCAGACAAAGGACACACAAAGGGGGTCCTGTGAAGCGCTCCAAAGTTATCTGGGAGTTGTCTGAGCCCCTCACCTGGTGAGCACAGTACGACGTGGGCAGCCGTTACCTGCAGACGTGGTCTGGATAATAAGAACTGTGAGTAAAGGCCCTGAACTGCATCACTGACTCCGTGTCGTTACTGCTGCTGCCCTGCACCATCACCCCCATCCTCCGCATACACTGCCCTGAGGCTATACTCCTCCCGTGGGGAGTTATGCTACGCTCTGCTGCACCCACAATACCAGCCTTAGCGGTCTGCCCTGTAGCGGCGGTTCACTCTGACCGCAATCCACGGGTGGCGTAGTCGGACATTTAAACATCAAAACCACATAAATAGTTCCGCCACTGGTTTGACCGCCCTGAGCCACGGAAACGGATCGCCGCCACGAAGACTACAACCACCAGCATCCACCAAAAAGGGTCCGGCTCCGGGTGTCCCAAGGCCCAGGGGGTGCGTCAGAACATTTTCATCACCTTTCACAATCACCAATGGGACAAGGCAGGGATGTCCTCTGTCCCCTCTCTTATACATCCTAGTGACGGAGCACCTGCTCTCATCAATTCGCCATAACCCCAATATTAGGTGGATTGAGGTGGGAGGCACCGAGTACAAGTGCTCTCTATTTGCTGATGATGTCCTAGTATATATCACTCAATCACATATATCCATCCCTGCTGTTATGGCTGAAATAGATCACTTTGTTACATGGTAAAATTTTAAAATCAATGCAGCGAAGTCTGAGGCCCTCGATGTCTCCCTCCCTAAATCCATACAGGATTCCATCCAGTCCAACTTTCCCTTTGCCTGGCCCTCACAGGGTATCAAATACTTAGGAATTCCTATTCATAGAGACCTCTCCCATCTATGTTATCTTAATTTTGGGCCCTTTATTGAACAATTCCATACAGACCACGGTTGGCAAGTTGGAACTGTGAGATTCACTACGTGCACCACTGGTATTTTGTGGAAAAGCACATGTAAGATTCTGCAACAGTCTCTGCTGATACTCCTGCATGCGTGCATCCCTTTCTATGGCAGGAATAATTTCTGCAAATTTACTTTTGTACCGGGGATCTAATAGTGTGGCAACCCAGTAGTCAGGATTATTTCTAATTCTCACAATTCGAGGGTCATGTTGCAGGTAGTGCAGCAAGAAGGCACTCATGTGTGTTGCGCATCCAGGAGCACCAAGTCCCTGTTGTGTTGGTGGCGAGGTAACAATCATGCTTCCTTCCTCTGTCCTCTCCCCCCAACCTCGCACAACAGAAATGTGATCAAGGTCTCCCTCATCTGATGAGTCTTCCATCAGTTCGTCCTCCACTTCTTCCTGGGCTCCTGCACCTTCCTCACTAGTTTGGCTGCTACCATGCGCCCTGGTAAAATCATCTCCCCCACCCTCACATGCCTGCCGCCCTGGTGCTGCCGACCGTCTGGACCTTGCAGATGTTAGCCCTTCCGCATACAACTCCTCCTCCTCTACTTCCTCCACCTCCTCTTGTGCCACCACCTGACTCCGAATTCTGTTTAACATGTGCTCCAGCATGTAAATCACCGGAATAGTCATGCTGATAATGGCATCGTCAGCACTAAACATCTTCGTCGCCATTTCAAAACTGTGCAGAAGGGTGCATAGGTCCCTGATCTGAGACCACTCCTCCAGCGTGATTTGCCCCACCTCTGAATCTCGTTGGCCCAGGCTATACGTCAGAACGTATTGCACCAGGGCTTGTCGGTGCTGCCACAGTCGCTGCAACATGTGCAGAGTTGAATTCCACCGGGTAGGCACATCGCATTTTAGCCGGTGAAGTGGCAGGCCCAACGACTTCTGTAGAGATGTAAGTCGCTGAGCTGCGGGATGCGAACGGCGGAAGTGAGCACACAGCGACCGTGCCCTCTGCAGAAGGCCATCTAGTCTGGGATAGTGGGCTAAAAATTGCTGGACAACCAGGTTCAACACGTGAGCCATACAAGGCACGTGTGTGACATTGCCCCGGCGAAGGGCCGCACCCAGGTTTGCAGCATTGTCGCACACGGCCTTCCCTGGTTTCAGGTCCAGTGGAGACAACCATTCATGAAATTGGTTCTCCAGAGCTGACCACAACTCCTCAGCTGTGTGACTCACATTTCCCAGACATTTCAATGTAAAAACCGCCTGATGACGTTGAGCCCTACTGCCAGCATAGTAAGGAGGTGTGCAGGATCCCTTCTGCGCAGTTAGAAAGCTTGTGGCATGACCAGACAGGCTTTGGGTGCAGGTGGAAGACCGAGAGGAGGTTGAGGAGGCAGAAGCAGTGGAGGAAAAATGACATAAAGAGGATTGACGCACAACTCGTGGGGACGGCAAGACTTGGACAGCAGCCCCTTGTCCTGCTGTCACCATAGTTACCCAGTGCCCAGTCAGCGACATGTAACGCCCCTGTCCATGCCTACTCGTCCAAGTGTCTGTGGTGAAATGCACCCTGTCACACACAGAGTTTCTCAAAGAAGCGGTGATGTTGTGTGCGACATGCTGGTGGAGCGCAGGCACACCTTTCTTTGAGAAGTAGTGCCGACTGGGCATCTGGTACTGGGGCACTGCGACGGACATAAGGTCTCGAAAATCCTCTGTGTCCACCAGGCGGAAAGGCAGCATTTCTGTAGCCAAGAGCTTGCAGATGGTGAAATTCAACCTCTTAGCTTTCTCATGGCTAGGAGGAAATGGTCTTTTACTTGTCCACATCTGAGGGACCGAGGGCTGGCTATTGTGCTTAGACGGGCTTGATAAGGGTGTCCCCAGCAAACTGCCGGTCTGTGAGGAAGATGCAGGCGGACATGTTAGGTTGCCTTGATCCAAAGGTGGTGCTATCGATGTCGGACAGCGCTCAAGACCAGCTGGTGTTACCACCTCCAAAGAAAATGATGACCTGCCAATCACGCTGGCTGTTGCGGGTAAAGAGGTGGCAGGTCTGCGCCCCAAAACAGGTGTGACTGCTGTCCCCCCAGTCACAGAGGATGAAGAGGCCGCGGATGCACAAGATATGGCAGACGGTGGTTGGCCCGGCCGGCTAGACCGCATTGTAGCACACTGAGCTTCCCACTGCAACTTATGCTTCATGTCCATGTGCCGGTTCATGCATGAAGTACTCAAACTATGTATTTTTTGGCCTCTACTTAGCTTTTGCTGACAAATGTTACAGATAACACGAGTTGGGTCATCTTTATCGATCTGAAAAAATGCCCAGGCTATGCAAGGCTTAGCACCCATGCGACCTGAAGAGCCACCACGACTTGTGGTGAGAGGCAGAGTTGTGTTTGAGGATGCAGTTGTTGACGTGCTTCCAGTACTACGTCTCTGTCCAGGAAGGCGCAACCTGACCTCGTCGTCACTAGCATCTTCCTCCACCTCCTCTGCTGACCTCATCTCTTGGCTGACTGTGGGTTGACAGTAAGTGGGATCTCCGACCTCATCATCATCACCCTGTGCGTTATCACACCCGTCGTCCTCAGAGCCAACCTGTTCCTGCCCTGACAAAAAACTAAAGTTGTCGCTCCAATCAGGTATTTGAGTCTTATCATCGTCTTCCTCATTGTCTCCACCAACAGGAGTTACAGTTTGGGAATGAGGGTCTACATTATGGTCAGAACCTTCTGCGTCTGGTCCTGGATCCAACTCATAAAGATTCTGGGCATCAGTGCAGATCATTTCCTCGTCTGGATTCACAGAAGCGCTGGAGTCGACCTCTGATTCCCAGGCTATAGTATGAGTAAACAGCTCTGCAGACTCAACCATCTGTTCTACCTCATACTCAGACGGGCAGCTGGAGATTTGGGAGCTGTGAGGAAGCAAGTGCGATTTGGGTGACACCTTTGAGGACTGGAGTATTTGTGATGTTGAAGTTGATGTGGAGGAGAGCCCACTTAAAGGAGCACTTGATATCCGTTGAAGCACCTGCTGTTTTTGTGCCTCATCTGGAATTTGTAGCGATTGGCGTGGCCGTAAGAAAGGGATCTTATCACATTGTCCGCTAAAAGAAGTAGACATTTTAGTTTGGCTGGAAGATGGTCTTTCTTCTGCACCTACCCCACGGACACAACCTTTTTTCCCCTTCCCAACACGCCTATTCCCCTTTCCACCAGCAGCAGGCCTTTTTCCACTCATTTTGGTGGTTAACTAATTCACAACTCTGGAGTTGTTTGCACAAAAAAACAATGGATGGTAACCGAGCAGAGCTGAGTGGCCAAACTGTGGTATTAGGCCAAAACTATTGGCTGGGTTAGATGCAGAAAAAAATTATTTTTAATTTGCAACCTGATGGAGGTCAGTATAGATGGACTAATAGACCAAGTCCCACACACCGCTAGAAGCCCAAATATTTTTTCAGAGCTAGATGCAGAAATTTTTTTTATTCAATTTGCAACCTGATGGAGGTCAGTATAGATGGACTAATAGACCAAGTCCCACACACTGCTAGAAGCCCAAATATTTTTTCAGAGCTAGATGCAGAAAAAAAATATTTTTAATTTGCAACCTGATGGAGGTCAGTATAGATGGACTAATAGACCAAGTCCCACACACTGCTAGAAGCCCAAATATTTTTTCAGAGCTAGATGCAGAAAAAAATTATTTTTAATTTCCAACCTGATGGAGGTCAGTATAGATGGACTAATAGAACAAGTCCCACACGCTGCTAGAAGCCCAAATATTTTTTCAGAGATAAATGAAGAAAAAAATTATTTTTAATTTGCAACCTGATGGAGGTCAGTATAGATGGACTAATAGACCAAGTCCCACACACTGCTAGAAGCCCAAATATTTTTTCAGAGCTAGATGCAGAAAAAAAATATTTTTAATTTGCAACCTGATGGAGGTCAGTATAGATGGACTAATAGACCAAGTCCCACACACCGCTAGAAGCCCAAATATTTTTTCAGAGCTAGATGCAGAAAAAAATTATATTCAATTTGCAACCTGCTGGAGGTCAGTATAGAAGGACTAATAGAACAAGTCCCACACACTGCTAGAAGCCCAAATATTTTTTCAGAGCTAAATGAAGAAAAAAATTATTTTTAATTTGCAACCTGATGGAGGTCAGTATAGATGGACTAATAGACCAAGTCCCACACACTGCTAGAAGCCCAAATATTTTTTCAGAGCTAGATGCAGAAAAAAATTATATTCAGTTTGCAACCTGATGGAGGTCAGTATAGATGGACTAATAGAATGATGCTATGCCCAAAAGATTTTACTTCACTAGGTGCAGTAAAAAAATTGGTATTCTATACACAGGTGGTATATCTTGCAACACAGATAGGCTACTCCACTGACTAACACACTCTGCAATAGGCCAAAAAGGATTAGCTTTGCTAGATTCAGCCAAATGCTGTGAAAAAAACTTGCACAGCACTGGCACAGACCTGCCTGGCAAAAACTGATAGGAACTGATGTAACCTAGTCCTGAAAAGGACTCCAATTACAATTAGTCTTTACTCCCACAATCTATCTATTTAAGAGCACAGACCTGCCTGATAAAAGTCGTAGGAAATGCTGTAACCTAGTCCTTAAAAGGACTGCAATCACAACTATTCCCTACTCCCAAGCTATCTGTATATTTGTGCGAAAATTGGCTTGAAATTAACAAGGTATAGTGCACACAGCAACAGCGGTGCCGTCTAACACGCAGCTGCAGCAGTGAGAAAATGGTGGCGACGGGGAAAATGGCTTGGTCTTATAGGGCAAGGACATGTGACATACACTGCCAATCACACATGCCCTTGCTTGTGTGAAAAAAAGCACTTCGCTCCGTGTGTGCGCTGCTGATAGGCTGACAGATTGCACCTCCCCACTGCAAATGCGGGAAAGAGAAAAAAAAATGGAGATCTTCATTGTTCCTGCAGAGATCCATCCCCTGCCCCTCCCCCCGCCCCGCTGTACACTCAAACTGCGTATTAACATTAATTTTCATCATTACTGAGAAAAAATCCAGTTATGATTTTGGTGCACGAACAGTTATCGAACATAACCTCGAACAGCCGAATTTTTCTCAAATTGTTCGTGTTCGCCGACCGGCTCGAACACCGCCCAAAACAGCTCGAATTTGAGATTGGCGAACAGTTCGAGTAGAACAACGCTCATCTCTAGTCTTGAGTGCTTCGGGCGGGACATGGGGCAGGATCTAAATGGCGCTGGAGGCAGCGCATGCGCAGATCGAAATCTCAGTTCTGAACTAAGCAGAGATATCAATATGCGCATGCGCCGCCTCTGGCGCCATTTTCTTGAAGTCCTGCGCTGAATTTTAAAAAGGAGGCAGGTCACTGAGTAATCAATGATCAATAATAAAAAAAAACAGAGGAGGCTGGTGGGGGGTCGAAGAACGAGAAGAGGACCCTGCCTCCACGTCCCACCCCGAAGCATACTGAAGTGCACAAGACGTCATTTTCTGAAAACTTCATAAGGTGAGTATTAAACAACCACTGAGCAGATCCCTTCACATCAGGTATCAGATTAATCAGCATCGCAGCACCATTATGGCCATGCCTTTAGTTTATAGGGCTAAATCCTGCTGACAGGTTTGCTTTAAGCGGCAGTACTGCACATCCGCCTGCCAGTGAATTGTATAGGAGGCGGATGTGCAGAACCCCTCTCCGGCCGCTACAACTTGACGGCCAAGCATCGCAGGTGAGTACTTCAGGCCGGCGGCCCCCACCGCCGGCACCAATAACAGTTGAGTGTCAGGGGTGCCGGGTGCGGGACCCCAGCCGATCAAACATTGATGCCCTATTCTATGGACAGGGCATCAATGAAAACGTAGTAGACAACCCCTTTAAGCAGCGGGTGAAAAGCTTTTAGGACACATACCCATAAATCAAAGGCATTTATAAAAAGAAAATAAGCAGCACTCCGATTAATTGTGGAAATGTGGAGGACTTTTATTAGCCCATCTGGCAACATTTCTGTTCCATTATAGCAGAGAAATGTCCTGTTATGGATCCGAAACGTGGCCACATTGTCTAATAGAGTCGTCCACTTTTTCACAATTAATTGGAGTGCTGCTTATTTTTATAAAAATATATATACAGACACATTCATTATTAGAGCAGATACTGAGATTTACACCATGTATACAGGACAGGAGAAGTATACACGACGTGCACAGCTCCACAATATATACTGTGTTCAGGAACATAGAGTGGAGCTGTGTATATAGTATATACTGTAGAGCTGTGCCAGTGTATATAGTGTGGATTCCACACTTTATACACAGCACCATACTATATAAACATCTGTACACTATATACTATAGATGCACAACTCTACATTATGCACTTTATTAAAACAGCATTACACTATATACTAGACTACAATATATCTACTAATGCCAAAAATTACAATATATCTACAATTTCCCTCAGGATCAATAAAATGCATTGCATCGTATATTATGATGCATACATCACATAGGAGACACAAAGAGTAAATATCATATAGGAGACACTGCTGAATATATATCACATTGAGACTGCTATAGATACATTATATAGGTGATACTGTGACTGCTGTACTGTATATGTTATGTAGCTGATACTCGACTATAAAACAGCAGTTGTAGTATCAACTATATAATGTATGTAAACGGCTGTATATACATTATATAGGTGATACTGTGATTATACACAGCATTCTATATACATTATATAGTCGATATTGCGACTGCTGTATATACATTATATAGGCGATACTGCTTTGTATAATTGCAGTATCACCTGTATAATGTATATACAGGAGTAGCAGTATTACTTGTATAATGACTGCTGTATATACAATATATACAGTTAGGTCCATATATATTTGGACAGAGACAACATTTTTCTAATTTTGGTTATAGACATTACCACAGTGAATTTTAAACAAAACAATTCAGATGCAGTTGAAGTTCAGACTTTTAGCTTCCATTTGAGGGTATCCACATTAAAATTGGATGAAGGGTTTAGGAGTTTCAGCTCCTTAACATGTGCCACCCTGTTTTTAAAGGGACAAAAAGTAATTGGACAATTGACTCCAAGGCTATTTCATGGACAGGTGTGGGCAATCCCTTCGTTATTTCATTCTCAATTAAGCAGATAAAAGGCCTGGAGTTGATTTGAGGTGTGGTGCTTGCATTTGGAAGGTTTTGCTGTGAAGTAAACATGCGATCAAAGGAGCTCTCCATGCAGGTGAAACAAGCCATCCTTAAGCTTCAAAAACAGAAAAAACCCATCCGAGAAATTGCTACAATATTAGGAGTGGCAAAATCTATGGTTTGGTACATCCTGAGAAAGAAAGAAAGCACTGGTGAACTCATCAATGTAAAAAGACTTGGGCACCCACGGAAGACAACAGTGGTGGATGATCGCAGAATAATCTCCATGGTGAAGAGAAACCCCTTCACAACAGCCAACCAAGTGAACAACACTCTCCAGGAGGTAGGCGTATCAATATCCAAATCTACCATAAAGAGAAGACTGCATGAAAGTAAATACAGAGGGTTCACTGCACGGTGCAAGCCACTCATAAGCATCAAGAATAAAAAGGGTAGACAGGACTTTGCTAAAAAAAACAAATAAAAAAGCCAGTACAGTTCTGGAAGAACATTCTTTGGACAGATGAAACCAAGATCAACCTCTACCAGAATGATGGAAAGAGAAAAGTATGGCAAAGGCGTGGTACAGCTCATGATCCAAAGCATACCACATCATCTGTAAAACATGGTGGAGGCAGTGTGATGGCTTGGACATGCATGGCTGCGAGTGGCACTGGGTCACTAGTGTTTATTGATGATGTGACACAGGACAGAAGCAGCCGAATGAATTCTGATGTATTCAGAGCCATACTGTGTGCTCAGATCCAGCCAAATGCAGCCAAACTGATTGGTCGTCGTTTCATACAGATGGATAATGACCCAAAACATAAAGCCAAAGCAACCCAGGAGTTTATTAAAGCAAAGAAGTGGAATATTCTTGTATGGCCAAGTCAGTCACCTGATCTCAACCCAATTGAGCATGAATTTCACTTGTTAAAGACTAAACTTCAGACAGAAAGGCCCACAAACAAACAGCAACTGAAAACCATCGCAGTGAAGGCCTGGCAGAGCATCAAAAAGGAGGAAACAGTGTCTGGTGACGTCCATGAGTTCAAGACTTCAGGCAGTCATTGCCAACAAAGGGTTTTCAGCCAAGTGCTAGAAATGAACATTTTATTTACAATTATTTAGTCTGTCCAATTACCTTTGGTCCCTTTTGTTATGATCTGCAACATATACTAAGGAAAGATAGGGGAAAGCTGTCCCTACAGTAAGACTAAGCTGAATGTCTACGATGTAGTGGGCTCCCTGTTCCTTGTGAACAGACCCGCCTTAGTCCTCGGCTAGTCTGAACGAAGACCTATAGAATTAAGGGGTTCCTAAATGAACTAAGGACTGGAACAAAAATGGGACACCTCCTAAACAGAAGTTGTTGCAGAGCACAAAAGACAAACTGACAAAACGTACTAGAGGTCCCAGAGGACCAAGCGAACTGACAGAGATAGTCACCGAAGCACCTGGCTAGAAAGACAGTCAAACAACACTGAAGTCCAGCAAAGTCAGAAGGGCGGAGCTGGAATATATAGGCAGATGGTCACGTGACCGCAAAACACAAGATAGAAAAAACTAACAGGAGGGTTCTAACACCTTTAAAAACAGGGTGGCACATGTTAAGGAGCTGAAACTCCTAAACCCTTCATCCAATTTTAATGTGGATACCCTCAAATGAAAGCTGAAAGTCTGAACTTCAACTGCATCTGAATTGTTTTGTTTAAAATTCATTGTGGTAATGTCTATAACCAAAATTAGAAAAATGTTGTCTCTGTCCAAATATATATGGTCCTAACTGTAGGTGATACTGCTACTGCTGTGTATAATTGCAGCATCACCTATATAATGTATATACAGCAGTAGCAGTATCACAAACAGTATACATTGTATACACAGCAGTCCATATACATTATACAGGTGATACTGTGACTGCTGTATATAAATTATATAGGTGATGCATATACAACAGTAGCACTTGTATAATGTATATAGACTGCTTTATATAAATTATATAGGTGATACATATACAACAGTAGCACCTGTATAATATATATACAGCAGTATCCCCGGTATAATGTATAGACAGCAGTAGCACTTGTATAATGTATATACAGTAGACTGCTGTATATAAATTATATAGGTGATACATATACAGCAGTAGCACCTGTATAATATATATACAGCAGTAGCACCTGTATAATGTATACACAGCAGTAGAACCTCTATAATGTATAGACATCAGTATCACCTGTATAATGTATATACAGCAGTATCACCTGTATAATGTATATACAGCAGTAGCACCCACTGCTTTCAGATCGGCGCTGGAAAAAAAGAGGAATAAAAAGCGATCAAAATTATGAATATAAAAAAAATGCTACCACTGAAAACGTCATCTTGTCACGCAAAATACAAGCCATCTTACAGCTCTATTAGCCGATAAATAAAAAAAAGTATAGCTCTCAGAATAAAGCGATGCAAAAATAATTATTTTTTCTAAAAAAGTTTTTATTGTGTAAAATCACCAACACATAAAAAAATATGAATGTGGTATCGCTGTAATCGTACTGACACAAAGAATAAAGCTGCCTTATCAATTTTACCACACCCTGAATGACATAAAAAAAATCCCACAAACAATTCCTAACTTGATGGTTTTTGTTCATTCTGCCTCCCCAACAGGCCCCGCGTCAGCACCCGGGCAAGTGCCGGGGCCCTGAGCTGATGTGGGACCACCTGCGAGCTATGGGACCTGTGAGCGGTGCGATGCGGTGCCTGTGCCAGCGCCTGCCACCCCCCCTCTTGCTCAGTGCCCCGGCAGCCGGCACAATACTTACCTCTCCCCGTGCCTCCGCAGCAGCTTCGGTGTCTTCTGCATCCTTTGACTGTGACGTCCCAGGTCAGAGGGCGCGGTGACGTCTCTCCACCGCGCCCTCTCCTGAGCCATCACAGCGCAGAGCGGCAAGACGCTGGCGCGGGTGAGGAGTCCGAAGCAGCGGCAGCAGATGAGAAGTGAGGAGAGTATTTTATTTATTTATTTTTTTCTTTATGTATGGGCGCATGGAGAATGACATCCTGCATGGGGCATTATGTGGAGGGGGAGTGACATCCCGCATGGGGCATTATATGGGGAAGGGAATGACATCCTGCATGTGGCATTATACGGGGGGGAGTGACATCCTGTATGGGGCATTATATGGGAGGGAAATGACATCCTGCATGGGGAATTATATGGGGGGTATGACATTCTGCATGAAACACTATATGGGGGGGAGTGACATCCTGCATGGGGAATTATATGGGGGGAAGTGACATCCTGCATGAGGCATTATATGGGGGGGAATGACATCCTGCATGGGGTATTATATAGGGGGGGGGAATGACATACTGAATGGGCCATTATATGGGGGAGAAGTGACATCCTGCATGGGGTATTATATGGGGGGAGTGACATCCTGCATGGGGCATTATATGGGGGGAGTGACACCCTGCATGGGGCATTATATGGGGGGGTGACGTCCTGCATGGGCCATTATATGGGGGAGAAGTGATATCCTGCATGGGTATTATTTGAGGGGGGGAGTGACATCCTGCATGGGGCATTATATGGGGGGGGTGATATCCTGCATGGGGTATTATATGAGGGAGAAGTGACATTCTGCATGGGCCATTATATGGAGGAGAAGTGACATCCTGCATGGGGTATTATATGGAGGGGAGTGACATCCTGCATGGGGAATTATATGGGGAGAGTGACATCCTGCAGGGGCCATTATATGGGGGGGGAAGTGACATCCTGCATGGGGCATTATATGGGGGGGAAGTGACATCCTGAATGGGGCATTATATAGAGGGGGGAGTGACATCCTGCATGGGTCACTATATGGGGGGGAAGTAACATCCTGAATGGGGCATTATATGGGGGGGAAGTGAAATCCTGATTGGGGCATTATATGGGGGGAGTGACATCATGCATGGGGCATTATATGGGGGGAGATGTGACATCCTGCATGGCGCATTATGTGGGAGGGGGACAGCCTGAATGGGGCATTATGTGTGTGCAGGGGAACAACCTGCATGGGGCATTATGTGGGGGGGCACAGCCTGCATGGGGCATTATATGGGGGTTAGTATCCTGTATGGAGCGTTATAACGGGGCCAGTATCCTGCATGGAGCCTTATATGGGGGCCAGTATCCAGTATGGAGCATTATATGGGGCCCATAATACTTTATGGAGTACTATGTGGTGCCCATAACACTGTATGGAGGACTATACTGTCCAGTCTGCACTGTGCGCTGCAAGGATTCGCCGGTTTCTGAGCTAATGTACAATTTACAATAGATATCGTTCATGTAATGTAAGAAGTGAAATTCTTTGGCATTGTACTATATACACTGCTCAAAAAAATAAAGGGAACACTTAAACAACGAAATATAACTCCAAGTGAATCAAACTTCTGTGAAATCAAACTGTCTACTTAGAAAGCAACACTGATTGACAATCAATGTGACATGCTGTTGTGCAAATAGAATAGACAATTGATGGAAATTATTGGCAATTATCAAGACCCACTCAATAAAGGAGTGGTTCTGCAGGTGGGGACCACAGACCACTTCTCAGTACCAATGCTTTCTGGCTGATGTTTTGGTCACTTTTGAATGTTGGTTGTGCTTTCACACTCGTGGTAGCATGAGATGGACTCTACAACCCACAGAAGTTGTTCAGGTAGTGCAGCTCATCCAGGATGGCACATAAATGCGAGCTGTGGCAAGAAGGTTTGCTGTGTCTGTCAGTATAGTGTCCAGAGGCTGGATGCGCTACCAGGAAACAGGCCAATACACCAGGAGACGTGGAGGGGGCTGTAGGAGGGCAACAACCCAGCAGCAGGACCGCTACTTCCGCCTTTGTGCAAGGAAGAACAGGAGGAGCACTGCCAGAGCCCTGCAAAATGACCTCCAGCAGGCCACAAATGTGCATGTGTCTGCACAAATGGTTAGAAACCGACTCCTTGAAGGTGGTATGAGGGCCGGACGTCCACAGATGGGGGTTGTGCTCACAGCCCAACACCGTGCAGGACACTGGGCATTTGCCACAGAACACCAGGATTGGCAAATTCGCCACTGGTGCCCTGTGCTCTTCACAGATGAAAGCAGGTTCACACTGAGCACATGTGACAGTCCTGACAGAGTCTATAGACGCCGTGAAGAGTGATCTGCTGCCTGCAAGATACCTCAGCATGACCGGTTTGGCAGTGGGTCAGTAATGGTGTGGGGTGGAATTTCTTTGCAGGGCCGCACAGCCCTCCATGTGCTCGCCAGAGGTAGCCTGACTGCCATTAGGTACCGAGATGAGATCCTCAGACCCCTTGTGAGACCATATGCTGGTGCGGTTGGCCCTGGGTTCCTCCTAATGCAAGACAATACCAGACCTCATGTGGCTGAAGTGTGTCAGCAGTTCCTGCAAAATGAAGGCATTGAAGCTATGGACTGGCCCGCCCGTTCCCCAGACCTGAATCCGATTGAGCACATCTGGGACATCATGTCTCGCTCCATCCACCAACGTCACATTGCACCACAGACTGTCCAGGAGTTGGCGGATGCTTTAGTCCAGGTCTGGGCGGAGATCCCACAGGAGACCATCCGCAACCTCATCAGGAGCATGCCCAGGCGTGGTAGGGAGGTCTTACAAGCACGTGGAGGCCACACACAATACTGAGCCTCATTTTAACTTGTTTTAGGGACATTACATCAAAGTTGGACCAGCCTGTAGTGGTATAAGGAAGGAAGAAAGGTGGAGCGAAAGAGGAGTAGAAAGGCTCCAGAAACAAGAAGGCAGAAGGGACCCAGAGAGAGAGCAGAAAGGACAGTAACCGTTGCAAGCCCGCGTGATATCGGTTGAAGGGTCAGGCCACAGAAGGGTACCGGATTCACAAATTGGTGGAGGTAAATCATCCCTCAGCCAAAGACCGGAGGTCGTGATCATCTTATGCTACACCCACTAGGAAGGCACCACATAGAGTCAGGGAAACCGGCGACAGGTTTCACCAAGAGAAGGCCCGAGGCAGCGGGACAGAAGTGTGGTCACTGGTGGGGCACGAGAGGCCAGAGAAAGGATAAAAGGGGGTCCTGTGCCATACTCCTGAATTGCCTGGGGGTTGACCGAGCTCCTCACCTGGTGGACGCAGCACGGCTTGGGCATTCATTGCCGGCAGAAGTGACTCGGATAACAACTGTGAGTAAAAGACCCTGGACTGCATCACTGACTCTGTGTGATTTATGCTGCGTCTGCACCATCACCCCCAGCATCCTACTACACTGCCCTGAGGCTACACTCTTCCCGTGGGGAGTTATACTATCTCTGCTGCACACACCATCAGCCTCAGTGGACTGCCTTGCAGCGGCGGTTAATAATAGCCGCAATCCACAGGTGGCGTAGTCGGACATTAACCTAAAACACATAAAAGACTGCCACAGGTCTGACCACCCTGAGCCACAGGATCGGGTTGCCACTACTACCCCCAACATTGCACTGTACACAAGAAGGCCCGGTTCCGGGTACCCCACGGCCCAGGGGGCGAGTCATAAGTGCTGCCACTTTTCTCTCTCTGTTTCTTTCTCATAGAGCTATTGTTGATTGTAGCTAGGATCAATGTGTGTATCCTCACTGAGGGGGCAGTTAGAAGTAGGATGTCTATTTGGGTAGCACTTTCATTTTCTCTTTTTGTTTTTATCTACACCCATCTAGTCAGAGCCACCAGTTCTGAGTGTACATAGCGCGGTAGTATTTGTGGTCATCATCCCTGTCCTGGTCTGCATGGCACCCCTCATCCCTGTCCTGGTATGCATGGTCCCCCTAATCCCCATCATGCTGCACATAAAAATAAACACTCCTACTCACCTTTCTTCTCTCCTCCAGCGCTGCGTCCTGTCTGCACTGATCTCGCCATGTGAGCCGCGCATGGCGTCACTGCCATGCGCGGCTCACAAGGAGAGATCAGCTGCCGGAAGTCACTGCTCCCTTCTCCGGGACTGTGTGCGCGGGGAGCAGTGACTACATGCTCCATAATAGCCGGCACACAGGGTAGCCACGCTTTAGCAGCGGGGACAGTGTAGGCTGCAGCAGGCGGCTGCTGCCTCCTGTGCCCCGCTCCTCCGCGGCTACCGCTCCCCCCCACACCCCACACATCATATATATATATACCCCCTCCTCCCCCAACATTCGGAGTATAAGGGTATACGCCCTATAAGACGACACCCGGCATATAAGACGACTCCTGACTTTTGAGAAGCTTTTCAGGGGTTAAAAAGTCGTCTTATAAGCCAGAAAATATGGTATATACACTGCGTTCCAAATTATTATGCAAATAATATTTTCTCAGATTTTCCCAAATTACCTATATGAATTGCAGTCATTGTAATTTTCCAGTCAAATAACTATTAGAGTACAATTGAAAGGTTTTTGTACAAACTGCCTATGATAACAGTATATTTTTAGAAAAATAAAAAACTCAAACTGCACTCAAAATGCATGTTCCAAATTATTATGCACAGCAGAGTTTTCAACCTTTTCATTTTAATAAAGAACAAAAAAATGGTCACTTTGAAATTATAAGCATTAGCAGGTTATTACAAACGGAAATCAAACAGTTTTCAACTCAAAACTTTGTTCTAGGTGATGTTACATTTGCACATAGGACCCCTTGATCGAAAGGAGCTTCTGAACTCTCTCGTCCATTGAATTTGTCAGGTTTTGGATGGTTTCTGCTTTAATTGTTTTGCATGAGGACAGAATACCCTCCCAGAGCTGTTGCTTAGATGTGAACTGCCTCCCGCCATCATAGACACTCCTTTTGATGATGCTCCAGAGGTTCTCAACGGGGTTGAGGTCAGGGGAGCATGGGTGCACACCATAAGTTTGTCCCCTTTTATGCCCATAGCAGCCAGAGATGCAGATGTGTTATGTGCAGCATGAGACGGGGCATTATCATGCATGAAATGATCTCGATGGTCCAGATGGATGTTGTGGAGGATGGCTGGTTGATGGACACCCCATGCAAACACGGCTACGGCGCTAACAAGGAGGAGGCGGAGTATTGTTTTGGGCTGGAATCATGGGGAGAGAGATTGTCGGCCCTTTTAGGATCCCTGAAGGGGTAAAGATGAACTCCATAATGTATGTTGAGTTTCTCAAACAGCACTTCCTTCCATGGTTCAAGAAGAAGAACCGTGCATTCCGCAGCAAGATCATTTTCATGCATGATAATGCCCGGTCTCATGCTGCACATAACACATCTGCATCTCTGGCTGCTATGGGCATAAAAGGGGACAAACTTATGGTGTGGCACCCATGCTCCCCTGACCTCAACCCCATTGAGAACCTCTGGAGCATCATCAAAAGGAGTGTCTATGATGGCGGGAGGCAGTTCACATCTAAGCAACAGCTCTGGGAGGGTATTCTGTCCTCATGCAAAACAATTGGAAGCAGAAACCATCCAAAACCTGACAAATTCAATGGCCGAGAGAGTTCAGAAGCTCCTTTCGAACAAGCGGTCCTATGTGCAAATGTAACATCACCTAGAATAAAGTTTTGAGTTGAAAACTGTTTGATTTCAGTTTGTAATATCCTGCTAATGCTTATAATTTAAAAAATGACCATTTTTTTGTTCTTTATTAAAATGAAAAGGTTGAAAACTCTGCTGTGCATAATAATTTGGAACATGCATTTTGAGTGCAGTTTGAGTTTTTTATTTTTTTAAAAATATACTGTTATCATAGGCAGTTTGTACAAAAACCTTTCAATTGTACTCTAATAGTTATTTGACTGGAAAATTACAATGACTGCAATTCATATAGGTAATTTGGGAAAATCTGAGAAAATATTATTTGCATAATAATTTGGAACACAGTGTAGAGTCATTACAAACAGAGTGATCTATTTCAAGTGTTTATTTCTGTTAATGTTGATGATTGTGGCTTACAGCCAATGAAAACACAAAAGTCATTATCTCAGTAAATTAGAATACTTTATAACAACAGCTTGAAAAATGATTTTAAAATCTGAAATGTTGGCCTACTGAAATGTATGTTCAGTAAATGCACTCAATACTTGGTCGGGGCTCCTTTTGCATCAATTACTGCATCAATATGGCCTGGCATAGAGGCGATCAGCCTGTGGCACTGCTCAGGTGTTATGGAAGCCAAGGTAGACGGCTGCGCTGACTTTGGTCTTGATAAAACACAGTGGACCTACACCAGTTGATGACATGGCACCCCAAACCATCACTGGAGTGGGTGGGTGTACCTCCAGGGTGCGCCGCCGGAAAAATGCTCAAGTTTCCCATTGACTTCCGGGATCAAAAGCTCGGGATGGGCAGAGACGCCTTGCAAGTGGATGTTCATTAAAAGAAGCATTGAAAACAGATGTGAGTGCCAGGATCTTTCTTTTCCCCCATCTGACCTATCCATCAAAACAATGGCTGTCCACTTTCCCCAGTCCCACAAGCTCGCTGCCTCGGGGTAACCCTGCACTCTAAACAGAGGCATAGCTAGGGTTTTGGTTCGGGGGGAGGGTGAAACTTCTTAGTGGGCCCCTAACCAGGTAACCCTGATTACAGCTATGGTGGCACACCCTAATAGAGGATGTAGGAGAACCTCAGCAGATGACCACGCTGTTACTGAAAATAATCTCTATGCAAAGACCAGCACTGATATTATCGCCATATGGTGACATATATTGGTAGATACCAGTCATCCAGAACATATAAGAGATCACAGCACAGCTATATATAGTACCTTTATGTTACAGGTGATGTTTTTTCTGATTAAATTGTTCACTGTTCCCGTCTTTTCCATCTGGCCCAGACCGACATGACAACTCCTCCATCCAGGACTCAGAGTCTCAGGTCTGCAGAGATTGCAACAAAGACACATTTGACTCCTTACATTTCAGGCACCATCCCCATCTATTCCCAACCTGAACAAACTCCTCATCCTGCTGATACCAAAATTCTGAGCCTCTGTTGCTGTATGTGTCCCTATTACTGCACCTGCTGTGTGCTCTCTAGATGGTAAAACACACCTCTAGAATATACTAATGCTGTGTGCAAGTGTCCTAGAAGCAGTGCCCACATTGTGCCCCCTAGAAAGTAATAATGTCCTTTGTGTGTCCCTCTGACAGTCACAATAACCTGAGTTCCCCTATAACGATATACATAGTATAATGCCCCCTCACTGTATAGTACCCTCCACACAGTATACTGACTCCTTAGTAACCTCCTATGGCTCCAACACTGTATGATGGCCCCACACTGTGCAAAGACCCCACATTATCTCCCACACTGTATGATGACACCCAAAACTATACAAAGACCCCATAATATCTCCCACACTGTATGATGGCCCGCACACTGTACAAAGACCCCACATTATCTCCCACACTATATGATGGCCCCCACAATGTGCAAAGACCCCACATTATGTCCTACACTGTAAAAATAGCCTACATATAGTATAATGCGCCAGATAGTCCTCAATATAGTATAATGCACTCCCCATATTCCTTCATATAGTATAATGCACCCCCCTATAGGCAGAGTCTGTAGTAAAATGCACTATTTTGTCAACTTTTCTTTTTTTTTTTCTTTTTAAATAGAAACAGTCAGTTCATTTAGGGTTAAAACTGAGTTTTCTGAGCCTCTGGACTCATGTGTAATTGAGCTTCTAAACAGGTGATGTCGGTGGCCGGCTACTTTCTCCATATGCCTTTAAAAGTTTTTCCATTTCAACATTGTATTATGCTATGAATAAGGATCTACGTATCCGAAACGCGTAAGCCACTGTATGCTTTTATTTGCACTATGGTCTCATGTTTTGAATTTTTTCAAAATAAAGGCTATTTTTTAAGTCAATTTCATGAGTTGCCGGAAAACTACCCTTTCATCACTGCCTAATGTCTCCCAGACGGGGATCTTTACAATCCGAGCACCGTGTCTCATGAGAAAGTGGACCGAGCAGGCTGACCCAGGTGAGCTGAAATATTTTTTCTACATTACTCACTACTAACCATCTGAAAATCATTGATATAGGGAGGAAAAGTTCATTGCTATATACCCCTATAAATCTGAACATGCCAGCTGCTCATAAGAGATGTTAGCATTTGTTTCATTCTCTTTGGTTCTGACTAGCCCAGGGGATGGGGATGACTCGGTACCCGGGCCTTTGCCTTGGGGATGTCGCGGTGGTCGGCTCCCGGGCCCGTACCCTGGGGTCTCTCTTTAAAAGGGTGGATATTTATTAATTTTAGGAAAGAGTTCGTGACGCCACCTGTGGCTTCTGGTGAGGATCACCAGCGCTGCGCAGTCCACTGAGGCCGGTGATAAGGCAGCTCGATAGTATGGCTCCCCACAGGTGGAGCTAGGCCTCAGGGCAGTGTATGAAGGGGAATGCAGGACAGAGAGACCCAGCCGGGTCCGAGCAAGAACAGGGACAGACACGATAGTCACTTCAGTACCTTTTACTGCTGGAAATTCAGGCACGTCCTGGAGCACTGTAGGGTGAAGGGTGCATGTCAGGATCCTCCCCAATGAGCGGGTTTTGGGCTTCCTGTCTCTTGCCTCTGCGTAGTAAGTTTCTGACCTGCCTGGAGCTAGGTCTAACTTTGTCTCTGTCCTGCGCTGGCTGACCTTGTGGTAGGGCCTTTTCTTGGAGTACACGCACCTTAGCTGCGGGCCTATGTGTCTCCTGGCTCTGTTACATATCAGCACTTTAGCAACCCTGGGACTTGTAGTTCCCCAGGGATTCCGGTTATGCCTTACTGGGTCTTAGAGATCCCAGTAAACTTCGGACTCGGTGTCCAGTAAATTCTTCGGGGTGAGCTAGTTAAGCTCCTCTGCCCCCTATGTACTAACTCTCCATTCGCCTTCGGCCTACTCGGGCCATCACTAGGCTGCTCACACTAACGGCAGCTTGCCGCGCTTCACTGATCTTATGGCGCCGGCACACCTAAAGCTCACTACTCTGAGCTACAACTGAGTCTTGATTAGTGTTGAGCCACCCCCGTAGTGTTCGAGTTCGGTTCGGTTCGTCGAACACCCGTGTGTTCGCCGAACTGTTCGTCGAACTGTTCGTCGAACACCTTCGAACACCGTTAAAACCAATGGCAGGCAAACAAAAACACATAGAAACACATAGAAAACGCCTTCAAAGGTGTCCAAAAGCTGACAAACTGCTCAGAAGACACAACTAACACATGGAAAAGTGACAAGTACATATAGTCATGAGAAAAGAAAAGAGGTGGAGGAGTAAAAGGAGGGGGAGACACAGATATAGGCATGTCATGCCCTTCTAAAATCCAAAAAGTGAGAAGCCGACACGTTCAGTCCGCTCCTGCCCGTGCCACCTCCGTGTCGCCGGGTTTGTGCCAGAGCCGCGGTGAACCCTGACGGCCAGCCCCCCTCTCCCAATACTGGTGCCTGTCCGCTGGTGGGTCGAGCGAGCCCCCCTGTGGTGGAGGCAGCTCTAAGCTTTTTAATTTAAATTGTCTCTCTAATTTGAATGAATACACTTTAAATCCATTTACAAGGATCTATTGGAGGGCAAGTCTCATGCCAGCAGCCGCGTAATTCCAGCTCCAGTAGCGTCCAATAAAGCTGCTGCAGTTAAAAAGCTTTTATAAGGATCGAGCTCGGCTGTCCACCGCAAGGCATCCTACTGCCAGTCCCAGCCCCTATGCCTTGGGGTGCCTCCTGATGCTCTTCACTGAGTATCCCGTGGTCCCGAAGCATTTCCTTTGAAAAAATTAAGTGTCCAAACTACAGGTGGTGTAGCTTGCTTAACAGCCGGGATAATCCGCTGACTAGCAGACACTGCTACTAGGCACAAAGTATTTCCTGGGCTAGATGCAGTTAAAAATTTGTAATTAGATACTCTCGTTGGATGCTGAGAAAGCATTCCATAGAGTCTCCTGGCACGCCATATATGATTCTCTTAAAAAGCTTGGGGTATGGGTCTAGGGGACCCTTTTATAGCCAAAATCACGGCCCTGTATCGCAATAAGTCGCCTAGGCTGAAGATAAATGGAACTGTAGCACCCTGAGGGCTCGGTTGCTACAGAGGTATTGCACCTCACCCAGAGGTGTGATATCTCACTCTCAGGTAAGGATGGAGTGTGGATCAGGACCCGACACCTGCATGCATTACACCACATTGCCGTGGGGCAGTGCGACCAATATGCCCCTGAGATGGGCACGACAGTCCCTGTCCCTGGCTGGAGTGGGGGGAGGGAACACTGAGGAAGGGGAACCCTGTAGTGCAGGAGCAGGGAGGAAGCAGTTCCTGGGTGCATTGAGAAGGGAGTATAAAAGGTGGGCACCATCTTAGTTCAGTGCAGAGAAGTCTGAGCAGAAGTGGCAGGGAGCAGGGGCTCTGCATGAGCTCTGCTCCGGAGGCGGGCCTAGTAACAGAGGCCCAGGCCTGGAAGAGGGAGAAGGAAGGAAGAGGAGCGGAGAAGGCTCCAGGAACGAGGAACGAAGGGATCCCAGGGGTGCGGACGGGCGAGTCGCCACCGCACGCCCGAATCCACCTGCATGGAGGGGTCAGGCCAAAGGGGGAGACCGGTCCCCGAAACTAGTGGAGGCAGGAAACGACCCTCAGCTAGAAACCGGAGGCTGTGACATTTTATGTGGCGCAGCCCCTCGCTACACCCGCTAGGAGGGCAGCACATAGGGTCAGGGAAACTGGCGCCAAGTTTACCAAGAGGAGGCCCGAGGCAGCCGGACAGAAGGGTTGGTAAGAAAGGCCAGACAAAGGACACACAAAGGGGGTCCTGTGAAGTGCTCCAAAGTTATCTGGGAGTTGTCTGAGCCCCTCTCCTGGTGAGCACAGTACGACGTGGGCAGCCGTTACCTGCAGACGTGGTCTGGATAATAAGAACTGTGAGTAAAGGCCTTGGACTGCATCACTGACTCCGTGTCGTTACTGCTGCTGCCCTGCACCATCACCCCCATCCTCCGCATACACTGCCCTGAGGCGATACTCCTCCCGTGGGGAGTTATGCTACGCTCTGCTGCACCCACAACACCAGACTCAGCGGTCTGCCCTGCAGCGGCGGTTCACTCTGACCGCAATCCACGGGTGGCGTAGTCGGACATTTAAACATCAAAACCACATAAATAGTTCCGCCACTGGTTTGACCACCCTGAGCCACGGAACCGGGTCGCCGCCACGAAGACTACAACCACCAGCATCCACCAAAAAGGGTCCGGCTCCGGGTGTCCCAAGGCCCAGGGGGTGCATCAGAACATTTAAATCACCTTTCACAATCACCAATGGGACAAGACAGGGATGTCCTCTGTCCCCTCTCTTATACATCCTAGTGACGGAGCACTTGCTCTCATCAATTCGCCATAACCCCAATATTAGATGGATTGAGGTGGGAGGCACCGAGTACAAGTGCTCTCTATTTGCTGATGATGTCCTAGTATATATCACTCAATCACATATATCCATCCATGCTGTTATGGCTGAAATAGATCACTTTGTTACATGGTCAAATTTTAAAATCAATGCAGCGAAGTCTGAGGCCCTCGATGTCTCCCTCCCCAAATCCATATAGGATTCCATCCAGTCCAACTTTCCCTTTGCCTGGCCCTCACAGGGTATCAAATACTTAGGAATTCCTATTCATAGAGACCTCTGCCATCTATGTTATCTTAATTTTGGGCCCTTTATTGAACAACTCCATACAGACCACGGTTGGCAAGTTAGAACTGTAAGATTCACTACGTGAACCACTGGTGTTTTGTGGAAAAGCACATGTACACTGTGTTCCAAATTATTATGCAAAAAGTGTTTAGGAGTGATAAGGGAAGAATTTGTTTGTTTGTCAGTTAAACTCATTGATGGTGATGTGTGTCAGGGCTCTTTATATCACTGTAAGCAATTGCAGACACCTGTGCTAATTAGTTTGGCAGGTGTGTCCAATGAAAGGCAAGACTACTTAAGAAGGCTGTCTCACATTATTAAGCAGCCTACATTTTCTGCCAAAATGGGAAAGAAAAAGGATGTGTCGGCTGCTGAGAAGCAACAAATTGTGGAGTGTTTAGGTCAAGGCATGACTACAATCAACATTGTGCGATGATCAGGATGAAGTGTCTTGGCAATCAAGAAGTATGTAGCTGATTCACAGTACACACGTGTGCGTGCTGATAAGGGCAAATTGAGGACTCTTTCCTACAGGCAATTACGTCAGGTTAAAAGAGCAGCGGCAAAAAAGCCTTGTCATAGCAGCAGACAAGTTTTTGAAGCTGCTGGTGCCTCCAATGTCCCCCGAACAACAAGATGCAGGGTCCTTCAGAGGTTTGCAGCTGTGCATATGCCATCCTGTCGACCTCCTCTATCCACTTCACACAAGCAGAAACGGCTCCAGTGGGCCAAACATTACATGAAGACTGATTTCAAAACTGTTTTGTTCACGGATGAGTGCCGTGCAGCGCTCGATGGTCCAGATGGATGGAGTGGAGGATGGCTGGTTAATGGACACCCCACGCAAACACGGCTACAGCGCCAACAAGGAGGAGTTGGAGTAATGTTTTGGGCTGGAATCATGGGGAGAGAGATTGTCGGCCCCTTTAGGATCCCTGAAGGCGCTAAAGATGAACTCCATAATGTATGTGGATTTTCTCAAACAGCACTTCCTGCCATGGTTCAAGAAGAAGAACCATGTATTTCACAGCAAGATCATTTTTTTGCATGATAATGCACCATCTCATGCTGCACATAAAATATCTGCATCTCTGGCTGATATGGGCATAAAAGGGGACAAACTTATGGTGTGACCCCCATGCTCCCCTGACCTCTACCCCATTCAGAACCTCTGGAGCATCATCAAAAGGAGTGTCTATGATGGCGGGAGGCAGTTCACATCTAAGCAACAGCTCTGGGAGGGTATTCTGTCCTCATGCAAAACAATTGAAGCAGAAACCATCCAAAACCTGATAAATTCAATGGACGAGAGAGTTCAGAAGCTCCTTTCGAACAAGGGGTCCTATGTGAAAATGTAACATCACCTAGAATAAAGTTTTGAGTTGAAAACTGTTTGATTTCAGTTTCTAATAACCTGCTAATGCTTATAATTTCAAAAATGACCATTTTTTTGGTCTTTATTAAAATGAAAAGGTTGATCGAAAAGTTTGGGGGATCTAAGAGTGTGGCAACCCAGTAGTCATGATTACTTCAAATTCTGACAATATGAGGGTCATGTTGCAGGTAGTGCAGCAAGAAGGCACTTATGTGTCTTGCGCATCTCGGAGCCCCAAAATTACTTTCCGGGCTAGATGCAGCTACAAATTATTATTAATTTTAAATCTGGTGGAGCTTAGTATAGATGGGCTAATAGAATCAGTGCTGCACACTGCTACAAAGCCCAAATTATTTTCCAGTCAAGATACAGATAAACATGATTAGTAATTTGAAAGCTTAAAACGGTTGGTAGGGTGATTTTAACCAATCATCAAGCTTTTACTCTCCCCAGGATGACACAGGGGTAGAAAAGTCGTTTCGGATGCATGATTTGTTCATCTTTATGAACGTGAGTCTGTCTACATTATCAGTGGAGAGCCGCGTGCGCTTATCTGTCAGCACACCACCAGCAGCGCTGAACACATGTTCAGACAGAACGCTGGCTGCGGGGCATAACAAGATCTCCAAGGCGTAAGTGGCTAGCTCCGGCCATTTATCCAGATTGGAAGCCCAAAAAGAGCAAGGGTCCAGTGACACAGTCATGGCTTCAATGTTTACTTGGAGATACTCCTGTACCATCGTCTCTAGGCGTTGACTATGTGTCAGACTTCTTGTCTCCTGTGGCCTTGCAAAGGATGGGCTAAAAAAGTGGTGAAATGATTCCGCAAAATTGATGTTACCAGCAGATACTGTGGTTCTGTTATGGTTTGAGTGCTGAACACTTGACGGTCCCACGGTTGGCAAGTTGGAACTGTGAGATTCACTACGTGCACCACTGGTGTTTTGTGGAAAAGCACATGTAAGATTCTGCAACAGTCTCTGCTGATACTCCTGCATGCGTGCATCCCTTTCTATGGCAGGAATAATTTCTGCAAATTTACTTTTGTACCGGGGATCTAACAGTGTGGCAACCCAGTAGTCAGGATTATTTCTAATTCTCACAATTCGAGGGTCATGTTGCAGGTAGTGCAGCAAGAAGGCACTCATGTGTGTTGCGCATCCAGGAGCACCAAGTCCCTGTTGTGTTGGTGGCGAGGTAACAATCATGCTTCCTTCCTCTGTCCTCTCCCCCCAACCTCGCACAACAGAAATGTGATCAAGGTCTCCCTCATCTGATGAGTCTTCCATCAGTTCGTCCTCCACTTCTTCCTGGGCTCCTGCACCTTCCACACTAGTTTGGCTGCTACCATGCGCCCTGGTAAAACCATCTCCCCCACCCTCACATGCCTGCCGCCTTGGTGCTGCCGACCGTCTGGACCTTGCAGATGTTAGCCCTTCCGCATACAACTCCTCCTCCTCTACTTCCTCCACCTCCTCTTGTGCCACCACCTGACTCCGAATTCTGTTTAACATGTGCTCCAGCATGTAAATCACCGGAATAGTCATGCTGATAATGGCATCGTCAGCACTAAACATCTTCGTCGCCATTTCAAAACTGTGCAGAAGGGTGCATAGGTCCCTGATCTGAGACCACTCCTCCAGCGTGATTTGCCCCACCTCCGGATCTCGTTGGCCCAGGCTATACGTCAGAACGTATTGCACCAGGGCTTGTCGGTGCTGCCACAGTCGCTGCAACATGTGCAGAGTTGAATTCCACCGGGTAGGCACATCGCATTTTAGCCGGTGAAGTGGCAGGCCCAACGACTTCTGTAGAGATGTAAGTCGCTGAGCTGCGGGATGCGAACGGCGGAAGTGAGCACACAGCGACCGTGCCCTCTGCAGAAGGCCATCTAGTCTGGGATAGTGGGCTAAAAATTGCTGGACAACCAGGTTCAACACGTGAGCCATACAAGGCACGTGTGTGACATTGCCCCGTCGAAGGGCCGCACCCAGGTTTGCAGCATTGTCGCACACGGCCTTCCCTGGTTTCAGGTCCAGTGGAGACAACCATTCATGAAATTGGTTCTCCAGAGCTGACCACAACTCCTCAGCTGTGTGACTCACATTTCCCAGACATTTCAAAGTAAAAACCGCCTGATGACGTTGAGCCCTACTGCCAGCATAGTAAGGAGGTGTGCAGGATCCCTTCTGCGCAGTTAGAAAGCTTGTGGCATGACCAGACAGGCTTTGGGTGCAGGTGGAAGACCGAGAGGAGGTTGAGGAGGCAGAAGCAGTGGAGGAACTTTGACATAAAGAGGATTGACGCACAACTCGTGGGGACGGCAAGACTTGGACAGCAGCCCCTTGTCCTGCTGTCACCATAGTTACCCAGTGCCCAGTCAGCGACATGTAACGCCCCTGTCCATGCCTACTTGTCCAAGTGTCTGTGGTGAAATGCACCCTGTCACACACAGAGTTTCTCAAAGAAGCGGTGATGTTGTGTGCGACATGCTGGTGGAGCGCAGGCACACCTTTCTTTGAGAAGTAGTGCCGACTGGGCATCTGGTACTGGGGCACTGCGACGGACATAAGGTCTCGAAAATCCTCTGTGTCCACCAGGCGGAAAGGCAGCATTTCTGTAGCCAAGAGCTTGCAGATGGTGAAATTCAACCTCTTAGCTTTCTCATGGCTAGGAGGAAATGGTCTTTTACTTGTCCACATCTGAGGGACCGAGGGCTGGCTATTGTGCTTAGACGGGGTTGATAAGGGTGTCCCCGGCAAACTGCCGGTCTGTGAGGAAGATGCAGGCGGACATGTTAGGTTGCCTTGATCCAAAGGTGGTGCTATCGATGTCGGACAGCGCTCAACACCAGCTGGTGTTACCACCTCCAAAGAAAATGATGACCTGCCAATCACGCTGGCTGTTGCGGGTAAAGAGGTGGCAGGTCTGCGCCCCAAAACAGGTGTGACTGCTGTCCCCCCAGTCACAGAGGAGGAAGAGGCTGCGGATGCACAAGATATGGCAGACGGTGGTTGGCCCGGCCGGCTAGGCCGCATTGTAGCACACTGAGCTTCCCACTGCAACTTATGCTTCATGTCCATGTGTCGGTTCATGCATGAAGTACTCAAACTATGTATTTTTTGGCCTCTACTTAGCTGTTGCTGACAAATGTTACAGATAACACGAGTTGGGTCATCTTTATCGATCTGAAAAAATGCCCAGGCTATGCAAGGCTTAGCACCCATGCGACCTGAAGAGCCACCACGACTTGTGGTGAGAGGCAGAGTTGTGTTTGAGGATGCAGTTGTTGACGTGCTTCCAGTACTACGTCTCTGTCCAGGAAGGCGCAACCTGACCTCGTCGTCACTAGCATCTTCCTCCACCTCCTCTGCTGACCTCATCTCTTGGCTGACTGTGGGTTGACAGTAAGTGGGATCTCCAACCTCATCATCATCACCCTGTGCGTTATCACACCCGTCGTCCTCAGAGCCAACCTGTTCCTGCCCTGACAAAAAACTAAAGTTGTCGCTCCAATCAGGTATTTGAGTCTCATCATCGTCTTCCTCATTGTCTCCACCAACAGGAGTTACAGTTTGGGAATGAGGGTCTACATTATGGTCAGAACCTTCGGAGTCTAGTCCTGGATCCGATTCATAAAGATTCTGGGCATCAGTGCAGATCATTTCCTCATCTGGATTCACAGAAGCGCTGGAGTCGACCTCTGATTCCCAGGCTATAGTATGAGTAAACAGCTCTGCAGACTCAACCATCTGTTCTACCTCATACTCAGACGGGCAGCTGGAGATTTGGGAGCTGTGAGGAAGCAAGTGCGATTGGGGTGACACCTTTGAGGACTGGAGTATTTGTGATGTTGAAGTTGATGTGGAGGAGTGCCCACTTAAAGGAGCACTTGATATCCGTTGAAGCACCTGCTGTTTTTGTGCCTCATCTGGAATTTGTAGCGATTGGCGTGGCCGTAAGAAAGGGATCTTATCACATTGTCCGCTAAAAGAAGTAGACATTTTAGTTTGGCTGGAAGATGGTCTTTCTTCTGCAGATGTTACTGTTGCTTTAACACCTACCCCACGGACACAACCTTTTTTCCCCTTCCCAACACGCCTATTCCCCTTTCCACCAGCAGCAGGCCTTTTTCCACTCATTTTGGTGGTTAACTAATTCACAACTCTGGAGTTGTTTGCACAAAAAAACAATGGATGGGAGCCGAGCAGAGCTGAGTGGCCAAACTGTGGTATTAGGCCAAAACTATTGGCTGGGTTAGATGCAGAAAAAAATTATATTCAATTTGCAACCTGATGGAGGTCAGTATAGATGGACTAATAGAGAAAGTCCCACACACAGCTAGAAGCCCAAATATTTTTTCAGAGGTAGATGCAGAAAAAAATATATTCAGTTTGCAACCTGATGGAGGTCAGTATAGATGGACTAATAGAGAAAGTCCCACACACTGCTAGAAGCCCAAATATTTTTTCAGAGGTAGATGCAGAAAAAAATTATATTCAGTTTGCAACCTGATGGAGGTCTGTATAGATGGATTAATAGAACAAGTCCCACACACAGCTAGAAGCCCAATATTTTTTCAGAGGTAGATGCAGAAAAAAATTATATTCAGTTTGCAACCTGATGGAGGTCTGTATAGATGGATTAATAGAACAAGTCCCACACACAGCTAGAAGCCCAATATTTTTTCAGAGGTAGATGCAGAAAAAAATATATTCAGTTTGCAACCTGATGGAGGTCAGTATAGATGGACTAATAGAGAAAGTCCCACACACTGCTAGAAGGCCAAATATTTTTTCAGAGCTAGATGCAGACAAAAAATTATTTTTAATTTGCAACCTGATGGAGGTCAGTATAGATGGACTAATAGAGAAAGTTCCACACACTGCTAGAAGGCCAAATATTTTTTCAGAGCTGGATGCAGATAAAAATTATTTTTAATTTGCAACCTGATGGAGGTCAGTATAGATGGACTAATAAAGAAAGTCCCACACACTGCTAGAAGGCCAAATATTTTTTCAGAGCTAGATGCAGACAAAAAATTATTTTTAATTTGCAACCTGATGGAGGTCAGTATAGATGGACTAATAGACCAAGTCCCACACACTGCTAGAAGGCCAAATATTTTTTCAGAGCTAGATGCAGAAAAAAATTATATTCAGTTTGCAACCTGATGGAGGTCAGTATAGATGGACTAATAGAACAAGTCCCACACACAGCTAGAAGCCCAAATATTTTTTCAGAGGTAGATGCAGATAAAAATTATTTTTAATTTGCAACCTGATGGAGGTCAGTATAGATGGACTAATAGAACAAGTCCCACACACTGCTAGAAGGCCAAATATTTTTTCAGAGCTAGATGCAGAAAAAAATTATATTCAGTTTGCAACCTGATGGAGGTCAGTATAGATGGACTAATAGAACAAGTCCCACACACTGCTAGAAGCCCAAATATTTTTTCAGAGCTAGATGCAGAAAAAAATTATATTCAATTTGCAACCTGATGGAGGTCAGTATAGATGGACTAATAGAATGATGCTATGCCCAAAAGATTTTACTTCACTAGGTGCAGTAAAAAAATTGGTATTCTATACACAGGTGGTATATCTTGCAACAGAGATAGGCTACTCCACTGACTAATACACTCTGCAATAGGCCAAAAAGGATTAGCTTTGCTAGATTCAGCCAAATGCTGTGAAAAAAACTTGCACAGCACTGGCACAGACCTGCCTGGCAAAAACTGATAGGAACTGATGTAACCTAGTCCTGAAAAGGACTGCAATTACAATTAGTCTTTACTCCCACAATCTATCTATTTAAGAGCACAGACCTGCCTGATAAAAGTCGTAGGAAATGCTGTAACCTAGTCCTTAAAAGGACTGCAATCACAACTATTCCCTACTCCCAAGCTATCTGTAGATTTGTGCGAAAATTGGCTTGAAATTAACAAGGTATAGCGCACACAGCAACAGCGGTGCCGTCTAACACGCAGCTGCAGCAGTGAGAAAATGGTGGCGACGGGGAAAATGGCTTGGTCTTATAGGGCAAGGACATGTGACATACACTGCCAATGACACATGCCCTTGCTTGTGTGAAAAAAGCACTTCGCTCCGTGTGTGCGCTGCTGATAGGCTGACAGATTGCACCTCCCCACTGTAAATGCGGGAAAGAGAAAAAAAAATGGAGATCTTCATTATTCCTGCAGAGATCCATCCCCTGCCCCTCCCCCCACCCCGCTGTACACTCAAACTGCGTATTAACATTAATTTTCATCATTACTGAGAAAAAATCCAGTTATGATTTTGGTGCACGAACAGTTATCGAACATAACCTCGAACAGCCGAATTTTTCTCAAATCGTTCGTGTTCGCCGAACGGCTCGAACACCGCCCAAAACAGCTCGAATTTGAGATTGGCGAACAGTTCGAGTAGAACAACGCTCATCTCTAGTCTTGATCTTGATAAGCTCCACTGCAGGATCTGGAACAGGCTTTTGTCCTCTGAGGTAACTCTTCTCAAACTGTACTGGACTCACTGCTAAACCAGAATAGACTAGACCAACTGCTGCCTGGCTCCACCTTCCCTATTTATCTTTCCCTAATGGGCTCCCTCTGGTGGTCTGAGGTGGAAGGTGAAGATGTGTCAATGGTTATGGGGGCCTCTTGTGGAGGAATCCATCAATGCACTCTTCCGGGACCTGTGATATGATTATAAACAAACTTTGGAGAAAATGGAAACTATTTTTAAGGATACCACCTTTTTGAGCCTAAATGATAAAGCGAGACTGGATGCTTCTATCATTTCTAAGAAGAAGAGAAGAAACCAGCCACCAATAATGATGGTCATGAGGGAATAAGACAGAGCATGAACCAACTTGAGAAATATTTGTCTGCACGCCTCAAAACGTGGTGGGACTATACAATGTTTGAGAAATATGTGGAAAACCTTATGATCCCTCGTGGATTAAGGATAAAGAAACAATCAACCATCCAGTTTGATGAAAAATTCCAAAGAGAGTGGAATGATATATTAACAGGCTGTTCTTTGAATTTTATGGACTTGCTGATCCATTATGAGCAGAGAAAAGTCAAAGAATTAGATCTGAGAATAAAAGAAATTGAGAACTCTATGACCGAATATGTGGAAAATGAAGAGCATAGAAAAATGAGATCTGACGTAATGGAGAGGCTTAAAGCACTAGAGGACACCATAGCTGACAATAAACAGAAAAAATATAACCATGATTGTAAAGATTACGAAACAGACCATGTATATGATTGGCGACCTCTGCGCAGACCGAATAGAAATTTGAAAAGTCCGAAAAAGCCTAAGTCTATCTTGAAAAACCCTGGTGGTAATAGATTTCCTGCGATTGGGGAAACACCTAGGGTTACCTTCAGCTCCTCTGAATATGAATCTACAGATGGAGAAGCAGAAGGCAGTGATGAAGTGGGCTTTATAATATCCAGTGAAAGGTCCGGCACATCAAAAAACGGGACTGTTTTAAATCAGCATCAAAATCAGAATCGAAATCCGCATCAAAATCAGGATCAAAACAGAGACCTAATAGAAGATCGGGACGCAAGCATAAACATAGGAGTGAGGAGACACAATTACGGCACCAGATTTTGGAAATAAATCAATTCCAATATCCTTACTAAGAATGATTTAGATGTTTTGGAAAAAGGACTGAATTTTGTTCCGTAAAATAATGGGGACTTTTTTTCCACGATTTTGGATGTGAACAAATTTATAAGGAGACTCACTATTAAAAAGCATTTCTATAATTAGGATCAGGAAATAACTGACATTAATGATATTTTGCTATCGGAGAATATTTATAAAGGACTTTCCTTTCAGGAACAGTTTTCCATTATACAACTGAATACCCTGTCCGATAATGACATGAAAGAAAACCTTGTGAATGATGGCATGTTTTCTTCTAGAATATCTAATGAGGATTTCTATCCCATACAGTCGAGAGCTCCCATCATGGATGATTTTCCGTTAATGGTAGAAAATGATTTAAAACAAATCTATTCTAAAAAAAAAAACAGATAAGGATAATCTAACAAGGGGGGAAAGACGAGCTCTAAATAATATAAAAAATAACACCAATATTATAGTGAAGAATTCTGACAAAGGAGGGTCAGTGGTAGAATTGGATAAAGAGTTTTATGCTAGAGAGGTAAATAAGATTTTGAATGATGAACAGTCATACCGTAAAATAAGTTATGATCCCACACAGATTATAGGAGAAAAGTTGGATAAGATCTTACAAGAAGGGGTGAACCTGGGTATCCTGAATTTAAAGCAAAAGGATTATTTACAACCTAGTAATCCAAGAATACCGATTTTTCATGCGTTACCAAAAACGCACAAGGACCAGTTTCCACCCCCTCTGAGACCTATAGTCTCAGGCATAGGTTCACTGCTGGAGAGATTCTAACCATCATGAATGATGTGACATGGAGTGAGGATCTAACTTGGATGACCTGTGATGTCAGAACTTTATATTCCTGCATTCCGCACCGTTTGGCCATTCAAGCATTAACGGAACAACTAAATGCAAATTCTAATTACTCTGATGAAATGAAGGAATACATTCTTGATGTTACTCTTTTCTTGCTTCAAAATAATTACTTCAAGTTTTCCCATCAGTTTTATGTACAGTGCCAGGGATGTTCCATGGGGGCCAAATTCTCACCATCTCTGGCAAATCTGTACATGAACTGGTGGGAATCTAAATACATTTATGCTATTTCTACCCCTTATTCAGACTATCTGCGGTATTACATGCGCTTCATAGATGATATTTTAATTGTTTGGAGCGGACAGGAGAGTGACATTCTCGGGTTTGAAAATTATTTAAACACTAATGAATTGAATTGATCCTTTACTATTGAAGCAAGAAAGGAAGAAATTTCCCTTTTAGATTTGAAATTAAAGGGTGATATTAATAACCATAGGGTGGAATGCAACTTTTTTCGTAAAAAATTAGCTGGCAATTCTATATTGCACGCCTCGAGCCAGCACCCTAAACATGTTATTAGCAACATACCCACAGGAGAGTTCATAAGGGCACGGAGGTGTTGCACTGATGGCGTCAAATATGAGCAGGAATGTCAAATCATTAAAGAGAGGCTAATAAATCGAGGTTATGACACTAAAACCATAGAAACATCAAAAGATAAAGCTAATGGTAAGACCAGGGATCAATATTTAGCACAGAGTTCCAAAAATGAAAATAGAATAAATAAATTCCAGAAAAAAGTGATATTCTCAACCACATATAACAAGAATTATTATAATGTTATTGGTGTTGTACGGAAATATTTGCCATTGCTTTATACTGATAATACTCTAAAGGAAATTTTGAAAAATGGATGCAAATTTGTTCCAAAGAGGTCACACACAGTGGGGAACATTATTTCTCCTAGTGAATTTAGAAAAAACATACATAGAAAGAGGGGGAGTTCTTGGCTGTCCACAAAAGGCTCATTTAAGTTTGGACAAAGGCAATGTGGCTTGTGTCCGTACATGATTAATAACAACAAATCGGTAATTAATAATGAGGGACAAATATACCGTCTAGTGACATTTATGAACTGCGGCAGTAATCATTGTGTTTATGTGATTTTCTGCACACAGTGTAATAAACAGTATGTTGGGTCCACAAGCCGCACTTTGAGAAAATGTTTGTCAGAACACATACAGTACAGACCAAAAGTTTGGACACACCTTCTCATTTAAAGATTTTTCTGTATTATCATGCCTTTGAAAATTCTACATTCACAATGAAGGCATCAAAACTATGAATTAACACATGTGGAATTATATACTTAACAAAAAAGTGTGAAACAACTGAAAATATGTCTTACATTCAAGGTTCTTCAATGTAGCCACCTTTTGCTTTGATGAATGCTTTGCACACTCTTGGCATTCTCTTGATGAGCTTCAAGAGGTAGTCACCGGAAATGATTTTCACTTCACAGGTGTGTCCTGTCAGGTTTAATAAGTGGAATTTCTTGCCTTATAAATAGGGTTGAGACCATCAGTTGTGTTGTAAAGAAGTCTGATGGATACACAGCTGATAGTCCTACTGAATAGACTGTTAGAATTTGTATTATGGCAAGAAAAAAGCAGCTAAGTAAAGAAAAACGAGTGGCCATCATTACTTTAAGAAATGAAGGTCGGTCAGTCAGTCCGAAAAATTGGGCAAACTTTGAAAGTGTCCCCAAGTGCAGTTGCAAAAACCATCAAGCGCTACAAAGAAACTGGCTCACATGAGGACCGCCCCAGGAAAGGAAGACCAAGAGTCACCTCTGCTTCTGAAGATAAGTTTATCCGAGTCACCAACCTCAGAAATCGCAGGTTAACAGCAGCTCAGATTAGAGACCAGGTCAATGCCAAACAGAGTTCTAGCAGCAGACACATGTCTTCAACAACTGTTAAGAGGAGACTTTGTGCAGCAGACCTTCAAGGTAAAAAAGTTGCTAGGAAACCACTGCTAAAGACAGGCAACAAGCAGGAGAGACTTGTTTGGGCTAAAGAACACAAGGAGTGGACATTAGACCAGTGGAAATCTGTGCTTTGATCTGATGACTCCAAATTTGAGTTCTTTGGTTCCAACCACTGTGTCTTTGTGCGACGCTGAAAAGGTGAACGGATGGACTCTACATGCCTGGTTCCCACCGTGAAGCATGGAGGAGAAGGTGTTATGGTGTGGGGGTGCTTTGCTGATGACACTGTTGGGGATTTATTCAAAATTGAAGGCATACTGAACCAGCATGGCTACCACAGCATCTTGCAGCGGCATGCTATTCCATCCGGTTTGCATTTAGTTGGACCATCATTTATTTTTCAACAGGACAATGACCCCACACACACCTCCAGGCTGTGTAAGGGCTATTTGACCAAGAAGGAGAGTGATGGGGTGCTATGCCAGATGACCTGGCCTCCACAGTCACCAGACCTGAACCCAATCGAGATGGTTTGGGGTGAGCTGGACCGCAGAGTGAAGGCAAAAGGGCCAACAATTGCTAAGCATCTCTGGGAACTTCTTCATGATTGTTGGAAGACCATTTCTGGTGACTACCTCTTGAAGCTCATCAAGAGAATGCCAAGAGTGTGCAAAGCAGTCATCAAAGCAAAAGGTGGCTACTTTGAAGAACTTAGAATATAAGACATATATTTTCAGTTGTTTCATACCTTTTTAAGTATATAATTCCACATGTGTTAATTCATAGTTTTGATGCCTTCAGTGTGAATGTACAATTTTCATAGTCATGAAAATACAGAAAAATCTTTAAATGAGAAGGTGTGTCCAAACTTTTGGGCTGTACTGTATATTCTAGGTTCTTCAAAGTAGCCACCTTTTGCTTTGATGACTGCTTTGCACACTCTTGGCATTCTCTTGATGAGCTTTAAGAGGTAGTCACCGGAAATGGTTTACACTTCACATGTGTGCCCTGTCAGGTTTAATAAGTGGGATTTCTTGCCTTATAAATGGGGTTGGGACCATCAGTTGTGTTGTGCAGAAGTCTGGTAGATACACAGCTGATAGTCCTACTGAATAGACTGTTAGAATTTGTATTATGGCAAGAAAAAAGCAGCTAAGTAAAGAAAAACGAGTGGCCATTATTACTTTAAGAAATGAAGGTCGGTCAGTCAGTCCGAAAAATTGGGCAAACTTTGAAAGTGTCCCCAAGTGCAGTTGCAAAAACCATCAAGCGCTACAAAGAAACTGACTCACATGAGGACTGCACCAGGAAAGGAAGACCAAGAGTCACCTCTGCTTCTGAGGATAAGTTTATCCGAGTCACCAGCCTCAGAAATCGCAGGTTAACAGCAGCTCAGATTAGAGACCAGGTCAATGCCACACAGAGTTCTAACAGCAGATACATCTCTACAACAACTGTTAAGAGGAGACTTTGTGCAGCAGGCCTTCATGGCAAAATAGCCGCTAGGAAACCACTGCTAAGGACAGGCAACAATCAGAAGAGACTTGTTTGGGCTAAAGAACACAAGGAATGGACATTAGACCAGTGGAAATCTGTGCTTTGGTCTGATGACTCCAAATTTGAGATCTTTGGTTCCAACCACCATGTCTTTGTGTGATGCAGAAAAGGTGAACGGATGGACTCTACATGCCTGGTTCCCACCGTGAAGCCTGGAGGAGGAGGTGTGATGGTGTGGGGGGTGCTTTGCTGGTGACACTGTTGGGGATTTATTCAAAATTGAAGGCATACTGAACCAGCATGGCTACCACAGCATCTTGCAGTGGCATGCTATTCCATCCGGTTTGCGTTTAGTTGGACCATCATTTATTTTTCAACAGGACAATGACCCCAAACACACCTCCAGGCTGTGTAAGGGCTATTTGACCAAGAAGGAGAGTGATGGGGTGCTATGCCAGATGACCTGGCCTCCACAGTCAACAGACCTGAACCCAATTGAGATGGTTTGGGGTGAGCTGGACCGCAGAGTGAAGGCAAAAGGGCCAACAAGTGCTAAGCATGTCTGGGAACGCCTTCAAGATTGTTGGATGACCATTTCCGGTGATTACCTCTTGAAGCTCATCAACAGAATGCCAAGAGTGTGCAATGCAGTCATCAAAGAAAAAGGTGGCTACTTTGAAGAACCTAGAATATAAGACATATTTTCAGTTGTTTCACACTTTTTTGTAAAGTATATAATTCCACATGTGTTAATTCATAGTATTGATGCCTTCAGTGTGAATGTACAATTTTCATAGTCATGAAAATACAGAAAAATCTTTAAATGAGAAGGTGTGTCCAAACTTTTGGTCTGTACTGTGTGTGTTCTGACAAACGTTTTCTCAAAGTGCGGCTTGTGGACCCAACATACTGTTTATTACACTGTGTGCAGAAAATCACATAAACACAATGATTACTGCCACAGTTCATAAATGTCACTAGACAGTATACAGTTATATGAAAAAGTTTGGGCACCCCTATTAATCTTAAGCTTAATGTTTTATAAAAATTGGTGTTTTTACAACAGCTATTTCAGTTTGATCTATGTAATAACTGTTGGACACAGTAATGTTTCTGCCTTGAAATGAGGTTTATTGTACTAACAGAAAATGTGCAATCTGCATTCAAACAAAATTTGACAGGTGCATAAGTATGGGCACCTCACCAGAAAAGTGACATTAATATTTAGTAGATCCTCCTTTTGCAAAAATAACAGCCTCTAGTCGCTTCCTGTAGCTTTTAATGAGTTCCTGGATCCTGGATGAAGGTATTTTTGACCATTCCTCTTTACAAAACAATTCCAGTTCAGTTAAGTTTGATGGTCACCGAGCATGGACAGCCCTCTTCAAATGATCCCACAGATGTTCAATGATATTCAGGTCTGGAGACTGGGATGGCCATTCCAGAACATTGTAATTGTTCCTCTACATGAATGCCTGAATAGATTTGGAGCGGTGTTTTGGATCATTGTCTTGCTGAAAGATCCATCCCCTGCGTAACTTCAACTTTATCACTGATTCTTGAACATTATTGTCAAGAATCTGCTGATACTGAGTGGAATCCATGCGTTCCTCAACTTTAACAAGATTCCCGGTGTCGGCATTGGCCACACAGCCCCAAAGCATGATGGAACCTCCACCAAATTTTACTGTGGGTAGCAAGTGTTTTTCTTGGAATGCTGGTTTTTTTTGCCGCCATGCATAACGCCTTTTTGTATGACCAAACAACTCAATCTTGGTTTCATCAGTCCACAGGACCTTCTTCCAAAAAGAAATTGGCTTCTCCAAATGTGCTTTTGCATACCTCAGCCGACTCTGTTTGTGGCGTGCTTGCAGAAACAGGTTCTTTCGCATCACTCTCCCATACAGCTTCTCCTTGTGCAAAGTGCGTTGTATAGTTGACCGATGCACAGTGACACCATCTGCAGCAAGTTGATGCTGCAGCTCTCTGGAGGTGGTCTGAGGATTGTTCTTGACTGATCTCACCATTCTTCTTCTCTGCCTTTCTGATGTTTTTCTTGGCCTGCCACTTCTGGCCTTAACAAGAACTGTCCCTGTGTTCTTCCATTTCCTTACTATGTTCCTCACAGTGGAAACTGACAGGTTAAATCTCTGAGACAGCTTTTTGTATCCTTCCCCTGAACAACTATGTTGAATAATCTTTGTTTTCAGATCATTTGACAGTTGTTTTGAGGAGCCCATGATGCCACTCTTCAGAGGAGATTCAAACAGGAGAACAACTTGCAAGTGGCCACTTTAAGTAGCTTTTCTCATGATTGCATACACCTGGCTATGAAGTTCAAAGCTCAATGAGGTTACAAAACCAAAAAAGGTGCTTTAGTAAGTCAGTAAAAAGTAGGTAGGAGGATTTAAAACAAGAAAATGATAAGGGTGCCCATACTTATGCACCTGTCAAATTTTGTTTGAATGTAGATTGCACATTTTCTGTTAGTACAATAAACCTCATTTCAAGGCAGAAACATTACTGTGTTCAACAGTTATTACATATATCAAACTGAAATAGCTGTTGCAAAAACACCAATTTTTATAAAACATTAAGCTTAAGATTAATAGAGGTGCCCAAACTTTTTCATATAACTGTATTTGTCCCTCATTATTAATTACCGATTTGTTGTTATTAATCATGTACGGACACAAGCCACATTGCCTTTGTCCACACTTAAATGAGCCTTTTGTGGATAGTCAAGAATTCCCCCTCTTTCTATGTTCGTTTTTTCTAAATTCACTAGGAGAAATAATGTTCCTCACTGTGTGTGACCTCTTTGGAACAAATTTGCATCTATTTTTCAAAGTTTCCTTTAGAGTATTATCAGTATAAAGCAATGGCAAATATTTCCGTACAACACCAATAACATTATAATAATTTTTGTTATATGTTGTTGAGAATATCACTTTTTTCGGGAATTTATTTATTCTATTTACATTTTTGGAACTCTGTGCTAAATATTGATCCCTGGTCTTACCATTAGCTTTATCTTTTGATGTTTCTATGGTTTTAGTGTCATACCCTCGATTTATTAGCCTCTCTTTAATAATTTGACATTCCTGTTCATATTTGAGCCATCAGTGCAACACCTCCGTGCCCTTATGAACTCTCCTGTGGATGTAACACGGGTACTTTAGAAGCAGTGACACAGAAACACAGAGCAAGCAATACAGGGTTAATAAACCGGGGGAGTTTATAAGAACAAGAACAATCTCCATGCAGGGAGCAACAAGGAAAATATGGGGGGAAAACAAGGGAAATAGCAGGTGAAAGTCTATAACTAACAGTTCACAGACTGACAAGATGTAGCAGAGCAGAACCGGTTGTAAACGTCAGCTCCGCTTTCCCGCACAAAACGTCCTCGTCTCTTCCTCTCTCTAGTCACACCAGGAGTCCCTTGATCACCTGACCTCCCAGCTCTGTCTCTGGACACACACCCCCACTTCCCAGTCACATGACTCCTGTGCTCGCAGTCTGTCTCCCCCCTGCAACAGGAGGTACGGCCCCGGCAGTTCCGGATCCCTTGCTCTGAAAGTACTTACACCTCGGTCTTCCCTCTTACACCCCCACTTTCCTTTAACTCGCCATTCCACGGGCGAGAGTTCCTTCACCAAACGTTCACATTCTTTGACTTCCTGGACGATACGGTGCCATATAAATTGATCTTGTTCGCAACTTTGAGGAGGCACTCCTGCTGTTGTCCATTCTGACCGGCGTAACTCAGTTTGACCGATGGGGGGTGCAGGGTCGCTCGGATTCCCAATCTCCGCATGCCGGGTGGCTTCAACCAATGTTGTTCCCTCGCCGCCTGCACTGGGGACTGCAGGTAATCGAGTGCTGGGGCTCGGAGGTAGAGTCAACAATTCTTCTTCGTCCACATCGTGGCTTGGGGCAACTGTGACAGGACCTTCTGTAGAAGCAGGTGATTCTTCTTCATCCTTGTCATCATTAGACAGACAGGGCCACAGCATACTACGATGGACTATTCTGGTAGGGGCTCCTTTAATCCCCTCGGGTTGTACTTCATACACAGGTCCTTCAGTGCCAATCCTGCGCTTCACTCAGTGTGGGGTCCGTTCCCACCGTCTACTCAATTTGCCCCGGGGCCACCGGTCCCGAACCAACACCTGCTCCCCGGGCCTCAGAGCTGGCCCTCGAAGAAGCAATGTCTCATGATGTTTGAGTTCCTGAAACCTTTGTTGTACCAACCATCGGAGGGTCTGCAGTCGATGCCGATGTTCCGGAACCCAGGAAGACATCCCTGTCGGTGGGTAGTCCTCCTCGTGGTCCAGCTCTAATTCGGTGATCTCTCGCCCCTTTCGCCTGAACAGCAAGGTATAAGGAGTGAACCCCGTCGTACTGTTCACTTAGTTGTTGTAGACCCACACCAGCTTGGCCACAAACTCAGGCCATCGTACCTTCCGATCTTCCTCCAACGTATGGAGCATTTGGATCAGTGTCCGATTAAAGCGTTCACAGGCCCCATTTCCTTGAGGGTGGTAAGGAGTAGTCCGGTGCAGCTCTTCAATCTCCCGGCCTTGGAAGCAGGCACCTTGATCAGAATGGATCCTCTTTGGGCAGCTGTACACCCGAATGAAGTCTCGGCAGATGGCCTGCGCAGCTGACTCGGCGTTCTGGTCTCTGGTTGGGGTCACCACCGCAAACTTTGTGAAGTGGTCTGTCATCACAAGGCAATGTTCATACCCGAGATGCGCCGGTACAACAGCCAAATAGTCGATCATCAGCACCTCCAAGGGGGCAGAAGTCACAATGGTTTGTATGGGGACCCGCTGCTCCAGGGGCTTAACCAGCTCACAGCTCCGACATCTACGACAAGTGTCTTCTATTGTTACTCGCAGTTGGGGATGATACACCAGCCTCTGCAACCACTGAAATGTCTTCTCTGGTCCGAAGTGAGCCCCTCGTTCATGAGCCTCCTTGGCCACTACTCTGACCAATTTCTCTGGGATCACCACTTGCCAGGTGGCCCCGAACTCTCGCAGTAGCTGCACCCGTCGGTACAGCAGCCCGTCTCGCAAACACAGTCTCTCCCATTGTCCCAGCATTTTCAGTGCTCCCGGGGACAGGGTACTCCTCTCTTCTCGACTGGGGACTTGCCGCAAAGCCACCCATTGACGTAATTGAGCAACTTCTCTGTCAGTCTGTTGAAGTCGGATCCAGTCATCTCTTGGCCGCCCTAGCACTTGTTCTTCCGACGTCTCTCCGATCTGTCCCTGCGCCGCGGTCAGCGGTCCCACAAAACTTCGGAAGCTAGGGGTCTCATCCGCCTCCAAATCTTCAATGCGGTCATGATCAGGCCGTTCATATGTCACTCTGGAGAGGGCGTCGGCGTGAGTATTCTCTGCCTTAGGCTGGTAGGCTATCTTATACCGGTACCTGGCCATGCGGGTCCCCCACCGCTGCTCCAGGGCTCCCAATTTCGCATTCTCCAGGTGGGCCAGCGGGTTGTTATCTGTTCTCACCAGTACTTCGGACCCAGACAAATACTCTGCAAACTTCTCGGTCATTGCCCAAACAAGAGCCAGCAACTCTAATTTGAAAGAGCTATAATTATCTGGGTTCCTCTCGGAGTCGTGAAGGGAGCGACTGGTGTACGCAATCACACGCTCTTTCCCCTTCTGTGCTTGGGATAACACGGCTCCCAGACCATGTAGGCTTCCATCAGTGTTAAGTATGAATGGTTGGGAGAAATCCGCATAGGCAAGTATTGGGGCCTCGGTCAGGGCCATTTTTAGGGCACGGAAAGCCTCTTCCTGACTGCTTCCCCACCGAATCGCCTGATTCTTGGAGCCCGCCGGCACTCCCTTAAGTAGCTCCAGCAATGGGTTGGCTATGCGGGTGAAGTTTTTCACGAATCTTCAGTAGTACCCAGCAAGTCCCAGGAAGGCCCGAATGTCCTTCACTATCTTTGGGGTAGGCCACTTCTGTACGGCGGCCACCTTCTCCCGGGTGGGCCTGACTCCTTCACCGGATACAGTATGACCGAGATATTCGATCTGTTTGCGGAACAGGTGGCACTTTTGGGGCTTTACCTTTAGGCCATGACTCTATAGGCAACTCAGTACTTGCTCCAGTCGCTGGAGGTGCTCCTCGAAGGTGGCGGCATAGACAATTATGTCGTCAAGGTAAATCAATGTTGCCTCGAAGTTCAAATTGCCCAGGCACCTCTCCATCAGACGCTGGAACGTCCCGGGGGCTTTAGTCAGGCCGAAGGGCATCCGATTGAACTCGAACAGTCCCATGGGCAATATGAACGCCGTCTTCGCACGGTCATGTTCGGCCATGGGCACCTGCCAGTACCCGCTGGCCAGATCCAAGGAGGAGAAGTATCTTGCCTTCCCTAAGGCCGACAGAGACTCTTCAATTCGAGGTAGTGGGTAAGAGTCCCGTACTGTACAAGCATTCAGTCGTCTATAGTCCACACAGAACCGCAGGGTCCCATCTTTCTTCCGGACCAGGACAATTGGGGCTGCCCACGGACTCTGAATCTCCCGTATCACACCATTCTGTAACATATGGGCTAGCATCTCCTTAACCTCTTTATACATCTCGGGAGGTATCTGCCGGTATCTCTCCCGCACTGGGGCAGCGCTCCCCGTGGGAATCTCATGGGTAATTGCTTCGGTGCAACCAAAATCATCCTTATGGCGAGCAAAGACTTCCTGGTACCGCTCCAGTACCTCCTCAACCTGTTGCACCTGTCGAGGTGTAAGTCCCGTCAATTCAGCCCGCATTTGTTCTAGGATTCTTCGTCCCCCCTTCGCACTAGCCCGGTGGGATTCCGGCGGCATGGTGACCGCCAGAGTCCAGGGGTCTCCTCGTACAGCAGACAGCTGTACCACATCAGGTCGCACCAACTTCTCTGGCATTCCCAGAATCTGGGCTATTTCCGCCCTGGGAGGGAGTGTGAGATCATCTTCGCCCAGATTAACACACCGCACTATAACATTGCCACCCTGGACGGTGGCCAGTGTCCGAGCCACCAAGAGTCCGGGGGGTACTTTGTCCATTGATGTTGGTTCTATCTGAACTTCGACCCCCTCAAGAGGTGTGCAGGCCCGTGCAGGTAATGTGAGTACAGTTTGTCCGGGCGGTAAGGTGAGCGCTGTAGCTGCTGGCACTATTATTTTCCCAGGATCTTCCCTTCACTTGACATTTCCTGAGCCTGGGCAGCTTGGATTAGTTGTTGAAAGACCCTCCTTTGGGGAGTTTGTGGGTCCCACTGGTCTAGAGGAATCTCCTTCGGCTCTCTAATCAGGATTTTCCCGATCTCTTTCAGCACATTCATTCCAAGGGTCACCGGGGGTCCACTTCCGGTTCCCCCTGCGACCAGGACTGCTCCTTTTTTTCCCACACACTCGAATCTTCATCCACACCACCCCTGCGACAGGGATGGGTAATTGATTAGGTGCCGTGAGTCTAATTACTGGTCTCCATTCAGGCCGCGCTATCTCTGGAAATCGCTGTTGAAAGTAGGCTTCTGTCATCGTAGTCACCTGGGATCCTGTGTCAATCAGGCAGTGAACAGCCCGACAGCTTATTTCGGCCCAGACAGTCGGGCTGCTGGAAACTAGGTCCTTGGGACTTCCTATTTTTCTTTCCCCTTCCTCAGGCTCCATGCTGTGTCCCCCAAACACGGAGCCCGCTAGTTTAACGGCTGTCGCGACAGGGGCCGCCCTCGGCTAGCACAACCCCTGGCGTAATGTCTTGCACCTCCACACTTCCAGCAGGTCGTGTCTCTGTCTGTGTAGGGCTGCCTCACTCCTCTACGGAACTCTCCTGCAGGGGGGGTCCTGAATTCAACTCCTTCCATAACTGGGGGAATCGATCTGGGTATCTCTGGTGTCGGGGCAGGGGTCTTCTTGAGACTGGACCATTCATCCTGCATCTCCTGTATCTCGTTCCGCATCTCTCGAGCCCATTCCGGTTCAGCTGCAGGCAGGGTGGGTACCTCATTACTCCGGACCATCCCTGCCAAGGCCGTCACCCCCATCTCCTGCTCTCTCACACGTGCCTCTGCCCCCACTTCTAGAAAAGTCATAAGTGGGTTGGCGCACAGGCGCTCCCGCAAGGCCTGCTTCAGCTGCACATCCCTGAGGCCTGCCACAAACTGGTCCCTTAAGATCACGTCAGGGGTGGCCCATTCTCAAATTCCCCATGTCGCTTTTTCTAGTCATATAGGCATGCACCCTCTGTAATGCATTAACATACTGCGTCACAGTCTCCCCCTCCTGCTGCACTAGGTGAAACAGCCATATCCTCAGTTCTCCTACATTGGTAGGATCTCCATGCATCTCCTTCAATATCCGCACCACTTTTTCTACAGTATCCCGGTCATGGGGAGGGCGGTACATCACGGATTGTCTGGCCTCGCCGTCCAGGTCAAGTAAGGCTATTTCGGATTACATAGCTGGGGTCATCGGATGCAAACGTCACATACTCCTAACTCTCTCATTCCAGTCCCACAGCATCATATTGTCCCCGGGTGAACTTTGGGAGATTGCTGAGCATGGCCCCCAGCGGCAAGCTAGATCTAGGGGCTCCCAGGATGGACTGCTCTGCAGTGTCTGTGTCTGGACCCTCTCACACTGTTCTCCTGCGCAGGACTCAGCTCCGCTTTCCTGCGCAAAACGTCCTCGTCTCTTCCTCTCTCTAGTCACACCAGGAGTCCCTTGATCACCTGACCTCCCAGCTATGTCTCTGGACACACTCCCCACTTCCCAGTCACATGACTCCTGTGCTCGCAGTCTGTCTCCCCCCTGCAACAGAAGGTACGGCCCCGGCAGTTCCGGATCCCTTGCTCTGAAAGTACTTACACCCGGGTCTTCCCTCTTACATGGGTATGTTGCTAATAACATGTTTAGGGTGCTGGCTCGAGGCGTGCAATATAGAATTGCCAGCTATTTTATTACAAAAAGGTTGCATTCCACCCTATGGTTATTAATATCACCCTTTAATTTCAAATCTAAAAAGGAAATTTCTTCCTTTCTTGCTTCAATAGTAAAGTAGTAATTATTTTGAAGCAAGAAAAGAGTAACATCAAGAATGTATTCCTTCATTTCATCAGAGTAATTAGAATTTGCATTTAGTTGTTCCGTTAATGCTTGAATGGCCAAACTGTGCGGAATGCAGTAATATAAAGTTCTGACATCACAGGTCATCCAAGTTAGATCCTCACTCCATGTCACATCATTCATGATGGTTAGAACGCGCTTACTGTCTCTGAAATAACTGGGTGATATCACTACCAATAGTTGTAACCTATCATCCAACCATGAACCCAATCTCTCCAGCAGTGAACCTATGCCTGAGACTATAGGTCTCAGAGGGGGTGGAAACTGGTCCTTGTGCGCTTTTGGTAACGCATGAAAAATCGGTATTCTTGGATTACTAGGTTGTAAATAATCCTTTTCCTTTAAATTCAGGATACCCAGGTCCACCCCTTCTTGTAAAATCTTATCCAACTTTTCTCCTATAATCTGTGTGGGATCATAACTTATCTTACGGTATGACTGTTCATCATTCAAAATCTTATTTACCTCTCTAGCATAAAACTCTTTATCCAATTCTACCACTGACCCTCCTTTGTCAGAATTCTTCACTATAATATTGGGGTTATTTTTTATATTATTTAGAGCTCTTCTTTCCCCCCTTGTTAGATTATCCTTATCTGATTTTTTTAGAATAGATTTGTTTAAAATCATTTTCTACCATTAACTAAAAATCATCCATGATGGGAGCTCTCGACTGTATGGGATAGAAATCCTCATTAGATATTCTAGAAGAAAGCATGCCATCATTCACAAGGTTTTCTTTCATGTCATTGTCTGACAGGGTATTCAGTTGTATAATGAAAAACTGTTGCTGAAAGGAAAGTCCTTTATAAATATTCTCCGGTAGCAAAATATCATTAATGTCAGTTATTTCCTGATCCTGATTATAGAAATGTTTTTTAATAGTGAGTTTCCTTATAAATTTGATCACATCCAAAATCATGGAAAAAAAGTCCCCATTATTTTCCGGAACAAAATTCATTCCTTTCTCCAAAACATCTAAATCATTCTTAGTAAGGATATTGGAATTGATTTATTTCAGAAATCTGGTGCCGTAATTGTGTCTCCTCTTTCCTATGTTTATGCTTGCGCCCCTATTTTCTATTAGGTCTCTGTTTTGATCCTGATTTCGATGCGTATTTCGATGCTCATTTTGATGCTGATTTGCATGGATTTATATAGTGTGAACAAGTTGTCAAGCACTTTTCCAAGTAATGCCTAAATCACTTGGAGAAGTGCTTGATAACCCGCATGCGGAAATGCATGCAAAGACGCTGCAAAGACGCCTCACAAACGCTTCTACCTGGCGGGAAAACCGCATGTAAAATCCGCATGCGATTTTCCCACCGGGGAGAAGCGTAAAAAATATGCTTCAGTTCCGCAACGTGGGCACTTAGCCTAAGTGAAGCATGCTTCACTGTAGTCCTCAGGAGCGAGATCAGAGAGGCAGAGAAGGAGGGACCAGTAATGATACAAGGGCCTGAGGGATGCGCTACCGCTCTGATAGTCTTGGAGACAGGGAGAGCTGACCAATCCAAGCAGGATTTGTATACAACAACCAGCCAATCGCTGGTAAGGTTCATCACTTTAAAATTACCATATTGAAATCAAATCTGATTTTTTTTTTAATTTTTACCGTATTTGCGTTAAAAGAGAGGTAGTCTTATATGGCGAGTATATCCCAAACTCTATATTTTAACTGGAAAAGTTGGGGGTCGTCTTATACACGCAGTCGTCTTATACTCCGGAAAATACTGTAATATATGAGTTTCGTATTGAAGAACTGAAATAAATTAACTTTTTGATGATATGCCAATTTAGTGAGATGCAACTGTATATATGTTATGGAATGTTAGAGGTAGGCATCTAAAAATTGTTCCTAAGGGCATCATAAACACCCTCATAAGAAAGTTTATGGGCTGCCAAAAATTAGGAGGCACTCCAATACCACTTTGAATAGATGTAGTGAAGGGCTTCAGAAAAATGTTATTAAAAAAAAATATGAAGGAGTATATACTAAGATCATGGGCTGCCAATAATTAGGGGGCACTTCAATACCCCTTTGAAGAGATGTAGAGGAGGGCCTCAGATTTATTTTTCTCCCATTATTAAGGAGTCAGTCTCTTAGACTGGTAATACCCATGCATGGGCTGAAAAACCTTTATACATATATAAAAAACTAAAAAACACACTGGCGCTTCACACAGGATATAAAAGCTGCTGGTAGTAAGCAGGCTCTGTGTGTATCTGCCTGCACAATGTAATAATAATAATAATAATAATAAAACAACCACAAATACTACCGCGCTAAGTACACTCAGAACTGGTGGCTCTGACTAGATGGGTGTAGATAAAAACAAAAAGAGAAAATAAAAGTGCTACCCAAATAGATATCCTACTTCTAACTGCCCCCTCAGTGAGGATACACACATTGATCCTAGCTACAATCAACAATAGCTCCATGAGAAAGAAACAGAGAGAGAAAAGTGGCAGCACTTACTCTGAGAAGTATGGGCTACTTCCGGAGAAAGGTGTGTTGATTAGGCAGGCTTTGCAGAATCTCAGCCATCAGCTGTTAGTTGTGGAAGTCGTCAGCCAGCCAGACCGAGCGCAATAGTTCAGCAGTTGATGCGCGCTGTTACCATACGTCCAGCTGGGTCTGTATTGATGAGCCGGCGGGGTAAAGCGGGAGCATAAAGCGCGGTAGTATTTGTGGTTGTTTTATTTATACATATGACGCGCCCCTGGGCCTGTGTCGCGCTGCGTTGCGCACGCGGGAGCTTACCCGGAGCCGGATCTCTTGAGGGTTGTAGTCTCGTGGCGGTGACCCGGTCCGTGCCCAGGGAGTCAAACTGAGCGGCGATGTAACAGCGGTAGATGTAGGACGACTACGCCACCCGTTGAATGCAGCTATGGAGCTGCCGCTGCAAGACAGTCCGCTGAGGCCGGTGGATGGATGGTGCAGCGTAGATGGTATAACCCCCAACGGGAGGGGTATGGCCTCAGGGCAGCAGATGTGGATGATGGAGGTAGCAGGAACCACTCAGAGACGGTGCGGTGTAATTCAGGGTCTTTACTGGTAACAACGATAGACCCTCCCGGAGTACTTGCTAGTGAACGGGGCCTGGTCAGTCCTTGAGCAGATGGGATCTCCCCTGGCCAGGCGGAGTTGTAGGCCTCCCAAACTGACTGTACTCTTCTGGCTACCTTGCTAGAAGCGGATATAAGTAGCCCACGTCCCTGAGTGTACCGTGTGGTGCTCACCCGTATGGCCGGTGACTCGGGGCCTTCTAATGGCTTCCGCTCCACGATGGCGGTGCTGGTCCCACGCGTGTGACCGTGCCTTCGGGTTTCTGGGCCTGAGGACCTGAAATCCCCTGCCGGTCGGCTTCTGCTGCTGGGTAAGAGTTAGTCCCCACAGCCTCGGACGCCGGGTCCGGTAAGAAAGCTTCTCAGTCAGGGCGAGCTCTGCAGCTGCCAGCCCCTGACTTGTAGTAGTATTGCTCCCACTGAGCTTCTGCTGTTTCTTCCTGTGACTGTTTCTTGTCTCTACTCTCCTTGACTGACTAACCCTGCTTCAGCCCCGGGTTTATATAGGGGAAGGTCTTCCCCTCCCAAGACTGGGCAGGAGGTGTGGCATGCACAGGATCCCTGACCAAAGGACCTCCCACCTGCTCTCAGACATAACATTACATTACTGTGGGAAACCAGACCCCTGGGGTGCCACATTCCCCCCTAGTGAAATTTAGTACTCCGGGACTAAACACATTTTAGAAAAACATAACAAGATATAACAATAACAATACAATAAGAAACACATAAAGGTGGTCACGGCATGTCCGTAACCGGGTGCAGTCTTTGAAGAAAGCAAGGTGTCCATTTCACCAAAACAGGGAGACGTAACCAGGTAGGGGTCTGTCCTACCCCGAGTCCTTAACAGTCTCTAGTCCATCCTGGGTTACGCTCCAACTATGTACAAGGATTCCCGGTAAATCCACCAAGGATTCCTAAAAATAACTGGAAACACAAAATTATACACAAGCAACAATACACAGATAAACATAAATAAAACAATTTATACACTTCAAATCCTCCAGCGTGCGGGTAACTGGCCTCTAGTGGCCCTAGTGGACCTACGGAGCTGACTGTCTGGCCCTGAACTACAGGGTGTAGGAGCTGTCAAGGGTAAACTGGGCGGCTGTCTACCGGCTCTTTGTCTCACTAGGGGTACGGCAGGCTCACTATAAGCAGAGGGTTGATCCTCCTGTTCTGCTTGTGTGGAGTCTTCTGCCTCCTGGACCGGCTGTTCTTCCAGCTCTACCTGTTGCTCCGTAGGTGCTTGGGATGCTGGTTGGAGGAAGGTGAGTACGGGTACCACAACTGCACCATTGACTTGAGTCCAAGACCGAGGGAAGTTCCCGAGCACAGTACTGACCATATCTTCCCTTTCCTCTACGGGTCGATGGTCTTCTTGTTCCTCTTCAGGGTTCCTCAGTTGTTCGGGACACTTCTTCAGGTGGTCCCGGGATACAATGGCTGTGGTTTCCCCTCCGTCTTTACTGATGGTACAAACCTTCGGGTTCTCGTGGCTTGAGGGCAGTACGGTGTACGGGTCCTTCTCCCACTGGTCATCCAACTTGTGGAGCCGTCTCTTCCTCTTCAAGACCTGCTCTCCGGGTACCAGGGGAACAGCGGGAGCATACTGGTTGTAAGTTTTCTCTTGTCTTTCCCTAGTCTGACAGAGACTTCGCTCCACGCTCTCCTGTACTCTCCGGTACTGCTGCTGCCTCTCTGTGTCCCAGTCTGTTTCTGGTGAAGTGTCCTCGGGTGTCAGGACTCCCATTTCCAGGTCAACAGGTAACTTACCAGGTCTTGCCCTCATTAGGTAAGCCGGGGTACAGTTGGTGGAACCTACCGGGATGTGGTTGTATAGGTCCACCAGATCGGGCAACTTCTCAGGCCACAGACTGCGTTCTTCCAGGGGCAACGTTTTTAGAAGATCCATTACCACCTGGTTCATTTTCTCACAAAGTCCATTAGTTTGCGGATGGTAGGGTGTCGTCCTTATCTTCCGGCAGCCATACAGATTGCAGAATTCCTGGAAGACCTCCGCTTCAAAGGCAGGTCCCTGGTCCATCAGCACTTGGTCCGGGTACCCGTGTGGACGGAAAAAGTGCTGCTGGAAGGCTCTAGCTGCTGTTTGAGCCGTTAAGTCCTTGACGGGGACGACAACCAGAAACCGGGAGTAATGATCCACGATGGTTAACGCGTAGACGTAGCCACTTCTGCTTGGGGTCAGTTTTACATGATCCAAGGCTACCAGTTCCAACGGTTGCCGGGTGACGATGGACTGCAGGGGAGTCTTCTGGCTGGCACGGTCCTTCCTTCTCAGGTTGCACGGGCCACAGTCTCTGCACCACTTCTCGATGGTTCCCCTCATGCCTACCCAGTGGAACCGCTCGCGCAGCAGGAACTCCAGCTTCTTCCACCCGAAGTGTCCAGCTCCGTCGTGGTATGCCTCCATCACCATGGCTGCGTCTCTTCGTGGCACCACTACTTGCCAGAGTAATTCATGCGTCCGGGAGTTAACCATTCTGCGGCACAACTTCCCTTTGTAAAGGAACAGTCGACTCTTCTCTGCCCATAGTTGTTTGGCTTCCTCCGGAGCGTCTGGTTCAAGGCGAGCCTCCGGCCGAGTCAGCATCTCCTTCACCAGTCGGACGGCAGGGTCGCTGTCTTGCGTTTCCGCCCAGTTGTAGTGGGGTAAGGGGTTCAACGTAGCAGCCTGCTTACTCCTTACCCGGTGGGAATACTGGATAGTCCCATGACGGTGGAACGCAGGGAGTTCAACTTCTTCCAGTCCCTCCGGATCTTCTCCTCCGTCCGGCAGGTTGGGCATCCTGGACAGGGCGTCCGCGTTGGTATTGGAGCGTCCTGCCCGGTATTTGATTGTGAACTCGTAGTTGGACAGACGGGCCATCCACCTCTGCTCCAGGGCACCGAGTCTTGCCGTGTCCAGGTGTGTCAACGGGTTGTTATCCGTGTACACGGTGAACCGGGAAGAAGCGAGGTAATGCTTAAAGCGCTCGGTGACTGCCCATACTACGGCCAGGAACTCTAACTTAAATGAGCTGTAATTCTCGGAGTTCCTTTCGGTGGGTCGCAGTTTTCGGCTGGCGTAGGCAATTACTCGTTCCTTCCCCTGCTGGATCTGGGACAGTACGGCTCCTAGCCCGATGTTACTGGCGTCGGTGTAGAGGATAAAGGGCTGGCTATAATCCGGGTACGCCAGGATTTCGTCCCCCGTGAGGGCCATCTTCAGCTGGCGGAAGGACTCTTCTTCCAGCTCCTCCCATTTGAAGGGCGGCTTCTGGTTCTTGGCCTTCCGGGACTGGCCTATCAGGAGGTCCTGCATAGGTGCTGCCTTTTTGGTGAAACCGGGAATAAACCTTCGGTAGTAGCCTACCAACCCGAGGAACTGCCGCACTTCTTTTACGCTGGAGGGGCTTGGCCATTCCTTAATTGCGGTGATCTTATCAGGGTCGGGAGCCACTCCGTCAGCACTCACCACGTGTCCCAGGTACTGCACCTTTGGTTTCAGGAGGTGACACTTGGAGGGTTTCACCTTTAGGCCGTAACTTGCCAGAGCTTCGAACACTTCCGCCAGGTGTTTCAGGTGGTCCTCATACGTCTTAGAATATACGATGACATCGTCCAGGTACAACAGGACCGTCTCGAAGTTTCTGTGGCCCAGACAACACTCCATTAGTCGTTGGAAGGTTCCCGGTGCGTTGCAGAGTCCGAACGGCATGCAGGTGAACTCGCTAAGTCCCATCGGGGTGGTGAATGCGGTCTTCTCCCGGTCCGCCTCTGCTACAGGAACCTGCCAGTACCTGCTAGTGAGATCCAAGGTAGAGAAGAAGTTAGCAGATCTTAAAGCAGCCAATGACTCCTCTATCCTTGGTAAGGGGTACGCATCCTTGTGTGTGATACGATTGATTTTCCGGTAATCTACACACATCCTCATGGTGTTGTCTTTCTTTCGGACTAAGACTAGTGGAGCTGCCCAGGGGCTACAGCTATCCCTGATCACCCCAGCCTCCTTCATGTCTCTAAGCATCCCCTTGGCGTGTTGGTAGTGGGCAGGGGGTACGGGTCGATACCTCTCTTTTATAGGAGGATGGTCTCCCGTGGGGATGTGGTGTTCTACCCCCTTGACTCGCCCGAAGTCTAACGGGTGTTTACTGAACACTCTCTCGTACTCCTGAACCACCCGATAGACTCCTTGTTTCTGGTGTGCGGGAGTGGAGTCAGTACCCAGATGTAGTTGCTGACATCAGTCCTCCATGTTTTTCTTAGAGCCGTTACCTTCCTCCGGGTGAGATGGAGGCAAGGGTTCCACAGATTGTATAGAATTTTGGTTAATGGTATATAATTTGGCTAGCGTGGCATACCGGGGCAGGTACACTTCCCTCTCCCCGATATTTATTATGCGAACGGGCACCCTCCCATGGCGTACATCAACCACCCCCCGTGTTGTCAAAATGGTGGGCCTACTGTCCGAGTAAACTGGTTCTACCATTGCCTGGTAATCTCTACCTCTCAGACCAATAGCTGCCCGGCACCAAATCATCATTTCACTTTTTGGGGGCATGGCAATAGGAAAAGGGTCACACATTCTTACGCTACCAATCTCACCGCCGGAGAGTTCCACCTGTTGCCGTCGCATCAGTGCCCGGATCTCTTTCTGGAGCACCCGCTGCTCGCCGGAGCTGGCGTTCTTGGCAACCTGCTGTAAAAGGAAAATCACCTCTGCAAGACAATTTTCAATTACATTAGTTCCTAGAGTTATTTTTGGGTGACTCTCATGTTTGTCAATATCTACAATGATCAGTCCCTGTGCTGCCAGTTCGACTCTACCGATTTTGATGGTCACCTCTTTAAATCCGATCTGTGGCACGGGCTGGCCATTGCTGGCGATGATACTCAAGTCGTCGTCAGGGTAGCGGGTAATATCCGAGTCATTCCAGTACTGCTTAAAGAGCACGTACGGGATGGTGGTGACCTGTGACCCGGTGTCCAGTAGGGCACTCATGGGAATGCCATCCAGTACCACAGGCAAGACTGGACGTCCTCCCACATATCTGTCGCGCCAGTTCGATGGGCCTGGTGATCTTTTTCCTGGGGGTTGGCCCTCTACCCCAGGTTGTGCCCGTTTAAAGAACAGTACCTTGCCATATGTCCAGGTTGATTGCAGCGGCGACAGATGGGTCGTCCGTCCTCGCTGTATCGGTCACTGGGTCTTCCTCTGGCCGGTGGGGTCCTCCTTGGTCGACGCCACGGGATGTCCTCCGGTCCGGATGCCAGCTGGATCTTCCCTGGGGTGGAAGCCTGTAAAGACTGCACAGTTCGGGTTAGCGCAGCAACGCTCTTAGCTAGCTCTTGGACCTGATGGTGTAGGTCTGGAGCCGGGTCATTGTCCAAAGCCTGCGCATCAGCTCCCACAGGCCCTGCCGACAAGGGCGCCGCCTCCTGGTGGTAAGTGATAGCAGGGCGCTTGTGGGTCACAACGCCACCCAGTGCCGGTTCTCGGAGCACCCGGATGGCTCTGTCCTTGAACTGTGCAAAGCCCAGATGGGGATCCTGTAAGGCCATTGCCCGCAACTGGGTTCGGTGGGTATTACAATACAGTCCCTCTATAAACTGTTCGGTCAACAGCCTGTCCTCGTTTCCCACTCCATCAGGGTCGGTCTGCTTAATGGCCCTCAGGGCCTCTTGTAGGTTTAGTGCATAGTCCCTTATACTCTCATGCGCTCGCTGCTTGCACCCATAGAATCTAAGCTTAATCTCGGCTGAGGTGCGGGTATCAAAGGTGTCCTTCAGCCGGGTTAGTATCCCTGCGACAGTCTTCCTCCCAGGTGGCCAGGATTTTACTTCCCTTTTGGCTGCCCCGGTTAGTTGGGCCACCAGGATGCTCACTTTTTGCTCTTCTGTGAGGGGGTACACCTGGAAGAGGCTATCCAGTTTTTCTCTAAAGTCATGCAGGGTATGTGACTCCCCTGAGTACTGGGGTAGCCAAGCTGCTCCCGGGATATAGGGCATGGTGAAGGGCATAACTGCAGCAGCGGTAGCGCTGGCGGGGGTTGAGGCAGTGAAGCTCTCCTCCGTATCCGACATCTTCCTCCCCCCTAGTGGACCGTGGCCTACCTTGCGATGATCCTGTTCCGTAGGCCGCGGCTCCGCAGTGGATCGTCAGGGTTGAGGACCTTCCGTCGCGCTCCTGTGACGTCGGCGTCTGCTGGGCTCCTTCCAGGACCTTACGCAACGTCCGGTCGTGAGGCGGGGCTTCAGTTCTCGCGCGCTTTCGGAGTCCACGCCCCTCTTCTTCCCGCGCGGCGTCCTCAAGATGGCGTCCAATGGCGGGAAAACTCCACGGATGGCGGGAAGAAGGCAGAAGATGGCGCCGGATGGCGGGAAACTTCACCGATGGCGGGAAGAAGGCTGAAGATGGCGCCGGATGGCGGGAATCTTCACCACAGGTAAGTTTGAAAAGTCTCTTTTTCAGGCACGCAGTACCCGGTGGTTGCGGGCACGAAATCCTGCCGACTACGCCAAAGTTGACGCGCCCCTGGGCCTGTGTCGCGCTGCGTTGCGCACGCGGGAGCTTACCCGGAGCCGGATCTCTTGAGGGTTGTAGTCTCGTGGCGGTGACCCGGTCCGTGCCCAGGGAGTCAAACTGAGCGGCGATGTAACAGCGGTAGATGTAGGACGACTACGCCACCCGTTGAATGCAGCTATGGAGCTGCCGCTGCAAGACAGTCCGCTGAGGCCGGTGGATGGATGGTGCAGCGTAGATGGTATAACCCCCAACGGGAGGGGTATGGCCTCAGGGCAGCAGATGTGGATGATGGAGGTAGCAGGAACCACTCAGAGACGGTGCGGTGTAATTCAGGGTCTTTACTGGTAACAACGATAGACCCTCCCGGAGTACTTGCTAGTGAACGGGGCCTGGTCAGTCCTTGAGCAGATGGGATCTCCCCTGGCCAGGCGGAGTTGTAGGCCTCCCAAACTGACTGTACTCTTCTGGCTACCTTGCTAGAAGCGGATATAAGTAGCCCACGTCCCTGAGTGTACCGTGTGGTGCTCACCCGTATGGCCGGTGACTCGGGGCCTTCTAATGGCTTCCGCTCCACGATGGCGGTGCTGGTCCCACGCGTGTGACCGTGCCTTCGGGTTTCTGGGCCTGAGGACCTGAAATCCCCTGCCGGTCGGCTTCTGCTGCTGGGTAAGAGTTAGTCCCCACAGCCTCGGACGCCGGGTCCGGTAAGAAAGCTTCTCAGTCAGGGCGAGCTCTGCAGCTGCCAGCCCCTGACTTGTAGTAGTATTGCTCCCACTGAGCTTCTGCTGTTTCTTCCTGTGACTGTTTCTTGTCTCTACTCTCCTTGACTGACTAACCCTGCTTCAGCCCCGGGTTTATATAGGGGAAGGTCTTCCCCTCCCAAGACTGGGCAGGAGGTGTGGCATGCACAGGATCCCTGACCAAAGGACCTCCCACCTGCTCTCAGACATAACATTACATTACTGTGGGAAACCAGACCCCTGGGGTGCCACACATATATATTTTAAAGAATATTAGACGCATGCCTCTAAAAGTTGTTCATCATAAATATGCTTAAAAAAATGAATGGGGGGGGGGATGAATGATGATTAACTTGATATAGTGGTGGAGAATGAGGAGAAGGAGGAGGACGACATAAAATAGACGAAATCCTGAAGCGTATACCCAGGGCCGGCTCCAGGTTTTTGTGGGCCCTGGGCGAAATTGTCTCAGTGGGCCCCTTTAACATATACCACGATTCATGATGCACAGATACCACAGACAAATATATATACACTGCTCAAAAAAATAAAGGGAACACTCAAATAACACATCCTAGATCTGAATGAATGAAATCTTCTCATTGAATACTTTGTTGTGTAGAAAGTTGAATGTGCTGACAACAAAATCACACAAAAATCATCAATGGAAATCAAATTTATTAACCAATGGAGGCCTGGATTTGGAGTCACCCCCAAAATTAATGTGGAAAAACACACTACAGGCTGGTCCAACTTTGATGTAATGTCCTTAAAATAAGTCAAAATGAGGCTCAGTATTGTGTGTGACCTCCACGTGCCTGTATGACCTCCCTACAATGCCTGGGCATGCTCCTGATGAGGTTGCGGATGGTCTCTTGTGGGATCTCCTCCCAGACCTGGACTAAAGCATCCGCCAACTCCTGGACAGTCTGTGGTGCAACGTGACGTTGGTGGATGGATCGAGACATGATGTCCCAGATGTGCTCAATCGGATTCAGGTCTGGGGAACGGGCAGGCCAGTCCATAGCTTCAATGCCTTCATCTTGCAGGAACTGCTGACACACTCCAGCCACATGAGGTCTGGCATTGTCCTGCATTAGGAGGAACCCAGGGCCAACCACACCAGCATATTGTCTCACAAGGGGTCTGAGGATCTCATCTCGGTACCTAATGGCAGTCAGGCTACCTCTGGCGAGCACATGGAGGGCTGTGCGGCCCTCCAAAGAAATGCCATCCCACATCATTACTGACCCACTGCCAAACCGGTCATGCTGAAGGATGTTGCAGGCAGCAGATCGCTCTCCACGGCGTCTATAGACTCTGTCTCGTCTGTCACATGTGCTCAGTGTGAACCTGCTTTCATCTGTGAAGAGCACAGGGCACCCGTGGCGACTTTGCCAATCCTGGTGTTCTGTGGCAAATGCCAAGCATCCTGCACGGTGTTGGGCTGTGAGCACAACCCCCATCTGTGGACGTCGGGCCCTCATACCACCCTCTTGGAGTCGGTTTCTAACCGTTTGTGCAGACACATGCACATGCACATTTGTTTACTGCTGGAGGTAATTTTGCAGGGCTCTGGCAGTGCTCCTCGTGTTCCTCCTTGCACAAAGGCAGAAGTAGCGATCCTGCTACTGGGTTGTTGCCCTCCTACAGGGCCCTCCACGTCTCCTGGTGTACTGGCCTGTCTCCTGGTAGCGCCTCCAGCCTGTGGACACTACGCTGGCAGACATAGCAAACCTTCTTGCCACAGCTCGCATTGATGTGCCATCCTGGATGAGCTGCACTACCTGAACAACTTCTGTGGGTTGTAGAGTCCATCTCATGCTACCACGAGTGTGAAAGCACAACCAACATTCAAAAGTGACCAAAACATCAGCTAGAAAGTATTGGTACTGAGAAGTGGTCTGTGGTCCCCATCTGCAGAACCACTCCTTTATTGAGTCTTGATAATTGCCAATAATTTCCATCTATTGTCTATTCTATTTGCACAACAGCATGTGACATTGATTGTCAATCAGTGTTGCTTCCTAAGTAGACAGTTTGATTTCACAGAAGTTTGATTTACTTGGAGTTATACTTTGTTGTTTAAGTGTTCCCTTTATTTTTTTGAGCAGTGTATATAGTACAATGCCAAAGAATTTCACTTCTTACATTACATGAACGATATCTATTGTAAATTCCACAATAGTTCAGAAACCGGCGAATCCTTGCAGCGCGTAGTGCAGACTGTACAGTATAGTCCTGCATACAGTATTATGGGAACCACATAGTACTCCATACAGTATTATGGGCCCCATATAACGCTCCATACAGGATACTGGCCCCCATATAAGGCTCCATACAGGATACTGTCCCCGTTATAATGCTCCATACAGGATACTAACCCCCATATAATGCCCGATGCAGGCTGTGTCCCCCCACATAATGCCCCATGCAGGTTGTTCCCCCGCACACACACATAATGTCCCATTCAGGCTGTCCCCATCCCACATAATGCGCCATGCAGGATGTCACTTCTCCCCCCATATAATGTCCCATGCAGGATATCACTCCCCCCCATATAATGCCCCAATCAGGATTTCACTTCCCCCCCATATAATGCCCCATTTAGGATGTTACTTCCCCCCCATATAGTGACCCATGCAGGATGTCACCCCTCCCCCCATATAATGACCCATTCAGGATGTCACTCCCCCCCCATATAATGCCCCATGCAGGATGTCAATTCTCCCCCCATATTATGGCCCATGCAGGATGTAATCCCCCCCCCATATAATACCCCATGCAGGATGTCATTCCCCCCATATAATGGACCATGCAGGATGTAATCCCCCCCCATATAATACCCCATGCAGGATGTCATTCCCCCCAAATATAATGCCCCATGTAGGATGTCACTTTCCCCCATATAATGCCCTATGCAGGATGTCACTCGCCCCATATAATGCCCCATGCAGAATGTCATTCCCCCCAATATAATACCCCATGCAGGATGTCACTTCTCCTCCATATAATGGCCCATGCAGGATGTCATTCCCCCCCATATAATACCCCATGCAGGATATCATCCCCCCCATATAATGCCCCATGCAGAATGTCACTTCTCCTCCATATAATGGCCCATGCAGGATGTCATCCCCCCCATATAATGCCGAATGCAGGATATCATCCCCCCCATATAATGCCCAATGCAGGATGTCACTCCCCCCAAATAATACCCCATGCAGGATGTCACTTCTCCCCCATATATTGGCCCATGCAGGACGTCACCCCCCCATATAATGCCCCATGCAGGGTGTCACTCCCCCATATAATACCCCATGCAGGATGTCACTCCCCCCATATAATGCCCCATGCAGGATGTCATTTTCCCCCCTATATAATACCCCATGCAGGATGTCATTCCCCTTCATATAATGCCTCATGCAGGATGTCACTTCCCCCTACATACTGCCCCATGGAGGATGTCACTCCCCCCCATATAATGCTTCATGTAGAATATCATACCCCCCATATAATCCCCCATGCAGGATGTCATTTCCCCCCCCATATAATGCCCCATACAGGATGTCACTCCCCCCCCCGTATAATGCCCCATGCAGGATGTCACTTCTCCCCCATATAATGCCCCATACAGGATGTCACTCCCCCCGTATAATGCCACATGCAGGATGTCATTCCCTTCCCCATATAATGCCCCATGCAGGATGTCACTCCTCCTCCACATAATGCCCCATGCAGGATGTCATTCTCCATACATCCATACATAAAGAAAAAAATAAAATAAAATACTCTCCTCACTTCTCACCTGCTGCCGCTGCTCCAGACTCCTCACCAGGCAACAACAAAAACCGTAAACATTTTCAAGAAACAGGTAAATTTACAGTGCATTACTTTATATTCTCCAGCGAGCGGGTATCTGACCTCTAGTGACTCTAGTGGACCTACGGAGCTCACTAACTGGTCCTGCACTACAGGGTGTAGGAGGTGTTATGGGTAAACTGGGCAGCTGTCTGCGTACTCTTTGGCTCACTAGGGGCACGGCAGGCTCACTACTAGCAGAGGGTTGATCCTCCTGCGCTGCTGGTGTGGACTCTTCTGCCTCCTGGGCCGGCTGCTCTTCCAGCTCTACCTGGTCTTCTGTAGGCACTTGAGGGGCTGGCTGGAGAAAGGTGAGGACGGGCACCACGATAGCGTTGTTTACTTATGTCCAGGACCGGGGAAAGTCTCCGAGTACGGTGCTGATCTTTTCCTCCTTTTCCTCTACGGGTTGAGGGTCTTCCTGATCTTCATCCGTGCTTTGCAACTTCTCGGGGCACTTTTTCAGGTGGTCTCTGGAGACAGTGGCTGTGGTCTCTCCTCCATCCTTGCTGATGACGTACACCTTTGGATTATTGTGGCTTGAGGGCAGTACGGTGTACGGGTCCTTTTCCCACTGGTCGTCCAACTTATGGAGCCGCCTTTTTCTTTTCAAGACCTGCTCTCCAGGTGCCAGGGGAACAGCGGGAGCATGTTGGTTATAAGTCCTCTCCTGCCTTTCTCTTGATTGACAGAGACTTCGCTCGACGCTCTCCTGTACTTTCCGGTACTGCTGCTGCCGTTCTGTATCCCAGTCTGCCTCTGGCGAGGTGTCCTCGGGTGTCAGGACTCCCATATCCAGGTCAACAGGCAGCTTACCAGGTCTTGCTCGCATTAGGTAAGCCGGGGTACAGTTGGTGGAACCTACCGGGATGTGGTTATACAGGTCCTCCAGATCGGGCAGTTTCTCAGGCCACAGACTGCGTTCTTCCAGGGGCAATGTTTTTAGCAGATCTATCACCACCTGGTTCATCTCCTCGCAGAGTCCATTGGTTTGGGGGTGATAGGGCGTTGTTCTTATCTTCTTGCAGCCATACAGGTTGCAGAACTCCTGGAAGACCTTCGCTTCGAAGGCTGGTCCTTGGTCCGTCAGCACTTGGTCCGGGTACCCGTGTGGGCGGCAGAAGTGCAGCTGGAAGGCTCTGGCTGCTGTCTGAGCCGTCAAGTCTTTGACAGGGACCACCACCAGGAGTAGTGATCCACCAGGAGTAGTGATCCACGATGGTTAGGGAATAGACATACCAGCTTCTGCTTGGATCCAGTTTAACATGGTCCAGAGCGACCAGTTCCAGCGGCTGCCTGGTGAGGATGGCTGCAGGGGAGTCCTCTGGCTGGCACGGTCCCTCCTTCTTAGATTGCACGGGCCACAGTCTCTACACCATCTCTCAATGGCTCCTCTCATGCCTATCCAGTAGAACCGGTCACGCAGCAGGAACTCCAGCTTCTTCCATCCGAAGTGCCCTGCCCCATTGTGGTAGGCCTCCAGCACCATAGCTGCGTCCCGTCTCGGTACCACAACCTGCCAGATCAGTTCATGTCTCCGGGAATTGACCATTCTGCGGCACAACTTCTCCTTGTAGAGAAACAGTCTGCTTTTCTCCATCCACAGTTGCTTGGTCTCTTCCGGAGCGTCTGGGTCCAGGCGGGCGTCAGCCTGGGTCAGCATCTCCTTCACCAGACGGACTGCGGGGTCACTGTCTTGCGTCTCCGCCCAGTTGCAGTGGGGTAAGGGGTTGAACGCAGCGGATAACTGGCCCCTCACACGGTGGGAATACTGGGTAAACCCATGATGGTGGAACGCAGGGAGTTCGACCTCTTCCAGTTCTTCTGGATCTTCTCCTCCGTCCGGTAGGTTTGGCATCCAGGACAGGGCGTCCGCGTTGGTATTGGAGCATCCTGCCCGGTATTTGATCGTGAACTCATAATTGGACAGGCGGGCCATCCATCTCTGCTCCAGGGCACCCAGTCTTGCAGTGTCCAGGTGTGTTAACGGGTTGTTGTCCGTGTACACGGTGAACCTGGAAGAGGCAAGGTAATGGTTAAAACGTTCGGTTACCGCCCACACCACTGCCAGGAACTCTAGCTTGAGCGAGCTGTAATTCTCAGGATTTCTTTCCGTGGGTCGCAGTTTTCGGCTGGCTTAAGCAATTACCCGTTCTCTCCCCTGCTGGATCTGGGACAGTACGGCTCCTAGCCCGATGTTGCTTGCGTCCGTGTAGAGGATAAAGGGCTGGCTGTAATCAGGGTACGCCAGGATTTCATCCCCAGTGAGGGCCATCTTCAGCTGGCGGAATGACTCCTCTTCCAGCTCCTCCCATCTGAAGGGTGGCTTCAGGTTTTTGGCCTTCCTGGACTGGCCTATCAGGAGGTCCTGCATAGGAGCTGCCTTCTTGGTAAAACCGGGAATGAATCTTCGGTAGTAGCCTACCAACCCGAGGAACTGCCGCACTTCCTTTATGCTGGATGGTCTTGGCCAGTCCTTAATCACGGTGATCTTGTCAGGGTCGGGGGCTACTCCGTCAGTGTTATGTTCTGCTACCAGAGCTAAGGAAAGAGAGGAGATCTGTCCCTACGATAGAACTCAGCTGAATCCCTACGATGTAACAGGGAACCTGATCCTGCGATCAGACCTGCTAAAGTCCTAAGCTAGTCTGTACGAAGACCTATAGATGTGGGGGAGGAATCCCTACAAGTACTAAGGACTGGGAGGAATATGGGACACCTCCTAACAGAAATAGTAGCAGACAGACGAACAAACAAAATATAAAGAACATAGGGGTCAGTAAACCAAGCAAACTAACAGAGCAAGACACAGAGCACAGGCTAGCTAGAAAGTAGATATACAATGAAGTCCAGCAAAGCCAGAAGGGCGGAGCAGGATTAAATAGGCCAACAAGGTCATGTGACCAGCAAAGGAAAAAAAACCTAACAGCAAGGTTCTAACAGTACCCCCCCTTCTAAGAGGATCCTCCGGATCCCCTAGGACCAGGCTTATCAGGAAATCTCCTGTGAAACGCTCTGATAAGTCTGGACGCGGAAACATCATCTGACCTCACCCAAGAGTTATCCTCGGGTCCGAAACCTTTCCAGGCCACAAGATACTGCAAACTACCTCTATACCGTCTAGAGTCAAGGATGCGAGAAATTTCATATTCCCCGTCCTCCACCACCGGAGGAACAGAGGCAGAGGCGTCACCATCCGACACAACAGCTTTTTTTAACAGAGAGACATGAAAGACCGGATTAATTCTCCAGGAGGTAGGAACCTCCAACCTAACAGCAGATTGGTTGACAACCTGAAGCACCTTAAAGGGCCCTACAAACTTGGGACCCAATTTCTTAGAAGGAATCCTCAACCGCAGATTCCTAGAGGACAACCAAACCATGTCACCAACAGCGAACAAAACCTCCTGTCGTTTCCTATCAAAGTAGTCTTTAGATTTTCTGTTGGCCTCCTGAAGATTACCACGCACATCCGTCCAAACTCTTTCCAAATCACCGGAAAAATTCTCCTCCTCAGGCACGGCAGATCCCAACTTGGAGAACGACCCAAACGACGGATGTCTCCCAGAACAACAAAAAAAAGGCGAACAACCAGCAGAAGAAGATGTATGATTGTTCAGAGCAAATTCGGCAAGTGGCAGAAACTCAGACCACCCCTCTTGATTGTCTGCCACAAAACAACGCAAGAACTGCTCAACATCCTGGTTTTTCCTTTCTGTCTGGCCATTAGATTCAGGATGATATCCGGACGAAAACGACAAATGAATTCCCAACCTGTCACAAAAGGCACGCCAAAAACGAGCCACGAACTGAGGACCCCTATCAGAAACAATGTCAGTAGGAACGCCATGAAGTCTGACAATTTCCTTGACAAAGGCCTTAGCGAGAGTTTTAGCGCAGGGCAGTTTGATGAAGGGAACCAAGTGACACATCTTACTAAAACGGTCCACGACCACCCAGATGACAGTAAAACCCTCAGAGGGGGGAAGGTCAGTTATAAAGTCCATAGCCAAATGTGTCCAAGGAGCACTGGGGACCTCCAAAGGACAAAGCAACCCCGCAGCAGGAGTATGTGAGGACTTAGATCTAGCACATACAGTACATTGGCGTACCCACTTAATGACTTCCTTCTGCCATCCAGGCCACCAAAAACTGCGACCCACCAGTCTCTTGGTCTCAGAGATTCCGGGATGACCTGCCAACCGAGATTCGTGACACTCAACAAACAAATCTCTCCTAAAGGTCCCAGGCACAAACAACCTCCCATGAGGAGTGTTAGATGGGGCATTCTCCTGAGCTTTAAGAATCTCATCTTCCAAAAAGTGGCGCCAGTGTTCAAATGCGAGTTTAATAGCCAATAATTCCCGATTACCAATATCGTAATTCAATTCAGTCTCCGAAAATTTTTTTGAAAAAAAGGCACAGGGATGTAATCCATCCCCGTTATCCTGAGACAATACTGCGCCAACCCCCACAGAGGAAGCATCAACCTCAACCAAAAACGGCCTAGTAACATCAGGCTGCATAAGGATGGGAGCAGAGGTGAACCTCTCCTTGAGATACACAAAAGCTTCAATGGCCTCAGAAGACCACTGAACCGCATCAGCACCTTTCCTGGTGAGATCAGTCAGAGGTTTGACAATACTAGAAAAATTTTTTATGAATTTTCTATAGTAATTGGCGAAACCCAAAAACCTCTGTATCGATTTCAAACCAATAGGCCTAGGCCATTCCTGCACAGCCTGAACCTTAACCGGATCCATCTCAAAACCTTTGCTGGAGATAATGTAGCCCAAAAAACTAATTCTCTGTACAGCGAACTCACATTTCTCCAGCTTAGCAAAAAGCGAATTGTCCATTAATAACTGTAATACCTCACGCACGCTCCGCCAATGAGACTCCAGATCTGGCGAATAAATCAAAATGTCATCCAAATACACAACCACATTTTTACCGATCAAAGGTCTAAGGATGTCATTAATCAGATTCTGAAAAAATGCAGGAGCATTAGTAAGACCAAAAGGCATAACCAGATTCTCAAAATGACCCACAGGAGTGTTAAAAGCAGTCTTCCATTCATCACCCTCCTTCATGCGCAACAGATTGTATGCCCCCTTAAGGTCAATTTTAGAGAACCACTTGGCCCCCAATAACTGGTTAAACAGATCAGGAATCAATGGCAGTGGGTAAGGATTGCGTACCGTAATTTTGTTAATCTCACGAAAATCCAGACAAGGACGTAAACCGCCGTCCTTTTTTTTTACAAAAAAAAATCCAACCGCCACAGGAGACTTAGAGGGCCTAATGTGACCGGCGGCCAAACTTGTCTGTATGTATTCCTCCAAAGCCTTCCTCTCAGGAATAGTAAGGTTAAATAAACGACTTTTAGGAAGAGTCGCTCCAGGGACAAATTCAATAGAACAATCATAGTCTCTATGGGGAGGCAAAACCTGCGATTCTTTCTCAGAAAAAACTCTCCAAAAATCCTGAATAGGAACAGGCAATTCTCCCCTATCCAAAGCTGCAATACGCCCGTTACAACACTTGTCATAACATTTATGGCTCCAGGATTTAATTTCACTGGTAGACCAATCCAGTACAGGATTGTGAAATTTTAACCAGGGCAATCCCAATATTACTGGAGAAGGCAAGTTATTCAACACTACCAAATCCAATTTCTCATGGTGAACACCATTAATAGTGAGAGGAAATTCACAGACCTTGAGAGTAATATTCTTCAAAGGGGAGCCATCCACAGAAACCACAGCAATGGGGGATGATAAAGGTTCAGGTTTTAAATTGAGTTTTTCCACGAATCCCCCATCAATTACATTCAGTGTAGACCCGCAATCAACAAACACCCGAAATTCCATTAATTTTTCCTGAGCAATCGTGGAAGCAGCTAAAAATACACCCTTGGAATTTAAACAGGCAATACGGGCATGACTGACCATTTTTTTTTCTTTCTTCATACGAAGCTCACAGCCTTTAATCAAATGCCCAGATTTTCCGCAATAGAAACACAAGCCTTTCGAAAAACGACGGTCTTTTTCTTGAGAGCGAGGTGCCACCGATCCAATCTCCATCGGTTCACCACTGTTAGTACACACATTATCATAACCAGAAACTGACATAGCAGAGGATTTGCTCTCATTAACCCTAGCACGCAGTCTTCTATCCACCCGTATAGCTAATTGCATAGCCTGTTGCAAATCCTCAGGTGTAGGATAAGCAATTAGCAGGTCTTTAACCCTTTCACTGAGCCCAGCAAGAAATAGACTTTTCAGAGCAGAATCGTTCCACCCTGTTTGAGTGGACCAACGACGAAAATGTGTACAATATTTTTCGACATTACCTGATCCTTGTTTTAAACGTCTCAACTCAGTCTCAGCTGATGCGACACGGTCAGGATCATCATATAATAGTCCTAAAGCAGAAAAAAAACTATCCACTGATCTGAAGCATGTATCACTAGGTTGCAAAGAAAAAGCCCACTCCTGAGGCTCTTTGCGCAAAAGTGACATTATGAACCCTACGCGCTGGGATTCATCCCCAGAGGACTTGGGTCTCAAACGAAAATACAATAAGCAAGCATTTTTAAATGAAAAAAATTCTCGATGTTCACCAAAAAATAAATCCGGCAAACATACCTTAGGCTCCAAGAAATGTGCTCCAGAACAGTTACTCACGTGCTGACGGAGCTCGGCCACTTCCAGAGAGAGTCCCTGCAGGCGATGAGCCAAATCCTGAACCGACACCATGATGGAACAGAAAAATCTTTCCTTAGAGAATTTGCTGGCTGGACTTACTGTTATGTTCTGCTACCAGAGCTAAGGAAAGAGAGGAGATCTGTCCCTACGATAGAACTCAGCTGAATCCCTACGATGTAACAGGGAACCTGATCCTGCGATCAGACCTGCTAAAGTCCTAAGCTAGTCTGTACGAAGACCTATAGATGTGGGGGAGGAATCCCTACAAGTACTAAGGACTGGGAGGAATATGGGACACCTCCTAACAGAAATAGTAGCAGACAGACGAACAAACAAAATATAAAGAACATAGGGGTCAGTAAACCAAGCAAACTAACAGAGCAAGACACAGAGCACAGGCTAGCTAGAAAGTAGATATACAATGAAGTCCAGCAAAGCCAGAAGGGCGGAGCAGGATTAAATAGGCCAACAAGGTCATGTGACCAGCAAAGGAAAAAAAACCTAACAGCAAGGTTCTAACAGTCAGCACTCACCACGTGTCCCAGGTACTGTACCTTTGGCTTCAGTAGATGACACTTTGAGGGTTTTACCTTTAGACCATAGTTTGCCAGAGCTTCAAACACTTCTGCCAGGTGTTCCAGATGGTCCTCATAGGTCTTGGAAAAGACGATGACATCGTCCAGGTATAATAGGACCGTCTCGAAGTTCCAGTGTCCCAGACAGCATTCCATCAACCGTTGGAAGGTTCCTGGTGCGTTGCAGAGCCTGAATGGCATACAGTTAAATTCGCTGAGTCCCATCGGGGTGGTGAATGCGGTCTTCTCCCGGTCCGCCTCTGCTACAGGAACCTGCCAGTACCCACTAGTGAGATCCAAAGTAGAGAAGAAGTTAGCAGATTTTAATGCAGCTAAGGACTCTTCTATCCTTGGTAACGGGTACGCATCTTTGTGTGTGATACGGTTGACCTTCCTGTAGTCTACACACATTCTCATGGTGTTGTCTTTCTTTTTCACTAGGACTAGTGGAGCTGCCCAGGGGCTACAGCTGTCCCTAATTACCCCAGCCTCCTTCATGTCTTTTAGCATCCCCTTGGCGTGTTGATAGTATGCAGGGGGTACGGGTCAGTATCTCTCCTTTATGGGAGGATGGTCTCCCGTGGGGATGTGATGTTCTACCCCCTTTACTCACCCGAAGTCCAGCGGGTGTTTACTAAACACTCTCTCGTACTCTTGAACCACCCGATAGACTCCCTGTTTTTGGTGTGAGGGAGTGGAGTCAGTACCCAAATGCAGTTGCTGACACCAGTCCTCCATTAGTTTCTTAGAGCCGTTACCTTACTCTGGTTGAGATGGAGGCAAGGGTTCCACGGCCTGTACAGAGTTCTGGTTGATGGTGAACAATTTGGCTAGCGTGGCATACCGGGGCAGATATACTTCTCTCTCCCCGATATTTATGATGCGGACGGGCACCCTTCCATGGCGTACATCGACTACCCCCCGTGCTGTCAAAATGGTGGGCCTACTGTCTGAGTAGATGGGTTCTACCATTGCTTGGTAGTCTCTACCTCTTAGACCAATAGCTGCCCGGCACCAAATCATCATCTCACTTTTCGGGGGCATGGCAATAGGGAACGGGTCACACATTCTCACGCTTCCAATCTCACCACCAGATAGTTCCACCTGTTGCCGTTTCATCAGTGCCCGGATCTCTTTTTGGAGGACAAGCTGCTGGCTGGAACTGGCGTTCTTGGCAGCCTGTTGCAAAATAAGAATCACCTCTGCAAGACAGTTTTCGATTACGTTAGTACCTAGGGTTATTTTTGGGTGATTCTCGCGACGGTCAATGTCCACAATGATCAGTCCTTGTGCCGGCAGTTCAACCTTACCGACCTTGATGGTCACCTCTTTAAATCCTATCTGTGGCACGGGCTGACCATTGCTGGCGATAAAGCTCAGGTCGTCATCTGGGTAGCGGGTTATGTCCGAGTCATTCCAGTACCGCTTGAAGAGCACGTACGGGATGGTAGTCACCTGTGACCCAGTGTCTAGTAGGGCACTCATAGGAATGCCATACAGTACCACAGGCAAGACCGAACATCCCCCTACGTATTTGTCACGCCAGCTCGATGGGCCTGATGATCTTATGCCTGGGGGTTGGCCCTCTACCCCAGGTTGTGCCCGTTTAAATGACAGTACCTTGCCATATGTCCGGGTTGATTGCAGCGGCGGCAGATGGGTTGTCTGTCCTCGTTGTATCGGTCGCTGGGTCTTCCTCTGGCCGGTGGGGTCCTCCTCAGTCGGCGCCACGGGACGTCCTCCGGTCCGGATGCCAGCTGGATCTTTCCTGGAGAAGAGACCTGTAAAGACTGCACAGTTCTGGTTAGCGCGGCAACGCTCTTAGTCAGCTCTTGGACTTGATGGTGCAGGTCTGTTGCAGGGTTATTGTTCAAAGCCTGTGCATCAGCTCCCACAGGCCCTGCAGACAAGGGCGCCGTGTCCTGGTGATAAGTGATAGCAGGGCGCCTGTGGGTCACAGCGCCACCTGGTGCCGGTCCTCGGAGCACCCGGATGGCTCTGTCCTTGAACTGTACAAAGTCCAGGTCAGGGTCCTGTAAGGCCATTGCCCGCAACTGGGTTCGGTGGGCATTGCACAGTAGACCCTCAATAAATTGTTCGGTCAACAGCTTGTCTTCATTCCCCACGCTGTCAGGGTCTGCCTGCTTAATGGCTCTCAGGGCCTCTTGTAGGTTTAGAGCATAGTCTCTTATACTTTCATGTGCCCGTTGTTCGCACCCGTAAAATCTGAGCTTTATTTCGGCTGAGGTTCGGGTATCAAATGTGTCTTTCAGCCGGGCTAGTATTTCTCTGACAGTCCTCTTCTTCCTAGGTGGCCAGGACTTTACCTCCCTTTGGGCTGCCCCGATTAACTGGGCCACCAGGATGCTCACTTTTTGCTCTTCCGTGAGGGGGTATACCTGGAAGAGGCTATCCAGTCTTTCCCTAAAGTCACTTAGGGTATGTCACTCCCCTGAGTACTGGGGTAGCCAGGTTGCCCCCGGGATATAGGGCATGGTGAATGGCATGACTGCAGCAGCGGTTGCGCTGGCGGCAGCTGTGGCGGTGGAGCTTCCCTCTGTATCCGACATCCTCCTTCCCCCCTAGTGGACCGTGGCCTACCTTGCGATGATCCTCTTCCGTAGGCCGCGGCTCCGCAGTCGATCGTCGGAGTTGAGGACCTTGCGTGGCGCTCCTGTGACGTCAGCGTCGCTCCCTCTCCCTTCCAGGACCTTGTGCAGCGTCAGCGCGTGGGGCGGAGCTTCGGATATTGCGCGCTTTCGGCGTCCACGCCCCTCTTCTTCCCGCGTGGCGTCCCGAAGATGGCGTCCGATGGCGGGAAGAGGCTGCGGATGGCGGGAAGACGGCAGAAGATGGCGGGAAACGACCCAAGATGGCGTCCGATGGCGGGAAACGACTCCGGACGGCGGGAAACTTCTCTCAGGTAAGTGCAAAAGTCTTTCAGGCACGCAATACCCGTTGCGGCGGGTTGGTTTGAATCCTGCCGACTACGCCAAAGTTGACGCGCCCCCTGGGCCTGTGTTGTGCAGGGAATACCCGGAGCCAGATCGCTGGGGGTTGTAGTCTCCATGGCGCTGACCCGGTCCGTGCCCAGGGTGGTCAATTCAGTGGCAGTCTTATTAGTGAGATAATAGTCCGACAACGCCACCCGTGGTTTGCGGTCAGTGGGGACCGCCGCTGCAAGGCAGACCGCTGAGGCCGGTGTTGTGTGTGCAGCTAAGAACGGGATGACTCCCCACGGGAGGAGTATAGCCTCAGGGCAGTTAGTGTGGATGATGGGAGTGATGGTGCACGAGCGCTGCAGGAATAACTCAGAGTCCGTGCAGTGCAGTTCAGGGTCTTTACTGATGTTATAAAGCAGACCCTCCCGGGAGTACTGGCTAGCAGTAGAGGCCTGGTCAGTCTGAGAGCTAGCAGGATTTCCCCTGGCCAGGTGGAGTTGTAGGCCTCCCCGTCTATCTGTACTCTTTCCTGGCTACCTTGCTGTGTGCGGGTAGAAGTAGCCCACGTCCCTGAGTATACCGTGTGGTGCTCACCCGTACGGCCGGTGACTTGGGGCCTTCTGTTAGCCTCCGCTTCACGATGGCGGTTCTGGTCCCTTGCTTGTGACCGTGCCTTCGGGCTTCTCTGGCCAGAGGACATGGAATCCCCTGCCGGTTGGATTCTGCTGCTGGACCTGGATGTCCCCACAGCCTCGGACTCCGTGTCCAGTCTTAATGTCTTCAGCCAGGGTGAGCTATCTAGCTTCTAGCCCCGGGCACTCGCTCCTGCTCCTACAGAGCTTCTTGCTCTTGCTTTCCCTCTGTCTGGAACTGTCTCCAGGCTCTGACTGACCTAATCCCGCCCCAGACCCAGTTTATAAGGGCAGATTCCTCCCCTCCCAGGTCTGGGCGGGCGGTGTTGCATGCTTAGGGCTCCTGACCAGAGAAACCTCCCACTTGCTCTCAGGCGTAATATTTCTATTACTGTGGTAACCAGACCCCTGGGGTGCCATATATATACAGCAGTCGCAATATCGACTATATAATGTATATAGAATGCTGTGTATAATCACAGTATCACCTATATAATGTATATACAGCTGTTCACATACATTATATAGGGGATACTACAACTGCTGTTTTATAATCGAGTATCAGCTACATAACATATACAGTACAGCAGTCACAGTATCACCTATATAATGTATATACAGCAGTCTCAATGTGTTATATATTCAGCAGTGTCTCCTTTATGATATTTACTCTGTGTGTCTCCTACAGTGGTGGCCAAAAGTATTGGCACCCCTGCAATTCTGTCAGATAATACTCAGTTTCTTCCTGAAAATGATTGCAATCACAAATTCTTTGGTATTATTATCTTCATTTAATTTGTCTTCAATGAAAAAACACAAAAAGAATTGTCCTAAAGCCAAATTGGATACAATTCCACACCAAACCTAAAAAGGGGGTGGACAAAAGTATTGGCACTGTTTGAAAAATCATGTGATGCTTCTCTAATTCGTGTAATAAACAGCACCTGTAACTTACATGTGGCACCTAACAGGTGTTGGCAATAACTAAATCACTCTTGCAGCCAGTTAACATGGATTAAAGTTGACTCAACCTCTGTCCTGTGTCCTTGTGTGTACCACATTGAGCATGGAGAAAGGAAGAAGACCAAAGAACTGTCTGAGGACTTGAGAAACCAAATTGTGAGGAAGCATGAGCAATCTCAAGGCTACAAGTCCATCTCCAAAGACCTGAATGTTCCTGTGTCTTCCGTGCGCAGTGTCATCAAGAAGTTTAAAGTCCATGGCACTGTGGCTAACCTCCCTAGATGTGGACGGAAAAGAAAAATTGACGAGAGATTTCAACGCAAGATTGTGCGGATAGTGGATAAAGAACCTCGACTAACATCCAAACAAGTTCAAGCTGCCCTGCAGTCCGAGGGTGCAACAGTGTCAACACATACTATCCGTCGGCGTCTGAATGAAAATGGACTGTATGGTAGGATACCCAGGAAGACCCCACTTCTTACCCCGAGACATAAAAAAGCCAGGCTGGAGTTTGCCAAAACTTACCTGAGAAAGCCTAAAACGTTTTGGAAGAATGTTCTCTGGTCAGATGAGACAAAAGTAGAGCTTTTTGGCAAAAAGCATCAACACAGAGTGTACAGGAAAAAAAAGAGGCATTCAAAGAAAATAACACGGTCCCTACAGTCAAACATAGCGGAGGTTCCCTGATGTTTTGGGGTTGCTTTGCTGCCTCTGGCACTGGACTGCTTGACCGTGTGCATGGCATTATGAAGTCTGAAGACTACCAACAAATTTTGCAGCATAATGTAGGGCCCAGTGTGAGAAAGCTTGGTCTCCCTGAGAGGTCATGGGTCTTCCAGCAGGACAATGACCCAAAACACACTTCCAAAAGCACTATAAAATGGTTTGAGAGAAAGCACTGGAGACTTCTAAGGTGGCCAGCAATGAGTCCAGACCTGAATCCCATAGAACACCTGTGGAGAGATCTCAAAATGGCAGTTTGGAGAAGGCACCCTTCAAATATCAGGGACCTGGAGCAGTTTGCCAAAGAAGAATGGTCTACAATTCCAGCAGAGCATTGTAAGAAACTCATTGATGGTTACCGGAAGAGGTTGTTCGCAGTTATTTTGGCTAAAGGTTGTGCAACCAAGTATTAGGCTGAGGGTGCCAATACTTTTGTCTGGCCCATTTTTGGAGTTTTGTGTGAAATGATCAATGATTTGATTTTTGCTTCATTCTCTTTTGTGTTTTTTCCTTGCAAGCAAATTAAATGAAGATAATAATACCAAAGAATTTGTGATTGCAATCATTTTCAGGAAGAAATTGAGTATTATCTGACAGAATTGCAGGGGTGCCAATACTTTTGGCCACCACTGTATGTGACGTATGCATTATAATATACAATGCAATACATTTTATTGATCCTGAGGGAAATTGTAGATATATTGTAATTTTTGGCATTAGTAGATATATTGTAGTCTAGTACATAGTGTAATGCTGTTTTAATAAAGTGCATAATGTAGAGTTGTGCATCTATAGTATATAGTGTACAGATGTTTATATAGTATGGTGCTGTGTACAAAGTGTGGAATCCACACTATATACACTGGCACAGCTCTACAGTATATACTATATACACAGCTCCACTCTATATTCCTGAACACAGTATATATTGTGGAGCTGTGCACGTCGTGTATACTTCTCCTGTCCTGTATACATGGTGTAAATCTCAGTATCTGCTCTAATAATGAATGTGTCTGTATATATATTTTTATAAAAATAAGCAGCACTCCAATTAATTGTGAAGAAGTGGACGACTCTATTAGACAATGTGGCCACGTTTCGGATCCATAACAGAACATTTCTCTGCTATAATGGAGCAGAAATGTTGCCAGATGGGCTAATAAAGAGTCCTCCACTTTTCCACAATTAATCGGGGTGCTGCTTATTTTCTTTTTATAAATCCCTTTGATTTATGGGTATGTGTCCTAAAAGCTTTTCACCCGCTGCTTAAAGGGGTTGTCTACTACGCTTTCATTCATGCCCTGTCCATAGAATAGGGCATCAATGTTTGATCAGCTGGGGTCCCGCACCCGGCACCCCTGCCGATCAACTGCTATTGGTGCCGGCGGGGGCCGCCGGCCAGAAGTGCTCACCTGTGAAGCTTGGCCGTCAAGTTGCAGCGGCTGGCGCGGGGTACTGCACATCCGCCTCCTATTCAATTCAATGGCAGGCGGATGTGCAGTACCGTCGCTTAAAGCAAACCTGTCAGCAGGATTTAGCCCTATAAACTAAAGGCATGGCTATAATGGCACTGCGATGCTGATTAATCTGATACCTGATGTGAAGGGATCCGCTCAGTGGTTGTTTAATACTCACCTTATGAAGTTTTCAGAAAATGACGTCTTGTGCACTTCAGTATGCTGCGGGATGGGACGTGGAGGCAGGGTCCTCTTCTTGTTCTCCGACCCCCCACTAGCCTCCTCTGTTTCTTTTTATTATTGATCATTGATTATTCAGTGACCTGCCTCCTTTTTAAAATTCAGGGCAGGACTTCAAGAAAATGGCGCCAGAGGTGGCGCATGCGCAGATTGATATCTCTGCTTAGTTCAGTGCCGAGATTTCGATCTGCACATGCGCTGCCTCCAGCGCCATTTACACCCTGCCCCATGTCCCGCCCGAAGCACTCAAGACGTCATTTTCTGATAACTTCATATCAGATTAATCAGGATCACAGCGCCATTATAGCCATGCCTTTAATTTATAGGGCTAAATCCTGCTGACAGGTTCGCTTTAAGAGAGTGGTGAGGGGCAAAATTCACTTATCAGGGCTGATGGGTGTTATAGTATGTGGGCTTGTGGGGTTTGTGTGGTAGGGCTGCTTTTTGTCCCAGTCTGGCCCTTGTTCAAAGTCATGATGGGCATAGCCCGCTATAGTATTGGAAATGACACCCGGTCATGACGGGCTATGTCCGTCATTGGTCGTAAAGGGGTTAAGGCAACAGAATGCCATGGCTATGCATTGATAACCTGATTTCAAACCAGATACTGTATATAACATCTTCCTTGATATCAAGATTTTTAAACTGGAAACTATGTTCCCTTCTGCAGAAACAAGGAATGTCGGAAAATACCCCTAATGGCTCACAAAGTTTAAAGAAAACTACAGCTTTTGGCACGCCATAATGGCCTAATTAACCCTTTAAGGATAAGGCATTTTTTAGTCTTTAGAAGATGTTTTTTTTTCTCATCCACATTTACAAACCTTTTTACAATAACATCATATTTTTGTTAATTATATAGCGCCAACCTTATCCGCAGCACTTTACAATTAAGCGGGGACATGTACAGACAATAAAGGCATTATAGAGTAACACATAGTTCACCACATACAGGTGGGGTGAGGGTCCTGCTCACAAGCTACAATATATAAAGAAATAGGGGGGACACAATAGGTAGAAAGTGCTTGTATTGTATGGTCCCGCCATCATTATAATAAATAGGGGTTTTCTAATAAAGGTTCATGAACCAGTCACCAACCAGTATGTGTCTAAGTACAGATACACAGCGTTCCCTTTTTATTTTTTATCCATAAAGCCTTATGGGGCATGTTTTTTTCACAATGAGCTGTATTTGTCAGTGGCACCATTTTAGTGTACATATAGCTAATTAAAGATTTTTCATTATCTCTTTATGGGAAGGGCTAGAAACAAAATAGTGATACTGCTTGTGTTTTTTTTTTTATTTACCTTTAAAATTGTTATTCTTTTGACATGCTGAACAAATAAAATATTAAGCTTATTTTATGGCTTAGCACATTTATGATAATATCAAATTTATGTAGCTTTATCCAGTTTTATTACCTTTGTACAAAAAGTACAATGAAAAATAAGTCCTAAGTTTTTGTGTCAAAAAGTTTTTGTGTTTTTCTCTCCCTCTCTCTCAGAGAACCCTAAGTTTTACAAATTTCTGTAAATGGAGCTGAGGACTTACTTTTGGAATGAAAAGCTGTCATTTTTAATAGTACCAGTGTAGAACATATCACCTTTTATTATATTATTTGGGAGGTAAAATGATCAAATAAAGCAGCAATTCTGGATTGTATTTATTCATTTTTTACACAGTTTACCATTAGATATGACTGACATGTAATCGTTCTCATAGATTGTAGCTTGCGAGCAGGGCCCTCACTCCTTTTGGTATCTGAGTGATGTGTTATTTTGTAATTAATTTATTGTCTATACAAGTCCCCTCTAAAAGGTAACATGCTGCGGAATATGTTGGCGCTATAGAAATAAAAATTATTATTGCAATTATTAATATTATTATCGTCTTTATTTGACAGTTAAATAAAATCACAATAGTACAGAATGTATTTATTTATTTATTTTTTTATTACTAATGTACAACTTTTTTAATTCAGATTTTTTTCTCCCCATTTTCTGGAACCCATAACTTCCGAGACAGAACTGCAGGAGGTCTTGTTTTTTTTTATTTTGGGTACATTTTCCGCTTTAGAAAAACTCCTGTTCCCCGGGTTTAGTTTGTTTTAAAAAAATATATACTCTGCTTTACTCGCCCTCTCCCGGGTCCAGAATCTCCATAGCTGCTCCATGTGCCTTTTACTGACAGCGCTGCAGCCAATTATTGAGCCGGGATACTCAGTGCCGGCCCGAGGAGGGTGAGTAAAGTACAGTCTGTTTGTTTTTTACATAAAATTGCAACCCCAGGACGAGGATTTTATGACTACTTTTTGGTATGATATAAGTGACAATAAAAAATATATAAATCTTCAATAACTTTTTATTTAGATTTATTGGGAAGCTCACTGTGCAGTATAGTAGTAAAGTTAAATTAATTCTTCAGATCGATACAATTACAGAGATATCCAGGAGGGATATTGGCGCCAAATTTAAACACGCTCTCCGGCCCTCACTAACACGGTTCGCTGATTGGTCACGGCCGCTGGCCGTCGGCCGCGACCAATCAGTGATATTGGCGCCAAATTTAATCACCGCTCTGCTGATTGCGCCCGGTCTGTTGCATACATATTCTAGAATACCCGATGCGTTTGAATCGGGCCACCATCTAGTTTTCAATATAAGGAAAGGAGCCACAGGAGATTGCTATTATTATTATGAGGAAGCCCAGAAGCCCAAAGGGATATTATTAATATTATGAGGAGGCCCAGGGGGCACTGTTATTATTAGAAGAAAGCCCATGAGGAGTTATTATTAAAAGAAGGCCCAGGTGGGTATCATTAATATTATTATTATTACTATAAAGAGGCCCGGTGGGACTATTATTTGTAATATAAGAAAAGTAAGCACAGATGCGCCATTATTATTACTAGCTATTGAACCCGTTCTACGCCCGGGTGGCGAGCATTGTTATTGGTATATGGTCCCCTATCCTGGTCCATGCTCCCCCATCCTGGGATGTGCTCCCCCATCCTGTTATATGCTGCCCCCATCCTGTTATGTAGGCCCCATCCTGCTCCCCCATCCCGTTATGTGCGCCTCATCGTGCTCCCCTATCCTGTTTTGTACGCCCCCATCCTGCTCCCCCATCCTGTCTTGTGCTGCCCCCATCCTGTTTGTTTTGTGCTGCACCCATCCTGTTATGTGCACCCCTATCCTGCTTTGTGTGCCCCATCCTGCTATTTGCGCCCCCATTCTCCTATGTGCACCCCCATCCTGCTATGTACACCCCCATCCTGCTGTGTGCACCCCTATCCTGGTATGTGCTGACCCCATCCTGCTTCCCCATCCTGTTTTGTGCATCCCCATCCTGCTCCCTCATCCTGTTTTGTGCTGCCCCATCCTGTTTGTTTTGTGCTGCCCCCATCCTGCTATGTGCGTCCCCATCCTGTTATGTGCACCCCCATCCTGCGCCCCATCCTGTTTTGTGCGCCCCATCCTGTTTTGTGCTTCCTCATACTGTTTTGTGCGCCCCCATTCTGTTATGTGCACCCCCATCCTCCTCCCCCACCCTGTTATGTGCGCCCTCATCCTGCTCCCCCATTATGTTTTGTGCACCCCCATCCTGTTTTGTGCGCCTTCATCCTGCTCCCCCATCCTATTTTGTGCGCCTTAATCCTGCTCCCCCTTCCTGTTTTGTGCGCCCCGTCCTGTTTTGTGTGCCCCCATCCTGTTTGTTTTGTGCTGCCCCCACCCTGTTTTGTGTTGTGCTACCCCCTTCCTGTTTGTCTTGTGTTTCCCCAACCCTGTTTGTGTTGTGCTGCCTCCATCCTATTTGTGTTGTGCTGCTCCCATCCTGTTTGTGTTGTGCTGCCCCTATCCTGCTTGTTTTGTGCTGCCCCCATCCTGTATCACTTAAAAAAAAGACACTCCTACTCACCTTTCCATCGCTCCCCTGCAGCGTTTCGCATGTGTTATTTTATTAAAATGGCGCCAGAATCAGCACCTGCATAGCGCAACATCTGGCGCCATTTTAGTGAAGATACATTTACAGAGTGTATTCAACAAAATGGCGCCGGAGTTCGCGCCTGCGCATACCGCACTGTCTGGCGCCATTTGTTGAAGACACACTGCAAATGTGCCGCTGGAGATTGCAGTATGCATTCAGTGCCTACGCATACTGCGATCTCCGGCACCATGCTCCTCTTACTGGTCACCTATAACAGCTGAATGCGTTCTTGTGTCTGGGGCCAGACTGTGCAGGCACATCGCGCCTGTGCAGTCTATAGATGCTTCGGACAGACGGACACATCTCCCGTTATATTATAGATGCCCAATGTAAGTCAACGGGAAATTGCCAAAATCGATGGGAACGGTGCTCAAATGACATGGGAACAACATGGGGAAGACCCCTGGAAGCATCTCTGACTCCCAGGTCACTGCTGTCAACAATGTTGTCAGATTATTATGCCACTGTTACGGACTCACAATAAAACATTCAAAAACTAAACAAAAACAGATTTTCCTGGAAAAAATGTTAAGGAACATTTTTTCCTGGGTAATGATTTGTATATAAGGCAAATAAATAACCAAAAATGCTCCTCCACACCTTGGGCTATATTCATACGTATTGTTTTTGATGCATTTTTGCACTTTTGCATTGCGTTCAACAGTGAAAAATACATTCACCAGTAAATGTAATTTTATCATTTTACTACCTTATCTGCCCATGTGGTGTATGAGACATGATCAGATACATCCTGTTTCATTTATAAAGAAGAGACTTTGAAAGTCACAAAGCCTATTTTTACAGGGCCATCAGGCAGCACTATTGTTAAAGGGCCAACAGTTGGCCCTCTTCTATAGTGGTAATGCCAATGCAGTTACTGCAAGGGCTGCCAAAAAATTGGACGCACTACAATACTCCTTTGAAGAGATGTAGAGGAGGGCCTCAGTAGAAAAAAAATGTTCCCTTTATAAAGTTGTGGGTCTCCTATACTGTGATTGCACATGCAGTGACTGCAATGGCTACCAAAAATTTATATGCACTACAATACCCCTTTGAAGAGACATAGAGGAGGGCCTCAGTAAAAATAAATGTTCCCATTATAAAGGAGTGGGTCTCCTATACTGTAATTGCACATGCAGTGACTGCAATGGCTGCCAAAACTTTGAACGCACTCCAATACCCCCTTGAAGAGATGTAGAGGAGGGCCTCATTAAAAAAAAATTGTTCCCATTATTAAGGAGTGGGTATCCTATAGTGGTAATGCCCATGCAGTGACTGCAAGGGCTGCCAAAAATTGGACTCACTACAGTACTCTTTGAAGAGACGTATAGGAGGTCCTCATTAAAAAAATTGGTACATTGTTAAGCAGTGTGTCTGTTATACTGGTAATGCCCATGCACTAAGTGCATGGGCTGAAAAATATTTACCCCTGGGGAGTATACAGGAACATACTGTATAACATACAGAATGTTAGAGGTAGGCCTCTAAAAAAATTTCCTATGGGCATCATAAACACCCTTAAAAAAATGATGTGGGTATTTCATCGCCGTGACCCTGGTGATATGGTGGTGGAGGATGAGGAGAAGGAGAAGGAGGAGGACAACAGAAAATAGACTAAATCAGGAAACATATATGCTTGTTTAGGTGAGAAGAGGTGCATGGGAATAGACTCCCTCCCAAAAAAAAGCTACTGGATTTGACTTTATGTTCCGCTGCTATTATCCGGTGGTGTTGAGGAGTCTGGCCCAATCCAGCCCTTATTTATTTTGATAAGAGTCAGCCTGTCAGGATTTTCAGTTGACAGGCGGATGAGCCTATCAGTTATAATGCCCTCGGCGGCACTAAAAACCCACTCTGACAAAACGCTAGCAGCAGGGCAGGCCAGGACCTCCAAGGCGTAGAAAGCCAGTTCATGCCACGTTTCTAGCTTGGATACCCATTAGTTATAAGGCACAGAGGAATCACGGAGGACGTTGGTACAGTCAGCAAGGTACTCCTTCAGCATCTTCCAAAACTTTTCCCTCTCTGTTAGAGTACCCCACGAATCAGCGCAGGGCATGTTCTGTGAAACATGCTTGTGTAAGGCGGGGACGGTACACCAGGAGAAATAGTGGCGGCTCGGAACCAAGTACTGAGGGACAGACACCGCCATCAGGTTGCGGAAAGATTCTGTCTCCACAAGCCTAAAAGGCCATATTTCAAGTGCAAGCATTGGAGAAATGTGGGAGTTTAGTATTGTGGGGTGGGGCATTGGCTGCGTATTTGCCCTTTCATTCAAAGGACTAGGGTAGGGACAACTGAACGCTGCACTGGGACACGGACGTGGACAGTGATGGTTGCAAGTGTGCGACAACATGTGCAGGGTGGGGGCAGCTTTGCCTACGCCATGGACAGAGGATTGGCATGCACACACAACAGCGGAACGGGCAGTGGTGTCTCCCGCAGAAACGGTTTCTGGACCCTGTCATTCGGCCTAACTAGTCGGGTGCATTGCTGTCATGTGCCTTAGCATGCTGGTGGTGGTCAGGCATGTAGTTTTGCTGCCCCTGCTGATACTGGCATGGCAGTGTTGCAAATGACCTTTTTGGGGTTCTAGACAGTCTGTAGAAAAGAGCCAGACTCTGGAAGAGCTAATGTGACGCTCGCAAGCCCTGCCCTGGGAAGATGGGGGATACTCGGAGCCTGGTCAGATGTTGCAGGGGGATGCAGTCGTGGCCTGGACCGGTTCCGTGCCCAGGGCCGTCACATTAAAAATGATGTTAGGGCTTTCCGGGTTGAGTGGTAATTGTCGACTACGCCACCTGTGGTGTCTGGTGATGCGCCACCAGCGCCGCTACAGTCCGCTGAGGCCCGGTGTCATGGCGGCTAGAGTTCTCACTGCTCCCCACAGGCGGAGCGTGGCCTCAGGGCAGGCAAGGCAGGATAGAGGAGGGTTAGTAGTGCGGGGAGTAAGGGCACCGCGTCGCGTAGTATGGCGCATAATGAACAGTCCGGAGGACATAGGGATGAACTTCCAAGGCTTTACTCACAGTTCTCTCTCAAGCAGCGCAAGGCTTCTCCCTGCTCCTCGCGGAGTCCTGCGGCCACCAGGGACGGGGGTCCGACTACCTCCGAGGAAGTCCAGTGTGAGGTAGCATCCCTACACCAGAGTGTTCCTGCACTACAGACTTTACCCTTTCCCGTCTGTGTGTGTGTATTTAGGCTGGGTCTCCCTCTGAGCTCCTCTCAGGTGTAGGGCTCGGGTGGCAATTCCTCTCCATCCGAGGCCCAGCGGGATCCTCAGGTCCTAACCGGGCTTTCCCATCCTGGACATAGAGTGCGAGGTCGGGTGTCGGGGGCCGGTACCCCTCTCGCAGCCGGAATCCCTCTGAATAGATCAGGTAGGCGAGGACAGGTGGCGTGCTCCGCTCCATCTGCATCCTCCCTGGGACCCATTTGCTAGGGAGCCACACTCTAAAGCTCCCGGGCCTTCTTGATCCTGGTCCTTGGCCGGGTTGAGACATTCCTTGTCTGCAACCTTCCTCTCGTCCCATAGATCGGGGTACGAGGGCTGTGTCCCATACCGGTGCAGGCCCACACAGGATCTGCGCTCCCAGAGGGAGTTCACATTACACACAGTAATTTAGACCGCTTGACAGCCCAAGAACCAAAAAGAGAGAGACCAGAGAACAGACCAACGAAGAACCAAGATCAAAGATGGCATTCTCTTAAATATGAAATTTGAAGTGTAACTTACTAGTGTTCCTCCACCCACACCCACTAACTGGTTCCTACCACTTTGTGTTCCCCAGTCTCCCTGTAACCAGGGGAGCAGCACTAGTGCATACTAGCTCCCTCTGGTGGAATGTGGTGTTGGATGCAAAAGGCTAGGTCACTACCATCACACCGGCCTTACCTCAGAGGAGGAACACCACACTCCACTAAAGAAGTACAGCATTCCTGTGGCGGTCGAACCCTCAGGGGCGCCACATTCCCCCCTGGTAAAACACAGCACGTCCGCGGGCTGCAAAGGAAGCAACACCCAGGAAAATTTCTTTTTATATAACAAGTAAAACTATCATCCCTTTATGGGAGGCACATTTCTTGTAATGCTGCATAACAGTTATAAGAGTACAAAAGTGCAAAGTATAAAATTATAAAAGTATAAAGATATAAAAGTGCAAAATTATAAATTAAGACAAGAGACTTTTTGATCAAGGCAGCGGACTGGTTAAAGGTGACGAGGGTCAGTTCAGTAGCAAGAGGGACCTGCCCTAAACCCTCTACGTGGGCCCTGGGGTGGCTGCAGGGCATGAAGATCCGGAGCTGGACCCCCACACAAGCCACTCCAGACATGTTTTGCTTCTGAGGTCTGAGGTAGAAAGAAGACATGGTTTTGTATAAAACCAATAGGGAGCACCTAAATAGATGCATAACTATTTACAATGCAGTCCACCGCCTGCCATAGTCCGCAGGGACCAAAGTCTCTATATAAAGGAAAAACACAAAAAATAGCAGCAATTGTTTGAACCTGAAACAACAACAACAGCAGCCGGGGGCTGCTCTAGACTTGGGGCTCACGTGGAGGGAAAGGCTCATTCCTCCCGACAGAGGCTAGCCGGTCACCTGAGGCTGAGGGCGGGGTGGCGTCACTCCCAGACACTTTGCGAACGTCCAGGGCGTACCACCCACGCTCCCCCTGGTGGCGAGTGAAAGTCACAGTATCGCCCGGGAAGAGGTTCCGGCCGTGATGTCCCTTCTTAAGGCGTGGCACGACGTCCCGCCTGCTGACGAACACATCGTCCTGGAGCATGGGACACCGGATAAACCCCCACCCCGCCTCATGGTGAAATCGAACGATCTGGCCTTCATACCGGGGACTGGGACGGGTGGCCTCCTCCTGTCGCGCCCGAGTCTTTGCAGCCTTGGTCCTGACTTCGAGGCGCTCGCAGCGTTGCTCCCGCCGACGTTGTTCCCGTGCTAGCTGGAAGATTTAATTGCTGCACCATTGGCTCCTCCTTCGCGCTTCCGCTCGGGTCTCCCGCGGGAAACCCATTAGGTCGCCCCCCTGGTTTTCCCAGGTCCACTCCTCAGCCTCGGGCCAGGTCACCGCTGGTGCAGGTAGCAGGGCAAGGACGGGTTGCTGCAAGTCCTCGGAAGATGCGGACCTGTCTGGGTTGGAACCGGTAGCCTCCTCCGCAGCTCCAGGCACCTCCGTTTCCGAGCTTGGGCGGCACCGCAGGACCCCACCGACGGCTGCCGATTGCAGCTCAGAAACTAGCGCATGCTCTCAGGTGACCGCGTGGGGGGCTATGTACTCCATCATGAGGTCCAGGATAGTCTCTGTTGGCTCTGCAGCCGGGGCAGGGGTTACAGACTCACCCGCCGCTAGGTCACTCTCTACTTCGACCTCTGGGTCGTCTGGTCCTGGAACCTCCACTCCTCGGCGGCGGTCTCGGATACGTTGCAGCATCTCCGCTTTCCACGCTGCCGTTGCCGCCTCCTGGGCCTCCTTCTGCCTCCTAGCAAGTCCCGGAGCCTCCATGTGGAGAAACTCAATATCTCCCGGAGTCAATACGCTGCCGCCTTGCTCTCTTCCGGGTGAAGGGCCTGAACCGGGTTCAGTGGTCGCGTGGTCTTGCTCCCCGGAGACATCCATGTCTGCCTCCGTTGACTGCCAAGCTCCGACTGCAATGGCCGCACCTTGTTGCTTCTCTTCTTCCTCCTCTTTCGGGGCGGTTCCTGGGTGGAATGCTGACAGGCCCGCCTTCGTTCAGCCCATCCACTTTGACGGGCATTACCCCGCGGACAGTCTCTGATGGAAGGGGCAGTCCACATTTTTGGCGCCAAGCGGGAACCCAGCCCATGATGGGAGGCGTACAAAGACAGTCTTTTCACAGCATAATGGTGCCTGTTCTTCTTGGGCGGGCGCCATTTTAAGTGTAAAACAAAAGTCCAAGGTGTAAGGCACACAGTACCCGATAGCAATGGGCACTTTCTCCGTTGCTGCGGGCACGCAATCCTGCCGACTACGCCAGTGATGTGACGCTCGCAAGTCCAGCCCTGGGAAGATGGGGGATACTCGGAGCCGGGTCAGATGTTGCAGGGGGATGCAGCCGTGGCCTGGACCCGTTCCGTGCCCAAGGCCGTCACATTAAAAATGATGTTATGGCTTTCCGGGTTGAGTGGTAATTGTCGACTACGCCACCTGTGGTGTCTGGTGATGCGCCACCAGCACCGCTACAGTCCGCTGAGGCCCGGTGTCATGGCGGCTAGAGATCTCACTGCTCCCCACAGGCGGAGCGTGGCCTCAGGGCAGGCAAGGCAGGATAGAGGAGGGTTAGTAGTGCGGGGAGTAAGGGCACCGCGTCGCGTGTTATGGCGCGTAATGAACAGTCCGGAGGCCATAGGGATGAACTTCCAAGGCTTTACTCACAGTTCTCTCTCAAGCAGCGCAAGGCTTCTCCCTGCTCCTCGCGGAGTCCTGCGGCCACCAGGGACGGGGGTCTGACTACCTCCGAGGAAGTCAAGTGTGAGGTAGCATCCCTACACCAGAGTGTTCCTGCACTACAGACTTTACCCTTTCCCGTCTGTGCGTGTGTAGATAGGCTGGGTCTCCCTCTGAGCTCCTCTCAGGTGTAGGGCTCGGGTGGCAATTCCTCTCCATCCGAGGCCCGGCGGGATCCTCAGGTCCTAACCGGGCTTTCCCGTCCTGGACATAGAGTGCGAGGTCGGGTGTCGGGGGCCGGTACCACTCTCGCAGCCGGAATCCCTCTGAATAGATCAGGTAGGCGAGGACAGGTGGCGTGCTCCACTCCATCTGCATCCTCCCCGGGACCCATTTGCTAGGGAGCCACACTCTAAAGCTCCCGGGCCTTCTTGATCCTGGTCCTTGGCCAGGTTGAGACATTCCTTGTCTGCAACCTTCCTCTCGTCCCATAGATCGGGGTACGAGGGCTGTGTCCCATACCGGTGCAGGCCCACACAGGATCTGCACTCCCAGAGGGAAGTCACATTACACACAGTAATTTTAGACCGCTTGACAGCCCAAGAACCAAAAAGAGAGAGACCAGAGAACAGACCAACGAAGAACCAAGATCAAAGATGGCATTCTCTTAAATATGAAATTTGAAGTGTAACTTACTAGTGTTCCTCCACCCACACCCACTAACTGGTTCCTACCACTTTGTGTTGCCCAGTCTCCCTGTAACCAGGGGAGCAGCACTAGTGCATACTAGCTCCCTCTGGTGGAATGTGGTGTTGGATGCAAAAGGCTAGGTCACTACCATCACACCGGCCTTACCTCAGAGGAGGAACACCGCACTCCACTAAAGATGTACAGCATTCCTGTGGCGGTCGAACTCTCAGGGGCACCACACTAACAGTTGGACTGGCAACTTCCCTTGTGTTGATGTTCAGGGGAACAGTTGCCCGCCTTGTGTCTGTGGCCACCCCACTACTTGTTCCTGCCTGTTGTGGTGCTACAACTTACTCTCTGGTGCTAAGAGGACGTGTGTGCCATCTCTCTGAAGTCGACTCAATCTAAGCTACTTTCCCTGTGTCTGTCTCCCCTTGCTGTCTTTAGCTGTTAGGGGGGATCCCCCCCCTTCCCTATCCAGGGCCAAGTACTAGGGAAATACAGGGATAGGTTCCTGTGTGGTGATTGGTGAGGAACCAATATAGGGAAGGTAGGGGAGGCAGAGTGATGGCAGGCCAGCCTTGGAGGTCTCCACTTCCCCCTTTCCCTAGTGTCTGGGCTCCCTTCCTCTCGTTCATTCGTGTCACACTTTGTCTTTCCTACACTGTGCGTGACACTCCCACTCTTTCTGTGCTGCTGTCCTCGCTAAACATGTCATCTTGCCAGGTTGGGTCAGTGACTTCATCGTCCACCACCTCGTCTTCCATGACTGGGCCTCCTCCTGACTTGCTTGCAATTGTGTCTCATCATCATCATTCACCACCTGCGACAGTTTCTCACCATTGCCTTCATGTGACCGTGGCTGTTCAGATATTTTGGCATCGCTACATGCGATCTCCTCTTGCCCCGGGCCATGCAAGAGGCACAAATCTATAAATGAAAAAGTGAACAGCTCTTCGGAGTGTCCAAGTGTGGGATCATTTGTCTCTGGGCACTCGGCATGGTGGGAGGAAGGAGAATCAGGATGAGGAATATGTGGTGCTCCCTCAACAGGCACAGTTTCATCTTGCCCATGGTCTCGGCCTCTGCGTGCACCATCACCATCACGTCCACTTCTCCGTCCCTTGCCACGCACATTGATAATTTTAAATGGAGTATATTTGGCACCCTCCACAAAATGACTGTATTATTACTTCAGTAATATGGGATTACGCGTGATGACCACGGTTTTAGGCAGTGGCCTTGTAGTGTGGTATTGGTCAGGGACCAAGTGTGAATAGGTTCAACAACACACAGCTGGCAGACTTGAAATGGAGTGTAACATTTGGCAAACTCTAAAAAATTTCACGTTTATTACAGCAGTAATATCGGATCATGTCTGTTGATGGGCAATTTTCTCTGCTTCCACAATACAGCAATGTGAATAAAATCAAACAAATTTGAATGTATTCTGCTAACAAGCAAATGGAGCAGTAAAAATGGTGCACTATATTGCTTTTTAAACAAATAATCAGGATTGTGAGCAAAACAAAAAATTAGCCCTGATATCTATGGCTATGAATATCTGTAACACCAGCAGACAGCCTGTGCAATAGACCCTATTCTGCTGTATACACTGTCCACAAACTCTGCCTGCCTAACTCCTGCTATCATCCGGATTAATATATGCAGCTTGATTAGTCCTTAGAAGGACTGTTAGTTCAAATCGATATATATCTTGCTGTGGAATACCTAATACTTCACTAATAATCTGCCATTTCTCTCCCTCACTCATCAGTATCTCTCCCTAATCTGCCTGTTTCAGGGGTAGACTGTGATGAGCATAGGGTCCCGGGTCTTATATAGACCTGATGACGCTATGTGGCCAACCAATGACTGTAATGCCACAACCAACATGGCTATGGCATTACAGTGAGTGGCAGGCAATCCCCACATGTTTATTTGCTGTGTAAAGAGCGCCAAACATGCGGGGCGGGGACCTGAGCTCCCTCCCGAGCATCCGGGAAATACTCGCCGAGCGCCAAGCATCTCGAACAGTGAGATGCTCAGGCAGTTGACGATCGAGCAATTGCGAGCGTGATAAATTGTAGTAATAACATTTTAAATTTCTCCAATTTCAAGCAGTGTCATATTTGTAATAAAGATTCTCACGCTGGGAAGTGGGTGTACGGGTGTAGAATGGACTAATGTGATGCAAATGCCAGGGAGGGATTCCATTACCAGTCCAGGCCTGGTCCCTCAGTAAAGATACTTCTTAGCACTTGAATACGGATTTCTTCTAAATACGTAATTATGTTTTTTAATGTGTATAACAGATATTAATAATTTATCTTAGATCATAAAAATATCCTTTTGCATTCCAGCATCTAGTACTGATGCTCAGTCTATGGTGCTGTTGCCTTAACTGTTGCTAGGCAACTTCCTTATAAGGTGAAATGCCCCTTTAAGATTCCATCACAAGATTCCATCATGTCATCACTGCTATTATGACATCATAATTCACTACCACTACTTATACAAGTGTTTATAGGCCCCCTGTCACAGTGATACCCCGGTGTCATTGTTTTCAGTGTTTAGCTATTTACTAGTGATATACTGATTGCGCTTGGATTTGATTGAAATGTCTGGATTTCTTCCAGACAAATTTCAGGAGTTGGCACTACTCCAGGGGATTCTTACCACCTATACCCCTGACATTGTGCTACCACTACCCGATGGCGTCCTCAGCTTCACTTACCGGCTGGTTATGGAGTTGGTAAGGGACTGCCTGACCAAATATCACCAAGGTCGCATTACATTTGAATATCTTGAGCATTTACAGCTGAACATCAAGACATTAGTAGAACAGGTAAATAGCAGACAATCTGCACAATTTATTATTATTATTGTTGTTATTATTATTAGCAGGATCAAATGTTATTGTTATTATTATTATTATTATCATTACTATTAGTATAAAGAGGCTTAGTTGGTCACCCCTATATAGTAGTATGATTAATAGTAATACAATTTAGATTTTCTCCTATGTCAAGAGGTCCCCATCTTGGGAAGTGGGTGTAAAAGTATAGCTTGGGCCGGATTGATACAAATGTCAGGGGTTGATTTCATTCCCAGTCCAGCCCTGATATCTTAGAAAAGATACTTCTTTTAGAACCTGAATCCAGATTTCTCATAAATATCATAAATACATAATTAGGATTTTTACTGTGTATAGTAGATATTAATAATTTACCTTAGAGCATAAAAATACCCTCACTGATCAGAAGAGAAAAGTACCCATAGCTCTTTCTTAAATTCCAGCATCTGGTTCTAATACTTAGAATATGGAGTTGTCACCTTAACTATTGCTAGGCAACGTTCTTTTAAGTTGAGATACTCTGTTAAGATTCCATCACAACATTCCATCACGGCATCACTGCTATTATGACATCATATTTCACCACCACTGCTTATACAAGTGTATATAGCCCTAGTGTAACAGTGATACCCCGTGTATCTAATATTGTATTTAATAATTGTGTATTTAATAATAATTGAATACACGTTTATTTAAAGGGAACCTGTCAGGTCCCCCATGCCCTGTAAACCCGCAGTATTCAGCCATTTGTGATAAAAAAACCCTCCCTAACCAGCTCTGTGTAGCATAATTCGGGTAAATTAATTATTTTAAAAAAGTATTTATAACCTCCACTTTCCCTATGCTAATGAGGGTTTTGACTAGCTGATGGAGCGTTAGTTCCCCAGTCTAGTCAGCTCTCTCCTATGATATCCCTTTGGGCGTGATAACATAATTTACATGAGCATGGAAGAGGGGTGACTAGTCTGGAAACTAACGCACCATCAACTAGTCAAAACCCTCATTAGCATAGGGAAAGCAGAGCTTATAAATGCTTTTTAAAGCATTTATTTAACAGAATTATGTTACATGAGGCTAGTTAGGGAGGGGGTTCTATCACACATGGCTGAATACGGCGGGTTTACAGGGCATGGGGTATCTGATAGGTTTCTATACCAAATACCCAGCTATATAGTAATTATAGCTGGAGAGCGGAGCAAAATGGTGACATAAATGGCCTCCTAGATTCTGCACTTTCCCTCATTATTTTCCTTTTCTATATATTTGCATTTTGATAGGCTGAAGAAAAATCCCAAAGTGGAGAATTGGCCTTTTTTAAACAACTGGCCCAAAATGTCCTGTGTATACTGAAGAGTCCGGCCCGCTCACCGGAGCACCTGGTAAGGATCCATCGTCTTCTATATCACATGTCCTTGTTGTCTGATCTTCTCCAGATTACCAGTCATATAGCAGAAGGTCAGATTTATGATGTTAGAGGCCTCCCTGTCATCTCCAGCCAGGCACAGGATATTATGACAGCCTGTTCCTGTGGCTCCATCATCTGTGATGACAGTCTGTACTCAGCGATACGGAGTTTGTATTCTGTATTTGTTTTGCCCGATCATCACAATTTTCTTCTGGTAAATGCTGCTGTTCTGATAATAGAAGTTATTAGAGAACAGTTGTAGATACAAGTCCCTTATTTATTAATGTGGATTTACTAGATGGGGCGGCTGTGAATAGTCCCCTCAATATTGAAATTATCCAGTAAATCCAGGTTTAGTCCTTCCTGCTTTGTGTATACAGTAATTTAGTATTTGTGAAATGTTATACTAATTGTACATATTCTAACCATCAGGAAACATCAGAAGGTGACTCCGAAGAGGGGCAAAACGTGAATATGCCTGACTTTAATATTAGTCAGCTAGAGCTAGAAAATGATCTGATGGAAGGTAAGCCGATCATCTAATATTTTACATTCAAATATCGAGATATTATAGAGAACCACAGAGAATATGTAGATTTATTCTTTATCCTCTGTATAGACTATAATGGAGAGGGCTCATGGAATTCTGCTTCTCTCCTCTGTGATCTTCTCAGCTCCAAAATGTACAAGGTGGCTCATAGTTCCCCAATTATGTAATTGTTCAAGAATTAATCAGATCCTGAACAGTCGCACATTTATGGTGCAGTATATCTATCTATGGATGTGCCATACATGTATACAGTATGTATAGAATACCATATACCTAGTTTTATATCATTTACAGAGGTCTTGTCATTTCCTTCATTATATGGATGTGTTGTATATTAAGTACTGATACAGACTGATAAATGACATCTCTTCATTATTTTATCATTATTTTAGAAATAACTGTGCCGGCAATTACTGATGGAAAATGTGAGACACCAGAGATCCACGAATCTGCCAGTGTAAGTATCAGAGAAGTCTGTATATCATCAGATAACGGGGAATGAATTACACATATAATATTACACCCCAGATGACAATGGGATATCTCTGCTCTTAGGCAGATCAGACCTATTGTGTGTGATGTTATTATTCCTGCTCTCTCCTTTGTGTTGTCCCTTATCCTCCCCTGCCATACGCATATATATATATATATATGTATGTAATGTATATATGAAGGGTTTCCCCTTATAATATAATAGTGTCTGCAGAGGGTCAGACTTGCATCACATCTTCTACATGTGCTGCACTGTAATCAGCAGGGACATAATATAGAAGGGAGACTTTCCTGCATCTGGAGCTTCTATGTCTTAACATAATTTCTTATTATTTCTAGGCCTTGAACGGATCATTGAATGTGGGGAGAAATCCTTGCAAGACTGACTACAAACCGATCAAACTGATCAGCAGTGGAGCTTTTGGGTGAGCCTATAGTTTGAGATAATATACATTTCCTAGGGCTCCTTATGGCGATGCCTCAGTCTCTGTGCCCTGCCAGTACAATGTTACCACAGAGAAATTATACGAGTCCACATCACTGTCCACTAGAATTGAGCGGATCTGGCAAAATTCTAATTCGCCTGATCACGCAGACTTTCATCCGATTTATGGAGAAGTTATTCTATGCAAATGTATTATTCCTTATTATGCTCTGGATCTCTCCTGACCCCAGAGCCTAATAAATGTAAAAAATGAAATATACACTTACTTACCTTACTACTCAACTCTCCAATCCCTTCACCCCTCACCGTCACTTGTCCAATTCTCACCGCATCATCAGAACACCGCAGCTCAGTCCAGGCCAGAACTTCTGGCTTTGAGGAGGTCCAGGAGGGTTCTATACAAGCACATGAAGGGTCACAGCGTCATGATGTGATCCTTCATGCACTTGCACAGAATTCTCACGGACATCTTCGATGCCGAATGATCCAACCCAGCCTGAGAGACGTTTGGATGTCAGCACTAGCAGAAGAGATTTGAGGATGCAGCAAAGTCCAGTCGGTTGAGTTGGAAGGGCTGGAGAGATGAGTATAAGAATTTGTTTATTTTTTAACATTTTGATGGTCTTTTAAGGTTTAGAAAATAGTGGCCAACGCCTGCCATTTTGCTCATTGCGTGAGGAAGCAAATTACAAAAAGAAAATCGCCATTTTGGCGAATGCGGATCTTTGTAAAATTTAAGTAGAATTCTATTCCACTCAAATTTATTTGCTCATCTCTACAATCCACGTCTAATTGTCACTATTCAGGTCATTCAGGATGTGGCATGGATGAGGATCTCCCATAGATGATCATTTATGTAATGTTATTTCATGGATTTCTAGTGTTGGCCGTACATCTAGTATTAATCATTAGTACAGGAGATCATTTGAAGATGCCTATAAACAGAACGTTAGTAAGAATTCATTATGAATCATGGATTTTCCTCCTCTCCAGGACCATCCACTTAGTGCGCCACAAAGACACAAACCAGACATTCGCTATGAAGAAACTGGACAAGCGGAACTTGAGAGATCCAATAAGCCTGGAACGTGCCTTTCTAGAGAGGGACATCCTAACATTCTCTGATTGTCCCTTTGTGGCCTCCATGTTCTGCTCCTTTCCAACTACTCATCATCTGTGTATGGTCATGGAGTATGTAGCAGGTAGGTCATATCTATCATATCTATATCCAGCCCGGATCTGCTTATCTCTAGCACCTATCTGTTACCAAGATGCCCGAAAAATTATTATCTCTGTGAAGTCTCCGGCGTACGTCCTCACTGAGCGTGGCAGAAATCTCTACTATGGCTAAAAGGAGGATTTGACTTTATTATAAGAGTTTGTATAGATGAGCATTTCATAGAGAAAGTAATAAGAGGCTTGTAGATGAAGCCCGGCTCTGCCTTTCTGTATAGGGTCACTCTGCAGTATATAGTATACGCTCTACATTATACAGTATATAAAGCAAAACCACAAATGTGCAAAAGCTGCAAAACAAGTGCAATGAAACAATGTCCAATATAAAAACATGAATCTGTATTAGTCACATGGAATCCATAGATAAAAATAAGAAGGTAACTCCTACAACAAAGGGACACTACTACGGCCAAAAAGTATAAGCTATACTATGTATCTTACAATTAATAAGCTAAATAAATATATAATTCATAGAGGTGTCAGCAATCTGTCAGCATGGTATAATAGAATCTTGTTGATGTTAATATCTAACCATGAGAGGAGAGTGGATAGCTATATGTAAGAAGAAAAGCGCATAGTTGTACTTACACTATATGGTGAATAGACACCGCTTCAACACAGACGGCTGCAGACTATTATAACACTGCAGACTATTATAACACTGCAGACTATGCTAAAAAATACATCACTGATCAGACAAATTCATGGGCAGAATATAGTAAATACTGGTACTCCAATTAACAATTGTGAAGTTCCTCTGTGATCCCTCCTAGAAATGTCGGAATAAGGCTGAATTCATACGTTTGTGTGTCACGGTCTGAGTACAGACCATTATTCACAGACCGGCCATTGGTCTCCTGACCTGAACTTTACATATTTGCTTATGCGCTTGTTAATTTCGGGTCAATATACCGGCTGCCAGTCCCTGGATGATGGTTGGACTCAGACTGTGACACACAGATGTGTGAATTCAGCCTTAATGTTATAAATTGTCAGTATAATTCGAGTGTACCAGCAGTCTGGCCGTGTCCCATTATTTCTCACAATATCAGACTGTGTAAGAACACATCTCATTGAGAAGGTGAAAGGTAAAAACCAGATGTCAGCCGGGACAGCCGGGCAGTCAGTGCGGTGGCTGGTACCTTCAGAATGCTATTAACCTGCAGATTAAACCCATTGTAACAAACCCTCTCCTGTCATATTTTCTTTCTCCTGTAGGAGGAGACTGTGACACTCTCTTGAAACACTGTGGGCGTTTACCTGTCCCCTTGGCTCGTATGTACATCGCAGAAACAGTTTTAGCTGTTGAATACCTGCATAGCTACGGTGTAATGCACAGAGACCTGAAGCCTTCAAAGTAAGTGACCCTTGATGTACAGTAAATACGAAAAAGTCAGAAATTGTCATAAAGTCTATGGGTTATTATTTGGGGCTTATACCATCCTTTTTTTCATAGTCTCCTGGTAACATCAACCGGTCATATTAAAGTCACCGATTTTGGGCTGTCCAAACTCTGCCTCATGAGACCAACATCAAACATCTACAAGGCTCCAACTGAGGACATCACCAGAGAGTTCTGTGATAATGAGGTAGGCACCAACTTTTTCTTTACTGATCTCATATATTTCTCCTTCTCTGATATTTTCTCATTTAGAAAACATTTCCACTAATGCTATTTGTCACAATTATTTTCACTGATCATCATCTCATTCCTCTGTTGGTTTCCAGATTTGTGGCACCTATAGTTACACAGCTCCAGAAGTGCTTTTACAGGAAGGCTATGGAAGGCCAGCTGACTGGTGGTCAATTGGAATCATCCTACATAAATTTCTTGTAGGACGTGTCCCATTTCATGGGCGTAAGTAAAAATATCTGAATGATATGTGATGTCATTGTTATTTGATTAGGTTGGTTCTGTGGATTAGTTACTTGTGTTAATGCAAAAGATTTTAATTTTAATAAAGTAAATAAAGAGGTTTCATTTTCTGTAATATTTGCTTTTTATATAACAGATGACATAACTTGGAAATTTAATAATTCTGCTCCTCCACCCGATGCTCAAGATATCATCACTGAGCTGCTCAGAAAAGATCCAGCATATAGACTTGGGACAGGTAATGTATATAAAAGTATTAATAATAACTTATTACACCTCTGTGACAAGAAAAATGATTACATCCATGAGGATCAGCACTGAGGTGCTCTACTCTACCAACTTGCGCATTCTCCATTCTTCATGCTATGACTTTCACTATATTCCCTTCACTTTGGCTCTGTTACATCTTCAGTTCAGCTTAACATAAAATGTACAGATATGGAACCATCTCCCTGACAATGTCTGTATATCTTTCTATTGTCTTTTATTTTCTAGGAGGAGCAAATGAGATCAAGATTCATCCATTTCTAGAAAACTTGGACTTTAACAATCTTCTAAGTAAGAAGCCACAGTTCATTCCTCATATTAAGTCAGATGAGGACACCCGCTACTTTGACAGTAAGGAGAATGAGACATTATCTTCAGAAAGCTGCTGTTTGTCTTGTCTTTCATTTTATTTGACAATCAGTCTCCATAATTATTATAACATGGTGACTGTCCGTAACTAGTAATCTCTAATAACACTTGTACTTTGCAGCTCGACGTAGCAGATACCAACATAGTGATTCAGATGAGGAGGACTCAAGTGAGGACAATGACTGGCCAGAAATCCAAAAGTTTCTATCATCTTCTCATAGGCTTTCTAAAGTAAGTATGTGACCCAAAAGATCAATAAAACCTATAACTAAGATAAAGTTTAGAACTATACATATATTTTATTTTTCTCCATGCTTTAGCTCTGTTCCATCAATACCAAAATGATGAACAATGAAGAACCCAAGTCACCTCCAGGGTATTCCCCAGAAAACGCAAAACACTCAGACATGTGAGTAAATTACTATTATGGGGTTCAAGTCTGATGTATGTTCAGAACACCAAATGCAAGACAAATGTAACTCAATACTAAATCCAGGATCCATGACCCCTTGATTGCTCATCACTGTGGTTCTGGCTTGTGAGAATGCTGGTGATAAAAGGTGATCATTGAGACCAGCCATTCATTTCCAGATCATTACAGGCTAACATTAGTAGTGATTCTCCATTCTTGCTGGGAGTCCTGTGCATTGCATCCCCTCCATGTTATCCAAACGTCCTAACAGGCCTTGCACACAGATGTTCTTCCCTTTTGTATTGTTTTCACTTGTAATTTATATTTTTCTCTTCTACCAAACAGGAAGAAAGAATCTTCCTCTCCTGAATCTGATGGTGACAAGCAGCGTTTCACTGCCAAAGACAGCCAGTCATCCCCATTGTCAGGTATGTACAGGTCTATTGGCCATCCTATTACAGCCTCAGATCAAAAAGTGTAATGTGAACGTGCACATAAAGGCTCAGAAAATTACTACCTATAAAACAAAGTACAGTCCAGCACTTCATTGTGTAAAAAACTCACTCTTTTATATAATGCATTAAGTTATAAGGAGCCATTCAGTCTTCTGCCAAACTGATATTGAATACTGTACCCATGGCTCCATATGAGCCTATACTGATCCTCCTTATGTCCTTAATGTTACACTGATTATAAGGCAACACTGTGGCATCCTGCAAGTAATGTGATGGTAATAAGGCGTCTGTTATTTTTGCACCATAATAGAAAGAATATGTCATATATACATAACATAATCTAAGGGTCTGAGAAATAGATTGCCTTGTGATCTGATTAATATAAAAACTGACAACACATATCAGGTTTTATATTAATCAGTTCACAAGGAAATCTATTTCTCAGACCCTCAGGTTATGTTATGTATATATGACATATTCTCTCTATTATGGTGCAATAATAAATTAAGAGGACTACAGGGTACAAGAATAAGATACCTCTATAAAGATACAAAGCTAATCTTTTAGGTGTTTATAATCTACATCTTTTTCTTGATTCTTGATTAGAACTTCCAGTTCACGGGAGAAGAAAATCTGCATTGAGAAAACAACAAGAAGCAGAAAAAGTAGAAGAGGGGAGAAGTAGAAGAGGTAAGTGTGACCACAAGCTCCATGTTGTGTGATGTCAGTCAGTGAGAAGAAGTCATGTGGAGCAGATGTTCTCTGTCAGTGGTGGGATTGTCACATGTACAATGACTGACAATGACCCCGCACCTCTGTAAGGATAAGACTCCTCTACCGTCCTGCCACAGTGACACCACCGTAGTATCCTCTAATATGGAGTGCCATTACTTACATTAGTTATGTCTCCTCTCATAGGTTCCATCTTCCGTCGGCTGATATCATCCTGCTGGCGAGGATTATCCAGGGCTGCTCACTCAATCAGAGAAAGCTGTATATTTGCAGCCTGTCAGCGGGGCAGCATAAACATCTCGAGAGCAGAAAGACCCCACGTCTAGCACCCTGAAGAGGGTGCAGCATGTCCACCATCAAAGCTGCATCTCTATGGAAGGATTTGTACCATCAGCCTGTGGCCTTCTGACCAGCAAGGAACATCTGCAGAAGAAGAAGGCCCCTCCAAAAACATCCTTTCATCCTTCCATGATATTCTTAATTAAAAAAAAATCAAATTGAATTATGTTCAATTGCATTTATTGGAATATTACTGACATTCATGGCATATCAGTACTATACGTTATATATGTCTAGTGTGAGGGGTTACAAACAGGAGAATATCCATTTCATGTCTTAGATTTACCCTATAAACCTTGGCCAAAAGTGGAGGAGAGGACGAGTGATCCTGTTACATCTATGAATGACAGTCAATCCAAGGAAAAACATGTTCTGATCCTTAGATTTTCCAGACACTTGAACCCTTATACCTAAATGTGGCTTTACTTAAGTGTTATCCATATCCACCTAATAAGACATACTGTACTCCAGTGATATGAATTCACTTCTGGGAAAAACCCTTTAAACTAGGGCTGTGGGGTCAGTAAGCCAAACTTCCATCGATAATAATTACTAATAACAATTAAGAGTAAATATTCAGGAATTTATACATGAAATAATTTATATTATACAATATTAACAATCTAGACGTTTTTTACATTTTTCTTCATGCAGCTGGAATCGGTACCTTCTTCTGATACTTACTCCACAGTCCAGCTTTTTATTCTTTCCTGCTCCCCAACATTAAAAGTACAGCATTTACGATGAGTTGTACTTTTTTGTGGGTGACGTATTTCAGTACATATACAGAATTGTCTAAATTATAATTGTGTTTTTGGGTCAAAAAGTGCAGAAAATAAGAAAGAATTTTGCTACCGCATGAGGAATGACGTAAAAAATAAATGAAACCAATTCTTCACCTGCTGCTGGGTTGTTCATTCTGCCTCCCAAAGATCGCAGTGACCCCCTGCTCACACCAGCACATGTCCAGACCCATTTGAAGTTTACCAATGACCATCTAGATGGTCCAGAGGAGGCTTGGGAGAAGGTTATGTGGTCAGATGAGACCAAAATAGAACTTTTTGGCATCAACTCCACTCGGCGTGTTTGGAGGAAGAAGGATGATTACAACCCCAAGAACATCGTCCCAACCGTGAAGCATGGTGGGGGAAACTACATACTTTTGAGGTGCTTTTCTGCAAAGGGGACAGGACGACTGCACTGTATTGAAGGGAGGATGGAGGGGGTCATGTCTCACAAGATTTTGGCTAACAACTATAATGATAGTGACAGTGCTCAAATGACATGGGGACAGCATGGGAATCGCCCCAGGAAGCATTTCTGACCCCCAGGTCACTGCTGTCAACAACGTGGTCAGAGGTATTAAGCCACTTTTACAGGCTCATAATAAAACGTTCAAAAACGAAAGTGAAACTTTTTTCCTGTGAAATATGTTAAGGAATTTATTTTCCAGGGTAAAGATTTGTGTATAAGGTAAAATAAATAACCAAAAACAAAAATACTCCTCCACACCTTGAGCTATGTTCACAAGTAGCATTTTTTATGCGTTTTTGCACTTTTGTATTGCTTTCAACTGTGACAAATGCATTCACCGGGAAATGTCATTTTAACATTTTACAACCTTATCTGGCCATGTGCTGTGTGACACATGCATACAGTGCTGAAAAGACATGGGGACAGCATGGGGAAGACCCCTGGAAGCATCTCTGACTCCCAGGTCACTGCCTAAAAGTGTGCCCATCAGAAGTGATCCTTGCCGCATCAGAAGATGCAGACTTGCAACTATCCCCATGCAAGTCCTTGTCCCAGGGCAATGTTCAATTGTACCTCCCCCATTCCTTGCAATGCAAGCGCAAATATGCAGCCAACCACCCACCCACCCGTAGGCTGCAATACCATACTGCTAGCTTGCACTTGAAATGGGGCCTTTTAGTTTTGAGGAGGCCGAAGCTGGCCACTACCTCATGGCTGCTTCGGCAGCGAGGTATCCATACTCAGTCCCCAGCCGCCCGGCGGCCGGGTGTCCACACTCAGTCCCCAGCCGCCAGGGGGCGGCCGGGTGTCCACACTCGGTCCCCAGTGGCCTGGGGGCGGCCGGGTGTCCATAAACAGTCCACAGCCGCCCCGATTTCTCCGCGGAACATCCCCACAGACTTTTCTTAGCCCGGCCTACTTTAGGGCAGCATTGGATGAGCCCACCAGAGAACCAGACTCCTCCGGTGGGCCCTGGCTTCTCCATCAGGGAAGTTGAGAGTGCCAAGGTGAGGAGCATGATGATGATGATAGAAGTTAGCATCTGCTTTGTTTTGTTGTAATGCAAGTGTAGCACCCTGAGGATTCGGCTGCTACAGGGGTATTGCACCTCAACCCAGAGGTGTGATATTCCACTCCCGGGTAAGGATGGAGTGTGGAACTGAGCTAGTAGGCTGCATGCGCTACACACATCCCATTTCCGAGGAACAGACCGATGGTACTCCCACTAGAGAAATGTGCAGGTACGACAGTGTCTGTTCCTGGCTGGAGTGGGAGGGGGGTGGAACATCCCAGTAGTGTAGGGGCAGATAGGGGGAGCAGCCTGGGTAAAGTTAGGAGCTCATTGGGTGCTGGTCACCTGAGCTCACACATAGAGGGAGTATTTAAGGTGGGCACCATCTTAGATCAGAGTCAGTCAGCCACAGTCAGTCAGTCAGACAGTCTGTCTGAGAACCTGAGAAGCAGAGCAGAGGAGAAGAGAGAGAGACCCAGAGGCGCAGAGGGGACCCCAAGAGCCCATAAGAGAGCTAATAGGGTGAAGGGTCGGCAACAGGGTACCGGATCCCAAGCTGGCAGAGGCTACAGCACACCTTAGCCAGGAACCGGAGGTCGTGGGCAGGATCTGCCACGATCACCCACTAAATCCACCCGGAAGGCAGACCAAGAATAGGGTCAGGGAGCCCAGAGGAGGCTTGACCAACAAGAGGCCCGAGGGAGCCGGACTTAGGTGGATCCCTGGTGGGAACGGCCAGAAGAAGGGAGAGACAGAAAGGAGCTCAGGACCACACTCCGGAGTTGCCTGGGAGTTGACCGAGTCCAGGACCTGGTGGACGCAGCACGGCTTGGGTGGTCACTGCTGTACACAGTGACCCGAGCAACACCAGTAAGTAAAACCCTGGAACTGCATTTTATGCCTCTGAGTCTCCTTGCTGCACCTTCACAACCACCATCTTCCACGGCTGACCCCCTGAGGCTATACCCCTCCCGTTGGGGGTTATACTACCTAAGCTGCACTCACATCATCAGCCTCAGTGGACCCTGCTGCAGCGGCGGCCGTATTGACCGCAAATCAACGGGTGGCGTAGTCGACATAAAAGAACATCTAGTAACATCTATAAGGACTGCCACACACTGAGTTTGACACCCTGGGCACGGACCGGGTCACAGCCACTCGGAGACTACAACCCCCATCTGATCCGGCTCCGGGTATCCCTAACAGCACTGGCCCAGGGGGCGCGTCAACTTTGGCGTAGTCGGCAGGATAACGTGCCCGCAACAACCGGGTACTGCGTGCCTGAAGAAAAGTTCACCGTTACCTCAAAAAGAAGTCTCCTGCCGGTTCCGGAGGGTCCCCGCCAACGGACCCCATCACAGGTCGTTTCCCGCCGGTTGTCCGCCATTTGCAGCTTTTTCCCGCCATCCATGGAGTTTCCCGCCACTGGGAGACGATTCCCGCCATTTCCGAAGATTTCCCGCCTTGGGGGAGCGGACGCCATTATGGGCGTGCCAGAGGGTGGCAAAAGGCCACCTCCCATCGTGGGCCAGGTCGAAGAATGGCGCCAAAAGCGGAAACCGCGCCCACCAACAGAGACTGTGATGCTGGAAGTGTCCATCAGCGTGAGAGAACTGCCCCTGGAACTGAAGTTGCCCCGGGACCACCCTCAATGTGGGCGGAGACAGAACAAGAGAACGAAGATGGGTGCAGCCTGGAGGAGTCTGGAGAGAGCGCACCCGGAGACAAGACGTCTGGAAGAGAGTCCAGAGAGAGCCTACCCGGAGATGGAGGGAGAGTCAGGCAGCACCGACCCAGTGGTCAGGAGCCTGTTGCAGGTCGCCACTCCAGAAGGCCTGCTGGAGATCCTAGCACAGCTCCCCCGAGACCGGGAGCGTGCACAGACCGCGCTGGAGGGCCTCGCACGGAGGATGGCCCGGGTGCAGCGGGAGACGTTGGCGGAGTGGAGCCGAGAGATGGCCCAGCAGACCGAAACCCGTCAGCGGAGCACGCCACCTGAGACGAGGAGACAGACCGCCTCTGAGGATGGCGCAGGAGGAATGAAGGCAGGAGACGGCGCCGAGAAGGGAGCTGAACGGACGGAGGCAGGTAAAGGGGACGTCTCTACCCCGAGCCGGGAAACCGCGTGCCTGCCCCAGCTCCCCGTCGCAGAGCCCGAAATTCCCCCTGCCGTGCCCGTCGCTGCATCGTCGCCGCCGCCGACTAGGCCTCAACCGGAAACCGCGGCCGCGACCCCTGTGACGTCACACGCCTCGACCTCGAGCGTGGCCAAGCAGGAAATACCACCGGCCTGGTCGCAAGGCCTAGTACCTCCGGGCGCCGCAATACCAACAGCGCCCCCTACCTCCGCGGAGCCACCGGCCTGGCCGCAGGGCCGAGTAACCACGGTCGCCGCCGTTCTTACGGTGCCCTTTTCCTTTAGCGTGCCCCAAGCCTGGTCGCAAGGCCTGGTCAACCCGGGCGCCGCTACCACCACGGCGCCCATAGCACCTAAAGTACCGCACCTGGGTGAGGACCTGTTCGCCCAGCATACGTGCCCGGATGGGCAGCCCTTCATATGGCCACCGGAGTTTCACCATCCCCGACTCCGGAAAGAGAGACCCCTAGACGAGCCCCTGATTCCGGCTCCGAAGCCTGTAAAGAGGACCTCGCCCCCGCTGGAGGAGGCACAGTTCGAGTGGGACCCCACCGGAGAAGACCTCATGGGGTTCACCCAGGAGACTCGGGCGGCCGCAGCGGAGCGTGCAGAGTGCTGCCGGCAGCAGCTCGAGGTCTTCGAGAGGGAGCGGAGAGAGAGGCGGTTCCGGGAACAGCAAGCGCAGATAAGGAGCGCGGAGCAGAAGAGGCGGACCAGGAGGAATCCCCGTGCAGCTCATGGTCCCCCTTCCACCGGGACTGTGATAAAATTCAACATGCAGCACGGATGGGGCTTTATTAGAGACCATCAGACCCCCGGCGACGTCTTTGTAACCCGCAGAGACGTAGAAAGCCATCTGCCGGAGGGACACAGAGGTCGTGACCTGTATGTAGGGGACGAGGTCACCTTCACCCGGCACAAGTGTGCCAAAGGACCCTACGCCCTCCATGTGCATCGCCTGACGGAGGAGGAGCTGCGGTGTGAGGAGGAGCAAGAGGACCCGGACGGGTCTGAAACTGAAACCAACCAACAAGAAAGAGCAGGAGGACGCCGTCGTTGAAGTACGGTAGAGAGAGACTGTATAAAGTTGCCCGTCGGGGTACCAAGAACTGTTCTAGTTAAAATATAGTCCCCGTTGGGACCAGCCAAGAGTGAACTGTTAACCCCGTGTGTCCCTATTCCCACTGACCGAGGACTGAGAGCGGTCAATCCTCCCTAATACCTGGCCGAGGACTGAGAGCGGCCATATCCCCTTGTATATAGTTGCGCTTCCTAAAGCGCCCCCTACCGGTTTTATAGGAAACTGTTTTCTTCCAAAAGAGACTGTCGCACTTTACCCGGTCACAAGTTGCACCGTGACCGGAGGAACCAGAAACAAGAATGTTTATATGAAAAGTTTATGCTGATAATATATGATGTTTTATATGTTTATGTTTTATGAAAAAAAAATTGTATGTTTTGGATGTTTTTGTTTATATCTTACAGCCCGAGGACGTGCTGTGATTTACCAGGGGGGAATGTAGCACCCTGAGGATTCGGCTGCTACAGGGGTATTGCACCTCAACCCAGAGGTGTGATATTCCACTCCCGGGTAAGGATGGAGTGTGGAACTGAGCTAGTAGGCTGCATGCACTACACACATCCCATTTCCGAGGAACAGACCGATGGTACTCCCACTAGAGAAATGTGCAGGTACGACAGTGTCTGTTCCTGGCTGGAGTGGGAGGGGGGTGGAACATCCCAGTAGTGTAGGGGCAGATAGGGGGAGCAGCCTGGGTAAAGTTAGGAGCTCATTGGGTGCTGGTCACCTGAGCTCACACATAGAGGGAGTATTTAAGGTGGGCACCATCTTAGATCAGAGTCAGTCAGCCACAGTCAGTCAGTCAGACAGTCTGTCTGAGAACCTGAGAAGCAGAGCAGAGGAGAAGAGAGAGAGACCCAGAGGCGCAGAGGGGACCCCAAGAGCCCATAAGAGAGCTAATAGGGTGAAGGGTCGGCAACAGGGTACCGGATCCCAAGCTGGCAGAGGCTACAGCACACCTTAGCCAGGAACCGGAGGTCGTGGGCAGGATCTGCCACGATCACCCACTAAATCCACCCGGAAGGCAGACCAAGAATAGGGTCAGGGAGCCCAGAGGAGGCTTGACCAACAAGAGGCCCGAGGGAGCCGGACTTAGGTGGATCCCTGGTGGGAACGGCCAGAAGAAGGGAGAGACAGAAAGGAGCTCAGGACCACACTCCGGAGTTGCCTGGGAGTTGACCGAGTCCAGGACCTGGTGGACGCAGCACGGCTTGGGTGGTCACTGCTGTACACAGTGACCCGAGCAACACCAGTAAGTAAAACCCTGGAACTGCATTTTATGCCTCTGAGTCTCCTTGCTGCACCTTCACAACCACCATCCTCCATGGCTGACCCCCTGAGGCTATACCCCTCCCGTTGGGGGTTATACTACCTAAGCTGCACTCACATCATCAGCCTCAGTGGACCCTGCTGCAGCGGCGGCCGTATTGACCGCAAATCAACGGGTGGCGTAGTCGACATAAAAGAACATCTAGTAACATCTATAAGGACTGCCACACACTGAGTTTGACACCCTGGGCACGGACCGGGTCACAGCCACTCGGAGACTACAACCCCCATCTGATCCGGCTCCGGGTATCCCTAACAGCACTGGCCCAGGGGGCGCGTCACAAGCGTAAGTGTGCAACCTGCCACCCACCCACCCCTAGGCTGCAATACCATACTGCTAGCTTGCTTGCACTTGAAATTGGGCCTTTTAGGCATGTGGAGGCAGATGCCAGCCACCATGTCATGGCTGCGTCGGTGGCCCTTTTATCCATACTCAGTCCCCAGCCGTCCGGCGGCCGGGTGTACACGCTCTGTCCCCAGCCGCCAGGGGGCGGCCGGGTGTCCACACTCGTTCCCCAGCCGCCCCGCGGCCGGGTGTCCGCACACGGTCCCCAGCCGCATGGGGGTGGCTGGGTGTCCATAAACGGTCCCCAGCCGCCCCTATTTCTCCTGTTACCGACCCACACACTTTTCTTAGACTGGCCTGAAGTTAGCATCTGCTTTGTTTTCTTGGAATGCAAGCGCATGTATGTAGTAGCGGCTAGGCCTGAGGTGGTCAGCGTTTGGGCGCATATCTTACCTCCTCCGAGGATTGCTGGATGTTTTCCTGCTACTTTCCCAGTTCTATGACTCCTGTTAAAACAAAGCTTCATGTGATAAATGATGGATGAGGTGGTGGCAAAGGAGAAAGAGCAGGAGGAACAGGGACCATTCACATCAATATCAGGCCAGTCAAGCACACATGTCTTGTAGGATATGTTTCTGTAACAAAAGGAGAGGTTCTGCTACACAGTTATAGGGCATAAGGTGAGTGCAATGCCTACCAAACATTTCGAGGCACTCCAATGCCGCTTGGCAGTGACATGGTGGTCAGAGGGCCTTAACTAAACCGTTTTTTCCATTTATAGCAACTGGATCTCCTGTACACTGTTGGCCTAAGCAGTGAATGGAAGGCTTTCCAAAAATTATGAGGAACTGCAATGCCCCTTGAAACAGACGTGGATTACAGCGTACTAAAAACCTTCTACCCATTATTGGGGAGTGGGTCTCCGTTAGTTTTCGCCTTTGCATTGAAAAGCAAAAGCTGACTAAAATTAGGAGGAAATGCAATGCCCGTTGGAAGAGTCATGGAGGTTAGAAGTAATTAAAAACAACATTTCAATGCCCCTCGGAAGAGACGTGGAGGTAACAGTAGCTTAACAAGACGGTTTTAATGCCCCTTGAAAAAGTGGTGGAGGTCACAGTAGCTTAACAAGACGGTTTTAATGCCCCTTGGAAGAGACATGGAGGTTGCAGTAGCTTAACAAGACGGTTTTAATGCCCCTCGGAAGAGACGTGGAGGTCGCAGTAGCATAACAAGACACTTTTAATGCCCCTTGGAAAAGTGGTGGAGGTTGCAGTAGCTTAAGAAGACGGTTTTAATGTCCCTTGGAAAAGTGGTAAAGGTCGCAGTAGTTTAACAAGATGGTTTTAATGCCCCTCGGAAGAGACGTGGAGGTCACAGTAGCTTAACAAGACAGTTTTAATGCCCCTTACAAGAGCCATACAGTACAGCATATTACAAACATTATTCCCATTATTGGGGAGTGGGTCTCCCATAGTATTTGCTTACGCCTTCCAAGCAAAAGCTTCCAAAAATTAGAACGGAGCAACTTGCAATACCCTTACAAGAGCCATGCAGAACAGCATATTACAAACATTATTCCCATTATTGGGAAGTGGGTCTCCCATAGTTTTTGCTTATGCCTTCCAAGCAAAAGGTGCCAAAAATTAGGACGTAGGAACTTGCAATACCCTTACAAGAGCCATGCAGTACAGCATATTACAAACATTATTCCCATTATTGGGTAGTGGGTCTCCCATAGTATTTGCTTATGCCTTCCAAGCAAAAGCTGCCAAAAATTAGGACGTAGGAACTTGCAATACCCTTGCAAGAGCCATGCAGTACAGCATATTACAAACATTATTCCCATTATTGGGGAGTGGGTCTCCCATAGTATTTGCTTATGCCTTCCAAGCAAAAGCTGCCAAAAATTATGAAGAAATGCAAATCCCGTTCGAAGAGTTGTGGAGGTCCCAGTAGCTTAACAAGACCGTTTTAATGCCCCTCAGAAGAGACGTGGAGGTCAGAATGGTATAACAAGTCGGTTTTAATGCCCCTTGGAAGAGACGTGGAGATCAGAGTGGTATAACAACACGCTTTTAATGCTCCTCAGAAGAGACGTGGAGATCAGAGTGGTATAACAACACGCTTTTAATGCCCCTCAGAAGAGACGTGGAGGTCCCAGTGGCTTAACAAGACGGTTTTAATGCCCCTCAGAAGAGACATGGAGATCAGAGTGGTATAACAACATGCTTTTAATGCCCCTCAGAAGAGACGTGGAGGCCAGAGTGGTATAACAACACGCTTTTAATGCCCCTCAGAAGAGACATGGAGGTCAGAGTGGTATAACAAGACGGCTTTAATGCCCCTCAGAAGAGACGTGGAGGTCACAGTAGCTTAACAAGATGCTTTTAATGCCCCTCAGAAGAGACGTGGAGGTCAGAGTGATATAACAAGACGCTTTTAATGCCCCTTGGAAAAGTGGTGGAGGTCACACTAGTTTAACAAGCCGGTTTTAATGCCCCTCAGAAGAGACATGGAGGTCCCAGTAGCTTAGCAAGACGCTTTTAATGCCCCTCAGAAGAGACGTGGAGGTCAGAGTGGTATAACAAGACGGTTTTAATGCCCCTCAGAAGAGACGTGGAGGTCCCAGTAGCTTAACAAGACGCTTTTAATGCCCCTTACAAGAGCCATACAGTACAGCATCTTAAAAATATTATTCCCATTATTGGGGAGTGGGTCTCCCACAGTCTTTGCTTATGCCTTCCAAGCAAAAGCTGACAAAAATCAGGATGTAGGAACTTTCAATAATGGCAACACGGACCACGGTCACCCTGGTGGTATAGTGTTGGTGGAGGCTGAGGATAAGGAGAAGAGCAAAAAACAGCCGAAATGAGGAAGCGTATACCCATGTGTGGGTGTGAAGCGGTGCATGTGAATACACCTCCCGAAATAACACAGTGGATTTGACTTTATGTTACTCTGCTGTCATTTGGTGGTGATGAGAAGTCTGGCCCAATCCAGCCCTTGTTCATTTTGATAAGGGTCAGCTTGTCAGCATTGTCAGTTGACAGGCGAGTGCGCTTATCAGTTATAATTCCCCCAGCGGCACTAAAAACACGCTCCGATAACACGCAGGCGGCAGGGCAGGCCAGGACCTTCAAGGCGTACAGAGCGAGTTCATTCCAAGTGTCCAGCTTGGCTACCCAATAATTAAAAGGCACAGAGGAATCACGGAGGATGCTGGTACGGTCGGCAAGGTACCCCCTCACCATCTTTTGAAACTTTCCACTCCTTGTGAGAGTACCCCGCGCCTCAGGGTCTGTTCGAAGGGAGGGTCTGAGAAAACTGTCCCAGAATGTTGACAGTGTTCCCCTGCATCTGCTGGATTGGAGTTGCCTCTCTCTCGCTTGCACGCTTTGGTTGGTCAACGAACTGTGACCTCTGCCGCTAGCATGTTCAGATGGGAATTTTTTTAACAGTTCTGCAGCAAGGGCCTTCTGGTACTGGCCAATTTTTGTAGACCTCTCCACCTCAGGAATAAGAGAGTGAAAGTTCTCCTTGTAGCGGGGGTCTACAAGTGTCACCAACCAGTAATGACTGTCACCCAACATTTTGACAACGCGAGGGTCACGGTTAAGGCAGCGTAACATAAAGTCAGCCATGCGTGCCAGACTGGTAACGGGCAAGATTTCCGTGTCCTCACCAAGATGACGACTGACCATGCTCTCCTCCTCCTACTCCTCCTCCTCCCCCCTGTCCTCAGGACACCCACGCTGAACCGACGGTATGACAGTTGTACAGGTACTACCGTCTACAGCGCATGATACCAGCTCCTGTTCTTCCTCCTCCTCCTCCTCCTCTCCCTCATTGTCCCCCAATGCACGTTGGGATGAGATGAGGTTGGGCTGTTGCTACGCTACGGCTTTTGATCCATCTCATCATACTCTGGCTGTAATGTCTCCTCTTTAATTCTCTGCAGAGAGCATTGCAAAAGACAGACAAATGGGATGCTGACACTAATGATGGCGTCATTGCCACTCACCATCTTGGTGGCCTCCTCAAAGTTTGTCGGGATGGTACATATGTCAGACATCCAGGTCCACTCCTGAGATCTTATGTGTGGAGTCTGACCTGAATATCGACGGCCTAGTTGTAGCTGGTACTCCACAACTGCTCTCTTCTGCTCACAAATCCTTTGCAACATGTGGAGGGTAGAGTTCCAACATGTGGGGATATCACACACCAGTCGGTGTGACGGAAGCAGCAAACGCCGCTGCAACCCAGCAAGGGCGGCGGAAGCTGTAGCCGACATGCTAAAATTAGCTGACAGGCGGCGTACTTTGACGAGCAGATCTGGCAACTCGGGGTACGATTTAAGAAACCGCTGAACCACGAGGTTAAGCACATGAGCCAGGCATGGTACGTGTGTGATCTCGCCTCGCCTCAGAGCCGCCACCAGGTTACGGCCATTGTCACACACGACCATGCCTGGATGTAGGTTCAGCGGTCTCAGCCACAGATCTGCCTGCTCTTTCACAGCTGTCCACAACTCACAAGCAGTGTGAGGTTTCTCACCTAAGCTTAGAAGTTTCAGCACAGCCTGTTGCCGCTTGGCGGAGGCAGTACTGCAGTGCTTCCAGCTTGTAACTGATGTGGTGATATCTGAGATGGAGGCTGAACATGAGGAGGAGGAGGAGGAGGATGCGCTGGAGCTGTACACTGTGGGGGCAACTCTGACTGACATAGGGCCCGCAATCCTCGGTGTGGGGAGGATGTGTTCTGTCCCAAGGTCCAACTGGGTCCCGGCTTCCACTATGTTTACCCAGTGTGCCGTCAGGGAGATGTACCGTCCCTGGCCACAAGCACTTGTCCACGTGTCCGTTGTCAGGTGGATTCTCCCGGTAACTGCGTTGTTGAGGGCACGGCAGATGTTTTGGGACACGTGCTTGTGTAGTGCGGGGATGGCACACCGAGCAAAATAGTGTCGGCTGGGGACCAAGTACCGAGGGACGACCACCGCCATAAGGTTGCGGAAGGATTCCGTCTCCACCAGCCTAAAAGGCAGCATTTCCAATGCAAGCAGTCGTGAAATGTGCAAATTTAGGACTGTGGCCTGTGGGGCGTCAGCTGCGAATTTCCGCTTTCGTTCAAAGGTCTGGGATATGGACAATTGAACGCTGCTGTGGGACGTGGACGTTGATGCTGTTTCTTGAGAAACTGCCATAACAAGTGAAGACTGAGAGGAGGGGGCATCTTTGCATGCAGTATGGACAGGGGATTGCCTTGCACACACAACAGGGGGTTCTATTGCACACACAACAGCGGAAGAAGCAGTGGTGACACCCGCTGACACTGGTCGTGGACCCTGGGGTTTGCCCCACAAAGTCGGGTGCTTTGCTGCCATGTGCCTGATCATGCTGGTGGTGGTCAGGCTGGTAGTTTTGTCACCCCTGCTAATGTTGGCATGGCAGGTGGTACAAATGGCCTTTTTTGGGTTATCAGCAGAGTCTTTAAAAAAATTCCAGACTCTGGAAGACCTACCGGTTGTACTGGCAACGTCCCTCGTGTTGGTGTTACGGGGAACGGTTGCCCTCCTTATGTCTGCGGCCACCACACTGCTTCTTCGTGCCTGTTGGGGTACTCTGCCTCCCTCCCCCTGTGTGCTGCTGGCCTTACTCTGCATGTCCTCCTGCCACGTTGGGTCAGTTACTAGATCATCCACCACCTCCTCCTCTTCCACTTGCACACCACGATCCTCCTCCTCACTTCCTGGCAATTGTGTTTCGTCATCGTCCATCTCTTGTGACAAATTGCCAGCGTCGACTTCCTGTGGCCGTGGCTGTTCAAATATTTGGGCATCGCTACATGGGATCTCCTTTTCCACCACTTCAAGTGGAGCAGGCGAGGGGCACAAATATGGAAATGGACCAGTGAACAGCTCTTCAGAGTGTCCAAGTGTGGGATCAGATGCTGTCTGACGACACTCGGCATGGTGGGAGGATGGAGCATCAGGGTGAGGAGGAGTATGCGGTCGAGACTCACGGCTACTAAGAGTCGACCGTGTGGAATACAGGCCGGAGGTGGTGGTGCCCAGGTAACTGGAAGTATTATCTGCTATCCAATCAGGGGCGTACATAGAAGTCATGGGGCCCGCAGAAGCTCTAATTGGCCCCCCCCTACAAAAAATAAATGTTTGACTGTGTCAAAGAAAAGCAGATCACATAACTTTCCAGCCTTTACATAGTAATTTACCTCCTTCTGAAGCCGTAGATTCCTCCTTCATTGCCCCCATAAAGTATGATGCCAACAAAAGTGCCCCCCAAACAGTATGATACCCCTATGGTGCATTCCTCCACAATGCACAGTATAATGACCCTATTGTACCCCACTTCAACTCCCACGGCAAAGTATGGTGACCCTAACACAGTATAATCCCCCAACTGTGAACCCCACAGAGCCCTCCATACACTCTAATGGCCCCACACAGCCCTCCAAACAGTATAATGGCCCCCACACAGCCCTCCAAACAGTATAATGACCCCACACAAACATTCACACTGTGTAATTGCTTTCATACAGTATAATGGCCAACCACATAGCCCTCAAAATATTAGAATGGCCCCACATAGCCTTCCATATAGTATAATGCACCACCAATAATCTTCCACATAGTATAATGCGACCCCATAATCCTCCATATAGTATAATGCTCCCCCCATAAACCTCCATATAGTATAATGCACCCCCCATAATCCTCCATATAGTATAATGAACTTCCCATGGTCCTCCATATTATATAATGCACTCCCCATAGTCCTCCATACAGTATATTACACACCCCATAGGGTAAAATGCAGCCCCCATATAGTATAATGCACGCCACAATCCTGCAGTATTATGGGCATCATGTACTCACTGATTTTAAAATACCATATATTTTAAATAAGCTGACCCGAATATAAGCCGAGGCCCCTAATTTTACCACATAAAAATGGGAAAACCTATTGACTTGAGTATAAGCCTAGGGTGGGAAATGCAGCAGCTACTGGTAAATTTCCCCATCCTCGTATGTGTGGCCCCCTCAATCCCACAATCCCTGGTATGTGTGGCCCCCACAATCCCTGGTATGTGTAGCCTCCTCAATCCCCCAATCCCTGGTATGTGTGGCCCCCTCAATCCCACAATCCCTGGTATATGTGGCTCCCTCAATCCCACAATCCCTGGTATGTGTGGCCCCCTCAATCCCACAATCCCTGGTATGTGTGGCCCCCTCAATCCCACAATCCCTGGTATGTGTGGCCCCCTCAATCCCACAATCCCTGGTATGTGTGGCCTCCTCAATCCCCCTATCCTGGTATGTGTAGCCTCCTAAATCCCCCAATCCTGGTACGTGTGGCCTCCTAAATCCCCCAATCCTGGTAAGTGTGGCCTCCTCAATCTCCAAATCCTGGTATGTGTGGCCTCCTCAATCCCCCAATTCAGGTATGTGTGGCTTCCTCAATCCCCCAATCCTGGTATGTGTGGCCTCCTCAATCCCCCAATCCTGGTATGTGTGGCCTCCTCAATCCCCCAATCCTGGTATGTGTGGCCTCCTCAACCCCTCAATCCTGGTATGTGTGGCCTCCTCAATCCCCAAATCCTGGTATGTGTGGCCTCCTCAATCCCCAAATCCTGGTATGTGTGGCCTCCTCAATCCCCCAATCCTGGTATGTGTGGCCTCCTCAATCCCCCAATCCTGGTGTGTGTGGCCTCCTCAACCCCTCAATCCTGGTCTGTGTGGCCTCCTCAACCCCTCAATACTGGTATGTGTGGCCTCCTCAACCCCTCAATCCTGGTATGTGTGGCCTCCTCAACCCCTCAATCCTGGTATGTGTGGCCTGCTCAATCCCCCAATCCTGGTATGTGTGGCCTCCTCAAATCCTGGTATGTGTGGCCTCCTCAATCCTGGTATGTGTGGCCTTTTCAATCCCCAAATCCTGGTATGTGTGGCCTCCTCAATCCCCAAATCCTGGTATGTGTGGCCTCTTCAATCCCCCATTCCTGGTATGTGTGGCCTCCTCAAACCCCCATTCCTGGTATGTGTGGCCTCCTCAATCCCCCATTCCTGGTATGTGTGGCCTCCTCAATCCTGGTATGTGTGGCCTTCTCAATCCCCCATTCCTGGTATGTGTGGCCTCTTCAATCCCCCATTCCTGGTATGTGTGGTCTCCTCAATCCCCCATTCCTGGTATGTGTGGCCTCCTCAATCCCCCATTCCTGGTATGTGTGGCTTCCTCATCCCCCCAATCACTGCACACATCTATATATATATAATCGTCTTATCCCGTCTGTCTGTCTGTATGTCTGTCTGTCTGTCTTTCTGTCTGTCTGTCTGTCCTGGAAATCCCGCGTCGCTCATTGGTCCGGCAGCGGCCAATCAGCGCCGCGGGATTTCTGAAAAAAGATGGCGGCCGTTAGCGGCTCATCTGCGGGACGGAGATGCAGCCGGGAGATGACCGGCGCGAGGCGCTCATCTCCCAGTCGGTAGCAGCAGAAGGACCCCGCTGCGGGTCGGGATACTTCTGCTGTGAGCGCCCGCTCATGTCCCGGGTTCTCGCAGCGGAAGTAGCCGCACAGGCAGCAGCGCTCCCCGGTCCTCACCAATACGATTCCACTCCCCGGTCCTCACCAATGCGATTCGATGATTGGTCGCGGTCTTCGTCCGCGACCAATCACTGATCTTGCCGCAAAAGTTAAACACCGCTGTGCTGATTGGTCGCGGATGCTGTCAGCGACCAATCAGCACAGCGGTGTTTATATGTGTCTGCAAGATCGGTGATTGGTCGCAGCCGCTATTTAAATGTGGCGCCCAAATCGGTGATTGGTCGCGGGCAGCGTCCGCGACCAATCAGCACAGCAGTGTTTAAATGTGGCGCCAAGATCGGTGATTAGTCGCGGCCGCTATTTAAATGTGATGCCCAAATCGGTGATTGGTCGCGGGCAGCGACCAATCAGCGATTTTCTTAGTAACATCATCACTTTGGAGGGGTCGATGATGTGCATAGGCTCCTCCTCTAGATCGGAGGACAGGAAGGATCGGGACAAGGCGTCAGCTTTAACATTCTTGTCCGCCGGGCGGAAATGTAGGATAAAGTCGAAGTGAGCGAAGAACAAAGACCACCGGGCCTGACGCGGATTGAGTCTTTGGGCATTCTGGAGATATGCAAGGTTTTTGTGATCAGTATAGATGATCACTGGGCATAGAGCCCCTTCAAGCTGGTAACGCCACTCCTCCAGCGCCAATTTAATGGCTAGCAGTTCTCGGTCTCCTATGGAGTAGTTGTGCTCAGACGAGGAGAAGAGTTTGGAGAAGAAGCCGCAGGTTACCATTCTCCCAGATGAAGATTTTTGGGTGAGCACCGCTCCGGCTCAGGAGGAGGAAGCATCAACCTCCAGGAAGAACTGTTTGTTGCAGTCCGGACGCTGCAGCACTGGGGCAGAGGAGAAGGCTTGCTTTAAGGAAAAGAAGGCCTCCTTAGCTTCGGGCGGCCATACCTTGGGATTTACTCCCTCACGGGTGAGCGCAGAGATGGGAGCAATCCGGGAAGAGAAGTGCGGGATGAAGAGACGGTAGTAGTTGGCGAAGCCCAGGAATCGCTGAATCGCCTTCAACCCCTCCGGACGGGGCCACTTTAAGACGGCAGAGAGCTTCTCGGGGTCCATTCGTAGACCTGTCTGGGAGATAATATAGCCCAGGAATGGAAGGGAGGTCTGCTCGAAGAGGCACTTCTCGTATTTTGCATAGAGGTGATTCTGCCTGAGCCTAAGCAGGACCTGACGAACATCCCTCCGGTGTGTGGGAAGGTCCGGAGAGAAGACCAAGATGTCGCCCAGGTAGACCACCACGCAGGAATATACAAGGTCATGGAAGACAACGGGTAAATACGCCCACGGGGTGGAGTGGCTCCGGGTACCAGGTCGATTGGGCAATCATATGGCCTATGAGGTGGCAGTGTCTCTGCTTCCTTTTTGTCTAATACATCTGCATAGGACCAGTAAGGTGCCGGTAAACCGGGTAGATTAGCCGGGGTGGGAGGAGGACGAACCGGGCGGACCGGGACCAGGCAGGTCTTATGGCAATTCTGCCCCCAGCGGAGAACTTCACCAGATTGCCAATTCAGCACAGGTTCATGTTTCTGAAGCCAGGGTAGACCAAGCAATAGGGAGTGAGAGAGACCGGAAAGCACATGGAAGGAGATCCTCTCAGAGTGCAGCATTCCCACCTGCAGGGTTATAGGTTCTGTGACGAGCAGGATGGTCACCGGAAGGAGTCTTCCATCCACGGAGGCATCTGCCAATGGTTCAGCCAGAGGTTTTGTGGGAATGTGATATTTCTCTACCAGGGACTGGGAAATGAGGTTCCCAGCTGCTCCGGAATCTAGGTGTGCTATTTCAAAGTAGCGGTTCTCTCTCCAGGAGATGGAGACAGACAAAGTCAGGGAAGGAGAGGGTTTACTTTTGCCTAGGATGACCTCTCCGAGTGGTCCTAGACACTGGCGTTTCCCAGCTTCACCGGGCAGGAACGGATGAAGTGCTCCTTACTGCCACAGTAGAAACAGCTCCCCTCGGCTCGGCGTGACTCTTGGCTAGATTTGACCATCTTGGTCTGGTCGACCTGCATAGGTTCGGGTGAGCGTGCCCAGGGAGTTGCTAATATGGAGGCAGGTCTCTGGAAAGTAGGAGCAAGACAAGGAAATCTTCGCTCCCGGGAAGTCTCTTTAGCACGTTCCAGGAAACGGATGTCGATCCGGGTAGCTAGCGACACCAGGTCTTCCAGGGTGGTAGGAATGTCCTGGCCGGCTAACTCGTCCTTAATTTGACCGGAAAGGCCCTCCCAGAAGATGGACACCAGGGCCTCGTTGTCCCAGGCAAGCTCAGAAGCGAGGGTACGGAACCGTATGGCATATTGGCCCACGGTGAGACTCCCTTGGCGGATAAGAAGCAGAGAGGAGGCAGTAGAGGATTTTCGTCCTGGATCATCGAAGACTTTCCGGAAAGCAGCAAGGAAAGGCGATAGATCGGACACCAGGGGATCCCCTCTCTCCCACAGGGGATTTAGCCATGCCAGTGCTTCTCCAGTGAGGTGAGACATGATGAACGCCACCTTGGCCCGGTCGGAGGGAAACTGATGTGCCAAAAGTTCAAAGTGCAGCGTGCACTGGTTTATGAAACCCCGAGCTAGAGCGGGGTCACCTCCAAAACGAGGAGGTGCAGAAAGCCGGGGACCTGGGTTGGATGCCATGGTAAAGGTGGACAGCGGAGCTGCTGGAGCGGGAGTCGCACGACTCGAGGCGGACACAGGTGGAACAGTCAGTGTGTCCAGGCGGAAGTTGACACTCCGCAGGAAGTTTAGGATGGCTTCCTGTTGGGATCGCTGACGAGAAACCTCCTGGTACAGTTCAGAGAGCGAAGGAGCTTGGGGGCCACCGGGTTCCATGGCCCGAGCAAACTGTTACGGATCCGGGTGGTGGAACCTCTGTGCTGCTGTGCAAGTGTGCAAGGAGGGACCCAGAGGGGCGTAACTAAGTATCAACTCGGACCGACCTAGGTCGTACGGCGGCTAACGACTCCGTGATCAGGGAGGGACCGAGCAGAGGGACCAGGTGCTACTCTGGGGACGACCTTGTAAGAGAGCAGGTGACTCCCACAGGACAGATGGCGAGGACTGACCGGTATAGCAGATGGGCACAGCAGGCAGGCTGACGAGTGGTCCTGGTGGATGGACTGGCTGACACGGCAGGTGACAGGCAGGAGCCTCTAGGTAGGCTGTCAGGTGGTCACGGCAAGTGACGGGCTGGAGCCTCCAGGTAGGCTGACAGGTGGTCACGGCAAGTGACAGGCAGGAGCCTCCAGGTAGGCTGACAGGTGGTCACAGCAAGTGACAGCAGGAGCCTCCAGGTAGGCACGGCAGGTAGCAAGCGGGAGCCTCCAGGTAGGCATGGTGTAGCACCCTGAGGACTCGGCTGCTACAGGGGTATTACACCTCAAGCCAGAGGTGTGGTATTCCACTCCCGGGTAAGGATGGAGTGTGGAACTGAGCTCAGATAGCTGCATACACTACATACATCCCATTTGCGGGGGACAGATCGACGGTACTCCCACCAATATATGTGCAGGTACGATAGTGTCTGTCCCTGGCTGGAGTGGGAGGGGGTTGGAACATCCCAGTAGTGTAGGGGCAGATAGGGGGAGCAGTCTGGGTAAGGCTAGGAGCTCATTGGGTGCTGGTCACCTGAGCTCACACATAGAGGGAGTATATAAGGTGGGCACCATCTTAGATCAGGGTCAGTCAGTCTTTTGTAGAGTGAGTCAGTCTGTAGCAGAGCAGAGAAACTCAGCCAGAAGGGCTGACAGGGAGTTGTGGTTCCGGCTGGGCCCAGCTCCAAGGCCAAGTCTGAGAGAAAGAGGAGTCAGAAGGACCCAGATAGAAGAAGAAGGAACCCCAAGACCCCAGAATACAAACGGCAGGGTGAAGGGTTGGCACCCAGGGTACCGGATCCCAAGCTGGCAGAGAGAAAAGCACACCTTAGCCAGAGATCGGAGGTCGTGGGCAGGATCTGCCACGACCCTCACTAAATCCACTAGGAAGGCATACCAGGTATAGGGTCAGGGAACCCAGAAGGGGTGTACCCACCAAGAGACCCGAGGGAGCCGGACATAAGTGGATCCCTAGTGAGAACGGCCAGAAGAGAGGGAAAGTCAGACAGGAGCTCAGGACCACGCTCCAGAATTGCTTGGGGGTTGGCCGAGTCCAGGACCTGGTGGACGCAGCACGGCTCGGGTGGTCGCTTCAGGCCAGAGTGACCATAAGAACACCCGTAAGTAAAAACCCCTGAACTGCACAGCCCGACTCTGAGTCTTCTTGCTTAGCTCTCCTGCACCTGCACAACCACCATCCTCTACATCTGACCCCCTGAGGCTATACCCCTCCCGTTGGGGGTTATACTACCAAAGCTGCACACATACCAACAGCCTCAGTGGACCCTGCTGCAGCGGCGGCCTTTTGACCGCAAATCAACGGGTGGCGTAGTCGACACTAAAGAACACCAATAACATCTATCAAGACTGCCACACACTGAGTTTGACACCCTGGGCACGGACCGGGTCGCCGCCACTCGGAGACTACAACCCCCATCTGATCCGGCTCCGGGTAATCCCCAAACAGCACTGGCCCAGGGGGCGCGACAACTTTGGCGTAGTCGGCAGGATTTCGTGCCCGCAACCACCGGGTACTGCGTGCCTGAAGAAAAGTTCAAATTTACCTCAAGAAGAAGTCTCCCGCCGGTTCCAGAGGGTCCCCGCCATGGGACGCCATCACGGATCGTTTCCCGCCGGTTGCCCGCCATCTGCAGCTTTTTCCCGCCATCCACGGAGTTTCCCGCCACTGGGGGACGATTCCCGCCATTTCCAGAAGATTTCCCGCCTTGGAAGAGCAGACGCCATTATGGGCGTGCCAGAGGGTGGCAAGAGGTCACCTCCCATCGTGGGCCAGGTCAAGGAATGGCGCCAAAAGCGGAAACCGCCCCCACCAACAGAGACTGTGATGCTGGAGATGTCCATCAGCGTGAGAGAACTGCCCCTGGAACTGACAATCACAAAGTTGCCCCGGGACCACCTTCAATGTGGGCGGAGACAGAACAAGAGAGCGAAGATGGGTGCAGCCTGGGGGAGTCTGGAGAGAGCGCACCCGGAGACAAGAAGTCTGGAGAGGAGTCCAGAGAAAGCGTACCCGGAGATGGAGGGAGAGACAGGCAGCACCGACCCAGTGGTCAGGAGCCTGCTGCAAGCAACAACCCCACTAGGCTTAGTGGAGATCCTAGCACAGCTTCCCCGAGACCGGGAGTGTGCACAGACCGCGCTGGAGGGCCTCGCACGGAGGATGGCCCAGGTGCAGCAAGACACGCTGACGGAGTGGAGCCGTGAGATGGCCCAGCAGACCGGAACCCGTCAGCGGAGCACGCCACCCGAGACGAGGAGACAGACCGCCTCTGAGGATGGTGCAGGAGGAGTGAAGGCCGGAAACGGCGCCGAGAAGGGAGCTGGACAACTGGAGGCAGGTAAAGGGGACGTCACTACCCCGAGCCGAGAAACCGTGAGCCTGCCCCAGCTCCCCGTCGCAGAGCCCGAAATTCCCCCTGCCGTGCCCGTCGCTGCATCGTCACCGTGCCAGACTAGGCCTCAAGTAGAAGCCGCGGCCGCGACCCCTGTGACGTCACACGCCTCGACCCTGAGCGCGACCAAACAGGAAATACCATCGGCCTGGTCGCAAGGTCTAGTACCTCCGGGCGCCGCAATTCCAACAGCGCCCCCTACCTCCGCGGAGCCACCGGCCTGGTCGCAGGGCCGAGTACCCCCGGGCGCCGCCGTCCTTACGGTGCCCTTTACCTTTAGGGTGCCCCAAGCCTGGTCGCAAGGCCTGGTCAACCCGGGCGCCGCTACCATCAACGCGCCCTCAACATCTCGAGTGCCGCACCTGGGCGAAGATCTATTTGCCCAGCACACGTGCCCGGATGGGCAGCCCTTTGTATGGCCCCAAGAGTACTACCAACTGGAACTCCAAAGAGCAAGGCCCCTGTGTGAGCCCCTGATTCCGGCTCCGAAGCCCGTCAGGAGAACCCCGCTCCGGCTAGAAGAAGCACAATTCGAGTGGGACCCCACCGGAGGAGACCTCATGGGGTTCACTCAAGAAACGCGGGCAGCCGCAGCAGAGCGAGTGGAGTGCTGCCGCCAGCAGTTGGCAGCCTTCGAGCAAGAGCGGAAAGAGAGGCGGATCCGTGAGCAGCGGCTGCAGGAACAGAGCGCAGGGCAGAAGAGCCGGACCAGGAGGAACCCCCGTGCAGCTCATGGTCCCCGTACCACCGGGACTGTGATTAAATTCAACCTGCAGCATGGGTGGGGCTTCATAAGAGACCATCATACCCCCGGCGACGTCTTTGTAACCCGCAGAGACGTAGAAAGCCATCTGCCGGAGGGACACAGAGGTCGTGACCTGTACGTAGGGGACGAGGTCACGTTCACCCGGCACAAGTGTGCCAAGGGACCCTACGCCCTCCATGTGCATCGCCTGACGGAGGAGGAGCTGCGGTGTGAGGAGGACCAAGAGGACCCGGACGGGTCTGAAGACAAAGAAGGAGCAGGAGGACGCCGTCGTTAAAGTACGGTAAAGAGACTGTACATAGTTACCCGTCAGGGTATATGCCATGCTGCTAACTTAAAATAAGGTCCCCGTTGGGACAAGTGTGAACTGTTCCAGTGTGTCCCATCTCCCCACAGGCTGAGGACTGTGAGCAGCCATCCCTAATCCCACTGGTCGAGGACTGAGAGCGGCCATACCTTCCCTTGTATATAGTTGCGCTTTCTAAGGCGCCCCCTACCGGTTTTATAGGAAACTGTTGTTTTTCTTGAAGAGACTGTCGCACTTTACCCGGTCACAAGTTGCACCGTGGCCGGAGGAACAAGAGTGTTATTTATGAAAAGCTTTATATGAAAAGTTTATGCTGATAATATATGATGTTTTATATGTTTATGTTTTATGAAAAAAAAATGTATGTTTGTGGATGTTTATTCTCTTACAGCCCGAGGACGTGCTGTGATTTACCAGGGGGGAATGTAGCACCCTGAGGACTCGGCTGCTACAGGGGTATTACACCTCAAGCCAGAGGTGTGGTATTCCACTCCCGGGTAAGGATGGAGTGTGGAACTGAGCTCAGATAGCTGCATACACTACATACATCCCATTTCCGGGGGACAGATCGACGGTACTCCCACCAATATATGTGCAGGTACGATAGTGTCTGTCCCTGGCTGGAGTGGGAGGGGGTTGGAACATCCCAGTAGTGTAGGGGCAGATAGGGGGAGCAGTCTGGGTAAGGCTAGGAGCTCATTGGGTGCTGGTCACCTGAGCTCACACATAGAGGGAGTATATAAGGTGGGCACCATCTTAGATCAGGGTCAGTCAGTCTTTTGTAGAGTGAGTCAGTCTGTAGCAGAGCAGAGAAACTCAGCCAGAAGGGCTGACAGGGAGTTGTGGTTCCGGCTGGGCCCAGCTCCAAGGCCAAGTCTGAGAGAGAGAGGAGTCAGAAGGACCCAGAGAGAAGAAGAAGGAACCCCAAGACCCCAGAATACAAACGGCAGGGTGAAGGGTTGGCACTCAGGGTACCGGATCCCAAGCTGGCAGAGAGAAAAGCACACCTTAGCCAGAGATCGGAGGTCGTGGGCAGGATCTGCCACGACCCTCACTAAATCCACTAGGAATGCATACCAGGTATAGGGTCAGGGAACCCAGAAGGGGTGTACCCACCAAGAGACCCGAGGGAGCCGGACATAAGTGGATCCCTAGTGAGAACGGCCAGAAGAGAGGGAAAGTCAGACAGGAGCTCAGGACCACGCTCCAGAATTGCTTGGGGGTTGGCCGAGTCCAGGACCTGGTGGACGCAGCACGGCTCGGGTGGTCGCTTCAGGCCAGAGTGACCATAAGAACACCCGTAAGTAAAAACCCCTGAACTGCACAGCCCGACTCTGAGTCTTCTTGCTTAGCTCTCCTGCACCTGCACAACCACCATCCTCTACATCTGACCCCCTGAGGCTATACCCCTCCCGTTGGGGGTTATACTACCAAAGCTGCACACATACCAACAGCCTCAGCGGACCCTGCTGCAGCGGCGGCCTTTTGACCGCAAATCAACGGGTGGCGTAGTCGACACTAAAGAACACCAATAACATCTATCAAGACTGCCACACACTGAGTTTGACACCCTGGGCACGGACCGGGTCGCCGCCACTCGGAGACTACAACCCCCATCTGATCCGGCTCCGGGTAATCCCCAAACAGCACTGGCCCAGGGGGCGCGACACATGGCAGATAGCAAGCGGGAGCCTCCAGGTAGGCACGGTAGGTAGCAAGTGGGAGCCTTCAGGTAGGCACAGCAGGTAACAAGCAGGAGCCTCCAGGTAGGCACGGTAGGTAGCGGGCAGGTGCTTCCAGGTAAGCTGGTGGGCAAAGCCCATAGACAGACTGGCGGACTGAACAGAAGACAGACTGTCGGGCTGGAGAGTAGTCAGGCTGGCGGACTAGAATGATAGTCAGGCTGGCGGGCAGGACTAGTAGTCAGGCAAGCAGCGGGACCTGAGGGCTGAAGCAGAGGTAAGTACACTGTGCATCAACTATTGCTCGGGCACCTCCATATTGGAGGAAGTGCTTTATATATGGGAGGACCTCCGGCAATTGGCCGGGGACTCCTTAGGGCGGAGCCGGCAGAAGCAGGAAGAGGAGCGCTGGAGGACGCCGGGCGGGGAGCGCGGCGGTGAGAGGGATGGCGTCTCTGCCTGGCAAGGGGCAGAGACGCCGATGCTACAACTTGCCGTGTTTGGAGGAAGAAGAAGGATGAGTACAACCTCAAGAACACCGTCTCAACCATGAAGCATGGTGGGGGAAACATATTACTTTGGGGGTGCTTTTCTGCAAAGGTGGCAGGACGACTGCACCGTATTGAAGGGAGGGTGGATGGGGTCATGTATTGCGAGATTTTGGTCAACAGCAACTTCCTTCCCTAAGTAAGAGCATTGAAGATTTGTCGTGGCTGGATCTTCCAGCATGACAATGACCTGAAACACACAGCCAGGACAACTAAGGAGTGAGTCCATAAGATGCATTTTAAGGTCCTTGAGTGGCCTAACCAGTTTCCAGACCTGAACCCAATAGAAAATCTTTGGAGGGAGCTGAAACTCAATGTTGCCCAGCCACAGACCCAAAGTATGAAAGATCTAGAGAAGATCTGTATGGAGGAGTGGGCCAAAATCCCTGATGCTGCAGTGTCTGCAAACTTGATCATGAACTACAGGAAACGTCTGATCTCTGTAATAGCAAAGAAAGGTTTCTGTACCAAAAATTATGTTCTGTTTTTCTGTATCAAATACTTATTTCATGCAATAAAATGCAAATTAATTAAGTAAAAATCATACAATGTGATTTTCTGGATTTTGTTTAAGATTCTGTCTCTCACAGGTGAAGTGAACCTATGATTAAAATTACAGACCTATCCATTCTTTGTACGTGGAAAAACTTACAAATTGGCAGTGCATCAAAAAATTTAGTTTTCACTTTTTTTTACCATGTTATAAGGAGTGTCTTATTTAATATTTTTGGCATAGTTTAGGCCTAATTCCATGGCCTAACCCACATTATAAACAATGTATTTGGTAAATTGTTTTTCCTAGTTGATAGTGAGGAGTAGAGGGGCCCAAGATGTGAGCAGTACAGGATTTTTAAACTTTTTTTTTAACCTTTTGATGGCCCTTTACGGTTCAGGAAAATGTTGCCCAGCGGCTGTCATATTGCTGAAACTGCCTTTAAGCGAATTAGAAAAAATCCACATTTTGGCGAATGCAAATTTTTGTAAAATTTGAGCAGAATGTATAGAAAGTCTTTTATCATTATTTTACAACATTGAGCATTATTGGATAAAAGGCATTTTATAAAAGTGGAGTATAACAAGCTTCTACTACTGCAGTAAGTGCTTTCTAGGATATAATGGTACAGTATCAATAGGAAGAAATGCTTCCAGCCAAAATAAGGCAAATATACAATCCGATAGACACAGTACAGCAGATTTATATTTAGTACTAGCTGTACCCGGCCACACGTTGCTGTGGCTCATTCTGGTTAAATGGAAAAGAATGAAAAGAGAAAGCGCACGTTTCTAAAATATTTAATTTCACAATGTTTGTGGGTATACAATATTTTTTGCTGTTCCATTGCCTGTGTAGATATAGAGATTACACACATGCGTGTATTCGAATGAAACGTTGTGTCAAAATTTCAAAGCAATCGGTGAAGAACTTTCGGAGATTTAAGATTTTGAACAAACGAACATTTCCATTTTCATTTATATAGATTAGAAGATCAAGTCTAAAATGGGCACAAGAAAAAATCAGATAAATGCAGTACATCTGAAAAACACCTGCCAGCTGTGCCAATTTATATAGTAACTATTGTGTACCTTATTCAAACTATAGTAAAAGTTTAAGGCCCAATTCATTAAAACTGGAGTTTTTCCCACAAGTCTTAATGAAAGGTGTACTGGAGTAAGATGCACCAAATTCATTAAGTGGCACGCTCCACTTAATGAATTTGATGCATTTTACAAGTCATATGTTCCTTGCCAGAACTGTTACCCCTGGCTGAACTACATTTCTGGTATAATTTACACCATGTTTGTGAGCCAAACTATGATTAATTTGATAGGAGAGCATCGCAACACGCAATTCTGCATAAACTCTGCCCACTTTGGCAGAGTCATTCATGGTCTAGTGTAAAAATGCTGAAAGCTTCTAAAATTTTACATGCCAAAAGTTTGTCACATTTCAAGGAGTTTTTCAATAGAAAACTGTTTAATGAATCAGGACCTAAAAGTCTTTACTTGGACCTTGATATTAATGGGCTATTCTTTTTAGAGATCATCAATATCATATCGGTACTAGTCTAAGGCTATGTTCACACAGAGTTTCAGGAATTTGTAGACCATATGTTTTTCAATGGAAATAGTTTCAGGAAACTTTCCTTTCTTGGGAAGTTTTTGGAGGAGTTTTTCTTTTCCTGAAACGGTTTTGAAGAGTTTTGGAAGAGGTTCCTTACTGCATTAGAGAAAGGGAAAATTCCTCCTGTGGACCACGAATGTCATTAGGGTTTTAAGTGCTCACTCTGCCTTGGACATCAACTAGAGTAAATGGGTTTTATTATCAATTCATGAAAATGTGGCACCCCAGGGGTCTGGTTTCCACAGTAATGTAATGTTATGTCTGAGAGCAGGTGGGAGGTCCTTTGGTCAGGGATCCTGTGCATGCCACACCTCCTGCCCAGTCTTGGGAGGGGAAGAACTTCCCCTATATAAACCCGGGGCTGAGGCAGGGTTAGGAGTCAAGGAGAGTAGAGACGAGAAACAGTCATAGGAAGAAACAGCAGAAGCTCAGTGGGAGCAATACTACTACGAGTCAGGGGCTGGCAGCTGCAGAGCTCGCCCTGACTGAGAAGCTTTCTTACCGGACCCGGCGTCCGAGGCTGTGGGGACTAACTCTTACCCAGCAGCAGAAGCCGACCGGCAGGGGATTTCAGGTCCTCAGGCCCAGAAACCCGAAGGCAAGGTCACACGCGTGGGACCAGCACCGCCATCGTGGAGCGGAAGCCATTAGAAGGCCCCGAGTCACCGGCCATACGGGTGAGCACCACACGGCACACTCAGGGACGTGGGCTACTTATATCCGCTTCTAGCAAGGTAGCCAGAAGAGTACAGTCAGTTTGGGAGGCCTACAACTCCGCCTGGCCAGGGGAGATCCCATCTGCTCAAGGACTGACCAGGCCCCGTTCGCTAGCAAGTACTCCGGGAGGGTCTATCGTTGTTACCAGTAAAGACCCTGAATTACACCGCACCGTCTCTGAGTGGTTCCTGCTACCCCCATCTTCCACGTCGGCTGCCCTGAGGCCATACCCCTCCCGTTGGGGGTTATACTATCACGCTGCACAATTCTACACCGGCCTCAGCGGTCTGCCCTGCAGCGGCAGCTCCATAGCTGCAAATCAACGGGTGACGTAGTCGACACTCAAATAACACCTATCAAGACTGCCACACACTGAGTTTGACTCCCTGGGCACGGACCGGGTCCCCGCCACTCGGAGACTACAACCCTCATCTGATCCGGTTCCGGGTAAGCCCCCGAGCGCGAGACGCTGCGCGACACAGCAGGCCCAGGGGCGCGTCAACTTTGGCATAGTCGGCAGGATTTCGTGCCCGCAACCACCGGGTACTGCGTGCCTGAAAAAGAAACTTTCAAACTCACCTGTGGTGAAGATTCCCGCCATCCGGCGCCATTTTCAGCCTTCTTCCCGCCATCTGTGAAGATTCCCGCCATCCGGCGCCATCTTCAGCCTTCTTCCCGCCATCCGTGGAGTTTTCCCGCCGTTGGACGCCATCTTGAGGACGCCGCGCGGGAAGAAGAGGGGCGTGGACTCCGAAAAGCCCGCGAGAACTGAAGCCCCGCCTCACGTCCGGACGTTGCGTAAGGTCCTGGAAGGAGCCCAGCAGACGCCGACGTCACCGGAGCGCGACGGAAGGTCCTCAACCCTGACGATCCACTGCGGAGCCGCGGCCTACAGAAGAGGATCATCGCAAGGTAGGCCACGGTCCACTAGGGGGGAGAAGGATGTCGGATACGGAGGAGAGCTTCACCGCTTCAACCCCCGCCAGCGCCACCGCTGTCGCGGTCATGCCTTTCACCATGCCCTATATCCCGGGGGCAGCCTGGCTACCCCAGTACTCAGGGGAGTCACATACCCTGCAGGACTTTAGAGAAAGGCTGGATAGCCTCTTCCAGGTGTACCCCCTCACAGAAGAGCAAAAAGTGAGCATCCTGGTGGCCCAATTAACCGGAGCAGCCCGAAGGGAGGTAAAGTCCTGGCCACCTGGGGGGAGGACTGTCGCAGGGATACTAACCCGGCTGAGGGACACCTTTGATACCCGCACCTCAGCCGAGATCAAGCTTAGATTCTACGGGTGCAAACAGCGGGCCCATGAGAGTATAAGGGACTATGCCCTGAACCTACAAGAGGCCCTGAGAGCCGTTAAGCAGACCGACCCTGACGGCGTGGGAGACGAGGACAGGCTGTTGACTGAACAATTTATAGAGGGTTTATATTGCAATGCCCACCGAACCCAGTTGCGGGCAATGGCCCTACAGGACCCTCATCTGGGATTTGCACAGTTCAAGGACAGAGCCATCCGGGTGCTCCGAGAACCGGCACCGGATGGCGTTGTGACCCACAGGCGCCCAGCTATCACTTACCACCAGGAGGCGGCGCCCTTGTTGGCAGGGCCTGTAGGGGCTGATGCGCAGGCTTTGAACAATGACCCGGCTCCAAACCTGCACCATCAGGTCCAAGAGCTAGCTAAAAGCGTTGCTGCGTTAACCCGAACTGTGCAGTCTTTACAGGCTTCCACTCCAGGGAAGATCCAGCTGGCATCCGGACCGGAGAACATCCCGTGGCGTCGACCAAGGAGGACCCCACCGGCCAGAGGAAGACCCAGTGACCGGTACAACGAGGACGGACGACCCATCTGCCGCCGCTGCAATCAACCCGGACATATGGCAAGGTACTGTCCTTTAAACTGGCACCACCTGGTGGTAGAGGGCCAACCCCCAGGAAAAAGACCACCAGGCCCATCGAACTGGCGCGACAAATATGTCGGAGGGCGTCCAGTCTTGCCTGTGGTACTGGATGGCATCCCTATGAGTGCCCTACTGGACACCGGGTCACAGGTCACCACCATCCCGTACGTGCTCTTCAAGCAGTACTGGAATGACTCGGATATAACCCGCTACCCTGACGACGACTTGAGTATCATCGCCAGCAATGGTCAGCCCGTGCCACAGATCGGATTTAAAGAGGCGACCATTAAAATTGGTAGAGTCGAACTGGCAGCACAGGGACTGATTATTGTAGACATTGACAAACACGAGAGTCACCCAAAGATAACGCTAGGAACTAATGTAATTGAAAATTGTCTTACAGAGGTGATTTTCCTTTTACAACAGGTTGCCAAGAACGCCAGCTCCGGCGAGCAGCGAGTGCTCCAGAAAGAGATCCGGGCACTGATGCGACGGCAACAGGTGGAACTCTCCGGCGGTGAGATTGGTAGCGTAAGAATGTGTGACCCTTTCCCTATTGCCATGCCCCCAAAAAGTGAAATGATGATTTGGTGCCGGGCAGCTATTGGTCCGAGAGGTAGGGATTACCAGGCAATGGTAGAACCAGTTTACTCAGACAGTAGGCCCACCATTTTGACAGCACGGGGGGTGGTTAATGTACACCATGGGAGGGTGCCCGTTCGCCTAATAAATATCGGGAAGAGGGAAGTATACCTACCCCGGTATGCCACGCTAGCCAAATTATATACCATCAACCAAAACTCTATACAGTCTGTGGAACCCTTGCCTCCATCTCACCCGGAGGAAGGTAACGGCTCTAAGAAAGTAATGGAGGATTGGTGTCAGCAACTACACTTGGGAACTGACTCCACTCCCTCCCACCAGAAACAGGGAGTCTACCGGGTGGTTCAAGAGTATGAGAGAGTGTTTAGTAAACACCCGTTAGACTTCGGGCGAGTTAAGGGGGTAGAACACCGCATCCCCACGGGAGATCATCCTCCCATAAAAGAGAGGTATCGACCCGTACCCCCTGCACATTACCAACACGCCAAGGGGATGCTTAGAGACATGAAGGAGGCTGGGGTAATCCGGGATAGCTGTAGCCCCTGGGCAGCCCCACTAGTTTTAGTCAAAAAGAAAGACAACACTATGAGGATGTGTGTAGATTACCGGAAAATCAATCGTATCACACACAAGGATGCGTACCCTTTACCAAGGATAGAGGAGTCTTTGGCTGCTTTAAGATCTGCTAACTTCTTCTCTACCTTGGATCTCACTAGCGGGTACTGGCAGGTTCCTGTAGCAGAGGCGGACCGGGAGAAGACCGCATTCACCACCCCGATGGGACTTAGCGAGTTTACCTGTATGCCGTTTGGACTTTGTAACGCACCCGGAACCTTCCAACGATTAATGGAATGCTGTCTGGGACACAAAAACTTCGAGACGGTCCTGTTGTACCTGGACGATGTCATCGTATATTCCAAGACTTATGAGGACCACCTGAAACATCTGGCGGAAGTGTTCGAAGCCCTGGCAAGTTACGGCCTGAAGGTGAAACCCTCTAAGTGTCACCTCCTGAAGCCAAAGGTGCAGTACCTGGGACACGTGGTGAGCGCTGACGGAGTGGCTCCCGACCCTGATAAGATCACCGCAATTAAGGAATGGCCAAGTCCCTCCAGTATAAAGGAAGTGCGGCAGTTCCTTGGGTTGGCAGGCTATTACCGCAGATTCATCCCCGGTTTCACCAAAAAGGCAGCTCCTATGCAGGACCTCCTGATAGGCCAGTCCCGGAAGGCCAAGAACCAGAAGCCGCCCTTCAGATGGGAGAAGTTAGAAGAAGAGTCCTTCCGCCAGCTGAAGATGGCCCTCACGGGGGATGAAATCCTGGCGTACCCCGATTACAGCCAGCCCTTTATCCTCTACACTGACGCAAGTAACATCGGGCTAGGAGCTGTGCTGTCCCAGATCCAGCAGGGGAAAGAACGAGTAATCGCTTACGCCAGCCGAAAACTGCGACCCACCGAGAGAAACCCGGAGAATTACAGCTCCTTTAAGCTAGAGTTCCTGGCAGTGGTGTGGGCAGTCACCGAACGCTTTAAGCACTACCTCGCTTCTTCCCGGTTCATCGTGTACACGGATAACAACCCGTTGACACACCTGGACACAGCAAGACTCGGTGCCCTAGAGCAGAGATGGATGGCTCGTCTGTCCAACTACGAGTTCACAATCAAATACCGGGCAGGACGCTCCAATACCAACGCGGACGCCCTGTCCAGGATGCCAAATCTACCGGACGTAGGAGAAGATCCAGAGGAACTGGAAGAAGTCGAACTCCCTGCGTTCCACCGTCATGGGACTATCCAGTGTTCCCACCGGGTAGGGAGTAAGCAAGCCGCTACGTTTAACCCCTTGCCTCACTACAACTGGGCGGAAACGCAAGACAGCGACCCTGCCGTCCGGCTGGTAAAGGAGATGCTGACTCGGCCAGAGGCTCGCCTTGACCCAGACGCTCCGGAGGAAGCCAAGCAACTGTGGGCAGAAAAGAGTAGACTGTTCCTTTACAAGGGGAAGTTGTGCCGCAGAATGGTTAACTCCCGGACGCATGAACTAATCTGGCAAGTAGTGGTGCCACGAAGAGACGCAGCCATGGTGATGGAGGCATACCACGACGGGGCTGGACACTTCGGATGGAAGAAGCTGGAGTTCCTGCTGCGCGAGCGGTTCCACTGGGTAGGCATGAGGGGAACCATCGAGAGGTGGTGCAGAGACTGTGGCCCGTGCAACCTAAGAAGGAAGGACCGTGCCAGCCAGAAGACTCCCCTGCAGTCCATCGTCACCAGGCAGCCGTTGGAACTGGTAGCCTTGGATCATGTAAAACTGACCCCAAGCAGAAGTGGCTACGTCTACGCACTAACAATCGTGGATCACTACTCCCGGTTCTTGGTTGTCGTCCCCGTCAAGGACTTAACAGCTCGAACAGCAGCTAGAGCCTTCCAGCAGCATTTCTGCCGTCCACACGGGTACCCGGACCAAGTGTTGACAGACCAGGGACCTGCCTTTGAAGCGGAGGTCTTCCAAGAATTCTGCACTCTGTATGGCTGCCGGAAGATAAGGACGACACCCTATCATCCGCAAACTAATGGACTTTGTGAGAAAATGAACCAGGTGGTAATGGATCTTCTGAAAACGTTGCCCCTGGAAGAACGCGGTCTGTGGCCTGAGAAGCTGCCCGATCTGGTGGACCTATACAACCACATCCCGGTAGGTTCCACCAACTGTACCCCGGCTTACCTAATGAGGGCGAGACCTGGTAAGTTACCTGTTGACCTGGAAATGGGAGTCCTGACACCCGAGGACACTTCACCAGAAGCAGACTGGGACACAGAGAGGCAGCAGCAGTACCGGAGAGTACAGGAGAGCGTGGAGCGAAGTCTCTGTCAGGCTAGGGAAAGACAAGAGAAAACTTACAACCAGTATGCTCCCGCTGTTCCCCTGGTACCCGGAGAGCAGGTCTTGAAGAGAAAAAGACGGCTCCACAAGTTGGACGACCAGTGGTAGAAGGACCCGTACACCGTACTGCCCTCAAGCCACGACAACCCAAAGGTCTGTACCATCAGTAAAGACGGAGGTGAAACCACAACCATTGTATCCCGGGATCACCTGAAGAAGTGTCCCGAACAGCTACGGAACCCTGAAGAGGAACAAGAAGACCCTCGACCCGTAGAGGAAAGGGAAGACATGGTTAGTACTGTGCTCGGAGACTTCCCTCGGTCTTGGACTCAAGTCAATGGCGCAGTTGTGGTACCCGTACTCACCTTCCTCCAACCCGCATCCCAAGCACCTACGGAGCGACAGGTAGAGCTGGAAGAGCAGCTGGTCCAGGAGGCAGAAGACTCCACACAAGCAGAACAGGAGGATCAACCCTCTGCTTATAGTGAGCCTGCCGTACCCCTAGTGAGCCAAAGAGCCGGTAGACAGCTGCCCAGTTTACCCTTGACAGCTCCTACACCCTGTAGTTCAGGGCTAGACAGTCAGCTCCGTAGGTCCACTAGGGCCACTAGAGGCCAGTTACCCGCACGTTGGAGGATTTGAAATGTATAAGTTGTTTTATTTGTGGTTACCTGTTTTTCTTATTGCTTGTGTATAATTATGTGTTTCTAGTTGTTTATAGGAGTCTTTGGTGGATTTACCGGGAATCCTGTGTACATAGTTGGAGCGTAACCCAGGACAGACTAAAGACTGTTAAGGACTCGGGGCAGAACAGACCCCTACCTGGTTACGTCTCCCTGTTTTGGTGAAATGGACACCTTGCTTTCTTCAAAGACTGCACCCGGTTACAGATATCCGTGACCACCTTTATGTGTTTCTTCTTATTGTACTATTATTGTTGTTATATCTTGTTATGTTTTTCTAAAATATGTTTAGTCCCGGAGTACTAAATTTCACTAGGGGGGAATGTGGCACCCCAGGGGTCTGGTTTCCACAGTAATGTAATGTTATGTCTGAGAGCAGGTGGGAGGTCCTTTGGTCAGGGATCCTGTGCATGCCACACCTCCTGCCCAGTCTTGGGAGGGGAAGAACTTCCCCTATATAAACCCGGGGCTGAGGCAGGGTTAGGAGTCAAGGAGAGTAGAGACGAGAAACAGTCATAGGAAGAAACAGCAGAAGCTCAGTGGGAGCAATACTACTACGAGTCAGGGGCTGGCAGCTGCAGAGCTCGCCCTGACTGAGAAGCTTTCTTACCGGACCCGGCGTCCGAGGCTGTGGGGACTAACTCTTACCCAGCAGCAGAAGCCGACCGGCAGGGGATTTCAGGTCCTCAGGCCCAGAAACCCGAAGGCAAGGTCACACGCGTGGGACCAGCACCGCCATCGTGGAGCGGAAGCCATTAGAAGGCCCCGAGTCACCGGCCATACGGGTGAGCACCACACGGCACACTCAGGGACGTGGGCTACTTATATCCGCTTCTAGCAAGGTAGCCAGAAGAGTACAGTCAGTTTGGGAGGCCTATAACTCCGCCTGGCCAGGGGAGATCCCATCTGCTCAAGGACTGACCAGGCCCCGTTCGCTAGCAAGTACTCTGGGAGGGTCTATCGTTGTTACCAGTAAAGACCCTGAATTACACCGCACCGTCTCTGAGTGGTTCCTGCTACCCCCATCTTCCACGTCGGCTGCCCTGAGGCCATACCCCTCCCGTTGGGGGTTATACTATCACGCTGCGCAATTCTACACCGGCCTCAGCGGTCTGCCCTGCAGCGGCAGCTCCATAGCTGCAAATCAACGGGTGGCGTAGTCGACACTCAAATAACACCTATCAAGACTGCCACACACTGAGTTTGACTCCCTGGGCACGGACCGGGTCCCCGCCACTCGGAGACTACAACCCTCATCTGATCCGGTTCCGGGTAAGCCCCCGAGCGCGAGACGCTGCGCGACACAGCAGGCCCAGGGGCGCGTCAACTTCATTAGACAATTATGGGAAGATTTACAGATTTTACTAGAAAAAAATATAGTTCGGAAAATTTAGAGATAATTATCACATTGAGGATACAAGTGTGGTATCACTTAACACTATATGGTTAATTAGGAAAGTAAGACAGAATATATTAGTGTGGTTTAAGATGCTGTTATCTAATGCAGATAGAATAGTCCTGATTAAGATGATGGTCTTTCGCTTCTAGTTCTATATATATTAAGAGTCTGCCTGATATGAGTAAATAAGAGAATTTTTAGATTCATGAAAATGCTTTTAAACAACCTGATTTTAGGTTGTCAGAGGGTGAGAATAAAAAGACAATATCTTCTGAAGTCTGAGTGAGACTGATGCTTCACCGGCCATTTTCTCCACAGATATTTCTGGCACCTAATTACTTGCGGCATAAAATTTCAGGAATTTTAATTTGGAAAGATTTCTGCTCAATAAGACCAAATGGGGCGTTATAGTCCATGTATGAATTATTAGAATCAGAGATGTTGATTTATGTGAATATAGAAGATGGACAATATTCATGGAATTGTACTTTGGGATCTTTAAAGAAGATATTAAATATTATCACGACAATTGAATTAACCCCCTTATGGGACAATATAAATATACAAGAATTTGTTAAGATACAAAACACAAGGTTTTTGAAGAGAATTGGTTTTATTTGGTTAAACATTTAATCAATGAAGGGGAGTTGATGCCATTTAATGTGTTGGAGAAAAAGTTAAGTAAAGTGATTGATTTTGACATTGTCACATTCATCATGCGGTGAAGAGTATGAAGAATTCAAATAATTTTCACATTGCCTCTCATAGAAAAATGGATTATTTGTTGATTAGTTGGAACTGTAAAAAAGAATCTATGAAATATTTATAAATTGATATATAATATACAATATTATATAATATAATAATTTTATTTATATACCAATAACCGTAGCCTACATGTGTAATTTCACCTTTAAGCTTAGTTAATAAAAGTATACAGTAAATATTACAGCTGCACCATGGCACAATATACTTATAAAAACATAAGTGAGATCTCCCTCAATGAAATCATAAATTGATCCATTGGTTATATTATTGTCCCCAAATAGAGTACAAAATGGGCAAGATAAACTGTGTAAGAAAAAGGGCAGGTTGGAAGAGATTTTGGAAAAAATGTAGCGGAGAGCATTAAAACGTAAGTAAGAGGGATAATGATACAGCCAGGTTACCAGTGGTTTTGTTGTTTCTTTTAATGTTGGTTTATGTTTGTTTTTTTCTGAACAGTTGGAATTGGGTGGGAGCGGGGGAATTAGAAGGATTGTTGTTTTTGTCTGGTTTTCTTTTTTGTTCATATTACAGATCATCATACAGATATTTAAATAAATTTTTAAAAAAAATAAAAGAAATGCATCATTCCAATGATGTCACAAAAAACATAACGATATAGAGCACCCCGTCATCCAAAGTTCTGTTGAAGGTGTCTGTAGGCGTTTGTAGAGAGAGGAGTGTTCTGAGTGATTATTTTGCAAATATGATGAAAAAGAAGCGCTTTAAGCGTATGATTGTTCTTTCTGATAGCGAGGACAGTAGTGATGATGAAGATTTCCATCAGGTAACTTTCAATTTTATATTGTTAATTACTTAAAATACATTTGGGTCAAAAATCCCAGAACAAGATGAGGGGACCAAAAACATAGCTCCAGAAAGAGGGATTATGGGGTGATAGGTTGGATTATGTTTGCAGAGGAAAGACTACCCTCAGTTGTGGTATTGCAGGATATATAATAATATTGTATGAAAACACTTAATTGTCATCGCCACCCCTATCCATATCCTGCCCATAAGTATTTCCTACACTCCTCATACTCTGTACATGAAGTAAGCATAGGCCAATGGTAAACAAGTAGGTGTCTAAATGGAAAACAATAGAATATGAACTAATTATAAATTGGAGATATTTAGGTTTAAAGATTGATTTTAGTTGACATGTTTGATATTTTTCCAGTCTCTTCCAAGGAAGCAGCCAATTCCCAGGTCCCCAGGCCTGAATAACACCAGTGGCTTGAATTCCTGCTCATCAGCGAGAAAACCAGGTACTGGACTCTGATCCAGAAAAGGTTCTGGTATATTTATTGCTGTCATTAGAGTCATTGTAGTCATTGGGTGCCGCTCATGTGCACATTTTCGTAAGGGTTTGGATATATCTCTATTGTATGTCTACGGCAAAGAGCATGGACATAATTAGAGTTCTATGAGCCATGGGGCAAAACTTGGACCTATGACCTCAGAAGTCCCCCGTCCTGCCCCCATCCTGTAATTTGTTCCCCTTCTTGGCTGCCATCTTGTAATAACGTCCCACATCGTGATCTCTTTACTATAATAATGTCCATCTTCCTTGCTCCTATTCTGTAATAATGTCTCCTGTCCTGGTCCCTATCCTGTAATAATGTCCCCCGGCTTGGCCCCCTATCCATTAATAATGTATCCCATCCTGGTCCCTATTCAATGGTAATGTAACCCCTCCTCATCCCTATCTGGTAATAATGTCCCTGGGAATCCTGGCCCCTTCTTGTAATAATGTTACCTATCCTGGTCCCTTCTTGTGAAAACATACTCCATCCTGAGTGTATTATCCAACATATTAAAAAACAAAGATTATTCTTACCTCACCGGCTCCCACAGCCAGCAGTGTCTCTTCCTGCTCTATAACTAGTGCAGGCTGGTGGCGGCTCATGGCAAGTGACCTCATGCGCTATCCACGATGGCCATATTGTGGTGTAGTTAGCAGGCGGCTCTCTGTGGCACAATATATTTGAGCTGAATGTACATCCTCAGACATACATTTAACTGAAATTATGTTGGCGTCGCCGGACTCTTTGACTCCACAGGTCTGGTTATGGTCGCACCCACTGAGACTGCAATTTTTACTTCCGTGGTAAATGAGTTTACATTTAATATTTCTTTTTAACATTTGGTTAGGAATCTTCATGCTGCAGTTCTTAATTCAGATAGAAATTGGATTTGGGAATTTGTTCTCATGTTGAGCCACATTGACTAAAGTTGGCCACAGTGCAGTTTACTGTAGCTGAATGGGATCATTTTCCCCATGTACATATAGGGGTGCACTGAATACTTCATTAGCATTTGTTTTTTTAATATTGAGTCTCGGTCATTGCTATTATACTATTCTAAAAAGAGATTTATGTTTTTTTGTTCCCTCAGATCTGAAAGTACCAACTTCAGATAGTGATTCGGACAATACCACCAGGTAGGACATATATCTTCTCTATTACTAGAGACTTTATGGGGACTAATGATTAGTGGTGGGCTCACATATTGTTATATTTATTTCACAGCTCCGATGACGACATCACTATTAGTGCTAATGAGACTTCTAATAGTGGAGAAACTTTCACAGATAAAAGTAATAACTTCCAGATAAAATTCAGGTTTATGTTATTGTAGAAAGAACAATTCTTAGTTTTTTTTAGATGGACACTTCCATATTGGTAGAACAACTGACTACCATGTTGACTTATGGCCACCGTTGTCTTTACAGAATTTCTTACATCAGTGCAATAAATTTGCTTGGGTTTTGCTGTAAGTCCCATAGACATCAGTAGATGTAAAGAGAGGAGAGAACAAGGCGCAATGGGTGACTCAGTATTGCAATTGTTAGAGGGGTGTGAGGATGGCTACTGACCTTATGAAGTTGTGCACCTCTGCACAACCCCAGTGTAAAGCTCCACAAGCTCCGCTCTGTTGGTGGCTGTCATCTATTTCCAGCGGCGTTCACAGATCCTGATCTCTCGGTGGTGGATCACGTGGTCAGGTTAGTAGCATGTAATGCCGAGATGGACGCCCAGCTTCACCAACACCCCCGGCAACGTTCCGGAGGGGTTAAGGCAGCGCAGCTTGGAAAACCAGGGTAGTAATTTTAATTAAATTGCTCCCACAGGTGAAAAAACAATAGATTAAAGGCAGCTCTACCGCACCCCAACAGGGGGAAAAGGACAATCAGTGAATATGAATAGCAGTACCAGAGCGCCAATAACAGGGCAAAAATATTAAAAGGACTGATTTATTAATACACACACAACGCGTTTCGGTGGACACAGCCACCTTCATCAGGTGTGACAAGCAGCAAACAATTGATCCTTATATACATTTGACTAGGTATACAATTACTTAAAAGGGGCGGGGCCAGATACAGAGTAATACCTCTATATTAACCCCTTGAGTTCATATATGCTCAATAGAGTAAAAAGGATTGTTATAAAATAATGCCTAATGAAGCATATAGGGTTCTTATAAAAAGGATTCACTGTAAAAAAAAAAAAAAACTTGTGAATCCTATAATCTTAATACTTCATAGGATATATTGTCATCTACCACCCTATATTTTAGATTATATAAAAAAATAATAATAATAATTTTTACATACAACATAAAACAATGCATAAATATAAAGTTATAAAATTACAATCAGTTTCTACCATTGTAATTAGGAAAAGTAGACGAAGAAAGGAAAGAGAAAAAAAAAGAGAAAAAAAAAAAAAATTTCCAAAAAAAATCCCCCCCAAAAATCCCCCCAAAAAATAAATAAAAAAAATAAAAAATTTTTCTTTAAATTTTTTCTCCTTTCTCTCTCTCCTCCCTCCTCCCCTCCCTCTCTCCTTTCCCCTCTTCCCTCCTTCTCTCTCTCCTCCCCCCTCCTCCTCCATATAAAAGATATATATAATAAATTTGCTAAAATATGAAAACAATTATTTAAAAAGTTGTCTTCTCTATATTAAGGTTCAAACCTTCAGGAGACAAGGTTCCCATTTTGAAAATCCAATAATTTTCACATGTAATGAGACGATTTAGTCTATCAGGGTGTGTATCAACTATATGATCAATGATAGTTAGTTTTAGGTTATTAGGATTTTTTTGATGTTCTTTTAAGAAATGATTAGAAACACTATGTAGGGGAAAGCCGTTTCTAATATTTTGGCGATGTTTATTTAATCTTGAGTGCATTTCCTGGATAGTGCGGCCAATGTATTGCAGGCCGCAGGTGCACTGGAGCAGATAGATCACATATGAGGACTGACATGTAAGTCTAAAGCGAATGGGATATATCTCTCCAGTGACCGCAGAGACGAATGTTTTGGCTCCGTTATCAATGGATTGACAGCATAAGCATTTAGGGACATTACATTTATAACATCCATTATTGCTAATAGGAGCTGAATGGTTCGGTCTTCTACCAATTGTTGTATTGCTAGGGGCTATATAGTTTCCTAGATTTTTACTCCTCCGATATATGACATGAGGAAATTCCGGTAAATGACCAGTTAATATTGGATCATTACTTAAAATGAACCAGTATTTTTTTTAGTAAACTGGATAACACTTGCGTAGGTTTACCATAAGTAGTAATCAGATTTAAACTGAAATCGTTGTTTGGCTCTTGGCTGGTATTCTTGGATTTGTTGATACACAGGTTCTGTGATAGGGATCTAGTTTTGGAGAAAGCATCCTCTAATAATTTCCGGGGGTATCCCTTAGCTCTAAAACGTTTTTGTAAAACCTTAGATTCCAGAAAAAAATCCGAATCATGTGTACAATTTTTTCTGACACGCCAATATTGACCATATGGAATATTTCTAATCCAGCTGGGTAGATGGCCACTGTCAAATTCAAGATAGCTCTTTACATCCACTTCCTTAAAGTGGGTAGATGTGGATATTTTACCCGAATTGTCTATATTTATCTGAAGGTCAAGATATTGAATATTACTCTCAGATATGGTAGAGGTAAAGGAAAGACCCCAGTCGTTAGAGTTTAATTCATCAATAAATTTGGCAGCCTCCACAGTATTTCCCCTCCATATGATAAACAGATCATCTATAAAGCGGCGGTACATAACGATGGGTTTATCGGCGCCGAGGGATTGCGCGATGTGGATAGACTCGAACGCCCCCATATATAGATTTGCATAACTGGGGGCAAACCTCGTCCCCATCGCGCAGCCCCTCAGCTGCCGATACATCACCCCCTCAAAAGAAAATACATTGTTCTCAAGAATGAAAGTTATACCCCTCAATAAAAAGTTTTTTTGAGGATCTTGTAAGTTAGGGTCCTCATCTAGGAATATTTTAATTGCCTGTAAGCCCAATACATGTGTGATATTGGAATAAAGAGAGCTTATATCGAGTGTAATAAGAAGACAGCCTGGAAGAGGGGGTAATTCACTCAATAGTCTAATTAAATGTGTGGAATCCTTTAAATGAGAATCTAGGGATAAAACGTACTTCTGTAAAAAAAGATCAATATAGTGGGATAAGTTGGATGTGATAGAATTAATACCAGAAATAATAGGACGTCCAGGGGGATTAAATTTATCTTTATGAATTTTGGGTAAAAAATAAAAATAAGGGACTTTGAATTTTTTAATGTCTAAAAAGGATTTTTCTTTTTTATTGAGGAAGCCAGCTGTAGAGGCCCCTGCTACAAGTCCTTTGTACTCCAAAAAAATGGTTACAGATGGGTCTGCTTCTAATTTCACGTAGTAGTTTGAGTCGTCTAAGATTCTGAGGCCCTCCTTGATGTACCAGCCCCTGTTCATTATCACAGTCCCCCCTCCCTTATCTGCTCTCTTTATAATTATTTCTTTATTATCCTGAAGGGTTTTTAATGCACATTTCTCCTGGTAGCTCAAGTTGTTCACTTTTTTTGAAATTGGGGGGAATGTCCTAAGGTCCCTCAAAATTAATTGTTGGAAAGTTTCAAGGTGTGAACCTTTGTGATGTAATGGATAGAAATTATTTTTCCCCTTCACATTTACATGAGTGAAAGGGTCCAGTAATGGGGGGCCTGGTATATTAGATTCTTGAATGGAGGGGGATACTGTTGAGCATGAACTAATAGGATGTGATTTTCTCTTATCTTCCAATAGAAAATGCCTTTTTAGTGTCAATTTCCTTATAAATTCATTTAAATCACAGAACAAAGTGAAATTATTAAATGGGACAGCTGGACAGAAAGATAATCCTCGACCTAACAAGGATTGTTCAGCTTCAGATAGCACATAGCTAGAAATATTAAAAATACCCCCACAACCGATAGGGGTTTCTATCTGCAGGGAATTTGTATTCTGGTTCATTGGCAAGATTTCATTTTCTTTATATTTGGATTGTGTCTCAATTTCTATCCACATCGCGCAATCCCTCGGCGCCGATAAACCCATCGTTATGTACCGCCGCTTTATAGATGATCTGTTTATCATATGGAGGGGAAATACTGTGGAGGCTGCCAAATTTATTGATGAATTAAACTCTAACAACTGGGGTCTTTCCTTTACCTCTACCATATCTGAGAGTAATATTCAATATCTTGACCTTCAGATAAATATAGACAATTCAGGTAAAATATCCACATCTACCCACTTTAAGGAAGTGGATGTAAAGAGCTATCTTGAATTTGACAGTGGCCATCTACCCAGCTGGATTAGAAATATTCCATATGGTCAATATTGGCGTGTCAGAAAAAATTGTACACATGATTCGGATTTTTTTCTGGAATCTAAGGTTTTACAAAAACGTTTTAGAGCTAAGGGATACCCCCGGAAATTATTAGAGGATGCTTTCTCCAAAACTAGATCCCTATCACAGAACCTGTGTATCAACAAATCCAAGAATACCAGCCAAGAGCCAAACAACGATTTCAGTTTAAATCTGATTACTACTTATGGTAAACCTACGCAAGTGTTATCCAGTTTATTAAAAAAGTACTGGTTCATTTTAAGTAATGATCCAATATTAACTGGTCATTTACCGGAATTTCCTCATGTCATATATCGGAGGAGTAAAAATCTAGGAAACTATATAGCCCCTAGCAATACAACAATTGGTAGAAGACCGAACCATTCAGCTCCTATTAGCAATAATGGATGTTATAAATGTAATGTCCCTAAATGCTTATGCTGTCAATCCATTGATAACGGAGCCAAAACATTCGTCTCTGCGGTCACTGGAGAGATATATCCCATTCGCTTTAGACTTACATGTCAGTCCTCATATGTGATCTATCTGCTCCAGTGCACCTGCGGCCTGCAATACATTGGCCGCACTATCCAGGAAATGCACTCAAGATTAGAGATGAGCGGTGTTCGACTAGAACTGTTCGCCAATCTCAAATTCGAGCTGTTTTGGGCGGTGTTCGAGTTGTTCGACGAACCCGAACGATTTGCAAAAAATTCGGCTGTTCGAGGTTATGTTCGATAACTGTTCGTGCACCAAAAGCGTGTCCTGCATGTCTGGCGCTATTTAGAGCACCAATCATGCAGGGATTGTCTGCCACTCACTGTAATGCCACAGCCATGGTGGTTGTGGCATTACAGTGGTTGCCCAAATCGATGGGAACAGTGCCAACAGTGAAACATGAAAAGCCGGCAATTCAGCAGCGGCATACACCTGTACCCGACAATTTAGAACCGAAAGAATAGAGCTTCACACATAGATTAGATAGATATAAACATGTCAGCCACATATATACGAAGTACAGTGAAAGTGCTGCTTACTGTACTTGTCATTTAGCGTAAAGGATTTATCAAAAAAAATAATAGTGTTTTCATGCACCGTCTCTTTAAAAAAGCCGGCCGGCAATTCAGCAGCGGTACCCGACAATTTATAACAGACAGAATAGAGCTTCACACATAGATTAGATAGATAGAAACATGTCAGCCACATATATACGAAGTACAGTGACAGTGTTGCTTACTGTACTTGTCATTTAGCGTAAAGGATTTATCAAAAAAAATAATAGTGTTTTCATGCACCGTCTCTTTAAAAAAGCCGGCCGGCAATTCAGCAGCGGTACCCGACAATTTATAACAGACAGAATAGAGCTTCACACATAGATTAGATAGATAGAAACATGTCAGTCACATATATATGAAGTACAGTGATAGTGTTGGTTACTGTACTTGTCATTTAGTATTAAAATAAAGGATTTATTATTAAAAAAATTGGCGTGGGGTTCCCCTTAATTTTAGGCTCTAGCGGAGGTTAAGCAGACGGCTGGGGCAGATGTTTGAAGCCTGGGAAGGGGGTAATACCCACGGAGCTTCCCAGGCTACTAATATCAGCCCCCAGCTGAATACATAGCCTTTACTACCTATTAAAATGGGGGACACCCCAAAAAAAATGACGTGGGGTCCCCCCTAATTTAATAGCTAGCAAAGGCTAGGCAGACAGCTGGGGGCTGATATTAATAGCCCAGGAAGGGAGCCATGAATATTGGCCCCCTCCCAGGCTAGAAACACCAGCCGTCAGCCGCCCCAGAAATGGCGCATTCATAGGATGCGCCAATTCTGGCACTTAGCCTCGCTCTTCCACGCTGCCCTGGTGCGGTGGCAGGGGGTAATAGGGTTGGGGTTGATGTCAGCTTATAATGCCAGCTGACATCAAGCCCAGGTTAGTAATGGAGAGGCGTCTATAAGACACCCCCATTACTAACCCCATAGTCAAAGTTAAAAAAAACACAAACACCCAGAATAAAGTCCTTTAATTGAAATAAAGACACAATCCTTTATTGTTCTAAATTAAACCATACTTACCGTCACGCCCATTCCAGCTGAAGCCAACGATCTCCTGCAATAAAAGAAAAATAATAAAGCAACCTCATCCTTACCTTTCCATGGTTCCCACGACAGCTTCAGCTCTGCTACATCGAGATGACAGGCTGGACCGCAGCAGAACGCTGCCATCCAGCCTGTCATCCCGCAGACACTGAGAAGCGCAGGCTTGCTTGCGCTGCTCAGCGTCTCTCTGTGACGACATCCAGATGAGCCGAGTTCATGTCCAATGAGCTCGGCTCACCTCATGCACGTCACTGACAGCGTGGGAAAATTCTCACGCTGAAGCGGTGAGTGCAGGAGAATTCTCCCACGCTGTCAGTGACGTGCATAAGGTGAGCTCATGTCCAATGAACTCAGCTCACCTCCTGCACGTCACTGACAGCGTGGGAGAATTCTCCTGCACTCAGCGCTTCAGCGTGAGAATTCTCCCACGCTGAAGCGCTGAGTGCAGGAGAATTTTCCCACGCTGTCAGTGACGTGCATAAGGTGAGCTCATGTCCAATGAACTCAGCTCACCTCCTGCACGTCACTGACAGCGTGGGAGAATTCTCCTGCACTCAGCGCTTCAGTGTGAGAATTCTCCCACGCTGAAGCGCTGAGTGCAGGAGAATTTTCCCACGCTGTCAGTGACGTGCATGAGATGAGCCGAGTTCATTGGACATTAACTCGGCTCATCTGGATGCCCTCACAGAGAGACACTGTGGAGCGCAAGCAAGCCTGCGCTTCTCAGTGTCTGCGGGATGAGAGGCTGGATGGCAGCGTTCTGCTGCGGTCCAGCCTGTCATCTCGATGTAGCAGAGCTGAAGCTGTCATGGGAACCATGGAAAGGTAAGGATGATGTTGCTTTATTATTTTTCTTTTATTTCAGGAGATCGTTGGCTTCAGCTGGAATGGGCGTGATGGTAAGTATGGTTTAATTTAGAACAATAAAGAATTGTGTGTTTATTTCAATTAAAGGACTTTTTTCTGGGTGTTGTGTTTTTTTTAAATACTTTACTAGAAATTCATGGTGGTCATGTCTAATATTGGCGTGACCCCATGAATTTCGGGCTTAGGGCCAGCTGATAATGCCAAGCTGGCCCTAACCCCTTTATTACCCAGTGAGCCACCGCATCAGGGCCCTGGATGAGTTGGGTACAGCGCCAGAAGATGGCGCTTCTATGAACGCGCCATTTTCCGGGGTGGCTGCGGACTGCAATTTGCAGCGGGGGGGGCCCAGAAAGCTTGGGCCTCCCTGCGCTGCGGATTCCAGCCCCCAGCTGCCTAGTTGTACCTGGCTGGACACAAAAACAGGGCGAAGCCCCACGTCAATTTTCTTTAAATTATTTCATGAAATAATTAAGAAAAAAAGGGCTTCCCTATATTGTTGTGTCCGGCCAGGTACAAATAGGCAGCTGGTGGTTGGGGGCAGCCCGTTCCTGCCTGCTGTACCTGGCTGGACACAAATATAGTACGAAGCCCCACGTCAATTTTTTTTAAATTATTTCATGAATTTCCTGAAATAATTTAAAAAAATTGAAGTGGGGCTTCGCACTATATTTGTGTCCAGCCAGGTACAGCAGGCAGGAACGGGCTGCCCCCAACCACCAGCTGCCTATTTGTACCTGGCCGGACACAACAATATAGGGAAGGCCTTTTTTTCTTAATTATTTCATGAATTTCATGAAATAATTAAAAAAAAAGTACGTGGGGCTTCGCCCTATTTTTGTGTCCAGCCAGGTACAACTAGGCAGCTGGGGGCTGGAATCTGCAGCGCAGGGAGGCCCAAGCTTTCTGGGCCCCCCCCCCGCTACAAATTGCAGTCCGCAGCCACCCCGGAAAATGGCGCGTTCATAGAAGCGCCATCTTCTGGCGCTGTACCCAACTCATCCAGGGCCCTGGTGCGGTGGCTCACTGGGTAATAAAGGGGTTAGGGCCAGCTTGGTATTATCAGCTGGCCCAAGCCCAAAATTCATGGGGTCACGCCAGTATTAGACATGACCGCCATGAATTTCTAGTAAAGTATTTAAAAAAAACACAACACCCAGAATAAAGTCCTTTAATTGAAATAAAGACACAATTCTTTATTGTTCTAAATTAAACCATACTTACCATCACACCCATTCCAGCTGAAGCCAACGATCTCCTGCAATAAAAGAAAAATAATAAACCAACCTCATCCTTACCTTTCCATGGTTCCCACGACAGCTTCAGCTCTGCTACATCGAGATGACTGGCTGGACCGCAGCAGAAAGCTGCCATCCAGTCTGTCATCCCGCAGACACTGAGAAGCGCAGGCATGCTTGCGCTCCTCACTGTCTCGCTGTGACGGCATCCAGATGAGCCGAGGTCATGTCCAATGAACTCGGCTCACCTCATGCACGTCACTGACAGCGTGGGAAAATTCTCACGCTGAAGTGCTGAGTGCAGGAGAATTCTCCCACGCTGTCAGTGATGTGCATGAGGTGAGCTCATGTCCAATGAACTCAGCTCACCTCCTGCACGTCACTGACAGCGTGGGAAAATTCTCCTGCAATCAGCGCTTCAGCGTGAGAATTTTCCCACGCTGTCAGTGACGTGCATGAGGTGAGCCGAGTTCATTGGACATGAACTCGGCTCATCTGGATGTCGTCACAGAGAGACGCTGAGCAGCGCAAGCAAGCCTGCGCTTCTCAGTGTCTGCGGGATGACAGGCTGGATGGCAGCGTTCTGCTGCGGTCCAGCCTGTCATCTCGATGTAGCAGAGCTGAAGCTGTCGTGGGAACCATGGAAAGGTAAGGATGAGGTTGCTTTATTATTTTTCTTTTATTGCAGGAGATCGTTGGCTTCAGCTGGAATGGGCGTGATGGTAAGTATGGTTTAATTTAGAACAATAAAGGATTGTGTCTTTATTTCAATTAAAGGACTTTATTCTGGGTGTTTGTGTTTTTTTTAACTTTGACTATGGGGTTAGTAATGGGGGTGTCTTATAGACGCCTCTCCATTACTAACCTGGGCTTGATGTCAGCTGGCATTATAAGCTGACATCAACCCCAACCCTATTACCCCCTGCCACCGCACCAGGGCAGCGTGGAAGAGCGAGGCTAAGTGCCAGAATTGGCGCATCCTATGAATGCGCCATTTCTGGGGCGGCTGACGGCTGGTGTTTCTAGCCTGGGAGGGGGCCAATATTCATGGCTCCCTTCCTGGGCTATTAATATCAGCCCCCAGCTGTCTGCCTAGCCTTTGCTAGCTATTAAATTAGGGGGGACCCCACGTCATTTTTTTTGGGGGGTCCCCCATTTTAATAGCTAGTAAAGGCTATGTATTCAGCTGGGGGCTGATATTAGTAGCCTGGGAAGCTCCGTGGGTATTACCCCCTTCCCAGGCTTCAAACATCTGCCCCAGCCGTCTGCTTAACCTCCGCTAGAGCCTAAAATTAAGGGGAACCCCACGCCAATTTTTTTAATAATAAATCCTTTATTTTAATACTAAATGACAAGTACAGTAACCAACACTATCACTGTACTTCATATATATGTGACTGACATGTTTCTATCTATCTAATCTATGTGTGATGCTCTATCTTTCTGTTCTAAATTGTCGGGTACCGCTGCTGAATTGCCCGCCGGCTTTTTTAAAGAGACAGTGCATGAAAACACTATTATTTTTTTAAATAAATCCTTTACACTAAATGACAAGTACAGTAAGCAACACTATCACTGTACTTATTATATATGTGACTGACATGTTTCTATCTATCTAATCTATGTGTGAAGCTCTATTCTTTCTGTTCTAAATTGTCAGGTACAGATGCTGAATTGCCGGCCGGCTTTTTTAAAGAGACAGTGCATGAAAACACTATTATTTTTTTAAATAAATCCTTTACACTAAATGACAAGTGCAGTAACCAACACTGTCACTGTGCTTCTTATATGTGTGACTGACATGTTTCTATCTATCTAATCTATGTGTGATGCTCTATTCCTTCTTGTCTAAATTGTCGGGTACCGGTGTATGCCGCTGCTGAATTTGCCGGCCGGCTTTTTTAAAGAGAGTGTCTTCTGAGCAGTTTGTCAGCTTTTGGACACCTTTGCAGGTGTTTTCTATGTGTTTCTATGTGTTTTTGTTTGCCTGCCATTGGTTTTAACGGTGTTCGACGGTGTTCTAAGGTGTTCGACGAACAGTTCGACGAACAGTTCCTCGAACATCCCGGTGTTCGACGAACCGAACCGAACCCGAACACTACGGGGGTGGCTCAACACTACTCAAGATTAAATAAACATCGCCAAAACATTAGAAACGGCTTTCCCCTACATAGTGTTTCTAATCATTTCTTAAAAGAACATCAAAAAAATCCTAATAACCTAAAACTAACTATCATTGATCATATAGTTGATACACACCCTGATAGACTAAATCGTCTCATTACACGTGAAAATTATTGGATTTTCAAAATGGGAACCTTGTCTCCTGAAGGTTTGAACCTTAATATAGAGAAGACAACTTTTTAAATAATTGTTTTCATATTTTAGCAAATTTATTATATATATCTTTTATATGGAGGAGGAGGGGGGAGGAGAGAGAGAAGGAGGGAAGAGGGGAAAGGAGAGAGGGAGGGGAGGAGGGAGGAGAGAGAGAAAGGAGAAAAAATTTAAAGGAAAAATTTTTATTTTTTTTATTTATTTTTTGGGGGGATTTTTTTGGGGATTTTTTGGGGATTTTTTTATTTTTTTTATTTTTTTCTCTTTTTTTTTCTCTTTCCTTTCTTCGTCTACTTTTCCTAATTACAATGGTAGAAACTGATAGTAATTTTATAACTTTATATTTATGCATTGTTTTATGTTGTATGTAAAAATTATTATTATTATTTTTTTATATAATCTAAAATATAGGGTGGTAGATGACAATATATCCTATGAAGTATTAAGATTATAGGATTCACAAGTTTTTTTTTTACAGCGAATCCTTTTTATAAGAACCCTATATGCTTCATTAGGCATTATTTTATAACAATCCTTTTTACTCTATTGAGCATATATGAACTCAAGGGGTTAATATAGAGGTATTACTCTGTATCTGGCCCCGCCCCTTTTAAGTAATTGTATACCTAGTCAAATGTATATAAGGATCAATTGTTTGCTGCTTGTCACACCTGATGAAGGTGGCTGTGTCCACCGAAACGCGTTGTGTGTGTATTAATAAATCAGTCCTTTTAATATTTTTGCCCTGTTATTGGCGCTCTGGTACCGCTATTCATATTCACTGATAGACATCAGTAGAGTCTTTTACAAGTGCCCCCACATCTCCATTGAAACCTATGAAAGTTACCATGACATAGCAAATAAGGTCATGGGACGTCTAGTTTCATGTTAGATGGAGGCCCCACTGGACAGACCTTTACTTTTGATCTGCCATAAATAACTAATATGATAGTGTAGCACCCTGAGGATTCGGCTGCTACAGGGGTATTGCATCTCAACCCAGAGGTGTGGTATTCCACTCCCGGGTAAGGATGGAGTGTGGAACTGAGCTCGGTAGGCTGCATGCACTACACACATCCCATTTCCGGGGAACAGGCCGACGGTACTCCCACTTAGAAATGTGCAGGTACGACCGAGTCTGTTCCTGGCTGGAGTGGGAGGGGGGGTGGTACATCCCAAGTAGTGTAGGGGCAGATAGGGGGAGCAGCCTGGGTAAAGATAGGAGCTCATTGGGTGCTGGTCACCTGAGCTCACACATAGAGGGTGTATATAAGGTGGGCACCATCAAAGAACAGGGTCAGTCTTTGCAGAGCAGTCAGTCTGTCAGAGTAAGAAGCAGAGGAGCAGAGCAGCCCCAGAGAGAGAGAGAGGAGAAGAGAGAGAGAGACCCAGAGGGGGAAACTGAAGAAAAGGACTCCAAGAACCCAACTTAAATCCCCGGGTGAAGAGTCGGCACTGGGTACCGGAACCCAAGCTGGTGGGGGCAAAAACACACCCCAGCCAGAGACCGGAGACCGTGGGCAGCGTTTGCCACGGTCACCCACCACATCCACCAAGAAGGCATACCACGTGGAGGGTCAGGGAACCCGAGGCCAAGGGTCTCCCAACAGAAGGCCCGAGGGAGCTGGACCTGGGTGGATCAATAGTGGGGACGGCCAGAGAAAGGACAGAAGGAGAGCTCAGGGTCACGCTCCGGACTTGCTTGGGGGTTGGCTGGATCCAGGACCTGGTGGATGCAGCACGGCTCGGGAGGTCACTTGAAGCTGGAGTGACCGGAACATCAGCAGTGAGTAAATACCCTTAACTGCATAACCCGACTCTGTCTTCATTACCATCTATGCTGCACCACCACAACCCCCATCCTCTGCACCTGACCCCCTGAGGCTATACCCCTCCCGTTGGGGGTTATACCATCAATAGCTGCACCAACACCATCAGCCTCAGCGGACCCTGCTGCAGCGGCGGCCATAGTGACCGCAATACAACGGGTGGCGTAGTCGACATTAAGAACTTAGTAACATCAGTAAGGACTGCCACATACAACTGAGTTTGACACCCTGGGCACGGACCGGGTCACAGCCACTCGGAGACTACAACCCCCATCTGATCCAGCTCCGGGTATTCCCCTAAAGAATATGGCCCAGGGGGCGCGTCAACTTTGGCGTAGTCGGCAGGATTACGTGCCCACAACAACCGGGTACTGCGTGCCTGAAGAAAAGAATGAGTTTACCTCAAAAAGAAGTCTCCTGCCGGTTCCGGAGGGTCCCCGCCATCGGACCCCATCACCAGTCGATTCCAGCCGGTTGTCCGCCATTAACAGCGTTTTCCCGCCATCTGCAGAGTTTCCCGCCACTGGGAAGCGATTCCCGCCATTTCCGAAGATTTCCCGCCTTGGAAGAGCGGACGCCATTATGGGCGTGCCAGAGGGTGGTGAGAGGCCGCCTCCCATCGTGGGCCAGGACCGAAAATGGCGCCAAAAGTGGAAACCGCCCCCACCAACAGAGACTGTGATGCTAGAGGTGTCTGTCAGCGTGAAAGAACCGCCCCTGGAGCTGACAGTCACCCAGTGGCCCCGGGACCGCCTTCGAAGTGGGAGGAGACGAAAGAAAAGAACGAAGATGGGTGTCGCTTGGAGCAGTCTGGAGCGAGCGCACCCGGAGGCAGGAAGCCTGGAGAGGAGTAGCAGAGAAGCTCACCCGGAGATGGCGAGAGAGCAGAGCAGCACCGGCCCGCTGGCCAGGAGCCTGCTGGAAGAAGAGCAGAGCAGCACCGACCCGTTGGTCAGGAGCCTGCTGGAAACCACGACCCCACTAGGCCTAGTGGAGGTCCTTGCACAGCTCCCCCGAGACCGGGAGTGTGCACAGACTGCCCTGGAGGGCCTCGCACGGAGGATGGCCCGGGTACAGCGAGAGACATTGGCGGAGTGGAGCCGAGAGATGGCCCAGCAAACCAAGACCCGGAGCACGCCAGCCAAGATGAAGAGACAGACCGCCTCTGAGGATGGCGCGGGAGGACCCAAGGCCGGAGACGGCGCCGAGAAGGGAGCCGAACGCATGGAGGCAGGTAAAGGGGACGTCTATACCCCAAACCGGGAAACCGCTTGCCTGCCCCAGCTCCCCGTCGCAGAGCCCGAAAGTCCCCCTGCTGTGCCCGAAAACGCCATGTCACCGACGCAGACTAGGCCCCAACTGGAAGCCGCCGCCGCGACCCCTGTGACGTCACACGCACCGACCCCGAGTGTGACCAAGCAGGAAGTACCACCAGCCTGGTCGCAGGGCCTAGAATTCCCGGGCGTCGCATCACCAACAGCGCCCCCTACCTCCGCGGAGCCTCCGGCCTGGCCGCAAGGCCAGGTAGCCCAGGGCGCCGCCGTCCTAACGGTGCCCTTCACCTTCCAGGTGCCCCAGGCCTGGCCGCAAGGCCTGGGCAAGCCGGGCGCCACCACCACCGCGCCCGCACCCGTAAAACCAAGGGTGCCGCGTCTGGGAGAGGACTTGTTTGCCCAGCACACGTGGCCGGACGGGCAGCCTTTCATCTGGCCCCAGGAATATTATGGACTGGAGCGCCAGAGGAGGGTTGGGGCCATGTGTGCACCCCTGATTCCGGCTCCGAAGCCCGTGATAAGGATCTCGCCCCCGCTTGAAGAGACCCAATTTGAGTGGGACCCCACCGGAGAAGACCTAATGGGGTTCACTCAGGAAACCAGGGCAGCTGCAGCAGAGCGTGCTGAGTGTTGCCGACAGCAGCTCGAGGAGTTTGCGAGGGAGCGGAGAGAGAGGCGGGTCCGGGAACAACAGGCCCAAATAAGGAGCGCCGAGCAGAAGAGCCGAACCAGGAGGGACCCCCGTGCAGCGCACAGTCCCCGCACCACCGGGACTGTAATAAAGTTTAACCTGCAGCACGGGTGGGGCTTCATCAGAGACAACAACACCCCCGGCGACGTCTTTGTCACGCGCAGAGATGTGGAGTCCCATCTGCCGGAGGGGCACAGAGGTCGTGACCTTTACATCGGGGACGAGGTCACCTTTACCCGGCACAAGTGTGCCAAAGGACCTTACGCCCTCCATGTGCATCGCCTGACAGAGGAGGAGCTGCGATGTGAGGAGGAAGAGCAAGAGGATCCGGACGGGTCTGAAGCTGAGATCCCCAAAGAAGGAGCAGGAGGAAGACGTTGTTGGGTACAGCGGAGCAGGTGCTGTAAATAGTTACCCGATCGGGGTATAAAGAAACTGTTACTGCAAATATAGTCCCCGTTGGGACCAGCTGAGTGAACTGTTTACCCGTTTACCCTTAATCCCACAGGCTGAGGACTGTGAGCAGCCATTCCCTTTCCCTCCTTAACTGGCCGAGGACTGAGAGCGGCCATACCCTTGTACATAGTTGCGCTTCCTAAAGCGCCCCCTACCGGTTTTATAGGAAAACCAGTTTTCCAGAAAGACTGTCGCACTTTACCCGGTCACACGTTGCACAGTGACCGGAGGAGGAGCCAGAGGCGACGAGAAAGTTTTATATATATAATGTTTTATATATTTTATATGTTTATGAAAAATTTTGTATGTTTTTGGTGTTATGTCTTACAGCCCGAGGACGTGCTGTGATTTACCAGGGGGGAATGTAGCACCCTGAGGATTCGGCTGCTACAGGGGTATTGCATCTCAACCCAGAGGTGTGGTATTCCACTCCCGGGTAAGGATGGAGTGTGGAACTGAGCTCGGTAGGCTGCATGCACTACACACATCCCATTTCCGGGGAACAGGCCGACGGTACTCCCACTTAGAAATGTGCAGGTACGACCGAGTCTGTTCCTGGCTGGAGTGGGAGGGGGGGTGGTACATCCCAAGTAGTGTAGGGGCAGATAGGGGGAGCAGCCTGGGTAAAGATAGGAGCTCATTGGGTGCTGGTCACCTGAGCTCACACATAGAGGGTGTATATAAGGTGGGCACCATCAAAGAACAGGGTCAGTCTTTGCAGAGCAGTCAGTCTGTCAGAGTAAGAAGCAGAGGAGCAGAGCAGCCCCAGAGAGAGAGAGAGGAGAAGAGAGAGAGAGACCCAGAGGGGGAAACTGAAGAAAAGGACTCCAAGAACCCAACTTAAATCCCCGGGTGAAGAGTCGGCACTGGGTACCGGAACCCAAGCTGGTGGGGGCAAAAACACACCCCAGCCAGAGACCGGAGACCGTGGGCAGCGTTTGCCACGGTCACCCACCACATCCACCAAGAAGGCATACCACGTGGAGGGTCAGGGAACCCGAGGCCAAGGGTCTCCCAACAGAAGGCCCGAGGGAGCTGGACCTGGGTGGATCAATAGTGGGGACGGCCAGAGAAAGGACAGAAGGAGAGCTCAGGGTCACGCTCCGGACTTGCTTGGGGGTTGGCTGGATCCAGGACCTGGTGGATGCAGCACGGCTCGGGAGGTCACTTGAAGCTGGAGTGACCGGAACATCAGCAGTGAGTAAATACCCTTAACTGCATAACCCGACTCTGTCTTCATTACCATCTATGCTGCACCACCACAACCCCCATCCTCTGCACCTGACCCCCTGAGGCTATACCCCTCCCGTTGGGGGTTATACCATCAATAGCTGCACCAACACCATCAGCCTCAGCGGACCCTGCTGCAGCGGCGGCCATAGTGACCGCAATACAACGGGTGGCGTAGTCGACATTAAGAACTTAGTAACATCAGTAAGGACTGCCACATACAACTGAGTTTGACACCCTGGGCACGGACCGGGTCACAGCCACTCGGAGACTACAACCCCCATCTGATCCGGCTCCGGGTATTCCCCTAAAGAATATGGCCCAGGGGGCGCGTCAATAGCATTACCTGTGCAAAACATATTAAGTGACTTAACTTTTCATATCTAGTTGGAAATCATCTAATCTTAGCTTCCATTTATTTCCTGAAAACCATTGTTAGAATGGTTGAGATTTTTGAGGGTCCACACTCCGGCTACGTAGGACATGTTCTCTTCTAATCTTCTACTGAACATAGAAATCATATAATCAATAAGGACAGTTTAACTGAGCAGCAGGTGGGGTAGACGTCTGCTAAAACTCCTGGGTCCTGTTGGGTTTGGACCTCATTATCATGTCCGATTCTGGTCCTAATGTTGGATCCTGAGGATCTCTGGTAGTCTGGTCAGTGATGTATTCTGCTCTGGCTTGAACATATATTTGCAGTCTTATTGGCTCTCCAGACTCCATGTTTATAGACCCCTCTCTAGTATAGACCTGTATACTGACATGCCTTATCATCAGTTTTGAGCCTAAAACTTAGAAAAATCTTTTCACTGTTCCATAATTCTGAACAGATAATGAACCATCTGATGCTGAGGAGAGCTCCGACACAGAGGAGAGGTGAGTTATGTTGTACATAAATATCTCTATATAAAACCATGAACTAGGTAAGAAATGTTTCTTGTGAATTTATAAATGATTCCTTATTTTTCCCAGTATGCCAATGTGCAAAATCCCTGGTTGTTTCCTGGAAGACATCATATCACCAAGTTCCATCTACGTGACAAACTTCCAGGAGAATAAAGAGGAGCTAGCGCAAGAACTGTATCAGCTGTATAATGAAACAGTCTTCTTTAATCAGGTATGCTTTTATCCGTATCTGGGTTATACATGACAAATACATCATCTCCCTCCTCCAACAATTATTTCCAAGAAAAGTGGCTTTAGCTTTCTGGAGGGCACCTTAATACCTTGGTTACACTTCTGAAAATGAGTTATTGAAAATCTGTGGAAAACCTTGTTCTTATCTATGGAATGAGTGGAGACCTACATGATATCCACCATTCACAGACATAGAGATTCTCAGATTATGGTTTGAAGTTGAAAAGATTTTTACATTTATAAATAAATCCATTTAGTTGACATTTGGACATTTTATAAGTTTATTTTTGTTGTTGCTGTCACAACTTGGACTTCTCACAATACCCCATGCCCCATATAAGAAGACCTGTAAAGTAAATTACATATGAGCGTTGGGTACTTTGATACATTGGGACCTAAGAGTTTACAGATTTAATGAAAATTGTTTCCTCTTTTTAGCTTCCTGAAAAAATGAAAATTGTGTGGAATAAGAGACTGAAAACAACATCCGGACGAAGCGGTAACATACAGAAGAATAACCAACGTTATTCCATTATTCAGGTTTCCGATAAAGTCTTGGATTCTGCCGGTAGGTTTCACATCACTTCCAGCAGCTTCATAAGATAACGTGTATACATGGTAAAAAGCTGCTACTTGGGATATCATACATCTCATATACTCATTGAGAAGAACTAAGTACACCCTCTTTGAATTCCATGGATTTACATCAGGACAAAATAAAAAAGCATTTGGTGCTTTGAATGTCTTAAAGTTAAGGAAATACAACCTCAGGAAACAACAACTCCTGATAAATAACTCTGTGACATTATGTATTTGACAAAAACTAGGCCAACATAGAAAAGCAGTGTGTGAAAAATTAAGTACACCTTTGTTGTTTTAATTGGAATTAATACGTTTTGCAGCAGCCATATGCTGCTAATAATATGAACTAAAAGGGAACCTGTAATGTCCAATAATGCTATTAACCTGCAGATAAAGGGTTATTGTATAGGATAATAGTGCTATGAGGGTGCCCGGCCGCAGTACTGAAAGTGCAGCACCCGGGAGAAAATGAACTTTACTTCATCCAGGAGCTGCCGGCTTGCAGAGAACCGGCATACTCAGAGCAATTACAGTCACCGGTCACTGAGAGCGACGACTGTAAGCACATCCCGGCACTGACTGACAGCCAGCTCTACTGTGCACAGTTCAGTGTGGCTCTCAGTCAGTGTCAGGGTGTTTTTACAGCCACCGCTCTCAGTGCTCTAAGTGATGACTGTAATTAATCCAGGCATGTCTGCATGACTGAAAGCCGGCAGCTTCTGTGGGAAATAAAGTTCATTTTCTTCCTGGTGTCACACTTCCAGTGCTGTGGCCAGGCACCTTCATAGCACTAGTGACCTGCTGATTAACCCTATATCTGCAGGTTAACAGCACTACCGGAACTGACAGGTTCCCATTAATTAACTGTTCATCCACATGGGCTTGCTTACCAAGCTATTGATTCTTGGGATGCATCTAATTTTTCTCACAGTTTTTGATAAATAAATAATGACATGGAGTTGTTCATCTCAGATTGTATCTCCCTTCTTTGAAGATCTTCTAAGGACCACATATGTTTTATTATATCCTGATATGTAAAACCAAAGACTTCAAACAGGGTGTACTTAGTTCATCTCATGCCTGTATAAACTCTTTTATTTTCAGAGCGATTGCGATCCACACTTGCACACGAGATGTGCCATGCTGCCTGCTGGTTGATCAACGGTGAAATTAACGACAACCATGGACCGTTATGGCAGGATTATGCAAAAAGCATCAAATCCATCCATCCTGAGCTGCCAGACGTGACGAAGTATCACAATTATATCATAAAGTATAACTTCTACTATCAATGTACTTTATGTAATAACAAGTAAGTAAATCTCATGATTCTATACCTCATGAAACGCAATCACTGTGGAATGACACCGGTGCGGCTCTGTTGGTATTACGCTTCTATATTTTACTACTATCAGAGTAGACTGACGTCTGGAAGCTGTAGGGTTGAGGATGCTACATATTATATTTTGTTGCCTACAGACAGTTCTTCATATTTTTTTTTACAATTTATACTTTTTGATACAATCCATGGTACTAACCAACATTCATGCCAGTCTGTTAACCAATATTCCTTCTATCTTTGTAGATGCGGGCGTTTCAATAAAATACCAAAGAATAAATGTTATTGCCGCCGCTGTGGAGCTCGAATACATCAACTGGCCACCACGTTAGGATGTCACAGCAACAAGAGCAACTCAGGGTGAAGAGACAAGGCGGACAGCTCTCCTCGCTATACAGTACAAGGCTGAAGAAGCGATGGATGGAGCTGTTGTAACGGAAACAACTTGTCTGAATTACGTTTTGGGCAGCACGGTGGCTCAGTGGTTAGCACTGAAGCCTTGCAGCACTGGGGTCCGGGGATCCAATCCCGCCAAGACAACATCTGCAAGGAGTTTGTATGTTCTCCCCGTGATTGCGTGGGTTTCCTCCGGGTACTCCGGTTTCCTCCCACACTCTAAAGACATATGGATAGGGAGTTTACATTGTAAGCCACAACAATACCAATAATTAGATTGTGAGCCATTACAATAATTAAAATATAAAATTAAGTTTAACATCTGAACTGAATAATGTATTAAATAACCTGATTCATTGCTTTCCCACCCATCTCATGATGATTAGAGCTCACCAGCTCCAGATAACAGGTGACAAGCAGAAAACGTATCACTTACAAGAGGCATTTCTCATTTAAACTCCTCCGTATCAGAACCTGGTGCTCCACAAGTTACCAATCATCAGAGGTCTTACCCCAAATATTTCAGGACCAATATTTAGGTCTGGATCAGCCTCATTTATAACTCCATTAGTAGTACAGCTCCAATATGTTAGGATGTCTACTAGACAAGATCTAACTGATAAGTGTCCGATTATCATATCACTACTAGTGATGAGCAAACGTGCTCGCCACTGCTCGATACTCGATAGAGCATTGGGGTGCTCGGGTAAGCTCCTTACTCAATCTAGTATTGCGGGCGATTGAGCGCCATGCTGAAGTCCCCGCCTTGCATGTTTCTCAGCTGTTAGACAGCCAATAAACATGTTGGGATTTTCTGCCATACACGGTAATGCCATAGCCATGTTGGCTACTGGCTTTACTGTGATTGGCCTGCCGCATCGCGTCATTGGGTCTTATTGTCACACACAATGTAGGAAGACTAAGTGCAACAAGAAGAAAAGAGGGGAAGGAAGGCCAAACACTAGAGAAAGGGGGAGTTGAGACCCCTAGGCAGATCTAATAATGCCCTGCCTACCCTACCATTCCTATATTGGTTTCACACCAATCGCCAAGCAGGAAACCTAAGCCCTGTTTATACCCAAAGAGCTTGGCCCAAGATAGGGAGGTGGAGGGGGTGAGCACTAGTCAGGCCCCACTACAAACTAAAGACAACAAGGTAGTCAAACAAAGGGGATAATTTAGCTTGAGCAGACACCAGAGGAGCAACGCCAACAGTCCTCCAAGGGCACCAGAGAAGAATCTTAGCCGACTGCTAGTACTCCAAGTCAGAGCCAATGAAAATAAAAATATCACCGGTGAAACCCTGAAGCAGACTGAGAGTTTTTAAACACCCATACTAGGGTGTGTCAATCTGAGCAGAAGGGAGGTAGCCGCTGGGTCCTAATAGCAGATGAATTAAGACAGCGTCTGCAATGCCGGACGCAGTGACCTTCTACAAACAGATCCAGAGCGACTGTCTGTTGCATCAGACACACCCGTGACACTTATATAAGACTCGGTGACGCGATGCTCGGCCCCCACTCCTCTTGAAGCAGTTCAGGGAGAGTTGATCTAGGAGAGAGAGCTTAGATTATGGCAGGCATATAGTCAATGTTTAATTGCTGTTACAGTAATTTTAATCGCTGGGAAAAATGTTTTCTGAGGCCCTTCTATACGTGTCTTCCAAGGTGTATTGCAGTCCCTCCTTCTAATTTTTGGCGGCTCTTGCACTTAGTGCATAGACTATATGAGTCTAGCAGTATCACTACCGAACAATTTTAACAGAATGTGCATGAGGCCCGCCTTTATGTCTAATACATGGTGTATCGGAGTCCCTCTTCCTTCTAATTTTTGGCAGTTCTTGCATTTTCTGCATAGGCTTTGTGAGTTTCAGAGTCCCTCCTTCATAAATTAAACAGGATGTGTCTGACCAGGTCACACACACCACATGCCCAGATAAGGTACTAAAATATTAAAATTACATTTTCCGGTGACTTCCGGTGGGTGCAGATTTATTTCCCCCTCTACTATGTCATCTACTGTAGTCATAGGCAACGGGTAAATACGGTGAGCGTGGCGCGGCTATTAAGAGGTGGAAAAGGCAGGTTTTTTCCTCTTTTTTATTTTGCCCTATACACAAGTCATTATACAGGAAAGAACTCTTCGGTTTTGTACATTTTGTTGTCAGTCTGTAAAAGTGGAGTAATACTCTGACAACATCGTTCCCAGCAGCGATCTGGAAGTAACAGATGCATCCAGGCACCTTCCCCATGCTGTTCCCATTCAATTTGAGCACTGTTTCCATCCAATTCAGTGATTTTCCTGCCTCCCCAGCCCTCCTGTTAGCGTCTTCCGGAAAAATGCTTGAGTTTCCCTTTGACTTCCATTATATTCGGTACTTGAGTTGAGCCCGTCTGAGCGTCTGACCTGCTCAATTCGAATAACGAGCACTCGAACATTTTAGCGCTCAATCATCACTAAACACTACTACTCGTAGTGCAACTGTGGTGGACACTGGTCAAACAACCCTCAGTTATTTCACAACCCTGAGAATAGTCAAGAGACTGTCCCAACCGTCACTACAGTCCCACCTCCATCTATTGGCAATTTGATAACGCAACTGTTATATACAAGACAGGCAGCAATAAATCTTTTGCTCTAACCCAAGATATATAGCAGCATTTTCCTCCACAACTGCAGAAGATATTTGCAAAGCTGGACAACTATATCAGAGAGGTACAGATCAGAGAATTCTGTCACCTCCTAAAGACCAGCGCAAATAATTGCCGCATTCTCCTACAGATAATCCAATAAAACAAAAATAGAGAATCTAAACTCAAATGGATTCTTTGATATTGAGATGGTCAGAGGCTCTAAATGAGGAGTAGGTGGACAGCGACCTTTTTAAAAGGTTGGCTGCTATTAACAAATACAATAATTCTCAGCAAAAATGTGCTACTTCAAATGCTGAGCTGAGACAACTATCTGACTTGCCCCTGGGCCGTGGGATACTCAGGGCCGGGCCTCTGGATGCAGATGGGGAGTAGTAGTGGCGACCCGGTCCCGTGCTCAGGGTGTCAGGCTTAAAGGGGAACCGTCTTTTGTTATATGTATGGGAAGTTCCGACTACGCCACCCGTGGATTGCAGTCAGGGATAACCGCCGCTGCAGTGCAGACCGCTGGGGCAGATGTAAGTGTGCAGCACGGAGTAGTATAACTCCCCACGGGAGGAGTGTAGCCCCAGGGCAGTGTAAGTGGATGATGGAGGGGATGATTCCGATCGCAATAGCCAGGAAACGGAGGCCCCTTGAACAGTTCAGAGTCTTTATTGGAACAGGTGAGACGACCCAAAAACAGTCCCGGCTATGAGGGGGCCTGGATGTCTGAGAACAAGTGGGAAGCCCTCCTGGTCAAGGTGAGGGTGAAGGCCTACCGTGCTCTCTGCACTCTTTCTGGCTATTTCCCTCCTCGTGGTGTAACAGCCCACGTTCCTGAGCTCGCCGTGTCTTCTCGCCAGTATGGCTTGCAACTTGGGTCCCTTTCTACTCTTGGCCTGGTGCAACTTTTCTGGTCCCTTCTGCTGTGGCGGAACCTCCGGGCTTCTTAGGCCAAGGGACATACAATCCCCTGCGGGCTGGTTATTTGCTGTAGGACTTGGAATCCTGACAGCCTCGGACACCAAAGTCCGGTAGATCAGTTTCTCTCTCAGCCAGGACAGGCTCACCTCGCCTTCCGTCCCTGGCTCGTGGCTCCTCTACTGCCACACGACCTCCTCAGCTACAGCTCAACTGACTCTCCCTTCTCTGGGACGCCTCTCGCTTCAGAGACAGGTCGTCCAGCTCTCTCTAACCCTGCCCCCATTTCCAGCTTTTATAGGGGCAGCCTGCTCCCCCTACTGGCCTGGGACAGGATGTGCTGCATGCTAATGGTCCCTGACCAGAGAACCTCCCTCCTGCTCTCAGACAAAGCTTTATTATACATTTGTGGCATCCAGGCCAGGGTGACACATATCCATGGCTGGCACCATCTTTCCACCCCATTTTCCTACTTCTCTCCAGTGGATATGGCAGTTGCAACATCAGAATGAGAGCTCACGTTGACCAGCTCTTCCTACAAGTGCCATAATTCCTCTGTACTAGTGAAGTGATACAAGCGTGGCCTCATCCACCTGGGATGGAGGCAAGAAAAAATCCTCTATTATTTTCAAAACTATAATGTTATTTTTAGAATATTCTTGGAAATATTTAGTTTCTCATTTAGTTTCTTATTGTCTGATAAATTAATTATTTTATATATTTTTCCTTTTTTTTCTCCACAGATAATGAGCAGTGTTGAGCGAGCATGCTCGACACTACTCGGTACTCGCCCGAGCATCAAGCTACTCAGTATGTTCGGCGAGCACCGAGCATTTCCGGGTTACTCGGGCGGGAGCTTGTGTCTCCGCCCTGCACGTTTGGCGCTCTTTACAGAGCCAATGAACATGCAGGGATTGCCAGCCAGTCACTGTAATGCCGCAGCCATGTTGGTTGTGGGCATTACATTGATTGGCTGGCCGCACAGCGTCACCTCGAGTATTTAAAACCGGGCGCCGCCATCTAGGACACAGACGGCTGGGATCAGACAGTGTAGGGACAGCGCTGCTGATTTAGGGAGAGATATATACTGCGAAATAGTTAGTGTAGGGTCTGTAAAGGCTGCCAGATCAACCAAACAGTCCTTCTCAGGACTAATATCCATCCCAGATATCAGGCAGGCAGGCTGTATAGGAGACGCAGTGGTTATACCAGCAAACGCTGCATTACAGTCCTGTGTGCTCCTGTTGCTGAAATTGCTGGACTTAGCTCCAGGTCTCGGGGGCCAGGAAAAATCCTTTTTTTTCATCTAAATGCTTTTTTTTTTTTTTTTCTCCTTCACACTGTACAAATACCCATCTTATTAACCTTTTGGTGCCCCCCCCCCCCAAAAAAAAAAAAAAAAAAAAAAAAAAAAGAAGTGTGTCTGTGACAGTTCAGACACAAATATATTTTTTTAAAAGATTCTGGTGTAGGCCAGAGAAATAGAAGTGTGGTTTTGCAGTTCCACGGTTCAAACCTCTGTATTATCCACTTTTGGGCCATTTTTACCTAAAAAAAACAGTTTGAGTGTGTCGCTCACTGTTCAGCGGCAAATATATCTATTTTAAAAAGTCTGGTATACATACACCAGTAAATTATAACTGTGTTTTTTCTGTTCCACGGTAAAAAATCTCTATTATCCTGCTTTTGGCATCTTTTACCGTAAAAAAAAACAGTAATAGTGTCTCCCTGATTGTTCAGACACAAATATATTTGTTGAAAATAGTCTGGTGTAGGCCCGAGAAATAGAAGTGTGGTTTTGCCGTTCCACGGTAAAAAATCTCTATTATCCAGCTTTTGGTATTTTTTCTGTAAAGAAAAACAGTAATAGTGTCTCCTGATTGTTCAGACACCAATATATCTGTTTAAAAGAGTCTGGTATACACCAGTAAATTATAACTGTGGTTTTGCCGTTCCACGATGAAAAATCTCTATTATCCTGCTTTTGGCATTTTTTGCCGCAAAGACAGACAGTAATAGTGCCTCCTGATTGTTCAGACACAAATATATCTGTTGAAAATAGTTTGGTGCAGGCCCGAGAAATGCAACTGTGGTTTTGCAGTTCCACGGGTCAAATCTCTGTATTATCCTGCTTTTGGCATCTTTTGCCGTAAAGAAAAACAGTAATAGTGTCTCCTGATTATTCAGACACAAATATATCTGTTGAAAATAGTTTGGTGTAGGCCCGAGAAATGCAACTGTGGTTTTGCAGTTCCACGGGTCAAATCTCTGTATTATCCTGCTTTTGGCATCTTTTGCCGTAAAGAAAAACAGTAATAGTGTCTCCTGATTGTTCAGACACAAATATATCTGTTTAAAAGAGTCTGGTATACACCAGTAAATTATAACTGTGGTTTTGCCGTCCCAAGGTAAAAAATCTCTATTATCCAAGCTTTTGGTATTTTTTCCGTAAAGAAAAACAGTAATAGTATCTCCTGATTGTTCAGACACCAATATATCTGTTTAAAATAGTCTGGTGTAGGCCCGAGAAATAGAACTATGGTTTTGCAGTTCCACAGTAAAAAATCTCTATTATCCAGCTTTTGGTATTTTTTCCGTAAAGAAAAACAGTAATAGTGTCTCCTGATTGTTCAGACACCAATATATGTGTTTAAAAGAGTCTGGTATACACCAGTAAATTATAGCTGTGGTTTTGCTGTTCCACGGTAAAAAATCTCTATTATCCTGCCTTTGGCATTTTTTGCCATAAAAAAAAAATGTAGTAGTGTCTCCCTGATTGTTCAGACACAAATATATTTGTTGAAAATATTCTGGTGTAGGCCAGAGAAATAGAACTGTGGTTTTGCAGTTCCACGATTCAAACCTCTTTGTTATCCACTTTTGGGCCATTTTTACCTAAAAAAAAAAAACAGTATACCCCAGTAAACAATAACTGTGGTTTTGCCATTCCACGGTAAAAAGTCTCTATTATTCAGCTTTTGGTATTTTTTCCGTAAAGAAAAACAGTAATAGTTTCTCCCTGATTGTTCAGATTGTTTAAAAGAGTCGGGTGTAGGCCAGAGAAATAGAACTGTGGTTTTCCTCTTCCACGGTTCTAATCTACTTTTTATTACCCTTTTTCTATTGATAGTGCGAGTGTAAGCTATAGTACTTCCTTTACAATGGGCAAGGCGCGTGGCAAGGGACGTGTAACTGGACGTTCTGGTGATGGTGCGTGCAGAGGACGGGGCTGTGGCCAAGGTGAAAATGTGCCACAACCAACAGCCAAATCTTCTCGCTCCCAGTTCTTTACTGAATTACTAGGGAAGCACACAACACCACTATTGCGAACTGATCAGTGTGAACAGGTTATTAATTGGATAGCAGATAATACTTCCAGTTACCTGGGCACCACCACCTCCGGTCTGTCTTCCACACGGTCAAATCTTAGTAGCCGTGAGTCTCGACCGCATACTCCTCCTCACCCTGATGCTCCTTTCTCCCACCATGTCGAGTGTCGTCAGACAGCAACTGATCCCACAGTTGGACACTCTGAAGAGCTGTTCACTGGTCCATTTCCATATTTGGGCCCCTCGCCTGCTCCGCTTGAAGTGGTGGAAGAGGAGAGCCCATGGCCAAATATTTGAACAGCCACGGCCACAGGAAGGCGACGCTGGTAATTTGTCACAAGAGGTGGACGATGATGAGACACAATTGCCATGAAGTGAGGAGGAGGACCGTGGTGCGGAAGTGGAAGAGGAGGAGGTGGTGGATGATCTAGTAACTGACCCAACATGGCAGGAGGACACGCAGAGCGAGGCCAGCAGCACATAAGGGGAGGGAGGCAGAGTACCCCAACACACCGCCCGGATAATACAGCCATACAGTGCTAAATAACACACCGCCCAGATAATACTGCCATATAGAGCTAAATAGCACACCGCCCAGATAATACCGCCATACAATGCTAAAGAACACACCGCCCGGATAATACCGCCATACAGTGCTAAATAACACACCGCCCGGATAATACCGCCATACAGAGCTAAATAACACACCGCCCGGATAATACCGCCATACAGAGCTAAATAACACACCGCCCAGGTAATACTGCCATACAGAGCTAAATAAGTTGAGCCGCGCGTGTACGAGGTGTACGGAGCGGAGCCGCGCGTGTACGAGGTGTACGGAGCGGAGCCGCGCGTGTACGAGGTGTACGGAGCGGAGCCGCATGTGTACGAGTGTGCGGAGCGGAGCTGTGTGTACGATGTGTACGGAGCAGAGCCGCGCGTGTACGAGGTGTGCGGAGCAGAGCGGAGCCGCGCGTGTACGAGGTGTACGGAGCGGAGCCGCACGTGTACGAGGTGTACAGAGCGGAGTGGATCCGTGCGTGTACGGAGCAGAACCGCGTGTGTGCGAGGTGTACGGAGCGGAGCAACGCGTGTACGATGTGTGCGGAGCGGAGCGGATCCACGCATGTACGATGTGTACGGAGCGGAGCCGCGAGTGTACAAGGTGTACGGAGCGGAGCAGAGCGAGTACGAGGTGTACGGAGCGGAGCCGCGCGTGTACGAGGTGTACGGAGTGGAGCAGAGCGGCACGTGTACGAGGTGTACGAAGCGGATCTGCGCGTGTACGACGTGTACGGAGCGGATCAGCGTGTGTACAAGGTGTACGGAGCTGAGACGCGCGTGTACCAGTTGTGCGGAGCAGAGCGGAGCCGCGCGAGTACAAGGTGTACGGGGCAGAGCGTGTACGAGGTGTACAGAGCGGAGCCGCGCGTGTACGAGGTGTACAGAGAGGAGCCGCGAGTGTACGAGGTGTACAGAGAGGAGCCGCACGTGTACGAAGTGTGCGGAGCAGAATGGAGCCGCGCGTACACGAGGTGTACGGAGCGGAGCCGCGCGTATACGAGGTGTACGGAGTGGAGCCGAGCGTGTACGAGATGTATGGAGCGGAGACAAGCCTGTATACGAGGCGTACGGAGCGGAGCCACGCGTGTACGAGGTGTGCGGAGCAGAGCGTGTACGAGGTGTGTGGAGCGGAGCCGCACGTGTTCGTGGTGTACGGAGCGGATCCGCGCGTGTACGAGGTATACGGTGCGGAGCCGCGTGTGTACGAGATGTACGGAGCGGAGCCGCGTGTGTACGAGATGTACGGAGCGGAGCGGATCCCACGTGTGTACGAGGTGTGCGGAGCGGAGCCGAGCGTGTACGAGATGTACGGAGTGGAGCGGATCCCACGTGTGTACGAGGTGTACGGAGCGTATTCGCATGTGTAAGAGGTGTGCGGAGCGGAGCCGCACGTGTACGAGGTGTACGGAGCGGAGCCGCGCGTGTACGAAGTGTACGGAGCGGAGCCACGCGTGTACGAGGTGTACGGAGCGGAGCTGCACAAGTACGAGGTGTGCGGAGCAGAGCCGCGCGTGTACGAGGTGTGCGGAGCAGAGCGGAGCAGAGCGTGTACGAAGTGTACGGAGCGGAGCCGCGCGTGTAAGAGGTGTACAGAGAGGAGCCGCGAGTGTACGAGGTGTACGGAGCGGAGCCGCGCGTGTACGAAGTGTTCGGAGCAGAATGGAGCCGCTCGTACACGAGGTGTACGGAGCGGAGCCGCGCGTATACGAGGTGTACGGAGCGGAGCCGCGCGTATACGAGGTGTACGGAGCGGAGCCGCGCGTATACGAGGTGTACGGAGCGGAGCCGCGCGTATACGAGGTGTACGGAGCGGAGCCGCGCGTATACGAGGTGTACGGAGCGGAGCCGCGCGTATACGAGGTGTACGGAGCGGAGCCGCGCGTATACGAGGTGTACGGAGCGGAGCCGCGCGTGTACGAGGTGTACGGAGCGGAGCCGCGCGTATACGAGGTGTACGGAGCGGATCCGAGCGTGTACAAGATGTACGGAGCGGAGACAAGCCTGTATACGAGGTGTACGGAGCGGAGCCACGCGTGTTCGTGGTGTACAGAGCGGATCCACGCGTGTACGAGGTGTGCGGAGCAGAGCGGAGACGCGCGTATATGAGGTGTGCGGAGCAGAGTGTGTACGAGGTGTACGGAGCGGAGCCGCGCGTATACGAGGTGTATGGAGTGGAGCCGAGCGTGTACGAGATGTATGGAGCAGAGACAAGCCTGTATACGAGGCGTACGGAGCGGAGCCACGCGTATTCGTGGTGTACAGAGCGGATGCACGCGTGTACGAGGTGTGCGGAGCAGAGCGTGTACGAGGTGTGTGGAGCGGATCCGCGCGTGTACGAGGTATACGGAGCGGAGCTGCGTGTGTACGAGGTATACGGAGCGGAGCCGCGTGTGTACGAGATGTACGGAGCGGAGCGGATCCCACGTGTGTACGAGGTGTACGGAGTGGAGCCGCGCGTGTACGAGATGTACGGAGTGGAGCGGATCCCACGTGTGTACGAGGTGTACGGAGCGTATTCGCATGTGTAAGAGGTGTGCGGTGCGGAGCCGCACGTGTACGAGGTGTACGGAGCGGAGCCGCGCGTGTACGAGAATGCGGAGCGGAGCCGCGCGTGTATGAACGTGCGCAGCGGACCTGCGTGTACGAGGTGTACGGAGCGGAGTCACGCGTGTACGAGGTGTGCGGAGCAGAGCGGAGCCGCCCATGTACGAAGTGTACGGAGCGGAGCCACGCGTGTACGAGGTGTACGGAGCGGAGCTGCACGTGTACGAGGTGTGCGGAGCAGAGCCGCGCGTGTACGAGGTGTGCGGAGCAGAGCGGAGCCGCGCGGGTACAAGGTGTACGGAGCAGAGCGTGTACGAGGTGTACGGAGCGGAGCCGCGAGTGTAAGAGGTGTACAGAGAGGAGCCGCGAGTGTACGAGGTGTACGGAGCGGAGCCGCGCGTGTACGAAGTGTTCGGAGCAGAATGGAGCCGCTCGTACACGAGGTGTACGGAGCGGAGCCGCTCGTACACGAGGTGTACGGAGCGGAGCCGAGCGTACACGAGGTGTACGGAGCGGAGCCGCGCGTATACGAGGTGTACGGAGCGGAGCCGCGCGTATACGAGGTGTACGGAGCGGAGCCGCGCGTATACGAGGTGTACGGAGCGGAGCCGCGCGTATACGAGGTGTACGGAGCGGAGCCGCGCGTATACGAGGTGTACGGAGCGGAGCCGCGCGTATACGAGGTGTACGGAGCGGAGCCGCGCGTGTACGAGGTGTACGGAGCGGAGCCGCGCGTGTACGAGGTGTACGGAGCGGAGCCGCGCGTATACGAGGTGTACGGAGCGGAGCCGAGCGTGTACAAGATGTACGGAGCGGAGACAAGCCTGTATACGAGGTGTACGGAGCGGAGCCACGCGTGTTCGTGGTGTACAGAGCGGATCCACGCGTGTACGAGGTGTGCGGAGCAGAGTGTGTACGAGGTGTGCGGAGCGGAGCCGCACGTGTTCGTGGTGTACGGAGCGGATCCGCGCGTGTACGAGGTATACGGAGCGGAGCAGCGTGTGTACGACGTGTACGAAGCGGAGCCGCGTGTGTACGAGATGTGCGGAGCAGATCCCACGTGTGTACATGGTGTACGGAGCGGAGACACGCGTGTACGAGGTGTGCGGAGTGGAGACATGTGTGTACGAGGTGTACGGAGCGGAGCCGCGCGTGTACGAGCTGTACGGAGTGGAGCGGATCCCACGTGTGTACGAGGTGTACGGAGCGTATTCGCGTGTGTACGAGGTGTGCGGAGCGGAGCCGCACGTGTAAGAGGTGTACGGAGCGGATCCGCGCGTGTACGAAGTGTACGGAGCGGAGCCACGCGTGTACGAGGTGTACGGAGCGGAGCTGCACGTGTACGAGGTGTGCGGAGCAGAGCCGCGCGTGTACGAGGTGTGCGGAGCAGAGCGTGTACGAAGTGTACGGAGCGGAGCCGCGCGTGTAAGAGGTGTACAGAGAGGAGCCGCGAGTGTACGAGGTGTACGGAGCGGAGCCGCGCGTGTACGAAGTGTTCGGAGCAGAATGGAGCCGCTCGTACACGAGGTGTACGGAGCGGAGCCGCGCGTATACGAGGTGTACGGAGCGGAGCCGCGCGTATACGAGGTGTACGGAGCGGAGCCGCGCGTATACGAGGTGTACGGAGCGGAGCCGCGCGTATACGAGGTGTACGGAGCGGAGCCGCGCGTATACGAGGTGTACGGAGCGGAGCCGCGCGTATACGAGGTGTACGGAGCGGAGCCGCGCGTGTACGAGGTGTACGGAGCGGAGCCGCGCGTATACGAGGTGTACGGAGCGGATCCGAGCGTGTACAAGATGTACGGAGCGGAGACAAGCCTGTATACGAGGTGTACGGAGCGGAGCCACGCGTGTTCGTGGTGTACAGAGCGGATCCACGCGTGTACGAGGTGTGCGGAGCAGAGCGGAGACGCGCGTATATGAGGTGTGCGGAGCAGAGTGTGTACGAGGTGTACGGAGCGGAGCCGCGCGTATACGAGGTGTATGGAGTGGAGCCGAGCGTGTACGAGATGTATGGAGCAGAGACAAGCCTGTATACGAGGCGTACGGAGCGGAGCCACGCGTATTCGTGGTGTACAGAGCGGATGCACGCGTGTACGAGGTGTGCGGAGCAGAGCGTGTACGAGGTGTGTGGAGCGGATCCGCGCGTGTACGAGGTATACGGAGCGGAGCCGCGTGTGTACGAGGTATACGGAGCGGAGCCGCGTGTGTACGAGATGTACGGAGCGGAGCGGATCCCACGTGTGTACGAGGTGTACGGAGTGGAGCCGCGCGTGTACGAGATGTACGGAGTGGAGCGGATCCCACGTGTGTACGAGGTGTACGGAGCGTATTCGCATGTGTAAGAGGTGTGCGGAGCGGAGCCGCACGTGTACGAGGTGTACGGAGCGGAGCCGCGCGTGTACGAGAATGCGGAGCGGAGCCGCGCGTGTATGAACGTGCGCAGCGGACCTGCGTGTACGAGGTGTACGGAGCGGAGTCACGCGTGTACGAGGTGTGCGGAGCAGAGCGGAGCCGCGCATGTACGAAGTGTACGGAGCGGAGCCACGCGTGTACGAGGTGTACGGAGCGGAGCTGCACGTGTACGAGGTGTGCGGAGCAGAGCCGCGCGTGTACGAGGTGTGCGGAGCAGAGCGGAGCCGCGCGGGTACAAGGTGTACGGAGCAGAGCGTGTACGAGGTGTACGGAGCGGAGCCGCGAGTGTAAGAGGTGTACAGAGAGGAGCCGCGAGTGTACGAGGTGTACGGAGCGGAGCCGCGCGTGTACGAAGTGTTCGGAGCAGAATGGAGCCGCTTGTACACGAGGTGTACGGAGCGGAGCCGCTCGTACACGAGGTGTACGGAGCGGAGCCGCTCGTACACGAGGTGTACGGAGCGGAGCCGAGCGTACACGAGGTGTACGGAGCGGAGCCGCGCGTATACGAGGTGTACGGAGCGGAGCCGCGCGTATACGAGGTGTACGGAGCGGAGCCGCGCGTATACGAGGTGTACGGAGCGGAGCCGCGCGTATACGAGGTGTACGGAGCGGAGCCGCGCGTATACGAGGTGTACGGAGCGGAGCCGCGCGTGTACGAGGTGTACGGAGCGGAGCCGCGCGTGTACGAGGTGTACGGAGCGGAGCCGCGCGTGTACGAGGTGTACGGAGCGGAGCCGCGCGTATACGAGGTGTACGGAGCGGAGCCGAGCGTGTACAAGATGTACGGAGCGGAGACAAGCCTGTATACGAGGTGTACGGAGCGGAGCCACGCGTGTTCGTGGTGTACAGAGCGGATCCACGCGTGTACGAGGTGTGCGGAGCAGAGTGTGTACGAGGTGTGCGGAGCGGAGCCGCACGTGTTCGTGGTGTACGGAGCGGATCCGCGCGTGTACGAGGTATACGGAGCGGAGCAGCGTGTGTACGACGTGTACGAAGCGGAGCCGCGTGTGTACGAGATGTACGGAGCGGAGCAGATCCCACGTGTGTACAAGGTGTACGGAGCGGAGACACGCGTGTACGAGGTGTGCGGAGTGGAGACATGTGTGTACGAGGTGTACGGAGCGGAGCCGCGCGTGTACGAGCTGTACGGAGTGGAGCGGATCCCACGTGTGTACGAGGTGTACGGAGCGTATTCGCGTGTGTACGAGGTGTGCGGAGCGGAGCCGCACGTGTAAGAGGTGTACGGAGCGGATCCGCGCGTGTACGAGGTGTACGGAGCGGAGCCGCGCGTGTACGAGGTGTACGGAGTGGAGCGGATCCCACGTGTGTACGAGGTGTACGGAGCGTATTCGCGTGTGGACGAGGTGTACGGAGCGGATCCGCGCGTGTACGAGGTGTACGGAGCGGAGCCGCGCGTGTACGAGTGTGCGGAGCGGAGCTGCGTGTACGAGGTGTACGGAGCGGAGCCGCGCGTGTACGAGGTGTACGGAGCAGAGCGTGTACGAGGTGTACGGAGCAGAGCGTGTACGAGGTGTACGGAGCGGAGCCGCGCGTGTAAGAGGTGTACAGAGAGGAGCTGCGAGTGTACGAGGTGTACGGAGCGGAGCCGCGCATGTACGAAGTGTTCGGAGCAGAATGGAGCCGCTCGTACACGAGGTGTACGGAGTGGAGCCGCGCGTATACGAGGTGTACGGAGCGGAGCCGCGCGTATACGAGGTGTTCGGAGCGGAGCCGCGCGTATACGAGGTGTACGGAGCGGAGCTCGCGTATACGAGGTGTACGGAGCGGAGCCGAGCGTATACGAGGTGTACGGAGCGGAGCCGCGCGTATACGAGGTGTACGGAGCGGAGCCGCGCGTGTACAAGATGTACGGAGCGGAGACAAGCCTGTATACGAGGTGTACGGAGCGGAGCCACGCGTGTTCGTGGTGTACAGAGCGGATCCACGCGTGTACGAGGTGTGCGGAGCAGAGCGGAGACGCGCGTATATGAGGTGTGCGGAGCCGAGTGTGTACGAGGTGTGCGGAGCGGAGCCGCACGTGTTCATGGTGTACGGAGCGGATTCGCGCGTGTACAAGGTATACGGAGCGGAGCAGCGTGTGTACGAGGTGTACGAAGCGGAGCCGCGTGTGTACGAGATGTACAGAGCGGAGCGGATCCCACGCGTGTACGAGGTGTGCGGAGTGGAGACATGTGTGTACGAGGTGTACGGAGCGGAGCCGCGCGTGTACGAGCTGTACGGAGTGGAGCGGATCCCACGTGTGTACGAGGTGTACGGAGCGTATTCGCGTGTGTACGAGGTGTGCGGAGCGGAGCCGCACGTGTAAGAGGTGTACGGAGCGGATCCGCGCGTGTACGAGTGTGCGGAGCGGAGCTGCGTGTACGAGGTGTACGGAGCGGAGCCGCACGTGTACGAGGTGCACGGAGCAGAGCGGATCCGCGCATGTACGGGGTGTACGGAGCGGAGCCGCGCGTGTACGAGGTGTACGGAGCGTAGCCGCACGTGTATGAGGTGTGTGGAGCAGAGCAGAGCCGCGCGTGTACGAGGTGTGCGGAGCAGAGCGGATCCACGCATGTACGAGGTGTATGGAGCAGAGCCGCACGTGTACAAGGTGTACAGAGCAGAGCCGTGTGTGTGCGAGGTGTGCGGAGAGGATCCGCGCGTGTACGAGGTGTACGGTGCGGAGCCGTGCGTGTACGAGGTGTATGGAGCAGAGAAGCGCGTGTACGAGGTGTATGGAGCAGAGAAGCGCGTGTACGAGGTGTATGGAGCAGAGCCGAGCGTGTACGAGAAGTACGGAGCGGAGCCGCGCGTGTTCGAGGTGTACGACGCGGAGCCGCACGTGTTCGAGGTGTACGACGCGGAGCCGCGCATGTACGAGGTGTACAGAGCGGAGCGGATCCGTGCGTGTACGGAGCAGAGCCGCGTGTGTACGAGGTGTACGGAGAAGAGCCACGCATGTACGAGGTGTGCGGAGCGGAGCCGCACGTGTACGAGGTGTACAGAGCGGAGCCGCACGTTTACGAGGTGTACAGAGCTGAGCCGCGCGTGTACCAGTTGTGCGGAGCAGAGCGGAGCCGCGCAAGTACAAGGTGTATGGAGCGGAGCGTGTGCGAGGTGTACGGAGCGGAGCCACGCGTGTACGAGGTGTACGGAGTGGAGCAGAGCGTGTACGAGGTGTACGGAGTGGAGCAGAGCGTGTACGAGGTGTACGGAGCGGAGACGCGCGTGTACGAGGTGTACGGAGCGGAGACGCGCGTGTACGAGGTGTACGGAGCGGAGACGCGCGTGTACGAGGTGTACGGAGCGGAGCCAAGCGTGTACGGAGCGGAGACACGCGTGTACGAGGTGTACGGAGCGGAGCCGCACGTGTACGAGGTGTACGGAAGGGAGCCCAGCGTGTGTACGAGGTGTACGGAGCAGATCTACGCGTGTACGAGGTGTACGAAGCGGAGACAAGCGTGTACGAGTTGTGCGGAGCAGAGTGGAGATGCGCATGTACGAGGTGTGCGGAGCAGAATGGCGCCGCGCGTACACGAGGTGAACGGAGCGAAGCCGCGCGTGTACGAGGTGTACGGAGTGGAGCCACGCATGTTCGTGGTGTACAGAGCGGATTTGCGCGTGTACGAAGTGTACGGAGCGGAGCCGAGCGTGTACGAGGTGTGCGGAACAGAGCCATGCGTGTACGAGGTGTGCGGAGCGGAGCCGCGCGTGTTCGTGGTGTACAGAGCAGATTCGCGCGTGTAAGAGGTGTACGGAGCGGAGCCGCGCGTGTATGAGGTGTGCGGAGCAGAATGGAGCCGCGCGTATGCGAGGTGTACGGAGCGGAGACTCGCGTGTACGAGGTGTGCGGAGCAAAGCCGAGCGTGTACAAGGTGTACGGAGCGGAGACACGCGTGTACGAGGTGTGCGGAGCGGAGACACGCGTGTACGAGGTGTGCGGAGCGGAGACACGCGTCTACGAGGTGTGCGGAGCGGAGACACGCGTCTACGAGGTGTGCGGAGCGGAGCCGGGCGTGTTCGTGGTGTACGGAGCGGATCCGCACGTGTACGAGGTATACGGAGCGAAGCCGCGCGTGTATGAGGTGTGCGGAGCTGCGCGTATGCGAGGTGTACGGAGCGGAGCCGCGCGTGTACGAGGTGCACGGAACGGAGCCGCGCGTGTAAGAGGTGTACGGAGTGGAGCAGAGCGTGTACGAGGTGTACGGAGCGGAGCCGTGCGTGTACGAGGTGTACGGAGCAGATCTGCGCGTGTACGAGGTGTACGGAGCGGATCAGCACGTGTATGAGGTGTACGGAGCTGAGACGCGCGTGTACCAGTTGTGTGGAGCAGAGCGGAGCCGAGCGAGTACAAGGTGTACAGAGCGGAGCGTGTACGAGGTGTACGAAGCGGAGCCGCGCGTGTACGAGCTGTACGGAGTGGAGCAGAGCGTGTATGAGGTGTACGGAGCGGAGACGCGCGTGTACGAGGTGTAAGGAGCGGAGCCAAGCATGTACGGAGCGGAGACACGCGTGTACGGAGCGGAGACACGCGTGTACGAGGTGTGCGGAGCAGGGCGGAGCCGCGCGTGTATGAAGTGTGCGGAGCAGAGCGGCGCGTGTACAAGGTGTACAGAGAGGAGCCGCGTGTGTACGAGGTGTACGGAGCGGAGTTGCGCATGTACGAGGTGTACGGAGCGGAGTGGATCCGTGCGTGTACGAGGTGTACAGAGCGGAGCCGCGTGTGTACGAGGTGTACAGAGCAGAGACGGGTGTGTACAAGGTGTACAGAGCGGAGCCGCGCGTGTACGAGGTGTACGGAGCGGAGCCACGCGTGTACGAGGTGTGCGGAGCGGAGCGGAGCTGCGCGTGTACGAGGTGTACGGAGCGGAGCCGTACGTGTATGAGGTGTACGGAGCAGAAAAGCGCGTGTACGAGGTGTACGGAGCAGAGCCGAGCGTGTACGAGATGTACGGAGTGGAGCCGCGCGTGTTCGAGGTGTGCGGAGCGGAGCGTAGTCGCGCATGTACGAGGTGTACAGAGCGGAGTGGATCCGTGCGTGTACGAGGTGTACGGAGCGGATCCGCGCGTGTACGAGGTGTACAGAGCGGAGCCGCGCGTGTATGAGGTGTACGGAGCAGAGCTGTGCGTGTACAAGTGTACAGAGCGGAGCCGCGTGTGTACGAGGTATACAGAGTGGAGCCACGCGTGTACGAGGTGTGCGGAGCAGAGCGGAGCTGCGCGTATACGAGGTGAACGGAGCGGAGCCGTGCGTGTATGAGGTGTACAGAGCAGAGAAGCGCGTGTACGAGGTGTACGGAGCAGAGCTGAGCATGTACGAGATGTACGGAGCGGAGCCGCGCGTGTTCGAGGTGTACGGAGCGGAGCCGCGCATGTACAAGGTGTACGGAGCGGAGTGGATCCGTGCGTGTACGAAGTGTATGGAGCGGATCCGCGTGTGTACGAGGTGTACGGAGCGGAGCCGCATGTGTACGAGGTGTACGGAGCGGAGCAGAGTGGCGCATGTACGAGGTGTATGGAGCGGATCTGCGCGTGTACGAGGTGTGCGGACCGGAGCCGTGCGTGTACGAGGTGTACGGAGCAGATCTACGTGTGTACGAGGTGTACGGAATGGAGCCGTGCGTGTATGAGGTGTACGAAGCGGAGACGGAGCGGAGCGGAGTCGCGCAAGTACAAGGTGTACGGAGCAGAGACGCGCGTGCACGAGGTGTACGGAGTAGAGCCGGGCGTGTACGAGGTGTGCGGAGCACAATGGAGCCGCGCGTACACGAGGTGTACGGAGCAGAGCCGCGCATGAACGAGGTGTACGGAGCAGAGCCGCGCGTGTACGAGGTGTGCGGAGCAGAATGGAGCCGCGTGTATGCGAGGTGTACGGAGCGGAGACGCGTGTGTACGAGGTGTGCGGAGCGGAGCCGAGCGTGTACAAGGTGTACGGAGCTGAGCCGCGCGTGTACGAGGTGTATGGAGCTGAGCCGCGCGTGTACGAGGTGTTCGGAGCGGAGCCGCGCGTGTACGAGGTGTACGGAGCGGAGCCGCGCGTGTACGAGGTGTACGGAGCGGAGCCGCGCGTGTTCGTGGTGTACAGAGCGGATTTGCGCGTGTACGAGGTGTACGGAGCGGAGCTGCGCGTGTACGAGGTGTGCGGAACAGAGCTACGCGTGTACGAGGTGTGCGGAACAGAGCCGCGCGTGTTCGTGGTGTACAGAGCAGATTCGCGCGTGTACGAGGTGTACGGAGCGGAGCCGCGCGTGTACGAGGTGTGCGGAGCAGAATGGAGCCGCGTGTATGCGAGGTGTACGGAGCGGAGACGCGTGTGTACGAGGTGTGCGGAGCGGAGCAGAGCGTGTACAAGGTGTACGGAGCAGAGACACGCGTATGCGAGGTGTGCGGAGCGGAGACGCGCGTGTACGAGGTGTGCGGAGCGGAGACGCGCGTGTACGAGGTGTGCGGAGCGGAGACGCTCGTGTACGAGGTGTGCGGAGCGGAGACGCGCGTGTACGAGGTGTGCGGAGCGGAGACGCGCGTGTACGAGGTGTCCGGAGCGGAGACGCGCGTGTACGAGGTGTGCGGAGCGGAGACGCGCGTGTACGAGGTGTACGGAGCGGAGCCGCGCGTGTACGAGGTGTGCGGAGCGGAGACGCGCGTGTACGAGGTGTGCGGAGCGGAGACGCGCGTGTACGAGGTGTGCGGAGCGGAGCCGGGCGTTTATGGAGTAGAGCGGGTGTATGAAGTATTTTTGTTTTTGGTTATTTATTTTACCTTATACACAAGTCTTTACCCTGGAAAGGATGTGTTCAGTCACAGGAAAACCGTTTCAGTTTCGTTTTTGAACGTTTTATTGTGAGCCCGTAAAAGTGGCTTAATACCTCTGACCACGTTGTTGACAGCAGTGACCTGGGGGTCAGAAATGCTTCCTGGGGCGATGCCCATGCTGTCCCCATGTCATTTGAGCACTGTCACTATCGTTTTGGGCACCTTTTAGGCTTTCAACAGACTGCCGGGACAAAAATGCTCGGGTCTCCCATAGACTAACATTGGGCTCGTTGCTCGGGTCGAGCACCCGAGTATCATGGCGAGCTCGGCCCGAGCTTCGAGCACCCGAGCATTTTAGTGCTCGCTCAACACTAATAAGGAGACAATGAGTGTCTGTGTTCATCACCATCAATTAACAGGAAACATTCAGAATCAACCTATTCCAAGTCTAACAATGGTTTCAACATGTATTTGTTGATACCTTTTTTCAGTCTTCTACCAGAGGCTGGCACCATCTTTCCACCTCCTGACCGTGTACGGCCAACCCGGGTTCCATTGTTCACATTCCCCCTCCCCTTTTCACCCATGCCAAATAAAACACTGCACCTGTAATTTTCTCTTTGGATAAATTTGGCCACAGCGGCCGTTTTATTAACAAACAACAATATTAACATATAAACATTATAATAACAAGGGTAAGGGTTCTTGGAGTTAAAAAAAATGATCTGGCATAAACCAAACAGTACTTGAACCACCATGTTACCCTCAGCCGTACCACACCAGCTCAAGGGCACCAAAAGCTCCCAGGGTAAAACCCCGTCCAGAGCCCCCAAAACCAAAATGCCAGATCACCCCACTTAATCAAGCCAATGCCAGTAACTTGATAATCTCCTTTTTTACCGACACTTCCGTGCCAACTCCAAGAACCCGAACCCCCCCCCCCGCCACAAATGAACAGCCCTGACCACCTCAGGCTCGTGAGCGCCCCAACACCACCAAAGCCCTTTCAATCCCCCCCTGTATGGCCAGTGCCCATAAATCGATGCCTATATCATTCAAATGCACGCCATCCTTTGCCCAAAATTCTCCAACTCCCGCTTCCAGATCAAGATGCCGTACGCTTACTCCCCCATTCCTGTTAACAAAAGCTGATATGGCTCTGTTCAACTTCATACGTGCCCTATTAATTCCCTTCAATGATCTGGCCTCCATCCATGTTTTTCTGGGCACCACCTCAGACCAAACAGTCAACACCTCAGGAAACGATGTCCATAGCCTTAAAAGATCAATTTTAATGTCCCTCATCAATTCCCTGACCGGTCGAGCCCCCAAATCATTCCCTCCCATGTGCAGCACTAAAATATCCGGTGCCCGATCCAAACGAGCTGCTTTATGGAACTCTGGCAGTACTCTTCTCCACACCATCCCTCGGAAACCCAACCACCGAACCACGGCTTGCTCTCGGCTGAAGCCCAATTGCCTACCGTCGGGCCTCACGTCCTCCCGCAGCGCCCCCCAGTGGACAAAAGAGTGCCCCATAATCCACACTAACAACGGGACTCCACCTGCAACAAGACAACCAAAAATATTTAAATCCAAAAGATAATTACATTAGACCGAATGCCTAATTCCTTACATAAGACAGGTATCGATCGGAACTCCATCTCCCAATGCGTTTTATCACTTCCTTGCCTAACCCCAAACCATCCGCTTCCGACGACGCGCCAATTCTGAAGGAATGTGACCCATATACCTCAGGGCTAAGGCCCAACTCAGCAATACCCTTCTTAAACACTGCTATAAACTGGAAACGCGATAAAAATTCACCATTTTCATGACACAATAATGGGCCCTTCCTCCCTGACCAAACCTGCCAGTAAGCCATTAAACATGTCCTAGGACAAACCAAAGATCCCTTAACCTCACCTAAGACCACACGTTTTCCTCTGCCCAATTGATCTGTCTTCCCCCGTCTTATCCAAAATTCAATGCCCCCATTTCGACCGCTCATATCCTCAGCAAACAAACCCCCAACCTTATTCCTGCTTGGTGCCACCAATTCACCTATCCTCAGTGCACCAAAAAATGCCAATGCAAAAGCCAATCTAAACAATATGGCCTCAAAAAATGAACAACAAATCCTATCCATTACCAAACCCAAACGTTCCAAGATACTAAAGGTTACCGGCCTACGTTTATCCAACACTTTACCTCCTCTCCTAAAGCCCTTCAAAGTTTGCTTCACCAAAAAGGCCTTCGTAACATCCTTCGTACCCAGCAATTTAAAACCAAATGCTAATCCTGACACAAACTTGCCAACTTTTGAAACAGACCATCCGCTCTCCGCCGCCCTTCCCAGCAGAAACAACACAGCCATCTCTCTATCTACCTCACTCTCCACTCCACCCCACTCCCGAATCCAACTTTGCCATACTCGCCACGATGCCTCGTATGATGCCCAGGTCTGCCTTGTGATAGACTCTTGTATTAACAGTCCCGCTCCTCCATAACCATCTGCCACAACCGCGAAGGGCATTCTTGACCCACGTCCTCTGCCTCTGGTGCTAGTGCCCGAAAACGATCCCACTGAAAACGAGACAAGGCATCTGCTATGGAATTTTTTACACCTGGCACAAGGACTGCTGCAATCCAAGCGTTCAACTTAAGACAACAAAGTACAAGTTCCCTCAGCAACCTAATCACAGGCGGCGACGAGGCCGACAAACTGTTGATGACCGATACCACTCCCATGTTATCGCAGTGAAACCGAATTCTCCTGTTGGCAAAACACTCCCCCCAAATATTCACCGCCACAACAATAGGAAACAACTCCAAAAATGCCAAGTTCCTCGTAAGACCCCTCTCTTTCCACATATTCGGCCACTCACCTACACTCCGCCGTCCTTTCCAGTGTGCCCCATAACCAGCACCTCCTGCAGCATCCGTAAATATCTCACAATCATAACTGTTCAAAATCTCATCCTGTATTAACGATCTTCCGTTATAATTTTGCAGAATCAACTTCCAAACTTTCAGATCCTCCTTGTGTTGTTTATTTAAGCGAATAAAATGATGCGGAGCCCGCACTCCTGCTGTCGCTCCAGCCAACCTGCGACAAAATATTCTTCCCATTGGCATAATCCTGCCCGCAAAATTCAAACGCCCTAACAGTGACTGTAACTCTTTCAGTGTCACCTTGCGCAATCTCCGGATCCTATCGCCCTCCTGTTTAAGCAAAATCAATTTATCATCTGGTAACCGACACTCCATCCTTTCAGTATCAATTACAATGTCCAGGAAACTTAGGGTTGTGCAAGGGCCTTCCGTCTTTTCTACTGCCAAAGGTACGCCAAAATGCTCTGCCACCCACTCCATAGTACCTAACAAATTCCTACACAACAATGATTGCGGGGGACCTATAAACAAGAAGTCGTCCAAATAATGAATGACCGACTTCACAGAAGCCAGGTCCTTCACTACCCATTCTAAAAAACTACTGAAAGTTTCAAACAAAGAACACGAAATTGAACAACCCATTGGCAAACATCTATCAACATAATACTCCCCTTCCCAAAAACATCCCAACAACGGGATGCTATCCTGGTGAACTGGCAACAACCTAAAAGCAGACTCAATATCAGTCTTAGCTAGCAACGAGCCTGGCCCATACCTCCGTACCCATTGTGCCGCCGCATCAAAAGATGTATATTGGACCGAACACAACTCCTGCGCAATGCCATCATTCACTGAAAGCCCTTTAGGGTATGACAAATGCTGAATCAAGCGAAACTTATTCACCTCTTTCTTGGGCACAACTCCTAAACGGTGAAATAATCACCTTGATGCTAGGCAATTCCTGAAACGGTCCCGCCATCCTGCCCAATTCAACCTCTTTAGCTAACTTCGTCTTAACCACCTCTGGATAACGGTGAGCCAACATTAAATTTTTAACCGAAAAAGGAACTACATGATCAGGAGCTGGTATTCTAAAACCATCCAAAAACCCATCCTTAATAACTTTAGCCTTCAACTGATCCGGATACCTATTTAGAAAGGGGGCCATCGCGTGAACCCTCACCAGAGTAACCCCCTTGACCGGTAACCACCAACGGCTTTCCTTTTCCTCTCTTAAAGCATTTTGATGCTCGATGTGAACTTCCATTACAATGGGAGCACACATGCTTGAATTTACAGGAGTTCCCGTACTTGCATTGGCCATCATTAAATTGCCAGCAAGTTCCCGCTTCCTTTTTAATGTTTTGCGCCCCCTGACTACCTCCCCCATGTCCCGCTGATTGATTCCCGCTACTGTTGTTCCCCGTGAAAGGACTGCCCATACCTCACTGGAGCCATAACCCTCAACCACAACCCAATGTCTTTCTGATCCCATCTGATCTCCGGTCGGACTGCTTTTCTCTGCCGAAATTGCTCATCATATCTTAACCACGCCTGACCCCCGTAAGTCCTCTGGGCCTCCCCGATAGCATCAAGGTAGCAGAATAAGCCTGAGCAATTATCAGGAGCTTTCTCCCCAATAACACTAGCCAATATTGCGAAAGCCTGTAACCAATTTACAAACGTCTGAGGAATCAACCTCCACCTACGCTTCTCCTCCTCCTCTTTTCTACTCTCATCCCTTTTTCCCTTATCCAGGTTAAACTTTTCCAATGGAAGAAGGGAAAAAATCTCTACGTACTCATCCCGCCAAATTTTTTCCTTTACCTCTTTTTTTAGGTGTGCCCCCAACGGCCCCTCAAAGCACACATAAACTTCCCCTTTTGCCCTATCGTCCAGTCTTACATTATCCGCCTTGTCCTTCTCTGTCTGCACACAAACCGATACCCCAGAAGGTATAATATCTGCACTGACCCCCAACCTGCCCATCTCGCTTCCCACCTGCAAAGACACCGGTTGACTAGGCTCCCACGTCGCTGCCGTGGGTGCCAATCCACCCTGATTAACTCCCCCCACTATCTATTCTAGCTAAAAATTGCAACATATTAAACAAAATGTCTCTAAGACCCATTATATCTGACCCGCAACCTCCCCTAATATTTTGCCCGCTGGGCCCCGCCGACTGCCTATCAACTCCCTCATACAGTAATGACCCAGCGGGCGACAAACAAGACATAGAAGCAAACTCACCCAGCTGCGCAGGTGCTGTGTCCCTGCCAGCCGAAATTCCTGTGTCCTGCCGACACCTGGATTCACCTCTATCCTCCCCACTCTCCGATCCGTCCGACTCCTGCTGCAGCACAAGGCCCGCGCCCCTGGCCTCCTCGTCACCAGGGGGGACATGAGCACTCGCCGCCGTCTCCGCTGCTCGTCCTCCGTCAATCCTGGCTCTGGTCCTTCCTGCCGTCTGTGACCTTCCTTGATTTCCAGACCCCGACTCTCGTGTCCGGCCTGTCGTGTTCCAATGCTTTCTTCTCTGAACTGACCGTTTCTCACCCCACCCTTTCTGCTTTATCTACCCCCCCCCTCAAATGCCCGCCCTTCAACCTATATCCAATCCCTATCCTTTTAAGTTCAAATTACACCCTCCTGTCCCCTCCCGGTCATGTGGGGCTTCCATCTAGGTTCCTTGCCTCCAGCCCCCTTCTTTCTTTTTCTTTATTCATAGCAGATATGTCAGTTACAATGTCAGAATGTTCACGCACGCTGAATAGATCCTCATAGAAGTCCCATAATTCCTCTGTGCTGCTGACGTGGTACAGGTGTAGCTTCACCTGTCACTATAGCTTTCCCGCTCCACACAGTTATGGATGACGTTGTCCCGGCTTCATTCAGAAACATCTCCCATGTCATAGTAAAAAAAAAAATAAAAGCTTGGTTCACTTATTGGCCCATGTGAACAGGTGGCAATTAGTGATGAGCGAGTACTAAAATGCTCAAGTCGAGCAAATTGGAATACTCGGGTGCTCGATTCGAGCAACAAGCCCAATGTAAGTCTATGGGAAACTCGAGCATTTTTCCGGCGCCCCCACCCCCCCATCGGAGATCTGCAGAGGGCCTAAAAATTGCCCAAATCGATGGGAACAGTGCTCAAATGACATAGGAACATCATGGGGAAGACCGATGGAAGCATCTCTGATTCCCAGGTCACTGTTGTGAACAATATTGTCAGAGGTATTACACCACTTTTACGAACTCACAATACGTGTATGTGCCCACGATGCAGATTTGAAGTAGAAATTTCCTCAGCGTTTCTGCATCTCCTTGGCAGAAAGAACGCATGCGGATTTTACATGCGTTTATGCATGCGTTTTTTTCAAACGGTTTTCCAAGCGATTTTGAGCATCACTTGGAAAAGGGCTTGGCAAGTTGGTCACACAATATAAATCCATGCAACTGGCATGGATTTATATTGTGTGACCAACTTATGAGGAGATTTCTGCTTCAAATCGTGCATCTAGTGTAAAGAATTAAAAAGTAAAAAGAAAAAAAAAAAAAACTTATACTCACCTCTCCGTCGGCCCCCGGTCTCCTCCTGGTGGCGATCCTCTCTTCTTGGCGGCCCGCGGTGTACTGCCAGGACCTGCAGTGACGTAATTTAGTCAGCTGATGGTCACGCGACCGCTGACGTCAGTGGTCAGCTGATGGTTACGTGACCATCAGCTGACTAAATGACATCACCGCAGGTTCTATCAATACACCGCGGGCCGCCAAGGAGAGAAGATCGCCGCCGGGGGCCGACGGAGGGGTGAGTATGAATATTTTTTTTTATTTTTCACTTTATAATTCTTTTTTAACTTGCAGGTACGTTGGTACCCAGGTCAGATGAGAGTCTCCTCTTCTCCCATCCCGGGTACCATCCGCGCATTGAACCGCATAACATCCGCATGTATACTTGTATACATGTGGATTTTATGCGGCTCAATGGAAGTCAATGGGCGCGATTTCGTCGCGAAATAGGGCCCAAATTGGTTGTGCTGCGGATTTTTCCGCAATGATAATGAAACATGGTACTGCTACTGCATTGCTATGCTTTAAAACTGTGATCAGAGCTGTGAAAGTCCCATAAGGGGACTAAGTAAAAAGAAAAAAATAAATTTTTTAAAACTTAAATAATAAAAAAAAATCTATATATTTATTGTGCATATAAACAAATATTTTTACGAAAAAATACAAATCAAACAGAAAAAGTACACATATCTGGTATCGCTGCGTCCGGAATGACCCACCCTATAAAAATGTTCCATTAGTTAACTCCTTCAGTGAACACTGTAAAAAAACAAACAAAAAAACTAAGCACAAAAAATCATCATACTGCAGAACAAAAAGTGTAATAATAAAATGAAATCATATGTAAACAAAAATGGTAGCGCTGAAAATGTCATCTTGTCCTGCAAAAAACAAGCTGCTATACAGCTCCATCAGCGGAAAAATAATAAAAAGTTATAGCTCTCAGAATAAAGCGATGCAAAAATAATTATTTTTTCTATAAAATAGTTTTTATTGTGTAAAAGCGCCAAAACATAAAAAAAATATATAAATGTGGTATCGCTGTAATCGTACTGACCCGAAGCTGCCTTATTAATTTTACTACACGTGGAGCAGCAATACAGCATAAGAAAAAAAAACAATTCCTGAATTGCTGGTTTTTGTTCATTCTACCTCCCAAAAACATCAGAATAGAAACTGATAAAAAAACAATAATGGTACCAATAAAAATGTCAACTTGTCCCGCAAAAAACAAGCCCTCACATGAGTGTTGGCAGAAATATAAAAATGTATAGCTCTCAAATATCAACCTGTTGTTGATTTGTTCATTCGGTTTCCCAAATATTGCAGATCTCCGTAAGACTCGGCTCACATTTATCCTGCGCTCTGTGCTGAGCGCTTACACTGGGGTTTCCGTGTAAAACTTTGAAATAGGTGATTCAGACGGAACCCCGGGTGGAAGATTCCCTATAATGAGGCAGATGCAGGCACTGTGGACGCCATCTGGTCTATCATCCCACGGTGTCCGTCTTTTTAGGCGTGCATAAAAGTGCCGTCGGCCACAGTTTTGTGCACCTCTGAAAAAAAAGACAAAGCTGAACAGATGCTAGATGGAGTCCAGAGTAACTCTGCTGCCTCATTATGGTGAAAGCATCCCTAGGGGGTTTCATCTGAATCATGTCACTTGGAAATTTAAATGGAAACGCCGATACAAGTGCTCAGCGTAGAGCGCCGGATAAATGTAATTCAAAATGTTATGTAAAATGTTCCTAACAAAAGCTTCAAATCAATCCACAAAAAAAGCCCCCACTCAGGTCTGTCATCTGTCAATGGAAATATAGGGGCTTCCACGTTACTGGTAGCACAAAGGCTCTGGAAAAGTAAAATGGCTCCTCACCCCCCAAAAGAAATTCAGCAAATTCTGCGCTCCCAAATCCAAATGCGCCTCTCCCTTCTGAGCTTTACAGTCTCCCTAAATCACATTTAGCGTCCACATGTTTGACATTTCTGTAGTGATTACAGCCCGCCTAATTTATGGGTGCATGTCTCCAGAAGCACAAGCTGGGCACTACAACGTACTGTGGACTACAACATACTGGGGACCACAACGTACTGATCACTACAACAGAAGTTTGCAATTTTCACTGAGCAACATCCAATGCTGCTTGTTTCTGGAAAACACACATGTAGTCAAAAAGGTGACTACATCTTTAAATAAATTCCCAGAGGGGTATAATTTCCAAAATGGGGTCACTTGAGGAGGTACTCTGCTCTTCTAGCACTCAGGGGCTCTGTATATGGTGTCGGCGAACTATGCTAGGAAAATCTATACTCTAGGAGGCAAATAGCGCTCCGTCCCTCCTGAGTCTCGCCGTATGGCTAAGCACAGGGACGTACATAGAAGTCATGGGACCCCATAGCAGAAGTTCTAATTGGGCCCTACCCACCCAAAAAAATAAATAAATACTTGTCAGGGTCACAGAAAAGAGCATTTCTCACAACTTTGCAGCCTTTTGTTAGGATTTGAACCTGTGACCCATTGCTTGCTAGTCTGATCCTTTGCTGTGGAGTTATTCGGAACTTGTTTAACTCCTGCCTGAAATCATATGAACTTCGTCTGGGATAGAGATCATCACCTGCCCTGCTGATTGTTCCCGCCCTGATTGAGATTGATTGGACCTGCTATATATACCTGGCCCTGTGCAGCTTCCTGTTGCTGAGTATTGTGGTGCTCAGTCTAACTGAGTGAAGCATTATCTGAGCTCCTGATTTGGAAGGTGTTCTGCTGGCGCCTTCCTGCTTCTTGTGAAGACTCTGCTGTTCCTACCTCGAACTTCTATTGCCTAAACAAACCTGGTGCTCGTGTGTGATCCCGGCCGGCCCTTGCTCGGGCGGGCCCCTGCATCTGCTGACATAGTGAACTACCACCGCCATATACTGCATCTGCTGACATGGTGAACTACTACCGCCATATACTGCATCTGCTGACATAGTGAACTACTACCGCCATATACTGCATCTGCTGACATAGTGAACTACTACCGCCATATACTGCATCTGCTGACAAGGTGAACTACTACCGCCATATACTGCATCTGCTGACAAGGTGAACTACTACCGCCATATACTGCATATGCTGACAAGGTGAACTACTACCGCCATATACTGCATCCCCAGAAGTCTTCCCACGGTCAGGTCACCTGTACACATCTGCTCCGGCCACTGACCTCCAGTCCAGTATCGCCAGTAACGTGACAGAATACTCAGCCTCTCAAAAATGGAGGCCGCTGGGGCAGAAACTATGGAGACACGTGTCAGAAAACTGCAGGGTGCAATATCCAGTCTGCACACCGAACAGATGAATGGAAAATCACGGGTAGACGCATTTATTGTACAGAGCGATCATAATGTTCAGAATCGCCAACAAGCTATCCAAGATCTGCAGAATGCGGTACAAGTGTTGACTGCTCGAATTACACAGCTAGAAGGACAAGCTCCCATCTCGGCGTTTGCCATGCCCCCCAAGCTACCACCTTTTCGTTTTGGCGGTGATCGAGACAAATTTCGTGGATTTTTGAATCAATGCTACCTGTTCTTCGATACACATGTGACGCGCCCCCTGGGACATATTCCTTTTTGAGGGGAATACCCGGCACCGGATCAGATGGGGGGTTGTAGTCTCCGAGCGGCTGTGACCCGGTCCCGTGCCCAGGGCGTCAAGCTAAGTGTTATGTGGCAGTCTTTACTGATGTTATTAAAGTTCGTTGTGTCGACTACGCCACCCGTTGTGATGCGGTCACTGTGGCCGCCGCTGCTGCAGGGTCCGCTGAGGCTGATGGTGGGTGCGCAGCTTGGTGGGATAACCCCCAACGGGAGGGGTATAGCCTCAGAGGGGACAGGCGCAGAGGATGGGGGTTGTGGTGGTGCGGTGCAGCCGGTAATGATGACAGACTCGGGTTGTGCAGTTAAGGGTCTTTACTTACTGCAGATGTTCCTGGTCACTCTAGCTCCAAGTGACCTCCCGAGCCGTGCTGCGTCCACCAGGTCCTGGATCCGGCCAACCCCCAAACAAGTCCGGAGCGTGGCCCTGAGCTCTCCCTCTGTCCTTCCTTCAGCCGTCCCCACCAGTGATTCACCTAAATCCAGCTCCCTCGGGCCTTCTGTTGGGCAACCTTTGGCCTCAGGTTCCCTGACCCTTCATGTGGTAAGCCTTCAGGGTGGATGTAGTGGGTGGCCGTGGCAGATGCTGCCCACAGCCTCCGGTCTCTGGCTAGGGATGTGTTTTCTGCCCCCACCAGTTTGGGTTCCGGTACCCTTGTGCTGACTCCTCACCCGGTGATCTGATTTGGGTTCTTGGGTCCCTTCTTTGTCCCCCTCTGGGTCTTTCTGTACTCCACTCTCTCACTCTTCAGGCTCAGGTCTGTTCTGCTCCCTTGCTGCAGGCTGACTTCCTCTGCAGCAGACTTGTTCTCTGCACTGACTGACTTGTGCTCAGCGTCTGACAGGCTCCTCTGCGTCTGACCCTGATCTTTGATGGTGCCCACCTTATATACACCCTCTATGTGTGAGCTCAGGTGACCAGCACCCAATGAGCTCCTACCACTACCCAGACTGCTCCCCCTATCTGCCCCTACACTACATGGGATGTTCCTCCCCCCTCCCACTCCAGCCAGGAACAGGCTCGGTCACACCTGCACATTTCTAAGTGGGAGTGCCGTCGGCCTGCTCCTCTGGAATGGGATGTATGTAGTGCATGCAGTCTATCTGAGCTCAGTTCCACACTCCTTCCTTACCCGGGAGTGGAATATCACACCTCTGGGTTGAGGTGCAATACTCCTGTAGCAGCCGAATCCTCAGGGTGCTACATTCCCCCCTGGTAAATCACAGCACGTCCTCGGGCTGCAAAGACAAAAAAAACACCAAAACATACAACATTTTTATAAACATGTAAAACATATTAAATATTATACGAAATACTATATAAATATATATATAAACTTTTTCAGGTAAACAACATTCTCGTCGTCTCTTTCTCTCTTCTGTTCCTCTGGTCACCGTGCAACTCGTGACCAGGTAGAGTGCGACAGTCTTTTGTAAAACAGTTTCCCAAATAAAACCGGTAGGGGGCGCTTTAGCAAGCGCAACTATGTACAGGGAAATTTTGGCCGTTCTCAGTCCCCGGCCAGGTAAAGGGAAAGGGATGGCTGCTCACAGTCCTCAGCCTGGTATGGAAAGGGTTACAGGTAACAGTTCGCTGGTCCCAACGGGGACTATTTTAGCAGCAACAACAGTTCCAGTTTCAGTTTCAGTTCCGATTCACTGTGCCCCGACAGGCAACTATATACAGTCTCCTGCTCTGCCGCACTCAACGGCGTCTGCCTCCTGCTCTTATCTTACGGCTGGTGGTTTCTTCAGACCCGTCCGGGTCCTCTTGCTCCTCCTCCTCGCACCGCAACTCCTCCTCCGTCAAGCGATGCACGTGGAGGGCGTAAGGTCCCTTGGCACACTTGTGCCGGGTGAACGTTACCTCATCACCGACGTAGAGGTCACGGCCTTTGTGACCCTCTGGCAGGTGGGACTCGACGTCCCGTCGTGTAACGAAGACGTCACCCATGGTGTTCCGGTCCCTTATGAAGCCCCACCCATGCTGCGCATTAAACTTTATTACCGTCCCGATGGTACGGGGACGATCTGCTGCACGGGGGTCCCTTCTGGTCCGACTCTTTTGCTCCGCGCTGCGGGTCTGGGCCCATTGCTCTTTGGCCTGCCTCTCCTCCCGCTCTCTCTTGAACTCTGCCAGCTGTTGACGGCAACACTCTGTGCGCGCTGCTGCAGCTGCCCGAGTCTCTCCGGTGAACCCCATCAGATCTTCTCCCTTGGGGTCCCACGCAAATTGAGCCTCTTCTAGGGGAGGCGAGACCCGAGTCACGGGCTTTGGAGCCGGGATCAGGGGCTCACACAGGGGACCTAGTTGCTTCTGCCGCTCCAGCTCCAAGAATCCTTCGGGCCAGATGAAAGGCCGACCGTCCGGCCACGTTAGCTGGCTGAAGGGGTCCTCTCCCAGATGTGGCACCCTAGGTATTACGGGCGCGGGCGCGGTGGTGGTGGCGCCCGGGTTGCCCAGGCCTTGCGGCCAGGCCTGGGGCACCTGGAAGGTGAAGGGCACCGTTAGGACGGCGGCGCCCTGGGTTACCTGGCCTTGCGACCAGGCCGGAGGCTCCGCGGAGGTAGATGGCTCTGCTTTGGATGCGGCGCCCGGAAATGCTAGGCCCTGTGACCAGGCCGGAGGCTCCTCTTCCGGCGCCACGCTCCGGGTCACGATGCGTGACGTCATCGGGGTCGCGACGGCGGCTTCCGGTCGGGGCCTAGTCGGTGGCGATGTCATGGCGGTCTCGGGTACGGCCGGGGGACCTTCGGGCTCTGCGACGGGGAGCTGGGGCAGGTAAGCGGTCTTCCGGTATGGGGTATAGGCATCCCCCTTACCTGCTGCCATGCGTCTCGCTCCCTCTTCTGCGCCGTCTCCGGCCTTGGGTCCTCCCGCGTCATCCGCAGAGGCAGTCGATGTCTTCTTCCAAGGGAGCGGGTTAAGTGGACGGGTTCCAGCTTGCTGGGCCATCTCCCGGCCCCACTCCGCCAGGATCTCCCTCTGCACTCGGGCCATCCTTCCCGCGAGGCCCTCCAGGGCACTCCGCGCGCACTCCCGATCTCGGGGAAGCTGCGCCAGGATCTCCGCTAAGCCTAGCGGGGTTGTTGACTCCAGCAGGCTCCTGACCATCGGGTCGGTGCTGCTCTGCTCTGCTTCCGGCAGGCTCCTGGCCAGCGGGCCGGTGCTGCTCTGCTCTCCTCCTTCTTCCTCCAGCAGGCTCCCGGCCAGCGGGCCGGTGCTGCTCTGCTGCCGCTCCATTCCCGGGTCCACTCTTTCTCTCCTCGACTCCGGGTGAGCTTCTCCGCTACTCCTCATTAGACCTCTTGCCTCCGGGTGCGCTCGTTCTACACTGCTCCAAGCGACACCCATCTTTGCTCTTTTCTTTCGTCTCCTCCCACTTCGAGGGCGGTCCCGGGGCCACTCGGTGACTGTCAGCTCCAGGGGTAGTTCTTTCACGCTGACAGACACCTCCAGCATCACAGTCTCTGTTGGTGGGGGCGGTTTCCACTTTTGGCGCCATTTTCTGTCCTGGCCCACGATGGGAGGTGGCCTCTTGCCCTCCTTTGGCACGCCCATAATGGCGTCCGCTGTTCTTCCAAGGCGGGAAATCTGCGGTTTTGGCGGGAATCGCTTCCCAGTGGCGGGAAACTCTGCAGATGGCGGGAACAAGCTGGAAATGGCGGACAATCGGCGGGAAACGACTGGTGATGGAGTCCGATGGCGTGGACCCTCCGGAACCGGCAGGAGTCTTCTTTCTGAGGTAAACTTGCACTTTTCTTCAGGCACGCAGTACCCGGGTGTTGCGGGCACGTAATCCTGCCGACTACGCCAAAGTTGACGCGCCCCCTGGGACATATTCCTTTTTGAGGGGAATACCCGGCACCGGATCAGATGGGGGGTTGTAGTCTCCGAGCGGCTGTGACCCGGTCCCGTGCCCAGGGCGTCAAGCTAAGTGTTATGTGGCAGTCTTTACTGATGTTATTAAAGTTCGTTGTGTCGACTACGCCACCCGTTGTGATGCGGTCACTGTGGCCGCCGCTGCTGCAGGGTCCGCTGAGGCTGATGGTGGGTGCGCAGCTTGGTGGGATAACCCCCAACGGGAGGGGTATAGCCTCAGAGGGGACAGGCGCAGAGGATGGGGGTTGTGGTGGTGCGGTGCAGCCGGTAATGATGACAGACTCGGGTTGTGCAGTTAAGGGTCTTTACTTACTGCAGATGTTCCTGGTCACTCTAGCTCCAAGTGACCTCCCGAGCCGTGCTGCGTCCACCAGGTCCTGGATCCGGCCAACCCCCAAACAAGTCCGGAGCGTGGCCCTGAGCTCTCCCTCTGTCCTTCCTTCAGCCGTCCCCACCAGTGATTCACCTAAATCCAGCTCCCTCGGGCCTTCTGTTGGGCAACCTTTGGCCTCAGGTTCCCTGACCCTTCATGTGGTAAGCCTTCAGGGTGGATGTAGTGGGTGGCCGTGGCAGATGCTGCCCACAGCCTCCGGTCTCTGGCTAGGGATGTGTTTTCTGCCCCCACCAGTTTGGGTTCCGGTACCCTTGTGCTGACTCCTCACCCGGTGATCTGATTTGGGTTCTTGGGTCCCTTCTTTGTCCCCCTCTGGGTCTTTCTGTACTCCACTCTCTCACTCTTCAGGCTCAGGTCTGTTCTGCTCCCTTGCTGCAGGCTGACTTCCTCTGCAGCAGACTTGTTCTCTGCACTGACTGACTTGTGCTCAGCGTCTGACAGGCTCCTCTGCGTCTGACCCTGATCTTTGATGGTGCCCACCTTATATACACCCTCTATGTGTGAGCTCAGGTGACCAGCACCCAATGAGCTCCTACCACTACCCAGACTGCTCCCCCTATCTGCCCCTACACTACATGGGATGTTCCTCCCCCCTCCCACTCCAGCCAGGAACAGGCTCGGTCGCACCTGCACATTTCTAAGTGGGAGTGCCGTCGGCCTGCTCCTCTGGAATGGGATGTATGTAGTGCATGCAGTCTATCTGAGCTCAGTTCCACACTCCTTCCTTACCCGGGAGTGGAATATCACACCTCTGGGTTGAGGTGCAATACTCCTGTAGCAGCCGAATCCTCAGGGTGCTACACATGCTAATCAGTTCCCGACCGATAGGTCAAAGGTGTTATGCATCATTATGCTGTTAACCCACAAAGCGATCGCTTGGGCTAATCCTCTGATTGAGACTTGGGACGCACGTTTAGACAATTTGAATGAGTTTATTCGAGCGATGCAGCAGATGTTTGATGACCCAAATCGTGCAGCTACAGCTGAATCAACGTTGCTGGCATTACGGCAAGGCAAACGTCCTGTCGCAGAGTATGCTATGGAGTATAGGAGGTGGGCCGTCGACACCGAATGGAATAATGCAGCAAAGGTAACTTTCTTTAAAAGAGGACTTTCTAGTGCAGTAAAGGACGAACTTGCCCGTGGAGAGACCCCTTCGGATCTGGATGATTTTATCAAGCATTGCATCCGGGTTGACACCCGCCTGTCTGAACGATGACAAGAGAAGTGGACCTCCATGAATCGTTCAACTAACTCGTATAACTCCTCCCTGCCATCGGTCACTAAAGAAGGGCCTAGCCGAAATTTCCCAGATACAGAATTAGAGCCAATGCAAGTGGATGCGATCCAGAGACGAGCGAGTGCAGAACGAAGAGAACAGAGATTTAAAGAGAATCTATGTTTGTACTGCGGGGAAGCAGGACATTTTCTCATTAACTGTCCAAGTCGTCCCACAAACCGTTCAAGGAAAATGGTGGCGGCCATAATGGATCCTGATTCTTCCGACGAGGAGTCTTTCATCTCAGAAACTGATTACGCTAAAGATGAGATCCAGTCCATATCATCCATAGCTCCACATACCAGGATGGAGAGCCGAGAATCCCATTGTTTTGTAACTATCAAACTGAAGGTTAACTCCCAGTGGATCACCGCATCAGCCATGATCGACTCTGGGGCCAGTGGGACTTTCATGGATTCTGCATTTGCTCAAAAACATGGCATAGATGTGCAGAAAAGACGTTCACCTATTGTGATGGAGACGGTAGATGGATCTCCACTGAATTCAGGGCCAGTGGATCATGAGACAGGACTTTTGGAGATCTATATTGAGCCGCAGCATCGCGAGATGTTGACATTCCTAATTATTTCTTCTCCACATTTTCCCAGCATTTTAGGTCTGCCCTGGTTGCAGAAGCAAAACCCTATCATCGATTGGGAGATAAAAAAGATTAGTTTCCCCGAAAAGGAAGTTCAGGCGGAGGTTCCAAGTGAGTCCACATTAGAAGCAGCTCAGAATCCAGAATTGCCTCAGCTACCAGCAGTGTATGAAGATTTCCTAGATGTCTGTGACAAGAGGGGAGCGGATACACTTCCCCCGCATCGACCGTACGATTGCCCAATAGAGCTACTCCCAGGGGCAGCTATACCATTTGGAACTATCTACCCTCTAGCGGGTCCTGAACTGAAGGCTCTCAAAGAATTTATTGCTGAAAATCTAAGCAAAAAATTCATCCGTCCATCATCCTCGCCCGCTGGAGCCCCTATATTCTTCTTTAAAAAGAAGGATGGAGCACTACGGCCAGTAGTGGACTACAGGGAGCTTAATAAAGTCACGGTCAAAAATCGTTATCCCCTACCGTTGATCCCGGAACTCCTAGAAAAAGTGCAAAGTGCGAAAATCTTCACTAAGTTAGATTTACGTGGAGCATATAATTTAGTACGTATAAAACCTGGGGATGAATGGAAGACGGCTTTTTGTACCCGATATGGACACTTTGAGAGTCTAGTGATGCCCTTCGGACTTTGCAATGCTCCAGCTACTTTCCAGCACCTGGCAAATGATATTTTCCGAGACCTGTTGGACCAGTTCATGGTCGTTTATCTAGATGACATCCTGAGAATTCGTTATATATTAAATTAGAAAAATGTGAATTCCATCAAGAAGAGATCCAGTTCTTGGGATACATAATTTCACCTCAAGGATTACGGATGGATGCTAAGAAAACGCAAGCTATCACCGAGTGGCCTATCCCTAAAAATGTGAAAGAAGTTCAGCGTTTTGTGAGGTTCGCCAACTTTTACAGACGTTTTATCAAGAATTTTTCAGAAATCGTGGCACCCATCAGGCAGCTAACAAAAAAAGGAGCAAAATTCATCTGAACCCCCCAAGCGCAAGAAGCATTCTCTCATTTAAAAATGAAATTCACGACGACTCCCATACTACGCCATCCTGACCCTGAATTGGCTTTTATCGTCGAGGTGGATGCTTCAGACTGTGCGGTCGGTGCTATCTCAGAGGACAGGGGAAAAGAAGTTGCTGCATCCCTGCGCATTTTTCTCACAACGTATGTCTTTAGCCAAAAAAAAACTATGACGTGGGAAATAAAGAATTGCTCGCCATCATATCAGCATTCAAAGAGTGGAGACATCATCTCCAGGGGGCTGCACAACAAATTCTGGTGTTGACCGATCATCGCAATCTAGAGTTTATCAGGTCTGCAAAATGCCTCTCTCCTCGGCAGACCCGTTGGAGTCTGTTTTTGAATCAATTCAATTTTGTAATTTCATACCGACCAGGCACCCGTAACAAGAAAGCAGACGCATTATCCCGAATGTTTTCAAGTGAGGCTAACCTCGTAACAACACCCAAACCCATTGTGGCAGATACTAAGATCTTGGGAGTAATACATGATGGAGATTTGCTGGAAGATTTGAAAGCAGCATACGAAACAGACTCGTTTCTATCACGTCCATCAGAGGACGTGCATCTGTTTTTTAAAAATCAAGTATGGACCGATGGTCGACGACTATATGTGCAAGAAGCAGCTCGGTTAAAAGTTCTACAACTAGTGCATGATTCTAAAGTTGCAGGGCACAAAGGGGTACAGAAAACGCAGGAATTTTTGTCACGTTTCTTTTGGTGGCCGAACTTTCAAGAAGACGTGAAGAAGTACGTTAATTCCTGTGACATCTGTGCCAGATATAAGACTCCACGTGCATCTCCTATGGGACTATTGCAGCCTCTCGCCATCCCAACTCGACCATGGGGATCGATTTCAATGGACTTTATAGTAGACCTACCAGACTCCAAGGGAAAAACATCCATTCTGGTAGTAGTGGATCGACTTACGAAAGCAGCGCATTTTATCCTGTGTTCAGGTCTGCCTTCAGCAAAAGATACAGCTGATCTGATAATTTGCAATGTTTTTCGCCTCCACGGAGTGCCGGATGAAGTCGTCTCAGATCGAGGTGTGCAATTTACATCTAAATTCTGGCGCAGTTTATGCTCAGCGCTAGACATCAAGGTACGATTGTCAACCGCTTATCATCCGCAATCTAACGGTCAGACAGAACGTACGAATCAGACGCTGGAGCAGTATCTTCATTGTTATATTTGCCATCTGCAAGACGACTGGGTAGATCTGTTGCCATTTGCGGAATTTTCATATAACAATTCACAGAATGCCTCTACGAAATAGACGCATTTTTTGCAAATCTTGGATATCACCCAAACATCCTTCCCAAGAATCCTGTGTCACCATTAATACCAGCAGTCGCAGAAAGAATCTCTCTTCTACAGAAAAATCTGAATGTTCTGAAAGACACATTAAGGGAAGCTCAGGAGAAATATAAAAAAACTGCCGACAAGTATCGTAGACCCACTCCCACGTTTAGGATTGGAGATCGAGTGTGGTTATCCACTAAGAATTTGAAATTGAAGATTGCTTCTCCTAAATTAGGACAAAAGTTTGTGGGACCATACAAAATCAGTAAGATTGTGAGTCCATTGGCTGTACGTCTACAGCTACCAACATCAATGAAGATTCATCCCGTGTTTCACGTGTCTTTGTTGAAAGCCGCCACAGCCAATCCATTTCCAGAACGTTCCCCTCCGCCTCCCGATGCAATTGAATTGAACGGACAGGAGCAGTTTGTGGTGGAAAAGATCTTAGATTCCCGAATACACAGAAATTGTTTACAATACTTAACCCTCCGTCACATACAATATCGGTTCTAACGAGTTCACATACAATGTGACTGTCAGGCGCAGGCTAGAAAAATACCTATAATATCTAATGTTTGCAATTTCAGTGCTCTAAAAGTGATCCGTAACCTTCATAGGGATGTAATAAAAGAGACTACACATAATCAGGGGCAAAAAAAAAACATTTACTTAACATAAAACTAATAACTCTGAAATACAAACATTTCAAAACTCCCGCCAAATAGTCCCCAGTTCGACTGTGTCAAAAAACTCTACAAAGAAAATTTATGGAAACAAACTTAATTTTAAGGTACCTTAAGTACTATTAAACACATATTCAATCAGAATTAGATCCTGAAGTTTCCCCAGAAAAATTACACTTGCAGAGCAAAGAGCAAGAATTACACATCATTTTTGCATGTGTCAGGCAGATTGCATTATGAAATTTGTGACATTCATAATTAGAAAGCCTTCTGATTCCGCTTTCCGTGGTGCAGGTGGTGCATCTCCTACTTTTGGGAGGTGGTGCAGGTGGTGAATTTTCACTATCATCTTCTGGGCGGAATCTTTTGAGCTGAACTTGAAGGCGAGAGGGGATACCGATTGTTTTCATACTTCTCCTGCGTAGCTCTCCAAGCACTAGTTCATGGGCCAATTTTTTCAGATAGAATCGTCTATGGAGTGGTTCAAGCTTGTTTTCAGGGTAAATGACTTGTGAATTTATACCACCCAAATTCAACATAGCAAAAAATATGACCATTGGCCAGCGTTTGGTGTTTCTGCTGACGTTGAAAGTTGAGCACATCTGATCAGCTGTATCAACACCCCCTTTGGTTGCATTATAAAATGTAATTATCTCCGGGTTTTTTTGTGCCTCAGTCTCAGGATCGATGGCATCATCATCATGAAGTGTTGATAGAAGAAGTACAATTTTTTTTGCTTGTGGTACATAGGAAACCAAAACCTTTCCATTATGGAATGCAAACATACTGCAGTACTGTTGTCTCCCTTTCACACTTACAAACTGTGTAGGCAATTCTTTTTTATTTTTTCTTACAGTTCCGACATATGAAAGCTTCTGCATTTTCAGATAGTCAATCAGATCACAATTTGAAAACCAATTGTCAGCTGTTATATTGCGACCCGATCCAAATAAGGGCTCAGCCAGTCTTTTTACAACATCACTGGGTTTGTTGCTGACACAGTAAGGACCTTCTGGTTGTTTTCCTGCATAAACTTCCAGGTTGTAAGTGTAGGTCTTACTGGCATCAACAAGGGCATACATTTTTATTCCATATTTGTTAGGCTTTGATGGAATATATTGATGAAAGGCACATTTACCACGAAAACCAGGGAGCATTTCGTCAATAGTGAGATTTTCCCCAGGGCAATAGCTTTTTTTTACAGTTTTCAACAAATTTTTGGAATATATCACGAATTGGAGCAAGTCGGTCATGTGTTTTACGTTCGGTTAGTTCTGTCGTCAAACCGAAGGCAACGAATTAGAAGCTTGAATCTGTTTATGGACATAACAAGGCCAAATTTTTCAACTCCATCCCCATCTTTACTCCAAACTTTGTCTATTTGCCCTATAAGCTCCTGCAAGGTATACTAATCCAAAAAAAGCACCCAGTTCTATTTCATCTGTGGCCTTGATGGTTCTGTTGCAGGTGAACTTGTCCTTTATAATGTCTATATATTGGTTGGTATATGTGACAATAGAGTCCAGAATGTCATCTGTGAATAAACTATTCCAGCATTCAACTGCAGTTTTTGCATTACTTGTAGTTCCTATAACTGCAGGAAGGTGAGTAATAATGTTTTGAGGTTCCCTACGTTTTTTCTGGAGTGGCTTCTTGTTCCATTGTTTTTTTTTATCTTTTCCCATATAATAAGATTCTACATCTTCATCCTCATCACTGTCACCATCTGGCTCTGTTTCAGAATCCACTTCACATACTTCCACCTCATCATGAGAATCAATCTCACTTTCCTCTCCTAAATCCTCATTCAGTGTGGGGTCTGCATCATCTAACAGCATATTTGTTACTTTCTCAACATCAAGGTTTTTTGATAAATTGTACATTTTCCTCTCCATTTCAGCAGATAATCTGAAGCAAGAGAAGGAATATGTGTTAGGGAACTACTGTATATGCCTGAGCAGCACACTTTCTTTTTTAATCTGCCTTATTTCTATGAAATATCCTCACACTTTGTGCTATAAATTCATAAAACAAGCTAAATAAACAATTGTGATGAATAAAAACATAAAATACCAACCTTATTGAGTGTGACGTGTTCACATACAATGAGCCTGAGAGATTAGTGCAGTTATATCTGTGCTCCTGAAGCTCTGCAATCCAACTGTGGTATGAGGTTTCACAGAGCTGCTAGAGACAGGAGACTACCTGGAGGGAGGGGATTTCCGCACAATCTGGTGAGGAAGGAGAAATGAAAGTAAAAGAGATGTGCCTGTCAGGCCTATTGTATGTGACGGAGGGTTAATCAAATGGCAGGGCTACGACACGGAAGAAAATTCATGGGAACCAGTAAGCAACATCAATGCTCCCCGTTTGATTAGACAATTTCATCAGCAGTATCCTGCAAAGCCTGGGCAAATTGCATCCAGAGGCCGCCGTTAAGAGGGGAGTATTGTTAGGATTTCAACCTGTGACCCATTGCTTGCTAGTCTGATCCTTTGCTGTGGAGCTATTCGGAACTTGTTTAACTCCTGCCTGAAATCATATGAACTTCGTCTGGGATAGAGATCATCACCTGCCCTGCTGATTGTTCCCGCCCTGATTGAGATTGATTGGACCTGCTATATATACCTGGCCCTGTGCAGCTTCCTGTTGCTGAGTATTGTGGTGCTCAGTCTAACTAAGTGAAGCATTATCTGAGCTCCTGATTTGGAAGGTGTTCTGCTGGCGCCTTCCTGCTTCTTGTGAAAACTCTGCCGTTCCTACCTCGAACTTCTATTGCCTAAACGAACCTGGTGCTCGTGTGTGATCCCGGCCAGCCCTTGCTCGGGCGGGCCCCTACATCTGCTGACATAGTGAACTACCACCGCCATATACTGCATCTGCTGACATGGTGAACTTCTACTGCCATATACTGCATCTGCTGACAAGGTGAACTACTACCGCCATATACTGCATCTGCTGACAAGGTGAACTACTACCACCATATACTGCATCTGCTGACATGGTGAACTACTACCGCCATATACTGCATCTGCTGACATGGTGAACTACTACCGCCATATACTGCATCTGCTGACAAGGTGAACTACTACCGCCATATACTGCATCTGCTGACAAGGTGAACTACTACCGCCATATACTGCATCTGCTGACAAGGTGAACTACTACCGCCATATACTGCATCTGCTGACAAGGTGAACTACTACCGCCATATACTGCATCTGCTGACAAGGTGAACTACTACCGCCATATACTGCATCTGCTGACAGGGTGAATTACTACCGCCATATACTGCGTCCCCAGAAGTCTTCCCACGGTCAGGTCACCTGTACACATCTGCTCCGGCCACTGACCTCCAGTCCAGTATCGACAGTAACATGACACCTTTACAAAATAATTCTACTACTGCTGAAGTCCTAGACTTCTCTTTCATTGCCCCCATAAAGTATAATGCCAACAAAAGTGCCCCCATATATATAGTATTCTGCACTCCCCATAGTCCTCCATATAGTATAATTCAATCTCCATAGTCCTCCATATAGTATAATGCACTCCCTATGGTCCTCCATATAATAGAATGTACTCCATCCACATGGTCCTCCATAAAATATAATGCACCCCACATGGTCCTGCATAGAATATCATGCATTCCCCAACCTCTTCCATAGAATATAATGCACCCCCCATAGTCCTCCATAGAATATAATGCTATTCCCTTGGTCCTCCATATAGTATTATGCTCTCCCCATTCTCCTCCATACAACATAATGTACTCCCCATCATCCTTCATCTAATATAATGCACTCACCATGGTCCTCCATAGAAAATAATGCACCCCCCATGGTTCTCCATAGAATATAATGTTACACGCACGCTGCTAGGTTCAGATAAGGGCTTCATGAATTCTTTGGAATCCTGGGGGAACCATTACTCAGGGCAACCATAGGCTGCAGCTTCTCTCAGGCACACGATAGATTCAATTGCTGACCAGACAGATCTGACCAGAGTCTTTTTCAACAGTTTAACAGTGGAATTTAATCTGATTCAGTGTAATTCAGGGATATTACAGCAACAATCTTCAATAAAGTACAGTCTGAGTTTCTTGAGCAACCAGCTCCAGCAACAATACCGTAGTTTCTTCACAAGGCACAGTATTACAGACTCTTCAGTAGCACAATTCAGCATAGATTAGATCTCTTAGAAGCACACTTCTATGCATACCCAAACACAGGCTTTTCCTTCACAAGGACACAAGAGTACACAGCATTCTTTATCCTGCATGGAGATGGAGGGGGGAGGGTTTGATGAGGGAGATGATCCCTGTGACACAATTTATTTCAGTCCTTATCTTCCTGCCCAATAAAACTCTGCACTGTTAGTTCAGGGAGTTTATCTGACCTGTGTTTAATTTCTCTCCTGATCTGAATCCTGTTCAGTTGCCTTCTGTCAGATACAGATAACATGCCACCTTTCTCTTCGGCTTCAGCCAGACTACAATAAAAAGTTCCCCACAATCCCCCTGGGACTCTGCTAAAACAATCCCTATATCCGGTGACTGTGTTAAACTCTCTAGTTGCTGGATACTTTTGGAGCAAAACACTTCCTGTCTCCGGTGCTTGTGCTATTTGTAACAGTTGCTGGCTGCTTTGGAAGCAACAGCACTACTTCTGCATGTTACAATAATGCCCTATAATGCTCAAGGTCCTCAATAGAATATCATGCTCTCCCCATGGTCCTCTATAGAATATAATGCTCTCCCCATGGTCCTTTATAGATTATAATGCTCTCCCCTTGGTCCTCCATAGAATATCATGCTCTCCCCATGCTCCTCCATAGAATAGCATCCTCTCCACGTGGTCCTCTATAGAATATAATGCTCTCCCCATGGTCCTTTATAGATTATAATGCTCTCCCCTTGGTCCTCCATAGAATATCATGCTCTCCCCATGCTCCTCCATAGAATAGCATCCTCTCCACGTGGTCCTCCATAGAATATTATGCTCTCCCCATAGTCATCAATAGAATATCATTCACTCCCTATGATCCTACATAGAATATATTGTACTCCTCATGGTCCCCCATAGAATATCATGCACTCCATATGGTCCTACATAGAATATATTGTACTCCTCATGGTCCTTGGTAAAATATCATGCACTTTCCCATGGTTCTCCATAGTAAAAGGAATTCATAGGAAAAGTTGTAGTGTAATAGTATGTAACATATAGCAATAATTTTACTAATACTAGTGATCATAGAGTGCATAGTGCAGGGGTTTTAAAAGGGCGTCAAAAGATATCACGGCCCACAAAGTGACGCATACTTCATTCACCGCGATGCCAGCTGGCGTCCTTGTCATGTGATCACATTCTTGGATGGTGCCAGTAGGAGATGTGGATGGGTTCTGTGTGGTTGATGTGTAGCTTGTCCCAATGTTGATCGCAGTGATACGTTCTTTAATTCCAGTGGGTCCAAGACTTACAAGATTGAGAAGCGTATCACTTGCACTACAAAAAAGGTTATTTATTTTGCCACCTGTCCATGTGGACTTATCTATGTGGGCTTGACCACTCGACAATTTAAGATGCGTATTTGTGATCATGTATTGGGTATTGATGCAGCATCTGACTACACGGATACATCCACACTCAAGACCATACCAAGTCACTTTAATTTACATCACAAATTTGACAGTTCTCTCCTCACAATTAGAGGGATTGACTCTATTGTACCCAACATACGTGGAGGTAAAACTAGTCAGAGATTGGCGCAGTTAGAATCTCGCTGGATTTGGAAGCTCAATACACTACATCCCAGCAGACTGAATGAAAATATTAACTTTGCATCCTTTCTGTGATTGATTACCCATCATTGTGGCTTTAGTTCTTATCTGCTTGTATTTGTCCACATGGTTGTTGCAAGTGTTCTTATCCGATTTTAATAAATTTTATTTGCTTACTTGTTTTCTTTTTATACTCTAGGGTTCCTTATTTACGTTATCCTCATTTATATATGCATATATGTGTTATAGTGACTGTACTACTATCTATGCTATGGGTCTGCCAGTTTGTTTTTTGCTGTGCCTGACATTAGGTCTACAATATTACACCATATAAAAACATTGATACATTGTTAGTCCTATGAGTTTCATTGGTGATTATGTGCTTTCAATTGTAAACACTATGTACAACCAGTTATGTAACTTTGTTATTGCTAGGTGTTTACAGATTTATAGCTTTGTTGTAGTATTGATGAGGACGTGGCTATTGCACTATACAAGTGTCATATATACAGGTGCATCTCACAAAATTAAATATCATCAAAAAGTTAATTTATTTCAGTTCTTCAATACAAAAAGGGAAACTCATATTATATAAAGTCATTACAAACAGAGTGATCTATTTCAAGTGTTTATTTCTGTTAATGTTGATGATTATGGCTTACAGCCAATGAAAACACAAAAGTTATTATCTCAGCAAATTAGAATACTTTCTAACAGCTTGAAAAATGTTTTTAAAATCTGAAACGTTGGCCTATTGAAATGCATGTTCAGTAAATGCACTCAATACTTGGTCGGGGCTCCTTTTGCATCAATTACTGCATCAATGCGGCGTGGCATGGAGGCGATCAGCCTGTGGCACTGCTGAGGTGTTATGGAAGCCCAGGTTGCTTTGATAGCAGCCTTCAGCTAGTCTGCATTGTTGGGTCTGGTGTCTCTCATCTTCCTCTTGACAATACCTCATAGATTCTCTATGGGGTTAAGGTCAGGAGAGTTTGCTGGCCAATCAAGCACAGTGATACTCTTGTTTTTAAACCAGATATTGGTACTTTTGGCAATGTGGACAGGTGCCAAGTCCTGCTGGAGAATGAAATTTCCATCTCCATAAAGCTTGTCGGTAGAGGGAAGCATGAAGTGCTCTAAAATTTCCTGGTAGATGGCTGCGCTGACTTTGTTCTTGATAAAAGACAGTGGACCTACACCAGCAGATGACATGGCTCCCCAAACCATCACTGATTGTGGGAACTTCACACTAGACCTCAAGCAGCTTGGATTGTGGCCTCTCCACTTTTCCTCCAGACTCTGGGACCTTGATTTCCACATGAAAATTGGAACTTTGGGACCTTGTGGAGTGTGTCAGTAGTGTGTCAGTTACCTTCTGGACATCTGTCAAGTCAGCAGTCTTACCCATGATTGTGGAGGCTATTGAAACAGACTAAGGGACCTTTTTAAATGCTTAGGAAGCCTTTGCAGGTGTTTTTTGTTAATTATTCTAGTTTACTGAGATAATGACTTTTGTGTTTTCATTGGCTGTAAGCCATAATCATCATTAACAGAAATAAACACTTGAAATAGATCACTCTGTAATGACTGTATATAATATATGAGTTTCACTTTTTGTACCTGTATATATGAGTCAATGTTAACATATGGACATGGTTTTATTTTATACCTTCCTTGCAGTCTACATGCTATATCTATATGATCTAGATATTTGAATGGTTATGGTGTTGTGGCCAGACTGCCCTTTCTGTATTTTGATTATGCCCATATTGTGATTTCAATGTTCATATTTACCTGTGTCAGTCATTGTGTGCATATTCTTGGAATGGGATTCTTTGTTATCCATCGCGACCCTGTACGCATGTGCGCTATACTTCCGCGGTCCCTGCCGGCTCCCTGTGCCGTCTGACTTCGGGTCATGTGGTTCCCATGTGATCGTGGCATCTTGCCATCACATGACGCTGGCTATCATACCAGTTGACATGGTGACGCATGCGTCACTTCCTGGGCCGCGATGTCATTTGGTGCCCTTTTTAAACCCCTGCACTATACACTCTGTATGCCCCCTGACGAAGGGAGTTCGAAACTCGTGTTGGGACAGCCGTACTGTTGTTGGAGACTTGCTGCCTTCCGTTTACACCAGTGTGTTATGAATACTTATCCCAATGTGGAATTTACCTTCTAGATAGGCTACGAATAGTACTATTAGGCTGTGTCTGGATTGGGTAGTGCCATATGTTGGACAGTAAGGACATGCCAAATACTTAGTTTTATATATATAGACCATATGATTTGTTACTTATTGGCACAGTCCTATTACGGAAGGGTTTTAGCATGGTATACATGGTATGAATTGACATCATTATGAATAATGTCTCCACTGCTGCGTGTCCTTTTTGTATATAACCATTTGCACTGTGCACTTTGTTCCTACCATTACCTGTTAATAGATATTTATTTAATACAAAAATTCTTATATTTTATGAATATGCATTTAGGCCTATGATTGTTAGAACTCTCCTGTTAGGTTTTTTCTATCTTGCTGGTCACATGACTTTGTTTGCCTATTTAATCCTGCTCCGCCCTCCTGGCCTTGCTGGACTTCATTGTAATTTCTACTCTTAAGTTAGCCTGGTGCTTAGCTACCTTTCTCAGTCAGTTTAGCTTGGTCTTCGGACCTTTATGTTCTATGTTGTGTGTTTGTCTTTTACTGCTACAATTTCTGCTAGGAGGTGCCCAACTTTATCCCAGTCCCTAGTTCTTGTAGGGATCCCTCCCTTGCATCTATAGGTCTTCGTGCAGACTAGCCGAGGACTTTAGCCGGTCTGATCGCAGGATCAGGTTCCCCGTTACATCGTACTGGTCCCCATAAAATGCTCCATACAGGATACTGGTCCCCATATAACGCTCCATACAGGATACTGGCCTCCATAAAATGCTCCATCCAGAATACTGGCCCCCAAATAACACTCCATCCAGAATACTGACCCCCATATAACGCTCCATACAGAATACTGACCCCCATATAACGCTCTGTCGTCACTACATTCTTGGTCTTCTATCCTTTGGATTACGATATCGGAGAGAAGAAGACACAGGACAGGATGTTTGTGTCTAAACATACTCTAACCTTTATTACAAAACACAGGGCTAATATACACCCTGAAGGCAGGAAACGGATTTGCCATATATGGTTCGATTATACAGTTTAGCTGAACAAGCGAAAAAAAGCTAGTTTCTGTATGCTTTAAAATATTTAATTAGACTTATCTGGTTAGCAAGGCCATTTTATCTTCTTGCAAGAACATATTATTGCTACAAGATGAAATATCTGGCCAGGGAGAACATGTTATCTTTTTAGCAAGGACATGCTATTGATACAAGAAGGAACATTTCAGCTTGCTGTTTTTTTTTTACCTAAAATAACTGTCAGACTTATATAGCATAGATGGGGCCTTTAAACTTGAGGGACTCCATCTTCTGCTATAACATTCCATCCTTTTGTTCCTTCATTTATCAATACGAATCTCTACGTTTTCCTTTAGTACAACGCTGAATACACATTAGAAAAAGCTTAAAAACCAAATAAACCGCAAGACACATTAGCAAAACCTGTAAAATAGCTTGCACTATACCAGCCAACCACCCACCGATACCTTTAAACCAATTTGCGGGATTTAGAAAGGAAAAGGTGTTTGCCCACCAGGAATCCTGATTCTTGAGGTTGGCCTCATCATAAAGCTTCCTTAATTTTACCACATCTTCCAACTTATGCTTCAGCGTCAGTACACTAGAATTGTCTATGTAATGGCAGCATGCGGGCACTATTATCTGGCACATCCCTCCTTGTGCCGCTGTTAAATAATCTAGTACAAGGGTATGTTGGTTCGTGACAATCAATTGATTCTGTACTGCAAGAGATCCGTTAACTACTTCTAAAATATCCCAAATCTGATCATCAAGATAGTCTGTAGCTTCTACTAATTTATCCCACGTTTGTGTCAACATAGGGTATATAAACAATGCACTGAAAAATTTGTTTACCCCTCCCATTTGAACTATATGGGGTCTCCCACTTGGTCTTTCTTTATTGTGTGCTGATCGCTTATGCAGTGTATGTTTTGGGATAGACAAAGGATCTAGCTGGTCTGGAATAACAATATAAGTTGCGGGGGTCAATCTGGCTAAGGTACAAGTTCCTGTTACTCCTACTGGGAGCCACTTGAAAGCCTTGTCTCCACATACCCAATACATGGATAAGGGGAGATTCCATAATGCTGAATGTTGCAGTATTAGACGGTGAACTAAATCAACAAACTTAGAAACATTTGACATCATACACCACCCAGGCTGCTGACCTAAGGGAGAACAATAGCCAACATCAGGATTGCCACACGTAGGTGTACCTTTCTGATAACTTGAGCTTTCATTACACTGTAGATTGCCAGGTATTTTGGCACAGGTATCACTTGTCCCGTTTTTAAAATAGACATTATTCACCCAATAAGAAGTGTGTAGATATCTTTCCAACAGGGAAGGTTTAAAGGCATCACTACTGTCTGAGGTGGGCTTGAAACTTACTTTTAACCCTTGTTGTGGTATCTTACCAAAATCAGTAATTTTTGTTTTGTTTCGAGGTACCCACTCCCCTCCTTTAAATGCTAAATACAACCTGGGAATTATTTGACCGGTCAGGTTCCCTTGCCACCACGGAAATTCTGTCCATCCTACTACGGGAATCCCAACAGTGGTATTCCAGTCTGTGTGGCATTATTGGCCCAAGTATCTGAACAGTTCACCCAAAAGTTTCTCTTCCCATGAGACCGGGACAGCGAGAAAGGGTATGCTAGTGGACGTCACAGGGGCATGTGTACATATCCAACAATTAGCAATGGTCTGGTTTTGCTCCTTTAGTCCATCGATTAGAGCAAGATGGTGTCTAATGAATCTATTGTCGTCTCCATCTGTGGCGCTCAACCTAGTCCATGCACCTGTGGTTGTAAGGATGCAGGTAAGTATAAAAAATGTCTTCATTCTTTGTCCGCTGGTTCTCCTAGTATCTTTTTGCAATGGGATGCGTGGATCCAGGTCTCTTTTCCCTCTAGCTTAACGGCTGTACTTGTGGTCAGCAGAACTTGAAAGGGTCCGTCAAACCGTGGATCTAGGCTTTTCCTCACGTGTCTTTTTATAACCACCCAGTCTCCAGGTTGCAGCGTATGGCTGCTAGAGTCTTGATCTGGATCTGGAAGAGAACTGAAGACCTTATCATGTACTTGCTTAATCTTTTTGTGTAAAGCCCTCACGTAGGAACTTAGCACATGGTTGTTCATTTCTAATGCTTGCGGATAGAAACACCCTAGACTGGGTACGTTGCCAAACAATTTTTTCATATGGAGAGAGTCCAGTCTTTTTATTAGGCATGTATCTTACTGAAAACAGAGCAAGCGGTAAACAGTCCGGCCATGGTTTTCCTGTCTCAGCCATGGCTTTCTGAATTTTTAATTTCAATGTCCCATTCAGTCTTTCCACTTTACCACTACTTTGCGGGTGATATGGGGTGTGGAATGCTTGTTGAATTCCTAGAGCTGACATGACTTCATTCATTATTTCACCTGTGAAGTGTGTACCTCTGTCACTCTCAATTACCTCTGGTACCCCATACCTGCAGACCACCTCCGCAAGCAGTTTCTTTGCGGTTGCCGCAGCCGTGGCTTTGGCAATCAGGAAAGCCTCTGGCCATCCTGAGAACAAATCAATACAGACCAACACATATTCCCATGATCCTGACTTTGGCAGCTGAATATAATCAATTTGCAGTCTCTGGAATGGATAGAGGGGCCGGGGGGTGTGTTTGGGTGGTGTTTTAACTACTCTACCCTGATTATGTGTAGCACATATCATGCACCCTTGTACCAGGTTTTCAATACAGGTGGAGAATCCTGGTGCCACCTAATGTTTCTGCATCACACCCGTTTTAGATTGGTGTGTCGGCCCATGTAGTATCTGGGCAGCTGCTGGGTACAGTGCCCTTGGAAGGCATCGTCGTGTCCCTTTCCCCCATACCCCATTTGCTTCATTCAGGCATGCACCTTCCTGTAACCACTTATCAACCTCCTCCTTTTGAGCCTGAGCCTGCATTTGGGATAAGATGTCCTCCGACACAAAGGGGTTTTTAGGGGCACTTAACTGACGAACTGTTGACCCTTGTTGCGGCTTACAGGCTGCTGTTTTTGCCGCTGCATCTGCCATCGCGCTACCTCTGCTTACCTGGTTGGTGCGTCTGGTATGTGCTCTTACCTTTATGACAGCTACTTGTTTGGGTAGTTGTAGCGCATCAATTAACTGCTGGACCGCATCAGCATTCTTAATGGGGTGTCCTGCTGCCGTCAGGAAACCTCTTGACTTCCATATGGGACCAAAATCATGCGATATACCGAATGCGTACCTAGAATCTGTGTAAATGTTAACAATACTACCTTCCGCTAGTTTACAGGCCTCGGTTAGGGCCCTAAGTTCAGCTTCTTGAGCCGATTGGTGTGGGAGCATTGGTTCTGCCTTGATTACTGCATTGAGGGAGACAACTGCATATCCAGTATGGAAGGTACCTGAATCGTCCTGTTGACGGGATCCATCTACAAAAAATTCAAAATCTGCATTTTGTAATTCATGTTCAAATACAGTAGGTAAACCTGCCATTTCTTGTGCCATCATTTGTACACAGTCATGAGGAACTTCCTCTCTTGGATCTTCCTTATAAAGCACAGTACCTGACTCCTCCTTTAGATCCGAGAGAGGTAACAAAGTTGCTGGATTCAGGGTAGTACACCTCTGTAAAGAAACATTGGGAGGCATTAACAGTGCACATTGTAACCTAAGATGACGTGCTGCTGAGAGGTGAGCGGGTTGCACTTGATTCAATATAGTATAGACATCATGAGGTGTTAGCACGGTGAGCGGGTGGTCAAGAACAATGTCTGTGGATTTATGGAGTAATAGTACAACAGCATGCAGAGCACGTACGCAGGATGGTGCACCTCTGGCTACCGCATCTAATCTGCCACTAAAATAGGCAACAGGTCTCTGATTATCACCGTGTGTTTGAGTTAAAACTCCTGCTGCATGTCCAGCTTGTTCATGAAGATACAGAGTAAATGGGAGCTCATAATTAGGGGTACCCAAAGCTGGAGCAGCCAAAATACGGTTCTTGAGAGAATAAAAACAGTCTATTGCCTCTGATGTTAGTACAAAAGGTGTTGGAGTAAGACAGTCATAGAGGGGCTGCATTAAAACAGAGACGGCATGAATCCACTGTCTGCAATAGGAAACAAGTCCAAGAAAAGTTCTGAGGGCTGCAACATTAATGGGGACGGTGAATGCCTGTACTGCTTGTTTACGTGCATTTGTTAAATGACGAGCTCCTGGTGTAATGCAATGTCCCAAAAAGGTGACTGAAGATTTACAAAACTGAAGCTTATCTTTCGATGCCTTGCAGCCAGCGCGATAGAGAAACAACATAAGCGATATAGTTGCACTATGACATTGTTTCCTGGAGGGGGCACAAATGAGCAGGTCATCGACATATTGCAAAACAACGATATGTGGTTCAGACCATCCCTCCAGTATTTCCTGCAGACTTGCAGTGTACATTGTGGGTGAATTCTGGGCACCCTGTGGCAACACTGTCCATGTATATTGACTACCCTGGAATGTGAAAGCAAACAAGTACTGGCAGTCAGGATGTAATGGTACACTGAAAAATGCATTTGCCAAATCGACCACTGAAAAACAAAGAGAGTTAGAAGGTATCTGTGACAGGAGAGTATGCGGGTTGGGCACAACTGGTGTTAGAAGTTCTGTGGCTTTGTTAACCAACCGGAGGTCATGGACCATTCTATATGCGGCTGGTTGTCCTGGCACGCTCTTTTTCTTTACTGGGAACAGGGGAGTGTTGCAAGGGGACTGGGTTTTGACTAGGACTCCCCTCTGTGTAGTAATTTTTGGACTTGCTGGGCTATGGCATTCTCCTGAGCCGAGCTAAGGGGATACTGCCTCTGTTGCAAGATTGCTCCTGGTTTTAATTTTACCATTACTGGTTGAACTCTTAACCTACCAACATCTGTTTTGTCTGAGGCCCAAAAATCATGTGGTACAGCATGCTCCAATATCAGGGGAAACTCATTTGTCTCTTCTATGCTGGCAATATCTAGTGACATAATTTTGCAAAGGGTACTTGGTTTTAAACCTGGGGTCATGGTCACAGTGCCATCGGGATGATACTCTATATGTGCTTGTAATTGGGACAACACATCATTTCCCAAAAGATTACATTGGCCTGGGGCGATACCATGAGCTGGCTATGTACAGTAGCTCCTTGAATTTGCAGGGGAATTCTTTTAGTGACAGGGAGCAGGACAGACGGGGAATTGAAGGGGGTGGCAATGACATGATGTGAAAAATCAGTGTCAGTATATGGCCAATCACCTTGCGTAATTACTGAATTCTCGGCCCCCGTATCTACTTGGAAATCGATTTCATGTCCCCCTGGTAGGTTCACCTGCACTATACAACTGGGAGTTGGGGGTAAGGAGATGAGGGGGTTCATGTGCAAGCTACCCTCATCCTATGGGGGCGTTGTTTGGTCGGCTGGAGGTCCCGTACTCTGAGCATTTGGATACGGGTTGGTCCTACAGTTCTTTCTAAAACGTCCTGGCTTTTTACATCCGTAACAGTTTCTGTCCTCCTCCTTCAGTCCGTTCTCTGCCTCTGTTGTTTCTGGGGGTCGTCTCTACTATATGTATTCTGGCAGCTCTTTTTGCCTGCGCTATGTCATGTTGTGCCCCCTGAGCTATTCTAGCTAAATCTTCTGCCTTCACTGATCTCCAGTCCGGTCTACTTGCTTTTACCTTCTCTGCAATCTTTCTTTAGTCCATTCATGAAAGCACTTGCTAATACCCTCTCACTAGTCTTATTCCCGGGGTTGAACCCCATTTCTGACCAGGTTTTCTTTAGTGCATAGAAATAATCCTTAGGATCTTACTCCTTCCCTTGCACTCTATCTTCTAGTGTAACTTGCTTTTCTGCTTGCCTGTCTTGACATGCTTTTACCAACGCTGCTGCGAATAGGACTCCAGCTGCTGCATCCTTAGATTCTGCATCTACGGGTCCGGTCCTATTGGCATAATGTTTTTTAGTCTCATCTATCAACCTATCATAGCTGGCTTCATCTGCCAATTTTCCCTTAATTACCCCCTGCCGATCTATTCTAGTGGCATGGTACGTATCCTGTATGGTGGTGATCATTCTAGCGAAACCCATAGGGGACTGGGATGGGTCTGGCAGCTGGGAGATCAGTGCCAACTGCTCTGAAGGACTCCATGGTCTATACATTAACATTGTACGAGCTTCCTGACCTGGAACCACTGCATCCCCCCCTGCTGCTGCTGCTGCTGCTCCCGGTGCTCCTGGCACAACTACTGTCCTCATTGGGAATAGACTAGCTGGGTGGGGTCTCGGTCCTCCACATGCCAAACAGATGTCTACTGTCAAGGGGTTCTGCTGTCCACATCTGGGGCAAACCCAACATTTAGGTTCCTGGGAATTCTGATACTGGGGTGGGGGTGACGTCGGGAGCAGACAGGGAGGAAAATCTGTCATTCCGTTTTTTGTCAGTCTGTAACGTCCGTCTCCTAATTTTTCAATCTTTCCTTCAAAATGAGCGCATGCATTCATCCATACATCTACTGTCCCTAACAGACCCTTATCTTTCAGCCATCCATGATAGGAGTTAAAGAAGGATTTCCATTTCTCTCCATAAATCTCTCCATTCTCATTCATTCCCGCTTTACACAATATTTTGTCAATTCCAATCAGTGCCTGTTTCCCTTCTCTGCGTACTACTAAGTCTTTGGCTATAATGCCTTCCTTGGCATTTTGGTTCCCCATTTTTTTTTTCCGGTTCTCCTCACCTAGAAGAGACTCCTCAGTCACTTAGACAATGGTCACTTAGACAATGGGCCACAAAGGTTTCTGAACCATTCCACTACTAGCCTCTCTAGGACTTATACGCCAGCCAGAAAAACAGACCAAAAACATCAATCCCGGGACACATCCACAACACAATCATCGGATCCATACTTTCATTCTTAAATTCTCCAAAGGATAGAAGGCAGGACTGATCTGAGGGGATTCTACTGGTTCAAAGGGACCTGAGCCAGACAACAATCTGTGAATTACCTGGGGAGCCGACCGCTCGGGGGTGAGGGAGTCTCTTCTATGCAGTGATATAATTAGGTAGAATATAACAGTTATTCTTACCTCAGCGCTGTATATATCACCAACAGAGAGCTTCACTTGTCCCACGTCTCGGACCGGTCGAGCACCCCTGGGTAGATTAACTCAAGGTCCCTGTTCGAGGCGCCAGCTGTCGTCACTACATTCTTGGTCTTCTATCCTTTGGATTACGATATCGGAGAGAAGAAGACACAGGACAGGATGTTTGTGTCTAAACATACTCTAACCTTTATTACAAAACACAGGGCTAATATACACCCTGAAGGCAGGAAACGGATTTGCCATATATGGTTCGATTATACAGTTTAGCTGAACAAGCGAAAAAAAGCTAGTTTCTGTATGCTTTAAAATATTTAATTAGACTTATCTGGTTAGCAAGGCCATTTTATCTTCTTGCAAGAACACATTATTGCTACAAGATGAAATATCTGGCCAGGGAGAACATGTTATCTTTTTAGCAAGGACATGCTATTGATACAAGAAGGAACATTTCAGCTTGCTGTTTTTTTTTTACCTAAAATAACTGTCAGACTTATATAGCATAGATGGGGCCTTTAAACTTGAGGGACTCCATCTTCTGCTATAACAGCTCCATGCAGTATGTCACCCCCCCTCCCTTATAATGCCCCATGCAGGATGTCACACCCCCTCCCCTCCCTTATAATGCCCCATGCAGGATGTCACCCCCCCAACCATATAATGCCCCATGCCCCCATACATGAAAAAAAAAAAATCAAATACTCACCTCACTTGCTGCTGCTCCAGACTCCAGCGTCGCCCATGTCTTCCTGCTCTGCGCTGTGACAGCTCAGGAGAGAGCATGCACGGTGTAAAGACATCACCGTGCCCTCTGACCTGAGACGTCAGTCAGAGGACGCGGAAGACACTGCGGAGGCACGGGGAGAGGTAAGTATTGTGCCGGTTGCTGGGGCCCTGAGCAAGCGGGGGGGTGGCGGGCGCTGACACCGCTCTTCTCCGCTCACGGGTTCCATAGCGTGGTGGGTGCCCAATGGCGAGTGGGCCCCTCCTCCTGCTCAGGGCCCCGGCACTTGCCCAGGTGCGCCTGGTGCTTAAGCCGGCCCTGGTCAGAGGTATTAAGCCACTTTTACAGGCTCACAATAAAACGTTCAAAAACGAAACTGAAACTGTTTTCCTGTGAAATATGTTAAGGAACATCCTTTCCAGGGTAAAGACTTGTGTATAAGGTAAAATAAAAAAACAAAAACAAAAATACTCCTCCACACCTTGGTCTATGTTCACAAGTAGCATTTTTTATGTGTTTTTGTATTGCTTTCAACCGTGACAATTGCATTCCCCGGGAAATGTCATTTTGACATTTTACAACCTTATCTGGCCATGTGCTGTGTGACACATGCATACAGTGCTGAAAAGACATGGGAACAGCATAGGAAAGACCCCTGGAAGCATCTCTGACACCCAGGTCACTGCCTAAAAGTGTGCCCATCAGAAGTGATCCTTGCCGCATCAGAAGATGCAGACTTGCAACTATCCCCATGCAAGTCCTTGTCCCAGGGCAGTGTTCAATTATACCTCCCCCATTCCTTGTAATGCAAGCGCAAATATGCAGCCAACCACCCACCCACCCGCAGGCTGCAATACCATACTGCTAGCTTGCACCTGAAATGGGGCCTTTTAGTTTGGAGGAGGCCGAAGCTGGCCACTACCTCATGGCTGCTTCGGCAGCGAGGTCTCCATACTCTGTCCCCAGCCGCCACTATTTGTCCCGGTAACCTTCCCCACACTTTTCTTAGCCTGGCCTGCTTTAGGGCAGCATTGGACGAGCCCACCAGACAACCAGACTCCTCTGGTGGGCCCTGGCTTCTCCATCAGAGTGCCATGGTGAGGAGCATGATGATGATGATAGAAGTTAGCATCTGCTTTGTTTACTTCGAATGCAAGCGTAAGTGTGCAGCCTGCCACCCACCCACCCCCAGGCTGCAATACCATACTGCTAGCTTGCTTGCACTTGAAATGAGGCCTTTTAGGCTTGTGGAGGCAGACGCCGGCCACCATGTCATGGCTGCATCGGCGGCCAGGTATCCATACTCAGTCCCCAGCCGCCGGGTGTCCATACTCAGTCCCCAGCCGCCCCTATTTGTCCCGGTGCGCCTTATACACAAGCACGCATACCAAAACATTACCTGTGCCCTCCCCAGTGCATTTAGTGGGAAGGACAGCCTATTCTGCTGTAGTGTGTGCACGCCAACCCCCTGTTCATGGCACATGCGAAGATGCCTCCCGCCCTGTACCTGTCGTTGCAGACTTGCAACTATCCCCTTTCAAGTCCTTGTCCCAGGGCAGTGTTCAATTGTACCTCCCCTATTCCTTGCAATTCCACCCACCAACCGCCAGGCTGCAATACCATACTGCTTGCTTGCTTGCACTTGAAATTGGGCCTTTTAGGCATGTGGTGGCCAGATTCCGCCTCCACGTCATGGCTGCGTCGGCGGCCTGGTATCCATATTCAGTCCCCGGCGGCCGGGTGTCCACGCTTGGTCCCCAGCCGCCAGGGGGCGGCCGGGTGTCCAGTCCCCAGCCACCCCCAGGCGGTCGGGTGCCCACACACGGTCCCCAGCCACCTGGGGGCGGCCGCGTGTCCATAAACGGTCCCCAGCCGCTCCTATTTGTCCCGGTGTGCCTTATACACAAGCGCACATACCAAAACATTACCTGTGCCCTCCCCAGTGCATTTAGTGGGAAGGACAGCCTAACCACAAACACGTGGACAAGTGAATGTGGCCAGGGATGGTCCATCTCACTGACACCTTCACACTGGGTTAATATTGTGGAAGCTGGGACACAGTTGGACACTGGGATGCAACACGTCCTCCAGACATAGAGGATTGTGGGTCCTGGGCCAATCAGGCTTCAACACAAAGTTCAGAAGGTAGACAGCTGCAGATCATGAGGCCATCCATCTCCTTAGCTTTCTGATCCTTGGAATGCAAACGCATGTATGTAGTAGTGGCTAGGCCTGAGGTGGTCAGCGTTTTGGCGCATATCCTACCTCCTCCGAGGATTGCTGGATGTTTTCCTGCTACTATCCCCGTTCTATGACTCCCGTTAAAACAAAGCTTCAGGTGATGAATGATGGATGAGGTGGGGGCAAAGGAGAAAGAGCAGGAGGAACAGGGACCATTCACATCAATATCAGGCCAGTCAACCACACGTTTTGTAGGATATGTTTCTGTACCAAAAGGAGCGGTTCGGCTACACAGTTATAGGGCATACAGTGAGTGCAATGCCTACCAAAAATTTCGAGGTACTCCAATGCCCCTTGGAAGTGACATGGAGGTCAGAAGGCCTTAACTAAACCATTTTTTCCATTTATAGCAACTGGGTCTCCTGTCCACTGTTGGCCTAAGCAGTGAATGGAAGGCTTTATGAGGAACTGCAATGCCTCTTGGAACAGACATGGATTAAAGCGAACTAAAAACCTTCTACCCATTATTGGGGAGTGGGTCTCCCTTAGTGTTCGCCTATGCATTGAAAAGCAAAAGCTGACTAAAATTAGGAGGAAATGCAATGCCCGTTGGAAGAGTCGTGGAGGTTAGAGGTACAGTAATTAAAAACAACATTTCAATGCTCTTTGGAAGAGTTGTGGAGTTCAGAGTGGTTTAACAAGACGGTTTTAATGCCCCTTGGAAGAGACGTGGAGGTCACAGTAGCTTAACATTATGGTTGTAATGCCCCTTGGAAGAGTGGTGGAGGTTACAGTGGAATAAAAAGACAATATCAATGCCCCGTGGAAGAGACGTGAGGTCACAGTAGCTTAACAAGACGATTTTAATGCCCCTTACAAGAGCCATGCAGTACAGCATATTAAAAACCTTATTCCCATTATTGGGTGTAATGCACACGATCGGACTGACTGGCGTGTGCGTGTTTAGTGGTTCCACTGTGCCATGAATCGGAGAGTGCCTGGAGGGGCGTAACTAAGTATCTGCCCGATCCGACCAAGGTTGCACGACGGCATACGACGCCAGTGCACCAGGGAGGAACCGAGCAGAGGGACCAGGGTCTACTCCAGGTCAGACTCCGGAAACGGCTGTTGACCCACACCGGGGAATACAGGAACAGGCAGACTAGAGCGCAGGCTGGGTAGGGTCCAGTACAGACTGGGAGACAAATTCAGAGCCGCAGATGCGGTAAACAAACAGAGTAAAGCGAAACCGCAGGTGCGCTAGACAAGGCTGAGCGGAGCAGAACCGCAGATGCGGTAGACAAGGCTGAGTGGAGCAGAACCGCAGACGCGGTAGACAAGGCTGAGCAGAGCAGAACCGCAGACGCGGTAGACAAGGCTGAGCAGAGCAGAACCGCAGACGCGGTGGACAGGGCAGAGCGGGCAAGAACCGCCGGAGCGGTAAGCAAGGCTGAGCAGAGGGGACAGGGCTCTGTTCACACTGAACAGACTGGAAGGGAAAGGCAGAACCAGGTACACACAGGATACTTGCAATGAAGTAGCGAGTGGACTCTAAACTCACAAACGGGAGTACAGAGACAACGAGTAGGAGATAGGTACGGGATCAGATTCTGCAGGAAAAGGGAAGGTACGGACATAGAGAAAAACAGGAAACAGGCTAGGAGAGTATTCAGACAAGAACAGACACAGCAGCAAGATACAGGATCGGGTCTAGGTATGCGGCCCCTAGATGGCGTAATGAACAGGCTAGGAGCGTGTACACACAGGCCTGGAAATACAGCCTCCAGGATAGGCAGGACACAGTTCAGACACGGGAACTGATACCGAAGGTAGGAAACATAAACGGGACCTGGCATATCAGTGACCAGAAGCCAACTGACAGAATGCAATGCTCAGGCAGGGTTTCTTGGGAGGAGCTGGGTTAAATACCAGGTGACAGACAGCAATAGGCTGAGGACGCACAAGGGGTGTGTCTGCAGCAGGTGCAAGAAACAGGAAGTGATCAGGCGCCGCCCTTAAGCAGCAAAAACAGAGGCAAGCAAACAGCATGGAGGGAAGCCAGGCTAGCAGACTGGACTGGAGATCAAGTGCGCGCTCTTGCACAGTGGGAGATGGACCACTATGCAAGGACGCCGCCAGGTATGTTACATTGGGGAGTGGGTCTCCCATAGTCTTTGCCTATGCCTTCCAAGCAAAAGCTGCCAAGAATTAGGACAGAGGAACTTGCAATACCCCTTACAAGAGCCATGCAGAACTACATATTAAAAACATTATTCCCATTATTGGGGAGTGGGTCTCCCACAGTCTTTGACTATGCCTTCCAAGCAAAAGCTGCCAAAAAATAGGATGGAGGAACTTGCAATGCTGGCAACACGGACCATGGTCATCCTGGTGATATAGTAGTGGTGGAGGCTGAGGATAAGGAGAAGAGCAAAAAACAGCCGAAATGAGGAAGCGTATACCCATGTGTGGGTGTGAAGCGGTGCATGGGAATACACCTCCGAAATAACACAGTGGATTTGACTTTATGTTACTCTGCTGTCATTTGGTGGTGATGAGAAGTCGGGCCCAATCCAGCCCTTGTTCATTTTGATAAGGGTCAGCTTGTCAGCATTGTCAGTTGACAGGCGAGTGCGCTTATCAGTTATAATTCCCCCAGCGGCACTAAAAACACGCTCCGATAACACGCTAGTGGCAGGGAAGGCCAGGACCTCCAAGGCGTACAGAGCGAGTTCATTCCAAGTGTCCAGCTTGGATACCCAATAATTAAAAGGCACAGAGGAATCACGGAGGACGCTGGTACGGTCGGCAAGGTATTCCCCCTCACCATCTTTTGAAACTTTCCACTCCTTGTGAGAGTACCCCGCGCCTCAGGGCCTGTAAGCTGGGCGGGTCTCAGAAAACTGTCCCAGAATGTTAACAGTGTTCCCCTGCCTCTGCTGGATTGGAGTTGTGTCTCTCTTGCCTGTACGCCTTGGTTGGGCAACGAACTGTGACCTATGCCGCTAGCGTGTTCAGATGGGAATTTTTTTTAACAGTTCTGCAGCAAGGGTCTTCTGGTACTGCCCCATTTTTGTAGACCTCTCCACCTCAGGAATAAGAGAGTGAAAGTTCTCCTTGTAGCGGGGGTCTGAAAGTGTCACCAACCAGTAACGACTGTCACCCAACATTTTGACAATGTGAGGGTCACGGTTAAGGCAGCGTAGCATAAAGTCAGCCATGCGTGCCAGACTGGTAACGGGCAAGACGTCCATGTCCTCACCAAGATGACGACTGACCATGCACTCCTCCTCCTCCCCCCTGTCCTCAGGCCACCCACGCTGAACCGACGGTATGACAGTTGTACAGGTACTACTGTCTGCAGCGCATGATACCAGCTCCTGTTCTTCCTCCTCCTCCTCCTCTCCCTCATTGTCCCCCAATGCACATTGGGATGAGATGAGGCTGGGCTGTGTGTAATTGCCCGCTATGGCTTCTTGATCCATCTCATCATACTCTGGCTGTAATGCCTCCTCTTTAATTCTCTGCAGACAGCGTTGCAAAAGACAGACAAGTGGGATGCTGACGCTAATGATGGCGTCATCGCCACTCACCATCTTGGTGGACTCCTTAAAGTTTTGTCAAGATGGTACATATGTCAGACATCCAAGTCCACTCCTGAGGTCTTATGTGTGGAGTCTGACCTGAATATCGACGGCCTTGTTGCAGATGGTACTCCACAACTGCTCTCTTCTGCTCACAAATCCTTTGCAACATGTGGAGGGTAGAGTTCCAACGTGTGAGGACATCACACACCAGTCGGTGTGCCGGAAGCTGCAAACGCTACTGCAACATAGCAAGGGCGGCGGAAGCTGTAGCCGACTTCCGAAAATGAGCTGACAGGCGCCGTACTTTGATGAGCAGATCTGGCAACTCGGGGTACGATTTAAGAAACCGCTGAACCACGATGTTAAGCACATGAGCCAGGCATGGTACGTTCGTGATCTCTCCTCGCCTCAGAGCCGCCACCAGGTTATGGCCATTGTCACACATGACCATGCCTGGATGTAGGTTCAGCGGTCTCAGCCACAGATCTGCCTGCTCTTTCACAGCTGTCCACAACTCACAAGCAGTGTGAGGTTTGTCACCTAAGCTTATGAGTTTCAGCACAGCCTGTTGCCGCTTGGCGGAGGCAGTACTGCAGTGCTTCCAGCTTGTAACTGATGTGATATCTGAGATGGAGGCTGAACATGAGGAGGAGGAGGATGAAGCGCAGGAGCTGTACACTGTGGGGGGGAACTCTGACTGACATAGGGCCCACAATCCTCGGTGTGAGGAGGATGTGTTCCGTCCCAAGGTCCGACTGGGTCCCGGCTTCCACTATGTTTAACCAGCGTGCCGTCAGGGAGATGTACCGTCCCTGGCCACAAGCACTTGTCCACGTGTCCGTTGTCAGGTGGACTCTTCCAGTAACTGCATTGTTGAGGGGACGGCAGATGTTTTGGGGCACGTGCTTGTGTAGTGTGGGGATGGCACACCAGGTAAAATAGTCTCGGCTGGGGACCAAGTACCGAGGGACGGCCACTGCCATAAGGTTGCGGAAGGATTCCGTCTCCACCAGCCTAAAAGGCAGCATTTCCAATGCAAGCAGTCGTGAAATGTGCGAATTTAGGACTGTGGCCTGTGGGGCGTTGCCTGCGAATTTGTGCTTTCGTTCAAAGGTCTGGGATATGGACAATTGAACGTTGCGGTGGGAGGTGGATGTGGACATTGATGCTGTTTCTTGAGAAACTGCCATAACAAGTGAAGACTGAGAGAAGGGGGCATCTTTGCATGCAGTATGGACAGGGGATTGCCTTGCACGCGCAACAGCGGAAGAAGCAGTGGTGACACCCGCTGACACTGGTCGTGGAGCCTGGGGTTCGCCCAACAAAGTCGGGTGCTTTGCTGACATGTGCCTGATCATGCTGGTGGTGGTCAGGCTGGTAGTTTTGTCACCCCTGCTGATGCTGGCCTGGCAGGTGGTACAAATGGCCTTTTTGGAGTTATCAGCAGAGTCTTTAAGAAAACTCCAGACTCTGGAAGACTTATTGGTTGTACCGGCAACATCCCTCATGTTGGTGTTACGGGGAATGGATGCCCGCCTTCTGTTTGCGGCCACCACACTGCTTCCTCCTGCCTGTTTAGGTACTCTGCCTCCCTCCCCCTGTGTGCTGCTGGCCTCGCTCTGCGTGTCCTCCTGCCACGTTGGGTCAGTTACTAGATCATCCACCACCTCCTCCACTTCCACTTCTGCACCACGATCCTCCTCCTCACTTCGTGGCAATTGTGTCTCATCATCGTCCACCTCTTGTGACAAATTGCCAGCGTCACCTTCCTGTGGCCCTGGCTGTTCAAATATTTGCCCATCGCTACATGGGATCTCCTCTTCCACCACTTCAAGCGGAGCAGGCGAGGGGCCCAAATATGGAAATGGACCAGTGAACAGCTCTTCAGAGTGTCCAACTGTGGGATCAGTTGCTGTCTGACGACACTCGGCATTGTGGGAGGAAGGAGCATCAGGGTGAGGAGGAGTATGTGACTCACCCCCTGGGCCATATTCTTTAGGGGAATACCCGGAGCCGGATCAGATGGGGGTTGTAGTCTTCCGAGTGGCTGTGACCCGGTCCGTGCCCAGGGTGTCAAGCTCAGAGTATGTGGCAGTCCTACAGATGTTATAAAGTTCTTTATGTCGACTACGCCACCCGTTGTATTGCGGTCACTACGGCCGCCGCTGCAGCAGGGTCCGCTGAGGCTGATGGTGTTGGTGCAGCTTTTGATAGTATAACCCCCAACGGGTGGGGTATAGCCTCAGGGGGTCAGGTGCAGAGGATGGGGGTTGTGGTGGTGCAGCATAGATGGTAATTAAAGACAGAGTCGGGTTGTGCAGTTTAGGGTATTTACTTACTGCTGATGTTCCGGTCACTCTAGCTTCAAGTGACCACCCGAGCCGTGCTGCGTCCACCAGGTCCTGGATTCAGCCAACCCCCAAGCAAGTCCGGAGCGTGACCCTGAGCCCTCCTTCCTGTCCGGTCTTCTGGCCGTCCCCACCAGGGATCCACCTAGGTCCAGCTCCCTCGGGCCTTCTGTTGGGAAACCCTTGGCCTTGGGTTCCCTGACCCTACACGTGGTTTGCCTTCAGGGTGGATATGGTGGGTGGCCGTGGCAGATCCTGCCCACGGCCTCCGGTCTCTGGCTGAGGTATGCTTGAGCCCCCACCAGTTTGGGATCCGGTACCCTTTTGCCAACTCTTCACCCTAGGTTTGTATATGGGTTCTCAGAGTTCCTGCTTGTTTTCTCTGGGTCCTTCTGGCTCTCCTCTCTCACTCTCTCTGGGACTGCTCTGCTCCTCTTCCTCTGACTTCTCTCAGACTGACCCTGATCTTAGATGGTGCCCACCTTAAATACTCCCTCTATGTGTGAGCTCAGGTGACCAGCACCCAATGAGCTCCTATCTTTACCCAGGCTGCTCCCCCTATCTGCCCCTACACTACTTGGGATGTACCACCCCCCTCCCACTCCAGCCAGGAACAGACTCGGTCGTACCTGCACATTTCTAAGTGGGAGTACCGTTGGTCTGTTCCTCGGAAATGGGATGTGTGTAGTGCATGCAGCTTTCTGGGCTTAGTCCCACACTCCATCCTTACCCGGGAGTGGAATATCACACCTCTGGGTTGAGGTGCAATACCCCTGTAGCAGCCGAATCCTCAGGGTGCTACATATGCGGTCGAGCCTCATGGTTACTAAGACTTGACCGTGTGGAAGACAGACCGGAGGTGGTGGTGCCCAGGTGACTTGAAGTATTATCTGCTATCCAATTAATAACCTGTTCACACTGATCAGTTTGCAATAGTGTTGTTGTGTGCTTCCATAGTAGTTCGGTCAAGAACTGGGAGCGAGAAGATATGGCTGTTGGTTGCCGCACATTTTCACCTTGGCCACGGCCCTGTCCTCTGCACGCACCATCACCAACACGTCCAGTTCCACGTCCCTTGCCACGTGCCTTGCCCATTGTAAATGAAGTAAAAAATAGCTTACACTCGCACTATCAATGGCAAAAGGGTAATAAAAAGGAGATTAGAACCGTGGAAGAGGAAAACCACAGTTCTATTTCTCTGGCCTACACCAGAATCTTTTAAACAGATATATTTGTGTCTGAACAGTCAGCGAGACACTCAAACTGTTTTTTTTATGGAAAAAAGGCAAAAATGTGGATAAAACAGAGATTTGAACCGTGGAACTGCAAATCCACAGTTCTAGCTATCTGGCCGAAAGCAGACTCTTTTAAACAGATATATTAGTGTCTGAACATTCACAGACACACTAAATTTTTTTTTTTTTTGGGGGGGGGGGATACCAAAAGCTTAATAAAGACGGGTATTTGTACAGTCTGACTGAGGGAAAAAAAAAAAAGAGGATTTAGATGAAAAAAAAAGGATTTTTCCTAGCCCCTGAGACCTGGGGCTAAGTTTAGCAATTTGAGCAGCATTACAGTACACAGGACTGTAATGCAGTGTTTGTTGGCATAACCACTGCGTCTCCTATACAGCCTGCCAGATATCTGGGATGGATATTAGTCGTCAGAAGGACTGTTTGGTTGATTTTGCAGGCTTTAAAGACCCTACACTAAGTATTTCGCAGTATAAATCTCTCCCTAGCTCAGCAGCACTCTCCCTACACTGTCTGATCTGGAGCGACTGTGTCCAAGATGTCGGCGCCCGGTTTTAAATACTCTAGGTGATGCTGTGCGGCCAGCCAATCACTGTAATGCCCACAACCAACATGGCTGCGGCATTACAGTGACTGGCTGGCAATCCCTGCATGTTCATTGGCTCTGTAAAGAGCGCCAAATATGCAGGGCGGAGACCCGAGCTCCCGCCCAAGTAACCCGAAAATACTCGGTGATCGCCGAACATCCCGAGTAGTGAGATGCTCAGGCGAGTGCCGAGCAGTGTCGAGCATGCTCGCTCAACACTACTGGTTACCCATTCACCACAGAATACAATACAAACTCATCTCTCACCCAGTTCTGCACTGCCCTATATCTCATCCCTCATTTCTATCTATCGCCCCTCCCATGCCCTCCGTTCTGCTACTGATCTAAAACTAACATCCTCCTTAGTCCGAACCTCAAACCTCCGTGTCCAAGACTTCTCTCGTGCCGCCCCAGTTTTCTGGAATGCACTGCCCCAAACGATTCGACTGATATCTAGCCCCATGTCTTCAAACGTGCTTTAAAAAGACATTTGTTTAGATAAGCCTATCACCTCAACTCATCAACCTAACTCTCCCCTGTCCCCTCCTAAATGTTAATCTTAATCTGCCCCTGCCTATTCATCTGTCTCCACATCCTCCATACACCAAATACCACACGGTAACTGCACATAGACAGACAGATACTGGCTGATGACCATGTTCTACCTATTGTGTCCCCCCTTTTCCATATAGATTGTAAGCTTGCGAGCAGGGTCCTCAACCCTCCTGTAACTGTTGAAATGTGATACATTGTATTGTTTATATTGTCTGTATATGTCATCACTCCCTACTTAATTGTAAAGTGCTGTGGAATATGTTGGCGCTATATAAATAAAAATTATTATTATAAGAAGAATGATTACCTTTCAAGTGTACCAAAATAAAAACAATTATGTATAAAAAGATAAAGAAGTTCATTCTCAGTTTCAGGTGACTGATGATCTCTTGGCTATTTTTCACTTAATAAGGGAAAGTTAAGAGGTTTTATAACATGGAAAATTCACATACAGCACTAGAATAATAATAGTGTAGCACCCTGAGGATTCGGCTGCTACAGGGGTATTGCACCTCAACCCAGAGGTGTGATATTCCACTCCCGGGTAAGGATGGAGTGTGGAACTGAGCTCAGATAGACTGCATGCACTACATACATCCCATTCCAGAGGAGCAGGCCGACGGTACTCCCACTTAGAAATGTGCAGGTACAACCGAGCCTGTTCCTGGCTGGAGTGGGAGGGGGGTGGTACATCCCATGTAGTGTAGGGGCAGATAGGGGGAGCAGTCTGGGTGGTGATGGAGCTCATTGGGTGCTGGTCACCTGAGCTCACACATAGAGGGATATATAAGGAGGGCACCAACTTAGATCAGGGTCAGACGCTGAGAACAAGTCAGTTGGAGAGGAGAGAGAAGGAAACAGCAGCCCTGGAGAGAGAGAGAGTGGAGCAGAGAAAGACCCAGAGGGGGAAGACTGAAGGGACCCAAGAACCCAAATTAGAGCACCGGGTGAGGAGTCAGCAAGAGGGTACCGGAACCCAAGCTGGTGGGGGCAAAGACATTCCCCAGCCAGAGACCGGAGACCGTGGGCAGTGTCTGTCACGGTCACCCACCACATTCACCCCGAAGGCACACCACATGAAGGGTCAGGGAACCCAGGGCCAAGGGTGTCCCAAAAGAAGGCCCGAGGGAGCTGGACCTAGGTGAATCACTGGTGGGGACGGCTGAAGAAAGGACAGAGGGAGAGCTCAGGGCCACGCTCTGGACTTGTTTGGGGGTTGGCCGGATCCAGGACCTGGTGGACGCAGCACGGCTCGGGTGGTCACTAGCAGCTGGAGTGACCAGTACAACATCAGCAGTAAGTAAACACCCTTAACTGCACAACCCGAGTCTGTCTTCATTGCCGGCTGCACCGCACCACCACAACCCCCATCCTCTGCGCCTGTCCCCTCTGAGGCTATACCCCTCCCGTTGGGGGTGATCCCACCAAGCTGCGCATCCACCATCAGCCTCAGCGGACCCTGCTGCAGCGGCGGCCACAGTGACCGCATCACAACGGGTGGCGTAGTCGACATAAAGAACTTTAGTAACATCAGTAAGGACTGCCACACACTGAGCTTGACGCCCTGGGCACGGGACCGGGTCACAGCCGCTCGGAGACTACAACCCCCCATCTGATCCGGTGCCGGGTATTCCCCTCAAAAAGGAATATGTCCCAGGGGGCGCGTCAACTTTGGCGTAGTCGGCAGGATTACGTGCCCGCAACACCCGGGTACTGCGTGCCTGAAGAAAAGTGCAAGTTTACCTCAGAAAGAAGTCTCCCGCCGGTTCCGGAGGGTCCACGCCATCGGACTCCATCAACAGTCGTTTCCCGCCGATTGTCCGCCATTTCCAGCTTGTTCCCGCCATCTGCAGAGTTTCCCGCCACTGGGCGACGCTTCCCGCCAAAACCGCAGATTTCCCGCCTTGGAAGAGCAGCGGACGCCATTATGGGCGTGCCAAAGGAGGGCAGGAGGCCACCTCCCATCGTGGGCCAGGACAGAAAATGGCGCCAAAAGTGGAAACCGCCCCCACCAACAGAGACTGTGATGTTGGAGGTGTCTGTCAGCGTGAAAGAACTACCCCTGGAGCTGACAGTCACCGAGTTGCCCCGGGACCGCCCTCGAAGTGGGAGGAGACGAAAGAGAAAAGAAAAGATGGGTGTCGCTTGGAGCAGTCTGGAGCGAGCGCACCCGGAGGCAAGAGGTCTAACAAGGAGTAGCGGAGGAGCTCACCCGGAGATGGAAAGAAAGCAGAACAGCACCGGCCCGCTGGCCAGGAGTCTGCTAGAGACCGAGGAAGGAGGGCAGAGCAGCACCGGCCCGCTGGCCAGGAGCCTGCCGGAAGCAGAGCAGAGCAGCACCGACCCGATGGTCAGGAGCCTGCTAGAGTCCACAACCCCGCTAGGTCTAGCGGAGATCCTAGCGCAGCTCCCCCGAGACCGGGAGTGTGCACAAACTGCCCTGGAGGGCCTCGCAAGGAGGATGGCCCGGGTACAGCGCGAGATACTGGCGGAGTGGGGTCGGGAGATGACCCAGCAAGCAAAGACCAGTCAACGGAGCACGCTACCCTGGAAGAGGAAGCAGACCGCCTCTGAGGATGGCGCAGGAGGACCCAAGGCCGGAGACGGCGCCGAGGAGGGAGCCGAACGCATGGAGGCAGGTAAAGGGGACGCCTATACCCCAAGCCGTGACACCGCTTACCTGCCCCAGCTCCCCGTCGCAGAGCCCGAAAGTCCCCCTGCTGTGCCCGTAGCCGCCAGGTCACCGCCATGGACTAGGCCCCGACCGGAAGCCGCCGCAGCGACCCCTGTGACGTCACGCGCCCCGACCCGGGGCGTGACCAAGCAGGAAGTACCACCAGCCTGGTCGCAAGGCCTAGTACCCCCGGGCGCCGCAATACCAACAGCGCCCCCTACCTCCGCGGAGCCTCCGGCCTGGCCGCAAGGCCAGGTAGCCCAGGGCGCCGCCGTCCTAACGGTGCCCTTCACCTTCCAGGTGCCCCAGGCCTGGCCGCAAGGCCTGGGCAACCCGGGCGCCACCACCACCACGCCCGCGCCCGCAATACCTAGGGTGCCACACCTGGGGGAGGACCTCTTCGGCCAGCTCACATGGCCGGACGGGCGGCCCTTCATCTGGCCCGAAGGGTACCCTGAGCTGGAGCGGCAGCAAAGACTAGGGCCCTTGTGTGAGCCCCTAATCCCGGCTCCGAAGCCCGTGGCTCGGGTCTCGCCTCCTCTAGCAGAAGCCCAATTCGTGTGGGACCCCACGGGAGAAGATTTGATGGGGTTCACCGGAGAAACTCGGGCAGCCGCAGCTGAACGTACAGAGTGTTGCCGTCAACAGCTGGCAGAGTTTAAGAGAGAACGGGAGGAGAGGCGGGTCAGAGAACAACAGGCCCAAATCCAGAGCGCGGAGCAGAAGAGCCGGACTAGGAGGAACCCCCGTGCAGCGCATTGTCCCCGCACCATCGGGACAGTGATAAAGTTCAACCCGCAGCATGGGTGGGGCTTTATTCGGGACCGTAACAACCGCGGTGACGTCTTTGTGACCCGCAGAGACGTCGAGTCCCACCTGCCGGAAGGTCACAAAGGCCGTGACCTCTACGTCGGAGACGAGGTCACTTTCACCCGGCACAAGTGTGCCAAAGGACCTTACGCCCTCCACGTACACCGCTTGACGGAGGAGGAGTTGCGGTACGGGGAGGAGGAGCCAGAGGACCCGGACGGGTCTGAAGAAACATCATATCAAGAAAGAGCAGGAGGAAGACGCCGTTGAGTGCGGCAGAGCAGGAGCTGTAAATAGTTACCCAATCGGGGTATATAGAAACTGAAACTGTTGCTGCTAAAATAGTCCCCGTTGGGACCAGGGAACTGTTTACCCGTTAACCCCTTCATCCTACAGGCTGAGGACTGTGAGCAGCCATTCCCTACCCTCTACCTGGCCGAGGACTGAGAGCGGCCAACTTTCAACTTCCCCTGTATATAGTTGCGCGTCCTAAAGCGCCCCCTACCGGTTTTATAGGAAAACCAGTTTTTCTGAGAGACTGTCGCACTTTTCCCGGACACACGTTGCACAGTGTCCGGAGGAGGAACCAGAGACAAGAGAAGTCTACGAGAATGTTTATATAAAAAGTTTTATATATATATAATGTTTATATGTTTTATATGTTTATATGAAAAAAAAAATATGTATGTTTTTGGTGTTTTATGTCTTACAGCCCGAGGACGTGCTGTGATTTACCAGGGGGGAATGTAGCACCCTGAGGATTCGGCTGCTACAGGGGTATTGCACCTCAACCCAGAGGTGTGATATTCCACTCCCGGGTAAGGATGGAGTGTGGAACTGAGCTCAGATAGACTGCATGCACTACATACATCCCATTCCAGAGGAGCAGGCCGACGGTACTCCCACTTAGAAATGTGCAGGTACAACCGAGCCTGTTCCTGGCTGGAGTGGGAGGGGGGTGGTACATCCCATGTAGTGTAGGGGCAGATAGGGGGAGCAGTCTGGGTGGTGATGGGAGCTCATTGGGTGCTGGTCACCTGAGCTCACACATAGAGGGATATATAAGGAGGGCACCAACTTAGATCAGGGTCAGACGCTGAGAACAAGTCAGTTGGAGAGGAGAGAGAAGGAAACAGCAGCCCTGGAGAGAGAGAGAGTGGAGCAGAGAAAGACCCAGAGGGGGAAGACTGAAGGGACCCAAGAACCCAAATTAGAGCACCGGGTGAGGAGTCAGCAAGAGGGTACGGGAACCCAAGCTGGTGGGGGCAAAGACATTCCCCAGCCAGAGACCGGAGACCGTGGGCAGTGTCTGTCACGGTCACCCACCACATTCACCCCGAAGGCACACCACATGAAGGGTCAGGGAACCCAGGGCCAAGGGTGTCCCAAAAGAAGGCCCGAGGGAGCTGGACCTAGGTGAATCACTGGTGGGGACGGCTGAAGAAAGGACAGAGGGAGAGCTCAGGGCCACGCTCTGGACTTGTTTGGGGGTTGGCCGGATCCAGGACCTGGTGGACGCAGCACGGCTCGGGTGGTCACTAGCAGCTGGAGTGACCAGTACAACATCAGCAGTAAGTAAACACCCTTAACTGCACAACCCGAGTCTGTCTTCATTGCCGGCTGCACCGCACCACCACAACCCCCATCCTCTGCGCCTGTCCCCTCTGAGGCTATACCCCTCCCGTTGGGGGTGATCCCACCAAGCTGCGCATCCACCATCAGCCTCAGCGGACCCTGCTGCAGCGGCGGCCACAGTGACCGCATCACAACGGGTGGCGTAGTCGACATAAAGAACTTTAGTAACATCAGTAAGGACTGCCACACACTGAGCTTGACGCCCTGGGCACGGGACCGGGTCACAGCCGCTCGGAGACTACAACCCCCCATCTGATCCGGTGCCGGGTATTCCCCTCAAAAAGGAATATGTCCCAGGGGGCGCGTCAATAGCAAACAGCCATTTTTGAACAAAATTTTTTTACTACAGCATAAATTTTAGAGGAAAAAAAGAGATAAAACTTACAACACACAGAAGAAACATCATACATTTAATAACAAATAACGCCCCCTGAGTAATCATGCCCCCTGAGGAAGAAAGGGCGAAATGCGTATTGCGGCGTCGGGGATCTCACTCCAGTCCATATACACACGTTAGTGCAGCTAACTGGTATGTTTATGTGGATAGAGCGATGGATCTTCTGTGAGGGTTTCTACTGTTGTCTCCTCCTCGCTACGGTGTTTATTATAAACACATCCATTTGTCTCCTTTAATTTGACTTAATGGTCAGAGGATACACATATGTATAGTGAGGGACATTGCCATATTTTACTTACACAATACTCTTACTTACAGTTACTTACACAATAAGTTCTGATGTATCCTGAGGCCTTATATACTGGTTAATTTATTAACTAATATTGCAATACATTCTAATTATATGTCTGGCATTTAACATTAAAATTTATTTTTGATTTACGAGGGTCAGTGAATAAGTAATGCCTCCTATTTTTTTTCTCCTTAAATAAGGTAGTTATGTTAAATATTCGAATTTGGTACAATTCCTCAAACCTTCTTCTCCAATGCACAGCAATTGCAACTTCCTGCACCAACAGGTGGCAGGACTGTATCCGTTTACAAAATGGCTGACATCGATGTTCGTATTAGACAACGTTCTGTGATTGAATTCTTGCATGCAGAAGGTGAAATGCCCATTCGAATTCATGAGAGACTGAAAAATGTGTCCGGTGATGCAACAGTGGATGTCAGTACTGTTAGATGATGGGTTCGTCGCTATAACACAGCTGAAGGGCCATCACCGTTGGCTGACAAAATGCGGAGTGGCAGGCCAGTAACCGCAGTGACTCCAAGCAACATTCAGCAAGTTGATGACATCATTCGTGGTGACCTTCCATCTGTTCGGGCTAAAAGAAGCTCATCGTGGGATTCACTTTGAGGATGAGGAGGCCGTGAAAAAGTCAGTGCGTCAATGGCTTAGGAAGCAAGACCATGCTTTTTACCATGCTGGAATACATGCCCTTGTTAAACGGTGGACCAAGACTGTGGAAATGGATGGAGATTATATTGAAAAGTGACAAATTAATCGTTAAAGTTGTGGTTTTCAACCTATGTAATTGCATTTGAATTTCTTGCCAATTAAAAGGAGAAAAAAAATAGGAGGCATTACTTATTGACTGACTCTCGTATATGCACTTGGCACTTTGTAATGCATTGTGGTTGGATTAATCATGGCTGTCAGATCAATTGATGCAAATATGAATGATTTGCATATATGCTATTTATTTTGATTTATATGTATTTACTAGTGATGAGCAAACGTGCTCGCCACTACTCTGTACTCGCCCGAGCATGACGGTGCTCGACAAGCTCAGCGCTCGACGAGTATTTCCGGGGTTGCTCGGCATGAGCTCGGGACCCCGCCCTGCATGTTTGGTGCTCTTTAGAGAGCCAATAAGCATGTAGGAATTGCCTGCCACGCACTGTAATGCCGTAGCCATGTTAGTTGTGGGCATTGCAGTGATTGGCTGGCCGCATAACGTCATCGGGTCTATATAAGACATGGCACTGCTATACTCGTCACAGTCTACCCCAGAAACAGGCAGAGTAGGGATAGCTGCTGCTGAGTCAGGGAGAGATTTGCTTGTTTTTAGTTAGTATACGTATTCCACAGCATATACATATATCCCTCTGAACTAACAGTCCTTCTGAGGAGGACTAAACCAGCTGCATATATTCAGTGGTGAATGGTAATAGCAGGAGTTAGGAGGCAGGCAGGGTTTGTGGCAAACTGCAGTGCATATAGCACATTCTGTCTGCTGCTGCTGTTACAGATATTTGTAGACATAGCCCCTGATATCTTGGGCCATGTCTACAGGGCTATTTTTTTATCTTAATCCTGGTTATTTGCTTAAAAAGCAAGGCAGGCCGTGTATGTGGCAGACTGCAGTGCATACTGCACAAGAGGGTCCATTGCACGTTCTGACTGATCCTGCTATTATAGATATTTGTAAACATAGCCCCAGATATCAGGGACCAGGGCTAAATTTTTTTTATCTTAATCCTGATTATTATAGTACACCATTTTTCTGCTCCATTTGCTTGTTAGCACTGCAGAATACAGCAAGATCTGTTCCATATTACAGCGATAAAAATCCAGAAATTTGAACTGAACGTGGAAAATATTGGCCTCTATTTCCATTTTGTTGCAGTGTGTTGATGAAGCTATTCACACGAAGTCTCTGTGAAGAATAGTATTACTAAACTACAGGCCCACTTTTAAAAACTGGTTCTCCGTCACACGTATCACATATAACTGCGTTCCAAAATCAGCCATTTCTGGCTTCCATTTCCATTTTGTTGCAGTGTGTGGGTGAAGCTATTCACATGAGGTCGCTGTGAAGAATAGTATTAGTAAACTACAGGCCCGCCACTTAAAACCGTGGTTCTCCTTCAGAAGTATCACATATAACTGCGTTCCAAAATCAGCCATTTCTGGATTTCATTTCCATTTTGTTGCAGTGTGTCAGTGAAGCTATTCACACGAGGTCGCTGTGAAGAATAGTATTAGTAAACTACAGGCCCGCTTTTTAAAACCGTGGCTCTCTGTCAGACGTATCATATAACTGCGGTTCAAATTCAGCCATTTGTAGTGAACGTGGAAAATATTGTCCTCCATTTAAAATGGGCAAGGTGCGTGTTAAGGGACGGGGAAGTGGACGTGATGGTGATGGTGCATACAGAGGTCGAGGCCGAGGCCATGGGAAAGCTGAAATTGTGCCACAACAAACACCCACATCATGTCGCTCAACCTTCCTGTCCCAGGGGACCGCAGAACACCACTATTGAACACAGAGCAGTGTCAAAAGGTTGTTGGTTGGATAGCAGATAATGCTTCCAGTCACTTTGCCACCACCACTACCCTGTCTTCCACATGGTCAAGTCTCAGTAGCTGTGAGTCTAGACCGCATATTCCTCACCCTGACCCTCCTTCCTCCCACCATGCCGAGTTGCCAGAGTCAACTGATCCCACACTTGGACACCCAGAAGAGCTGTTCACTTTTCCATTTATAGATTCAGGCCACTAGCCCGGCCGGCTTCAAGCAGGTGAAGAGGAGAACCCGTGTAGCGATGCCCAAATATTTGAGCAGCCATGGTCACACAAAGGCAATGGTGGGAAAGTGCAATTACTGTCACAAGAGGTGGATGATGATAAGACACATTTGCCAAAAAGTCAGGAGGAGGGCCAGGGTGCGTAAGTGGAAGACAAGGTGGTGGATGATATAGTAACTGACCCAACCTGGCATGGGGACATGCAGGGCGAGGACAGCAGCACACAGGGGGAGGGAGGCATAGCACCACATCAGGCAGGAAGAAGCAGTGTAGTGGCCGCAGACACAAGGTGGGAAAGCGCTCCCCGTAACGCCAACATGACAAAAGTTGCCAGCACAACTGTTAGGTCTTCCTGAGTCTGGTTGTTTTTTAAAGACTCTGCAGATACCCCTACTGATGCTGGCCTGGCAGATGGTGCAAATGGCCTTTTTGGGGTTAGCAGCCTGACCACCACCAGCATGATCAGGCACATGGCAGCAAAGCACCCGACTAAGATGGCTGAACCCCAGGGTCCAGCAACAGTGTCTGCGGGTGACACCACTGCTTCTTCTGCTGTTGTGCGTGCACGCCAATCACCCGTCCATGGCGCATGCGAAGATACCTCTCGCCCTGCACCTGTCGTTGCACACTCTCAACTAGCACATCAGCAAGCACGTTCACGTCCCTGTCCCAGTACAGCGTTCAGTTGTCCCTACCCCAGTCCTTGGAGCGCAAGCGCAAATACGCAACCAATGCCCCATGGGCACAGTACTAAATTCACACATTTTGCGAATGCTTGCGCTCGAAATGTTGCCTTTTAGGCTCTTGAAGACGGAAGCTTTCCGCAACCTGATGGCGGTGGACGTCCCTCGGTACTCTGTCCCCAGCCGCCACTATTTCTCCCATTGTGCCGTCCCCACATTACACACGTACTATTCCTGGCCCATGTGCTTGTGTTTCAGCGGATTCTCAAAACCTACCCAGATCTGCCAGATCTGCTTGTCAAAGTACACCGCATGTGTGTCCATTTTAGAAAGTCAGCTAGAGCTTCCGCCACCCTTGTCGTGCTTCAGCAGTGTTTGCAGCTTGCAGCTCACCAACTGGTGTGCGATGTCCCCTCGCATTGGAACTCTGCATTGCAGATGTTGGGAAATATTTGTGAGCAGTAGAGGGCAGCTTTTGGCTACCAGCATCAACAAGGCAGTCAGTATTCAGGGCAGACTCCACACATAAGACCTCGGGAGTGGACATGGATGTCAGACATCTGTACCATCCTCCAAAATTTTGAGGACTCCACCAAGATGGTGAGCGGTGATGACACCATAATTAGCGTTACTATCCCTTTTATCTGTCTTCTGAAACGCTGTCTGCTCACAATTAATGAGGATGCATTGCAGGCAGAGAATGATGAGATGGAGCAAGGAACCATACAGGATGATTCCACACAGCCCAGCCGCATCTCATTCCAAAGTGGATTGGGTGATACTGAGGAAGAGGAGGAGGATGAGCAAGAACAGGAGCTAGTTTCCTGCGCTATAGATGGTACTACCTGCACAACTGTCATACCGCCTGTTCAGCATGGATGGCCTGAGGACAGGGAGGAGGAAGAGGATGAGGAGGAGAGCGTGGTCAGTCGTCCTCTTGGTGAGGACACGGAAATCTTGCCTCTTTGCAGTCTAGCACACATGGCTGAGTTTATGTTACGCTGTCTTTTCCGTGACCCTCACATTGTCCAAATTTTGAGTGACAGTCATTACTGGTTGGTGACACTTCTAGACACATGGTACAAGGAGACCTTTCTATCTCTTATTCCCGCGCCTGACAGGCTTAATAAAATGGGGCAGTACCAGAAGGCCCTTGTTGCGAAATTATTAAAAAAATTCCCATCTGAAAACCCTGGCAGCAGAGGTCACAGTTCATTGGACAACCAAGGAGTACAGGCGAGAGACACAAATCCAATCCAGCAGAGGAAGGGGAACACTGTCAAAGTTCTGGGACAGTTTTCTCAGACCCTCCCATTGCACAGGCCCTGAGGCGTGGGGTACTCTCACAAGGATGGAAAAGTTTCAGAAGATGCTGAGGGAGTACCTTGCCGACTGTACCAATGTCCTCTGTGATTCCTCTGTACCTTATAATTAATGGGTATCCAAGCTGGACACGTGGCATGAACTGGCTCTCTACGCCTTGGAGGTCCTGGCCTGCCCTTCCGCTAACGTTTTGTCACAGTGGGTTTAGTGCCGCTGGTGGAATTATAACAGAAAGGCGCATCCGCCTGTCAACGGAAAATGCTGACAGGCTGACTCTTATAAAAATGAACAAGGGCTGGATTGGGCCAGACTTCTCAACACCACCGAATGATAGCAGCGTAACAAACTCAAATACAGTGTCTTTTTTTTGGGAGGTCTAACTCTATTCCCATGCACCTCTGTCTTCACACCCAGACATGGGTTATACGCTTCCTGATATTGTCTATTTGGTCTTGTCCTCTTCCTTCTCCTCATCCTCATCCTCCACCACCATATCTACCATATCAACATATCTATGTCTCTTGCAAGGGGCATTGGAGAGCCTCCAAATTTTTGGCAGCCGTTGCACTTACTGCATACCCTATAACTGTATAGCAGAACCTCTCCTTTCTAATGGGAACATGTCGTTACTGTGGCCCACCTCTATGTGTCTTAAAATTGTTTTTGTAGGGGGGTATATACAGTACAGACCAAAAGTGGACACACCTTCTCATTTAAAGATTTTTCTGTATTTTCATGACTTTGAAAATTGTACATTCACCCTGAAGGCATCAAAACTATGAATTAACACATGTGGAATTATATACTTAACAAAAAAGTGTGAAACAACTGAAAATATGTCTTATATTCTAGGTTCTTCAAAGTAGCCACCTTTTGCTTTGATGACTGCTTTGCACACTCTTGGCATTCTCTTGATGAGCTTCAAGAGGTAGTCACCAGAAATGGTTTTCACTTCACAGATGTGCCCTGTCAGGTTTAATAAGTGGGATTTCTTGCCTTATAAATGGGGTTGGGACCATCAGTTGTGTTGATCCCCGACTCACATTAAAAATGGACATATCTCCATTTTTTTTTAACTGAATAGTCTGCCCCTCCCTTCCAAAATAAGACATGTAAACAGCACTACAGACTGTAATGGATACATGTTCTATCCATAAAAAACAAGGATAAAACACATATGTGAAAAATAGATGTCTGGATGAGGCCCAAAACTGTTGGCACCCTTGAAATTGTTCCAGAAAATGAAGTATTTCTCCCAGAAAATTATTGCAATTACACAATTTGTTGTGCACATATTTGTTTCCTTTGTGTATTGGAACAACACAAAAAACACTGAGAAAAAAATGGCAAATTGGACATTTCACACTAAACCCCAAAAATGTGCCAGACAAAATTGTTGGCACCCACAACTTAATATTTGGTTGCACACCTACCACCTTGTAATCAGCCAGTGGGCCTGTATCTAGGGCTACAGATACTCACTGTGCTGTTTAGTGACATGGTGTGTACCGCACTCAACATGGACCAGAGGAAGCAAAGGAAAGAGTTGTCTCAGGAGATTAGAAAGAAAATTATAGACAAGCATGTTAAAGGTAAAGGTTATAAGACCATCTGCAAGCAGCTTGATGTTCCTGTGACTACAGTTGTACATATTATTCAGAAATTTAAGATCCATGGGACTGTAGCCAACCTCCCTGTATGTGGCCGCAGGAGGAAAATTAATGACAAATCAAGGAAACGGATAATACGAATGGTAACAAAAGAGCCCAGGATAACTTCTAAAGAGATTAAAGGTGAACTTCAAGTTCAAGGAACATCAGTGTCAGATCGCACCATCCGTCGTTGTTTGATCCAAAGTGGACTTCATGGGAGATGACCAAGGAGAACACCATTGTTGAAAAAAATCATAAAAAAGCCAGACTAGAATTTGCCAAACTACATCTTGGTAAGCCACAAAGCTTCTGGGAGAATGTCCAATGGACAGATGAGACAAAAATGGAAGTTTTTGGCAAGGCACATCAGCTCTATGTTCACAGATGGAAAAATGAAGCATATCAAGAAAAGAACACTGTCCCTACTGTGAAACATGGAGGAGGCTCGGTTATGTTCTGGGGCTACTTTGCTGCATCTGGCACAGCGTGTCTTGAATCTGTGCAGGGTACAATGAAATTTCAAGACTATCAAGGGATTCTAGAGAGAAATGTGCTGCCCATTATCAGAAAGCTTGGTCTCAGTCGCAGAGCATTGGTCTTGTAACTAGATAATGACCCAAAACACACAGCTAAAAACACCCAAGAATGGCTAAGAGGAAAACATTGGACTATTCTGAAGTGACCTTCTATGAACCCTGACCTAAATCCTATTTAAGCATCTTTGGAAAGAGCTGAAACATGCCATCTGGAAAAGGCAACCTTCAGACAACTGGAGCAGTTTGCTCATGAGGAGTGGGCCAAAATACCTGTCAAGAGGTGCAGAAGTCTCATTGACAGTTACAGGAATCGTTTGATTGCAGTGATTGCCTCAAAAGGTTGTTCAACAAAATATTAAAGTTAAGGGTACCATCATTTCTGTCCAGGCCTATTTCATGAGTTTAATTTTTTTAAAAAAATCTGTGGAAGCAGGGCTGAAAAGCAATGTCTGACTTTCATTTGTTCATTTTCATAGATTTTTAATTTATTACTTTTGTCAGATTCAAGTTATTTCTGTGACCATTGTGGGTTTTTATTTCATTAAACGAGGGGTACCAACAATTTTAACCACGTGTGTATGTCTCTGTGTCAGCAGTGGAGTGTTCCTGGGTCTCCTGCCATAGGGTTTCATTTAATTCAAATGTCAACGGATAGTTTGCGCTGACACTGATGAACCCTGAACCTGCAGGACTGCTTGAATTTCTTTGGAACTTGATTGGGGCTGCTTATTTACCATCCAGACTATCCTGCATTCTAACCTTTCATCAACTTTTCTTTGCCGTCCACAACCAGGGAGATTCGCTACAGTGCCATGGGTTGTAAACTTCTTGATGATATTGCACACAGTGGACAAAGGAACATCAAGATCTCTGCAGGTGGACTTGTAAACTTGAGATTGTTGATATTTTTAAACAATTTTGGTTCTCAAGTCCTCAGACAGTTCTCTTCTCTTCTTTTTGTTCCCCATGCTTAGTGTGGCACACACAGCCACGCAATACAAAGATTGAATCAACTTCTCCCCTTTTTATCTGGTTTCAGTCACTACTGTTACTAGCCACAGATGAGAATGAGCATCACATGCTTGAAACCTAGTTGTTTACCCACATTTTTTTGAAAGGCGCCAACAATATTGCCCAGTCCATTTTTGGGGTTTAGTGTGAAATTATGTCCAATTTGCCTTTTCTTCTCTGGTTTTTTTTTGTGTTGTTCCAATACACACAATAAACATGTGTATAACAAAACATGTGTAATTGCAATAATTTTCTGGGAGAAATACTTCATTCTCTGGAACAATTTCAAGGGTGCCATGACTATCTGTGAAAGACAAAAAAAGGGGGTTGGGTGGAAAAGCGCAGTGCTTGTGTGAACCTGTATGGAAGTAGAATATAAGTGCAGATACAGTGGTCTGCTCATCTGAGTGGGTTGTGCAGACCGCACAACCCAGGTTAAACAGCTACTGGCACTGATAGCGCTGCCACGATGCCTTCAGTGTCTCCTCTGGATTAGCAGATGGAGCTTCCAATCATGTGATTCCGGGTGGGGTCACATGGGTGATGACATCATCGCAGGTACTACAGGTCCTGCAGCTGAAATTGTATCCAGTTCTCTGCAGCCTCCAGCCACAACTCCCAAGGGAAAAGTGAACAGTGTGCAAATTGAAGTGGTCAGTGGGACGCTAGAAACTGGATAAGGCGCTGGAAAAGGATAAAACAAACCTCTTTATTGAAGCTCTAATGCCCACAATGCGTTTCTGCAGCGGTCCGCTGCCTTCATCAGGTGGAGATAATAAATTGGACTTTATTGAAGGTTTGTGTACTGTAAAACGGGCCGTCATTACTGCGTCAGAGAAATTGAGCTGCATCACAGAGCCGGGAGAGAGTCGCGGTTGCGCGGCTAAAGAAGCGTGAGGATAGCCACGCCATTTTTCTTTTTTTTGTTTGTCCTTTTTCTTCTTCGCTCTGCCGGAGATTGACGAAGGGGAGTGGCTGATTCTGAAAAGACTCTAAGTGCTCGACCTTTTCTCATAGAGTCACCGATTACCGAAGGAGTTGATTGTAGCGGCTGGCAACGATTAACTAGGGGGGCACCGTCATGAGTGAAACAGATGATGTCCGAGACCTTGATGGAGGGGACGCCCAAGACGCAGCAGCAGCCGATTCCTCAGCTGGAGAAGGAGCCGCAGCATATGGAGCGATGGCCCTGATAATGCCAATTGCCTTGCCGTACGTACCGGTGGCCAAATGGTTACCGACATATGAAGGTAAACCCGGTACCTTAGCAGCTTTCAAACGTAAAATGTGTGCGGTGCTGGACATGTATGCAATGACAGGAAAATGAGGCGTCCTGCTGCGCATTGGTGCCACAGATCCTAGAGGGGTGCATGGATGGATTCCTCCACAAGAGGCCCTCATAGCATTCACACACCTCCACCTTCCACCTCAGACCACCAGAGGGAGCCCGTTAGGGATATAAACAGGGAAGGTGGAGCTAGGCAGTGCAGTCTAGAGAACAGTTTCCTCAGGGGACAGAGGTAGTTCCAGTCCCTCTAGAGAGAGTTCAGACTCATAAAGCTCAGACTATTGAGCCAACGGCGTGCTGACGCCATAAGAACGGTGAAGAGTAGCGAGGCCTACTGCCAGTGTGAAGCCAAGTGAGGGCCCCGAGCGGCCAAAGGCAAGAGGAGTGAGCGAGCTACATAGGGGGCAGAGGAGCTTAACCAGCTCACCCCACAAGCATTTACCGGACACCGGGTCCGCGTCTGCAGGGATTCCTAAGGACCGGCAGAAACAACCGGAACCCCTGGCAAACTATATGACCCAGGAACACCAGAAGCTGACCGTTATCCCAGGGTCAGGAGTCACTGAGGCCCAAGAGACCAGGGAGTGTGATCTCCAACAGAAGGCCCTACCACCAGGTCAGCCGCTGCAAGACAGAGACCAAGTTAGGCCTAGCTTCAGGCAGGTCATAAACTTATCAGGAAAAGACAAGAAACAGGAGGCCCCACACCCGCTCACTGGGGTGAGTCCTGAAATGCACCCTTCACCCTACAGTGCCCTGGATCGTGCCTGAAACACCACCAGTAAAGGTACTGAAGTGAACTGTTGTGAGTGTGCCTATTCTTCTTCTGACCCGGCTGGGTCCCCTCTGTCCTGCATCCCCTCTCCTACGCTGCCCTGAGGCCCCGCTCCACCTGTGGGGAGCCGCGCCAACTAAGCTGCCTGACCACCGGCCTCAGAGGACTGTAGCAGCGCTGGTGGTCCACACCAGACACCACGGGTGGCGTCACAAACTTTCCCCTATCCCACTTACTTTCCCCCTTTTTCTTTTTAAGAGTGACCCCAGGGTACGGGCCCAGGAGCCGGCCACCGCGACATCCCCCAAAACTAACAGCAAGGCCCGGGCGCCGAGTCATCCCCAACACCCTGGGCGCGTCAATAGCAGCGAGTCTCCGTTGTGCAGGGACAATTAATAGGTGCAGCGGAGCTAGAAGCTGAGACTTGGAGCGATGCTGATGGAGACTCTATAGAAAATGTGTTTGATAAGCTCAAAGCTGCTTTTGAAAAATGCACACAGTCTGAACTAAGGATGCTATTCTACCAATGCAAGCAGAGACCGCAAGATACCATCAGAGACTTTGCCCTACGTTTACAAGCGGCACTCCGGTCCATAAAACAGGTAGATCCAGCAAGTGTGCAAGATGAAGATAAATTGCTTGCAGAACAGTTTATGAATGGGTTGAGATCAGACTTTCATCGTCAGCAGGTGCACATGTGGGTCCTAGATCATCCAGATGTGGATTTTAATACCTTAAAGGACCGTGCTATAACTGTGCTACGAGACCCATTACCTACAAAACCTGCAATCATATCCTGGCAGGTTAATACCTCTCACATGAACTTAGAGCCTAAACCTAAAGACTCTGTAAAATCGGTAGGACAAGCTGTCGTACCCGAATCTGCTGATGACCTACGTAATCAAGTGTTACAACTAACCAAAAACATGGACTACGTGCTAAAACTCTTGCAAGCCAGTCCGGAGGCACAACCACCAAGCAAAATCCAGTTAGCTGAATCACCTGAGGATGTTCAGTGGATGAGGAGAAAGCTCATGTCGCCCGTGCAGGGGACCAGCGCACCATTCCGACGCAGAGCCACCGACCACACGGATTCTTCAGGACAACCCGTTTGCCCTTGTTGCAACAAACTGGGCCACTTTGCAAGAAGATGTCGTTTAAACCCGAGATTTCTGGGTCCCAGGGCCAACCCCCAGGAATAAAACAGCAGGGCCCATATGACAGGCGTGTGTATGTGGGAGGCCGCCCATACGTCAACATTACGCTAGAAGGAATCCCCACATCGGCCCTATTGGACACTGGGTCACAAGTCACCACCATCCCACATATCCTTTACAAGCAATTTTGGTCTGATGCTGATCTTAGCCCCCCAGACTCTAGTCTTGTCATTTTAGCAGCTAATGGTCAACCACTGAATCAGGTGGGGTTTAGAGAGGTGACAATAAAGCTGGGGAGGGTGAAGATGAGATGCCAGGGGTTACGTGTGGTAGAAGATGACCCCAATAACAAATGTCCTTACATGGTGCTTGGTACTAATGTGATTGAAAACTGCCTTGAAGAAGTGCTGTTTTCACTCCAACAGATTACAGAGACTGCTGGCATTGGGCAGAGGAGAGTCCTACAAAGAGAAATCCGTGCCTTAATTCACAAGCAACAGGTAAATCTGTCTTGAGGGGAGATTGGCAGTGCGCGGGTAACGGACCCGTTTCCCATTGTATTACCACCAAACAGTGAAATGATGATATGGTGTCGAGCAGCTATGGGTATCAGAAGAAAGGAATACCAGCCAATTATAGAACTGGTATATTCAGAGCATAGACCTACACTGCTGACAGCTAGAGGGGTGGTGGATGTACGCAGGGGAAGAGTACCAATCCGTGTGTTGAATTGTGGTGAGGAAGAAGTGAAACTACCCCGGTATGCTACTGTAGCAAAGCTGTACACTGTCAGTAATAACAACATACAGACACTAGAGCCCTTGCCCCCGTCAAGTCAGGCGGAGGACAACAACCCCAAGGGACAGCTGGAGGAGTGGTGTCAGTGTGTCACCCCAGGCCTGGATGCCACAAATACTAAAGGCTGTGTCTGAGAGCAGGAGGGAGGTTCCCTGGTCAGGGACAATTAGCATACAGCACCTCCTGTCCCAGGCCAGTAGGGGGAGCTGGCTGCCCCTATAAAAGCTGTAACTGAGGGCAGGGTTAGGGAGAACTGGACGACCTAGCTCAGGACTGAGACTAGTCCCAGAGAAGTAGGGACAGTTCAGCTGTAGCCAAGGAGTCCGTGAGGCAGAGGAGAAGCTGCGAGCCAGGGACAGAGGCGACGAGAGCCGGTCCTGGATGAGAGAACTACACTACCGGACATTGGGGTCAGAGGCTGTCAGGGTTGTAAGCCCAGCAGCAGAGTAACCAACCTGGGAGGGATTTCAGGTCCCTTGGCCTAAGAAGCCTGGAGGCTCCGCCACACAGAGGGACCAGTACAGCACGGAGAAGCAAGTGTTACCTAAGGCCCGAGTCGCAAGCCATACAGGCGAAGTACACGGCCAGCTCAGGGACGTGGGCTATTACACCACGAAAGGGGGGATAGTCAGCAAGGGCAGAGAGAGAACGGTAGGCCTTCACACTCACCCTGACCAGTGGGGCTCGCCCGAATGCTCTCAGACACCCAGGCCCATTCCTACCCAGTACTCCTGTTGGGTCAATAGTAATACCTACAATAAAGACCCTGGACTGTTTGAAGCGGACTCTGAACTCTTATTACTGCGACCTGCACTATCACCCCCAGCATTCACCTACACTGCCCTGAGGCTACACTCTTCCCGTGGGGAGTTGTCCTACCCCTGTGCTGCACACCAACATCAGCCTCAGTGGTCTGCCTCGCAGCGGCGGTCATTCCTGACCGCAATCCACAGGTGACGTAGTCGGACATTCAAAAACACTGATAAATAGACTGCCACAATTTGGTCTGACCACCCTGAGCCATGGGATCGGGTTGCCACTACTACCCCCAGCATGGCATAGAAGCCCGGTTCCGGGTACCCCATGGCCCAGGGGGCGAGTCAGCTTTGGCGTAGTCGGCAGGATTGTGACCAACCCGCCACAAACGGGTATTGCGTGCCTGAAAAAGACTTTATACTTACCTGAGTGAAGTTTCCTGCCATGCGTAGCCATTGCCCGCCATCTTCAGCCGTTTCCCGCCATCCTCAGTCGCTTTCCCGCCATCGGGCGCCATCTTCGTGACGCCGCGCGGGAAGAAGAGGGGCGTGGACGTCCAAACCGCGCGAGACCCGAAGCACCGCCCTCCTCACCGATGCTGCGCAAGGTCCTGGAAGGAGAGAAAGAGACGCTGACATCACCAGGATGCGACGCAAGTCCTCGCCCAGAGCAGCACCAGCGGAGCCGCAGCCTACGAAAGAGGAACAATGGAAGGTAGGCCACGGTTAACTAGGGGGAAGGAAGATGTCGGACGCGAAGGGACCTTCTACCACCAGCGTGGCGGCAGCAGCGATGATGCCGTTCTCCATGCCCTACATCCCCGGAGCGGCCTGGCTGCCCCAATACTCAGGGGAATCCCATACATTAACTGACTTTAAGGAAAGACTGCACAGTTTATTTAAAGTTTATCCCCTGACAAAAGAACAGAAAGTGAGCATTCTGACGGGGCAGCTAACCGGTGCAGCCCAGCGGGAAGTGAAATCATGGTCAGATGAGGAGAAAAGGACTGTAAAGGACATTCTGACCCAGCTGCGGAGTACCTTTGATACCCGTACCTCAGCTGAAATTAAAATGCAGTTCTACGGATGTAAGCAACGGGCACAAGACAGCATTAGAGACTATGCCCTAAACTTGCAAGAAGTCTTGAGAGCAATCAAACAAGCTGACCCTGACAGCGTGCAGGATACAGATAAGCTATTAACTGAACAGTTCATAGAAGGTCTGCTGTCTAGTGCCCACAGAACCCAGCTGTGCCTCATGGCCTTTCAGAACCCTGGCCTGACCTTTGCCCAGTTTAAGGATAGGGCCATCCGGGTGCTCCGAGAACCCGCGCCAGGTGGCGCTATAGCTTCCCGGCGCCCTGCCATCACTTACCACCAGGAGGCAGCGCCCTATCCCGCAGACCTTGTGGGGGCTGATGCGCAGGCCCTAAATCCATCCCCGCCTGCAAACCTGCACCATCAGGTCCAAGAACTAACAAACCGTGTCGCTGCATTGACCAGGACCGTACAGTCGTTACAGATGGACCCATCAGGACCAATCAAGCTGGCTTCAAGTCCGGAGGATGTCCCATGGCGTCGACAGAGGAGGATCCCGTCATTCAGAGGGAGGCCCGCCGACCGTTACACTGAGGATGGACAGCCGATTTGCCGCCGTTGCAGCCAGCCGGGACACATAGCCAGGTACTGTACTTTAAATGGGTCCGACCTGGGGCAGAGGGCCAATCCCCAGGCATAAGGTCATCAGGCCCGTATAATTGGCGTGATAAGTACGTAGGGGGACGCCCGGTTTTACCCGTAGTGCTGGACGGTATCCCCATGAGAGCACTGCTGGACACCGGGTCCCAAGTGACTACCATCCCCTATGTACTTTTCAAGCAGTACTGGAGTGACACTGACATAACCCGCTATCCAGACAGTGACTTGAGCATCATCGCCAGCAATGGTCAACCCGTGCCGCAGGTGGGGTTCAGAGAGATGACCATCAAGATTAGTAAAGTTGAACTGCCGGCACAGAGAGTGATCATTGTGGACATTGACCGTCGAGAAAGTCACCCTAAAATAACCTTGTGTACTAACGTGATTGAAAATTGTCTTTCAGAAGTGATTGTAATTTTGCAGCAGGTGGCGATGAATGCGAGCTCCAGCCAACAGAGGGTCCTCCAGAAAGAGATAAGAGCCCTGATGAGACGGCAACAGGTAGAACTGTCTGGTGGTGAGATCGGTAGCGCGAGGATGAGCGACCCGTTCCCCATTGCCATGCCTCCCAAAAGTGAAATGATGATCTGGTGTCGGACTGCAATCGGGTTAAGAGGGAGAGACTACCAAGCCATGGTAGAACCCGTGTACTCAGACAGCAGGCCCACCATTTTGACAGCCCGGGGGGTGGTTGATGTCCGCCATAGAAGGGTGCCCGTCCGGATCTTAAACATTGGGGAAAGGGAAGTACACTTGCCCCGGTACGCTACATTAGCCAAATTGTTTGCTGTCGAACACAATGCTCTCAGGGTTGTGGAACCCTTGCCTCCATCTCCACCGGTGGAGGGTAATGGCTCCCAGAAACCTAAGGAGGACTGGTGCCAGAAACTCCACGTGGGTGCTGACTCCACTCCCTTGCACCAAAAACAAGGAGTCTAGCACCCGCTAGACTTCGGCAGGGTGAAAGGGGTAGAACACCACATCCCCACGGGGAGCCACCCACCAATAAAAGAGAGATACAGACCTGTACCCCCTGCACATTATCAGAACGCAAAGGGCATGCTGAGAGAAATGAAAGAAGCCGGGGTCATTAGAGATAGCTGTAGCCCCTGGGCAGCCCCCTTGGTTCTGGTAAAAAAGAAAGATGGTACCATGAGAATGTGCGTGGACTATAGACAAGTCAATCGTATCACCCATAAAGACGCGTACCCGTTACCTAGGATAGAGAAGTCTTTAGCCGCACTAAAATCAGTTAATTTCTTCTCTACTTTGGACCTTACTTGCGGGTACTGGCAGGTTCCTGTGGCACAGGCTGACAAGAAGACCGCCTTCACCACCCCGATGGGATTGAGTGAATTCAACTGTATGCCATTCGGGCTCTGCAATGCACCTGGGACCTTCCAGAGGCTGATGGAATGCTGTCTAGGGCACCGAAACTTCGAGACGGTCCTACTTTACCTGGACGACGTGATTGTCTATTCGAAGACTTACGAGGACCTTCTAAAGCACCTGGCCAAGGTGTTCGAAGCCCTGGCAGGCTATGGCCTGAAAGTGAAGCCCTCAAAGTGTCACCTGTTATAACCGAAGGTACAGTACCTAGGGCACGTGGTGAGTGCTGAGGGAGTAGCCCCCGACCCCGACAAGGTTACAGCCATCAAGAGCTGGCCAAGCCCCTCTAACATCAAAGAAGTGAGGCAATTCCTCGTTTTGGTAGGCTACTACCGAAGGTTCATCCCCGGGTTCACTAAGATGGCAGCTCCAATGCAGGACCTCCTGATAGGTCAGTCTAAATCCAGAAGTCACAAGCCACCCTTCAAGTGGGACAAGCCGGAAGAGGAGTCCTTCCGCCAGTTGAAGATGGCCCTCGCGGGGGATGAGATCCTGGCCTACCCCGATTATGGCCAGCCTTTATCCTCCACACAGACACCAGTAATGTGGGGCTAGGAGCCGTACTGTCCCAAAACCAACAGGGCAGAGAAAGGGTGATCGCGTACGCCAGCCGGAAGCTGAGTCCCACTGAAAAGAACCCAGAGAATTACATCTCCTTCAAGCTAGAATTCTTGGTGGAGGTGTGGGCCGTCACAGAACAGTTTAAACATTACCTGGCCTCCGCAAAGTTCACGGACAACAACCCGTTGACACACCTGGACAATGCAAGACTTGGTGCCCTAGAACAGCGGTAGATGGCCCGGCTATCAAATTATGACTTCACAATCCAATACCGGGCAGGCAGAACCAATGCCAATGCAGACGCTCTATCAAGAATGCCCCACCTAACCGAAGGAGAAGAAGACTCGGGAGAGCTGGAGGAAGTAGAGCTCCCTGCGTTCCACCGGTATGGGGCCACTCAGTATTCTCACCGGGTAAGAGACAAAGATCTAACCACCGTCATGTTCAACCCCTTACCACACCACGGCTGGGCTGAAACGCAAGATAGTGACCCTGCAGTTCACCTGGTGAAAGACCTGTTAACCCAGGCAGACGCTAGCCCTGGCCCGGATGCTCCAGAGGAAGCCAAGCAGTTATGGAAGGAGAAAAGCAGGCTATTCCTCTACGAAGGTAAGCTGTGCCGAAGGCTGGTCAACCATCGGACGCACGAGCTGACCTGGCAGGTAGTGGTCCCGAGACGGGATGCAGCAATGGTCCTGGAGGCCTACCATGACAGAGCGGGACACTTCGGGTGGAAGAAACTGGAGTTCCTACCGAGAGAGCGGTTCTACTGGATCGGTATGAGAGGGGCCATAGAGAAGTGGAGCAGGGACTGCGGCCCATGTCACCTCAGAAGGAAGGACCATACCAGCCAGAAGACACCCTTGAGGCCCATCGTCACCAGGCAGCCTCTTGAGCTGGTAGCTCTGGACCACGTGAAACTGGCTCCAAGCCGGTCGGGCTACGTCTATGCCCTGACAATAGTGGACCACTATTCCCGGTTCCTGGTGGTGGTTCCTGTTAAAGACTTGACAGCCCAAACAGCGGCCAGAGTCTTCCAACAACACTTCTGCCGTCCATACGGGTATCCAGAACAGGTCTTGACAGATCAAGGTCCAGCGTTTGAGGCGGAAGACTTCCAGGAGTTTTGCAACCTCTACGGCTGTAGGAAGATTCGGACAACGCCTTACCACCCGCAAACCAACAGGCTGTGTGAGAAAATGAACAATATCGTCATCGATCTCCTCAAGACGTTGCCCCTGAAAGAACGCAGCCTGTGGCCGGAGAAGCTGCCAGACCTGATAGACTTGTACAACCATATCCCGGTGAATGCTACCAACTGCACCCTGGCTTACCTGATGCGAGCAAGACCAGGTAAGCTGCCTATGGACCTGGAGATGGGAGTCCTGACACCCGAGGACACCTCCCCAGATGCGGACTGGGATACGGAACGGCGTCTACAGTACAAGAAGGTACAGGAGAGTGTGGAGTGGAGTCTGGCTCAAGCGAGAGAAAAGCAACCAACACGCCCCTGCTGGTCCCCTGGAACCTGGTGAGCAGGTCCTGAAGTGGAAGAGAAGGCTTCACAAGCTAGATGACCAGTGGGAGAGCGACCCGTACACAGTACTGCCATCCAACCACGACAACCCTAAAGTATGTGTAATTACCAAGGATGGAGGAGAAACCACTAGCACTGTCTCCAGAGACCACCTAAAACGATGCCCCGAGCAACTGCAGAATCCAAGTGAAGATCAAGATGACCTTGAGCCAGCAGTGGACAAGGAGCAAATGGTCAGCACCGTTTTCGGAGAGTTCCCCCGGTCCTGGACTCAGATAAACGATGCCATAGTGGTACCCATCCTACACTTCCTTCAACCTACCCAGCAGGAGCCTACAGGAGAGCAGGAAGAACAAGAAGAACAAGCAGCTCCGGAGGCAGAAGAACCCATGCCAGCAGCCCAGGAGAGTCAACCCTCTGCTGACAGTGAGCCTGCCATGCCTGCGGTAAGCCAAAGGACCCGCAGACAGCTGCCTGCCCTGCCTGTAAACCCAGCTAGTAGCTGTACCCTAAATGCTAGTGGGGAAAGCCAGGTTAGACCACCACCAGACAGTGGGTTACGCAGGTCAACCCGAAGCACTAGAGGTCAAATACCAGCTCGCTGGAGGATCTAAATGCACAGTGTATATATTTAATGTTTTATGTTTGTACCCTGGTTATTAATGATGTGTTTCCAGTTTCCCTAGATACAATGGACTGACAGGTTATGGACTGTGAATAACCAGAACTACCATGTAGATAGTTGCACTTGGTGCCCTCTTGTGAAGATGGCCACAGAAGAAAAACCTGTCCCTTGGCCTAAGAAGCCTGGAGGCTCCGCCACACAGAGGGACCAGTACAGCACGGAGAAGCAAGTGTTACCTAAGGCCCGAGTCGCAAGCCATACAGGCGAAGTACACGGCCAGCTCAGGGACGTGGGCTATTACACCACGAAAGGGGGGATAGTCAGCAAGGGCAGAGAGAGAACGGTAGGCCTTCACACTCACCCTGACCAGTGGGGCTCGCCCGAATGCTCTCAGACACCCAGGCCCATTCCTACCCAGTACTCCTGTTGGGTCAATAGTAATACCTACAATAAAGACCCTGGACTGTTTGAAGCGGACTCTGAACTCTTATTACTGCGACCTGCACTATCACCCCCAGCATTCACCTACACTGCCCTGAGGCTACACTCTTCCCGTGGGGAGTTGTCCTACCCCTGTGCTGCACACCAACATCAGCCTCAGTGGTCTGCCTCGCAGCGGCGGTCATTCCTGACCGCAATCCACGGGTGGCGTAGTCGGACATTCAAACTTAGTCCTGTTTAGTTTTGCTATCTTAGGTGTTTAGCAAGCTCAAGGTTTCTCATGACATATCATCCTATCCAAGGGCCCCTTTAAGGTGGCATGCCACTCTGCCTCTTCATTGAGGTCCAGGTCGCGCTAATCTCTGTCCCCTTAGTCTCCTTTTGGTAGCTCACCCAACAGCAGCACTGCTCACAGACACTTCTTGCTGCTACTTAAAATATACATATATGTATTTGTAACTTAAACCATGTGTCTTTTAGTACCCTTTTTTAATCAATTTCTATAAATAATTGTGTAACTTTAGAAAGTCATTGCATCACTTATCGTACTTACAGTTGGAAAAAAAAGTATTTAGTCAGCCACTAATTGTGCAAGTTCTCCCACTTAAAAAGATGAGAGAGGCCTGTATTTGACATCATAGGTAGACCTCAACTATGAGAGACAAAATGAGAAAGCAAATTCTGAAAATCACATTGTCTGATTTGGAAAGAAACTGTTTTCAAATTTTGGTGGAAAATAAGTATTTGGACAATTACAAATAAGCAAGATTTCTGTCTCTCACAGACCTGTAACTTCTTCTTTAAGAGGCTCCTCTGTCTTCCACTCATTACCTGTAGTACTGGCACCTGTTTGAACTAGTTATCAGTATAAAAGACACCTGTCTGCAACCTCAAACAGTCACACTCCAAGCTCCACTATGGTGAAGACAAAAGAGCTGTCGGAGGACACCAGAAACAAAATTGCACCAGGCTGGGAATGTTAGAACCCTCCTGTTTGCTTTTTCCCATCTTGTGTTTTGCGTTCACGAGACTTTATATTCTAGCTCCGCCCTTTTGGCTGTGCTGGACTTCTGTGTTTGACTGTTTCTCTAGCCAGGTGCTTCTATGCCTTTCTCTGTCAGTTCATTTGGTCCTTCTGGGACCTCTAGTACTTTTTTGTCTGTTTGTCTTTTTGTGTTCTGCAACAACTGCTCTGTTTAGGAGGTGTCACATTTTTGTCCCAGTCCTTAGTTCTTTTAAGGACCCCTCCCCTTATGCTATAGGTCTTCGTTCAGACTAGCCGAGGACTAAGGCGGGTCTATTCGCTAGGAACAGGCAGCTCACTACATTGTAGGGAGTCAGCTTAGTTTTACTGTAGGGACAGTTTTCCCTTGTCTTTCCTTAGTACATGTTGCAGATCATAACAAGGAAGACTGAATCTGCAATAGGCAATCAGCTTGGTGTGAAGAAATCAACTGTGGGAGCAATAATTAGAAAATGGAAGACATACAATACCACAGATAATCTCCCTCGATCTGGGGCTCCACACAAGATCTTACCCTGTGGGCTCAAAATGATCTTAAGAACGGTGAGCAAAAATCCCAGAACCACACAGGGGGACCTAGTGAATGACCTGCAGAGAGTTGGGACCAACGTTACACAGGCTGCTGTGACGCCCAGCTGCGCTTGGTATCACAGATCCTAGAAGGGTGTATTGAAGGATTCCTCCACAAGAGGCCCCTATAACCGTTCCCACATCTCCACCTTCCACCTCAGACCAGCAGAGGGAGCCCGTTAGGGATATAAAAGGGAAGGTGGAGCCAGGCAGCAGTGAGTTGTGAGTAGTGTTGAGCAACCCCCGTAGTGTTCGAGTTCGGTTCATCGAACACCCCACCTGATGAAGACGGCTTAGACCGTTGAAACGCGTTGTGGCAGTGGTATTGGAGGAAGAATAAAAGTCGGTTGACATCTACTAAATTGTCCAGTATTCCTTTGGCGCTCCCTGAGACCGCTGCACCATTGTTTACTTAAAAGGAGGGGGAGACACAGATATAGGCATGTCATGCCCTTCTAAAACCAAAAAAGTGCGAAGCCGACACGGCCAATCCGTTCCTGCCCGTACGACCTCTCGCCGGGTTTGTGCCAGAGCCGCGGTGGACCCTGACGGCCAGCCCCCCTCTCCCAATACTGGTGCCTGTCCGCTGGTGGGTCGAGCGAGCCCCCCTGCGGTGGAGGCAGGTCTAATCTTTTTAATTTAAATTGTCTCTCTAATTTGAATGAGTACACTTTAAATCCTTTTACAAGGATCTATTGGAGGGCAAGTCTCATGCCAGCAGCCGCGTAATTCCAGCTCCAGTAGCGTCCACTAAAGCAAATGCAGTTAAAAAGCTGTTATAAGGATCGAGCTTGGCGGTCCACCGCAAGGCGTCCTACCGCCAGTCCCAGCCCCTGTGCCTTGGGGTGCCTCCCCGAAGCTCTTCACTGAGTGTCCCGGGGGCCCGAACCATTCCCTTTGAAAACATTAAGTGTCCAAACTACTGGTGGTGTAGCTTGCTTAACAGCTGGGATAATCCGCTGACTAGCAGACACTGCTACTAGGCACAAAGTATTTCCTGGGCTAGATGCAGTTAAAAATTTATAATTAGATACTTTCGTTGGATGCTGAGAAAGCATTCCATAGAGTCTCCTGGCACGCCATATATTATTCTCTTAAAAAGCTTGGGGTAGGGGTCTAGGGGACCCTTTTATAGGCAAAATCACGGCCCTGTATCGCAATACGTCACCTAGGCTGAAGATAAATGGAACATTTTCATCACCTTTCATAATCACCAATGGGGCAAGGCAGGGATGTCCTCTGTCCCCTCTCTTATACATCCTAGTGACGGAGCACCTGCTCTCATCAATTCGCCATAACCAATATTAGGTGGATTGAGGTGGGAGGCACAGAGTACAAGTGCTCTGCATTTGCTGATGATGTCCTAGTATATATCACTCAATCACATATATCCATCCCTGCTGTTATGGCTGAAATAGATCACTTTGTTACATGGTCAAATTTTAAAATCAATGCAGCGAAGTCTGAGGCCCTCGATGTCTCCCTCCCCAAATCCATACAGGATTCCATCCAGTCCAACTTTCCCTTTGCCTGGCCCTCACAGGGTATCAAATACTTAGGAATTCGTATTCATAGAGACCTCTCCCGTCTATGTTATCTTCATTTTGGGCCCTTTATTGAACAACTCCATACAGACCACGGTTGGCAAGTTAGAACTGTAAGATTCACTACGTGAACCACTGGTGTTTTGTGGAAAAGCACATGTACACTGTGTTCCAAATTATTATGCAAAAAGTGTTTAGGAGTGATAAGGTAAGAATCTTTTTGTTTGTCAGTTAAACTCATTGATGGTGATGTGTGTCAGGGCTCTTTATATCACTGTAAGCAATTGCAGACACCTGTGCTAATTAGTTTGGCAGGTGTGTCCAATGAAAGGCAAGACTACTTAAGAAGGCTGTCCCACATTATTAAGCAGCCTACATTTTCTGCCAAAATGGGAAAGAAAAAGGATGTGTCAGCTGCTGAGAAGCAACAAATTGTGGAGTGTTTAGGTCAAGGCATGACTACAATCAACATTGCCAAGACACTTCATCCTGATCATCGCACAATGAAGAAGTATGTAGCTGATTCACAGTACACACGTGTGCGTGCTGATAAGGGAAAATTGAGGACTCTTTCCTACAGGCAATTACGTCAGGTTAAAAGAGCAGCGGCAAAAAAGCCTTGTCATAGCAGCAGACAAGTTTTTGAAGCTGCTGGTGCCTCCAACGTCCCCCGAACAACAAGATGCAGGGTCCTTCAGAGGTTTGCAGCTGTGCATATGCCATCCTGTCGACCTCCTCTATCCACTGAACACAAGCAGAAAAGGCTCGAGTGGGCCAAACAATACATGAAGACTGACTTCAAAACTGTTTTGTTCACCGATGAGTGCCGTGCAACGCTCGATGGTCCAGATGGATGGAGTGGAGGATGGCTGGTTGATGGACACCCCATGCAAACACGGCTACGGCGCCAACAAGGAGGAGGTGGAGTAATGTTTTGGGCTGGAATCATGGGGATTGTCGGCCCCTTTAGGATCCCTGACGAGGCAAAGATGAACTCCATAATGTATGTGGTGTTTCTCAAACAGCACTTCCTGCCATGGTTCAAGAAGAAGAACCGTGTATTCCGCAGCAAGATCATTTTCATGCATGATAATGCCCGGTCTCATGCTGCACATAACACATCTGCATCTCTGGCTGATATGGGCATAAAAGGGGACAAACTTATGGTGTGACCCCCATGCTCCCCTGATCTTAACCCCATTGAGAACCTCTGGAGCATCATCAAAAGGAGTGTCTATGATGGCGGGAGGCAGTTCACATCTAATCAACAGCTCTGGGAGGGTATTCTGTCCTCATGCAAAACAATTGAAGCAGAAACCATCCAAAACCTGACAAATTCAATGGACGAGAGAGTTCAGAAGCTCCTTTCGAACAAGGGGTCCTATGTGCAAATGTGACATCACCTAGAATAAAGTTTTGAGTTGAAAACTGTTTGATTTCAGTTTCTAATAACCTGCTAATGCTTATAATTTCAAAAATGACCATTTTTTTGTTCTTTATTAAAATGAAAAGGTTGATCGAAGAGTGTGGGGGATCTAAGTGTGTGGCAACCCAGTAGTCAGGATTATTTCGAATTCTGACAATCTGAGGATCATGTTGCAGGTAGTGCAGCAAGAAGGCACTCATGTGTCTTGCGCATCTAGGAGCTCCAAAATTATTTTCCGGGCTAGATGCAGCTAAAAATTATTATTGATTTGAAATCTGGTGGAGTTTAGTATAGATGGCCTAATAGAATCAGTACTGCCAACTGCTACAAGGCCCAAATTATTTTCCAGCCTAGATACAGATAAACATGATTAGCAATTTGAAAGCTTAAAATGGTTGGTGAAGTGATTTTAACAAATCGTCAAGCTTTTACTCTCCCCAGGATGACACAGGGGTAGAAAAGTCCTTTCGGATCCATAATTTGGTCATCTTTATGAACGTGAGTCTGTCTACATTATCAGTGGAGAGCTGCGTGCGCTTATCTGTCAGCACACCACCAGCAGCGCTGAACACACGTTCAGACAGAACGCTGGCTGCGGGGCATGACAAGATCTCCAAGGCGTAAGTGGCGAGCTCCGGCCATTTATCCAGATTGGAAGCCTAAAAAGAGCAAGGGTCCAGGGACACAGTCATGGCTTCAATGTTTACTTGGAGATACTCCTGTACCATCGTCTCTAGGCGTTGACTATGTGTCAGACTTCTTGTCTCCTGTGGCCTTGCAAAGCATGGGCTAAAAAAGTGGTGAAATGATTCCGCAAAATTGATGTTACCAGCAGATACTGTGTTTCTGTTACGGTTTGAGTGCTGAACACTCGATGGTCCCACGGTTGGCAAGTTGGAACTGTGAGATTCACTACGTGCACCACTAGTGTTTTGGGGAAAAGCACATGTAAGATTCTGCAACAGTCTCTGCTGATACTCCTGCATGTGTGCATCTCTTTCTATGGCAGGAATAATTTCTGCAAATTTACTTTTGTACCGGGGATCTAACAGTGTGGCAACCCAGTAGTCAGGATTATTTCTAATTCTCACAATTCGAGGTTCATGTTGCAGGTAGCGCAGCAAGAAGGCACTCGTGTGTCTTGCGCATCCAGGAGCACCAAGTCCCTGTTGTGTTGGTGGCGAGGTAACAATCATGCTTCCTTCCTCTGCCCTCTCCCCCCCAACCTCGCACAACAGAAATGTGATCAAGGTCTCCCTCATCTGATGAGTCTTCCATCAGTTCGTCCTCCACTTCTTCCTGGGCTCCTGCACCTTCCTCACTAGTTTGGCTGCTACCATGCGCCCTGGTAAAACCATCCCCCCCATCCTCACATGCCTACCGCCTTGGTGCTGCCGACCGTCTGGACCTTGCAGATGTTAGCCCTTCCGCATACAACTCCTCCTCCTCTACTTCCTCCACCTCCTCTTGTGCCACCACCTGACTCCGAATTCTGTTTAACATGTGCTCCAGCATGTAAATCACCGGAATAGTCATGCTGATAATGGCATCGTCAGCATTAAACATCTTGGTCGCCATTTCAAAACTGTGCAGAAGGGTGCATAGGTCCCTGATCTGAGCCCACTCCTCCAGCGTGATTTGCCCCACCTCTGGATCTCGTTGGCCCAGGCTATACGTCAGAACGTATTGCTCCAGGGCCTGTCGGTGCTGCCACAGTCGCTGCAACATGTGCAGAGTTGAATTCCACCGGGTAGGCACATCGCATTTTAGCCAGTGAAGTGGCAGGCCCAATGACTTCTGTAGAGATGTAAGTCGCTGAGCTGCGGGATGCGAATGGCAGAAGTGAGCACACAGCGACCGTGCCCTCTGCAGAAGGCCATCTAGTCCGGGATAGTGGGTTAAAATTTGCTGGACAACCAGGTTCAACACGTGAGCCATACAAGGCACGTGTGTGACATTGCCCCGGCGAAGGGCCGCACCCAGGTCTGCAGCATTGTCGCACACGGCCTACCCTGGTTGCAGGTCCAGTGGAGACAACCATTCATGAAACTGGTTCTCCAGAGCTGACCACAACTCCTCAGCTGTGTGACTCACATTTCCCAGACATTTCAAAGTAAAAACCGCCTGATGACGTTGAGCCCTGCTGCCAGCATAGTAAGGAGGTGTGCAGGATCCCTTCTGCACAGTTAGAAAGCTTGTGGCATGACCAGACAGGCTTTGGGTGCAGGTGGAGGACCGAGAGGAGGTTGAGGAGGCAGAAGCAGTGGAGGAACTTCGAGATAAAGAGGATTGACGCACAACTCGTGAGGATGGCAAGACATGGACAGCAGCCCCTTGTCTTGCTGTCACCATAGTTACCCAGTGCCCAGTCAGCAACATGTAACGCCCCTGTCCATGCCTACTCGTCCAAGTGTCTGTGGTGAAATGCACCCTGTCACACACAGAGTTTCTCAAATAAGTTGTGTGCGACATGCTGGTGGAGCGCAGGCACACCTTTCTTTAAGAAGTAGTGCCGACTGGGCATCTGGTACTGGGGCACTGCGACGGACATAAGGTCTCGAAAATCTTCTGTGTCCACCAGGCGGAAAGGCAGCATTTCTGTAGCTAAGAGCTTGCAGATGGTGAAATTCAACCTCTTAGCTTTCTCATGGCTAGGAGGAAATGGTCTTTTACTTGTCCACATCTGAGGGACCGAGGGCTTGCTGTTGTGCTTAGACAGGGTTGAGAAGGGTGTACCCGGCAAACTGCCGGTCTGTGAGGAAGATGCAGGCGGACATGTTAGGTTGCCTTGATCCAAAGGTGGTGCTATCGATGTCGGACAGCGCTCAACACCAGCTGGTGTTTCCACCTCCAAAGAAAATGATGACCTGCCAATCACGCTGGCTGTTGTGGGTAAAGAGGTGGCAGGTCTGCGTCCCAAAACAGGTGTGACTGCTGTCCCTCCCAGTCACAGAGGATGAAGAGGCCGCGGATGCACAAGATGTGGCAGACAGTGGTTGGCCCGGCCGGTAAGGCCGCATTATAGCACAGTGAGCTTCCCACTGCAACTTATGCTTCATATCCATGTGCCGGTTCATGCATGTAGTACTCAAACTATGTATTTTTTGGCCTCTACTTAGCTTTTGCTGACAAATGGTACAGATAACACGAGTTGGGTCATCCTTATCCATCTGAAAAAATGCCCAGGCTATGCAAGGCATAGCACCCATGCGACCTGAAGAGCCACCACGACTTGTGGTCAGAGGCAGAGTTGTGTTTGAGGATGCAGTTGTTGACGTGCTTCCAGTACTACGTCTCTGTCCAGGAAGGCGTAACCTAACCTCGTCGTCACACCTCCTCTGCTGACCTCATCGACTGGCTGACTGTGGGTTGACAGTAAGTGGGATCTCCAACCTCGTCATCATCACCCTGTGTGTTATCACACCCGTCGTCCTCAGAGTCAACCTCTTCCTGCCCTGACCGAAAAGTCAAGTTGTCGCTCCAATCAGGTATTTGAGTGTCAACATAGTCTTCCTCATTGTCTCCACCAACAGGAGTTACTGTTTGGGAACGAGGGTCTACACTATGGTCAGAACCTTCTGCGTCTGGTCCTGGATCCGACTCATAAAGATTCTGGGCATCAGTGCAGATCATTTCCTCGTCTGGATTCACAGAATCTCTGGAGCCGACCTCTGATTCCCAGGCTATAGTATGAGTAAACAGCTGTGCAGACTCAACCATCTGTGTTACCCCATACTCAGACGGGCAGCTGGAGACTTGGGAGCTGTGAGGAAGCAAGTGCCATTGGGGTGACACCTCTGAGGACTGGAGTATTTGTGATGTTGAAGTTGATGTGGAGGAGAGCCCACTTAAAGGAGCATTTGATATCCGTTGAAGCACCTGCTGTTTTTGTGCCTCATCTGGAATTTGTAGCGATTGGCGTGGCCGTAAGAAAGGGATCTTATCACATTGTCCGCTAAAAGAAGTAGACATTTTAGTTTGGCTGGAAGATGGTCTTTCTTCTGCAGATGTTACTGTTGCTTTAACACCTACCCCACGGACACAACCTTTTTTTCCCTTCCCAACACGCCTATTCCCTTTTCCACCAGCAGCAGGCCTTTTTCCACTCATTTTGGTGGTTAACTAATTGACAACTCTGGAGTTGTTTGCACAAAAAACAATGGATGGGAACTGAGCAGAGCTGAGTACCAAACTGTGGTATTAGCCCAAAAGTATTGGCTGGGTTAGATGCAGAAAAAAAATATATTGAATTTGCAACCTGGTGGAGGTTAGTATAGATGGACTAATAGAACAAGTCCCACACACTGCTACAAGCCGAAATATTTTTTCAGAGCTAGATGCAGAAAAAAATGATATTGAATTTGCAACCTGGTGGAGGTTAGTATAGATGGACTAATAGAACAAGTCCCACACACTGCTACAAGCCGAAATATTTTTTCAGAGCTAGATGCAGATAAAAATTATATTGAATTTGCAACCTGGTGGAGGTCAGTATAGATAGACTAATAGAATGATGCTATGCCCAAAAGGTTTTACTTCACTAGGTGCAGTAAAAAAATGTGTATTCTATACACAGGGGGTGTAGCTTGCAACACAGATAAGCTACTCCACTGACTAACACACACTGCAAGAGGCCAAAAAGGATTTGCTTTGCTAGATTTAGCCAAATGCTGTGACGTGTCCCCCTGCTTAAGACATTACACGTCCGGACCCATCTGAAGTTTGCTAGAGAGCATTTGGATGATCCAGAAGAATATTGGGAGAATGTCATATAGTCAGATGAAACCAAAGTAGAACTGTTTCATAGAAACACAACTTGTCGTGTTTGGAGGAGAAAGAATGCATCCAAAGAACACCATACCTACTGTAAAACATGGGAGTGACAACATCATGCTTTAGGGCTGTTTCTCTGCCAAGGGACAAGAATGACTGATCCGTGTACATGAAATAATGAATGGGGCCATGTATCTTGAGATTTTGAGTTCAAACCTCCTTCCATCAGCAAGGGTATTGAAGATGAAATGTGGCTGGGTCTTTCAGCATGACAATGATCTCAAGCACACCTCCAGGGCAACGAAGGAGTGGCTTCTTAAGAAGCATTTCAAGGTCCTGGAGTGGCCTAGCCAGTCTCCAGATCTAAACCCTATAGAAAACTTTTGGAGGGAGGTGAAAGTCCGTGTTGCCCAGCGACAGCCCCAAAACATCACTGCTCTAGAAGAGATCTGCATAGAGGAATGGGCCAACATACCAGCAACAGTGTGTGCCAACCTTGTGAAGACTTACAGAAAACGTTTGACCTCTGTCATCGCCAACAAAGAATATATAACAAAGTATTGAGATGAATTTTTGTAATTGACCATATACTTATTTTCCACCAAAATTTGAAAACAATTTCTTTCCAAATCAGACAATGTGATTTTCAGGATTTGTTTTCTCATTTTGTCTCTCATAGTTGACGTCTACCTATAATGTTAATTACAGGCCTCTCTCATCTTTTTAAGTGGGAGAACTTGCACAATTGGTGGCTGACTAAATACATTTTTTCCCCACTGTATGCCCAGTTATCTTGTATTACATCCCAGATCTACATTCACAATTATTTATGCTTCAAACCCAACATTTTCCTGAATAACTACCACATACTCACCTTTTTATGTAGATTAATTCTATATATAACTTTTAAATGAAAATGTAAGGTGACTTACCCTTGAAGACAATGTAGTTATATATGCAATTAATCAGCTGGATTGCTGTGCTAAATACTTAAACCAGAGGCTGTATAAAGTAGGCTCAAGAATATCTATCAATCAAACATTGAAAGCACTCCAAAGTATGGTGGTAAATAAGTCAGCATTCGTGTATAAATCAGGAATGATCTATGAATTAGCAATGGTGTATAAATCGGCAGTGGTGTATAAATTGTCAGCAGTGTATACACCAGCAGTGGCTTATAAATCAGAAGTGGTTTACAAATCAGCAGTTGTGTAGAAATCAGCAGTGGTCTATGAATCTGTACTGGTGTATAAATCAGCAGTGGTGTATAAATCGGCAGTGGTGTATAAATCAGCAGTGGTCTATGAATCGGCAGTAGTGTATAAATCAGCAGAGGTCTATGAATCAGCAGTGCTGTATAAATCGGCAGTGGTGTATAAATCAGCAATGGGGAATCATAGATTCATAGAAAGGTAGAGTTGGAAAGGACCTCCAGGATCATCATGTCCAACCCCCTGCTCAATGCAAGATTCACTAAACCATCTCGGACAAATATCTGTCCAGCCTTTGTTTGAAGACTTCCATTGAAGGAGAACTCACCACCTCTCGTGGCAGCGTGTTCCACTCATTGACCACCGTCACTGTCAAAAAGTTTTTTTCTAATATCTAATCTGTATCTTCTCCCTTTCAGTTTCATTCCATTGCTTCTCATGTTTCTATATGCAAATGAGAACAAGTATGATCCCTCTACACTGTGACATCCCTTCCGATATTTGTAGATAACTATTAAGTCTCCTCAAAGCCTTCTTTTTTTGCAAGCTAACATTCCTAGATCCTTTAACCGTTCCTCATAGGAACCATCGTGGTAGCTTTTCTCTGAACTTGCTCCAGTTTTTCAATGTCCTTTTAAAAATGTGGTGCCCAGAACTGGACACCGTATTCCAGATGAGGTCTGACCAAGAAGGAGTCGAGGGGGATAATTACTTCACGTGATCTAGACTGTATGCTTCTCTCAATACATCCCAGAACTAGGTTTCCCTTTTTTGCTGCTGCATCACACTGTTGACTCATGTGCAGTCTATGATCTATTAGTATACCCAAGTATTTTTTACATATGCTGTTGCTTAGTTCTTTTCCTCCCATTCTGTAGATGAAATTTTCGTTTTCTTACCCAGATGTAGAATCTTGCATTTCTCTCTGTTAAATATCATTCTATTAGTTGCTGCCCATTGTTCAAGCTTATCTAGATCCTTCTTAATCCGTTCTCTGCCTTCTCTAGTGCTAGCTAGATTTGCATCGTCTGCAAATTTGATTAGTTTACCTTTACTTCCCTTATCTATATAATTTATAAAAATGTTGAATACTAGGGCCAAGACGAAGCCTTGTGGTACCCTTGAAACACTCTTCCAATTGGATTTGCAACCATTTATTACCACTCTTTGATTATGATCACTGAGCCACCTAAAGGTAGCCTTGTCAATCCCATACTTGGTCATTTTTTTAATAGGGATATCATGAGATTCTTTATCAAATGCTTTGCAGAAGTCGAGATATACTATATCTACCACATTTCCCTGATCCACCCAGTCAGAGATTCCATCATAGAAGGAAATTAGATTAGTCTGGCATGACTTGTTTGCTACAAACCCATGCTGGCTCGGTTAATTACTGTATTCTTATCTGAGTACTTACATACACGCTGTTTCATAGTTACATAGTTACATAGTTTATAAGGCCGAAAAAAGACAAGCGTCCATCCAGTTCAGCCTATTTCTTGTGCACTGCAGCTATTCCGCAGCGTTGATCCAGGGGAAGGCAACAAAAAAACATGCGGTATAGGCCAATTTACATCATTGAGGAAAAATTCACTTCCCGACACCAATCTGGCAGTCAGATTAAATCCCTGGATTAATTAACTAAGCATAAGATGTAATTTTATTGTTCTCAAGAAAGGTGTCCAGGCCTCTCTTGAACTCTTTAAGTGAGTTGGACATCACCACTTCCTCTCCCAGAGAGTTCCAGAGTCTCACGGCTCTGACCGTAAAGAATCCCCTTCTATGCTGGTGCAGGAACCTCCTTTCCTCCAGACGCATAGTGTGCCCCCTCGTCTTTGTCACCATCCTTCGTATAAACAGGTCATGGGAGAGATCTCTGTACTGCCCCCTGATGTATTTATACATGTTTATGAGGTCTCCCCTAAGCCTTCTCTTTTCCAACGTAAATAGGCCTAATTTTGACAACCTCTCTGGGTATTCTAGTCCCTCCATTCCCTTTATTACCTTAGTCGCCCTCCTTTGTACCCTCTCTAGCTCCAGTATGTCTTTCCTGAGCACCGGAGCCCAGAACTGTGCACAATATTCTAAGTGCGACCTTACCAGCGCTTTATACAGAGGAAGAACAATGTTCTCATCATATGCCCCTATTCCTCTTCTGATGCATGCCATGACTCTATTTGCCTTCGCAGCTGCTGCCTGACACTGGGCACTCCAATTTAATTTGCTATTAACCAAGACGCCCAGGTCCTTCTCCATGTCAGATTTCCCCAACGGTTTCCCATTTAATATGTATGGGTGACTGCTGTTTTTCTTTCCCATGTGCATGACCTTACATTTATCGGCATTGAACCCCATTTGCCATTTTTTAGCCCAACTCCCCAATTTATCCAAATCCTCCTGTAGCTGTGCCCTGTCCTCATCTGTATTAACTACTTTACAAAGTTTAGTATCATCTGCAAATATTGCTATTTTACTATGCAACCCTTCCACTAGATCATTAATAAATATATTAAATAATATAGGGCCCAAGACAGACCCTTGAGGCACCCCGCTAGTAACCCTGACACACCCTGAGCTTACTCCATTGATAACCACCCTCTGCTTTCTATCACTCAGCCAGCTATTTACCCACTTGCACACATTATCCCCCAGACCAAGCATTCTCATTTTATATACCAACCTTTTGTGTGGCACGGTATCAAACGCTTTGGAGAAGTCAAGGTATACAACATCCACTGACTCTCCCCGGTCCAGCTGTGAGCTCACCTCCTCGTAGAAGGCCATCAGGTTTGTTTGGCAGGAGCGATCCCTCATGAATCCATGTTGATATGGAGTTAGATAGTTATTATCATTAAGATATTCTACAATAGCATCTCTAAGAAATCCTTCAAACAATTTACCCACAACAGACGTTAAGCTGACTGGTCTATAGTTCCCAGGGTCACTTTTAGACCCCTTTTTGAATATTGGTACCACATTTGCTTGGCGCCAGTCTAGTGGGACAGTCCCTGTCCATAAAGAGTGCTTGAATATAAGATACAGCGGCCTGTCTATCACATTACTTAATTCTTTTAGTACCCGGGGGTGTATGTCATCTGGGCCTGGTGACTTGTCTATTTTGATATTATTTAGGCGTTTCTGAACTTCCTCCTGGGTTAGGTGGGTGATATTTAGCGGAGGGTTTACTTTATCACTCTGCATTTCCTCCGATAAATTGTTTTCTTTTGTGAAAACAGTGGAGAAGAAGCTATTGAGTAGGTTTGCTTTACCCTCATCGCCCTCTATGATTTTACCCAGGTTATTTTTCAATGGCCCAACGCCATCAGTTTTAATCCTTTTACTGTTTATATAGTTAAAGAACAGTTTGGGATTCGTTTTACTTTCCTTGGCAATTAGTCTCTCTGTCTCCTCTTTTGCTATTCTTATTTGTTTCTTACAGATTTTGTTTTTTTCCCTATAAGATATTAGCGCTTCCTCACTGCCTTCTTGTTTAAGTTTACCGAAAGCCCTTTTTTTGTTTTTCATTACCCTCTTGACTTCCTTATTTAGCCACATTGGCTTCCTCCTATTCCTAGCCCTTTTATTCCCATAAGGTATGTACCTTCTACAGTGACTATGTAGGACTGTTTTGAAAATTTCCCATTTTCTCTCCGTGCTCCTATTACTAAAGATACTATCCCAGTCTATAAGGTGAAGGGCATCTCTTAGCTGATCAAACTTTGCCCTCCTGAAGTTCAGTGTTTTTGTGACTCCCTTGCTGGGCACCCTACTGAAGCACATGTGGAATTGTATAATGTTGTGGTCACTATTTCCCAGGTGCCCCCTGACCTGCACCTCAGTTATTCTGTCTGGCCTGTTAGTTAATATTAAGTCTAAAAGGGCCGTCCCTCTAGTTGGTTCCTGCACAAGTTGTGACAAATAATTGTCTTTGATAATTGATAGAAACCTGTTTCCTTTCTGAGATCTACAACTTTCAGTTTCCCAGTCTATATCGGGGTAGTTGAAGTCCCCCATAATAATCACCTCGTTATTTTTTGCTACTTCGTCTATTTGTCTCATTAATAGACTTTCCGTGGCTTCTGCTATATTTGGTGGTTTATAACAGACTCCTATGATAATTTTATTATTGTTTTTTGCCCCATGTATCTCCACCCATAAGGACTCGACCTCCTCATTTCCCTCCCATACATCCTCCCGTATTGTAGGCTTTAGACACGTCTTTACATATAGACAGACTCCACCTCCTTTCCGATTTCTTCGATCCCTTCTAAACAGACTGTAACCCTGTAAGTTAACTGCCCAGTCATAGCCTTCATCTAACCATGTCTCGGTTATTCCCATAGCCTTCATCTAACCATGTCTCGGTTATTCATAATTTGTTCAAAGACCTTTTCTGGTATAGAAGTAAGGCTCACTGGCCTGTAATTTCCTGGCTCCATCTTTTTTGGTTTCTGAAGATTGGGACAACATTTGCCCTTCTCCAATCTTCTGGGACTTCTCCTGTTTTCCAGGAATTTTCAAAGATTCTGGCTAGTGGTTCTGCAATTTCCTCTGCTATCTCTTTCAGTACCCTAGGATGTAATTCATCTGGACCAGGAGATTTAAATTCATTTAAAATTAGCCAAGTGTTTAGTCTCCATCTCCCTGTTTTATAGATTTTGTGGATTCTTTTACTCATTTCATAGCACAGTGAAGATCAGTCGATGTTACATTTGCTTTATTAGAGAACACAGATGCAAAATAGGAATTGATGGATCCAGCTATACCCAAAGATCTTAAGACTCACGGCAACTCTTCACTCTTTCCACAATACACCGGAAATAAGCAAATTACCCTCCTCGAGCTTCAATTCCTGGTTTGGAATAAATGAGTAGTGATGTATAAATCAGAAGTGGTCGAAGAATCAGCAGTGGTGTATAATCTCGACAGTGGTGCATAAATCGACAGTGGTGCATAAATCGACAATGGTTTTACTCACCATGTGACATGTGATGTTTTAATTCACAAATATGCCTAAGGCTATGTGCCCACGATGCAGAAATGAAGCAGAAAATTTCTGCAGCATTTCTGCATCTCCCTGGCAGAAAAAACGCATGCAGATTGTGCATGCGTTTTTCCTGCAGAATACATGCAGAATACATGCGGAATACATGCGGATCTACATGCGCTAACGCATGTGTTTCCGCATGCGGACTCACAAGCACTTTCCAGGCGATAGCGTCACTTGGAAAGTGCTTGACAACTAGGTCACACTGTATAAATCCATGCAAACTGCTTGCCGGCATCTCGCGAGACCAAAATTAATGAACATGCTGCGGATTTATGAGCGCTGCATAAACGCTGCGGAAAAATCCGCAGCATGTGCATTGACATTGCGGAATGCCATTGGGGACCATGGGGTGCGGATTACCATGCGTTTTTGATGCGTTTCCGCTGCGGAAATTCCGCAGCTGAAACGCATGAAAAACGCATCGTGTGCACGCAGCCTTAGTCTTTCTCCAGCAATGACAAAGACTTCGACATATTTGGGAGTTGAAGCATCGCATCACATGCAACAAGGATGAATAAACCACTGCTGATTTTTTTTACCACTATACTTTGGAGCACTGCCAATTTTTGGATGATTGATAGGGATTCTTGGTTAAAAATATTTGCTTTCAAAGGCTCAGACATATTTAGAAGTCGAAACATCACATGTCACATGGATAAATAAACCAATGCTGAATTTCTACCACCATTCTTTGGAAAGCTGTGTTTTTTTGGATTATACGCAGGAGGATTTTGAAAGGTAAGTGTAGCACCCTGAGGATTCGGCTGCTACAGGGGTATTGCACCTCGACCCAGAGGTGTGATATTCCACTCCCGGGTAAGGATGGAGTGTGGAACTGAGCTCGGTAGGCTGCATGCACTACACACATCCCATTTCCGAGGAGCAGACCGACGGTACTCCCACTTAGAAATGTGCAGGTACGACCGAGTCTGTTCCTGGCTGGAGTGGGAGGGGGGTGGTACATCCCAAGTAGTGTAGGGGCAGATAGGGGGAGCAGCCTGGGTAAAGATAGGAGCTCATTGGGTGCTGGTCACCTGAGCTCACACATAGAGGGATATATAAGGTGGGCACCAACTAAGAACAGGGTCAGTTGCAGAGAGAAAGTCAGCGAGCAGAGGAGAAGAGAGACCCAGAGTGAGAGAGGAGAAAGAGAGACCCAGAGGGGGAAACAGAAGAGAGGACTCTAAGAACCCAAATTAAATCCCCGGGTGAAGAGTCGGCATCAGGGTACCGGAACCCAAGCTGGTGGGGGCAAAAACACACCCCAGCCAGAGACCGGAGGCCGTGGGCAGCGTCTGCCACGGCCACCCACCACATCCACCACGAAGGCATACCACGAGGAGGGTCAGGGAACCCAAGGCCAAGGGTCTCCCAACAAAAGGGCCGAGGGAGCTGGACCTGGGTGGATCAATAGTGGGGACGGCCAGAGAAAGGACAGAAGGAGAGCTCAGGGTCACGCTCCGGACTTATTTGGGGGTTGGCTGGATCCAGAACCTGGTGGACGCAGCACGGCTCGGGAGGTCACTCGAAGCTGGAGTGACCGGAACATCAGCAGTGAGTAAACATCCTAAACTGCATAACCCGACTCTGTCTCTGATTGCCGTCTACACTGCATCACCACAACCCCCATCCTCTGCACCTGATCCCCCTGAGGCTATACCCCACCCGTTGGGGGTTATATCACCAAAGCTGCACCTACACCATCAGCCTCAGCGGACCCTGCTGCAGCGGCGGCCGTAGTGACCGCAATACAACGGGTGGCGTAGTCGACATTAAGAACTTATTAACATCTGTAGGACTGCCACATACAACTGAGTTTGACACCCTGGGCACGGACCGGGTCACAGCCACTCGGAAGACTACAACTCCCATCTGATCCGGCTCCGGATATTCCCCCTAAAGAATATGGCCCAGGGGGCGCGTCATAAGCAGTGGTATTCAAATCTTGTCAATACTTAAAGGGAACCTGACAGCAGAATTGAGACCTATAAACTAATTGAAGGGCTGCTTTTGTTCTTTAATGGTGATTACAGACAATCCCAATTGTGTGGGACAAGTTCACAGTATATCGCGATTCTCACCTTTTCAAAGATAATTTTTCGCACATTCTTGTGAATTGGACTAGTCCAAGATGCGTCCAGATTGAAAGCAGTGCTGTGCTGAGCACTCTCCAGGGTAAGCATGTATGATAGACTGGAGTTTGTGGCTGTTACTGGGGAATAAGTGCACAAACGACAGACTTAACTTACATGCTCTAAGTTGTAATGTTCAGGATACAGTTTTCTGGGAGGACAGTGTAAGGGCGACTCAGGGATCGGACCACAGCTCAGTGAGCATGATACGGACAGGTTGGATAGGACTGGCCCGCACATAGCAGAAATTTCAGACTAGTCCAATTCACAAGAATATGCGAAGAACAATCTTTGAAAAGGCAAGTATTGCAAAATTCTGTGAATTTGCCCACACAATAGTTTTGCCTGTAATGACCATTTAAAGACAAATGCAACTAGATAATTAGTTTATAGGTTTCAATCCCGCTGTCAGGTTCCCTATAAGAAAGTATGAACTAGGTTTGATTACCTCTGATCACACAGCTTTCCAAAGTACAGTAGTAAAAAAATCAGCATTGGTTTTTACCCATGTGACATGCAATGTTTCGACCTCTAAGCATGTCTGAGCCTGGAAAGCAGGCAGTATGATGTACACGCATTGGGAGGCAGTTTCCTTTGTATTGTGTAGTTATGAGTAAGTCATTGAGAAACATCTAAAATGCTTTGAAATTACAAATAAAAGACAATAATCTAATGCCAGTAGTCGACAAAACGCAGGCTCTGGTATAAATATTACATTGCTTTACTGCTCTGGTTTAGCGATGCCAGCAGACAACAAATTGCAGACTCCGGTATAAATATTACATGGTTTTACTGCTATGGCTTAGCACAGCTACAAAAAGATCAAATATTAGAGACCGTCTTACTAACTCTTTTCTGTCTTTGAGATATGTGTCACGTTGAGTGTTTCCTATTATGACACTGCAGCTTGATGATTTTGTTTTTCTAATTAAAATAATTCACTTAAATATCGCTATTTTATTGACTGCGTGCTTACAGTAGTTAAAGATGACCCATCATTTACTCATAAAAAATGGAGTTTATTTGTCTTGTAAAAATCTTTGAGCTCCCCTGAATCTACCACTTTTTTTTTTTATTTTGCGATGTATGACTAAATTGCAGAGATATTCACATTTCTTGCTTTTGGAGCGCAATATGTGAAATCTCTGCTTGCAGTTCTTCAGAATCTTCTCTGGATTTGCTCTTTCACTTCTCCCTCCCAATTCTGGCTCAGTGGCGTCTAAGAGTACTAGACATCTAGGTCAGCAATGCTGTGCAATACTGAAAAAGCAGTGGAATCAGAGAAGCTCAGGGCTTTTTTTTTACAAGTTATTTAACTCATTTTTTAGCAAGTGACAAGAACTTTTTAGAGATTTGTGGATGTTTTGAGATTCAAATTCACCTGCTTCACCAAATTTTCCCCCAAAATTTGATTTGTGGCAAATACATTCTCGTGAATCTCAATACTGGAAAGCTTTTAATTGCTCAGAAAATACAAGTGGGGAAAAGAGAGAGAGTGGAACCCACTGACCTTAAGAGCTTACACATACTGTAGTAGGTGCTTCAGTAGGAAAGCAATGCTGATTTTGTTGTTTTAAAGCAGATCAAGATGTTCAGCCACTTTACTACAAAATTGGACAACCACTTTAAGTTGTTCACAGGTGTATGATTTTTAAACTTTTTTTTCTTAAGAAACAGTATAGTAAAGCTGGTCATATACATGTCATAGCTGTCAACTGAATGTTCGTTTGGCTGAACAGTCTTGCAACTCCCCCATATACATACACCAAAAAAATAACACATACACACGCGGTCAAAATTGTTGGTACCCCTCGTTTAATGAAAGAAAATCCCACAATGGTCACAGAAATAACTTGAATCTGACAAAAGAAATAAATTAAAAATCTATGAAAATGAACAAATGAAAGTCAGACATTGCTTTTCAAGCCTGCTTCCACAGAATTTAAAAAAAAATTAAACTCATGAAATAGGCCTCATCAGAAATGATGGTACCCCTAAAAATAATGTGACAAAAGGGACACGTTAAATCTAGTTGTGTCCACTAATTAGCATCACAGGTGTCTACAATCTTGTAATCAGTCGGTGGGCCGGTATATAAGGCTACAGATACTCACTGTGCTGTTTGGTGACATGCTGTGTACAACACTCAACATGGACCAGAGGAAGCAAAGTAAAGAGTAGTCTCAGGAGATTAGAAAGAAAATTATAGACAAGCAAGTTAAAGGTTATAAGACCATCTCCAAGCAGCTTGATGTTCCTGTGACTACAGTTGCACATATTATTCAGAAAATTAACATCCATGGGACTGTAGCCAACCTCCCTGGACGTTGCCGCAGGAGGAAAATTGATGACAAATCAAAGAGACGGATAATATGAATATTAACAAAAGAGCTCAGGATAACTTCTAAAGAGATTAAAGGTGAACTTCAAGCTCAATGAACATCAGTGTCAGATCGCACCATCCGTCATTGTTTGATTCAAAGTAAACTTCATGGGAGACGACCAAGGAGAACACCATTGTTGAAAACAAATCATAAAAAAGCCAGACTGGAATTTGCCAAACTACATATTGACAAGCCATAAAGCCTCTGGGAGAACGTCCTATGGACAGATGAGACAAAAATGGAAGTTTATGGCAAGGCACATCAGCTCTATGTTCACAGATGGAAAAATTAAGCATATCAAGAAAAGAACACTGTCCCTACTGTGAAACATGGAGGAGGCTCGGTTATGTTCTGGGGCTTCTTTGCTGCATCTGGCACAGGGTGTCTTGAATCTGTGCAGGGTACAATGAAATCTCAAGACTATCAAGGGAAAGAGAGAAATGTGCTGTCCAGTGTCAGAAAGCTTGGTCTCAGTCGCAGGTCATGGGTCTTGCAACAGGATAATGACCCAAAACACACAGCTAAAAACACCCAAGAATGGCTAAAAGGAAAACATTGGACTATTCTGAAGTGGCCTTCTATGAGCCCTGACCTAAATCCTATTGAGCATCTTTGGAAAGAGCTGAAACATGCAACCTTCAAACACGAGACAACTGGAGTAGTTTGGTCATGAGGAGTGGGCCAAAATACCTGTCGACAGGTGCAGAAGTCTCATTGACAGTTACAGGAATCATTTGATTGCAGTGATTGCCTCAAAAGGTTATTCAACAAAATTTTAAGTTAAGAGTACCGTCATTTCTGTCCAGGCCTATTTCATGAGTTTAATTTTTTTTTAAATTCTGTGGAAGCAGGGTTTAAAAGCAATGTCTGACTTTCATTTGTTCATTTTCATAGATTTTTAATTTATTCGGCCACGCCTCCTGCATTCACCATCTTCCACCCGACGGGCAGCTGCTTGCACTGCGCCGCGCCCTCCTTAGGTATGCAACTCCCACTCCAGGCTGGATCCTAGCTGCAGGGCACATCCTTCTTGTGGCCGACACCCTTGGGGGCTGGACACATTTTCGCGCTCTCGGGCGCCATCCACGCCCATGATAGGTGGTCTTTCTTCTTCTCTTCACCGCCGCCGTTGCCATCTGGGAGTCCATGCTTCTGACCGCCATCTTGGGCCGCATGTATTGAGGCGCCCTCTCATCTGTGCCACGGGTCTTTTCCTCGCATGAAGAGAGCGGGGTGGAGCTCGCATCCTGCCGACTACGCCATATGTAACGGGACTCAGGGTGGTAGTCATGGGAGAGGATCACTTCTTTCACACCCCGGCCCACTACAGGAAATAGTGTACTGTGTGGCTGCATGTGCAACGATGCTTTGAGATCTGAGATCTCCACAATCCCTGTTAATGCGTTGGCTGCAGAACTGTCCCGTTTAACCCTCTCAGTCAAAAAGCCAAACCAACTGTTATAAACAGTGTTCTTTTTATGCACAGTCAAACAGGTGAACATAGAGTAACAGGTTATGCATTCTTCATCACTTGCCACACAGTATTCAGGCTCCATTCTCAGAGTTACAGTCTGCACTTTGTTTCTGGCAACAGGTACGGCACAGTAGTGAGGAGAGATCTTAAATGCCTGCATTTTCTTAGGGGTCGAGTCATACGGGTCCACGTGTGTCGCTATGCCCTGATCCCCTGTGTCCTTGCTTATATCAGTCCCAGGGGCCGCTCGTAGAGACGTGCTCCCTGTTTCAGTACCCACAGCAGGGCGATGCCTTGTCCCAAGGTCCCTTTCTCGCTGGACAGTACGTTTCCTGGACTTCTATGCTTTGCTCCTTCAGGTTTCCCCACTTGCCTGCGTCGTCCTGTTGCCTCTGTAACTAGATCCTTGTCCTCATGAGCCTTGTAGTTCCACACCAGGAACAATCTGTCTTTCCTCTTTCTCTTACTTTTTCTAGACTGACTAAAATGGATCCCTTCTTCCAGAAGCCACAAAGCTCCCTCCCACTATGGGCTGTACTTCTAATTAACCCTCAAACTGTCTGTGTATCTGATGTCTGTATCTGGGCAGATTTCACCTACACTCTGTACCAGAGTGAAAAGAAAGAGTGACATCTTGTGGCCTCCGGTCAACACTGCAGTCCAAAGGGAAATAACCATTAAATACATAGCAGTAACATGCATGTAAAATACATTCAACCAACAGAAATATCAGAGGAGTGAGATGCCATCCTCACCACCCTTACAGTGTGTTTGGAACCAATGTAGCTGGATACGGATGGAACCACCACACTAATAGGAGAAATCAGGAAAAATGATCAATTAGCAAAAAAGGACAATGTATGAGGCAGTGACGCACACTGAGCGCACTACAACCAGACGTGGCTGAAGCACACACTACAGGGTGAGCTGCACTCACACACACAGACCTTGCAGACAGCGGTGAACAGCACAGAGAACTGTGCACTAGCGCTGCAAGGCACAGCGATTTATAAAGTAGCTTGGGTAAAGCAGAATAGAGCAAATAGGTAGATTAAACAGTCCCTCAGAACAACAGCGTCCTATCCCTAACTGAATTCACAGCAGAGTGAGCTCAAAATGGCGGCGGCGGCTTTTATAGTGCATCATGACATCATTTCAGCAGCCAATCACAGCCATGCCATTAGTCAACATGCCTACATGCCTAACAGGATGTGCCCACACTTCTTAGGATCCTCATTGGCTGAATAAAATGAAACTGGCTCATTGCATTATGGGAACTTCCGATTCCGGTATACGATATTCTAAAAGTATCGGAATTCCGATACCGCGAATATCGGCCGATACCCGATATTTCAGTATCGAAATGCTCAACACTACTCAGGAGCAATTGTACAACAAATTTTGTGGTCCATTTTCTCCTGTTACCCTTGTGAAAATAAAAAAATTGGGGCTAAAAGTACATTTTTGTGGAAAAAAAGTTTGATTTCTTAATTTCAAGGCTCTATGTTATAAACTGTTATGATCTGCAGCAAGTACTAAGGAAAGAAAAGGGAAAACTGTCCCTACAGTAAAACTAAGCTGAATCCCTACGATGTAGCGGGCTGCCCGTTCCTAGCGAACAGACCCGCCTTAGTCCTCGGCTAGTCTGAACGAAGACCTATAGCATAAGGGGAGGGGTCCCTAAAAGAACTAAGGACTGGAACAAAAATGTGACACCTCCTAAACAGAGAAGTTGTTGCAGAACACAAAAAGACAGACAAAAAAGTACTAGAGGTCCCAGAAGGACCAAATGAACTGACAGAGAAAGGCACAGAAGCACCTAGCTAGAGAAACAGTCAAACACTGAAGCCCAAATTAAATAAAAAAGCAGTCTAAATAAAAAAGCGATCTATAATTTGGACCACTTTCAATCCCGCTTGGGGGTTAGCGGCAGGAGCAGCTTTTAGTCAATCATTCTTAAATCCCACCACTATTAACTTCCCCTTTGGCTGCTCAACTCAGGACCTGCGGTTGGGGGCTGCACTCTCCTAGCTTTCAGTACCTGTGGTGATGCACATCTGATCCTGAGTCATGTGATCTGTGGGCGGACAAGTGGCCTTCAATTTTGGAACCCGGAAACGGTGAGCACGAGCGGCGGTCTGCAGCACACGGCACGTGGTGTGCCAAGCTACCTGTACCTTGCGGTGAGACGTGCCTGCTCCTTCCATTTCCACACTAACACCGGAGTTGTGCAGGGGTGCACAACTCCAGCAGGTGAGTGGCCTTTTGTCTGTTTCCATCACATCTACCGATCAGGTCCTTCACATAGCGCGCTTTTTCTCCCTTTCTCTTCCAAACACTGAAGTCCAGCTCAGCCAAAAGGGCGGAGCTGGAATATAAATGCAGACGGTCACGTGACCGCAAAACACAAGATGGAAAAAACAAAACAGGAGGGTTCTAACAAACTTCTATGCACAACGAATGGCATGGGACAAGTTCTCCTGTTACCCTTTTGAAAACGCAAAATTGGGTACTGAAAAACATTTTTATGGGAAAAATGTGAAATTTTTATCTTTATGGCTCAATGTTATAAACTTCTGTGAAGGCGTTGGGGGTTCAAGGTGTTCATCACATATCTAGATAAGTTCCCTAAGGGGTCTAGTTTCCAAAATGGTGTCACTTGTGGGGGTTTCCACTATTTAGGCACATCAGGGGCTCCCCAAACACGACATGGCGTCCGCTAATTATTCAAGCAAATTTTACATTCAAAAAGTCTAATGGTGCTCCTTCCTTTCCGAACCCTGCCGTGCGCCCATACTGTGGTTTTCCCCCACATATGGTGTATCAGCTTACTCAGGAGGAATTGCACAACAAATCTTGTGGTCCATTTTCTCTCGCTACCCTTGTGAAAAAAAAAAATTGGGTCTGAAGTAAACATTTTATGAAAAAAAGTTAAATGTTCATTTTTTCCTTCCACGTTGCTTCAGTTCTTGTGAAGCACGTGAAAGGTTAATAAACTTCTTGAATGTGGTTTTGAGCACTTTGATGGGTGCAGTTTTTAGAATGGTGTCACTTTTGGGTATTTTCTGTCAAAGGCCCCTCAAAGTGACTTCAAAATGTGATGTGGTCCCTAAGAAAATGGTTTTGTAAATTTTGTTGGAAAAATTAGAAATCGCTGGTCAACTTTCAACCCTTATAACTTCTGAAGAAAAAAAAAATTTTGGTTCCAAAATTGTGTTGATGTAAAGTAGACATGTGGGAAATGTTGATTATTAACTATTTTGTGTGACATATCTCTCTGATATAAGGGTATGAAAATTCAAAGTTTGAAAATTGCAAAATTTTCGACAAATTTTGGTTTTGTTTCACAAGTAAACGCAAGTCTTATGGAAAAAATTTTACCACTATCGTGACGTAAAATACAGTACAGACCAAAAGTTTGGACACACCTTCTCATTTAAAGATTTTTCTGTATTTTCTTGACTATGAAAATTGTACATTCACACTGAAGGCATCAAAACTATGAATTAACACATGTGGAATTATATACTTAACAAAAAAAGTGTGAAACAACTGAAAATATGTCTTATATTCTAGGTTCTTCAAAGTAGCCACCTTTTGCTTTGATGACTGCTTTGCACACTCTTGGCATTCTCTTGATGAGCTTCAAGAGGTAATCACCGGAAATGGTCTTCCAACAATCTTGAAGGAGTTCCCAGAGATGCTTAGCATGGAAAATGGATCAGTTAATTAGCCATTTTCTTTCATTTTTAACAGATCACTTTTTCATACTGGATCCAGTGAGTAAAAAACGGATCCGTTACAAATTGCAATCTGTTCCGGTGAGCCTTGACATAGGTCATCTTGATTAAATGCACAGGCCGCGTGCAGAGAATCGCAAGTATTGCTGGTTGCTATGGACAATAGCTGTTTTGTTTGACTGAGCTTACGGAAACTAAGGTGTGTCCTGTGATTAGCATCATAGGTGACTATAAACTTAGAGCTATATCGCTATGTCATCTACAGCCGGGTACAAACATTTTGCATCAGCTGCTATCCAGGCGTCACAGGGAATGTGATCTACAGTCCCCTCACAATCCTGATGAACTAAGTGTTTGTGTATCAAAATGGACAAGGAACATAACTCCTCATAAAGTATCGCTATGCTAATTGTAAGGTTTTGCTACTGTAGGAGTAATAGCTCTAAGGATTAACATTTTTGTGTCCTGTTTTTCTTGGCCATGACAGGGCATGTCCCTGTGCTGAGATAATCTTATAAATTATAAAAAAAAATATAAACATTTCACTGCCTGTTTTTTAAACAAAGTTTCACTTCAAAGAAAGAATCAGCTGTGATCCAGTGCTGTCCTGTCTGTATACTCTTTTGCTTCCTCCCCTGCCCAGGAGCTGTGGTATGATCAGACCGTGTTCTGTACACGGTCAGACACGGCAATTACACAGTGCACAGCAGGGGCAAATTTATAAGTTTATCTCAGCACAGGGACATTTTATTTAAACACATCCAATTGTGGAAATTATTAGCATTCCAAGATCTATTGATTAATATGAACTTTTGTTCATGGAAAAACCCCTTTAAGGAATTATACATAGGACAATACATATATCTTTGTCATACTCATTTGATAAAGACACACAAGGTACAATATGTATATCTAAGTTTTTTTTGTTTGTGGTTCGGTTAAGTGTTTTTTATTGTACAAATAATAAAATTGTGATTTTAGGGAATTTTTAAGTTAGTCCTATTTTGGTGGATTCTCTTGCAGACATATATATTTGTTGGCCTTTAATGGAAGACAATTATAAGTGGAAGACATTATAAGTTTATAGGGGCGAGAATGGGGGATATTATAAGTGTATGGGGTACAGAATTGATGACATTAGGTCCATAATTGGGAGATATTATTAGTTTATGGAGTCAGAATTGGGTGCTGTCAGGTTTTCCCACAGCAACGACATCAGGGAGATCACGCAATATCTCACCGTGCCGTCACTGTGTCATGGATTTCGTCCGGAATCACGAGCATACGATCCAGACTACTCTCTACTTAGGTATCGGCAAATGACCAGTGAGCGTATGGCGTCACATCTCGGGATTCCAATGCATGGAATACGTGTTTACGCCCTCTGTAGGTCACTGTCAGCTTTACAATAGCTGCCACCATCATCCAGCTTTGAAATATAATACAGGCCTGGGCGAATGCCTGCATTCTGGTAGCGTATGGCTTTGGGGGAGGGAAAGATTACAGGACAAAAGAAACAGAACTATTCAATTTTATGTTTAATCCAAAAGGGAGGCAGTGTTTAGGAAAAATATATACAAGGATTTTACAAAGGAGACATTAAAATACCTAAGCAGTTACACAAAATAATAAGGATTAAGGAAGAAATTTACTATACGATCCCCCATATCTTCCCTTTTTCTGCAGAGTCTGAACTCGTACCTAACTCCTGCTCGTTGTCACTGTACTTCCGTTTGTGAGTTTGTGGTCCACTCGCTACTTCACTGCAAGTACCCTGTGGGTATCTGGTTCTGCCTTTCCCTTCCTGTCTGTTCCGTGTGAACAGAGCCCTGTCCCCTCTGCTCTGCCTTGCTCGCCGCTCCGGTGGTTCTTGCCTGCTCTGCCTTTGCTCACTGCTCCAGGTGGTCTCGCTCTGCTCTGACTCTTTGCTTACTGCTCTGGCAGTCTCGCTTTGCTCTGACCCTTTGCTCACTGCTCCGGCAGTCTCGCTCTGCTCTGACCCTTTGCTCCCTGCTCCGGCAGTCTCGTCCTGCTCTACTCTCGCTCACCGCTCCAGGCGGTCTCGTCTTGCTCTGCTCTTGCTCGCCGCTCCGGGCGGCCTCACTCTGCTGTGTTTGTCCACCGCATCAGCGGTTCTGTTCCTGAGTCCCAGTCTGTACTGGGTCCTATCCACTCTGTGCTCCAACCTGTCGTACCTGCCAGTACCTCCCTGCCTGCATACCAGTCGTGCTTACCAACATCCACCTGCCTGCATACCGGCCGTACCTGCCAGTACCTCCCTGTTTGCATACCAGTCGTGCTTGCCAGCATCCACCTGTCTGCATACCTGCCGTGTCTGCCTGTACCCACCAGTCTGTGTGCCAGCCTAACCTGCCTGTTCCTGTATTCCCCAGTGTGGGTCAACAGCCGTGTCCGGGGTCTGACCTGGAGTAGCACCTGGTCCCTCTGCTCGGTCCCTCCTTGGTGCACTGGCGTCGTATGCCGTCGTGCGACCTTGGTCGGATCGGGTGGATACTTAGTTACTCCCCTCCAGGCATTCACTCTCCGGTACGGTCCAGTGGAATCACTACATATACACGCACACGCCAGTCAGTCCGGGCGTGTGCATTACACAGAATGGATGACATTACAAGTGTCTAGGGCCAGAATGGGGGATATTACAAGTGTGTAGGGCCAGAATGGGGAACATTTCTAGTGTACGGCGATATAAATTGGGGAATATCATCAGTATAAGGGGCCACAATGGGGGAAATTATTAGTTTATGGGGTCACATTAATAATGTCTGCAATTGTTGCCTCACACACTAGTAATACCCCAAATTGTCGCCCTATAACTTAAGAATGTATGCGACCACAATTAAGGACATTACAACTGTAGCAGGGCATAAAAGGTGTATGTTACTACTGTATGAGTGCCACTGGTAGGGTCGTTACTGGTGTATTTGGGTGCAAAGATAAACATTACTACTATATGGGGGCACAAAGAAATATTAATATTGTACTTGGTACTACATAAGGGGACATAAGCATTAGTATTGTATGGAGCCACAAAGAGGGATATCACTACTTACGGTATTGTACATTATTGACAGGTCAGTGGTCGGGTATGACAGCAAACGGCAAGTCAATCAGCCGGGGGAGGATGCAGTTTGGTAGTGAGTACAACGTGAGGCTGAAAAGCTAGAAGTATATTGTCAGGTCCCAATGCACTTCCAGACATCACTTCAAAACACAATTTCTCACTGCTGGATCAATGCTTTGGGTTCATAAAAGGATCAACTGGTGTAGCCTTTAAAGGTCTGCACAATCATATTAATGATTTTGGGGTGACTGAGGGTGGGGAGTAAAGGGTTTCTGACAGATTCCCTTTAAATGTGATTTAATCAGCATTTAGAAGCGTTGGCACACATCAACGCATTTCTTTACTATAGGGAAGAGTTGGTTGCTTCATCCATTATCATATTTGTTTCTTTCATTGTAACAAATGTTTGTTTTACTAGCTGTGACTTCTCTTTTCTCTTTCCATGGAAGTTTTTTGTGGCTTTATATCATACAGAACAGTACTATTTGGCTGCCTGTTCTTCTGCGAAAACACGTGAATGTCAAGGGAATGATTGCCATCGGCCTTGTTCTTTCATCTAGAATGATCCATTGGCACATTCCTCACAATTGTGAAATTTAACTTTTTTTTTTTTAAAGAGAAAGCCTCCATGGTTACTATAAAGAGAAGCAAACAAAAATGAGAAACAAGCATGAATATTTGCACATTTAATAAAATATAACAGTTTAGCAGGAATGACCATCAATATTATCAGTGCCGCAATTTCTTTTATTTGATCACATTCCGGGATGTGGTTAAACATAGCATTCAATGATTGTAGAAGCAGTTTGATTAAAACAAAACAATTGCAAATTTTTGTATGTGGTATGTGTAGGGGTTTTATTTCTTGTTTTGATTTTTTTGTTTTTTTTAGTGGCCCTGTGTTTGCATAGTATTTTTTTTGCTTTATTTTCAGTTAGTCATCAGAAGGTGCTGAGTAGAGATGAGCAGATATTTTGAAATTAGTATTTGCCAACTTCGATGAATTTTGCCCAATAAGTTGATTGGCGGTGAATAAATTTGAGAGAATCTCAATACAGGAAAGCTTGTAATTGCTCAGCAAATACACGTGGAGGAGAAGAGAGAGAGAGAGAGAGGACCTGGCTGGTATAGCTTACACTCCACAGGAGAGAGAGAAAAAGAGAGAGAGAGAGGACCCCACTGACCACAAGAGCTTCCATTCTAATGGAGATGGAGGACCCTGCTCACCATTAGAGCTTACACGCTACAGGAGAGAGAGAGGACCACGCTGACCAAGAGAGCTTACACTGTAGTATACAGAAGAGAGAGTGGACCCTGCTGATCATAAGAGCTAACACTCTACAGGTGAGAGAGAGAAACTTAGACGTCACTCACATGAGTGTATAACTTGGACTAGTGCTGTCTGATGTTTATTCCAGGGACAAATAGCCACCTCCAGCCAAAGCCAGAGGCGACTCAATCTTACCCCCAGCGCCTGCCCGAGTTCTCACCCGAGCAAGGCAGTGGGAGCCAAAGACTGTGCTTCCCTCCCGGAAGAGGGAAGCCAACAATGCTCTCCTCCCGAAAGAGGAGAGCCAGGGTGGTTCAGGGGGGAGTGGAACCTGATGGCCACACACTTTCCCCCTAGACCTGCCAAGAGAGGAACCCGTTAGGGAAAAGCATACCGACAAAATCCTAGAAGGACGTGACACAAGTGAATAAGTGCACACACAGTGACAAAAAGATTAAATAAATAGCGAAGGTTTCACAGTATAATACTGCCCGGACCTTCGACCGGGAATTGAAAAATTCCAGATCCTAAGGCCAGAAGGCCCGGAATAAGGGTGTGTGCAAAGAAAGAACATTTGAAGTGCTTGTGCAAATGTGCCAGAAACTCAAGTGGGGTTCCCAATACCAGTGAGTTAAGGCACCCCAGGGTCACCAATCCTGGGGCACTTCACACTAAGGGCTTTCGATCTTCCCCGGCCCAATGGCGTCGATCCTGGGGGGCCATGCTTTCCACTAGATGACTATATTAGCCACCTGGCGTACTAATAAGGGCCTAAACCCCAGTGTGCATCAATCTGCTAGGGTGGCCGACTGCCAAAGCCGCCTTTTCGAAAGGTACCGAGAAGCGATTACCTGAATTGGTTATAGCCTATTGCTGCACCATAGCCCCAAGAAGGCACCCATTGTAGGGATAGGGACAAAGGCTCCCCTTAGGAAGACATGTTGTTCATCAATAGGCACCTTAAAACCCACAACTATACTGCTTGTTGCAGATGCACCCCACATGTTTTTAATCTGCATAAGTCCACCTATTTTCACACATTCTCCTCTTTTCTCCCCCCTAATGTCCCACGCGCCTCAAAACCGGGAAGGGTGGGGGGGTAGAGAGAATAAATAATTAATGAACAAACGAGCAGCGGTCCCCAGTGCTTCCCAGTCTGTAGGCTCCCTACAGACTGAAGTTGGCTGCTGCAGCACTGCCAGATAAAAGCCAGGAGCCCATTATGATACGTGCAATGTCTGTTCCATTCTTCCATTGTCCCATTGTTCCATTGCCCCCTAACAATGAGACAATGGAAAAATGCAAGAATGGAACGGACATTGCACGTGTCATAATGGGTATGTAGGGAGCATACTGGGGACTGCTGCTCGTTTGTTCAATAATTAGTTACCCTCTCTACCCCCCACCCTTCCCGGTCTTGAGGAGCATGGGACATTAGGGGGGAGAGGAGAATGTGTGAAAATAGGTGGACGTATCAGATATTAAACTGATAAGAAAAGATACTACACTTGATCTTAGCCAAAATGCCGAGAAGCGATTACCTGAATTGGTTTTGGCCTAGAGCTGCACCCTGGCCCAAAGAAGGCACCCATTGTAGGGATAGGGACAAAGACTCCCCTTAGGAAGACATGTTGTTCATCAATAGACACCTTAAAACCCACAAATATACTGCTTGTTGCAGATGCACCCCAAACGTTTTTAATCTGCATAAGTCCACCGATTTTTACACATTCTACCCCCCTGCCCAATGTCCTACATGCCTCAAGACCGAGGGGGGGGGGGGTAGAGAGGATAACTAATTAATGAACAAACGAGCAGCTGTCCCCTCCCCCCCCCGGCTTCCCAGTCTGTAGGCTCCCTACAGACTGAAGCTGGCTGTTGCAGCACTGGCAGATAAAAGCTAGGAGCCCATTATGACACGTGCAATGTCTGTTCCATTCTTCCATTCTTGCATTCTTGCATTATTCCATTGTTCCATTGTCCTATTGCTCCATTGCCTCCTAACAATGGGACAATGGAATAATGCAAGAATGGAAGAATGGAACAGACATTGCACGTGTCATAATGGGCTAGTGGCTTTTATCTGGCTGTGCTGCAGCAGCCAGCTTCAGTATGTAGGAAGCCTCCAGACTGGGAAGCAGGTGGGACCGCTGCTCGTTTGTTCAATAATTAGTTACCCTCTCTACCCCCCAACCCTTCCCGGTCTTGAGGAGCATGGGACATTAGGGGGGAGAGGTGAAGAGAATGTGTGAAAATAAGTGGACATATAGGGGACATATCAGATGTTAAACTGATAAGAAAAGGTACTACAGTTGATCTTAGCCAAAAGGCAGAGAAGCGATTACCTGAATTGGTTTGGCCTATGGCTGCACCCTGGCCCCAAGAAGGCACCCATTGTAGGGATAGGGACTGAGACTCCCCTTAGGAAGACATGTTGTTCATCAATAGACACCTTAAAACCCACAACTATACTGCTTGTGTTTAACCTCGCCCACACCACTGATTGACTGCTTTCTGTGTACACTGTGCATAGGCAGAAAGCTACCAATCATTAGTGGACGCAGGATTACACAGAGCTCATGAAAATGGAGGACTCCATGGCAGCAGGTTTACTAGTCCTCTAGGGATAATCTCCTGCTGTTAAAACAGTGATTTTATCAAAACTACAGCAAGCAGCCCAGTAAGTGACAAATAGATGGAATTAGGGTCTTTGTGTCCACAATTTGGTGCTCTCATGTTAGGTAGAAAAAACGTGTTGACTGAAGTCAGTTATTTCCAAGGCTGTGTTAATCTAAACAAATAAAATACCTTCACAACAAGCATTTATTTCAGTTTACAAGCCTCAAATACCTATGAAAAACTCTGGTGATATAATATATATATATATATTTTAAGATTAAATTTTTGATACATTACTGTAACTATTTGTTACACTTCTTGAGATACATACAGAACGAGTTAACCCCATTCTCTTGATAAGTGGGAGTCTTAATAGTAGGACGCCTGGTGATCAGACCAGGAAAAATGTAAGCCTATTCTGACATCCACCATACATGTACGGCACATGTATGGTGGCGATGTATGGAGTAGACTCAGGTTTTGAACCCACTGCACAAACAAGTTTTTTTTTCACCACTGGAATGGCGCTTTAAATGTAAGCCCCTCTGTTCCCATTCTTATACTCACCTTCCGTCAGCTTTATCTTTTACCGACGCCGCTCAGGTCCCGTGGCACCATCTTGTGCCAGTAACTTCTGACTGGCCAGAAGTCAGAAGTTATGTTACAAGAGCTCAATACAAGTCTTTATGAGAGGCAGGACGAGGCCATAATGAGGCTCTCATAAAGATGTATTAAAAAGTGACTTCTATGCTCTGTGAAGCACTGGAGCTGCCGGCAGGTCATTCTTTGGCCGAGACAGCGCTGGAAAAGGATGAAGGTGGCGGCAGGCGAGTATGAGATGGGGAAAGGGGGATTACATTTAACCCCTTTACGACGTGGTGCGTATTAGTACGCACCACGTCGGTACCCCCAGTTCAGCGCGGGCTCCGGCGCTGATCCCTCACTGAACCGGGCACATGTCAGCTAATTTATACAGCTGACATGTGCCAGCAACAGCTGCAGGTGGAATCTTGATCCACCCGCGGCTGTTAACCAGTTAAATGCCGCTGTCAATTTCTGACAGCGGCATTTAACTTGCACTTCCCGGAAGCGCGTCATTAGCCCAGCCCATCGATGACCCCGTCACGTGATCGCGGGTCACTAATGGGTTGGCATGATAACCCGGGGTCTGCAGAAGGCCTCTGTGGTTGCCCAGTGGTCGGCGCTCATAGCAAGTGAGCATTTCTGCTGCATATAGGCAATCTGCTCACCACCTGTATGCAGCAGAGGAGATCAAACAACTGCTGCTTCAATAGTCTACTATGGAGACTATTGAAACAAGCAGAAAGTGTAAAAAAAGAAATGTATTTAACAATATTAAAAAAGTATATAAAAGTTTATATCACCCCCCTTTCAGCCCATTCAAAATAAAACAATTGAAAAAAAACCCCACATACACATATTTGGTATTGATGCCTTCAGAATCACCCGATCAATATAAAAAAAGAATTAATCCGATCGGTAAACGGCGTAACGAGAAAAGCATTCTAAACGCCAGAATTAAAGTTTTTTTGGTCGCCACAACATTGCAATAAAATGCAATAACGGGCGATCAAAACATCTGGTAGTGGTCCTGGTCGATTGCGAACCTGAGAAATCTCTGATGGGCAGGGTGCAGGTATGCGTCTTGTATGTCTATGGTGGTGAGAAATTCTCCCTTCTCCATGGACGCAATGATGGACCGAAGGGACTCCAAGCGGAAGTGACGTACCCGTACCAGTACATATTTGTTGAGCTGTTTTAGGTCCAGTATGGGCCGTACGCCGCCTCCTTTCTTGGGGACTACGAATAGATTGGAGTAGAACCCTCGGAAAAGCTCGGCCGCGGGGACCAGTAATATGACTCCTGCTTGAAAAAGAAAGGAGACCGCTTGGCGGAAGGCACAAGCCTTGGCTGGCGGCTTTGGGGGAACAGAAGGAAAGAGTCTGTTTGGTAAGTTGGAAGACAGACTTTATGAAAGAGCAAAAGTCAGCCGACAGGTCTTGTCCGACTTTTGCGTCGACCGCAAGTTGTCCCTGCGTGGGGAGCGGTTGCTATTTTGTGCTGGACGCGAGACGGACCAGCCCGAAGAGTTCCGAAAGGATCGGAATCGAGTTTGGTTAAGCTTCTTGTAGGTGCGTTTGGGTTTCAGTTGGGGGGAGAGAGGTACTCTTACCCCCGGTGGCATTGGATATCATAGTGTCCAACTGTTCACCGAAAAGTCAACCACTGAGGTACGGGAGGTGCGTGAGGGACTTCTTTGAGGCTGCGTCTGCTTTCCATTCCCGCAGCCAGAGGATACGCCGAATCGTGATGGCGTTTGATGCTATTCCCGCTGCACCCCTTGCTGAATCCAGAGCTGCATGAAGCATGTAATCTGCTACAACTGCTATTTGAACCGCTTGGTCCGACCGCTCAGGAGCAGATACTTGGAGGCCAGCTTGTAAATTTTTGGGCCCAAGCCAGGATGGCCTTGGCAGCCCAAACTGAGGCGAACGCGGGAGCCAGGGAGGCCCCATGTGGCCTCGAAAATTGAACGAGCCATGCGTTCCACCTGCCGGTCTGCTGAATCCCTGAGGGTTGAGCTATCTGGCAGTGAAAGGAGTGACTGTGCTGCTAGTCTAGAGACTGGGGGATCCACTTCGGGTTGATCTGTCCATTCCTTGGTGACCTCCTGTGGGAAGGGGTACCACGCCTCCAGATATTTGCGATTGGTAGAAATGTCCAGCACCCGAAGGATGGATGAGATTACGTCCTCAACTAGCGCTGTATTGCTAGGGGGGGGGGGGTTGGGATCAGGGAACCTTCAGTTTCCTTGTCCGAGTCGGAATCACAGATGCCTTCCGAATCCTGTGTATCGCTAAGGCATCTCCTGCTGGGTGAAGCGGGGCGGAGGACTTCTCTGGTCAGGGATCGCTGCGGAGATCTGCATTGTCTGTCCCTGGTAGGGGACGGTCTAGATGACCTGGAACTACGGTGTCTTTCCCTAGAAGTGGATGACCATGTGCTATGGGATGATGCAGATGAACGTGACCTGTGGGTCCGCTTGCGTCCAGATCTAGACGTGGATGTGCCCGGGTCGTCATGTCCCTGAGTCGAGCTTTCCCTTTGCTGGGCAGTGTTCATAGCCGAGGCATGACTCTGCCGAGCCTGAAGCAATGTGGAGGCTAGGTTATCTATAGACTGCGTCATAGATTGTGACCCATCCCGGCGTGTCATTAGACACCGAAGCATTGGCAGGGGCTTCTTGGGGCTCTGGCACAGTAGTCTGGGTGCAGTCCTGGCAGTGCGGGTACGTGCTGCCACTGGGGAGAGTATTACTGCAGGCTGTACAGAGTGCATAAAAGCAGTCCTGCCTGGTTCTCTTGGACCTTGAGCCCGGCATAGTGCACTGGGGTGGCTATGCAGAGGGCCCTACAGGGGTGGCTATGCAGAGGAGCCTATAAGGAATAATGGATTCACAGCCGAGGAAGAACTCCAGCTGTGATCTTATCCCACCAGTGTGTCCCTGGGTCCAGCGCCGAAGATCCACAGTCCTGTGCCCCCCGGAGACTGGCTGGCCTGGTCTGGGTCGGCCGACCAGTAACTGCAGGGTTAATCCCTTATCCTGCAGCAGATAATGGCCGCCGGAGTAAGGTTAAGAAAGAAGGGGGGGGCGGAGAGCTGAAAAGGGCGGCAGAGCTGTGAGAAATCGCGCCCTTTCAGTCTCGATCCGCCCCCTTTATGACACTGTAGAGTGTCATATTTGTCATCCGGGGGGCAGGCGGGAGAGGAGGTGGCGGCCTCGGCTAGGCCGAAGCCGCGGCCTAAATTAGATGCCTGATGCCCAAAGGGGCTGCAGGTCGGCGTGGAAGTCCGGGAGGGGGCCAGATCTGAACCGGGCCCCCCCGGATAAAAAGGCAGGATAGCGGTGGGGTATTAGCGGAAGGGGGGGCCCTGTGAAGAGTCCCCCTGAGGCACCATAGAGCTGGTGCTGCCGCAGAGACAGGGCACAGGGAGGCCTGTGCCTCTCGTGTCATGCCTGCCTGCACTCCCCCCGGCCCCGACAGGAGCCCACAGCAGGGCTGGGGTCCCTGGATTCAGGCGCAGTGTGCTGGCTGCTGGGAGCTGCAGAGTGCTGCCTGTACAGGCCCTACCTGAGGCGTTTCAACCTAATACCCCCAGAGGGGGATTAGGGAGGTGCTGCTGTCACCATCAGGGGGCTATATCCTCGCCTCGACCTCAACCCAGAAACCAAAAGGAATTGGGGAAGGAGGGGGGTCTCGATTTCGAACCAGCACCCGAGGGGCTGGGGAAGGAGCGACATGGGGAATAGCCATCTCGACTTCGACCGTGCACCCTGTAATAAGGGGCCGAGGAAGGAGCCATGCCAGGAGTCTCGCAGAGACCCACTTTTCTTTATCTGTAATCCCGTTGATGAAAAAGGAGTAGAAGTTTTAGGTGTGCCTCTTATGCGACACTAACAAAAACTGGAGATGGCTGACGCCGTCCAGGAGTGTATACTGCAGAGGAGGAGCCACGGTTAATCTTTTTCAGATTATGCATAGTGTTGCCTCCTAGTGGACAGCAGCATAACACTCATGGTCCCGTGTCCCCCAATGAGGCGACAGAGTAAATTAAGTTTTTTTACATTTCACTTTGCATTAATACCTGTGTTGCACCCGAAGGGTTGAAAAAAAAAAAATTTACAGCTGTTTTGAAGTATTTGAGTTGTGCGGTTTTTACTAAGGTATCATTTTTGGGGAGTTTCCAAAATGTAAAAGCCTCAAAGTCCATTAAAATCTGAATAGGCCCCTAAAGGAACATGTTTTGTTGATTTCTTGAAAAAATGAAAATTTGCTGCTAAACTTTTAACCCTTCTAACATCCTATCAAAATAAAATGATGTTTGAAAAATGATGCAGATATAAAGTAGATATATGGGAAATGTTATCTATTAATTATTTGTACAGCGTGACTAACTCGTTTAAGGATATAAGAATTAAAAGTTTGAAATTTGCAAAATTCTCTAAATTTTTACCAAAATTCCGATATTTTCACAAATAAACGCAAAAAATATTGACCTAAATTTACTACTACTGTATGTACAATGTGTCATGAACAAAACAGTCTCAGAATCACTAAGCTACATTGAAGCATTTCAGAGTTATTACCACAAAGTGACCCTGGTCAGATTTCAAAAATTTGGCCTGGTCATTAGGGTCAAAATGGACTCGGTCACTAAGGGTAATGGGAACCAGGAGAAAACACACATGAGCCACTATTGTAGTATGGCTTCTTTAGAAAGAAAGGACGTATAGTTTCTGTAGTGATCTGAATACAGAGCTCATCTGACAGTTTTCCCAGTGAACTCAAGCCGAATCAGCCCAGTTTCAAAGAAGATATGAATGCGCTTCTCAGTGTTCGCGGGATGACAGGCTGGATGGCAGCTTTCTGCTGCGATCCAGGCTGTCATCTCGATGTAGCAGAGCTGAAGCTGTCCTGGGAACCATGGAAAGGTAAGGATGATGTTGCTTTATTATTTTTCTTTTATTGCAGGAGATCGTTGGCTTCAGCTAGAATGGGCGTGATGGTAAGTATGGTTTAATTTAGAACAATAAAGAATTGTGTGTTTATTTCAATTAAAGGACTTTATTCTGGGTGTTGTGTTTTTTATTTTTTAAATACTTTACTAGAAATTCATGGCAGTCATGTATAATATTGGCGTGACCCCATGAATTTCGGGCTTAGGGCCAGCTGATAATGCCAATCTGGCCCTAACCCCTTTATTACCCAGTGAGCCACCGCACCAGGGCCCTGGATGAGTTTGGTACAGCGCATCTATGAACGCGCCATTTTCCAGGGTGGCTGCGGACTGCAATTTGCAGCGGGTGGGGCCCAGAAAGCTTGGGCCTCCCTGCGCTGCAGATTCCAGCCCCCAGCTGCCTAGTTGTACCTGGCTGGACACAAAAATAGGGCGAAGCCCCACGTATTTTTTTTTAAATTATTTAATGAAATTCATGAAATAATTAAGAAGAAAAGGGCTTCCCTGTATTGTTGTGTCCGGCCAGGTACAAATAGGCAGCTGGGAGTTGGGGGCAGCCTGTTCCTGCCTGCTGTACCTGGCTGGCATACAAAAATATGGCAAAGCCCACGTCAACATTTTTGGGAAAAATTAATTAAAAAATAAATAATAATTTAGGGACTGCATCTTTATTAACCCCTCAAGTGTCATTTAGTGTTAAAATAAAGGATTTATTAAAAAAAATAATTGGCGTGGGATCCCCCATAATTTCAGTCTCTAGCGGAGGTTAAGCAGACAGCTGGGGCAGATGTTTGAAGCCTGGGAAGGGGGTAATACCCACGGAGCTTCCCAGGCTACTAATATCAGCCCCCAGCTGAATACCTAGCCTTTGCTAGCTATTAAAATGGGAGACCCCCCCCCCCAAAAAAAATGACGTGGGGTCCCCCCTATTTTAATAGCTAGCAAAGGCTAGGCAGACAGCTGGGGGCTGATATTAATAGCCCAGGAAGGGTGCCATGAATATTGGCCCCCTCCCAGGCTATAAACACCAGCCGTCAGCCGCTCCAGAAATGGCGCATCCATAGGATGCGCCAATTCTGGCACTTAGCCTCGCTCTTCCACGCTGCCCTGGTGCGGTGGCAGGGGGTAATAGGGTTGGGGTTCATGTCAGCGCCAGCTGCCATGAAGCCCAGGGAAGCCCAGGTTAGTAATGATGGGCGTCTATAAGACACCCCCACTACTAACCTACAAAGAGTTAAAAAGAAAAAACACACTACACCCAGAAAAAAATAATTTATTTGAAATAAAACACACCATTTTATTTAATTCTTAGTTTACTAAAAAAAAATAGTTACCTGTCCACGTTCCTGCGCTGATCTCCCATGCACAGCTGTCACATCTGGAGATGGTGAGAGCTGTGCATGGCTGCTGTAAGCTCACACTGCCGGGAACACGTCCGCTCCCGGCAGCGTGAGCCCCTGACTGAGGTCACCGGAGTGCATTCAGTCAGCGCAGCTCCGGAGACCTCCTTTACGGCACTGCTGTACCGTGGGAATTTCTGACCGGAGCAGCGCTGCCTGAACTCCGGCGAACCCGCTTATGCTGCCATTCTAGCGGCGGCAGCGGTTCAGAGCGGTCACATTCTATGTGGCTGCTCTAAACTGGAGATCATCGTGGGACACTCGTGGACTACTACGGAGGGGTAAGGATAAGGTTGTGGTTTATTATTTTATATTTTATTACAGGAGATAGATGGCTTCGGGGAATTAGGTGTCTAGGTGAGTATAGGTGTAGTTTTTTATTTTTTACCTTATTTTAGGTGGCGATCGGCGGGGACAGGTAATGTATAAACTAATTTATTTTAGGTAACCACTGGCCACCAATGACATGTATTTAAAATTTATTGGGGGACCAAAGACAAATATATATGGGGGCCTAAAAAAACACGTATAGGGGCAAAAATAACACATGGGGCAGTTTAAATAGCAGGATCAGGCTGATGGGAACTACTGCTCCCATCAAGCGGATCCTGCTGGCACGAGTGGACGGGGGGCAGACATAGGCCGATGGGAGTAGTAGTGTCACATCGGCCTATGTCTGCCTGCACGCACACACCCGCAGACATCGCACAGACACCGTGCACACACCAATCATGACGGGCTGATGGTCTGGGAGGTATGGCTGACCTGCGCAGCCGTGGGAAAGTTCATGTGAGTTCATGCAGTCAAGCATGAACTCACATGAACCCTCTGAGGGCACTGCGGCTACTACAAATGAACAGCTGATCGGCATCACCCGATACCTCAGCTGTTCATTTGAAATAACCGGCGGGAAAGCGCAGCACAGAACGTGAAAGCCGGCGGTGAAGTCTTTTCACCTCCGGCTTCCCCGCCCGGGTCTTCGCTCCCCGCTCCTTGGTGCTGCGCTCCCCGCCCGGTCCTAACTTACCATCGGGATGGGAGGTGGCGAGGGGAGCGGAGGATCGGGGTGGGAGGCTGCGGGGAAGCAGTATGGGGCTGTGTGATTGTTTAAAAGCCGGCGGCTTTTTACAGCCCGCCGGCTTTTAAACAATCAGGAGAATTCTCTCATGCTGGGATGGCATTCTGATGACAGGCTGGATCGCAGCTGAGCGCTGCCATCCAGCTTCTCATCCTTCAGAGACACTGCAGAGCGCAGGCATTATGGGAACTTCCGATTCCGGTATTCGATATTGTAAAAGCATCGGAATTCCGATACCGCGAATATCGGCCGATACCCGATATTTCAGTATCGGAATGCTCAACACTATTTTTCAGACAAGGTAATGTCAAAAAAACAGGGAATAAAACCCAGCAACAAATAGTTAATTTCATGGATAAGGAGCTATGCATATGGAGGCAAATTCATTCAGAGTTCACAGGTAGCAGGCATAATGATTCTAAGGGGAGTACTTACATGGCTCAATGTCTAGCTCCTGAAGAGGAGACTGATTGGGGAGATTTATTAAAGGAGACAACTTACTATAATAATACAAGCTTGTAATTGAGATTTGACTTTGCGATTTTTGAAAGTACCGTTTTTTTTATATATAAATTTTTTTTTTTAACAAATTATTGGAAATAAAAACGATTTAATTTTAAGAATTGCATTCATATCTTCCTTGAAACTGGGCTGATTCGGCTTGAGTTTAGTTGTTGATGTTGTATCCTGAATCGGAAGTTGTAATCTACTGACCTCCTTTTTGATATATTAGTTTTCTCAGTGAACAGGACTGAGCAGCCTGCAGTGTATTAGAACTTATGGAGGCTGCAGAAGACAAAATGCAAAACAACTGCAATATTGTTATTTGTTTGCTATCAATGTTTACAATATTCACTTTGTGGTACATAGTTAGGAAATCACCAGTAAATTAAATTAAATGTCTGGAATAATCATCTATTGTAAATTTAAAAAGGGAAAAGATATAGACAAGATGGACCACGGGGTCTTTTTTCTGCCAATTATCTTCTAGGTCCTGGCAGCAGCGGGCAAACAGAACTTTAGCATTTAGGGTTGCACTATCATATACATTGGGCGAGTGCTATCCAATTGTTTTATTAGATAGCATTCAAACCAATGTTATTCAATAGGGCAGTGGGGGGGGGGGGGGGGGGGGCGAAATGACGAATGCAGCTGTGCCGAAACGCGCATCGGGGTGTGTGCCAATGAGGAGTGTGCTATTATCTACAGTGGATGTAAGTAGTTGCTGTGCATTATATACATCAATGTTTTGGCTGTCTGCTTGGTTTCCTTTTGATGTCTTTGAAATAGAGGGACATACTGATTTGCCCTTAATACATAACAGTGAGCTATGTGCTCGATATATATTCTCCTGGTATCTTATTGATTTATACTTTTTCTGTTCTATTTAAATCCACTACTACTTTATATGATTCAGCCATTGGCATTAATATGATATTACATAGTATTTAGTGGAATTCTGTTATATTTTTCAGGCACTTGCACTTTAATAATTACCGCACTTTATGTATATACTATATAGCAGCCTACACTGATGGATTCTTGATAAGATTATTCATACCTTGTCTATACTTTGTGATATTTACCGCACCCCCTTCCCTAGTGCCCCTCTACCGCATTGTGCTTACATTTCCCTGTGTTCTGTGATTTATGTTTTCACAGATCAATTGGACCTTGTTTCGCATTGTGTTTCTCTTGTTTTTCAGCTACCATGTTTACTTCGGTGGTCCGCTCTATTTCTTTATAGGTCCATGATTGGGTTAAGATAGAATACTTTACGATATACTTTATACCCGTTTGTTTCTCTCTTTCTCCTCCTATTATTTTATTAAAAAAAAACTTATGGTGCACTGATGGTACAAACTGATGAGTGAACAACAAATAGATTGAAATCGGATCCAGAGAACTGATAAAAATATCTATTTCTTGTATGCAAAAATAAATGAATGAGGCTTTAGGCTGACTTACCAGTAGGGTGCATTAAAAATAAATGACATCTTGCTGGAATCAAGGTCTCGGCCCCTACATCATGCTGCTCTCAGATTAAATAGTAACCACCTGCTGATGGATTCCATTTAACTGTGGAATGTAGTGAATGTAAAATGTTGGCAATGAAAGTACCTAGAATGAAGGGGGAAGGGAGGAATTTAGCCAAATTTGTCATGGTCACTAATGTACATCGTAATAATTAATGGAATTTGTGTATTTCAATATGAGATATATTTTTTCCATGTACAATAGGAAGAGGAACATACAGCTTCTAGAAATGAAGATTGAAGAGGAGAACATGGCCCTGAAAAACATTAGTCTGTCTCTGTAAGTGCTGAGATTTGAGCTAATAAAAGCAAACGTTATAGATAGCATAACAATATACATTCTAAGACCATGTTCACACGTTGCATTTTTGCTGCGTTTTTTTCTGCAGGCAAAACCTGCTCTCTTGGCAGTAAAGAAGCCGCTTACAAAAAGCAGGTGTTGCTGTGTTTTTCAGGATCCCAAAGTTCAGCTTTGCTTCCAGCACAGAAGCATGAACACAAGTCACCAATGCAAGACATATGTGAAACCAGACAATCATTTTTGGAAAAAAAGGTCAATTTGATCAAATTATATAGTGAAAAAAGATTTTTAAATCTGAAAAAATAGTGACTATTCTGAAGAAAAAAGTTCATATGAGTTCATGAAAAAATACACAATTACAAATGTAACAGGGGGGAGGTGAATAGGTCAGGAATAGCTTACCTAAGATGTTGGCAGAGCACTGAGTTTGTAAGACACTGTTTACTTTCACACTTTACTCAGCCTTTGAGTTGACCAGGTATTGTTCAATTTCTCACCTTGGTCAGCTAATGTTTATTTTGCACACATCACTAATTTAATTAAAATGTACTAATCCTAACTGCCATTCTCAGGTGATGAATCATAAAATGTTAGAGTTGGAAGAGACCTCCAGGGACACTATGTCCAAACCCGTGATCAAGACATTATGGGTTTAAACTTGGGAAAATCATAAAAATAAATGTGTTTCACATACTGCTGTACATGCTTTTTTTTACTGAAAACACAGCAAAACCTGATTCCTGCGTTTTGCTGCGTTTTTGAACTTACTCATTGCTTTCTATGGGGGAAAAACACTGAAAGAAGTGACATGCTGCAGTTTTCAAAAACGCAACAGTTTTTCAATTCAGTCAGGAAAAAAAACAATGTGTGTGCATGAGATTTCTGAAATCTCAGCTTTTGCTGGTACTGTTACACGCAGCTTAGATTTTGCATAAATTTGCTGAAAAAAATGCAGAAAAAACAGAACATGTGAACATAGCCTTACGGGTTTCCTTTACGCTCGCACTATGGACTGTAACTTAGTGTAAAGTTTAACCAAGCAGCGCACTAAGTTATATGGAAACTATGACAATTTGACCGAGTGAAACAATAGTTATTGTCAAGATTCAATGAAAAAACCCGCCGACTATGCAGGGACTACAGCACAGCTCTATGTAGGTGATTGGGACAGTGCTGCACCTACGTTCATTCGTTCAGTATTTGGTCAGTATTTTACATCAGTATTTGTAAGCCAGAATCAGAGAGTGGAACAATTGGAGGAAAAGTATAATACAAACACGTCACCACTTCTGTATTTTGTCATCCACTACTAGTCTTGGCTTACAAATACTGATGTAAAATACTGACCAAATTATATATTAATGAATATCAATATTACTCACTTATACGGTGGTTATAAGACACACACAGGACTGGTGAATGCCTAGATGTAAACACATTAAAGGGAATCTGCCACCAGACTATTGCTGCCCCATCTCAGAGCAGCATGATGTAGGGGCAGAGACCCTGATTCCTGAGATGTATCACTTACTGGGTTATTTACAGCAGTTTTGATAAAATCACTGCTTTATCTGTTGCAGATCTACCAGTTCTCTGAATGCTGAGCTCAGAGTAACTCCACCCCCACCACTGACAGCTTTCTGCCTATGCACAGTGTACACAGAAAACTGCCAATCTGTGGTGAGGGCGGGGTTATACAGATATTATCAATATGGAGGACTACATGGAGGGAGGTTTACTAGTCCTTTACTGTTAATCTACTGCTGATAAAACAGCAAGCAGCCCAGTAAGTGACATATCACTGGATTTAGAGTAAAAAATGTGGTGACAGATTCCCTTTAAATCAGAAGTATGTATTGTAATATAGTATATAATGAGTGAGTCATGATACGAGGCCTCATGTATGAAAACTGCTTTCTGTTACATTCCTGAAAAAAAAAGAAGAAAAAGAGATGGCTTTGCTGGTGCCCAGCCATCTAGTACGTACTGTATTTTTCAGATTATAAGACTCACTTTTTCCCCCCTAAATTTGGGGGGAAATGGGGGTGTGCCTTATAATCCGAATGTAGTTACCGGGGGGGGCAGCTTCTGTGGAGCAGGTTCCCAGAAGGCACAGTCGCTACTGCAGGAAGCTGGCGGCGGTGTCAGAAGTGAATTTGGGGAAAAATGGCCGCCAGAGGCGGCATGTGCACAGAGTGAGGTCTCGCCTCCTGAGATCTCAATCTGCACATGTGTCGCCTTTGGCGGCCATTTTCCCAAAGTTCACCAGAGTGAAAAGGATGGGAAGTGCGGGGACTCCTCTAACATTGTCATTTTGTGAAAACCCGAGGCCCGCCGCACCCTCGCATCACTGAACACCCCCTCCTCCCGGCCGGGGGCCCACAGCATCGCCCCACTTCTGACACCGCCGCCAGCCTCCTGTGACCCCGCTCCTCCACAGCCGCCCTCCCCTGGTAAGCTACAGTAAAAGTGAACTATAAGACGCACCACCATTTTATTAAAAAAGATAATATTTATTTTCCTCCCCAAAATTTGGGATGCGTCTTATAATATACCGTATTTTGCTGACTATATCAGAGAACATAGTATTATAAAGTAATATATGTAAAGGAGGATACAAGGGCCCCGAGGGCGGGACGGTTTTGGTCCAGTGCATATATTCTCTGCACTATTCCCTGCCTAGTGCCGCCTAGTGCGCCAATATTATCAAGATCAATTTATTCAGCAGCGCTGCCTGATTTAACGGGATTTATTCTTGGGATACAATATCATCAGGTCGGTGACGGTCTGAAAAAAATCCGACTACAGCATGCTGCGTATGTAAAAAAAAAAAAAAGCCTCTGACCCCCCCCCCCCCCCCAAAAAAAAGGTAAAGTGAAGAATAACACCACAGGTAAGATGCACCATTTGGAGGATTTTAAAGGAAACCTGTCATGTCCCCAAATGCTATTAGCCTGTAGATATAGGGTAAATGTGCAGGTTAAGGGCTCGCTCACATGAGCGTATATAACACGGCCGAGTGCTATGTGATACAACATTGCATAGCACTCGGACCGGTGTTATTCCCTGGTACAGCTCAGATCTGCGATTATCTTCTCATGACGATTCAGCGTGAGAAAACAATAGCATCATTCTGCAACTGCATCCGAGAATCGGATCTCAATCACCCATACAAGTCTATGGGTGCAAAACATCGGACTGCACTCAGATGTTATCCAAATGCAGTGCGATTACCACGGATGCCGGCAATGGAGGAGCCACCAGCTTTCAGTCATAGAGCAGTGTCTGGCACAGCTTCAGTCACCACTCAGTACACAGAGAGCGGCAGATGTAACCACACCCCGGCACTGACTGACAGCCGGCTACGCACTGATGCACTTCTCAGCGACCGGTCAGTCAGTGCTGGGGTGCGGTTACAGCTGCCACTTTCAGTGCTGTGAGCCGTGACTGTAACTCCCCCAGGCACGCTTCAATGACTGAAGAAATAAAGTTGATTTTCTCCAGGTGACGCACTTTCAGTATAGCGGCCGGACACCTTCATAACACAATTAACCTGCAGATTAATCCGATATCTGCAGGTAATAGCGTTATAAGACCTCACAGCATAGTCCGAAAAATACTGTCTGCACATGATACACCGTATATCTACTACACAGATACAGTAGTTGCCATTTACTGGGTGTCGCTCATGTATCACCGTAAGTGGCGACACGCGTTGGGCACTGAGGTCCTATCTACACCTTCCTATTAACAGGCTGATTTGATTGGGTATCCTCTATCTATGGTCATGTTGCATAATTGGCTCTTTATTTTTGTGAGGGGCAGCATTGGTCGCCGTAATTGAATGTATGAGTGATTATGGAGTGGCTATCTCTTCAGTGTGAGGTGAAAGGGTGTATTTCCAACAGCTATTCTACTTTATTGACCCATCACCCTGTACACAGGGATACCATAGTAATTCGCAAGTAGGTATCTGTTGCTGCACTTTATGTATATATATATTTTCTTTTGTATTCTTTATTTATACAGAATACTTTGGGTTTGTGCAATAGTGACCACCACAGACATTTCCCATAGCCTGTGAGGGCTTATCTATTTGTCTGCATACTTGTGCACTTTATACCATTCATTATAACATAGGAAGGTTTCTTAAGTAGTGGGCTCCTCATGCAGTGGACCTTTCCACTATTTTTAATGGTGTTTTAACATTATTGTTTTGGTTTGTCCATTATTTGTATATATGGCACCCCAGGGGTCTGGTTTCCACAGTAATAGCAATGTTATGTCTGAGAGCAGGTGGGAGGTCTCTTGGTCAGGAATCCTATGCATGCCACACCTCCTGCCCAGTCCTGGGAGGGGAAGGACTTCCCCTATATAAACCTGGGGCTGAGGCAGGGTTAGAGAGAAGAAGAGTAGAGAAGCAGAAGAAGCAGCTATAGGAAAGAGAGATCAGGAGCTCTGAGGAAGTCGTGCTAAAAGGAATCAGGGGCTGGCAGCTGAAGAGCTCGCCCTGATTGAAGAGTTACCACCGGACCCGGAGTCCGAGGCTGTGGGGATTAACCCTGACCCAGCAGCAGAAACCGACCGGCAGGGGATTTCAGGTCCTCTGGCCAAGAAACCCGAAGGCACGGTCACACGCGTGGGACCAGCACCGCCGTCGTGGAGCGGAAGCCACTAGAAGGCCCCGAGTCACCGGCCATACGGGTGAGCACCACACGGTACACTCAGGGACGTGGGCTACCTTTACCCGCCTCTAGCAAGGTAGCCAGAAGAGTACAGTTAGTTGGGGAGGCCTACAACTCCGCCTGGCCAAGGGGGATCCCATCTGCTCAAGGACTGACCAGGCCCCGACCGCTAGCCAGTACTCCGGGAGGGTCTATCTTTGTCACCAGTAAAGACCCTGAACTACACTGCATCGTCTCTGAGTGGTTCCTGCTATCCCCATCATCCACGTCGGCTGCCCTGAGGCCATACCCCTCCCGTTGGGGGTTATACCATCCACGCTGCACCATCCTTCCACCGGCCTCAGCGGTCTGCCCTGCAGCGGCAGCTCCATAGCTGCATTCAACGGGTGGCGTAGTCGTCCTACATCTACTGCTATTACACCGCCACTTAGTCTGACACCCTGGGCACGGACCGGGTCACCGCCACAAGGACTACTACCCCTATCCAGATCCGGCTCCGGGTATCCCTTGAACATGGCCCAGGGGGCGCGTCAGCTTTTGGCGTAGTCGGCAGGATTACGTGCCCGCAACCACCGGGTACTGCGTGCCTGAAAAAGACTGTTCAAACTTACTTGTGGTGAAGATTCCCGCCATCCGGCGCCATTTTCAGCCTTCTTCCCGCCTTCCGTGGAGTTTTCCCGCCGTTGGACGCCATCTTGAAGACGCCGCGCGGGAAGAAGAGGGGCGTGGACTCCAAAAGCGCGCGAGAACTGAAGCCCCGCCTCACGTCCAGACGTCGCGTAAGGTCCTGGAAGGAGCCCAGCAGACGCTGACGTCACAGGAGCGCGACGGAAGGTCCTCAACCCTGACGATCCACTGCGGAGCCGCGGCCTACAGAAGAGGATCATCGCAAGGTAGGCCACGGTCCACTAGGGGGGAGGAAGATGTCGGATACGGAGGAGAGCTTCACTGCCTCAACCCCCGCCAGCGCCAGCGCTGCTGCAGTCATGCCTTTCACCATGCCCTATATCCCGGGAGCGGCCTGGCTACCCCAGTACTCAGGGGAGTCACATACCCTGCATGACTTTAGAGAAAAGCTGGATAGCCTCTTCCAGGTGTACCCCCTCACAGAAGAGCAAAAAGTGAGCATCCTGGTGGCCCAATTAACTGGGGCAGCCCAAAGGGAGGTAAAGTCCTGGCCACCTGGGGGGAGGACTGTCGCAGGGATACTAACCCGGCTGAAGGACACCTTTGATACCCGCACCTCAGCCGAGATCAAGCTTAGATTCTACGGGTGCAAGCAGCGAGCACAAGAGAGTATAAGGTACTATGCACTAAACCTACAAGAGGCCCTGAGAGCCATTAAGCAAACCGACCCTGACGGCGTGGGAGACGAGGACCGGCTGTTGACTGAACAATTTATAGAGGGTTTATATTGCAATGCCCACCGAACCCAGTTGCGGGCAATGGCCTTACAGGACCCTCATCTGGGATTTGCACAGTTCAAGGACAGAGCCATCCGGGTGCTCCGAGAACCGGCACCAGGTGGCGTTGTGACCCACAGACGCCCCACTACCACTTACCACCAGGAGGCGGCGCCCTTGTCGGCAGGGCCTGTGGGAGCTGATGCGCAGGCTTTGAACAATGACCCGGCTCCAGACCTGCACCATCAGGTCCAAGAGCTAGCTAAAAGCGTTGCTGCGCTAACCCGAACTGTGCAGTCTTTACAGGTTTCTACTCCAGGGAAGATCCAGCTGGCATCCGGACCGGAGGACATCCCGTGGCGCCGACCAAGGAGGACCCCACCGGCCAGAGGAAGACCCAGCGACCGATACAACGAGGACGGACAACCTATCTGCCGCCGCTGCAATCAACCCGGACATATGGCAAGGTACTGTCCTTTAAACTGGCGCAACCTAGGGTAGAGGGCCAACCCCTAGGAAAAAGATCATCAGGCCCATCAAACTGGCGTGACAAATATGTGGGAGGACGTCCAGTCTTGCCTGTGGTACTGGATGGCATTCCTATGAGTGCCCTACTGGACACCGGGTCACAGGTCACCACCATCCCGTACGTGCTTTTCAAGCAGTACTGGAATGACTCGGATATAACCCGCTACCCTGACGACGACTTGAGTATCATCGCCAGCAATGGTCAGCCCGTGCCACAGATCGGATTTAAAGAGGTGACCATTAAAATCGGTAGAGTCGAGCTGGCAGCACAGGGACTGATCATTGTGGACATTGACAAGCGCGAGAGTCACCCTAAGATAACTCTAGGAACTAATGTAATTGAAAATTGTCTTGCAGAGGTGATTTTTATTTTACAGCAGGTTGCCAAGAACGCCAGCTCCGGCCAGCAGTGAGTGCTCCAAAAAGAGATCCGGGCACTGATGCGACGGCAACAGGTGGAACTCTCCGGCGGTGAGATTGGTAGCGTGAGAATGTGTGACCCTTTCCCTATTGCCATGCCCCCAAAAAGTGAAATGATGATTTGGTGCTGGGCGGCTATTGGTCTGAGAGGTAGAGATTACCAGGCAATGGTAGAACCAGTTTACTCAGACAGTAGGCCCACCATTTTGACAGCACGGGGGGTGGTCAATGTACGCCATGGGAGGGTGCCCGTTCGCATAATAAATATCGGGAAGAGGGAAGTGTACCTGCCCCAGTATGCCACGCTAGCCAAATTGTATACCATCAATCAGAATTCCATACAGTCCGTAGAACCCTTGCCTCCATCTTCTCCGGAGGAAGGTAACGGCTCTAAACAACAAATGGAGGATTGGTGTCAGCAACTACATTTGGGTACTGACTCCACTCCCTCACACCAGAAACAGGGAGTCTATCGGGTGGTTCAAGAGTATGAGAGTGTTTAGTAAACACCCATTAGATTTTGGGCGAGTCAAGGGGGTAGAACACCACATATACGTGTCAGGAGATATTGAAAATAAACTGATGTAATTTGTATCTAAATAGTTTTTTGATTATTTTTTCTGGTGATCACTGCTTAGGTGCATGTCCTCTTTCTCTTTCTGAAATTTGCATTGTTCATTTATGACATATTGCAGGTAGATCCCGGTTATTGGATGGTGTCCTCCTAAAGTGGTAGTTGTAGTCCATTATCTTAATATGACGCCCTTACAAATATATCAGATATTATATATATTAAACATATAGCAAACAAGAAAGAGGAAGGCCGATCATAAAGTCCCAAATATCAGAGTACGGTGAATAATCTCATTTTTATTATTAATGAACAGGTGATGACAAAGAGAAATAATTAAAAATTTAAAAGCAGGGGCGAATGTCTGAGTAAAAAGTAATAAACGCGCGTCGGGGTGGACGCATGTCTGGCATGCGGGAGGTATTCATTTCAGTGTAAGTTACTTTCTTTTTATTATTTCAAACTTTATTATATAGTTTATCTATACTGGAGGATTTTCATCATTTTGTTTTCCACTCACAGCTGTTTCCATTGCCTTTTTCCTTTACTATCATTGCACAATGTACTAATGTAATATCATTTGTTGGTATTATGTAAGTTCACTCTTTATATTAATTTTTAGCAATTATACACCTACATGTCTGTATGATATAATTCTCTATATTAATTGCCTTGATTATTTGCATCTTCTACTATTTATTTTATTTATTACTCACTTTGTCAACACGTTTTTTAGTAATTTGTTTCTTGTCTTTATATTTTTTATCCTCCATTTTTGTATTTACACCAATATCCTTCCCCCTTTGTCTTCTCCCGCATGAACTATTAGTTATTACTTTTTACTCAGACATTCGCCCCTGCTTTTACATTTTTAATTATTTCTCTTTGTCATCACCTGTTCATTAATAATAAAAATGAGATTATTCACCGTACTCTGATATTTGGGACTTTATGATCGGCCTTCCTCTTTCTTGTTTGCTATATGTTTTTTCCGATTTTCCCGTTTGCCCATATTTGTCCTTCACTCCGGATGGTCTAATATTGCATATTATTACATATATACAGTTATATGAAAAAGTTTGGGCACCCCTATTAATCTTAAGCTTAATGTTTTATAAAAAATTTGTGTTTTTGCAACAGCTATTTCAGTTTGATATATGTAATAACTGTTGGACACAGTAATGTTTCAGCCTTGAAATGAGGTTTATTGTACTAACAGAAAATGTGCAATCTGCATTCAAACAAAATTTGACAGGTGCATAAGTATGGGCACCTCACCAGAAAAGTGACATTAATATTTAGTAGATCCACCTTTTGCAAAAATAACAGCCTCTAGTCGCTTCCTGTAGCTTTTAATGAGTTCCTGGATCCTGGATGAAGGTATTTTTGACCATTCCTCTTTACAAAACAATTCCAGTTCAGTTAAGTTTGATGGTCGCCGAGCATGGACAGCTCTCTTCAAATGATCCCACAGATGTTCAATGATATTCAGGTCTGGGGACTGGGATGGCCATTCCAGAACATTGTAATTGTTCCTCTGCATGAATGCCTGAGTAGATTTGGAGCGGTGTTTTGGATCATTGTCTTGCTGAAAGATCCATCCCCTGCGTAATTTCAACTTTGTCACTGATTCTTGAAAATTATTGTCAAGAATCTGCTGAAGCTGAGTGGAATCCATGCGTCCCTCAACTTTAACAAGAGTCCCGGGGACGGCATTGGCCGCACAGCCCCAAAGCATGATGGAACCTCCACCAAATTTTACTTTGGGTAGCAAGTATTTTTCTTGGAATGCTGTGTTTTTTTGCCGCCATGCATAACGCCTTTTTGTATGACCAATCAATTCAATCTTGGTTTCATCAGTCCACAGGACCTTCTTCCAAAAAGAAATTGGCTTCTCCAAATGTGCTTTTGCATACCTCAGCCGACTCTGTTTGTGGCGTGCTTGCAGAAACAGCTTCTTTCGCATCACTCTCCCATACAGCTTCTCCTTGTGCAAAGTGCATTGTATAGTTGACCGATGCACAGTGACACCATCTGCAGCAAGTTGATGCTGCAGCTCTCTGGAGGTGGTCTGAGGATTGTCCTTGACTGATCTCACCATTCTTCTTCTCTGCCTTTCTGATGTTTTTCTTGGCCTGCCACTTCTGGCCTTAACAAGAACTGTCCCTGTGTTCTTCCATTTCCTTACTATGTTCCTCACAGTGGAAACTGACAGTTTAAATCTCTGAGACAGCTTTTTGTATCCTTCCCCTGAACAACTATGTTGAATAATCTTTGTTTTCAGATCATTTGACAGTTGTTTTGAGGAGCCCATGATGCCACTCTTCAGAGGAGATTCAAACTGGAGAAGAACTTGCAAGTGGCCACTTTAAGTAGCTTTTCTCATGATTGCATGCACCTGGCTATGAAGTTCAAAGCTCAATGAGGTTACAAAACCAAAAAAAGTGCTTTAGTAAGTCAGTAAAAAGTAGGTAGGAGTATTTTAAACAAGAAAATGATAAGGGTGCCCATACTTATGCACCTGTCAAATTTTGTTTGAATGCAGATTGCACATTTTCTGTTAGTACAATAAACCTCATTTCAAGGCTGAAACATTACTGTGTCCAACAGTTATTACATATATCAAACTGAAATAGCTGTTGCAAAAACACCAATTTTTATAAAACATTAAGCCTAAGATTAATAGGGGTGCCCAAACTTTTTCATATAACTGTATATCCTTATATTATTTACCACCGGAGGTATATCTATGGTTTTCTTGTATTATATTATTATTATATATTAAACATATAGATAAAGTCATCTCACTGCTGGTGGTGAGGATTCCCAGATCGCAGGAACATCTGTCAGGAGACACAGACTTTTACAAATCTAAAATTTCAGTCGAGCAAAGCAAAGATAATGCCATAAAACTTGACATTTATTCCATCATAGATAAAATATGGTTTAAAATTAAGGAGATAATTGATTACTGCAGTAGATTGGTGATAAACCATTTTTGCATTTTGGTTTCATTATAAATTTTGCCCCATTTGGCTTTTACAGGCGCTTTGTTTCCCTGCACATTCAACTTTGATGTGATCTGTGATCATCAATTAGCTGAGAGGAGCTAAAAAAGACAGATTGAGGGTATGTGCCCACGTAGCGTTTTTCAAGCGTATATGCTGCGGAATTTCCGCAGCGTAAACGCTTGTAATCCGCCCCCCATGGTCCCCAAGGGGATTCTGCAAGTTTAATGCCCATGCTGCGGATTTTTCCGCAGCGCTTATGATGCGGAGAAAAATCCACAGCATGTCAATGAATTTTGCGTTTCCGCAAGCGGAATTGCCTTTGCAATGCAAGAAAAAACGCAAGGCAATTCCGCGTGTGGAAATCGCGCGATAAACGCACGATAAACGAGTGCGGAATTCAGCATGCGTTTATCCGGGAGAGGACATGCATAAATGAAGCAGAAATTTTCTGCTTCATTTCTGCAGCGTGGGCACATAGCCAAAGTTACAAACTCTCCCATTACATTGGACCATTAGAACAAGTTCACTGACAGATTTTCAGTTAACTCATTATGCAGCCAGCAATAGATGTTGCAACACAGAAGCTATAGAAGGCAAACTGTGCAAATGCTTTAATGACACCCAATTAGAAACATGATTTTTAGCCACAAATAGATACATTCAAATAAGATAAAAAATTGTCCCCAAAGGTGGACGACCCCTTTAACCTCTTACCGAGGCACATCACATTAGATGCTCCAATTCTGGCGCTTTTCCCGGCTCTTCCTGATTGCCCTGGTACGGTGGCAATCATGGTAATGGTTTTTCGGAGTTGATGTCAGCTGTCTAATGTCCGCTGGCATCAACCCCTGAGGTTAATAATGGAGAGGCGCCTATCAGAGACCCCATTATTAACCCAGTATGTTAACAAAAAAAAAACACACTGTTTTATTGTAAAAAAAACTCCCCCCGACCAACACTAGCCCTGTTTCACCAATTAATTTAAAAAAAAAAGCAAAACAAAGCATCCAGTCCAGGGATTCCGATATAGTCCACCGAATCCGAAGTAGTCCACAAATGGTAACCTGAAAGACATAAAAATCATAAAGAAATAATAAAGAAATAAAAATAATAAACAGTCCCTCATTCACCAATTAATTATTAAAAAAATAATCCCCGCAGGTCGGATGTAATTCATGCCGCTCCCACGACGTCCACCGATTCTATACTGCAATCTATGAAGCGTCATAGGTCACTCCCGGTCATGTCTCATGAGCAATGACGTCTTGTGAGTGATGACCGGGAGGGACCAGATCTGCATTATATATGTATTGTGATTCTTTTATTGTGAGTTGGAAAGTTGCTTTAACCCGATGATGACGGCATGTGGTGGCATCAGGAGCATAGAGCGGCTCAGAAACTGGACCAGGTAGATACTTGCTGCGTTTCACAGCCGTCATCGGCCTATAACAGCTGCAGCGGAGTCAGCTCCACCTGCGGCTGTTTACCTATTTAACCTCTTACCAACATGGTCATTTTCCGTTTTTGCGTTTTGTTTTTTCCCTCTAGTTCAAAGTCATACCTTTTTTTACTTTTGCATCGACAGCCATATCAGGGCTTGTTTTTTGCGGGAAGACTTGTATATTTGAATAACACTATTAAATTTATCATGTGATGTGTGGGCAGCACGGTGGCTCAGTGGTTAGCACGGTGGCTCAGTGGTTAGCACTGGAGTCCTGTGTTCAAATCCTCCCAAGGACAACATCTGCAAGGAGTTTGTATGTTCTCCCGATGTTTCCTCCAGGTTCTCCATTTTCCTCCCACACTACAAAGACATACTGATAGGGAATGAAGATTGTGAGCCCCAATGGGGACAGAGATAATAATTTTGTATGTAAAGCGCTGCGGAATATGATAGCGCTATATAAGGGACTACGCTGGAGTGCGAAGCTGACACGGCCAGTCCGTTCCTGCCCGTGCGACCTCCGTGTCGCCGGGTTTGTGCCAGAGCCGCGGTGGACCCTGACGGCCAGCCCCCCTCTCCCAATACTGGTGCCTGTCCGCTGGTGGGTCGAGCCCCCCCGCGGTGAGGGGGGAGTAACATCTGCAGAAGAAAGACCATCTTCCAGCTAAACTAAGATGTCTACTTCTTTTAGCGGACAATGTGATAAGATCCCTTTCTTACGGACACGCCCATCGCTACAAATTCCAGATGAGCCACAAAAACAGCAGGTGCTTCAACGGATATCAAGTGCTCCTTCAAGTGGGCTCTCCTCCACCTCAACTTCAACATCACAAATATTCCAGTCCTCAGAGGTGTCACCCCAATCGCACTTGCTTCCTCACAGCTACCAAGTCTCCAGCTGCCCGTCTGAGTATGGGGTAAGGCTGAGTTCACACGATGCGTTTTTCATGCGTTTCCGCGGCGTTTTTGCAGTTGCGTAAACGCCGCGGAAACGCATGAAAAACGCATGGTAGAAGGGCAGCAATGTTCCCCAATGGAAATCCGCATGTGCTGTGCCCATGATGCGGATTTTTCCGCAGCGTAAACGCTGCGGTCAAAAATCCGCAGCATGTCAATTAATTTTGCGGAAACGCTGCTCTTTTGCCGCCATTGACTTGCATTAGACCGCATGGAATCCGCATCACTGTATATGTTGATGCGCTTTTCATGCGGTCTAATGTGCGGATGGTACCCGGGTGTGGATGAGAGGACTCTCATCCAGACCCAGGTACCATTAAAAAAAAAAGAATAAAATAAAAAATATATATATTCTCACCTTCTGACGGCCCGCGCTGCGTCCTGCCAGCTTCCCGGGCACTTTGCGGTTGAATGAAGAAGGACCTTCGCTGACGTCAGAGTCATGTGACGGGTCACGTGACGCTGACGTCGGAAGGTCCTAAAGTCTTCACTGCCGGCAGCAGGGACCGATGAAGCAGGACACCGGGGGCCATCAGAGGGTAAAGTATAGATTTATTTTTTATTTTTTGACATTCACAGACTATATAAATCCATGCCGGTTGCATGGATTTATATAGTGTGAAGTTGACAAGCACTTTCCAAGTGATGCTAAAATCGCTTGGGAAGTGTGGCACCCCAGGGGTCTGGTCTCCACAGTAATAGCAATGTTATGTCTGAGAGCAGGTGGGAGGTCTCTTGGTCAGGAATCCTGTGCATGCCACACCTCCTGCCCAGTCCTGGGAGGGGAAGAACTTCCCCTATATAAAACTGGGGCTGAGGCAGGGTTAGTTAGTTAAGAAGAGGAGCAGCTATAGGAAAGAAAGATCAGGAGCTCAGTGGGAGCAGTGCTAAAAGGAATCAGGGGCTGGCAGCTGAAGAGCTCGCCCTGATTGAAGAGTTACCACCGGACCCGGAGTCCGAGGCTGTGGGGATTAATCCTTACCCAGCAGCAGAAACCGACCAGCAGGGGATTTCAGGTCCTCTGGCCAAGAAACCCGAAGGCACGGTCACACGCGTGGGACCAGCACCGCCGTCGTGGAGCGGAAGCCACTAGAAGGCCCCGAGTCACCGGCCATACGGGTGAGCACCACACGGTACACTCAGGGACGTGGGCTACTTTTACCCGCCTCTAGCAAGGTAGCCAGAAGAGTACAATTAGTTGGGGAGGCCTACAACTCCGCCTGGCCAGGGGAGATCCCATCTGCTCAAGGACTGACCAGGCCCCAATCGCTAGCCAGTACTCCGGGAGGGTCTATCTTTGTCACCAGTAAAGACCCTGAACTACACCGCATCGTCTCTGAGTGGTTCCTGCTACCCCCATCATCCACGTCGGCTGCCCTGAGGCCATACCCCTCCCGTTGGGGGTTATACCATCCACGCTGCACAATCCTTCCACCGGCCTCAGCGGTCTGCCCTGCAGCGGCAGCTCCATAGCTGCATTCAACGGGTGGCGTGGTCGTCCTACATCTACTGCTAATACACCGCCACTTAGACTGACACCCTGGGCACGGACCGGGTCACCGCCATAAGGACTACTACCCCTATCCAGATCCGGCTCCGGGTTTCCCTTGAACATGGCCCAGGGGGCGCGTCAGCTTTTGGCGTAGTCGGCAGGATTACGTGCCCGCAACCACCGGGTACTGCGTGCCTGAAAAAGACTGTTCAAACTTACTTGTGGTGAAGATTCCCGCCATCCGGCGCCATTTTCAGCCTTCTTCCCGCCTTCCGTGGAGTTTTCCCGCCGTTGGACGCCATCTTGAAGACGCCGCGCGGGAAGAAGAGGGGCGTGGACTCCAAAAGCGCGCGAGAACTGAAGCCCCGCCTCACGTCCAGACGTCGCGTAAGGTCCTGGAAGGAGCCCAGCAGACGCTGACGTCACAGGAGCGCGACGGAAGGTCCTCAACCCTGACGATCCACTGCGGAGCCGCGGCCTACGGAAGAGGATCATCGCAAGGTAGGCCACGGTCCACTAGGGGGGAGGAAGATGTCGGATACGGAGGAGAGCTTCACTGCCTCAACCCCCGCCAGCGCCAGCGCTGCTGCAGTCATGCCTTTTACCATGCCCTATATCCCGGGAGCAGCCTGGCTACCCCAATACTCAGGGGAGTCACATACCCTGAATGACTTTAGAGAAAAGCTGGATAGCCTCTTCCAGGTGTACCCCCTCACAGAAGAGCAAAAAGTGAGCATCCTGGTGGCCCAACTAACCGGGGCAGCCCAAAGGGAGGTAAAGTCCTGGCCACCTGGGAGGAGGACTGTCGTGGGGATACTAACCCGGCTGAGGGACACCTTTGATACCCGCACCTCAGCCGAGATTAAGCTTAAATTCTATGGGTGCAAGCAGCGAGCACATGAGAGTATAAGGGACTATGCACTAAACCTACAAGAGGCCCTGAGAGCCATTAAGCAGACCGACCCCGACAGCGTGGGAAACGAGGACAAGCTGTTGACCGAACAATTTATAGAGGGACTATATTGCAATGTCCACCGAACCCAGTTGCGGGCCATAGCCTTACAGGATCCTCATCTGGACTTTGCACAGTTCAAGGACAGAGCCATCCGGGTGCTCCGAGAACCGGCACCGGGTGGCGTTGTGACCCACAGGCGCCCAGCTATCACTTACCACCAGGAGGCGGCGCCCTTGTCGGCAGGGCCTGTGGGGGCTGATGCGCAGGCTTTGAACAATGACCCGGCTCCGGACCTGCACCATCAGGTCCACGAGCTAGCTAAGAGCGTTGCTGCGCTAACCCGAACTGTGCAGTCTTTACAGGTTTCCACTCCAGGGAAGATCCAACTGGCATCCGGACCGGAGGACATCCCGTGGCGTCGACCAAGGAGGACCCCACCGGCCAGAGGAAGACCCAGCGACCGATACAACGAGGACGGACAACCCATCTGCCGCCGCTGCAATCAACCTGGACATATGGCAAGGTACTGTCCTTTAAACTGGCACAACCTGGGGTAGAGGGCCAACCCCCAGGAAAAAGATCACCAGGCCCATCGAACTGGCGCGACAAATATGTGGGAGGACGTCCAGTCTTGCCTGTGGTACTGGATGGCATTCCTATGAGTGCCCTACTGGACACCGGGTCACAGGTCACCACCATCCCGTACGTGCTCTTCAAGCAGTACTGGAATGACTCGGATATAACCCGCTACCCTGACGACGACTTGAGTATCATTGCCAGCAATGGTCAACCCGTGCCGCAGATCGGATTTAAAGAGATGACCATTAAAATCGGTAGAGTCGAACTGGCAGCACAGGGACTGATCATTGTGGACATTGACAAGCGCGAGAGTCACCCAAAGATAACTCTAGGAACTAATGTGATTGAAAATTGTCTTGAAGAGGTGATTTTCATTTTACAGCAGGTTGCCAAGAACGCCAGCTCCGGCCAGCAGCGAGTGCTCCAGAAAGAGATCCGGGCACTGATGCGACGGCAACAAGTGGAACTCTCCGGCGGTGAGATTGGTAGCGTAAGAATGTGTGACCCTTTCCCTATTGCCATACCCCCGAAAAGTGAAATGATGATTTGGTGCCGGGCAGCTATTGGTCTGAGAGGTAGAGATTACCAGGCCATGGTAGAGCCAGTCTACTCAGACAGTAGGCCCACCATTTTGACAGCCCGGGGGGTAGTTGATGTACGCCATGGGAGGGTACCCGTTCGCATAATAAATATTGGGAAAAGGGAAGTATACCTGCCCCGGTATGCTACGCTAGCCAAATTATATACTATCAACCAAAATTCTATACAGTCTGTGGAACCCTTGCCTCCATCTCATCCGGAGGAAGGTAACGGCTCTGAGAAAATAATGGAGGATTGGTGTCAGCAACTACATTTGGGTACTGACTCCACTCCCTCCCACCAGAAACAGGGAGTCTACCGGGTGGTTCAAGAGTACGAGAGAGTGTTTAGTAAACACCCGTTAGACTTCGGGCGAGTCAAGGGGGTAGAACACCACATCCCCACGGGAGACCATCCTCCCATAAAAGAGAGGTATCGACCCGTACCCCCTGCACACTACCAACATGCCAAGGGGATGCTTAGAGACATGAAGGAGGCTGGGGTAATCAGGGAAAGCTGTAGCCCCTGGGCAGCTCCACTAGTCTTGGTCAAAAAGAAAGACAACACCATGAGAATGTGTGTAGATTACCGGAAAATTAACCGTATCACACACAAAGATGCGTACCCCTTACCAAGAATAGAGGAGTCTTTGGCTGCTTTAAAATCTGCTAACTTCTTCTCCACCTTGGATCTCACTAGCGGGTACTGGCAGGTTCCTGTAGCAGAGGCGGATCGGGAGAAGACCGCATTCACCACCCCGATGAGACTTAGCGAGTTTACCTGCATGCCGTTTGGACTCTGCAACGCACCAGGAACTCTCCAGCGATTGATGGAGTGCTGTCTGGGACACCGGAACTTTGAGACGGTCCTGTTATACCTGGACGATGTCATCGTCTACTCCAAGACCTACGAGGACCACCTGAAGCACCTGGCGGAAGTGTTTGAAGCTCTGGCAAGTTACGGCCTAAAGGTGAAACCCTCCAAGTGTCACCTCCTGAAACCAAAGGTGCAGTACCTGGGACACGTGGTGAGTGCTGACGGAGTGGCTCCCGACCCTGATAAGATCACCGCAATTAAGGAATGGCCAAGCCCCTCCAGCGTAAAGGAAGTGAGGCAGTTCCTCGGGTTGGTAGGCTACTACCGAAGGTTCATACCCGGTTTCACCAAAAAGGCAGCTCCTATGCAGGACCTCCTGATAGGCCAGTCCAGGAAGGCCAAGAACCAGAAGCCACCCTTCAGATGGGAGAAGCTGGAAGAAGAGTCCTTCCGCCAGCTGAAGATGGCCCTCACGGGGGATGAAATCCTGGCGTACCCTGATTATAGCCAACCCTTTATCCTCTACACCGACGCCAGTAACATCGGGCTAGGAGCCGTACTGTCCCAGATCCAGCAGAGGAAAGAACGGGTAATTGCTTACGCCAGCCGAAAACTGCGACCCACCGAAAGAAACCCTGAGAATTACAGCTCATTTAAGCTAGAGTTCCTGGCAGTGGTGTGGGCAGTCACCGAACGCTTTAAGCACTACCTCGCTTCTTCCCGGTTCACCGTGTACACGGATAACAACCCGTTGACACACCTGGACACTGCAAGACTCGGTGCCCTAGAGCAGAGATGGATGGCCCGCTTGTCCAACTATGAGTTTACAATCAAATACCGGGCAGGACGCTCCAATACCAACGCGGACGCCCTGTCCAGGATGCCAAACCTACCGGACGTAGGGGAAGATTCAGAGGGATTGGAAGAAGTTGAGCTCCCCGCGTTCCATCGTCATGGGACTCTCCAGTATTCCCACCGTGTAAGAAGTAAGCAAACCGCTACGTTCAACCCCTTACCTCATTACAACTGGGTGCAGACGCAAGACAGTGACCCTGCCGTCCGACTGGTAAAGGAGATGCTGACTCGGCCTGATGCACGCCTTGACCCGGACGCTCCGGAGGAAGCCAAACAACTGTGGGCTGAGAAGAGTCGACTGTTCCTTTACAAGGGAAAGTTGTGCCGCAGAATGGTTAACTCCCGGACGCATGAACTAATCTGGCAAGTAGTGGTGCCAAGAAGAGACGCAGCTATGGTGATGGAGGCATACCACGACGGAGCTGGGCATTTCGGATGGAAGAAGCTGGAGTTCCTGCTGCGCGGGCGGTTCCATTGGGTAGGCATGAGAGGAATCATCGAGAGGTGGTGCAGAGACTGTGGCCCATGCAACTTAAGAAGGAGAGACCGTGCCAGCCAGAAGACTCCCCTGCGGTCCATCATCACCAGACAGCCGTTGGAACTGGTAGCCTTGGATCATGTAAAACTGACCCCAAGCAGAAGTGGCTACATCTACGCGTTAACCATCGTAGATCACTACTCCCGGTTCTTGGTTGTCGTCCCCGTCAAGGACTTAACGGCTCACACAGCAGCTAGAGCCTTTCAGCAGCACTTCTGCCGTCCGCATGGATACCCGGAGCAGGTGCTGACGGACCAGGGGCCTGCCTTTGAAGCGGAGGTCTTCCAGGAGTTCTGCACCCTGTATGGATGCCGGAAGATAAGAACAACACCCTATCACCCGCAAACTAATGGACTTTGTGAGAAAATGAACCAGGTGGTGATAGATCTCCTGAAAGCATTGCCCCTGGAGGAACGCAGTCTGTGGCCTGAGAAGCTGCCCGACCTGGTGGACCTATACAACCACATCCCCGTAGGTTCCACCAACTGTACCCCGGCTTACCTAATGAGGGCAAGACCTGGTAAGCTTCCTGTTGATCTGGAGATGGGAGTCCTGACACCCGAGGACACTTCACTAGAAGCCAACTGGGACACAGAGAGGAAAAGTACAGGAGAGCGTGGAGCGTAGTCTCTGTCAAGCTAGGGAAAGACAAGAGAAAACCTACAACCAGTATTCTCCCGCTGTTCCCCTGGTGCCCGGAGAGCAGGTCTTGAAGAGGAAAAGACGGCTCCACAAGTTGGACGACCAGTGGGAGAAGGACCCGTACACCGTACTGCCCTCAAGCGACGACAACCCAAAGGTCTGTACAATCAGTAAAGACGGAGGGGAAACCACAGCCATTGTATCCCGGGATCACCTAAAGAAGTGTCCCGAACAGCTACGGAACCCCGAAGAGGAACAAGAGGACCCTCGACACGTAGAGGAAAGGGAAGATATGGTTAGTACTGTGCTCGGAGACTTCCCTCGGTCTTGGACTCAAGTCAATGGTGCTGTTGTGGTACCCGTCCTCACGTTCCTCCAACCAGCATCCCAAGTGCCTACGGAGACACAGGTAGAACTGGAAGAACAGCCGGTCCAGGAGGCAGAAGGCCCCACACAAGCAGACCAGGAAAATCAACCCTCTGCTTATAGTGAGCCTGCCATACCCCTAGTGAGCCAAAGAGTCCGTAGACGGCTGCCCAGTTTACCCTTGACAGCTCCTATACCCTGTAGCTCAGGACCAATCAACCAGCTCCGTAGGTCCACTAGGGTCACTAGAGGCCAGTTGCCCATACGGTGGAGGATCTAAATGTTCAAGATATTTTATTAATGTTTACCTGTTTATTGTTGCTTGTGTATAATTTTGTGTTTCTAGTTATTTATAGGAGTCTTTGGTGGATTTACCGGGAATCCTTTGTGTATATAGTTGGAGCGTAACCCAGGACAGACTGAAAGACTGTTAAGGACTCGGGGCAGGACAGACCCCTACCTGGTTACGTCTCCCTGTGTTGGTGAAATGGACACCTTTGTTTTCTTCAAAGACTGCACCCGGTTGCGGACATGCCGTGACCATCCTAATGTGTTTTTCTTTATTGTACTGTTTTTGTTTTTACTTGTTATGTTTACAAAAGTATGTTTAGTCCCGGAGTACTAAATTTCACTAGGGGGGAACGTGGCACCCCAGGGGTCTGGTCTCCACAGTAATAGCAATGTTATGTCTGAGAGCAGGTGGGAGGTCTCTTGGTCAGGAATCCTGTGCATGCCACACCTCCTGCCCAGTCCTGGGAGGGGAAGAACTTCCCCTATATAAAACTGGGGCTGAGGCAGGGTTAGTTAGTTAAGAAGAGGAGCAGCTATAGGAAAGAAAGATCAGGAGCTCAGTGGGAGCAGTGCTAAAAGGAATCAGGGGCTGGCAGCTGAAGAGCTCGCCCTGATTGAAGAGTTACCACCGGACCCGGAGTCCGAGGCTGTGGGGATTAATCCTTACCCAGCAGCAGAAACCGACCGGCAGGGGATTTCAGGTCCTCTGGCCAAGAAACCCGAAGGCACGGTCACACGCGTGGGACCAGCACCGCCGTCGTGGAGCGGAAGCCACTAGAAGGCCCCGAATCACCGGCCATACGGGTGAGCACCACACGGTACACTCAGGGACGTGGGCTACTTTTACCCGCCTCTAGCAAGCGCTTGTCAACCCGCATGCGGAAATTAAAGTGAAGACCGCTTCATTTCCGCATGTCCCTGGCAGGAAACCGCATATACAATCCGCATGCGTTTTTTCCTGCCAGAGAGATGCAGAAACGCTCAGGAAAAAATCCTGAGCATTTCTGCATCATGTGCACATACCCTAACACAGATGGTTGAGTCTGCACAGCTGTTTACTCATACTATAGCCTGGGAAACGGAGGTCTGCTCCAGAGCTTCTGTTAATCCAGACGAGGAAATGATCTGCACTGATGCCCAGAATCTTTATGAGTCGGATCCAGGACCAGATGAAGAAGGTTCTGAGCATAATATAGACCCTCGTTCCAAAACTGTAACACCTGTTGGTGGAGACAATGATGAAGACGATGATGAGACTCAAATACCTGATTGGAGCGACAACTTGACTTTTCGGTCAAGGCAGGAAGAGGTTGGCTCTGAGGACGACAGGTGTGAGAACACACAGGGTGATGATGACGAGGTTGGAGATCCCACTTACTGTCAACCCACAGTCAGCCAGTCGATGAGGTCAGCAGAGGAGGTGGAGGAGGATGTGACTAGCCCAGGGGATGGGGATGACTCGGTACCGGGGCCTTTGCCTGGCCTTGGGGATGTCGCGGTGGTCGGCTCCTGGGCCCGTACCCTGGGGTCACTCTTTAAAAGGGTGGATAACTGTTAATTTTATAACAGTTCGTGACGCCACCTGTGGCATCTGGTGAGAAGCACCAGCGCTGCAGCAGTCCACTGAGGCCGGTGATAAGGCAGCTCGATGGTATAGCTCCCCACAGGTGGAGCTAGGCCTCAGAAAAGCGTATGCAGGGGGAATGCAGGACAGGCGAGACCCAGCTGGATCAGAGCAAGAACGGGAATGGACACGGTAGTCACTTGAGTACCTTTTACTGGTGGAAATTCAGGCACATCCCGAAGCACTGTAGGGTGAAGGGTGCATATCAAGATCCTCCCCAATGAGCGGGTGTAGGGCCTCCTGTTTCTTGCCTCTGCGTAGTAAGTTTCTGACCTGCCTGGAGCTAGGCCTAACTTTGTCTCTGTCCTGCGCTGTCTGACCTTGTGGTAGGGCCTTGTCTTGGAGTTCACGCTCCCAGTATGCGGGGCCTAAGTGTCTCCTGGCTCTGTTACGTATCAGCACCTTAGCGATCCTGGGACTTGTAGTTCTCCAGGGATTCCGGTTATGCCTTACTGGGTCATAGAGATCCCTGTAAGCTCGGATCCGGTGTCCGGTAAATGCTTCGGGGTGAGCTGGTTAAGCTCCTCTGTCCCTTATGTACTAACTCTCCACTCGCCATCGACCTACTCGGGCCCTCACTAGGCTATACACACTAACGGCAGCTTGCCGCGCTTCACCGATCTTATGGTGCCGGCACACCTTAAGCTGTAACTGGGCTCCCTGAATCTAGCTAGCAGGAGCCTCGTGCTCCACTGCTGAACTATTAACTGAGTTCTCTAGACTAGACTGAGCTCCACTGCAGACTGACCTCTCTTAGGCTTCTCTACTGCAGGAACTCTTCAGAGGAACTGAACTGCCTAGCTCCACCTTCCCTATTTATATCCCTAACGGGCTCCCTCTGCTGGTCTGAGGTGGAAGGTGGAGATGTGTGAATGTTTATGGGGGCCTCTTGTGGAGGATTCCATCAATGCACTCTTCTAGGATCTGTGATACCAAGCGCAGCTGGGCGTCACAGATGCTATTGACGACGAGGTTAGGTTGTGCCTTCCTGGACAGAGACGGAGTACTGGAAGCACGTCAACAACTGCATCCTCAACTACAACTCTGCCTCTGACCACAAGTCGTAGTGGCTCTTCAGGTCGCATGGGCTCTAAGCCTTGCATAGCCTGGGTATTTTTTCAGATCGATAAGGATGACCCAACTCGTGTTATCTGTAATATTTGTCACCAAAAGCTAAGTAGAGGCCAAAAAATCCATAGTTTGAGTACTTCATGCATGAACCGTCATATGGATAAGTTGCAGTGGGAAGCTCACTGTGCTACAATGCGGCCTAGCGGGCCGGGCCAACCACCGTTTGCCCCATCTTGTGCAGCCGCGGCCTCTTCATCCTCTGTGACTGGGGGGACAGCAGTCACACATGTTTTTGGACACAGACCTGCCACCTCTTTACCCGCAACAGCCAGTGTGATTGGCAGGTCATCATTTCATTTGGAAGTGGAAACACCAGCTGGTGTTGAGCGCTCTCCGACATCGAGAGCACCACCTTTGGATCAAGGCAACCTAACTCTTCCGCCTGCATCTTCCTCACAGACCGGCAGTTTGCCGGGGACACCCTACTCAACCCTGTCTAAGCACAACAGCCAGCCCTCGGTCCCTCAGATGTGAACAAGTAAAAGACCATTTCCTCCTAGCCATGACAAAGCTAAGAGGTTGAATTTCACCATCTGAAAGCTGTTGGCTACAGAAATGCTGCCTTTCCGCCTGGTGGACACAGAGGATTTTCGAGACCTTATGTCCGTCGCAGTGCCCCAGTACCAGATGCCCAGTCGGCACTACTTCTCAAAGAAAGGTGTGCCTGCGCTCCACCAGCATGTCGCACACAACATCACCGCTTCTTTGAGAAACTCTGTGTGTGACAGGGTGCATTTCACCACAGACACTTGGACGAGTAGGCATGGACAGGGGCGTTACATGTCGCTGACTGGGCACTGGGTACCTATGGTGACAGCAGGACAAGGGGCTGCTGTCCAAGTCTTGCTGTCCCCAAGAGTTGTACGTCAATCCTCTTTATCTAGAAGTTCCCCACGGCTTCTGCCTCCTCAACCTCCTCTCGGTCCTCCACCTGGACCCAAAGCATGTCTGGTAATGCCACCCGCTTTCTAACTACGCAGAAGGAATCCTGCACACCTCCTTATTATGCTGGCAGCAGGGCTCAATGGCATCAGGCAGTGTTTACTTTGAAATGTCTGGGAAATGTGAGTCACACAGCTGAGGAGTTGTGGTCAGCTCTGGAGACCCAGTTTCATGAATGGTTGAATGGTTGTCTCCACTGGACCTGCAACCAGGGAAGGCCGTGTGCGACAATGCTGCAAACCTGGGTGCGGCCCTTCGCTGGGGCAATGTCACACACGTGCCTTGTATGGCTCACGTGTTGAACCTGGTTGTCCAGCAATTTTTAGCCCACTATCCCGGACTAGATGGCCTTCTGCAGAGGGCACGGTCGCTGTGTGCTCACTTCCGCCGTTCGCATCCCGCAGCTGAACGACTTACATCTCTACAGAAGTCGTTGGGCCTGCCAGTTCACCAGCTGAAATGCGATGTGCCGACATGGTGGAATTCAACTCTGCACATGTTGCAGTGACTGTGGCAGCACCGACAAGCCCTGGTGCAATGCGTTCTGATGTATAGCCTGGGCCAACGAGATCCAGAGGTGGGGCAAATCACGCTGCAGGAGTGGTCTCAGATCAGGGACCTATGAAGTTGACGCGCCCCCTGGGCTGTGGGGTACCCGGAGCCGGGCCGGTAGACGCTGGGGGTTGTAGTCACTGTGGCGGTGACCCGGTCCGTGACCCAGGGCGGTCAATCCAAGGGTAATTTGCATATATGGGTTTTATAATGTCCGACTACGCCACCTGTGGAGTGCGGTCAAAGGGGCCGCCGCTGCGGAACAGTCCTCTGAAGCTGGTGGTTTTGCAGCAATGGTATTATTACTCCCCACAGGAAGAGTGTAGCTTCAGGGCAGTGTGGGTGGATTATGGTGGTTGTAGTGCAGGGAGTCAGTAATGAACACAGAGTCCGTGTGATGCAGTCCCAAGATCTTTACTCACAGTTGTTGCAGTCCAGATTACAGGTACCAGAGCAATCTCCCCCGTCGTGCTGTGCGTACTCAGTGAGGGGCTCTGTCCACCCCCAGATAGCTCCGGAGTATTTTGCAGGACCCCCTTCTGTGTGTCCTTTCTCTGGCCTTCTCCCTGCACCTCACACCCAGTGACACTTCTATCCGGTATCCTCGGGCCTTGGCGGGCGACGTGTGTTCCGTCCCTTGGGTCCTATGTGGCTACCTTCTTAGTGAGACTGGTGTGGACTTTGGCCTGCAGTACATGAAATGCTGCAGCCTTCGGTTTCTAGTTGAGCCTTGCTGTTTCTCCGCTAGTTGAGGGACCTGTTCCCCTTATCTGGCCTGACCCCTCCACCTCCTAGTAGAAGCGGGCGTATGGGTGGCCTTCTGCACGGCCCGTACCCCTAGGGTCCCTTCGGTTCCTGGAGCCTTCCTGCTCCCACTCCTCTCTTCTCTCCTTCAGTCCTGGGCCTCCCAGGCTAGGCCCTTCTCCGGAGCAGAGCTCATGCAGAACCTCTGCTCCTGTCACTTCTCCTCCTCTGACTGGCTTGCTCTTTCTAAGATAGCTTCCTATATATACTCTCCCTGTCATGTGCTCCCCTAAGCTGCTTTCTCCACCCACACCCACTACATAGGACCCTCCCGCCAGCTAGGGACCTGGGACTGTGCTCTCCCTTAGGAGCAATCTCGCCCTACCCCCACTGCGGGTATGTGTTGGATGCAGGTGTTAGGGTCCCGATCCATACTCCTTCCTTACCTGAGGGTGAGATACCACACCTCTGGGTGAGATGCAGTACCTCTGTGGCGACTGAACCCTCATGGGCGCCACACACCCTGCTGCACAGTTTTGAAATGGCGACGAAGATGTTTAGTGCTGACTATGTCATTATCAGCATGACTATTCCGGTGATTTACATGCTGGAGCACACGTTAAACAGAATTCAGAGTCAGGTGGTGGGACAAGAGGAGGTGGAGGAAGTAGAGGAGGAGTCGTATGCGGAAGGGATAACATCTCCAAGGTCCAGACGGTCGGCAGCACCAAGGCGGCAGGCATGGGAGGGTGGGGGAGAGGGATTAACCAGGGCGCATGGTAGCAGCCAAACTGTTGAGGAAGGTGCAGCAGCCGAGGAAGAAGTGGAGGACGAACTGGTGATGGGCATGTAAGACTCATCAGATGAGGGAGACCTTGATCACATTTCTGCTGTGTGAGGTTGGGGGGAGAGGGCAGAGGAAGGAAGCATGATTCTTACCTCGCTACCAACACAACAAGGACTTGGTCCTCCTGGATGCGCAAGACGCATGCCTTCTTGCTGCACTACCTGCAACATGACCCTTGGATTGTCAGAATTCGAAGTAATCCCGGCTACTGGGTTGCCCCGGTACAAAAGTAAATTTGCCGAAATAATTCCTGCCATAGAAAGGGATTCACGCTTGCAGGAGTATCAGCAGAGGCTGTTGCAGAATCTTACATGTGCTTTTCCACAAAACACCAGTGGTGCACGTAGTGAATCTCACAGTTCTAACTTGCAAACCGTGGGACTGTCGAGTTTTCATCACTCAAACCGTAACAGTAACACAGTATCTGCTGGTAACAGCAATTTTGTGGAATCGTTTCACCACTTTTTTAGACCATCCTTTGCAAGGCCACAGGAGACAAGAAGTCGGACACATAGTCAACGCCTAGAGAGGATGGTACAGGAGTATCTCCAAGTGAACATCGAAGCCATGACTGTGTCACTGGACCCTTGCTCATTTTGGGATTCCAATCTGGAAAAATGTCCGGAGCTCGCCACTCACGCCTTGGAGATCTTGTCATGCCCTGCAGCCAGCGTTCTCTCTGAACGTGTGTTCAGCGCTGCTGGTGGTGTGCTGACAGATAAGCGCACGCGGCTCTCCACTGAGAATGTAGACAGTCTCACGTTCATAAAGATGAACAAATCATGGATCCGTAAGGACTTTTCTACCCCTGTGTCATCCTGGGGAGACTAAAAGCTTGAGGATTTGGTAAAATCACCTCACCAACCGTTTTAAGCAACTCTGGGGCAATTGATGCCACTTAAGTGGTGTCTGTGCCACAATTTTTGGAAAAAATGGAGACTCTTTTTGGAGTCCACTTGCTGTGTTTTACGTGACGTTTCATCATCAATTCCAGGTGGGTTGGGTCGCCCCCCCCCCCTTTTAACTGTAAGAAACTACATACACTATGGCTTGGGGTAACACAGATGGTTGAGTTTGAAGAGCTGTTTACTCAGAGGTCTGCTCCAAAGCTTCAGTGTCTGCTAGTCAGTGTAGAATTTTTAACTGCATCTAGCCTAGGCAATACTTTGGGCGTAGTAGCCCAGCTGCGAAGCAAGCTGCACCGCCTGTGTATCTAATAAGAATTTTTAAATGCATCTAGCCTAGGCAGACTGTGGGGAACCCCAACCAAACCCAGACGCTCAGCTGCCCTACCGCCCCCCTTTCCTTGACAATACAATAATGTAACTCTTACAACTGGATGGGTGAGGATCGGTCACAGCTTTATTAACTCTTTATAGTCATTCCATTAGAAAGGCATTTTATTTCTAAAATAATTCAGCTTGTTGCAGCATGCCCTGGGTCTCCACACCGGCAAGTTGGCCAACAAGTGTAACTCTCCAACATGTCCTTTCTATTTCCAGGCAACGGAGGATCCTGCGTACTCGTATGCAGGACTCTGACCCCCATCCATCACTCTTAACGCTTGTTCCACTCCGTCCTGGAGTCCTGACAGGAATATGTCCAGTCCAATATCCATTAAGTGAACACCGTCGGGCCGTATGAGGCCTGCTTTATCTCCTTCCAGTTGTCGGTGTTGTATCACTACACCGCCTCTGTCTCTTCTAAATTTTGCCATCCGAATATTTACTACCCGCCTTGTCCGTTCGATGGCCGTGATGTCTCGCGCACCTTGCCATACCGCTATCGGCACAATCTCTGACCATATTATAGTTAGTTTTGTGAAAAATTCTCTGAAGCGCTCAGTGTCTAGTTTCATTATTGCCATTAGTTATGCGCTCTTGTGATGACCTTGGTCCTTTCCCCCGGCCTGTATAACTAAGATGACCGGACCTCTTGCCTCTCTCCCTACCTTGATTACCTCCATTAGTACCTGTGGCCATAGCAGGCCTCTAATACCTCTCCAGTTGAAATATGTGTTATGAAACTCTAATTTCCTCCCGCCTGGGCGGACTTTCGCCCTTTTTTCTGCCCAATATATATACGAGTGGCCTATCACCCACACTGTTGGTTTAATGTCACCTGTAAAAGAAACAAACCACGTTAGGATAACAAGTCCGGTCTTATGTATCTCGCCAAACACGTGGATCGCCATCTCCCTATCCTCTGAACTTCCGTTTCTGACAGTCCTGCTCTTGCTGCTTCCGTGGCCACACCTATGCGGAATGAGTGTGTCCCATAATCTTTGGGGTGGTTCCCTGACGATGTTATGCATTTATTAAATATAGCTTGGAACTGGTATCTTGTTAATGGCATTCCATCAATGTGCGATAGGAAGAAATTACTTTGTGATCTGATGGTTATATATGTTTTTACTATTGTCACCCGACTCAGTGTACCGTTTGTGGGTTGTAGAAGTACCCAAGTGCCCCTGCCCGCTGAAACCGTTTTCGATTGGCGTATGCGTAGACGTATTGCATTATTGGCTATGACTACGTCCTGGTGTAATAAGACTCCACTGGTGGTAAGTTTGGATTGAGGGACTAATTCGCTTATGCATAGCGCCCCGAAGAAGGCGATTGCAAATGCAGTAGACAGTGTTGCTTCAAATTGTGAGTGTCATGTTAATGGTGTTAGGGATATGATGTGAGAAATCAGTTTTAGTGACACGGGGCGGGACGTCTACACTCCTGACTTGGCTGACCCCTTTTCCACCCTTTTATGGATTGTCTGATGATGAATCTCTTTGTCACATCTCCCCAATTCAGTAGTTGGAAGTGAAATGCTACTCCTGTCAGACACCGCTGCGCTGACGCCCCTGATATGCCCCTCATCATTAGCTGGTGGAGAAATTCTATGGTGACTTGCAATCTGGCTTGTTCACATTGGTCAACCCGCCTGCCTGCTACTAGTCGTGTCCACTCTTCCCATGCCTTACTGTATGCTTGCCACATAGACGGGGCAACTGACGCTCTGATTAATGGCATCAACTATTCGCCACTAGATCCCATAGGGAGGGTGGGCAACTGTTGCCCAATGGGTGGGTGTTGGGGAGGAGCTCTGTGAAAATCTGCCATTTGAATTGTGATAAAGCGTTAGCAGCAGCTTTAGACCCCTCAGCATCGTGGCTAGCTCGGACCCATACATTGTGTTTTAGGCACAGGATTGCTGGCTGGCGTAGTAGGCCTAGCACTGGGGGAGACGATGATGCCATCTTATTAATGCAGTGCGTTAGGCTGGTGTTTTTTGTTATGAAGCGTATATTTTTGTTAGCCAGGCACGGGTCCCATATTTCTATTGCTACCACTATTGGGAAGAAAAATTATTTTCCGGGCTAGATGCAGCTAAAAATTATTAATTTCAAAGCTGGTGGAGCTTGGTATAGATGGCCTAATACAATAAGTACCACGCACTGCTACTATGCCCAAAATTATTTTCTAGGCAAGATGCAGCTAAAAATTATTAGTAATTTGAAAGCTGGTGGAGCTTAGTATAGATGGCCTAATAGAATGAGTACCACACACTGCTAATATGCCGAAAAAATTATTTTACAGGCAAGACGCAGCTAAAAATTATTATTAATTTTAAAGCTGGTGGAGCTTGGTATAGATGGCCTAATACAATGAGTACCACACACTACTACTATGCCCAAAATTATTTTCCAGGCAAGATGCAGCTAAAAATTATTAATTTCAAAACTGGTGAAGCTTGGTATAGATGGCCTAATACAATGAGTACCACACACTGCTACTATGCCCAAAATTATTTTCCAGGCAAGATGCAGCTAAAAATTATTAGTAATTTGAAAGCTGGTGGAGCTTAGTATAGATTGCCTAATAGAATGAGTACCACACACTGCTAATATGCCCAAAATTATTTTCCAGGCAAGATGCAGCTAAAAATTATTATTACTTTCAAAGCTGGTGGAGCTTAGTATAGATGGCCTAATACAATGAGTACCACACACTGCTAATATGCCCAAAATTATTTTCCAGGCAAGATGCAGCTAAAAATTATTATTAATTTCAAAGCTGGTGGAGCTTGGTATAGATGGCCTAATACAATGAGTACCACACACTGCTACTATGCCCAAAATTATTTTACAGGCAAGACGCAGCTAAAAATTATTATTAACTTTAAAGCTGGTGGAGCTTAGCATAGATGGCGCAATAGAATGAGTACCACACACTGCTAATATGCCCAAAATTATTTTACAGGCAAGATGCAGCTAAAAATTATTATTAATTTCAAAGCTGGTGGAGCTTGGTAAAGATGGCTTAATACAATGAGTACCACACACTACTACTATGCCCAAAATTATTTTCCAGGCAAGGTGCAGCTAAAAATTATTATTAATTTCAAAACTGGTGGAGCTTGGTATAGATGGCCTAATACAATGAGTACCACACACTGCTACTATGCCCAAAATTATTTTCTGAGCTAGATGCAGATAAAAATTATTTGTAATTTGCAAGCTGGTGGAGCTTAGTATAGATGGACTAATAGAATAAGTCCCACTCACTGCTACAAGCCCAAAATTATTTTCCGAGCTAGATGCAGATAAAAATTATTTGTAATTTGCAAGCTGGTGGAGCTTAGTATAGATGGACTAATAGAATAAGTCCCACACACTGCTACAAGCCCAAAATTATTTTCCGAGCTAGATGCAGATAAAAATTATTAGTAATTTGCAAGCTGGTGGAACTTAGTATAGATGGCCTAATAATGATGCTATGCCCAAAAGGTATTACTTGGCTAGGTGCAGTAAAAAAAATTGTATTCTATACACAGGTGGTGTAGCTTGCAACACAGATATGCTACTCCACTGACTAACACACACTGCAAGAGGCCAAAAAGGATTTGCTTAGCTAGATTTAGCCAAATGCTGTGAAAAACACTTGCACAGCACTGGCACAGACCTGCCTGGCAAAAAGTCCTAGGAAATGCTGTAACCTAGTCCTCAAAAGGACTGCAATTACAACTAGTCATTACTCCCAAGCTGTCTATTTAAGAGCACAGACCTGCCTGCTAAAAGTCGTAGGAAATGCTGTAACCTAGTCCTCAAAAGGACTGCAATCACAACTATTCCCTACTCCCAAGCTATCTGTATATTTCTGAGAAAATTGGCTTGAAATTAATACTGAAAGTATAGCGCACACAGCAACAGCGGTGCCGTCTAACACGCAGCTGCAGCAGTGAGAAAATGGTGGCGATGGGGAAAATGGCTGGGTCTTATAGGGTAAGGACATGTGACATACACAGCCAATGACACATGCCCTTGCTTGTGTGAAAAAAAGCACTTCGCTGCGTGTGTGCGCTGCTGATAGACTGACAGATTGCACCTCCCCACTGTAAATACGGGAAAGAGAAAGAAAAATGGAGATCTTCATTATTTATGCAGAAATCCATCCCCTGTCCCTCCCCCCACCCTGCTGTACACTCAAACTGCGAATTAACATTGATTATCAGCATTACTGTGAAAAAATCCAGTTATGATTTTGGTGCACGAACAGTTATCGAACATAACCTCGAACAGCCGGATTTTTTTCAAATCGTTCGTGTTCGCCGAACGGCTCGAACACCGCTCAAAACAGCTCGGATTTGAGATTCGCGAACAGTTAGAGTCGAACACCGCTCATCTCTAATTTTAACCACACATAAAACACCAAAAAGTCGTCAAAACTAAAGAATATAACTTTGGATGTTGTACCACCCACAAAAAATGCACCAAAAATAAATTGAAATGTCGTATGAGCACTAAAATGGTCTCCATAAAAATGGAAGCTCAGGTCTACAGTTACAAGGCTCAGAAAATGGTGTCACAAACCAATTATTTTTGTTTACAAAGTTTTAAATGATTTTTTACCACTAAATTCTAAAAAAAATCTTTATAAGTTTGGTATCACCATACTCTGACCTAAAGAATAATACTGCTGGCCATTTTTACCAAATAATACATGTCATAATGAATTGTCTTTTTTTCACCATTTTACCACTTTTGGACTTTTTTTTCCGTTTTTCAGTACATTATATGGTAAAGTGATTGTTGTCCATCAAAACTAGAATTCGATCTGCTAATTCAAGTCCTGAAATGACAGTAAGCTAAAAAATAAAAGGATATGGATCTTGGAAGAAGGGGAGTAAAAACTGAAGGTTCCAAAATGGAAAATTTCCCAGTCATTAAAGCATTAAATAAGTCTGAGATAGACGTATATCAGAAGTATATAATAACCATGAGGTCTATTTATGTCTCCTGCCTTCTAGGTTTCTTCTGTCCATATACAGTGAGCGCCCTCTAGTGGTAGCTCCACATAGACAAAATTGTATAATTTGTGTGATGTGGATGGAAAATGTTGGCAAAGTATTTTGGATGGAGGTCAAGGGGCAGAATTTGTTCACTAATGCTCTTCAAATTGCTGATATTTCTATACTTACATATGAGATGATAATTATGTTCCATGTACAACAGGAAAGAAATCAAACAAGTGTTACTCGAGAGATTAGAAAAGGAAAAGAAAGAGCTGGATGAGATAGAGAAATCTCTGTAAGTGCTTTTATTCAGGTAGAAATCATATAACCCTGTCTGTACATACTATATAGTCATTTCTCAGTTTAGGAGATGTATAGGACACAAATTAGATACATTTTATTTATTTGACTGTTTAAAATGGTAACAGGAGAAATAGACCATGGCTCAGCATTTGTATATGGCTCCATTAGAAAGACATGAGTTACATTTATAAGTATGTATGCTTTCTATAGCATACCTCCTGTCTAGGATGCCGGATTTGGGAAGATGTCCCAGGAAGTCGGCACATTTCTTATCTGTATCCTCATAGATATGGTTGAATAGAATAGTGGAGCAGAAAGCTGTCAGCTCCCTGCACCACCACACGGCCTATGTTCTCCACGCCTTCTAAGGTCTGGTGCAGAAGACATAGTGATGTCACTAGATCATGCGTGCAGCGTCCAGCCTCATACATCATAGAATAGAGCAAGCGTGTGGATTCACACTTATCATGGGGACAAGGCATTGTGAGGTTTTTTAGCCATTGCACTATTCTGAGTGTCGTGGGGAGGACACTGGGGAGGGCATTTTGAGGCATTGTTCTGAGTGTGAAGGAGCCCCTTAGGGCATTATACTGTGCAGGCATCATAGTGCGAGGGGCAACATACTGTGTGGGGCTGCAACTTTTTGGAGCATCATATGTAGGTGCATTGTAGTGTGTGTGTGTAGGGGGTATTATCCTATGGGTGGGAATGCATCACAGGGCTATCATACTGTATGGAGGGACATCGTGGGGGTGTCATACTGTAGAAGTATTATACTGTGGGAGTGGGGCATATACAGGGGTATTCTACTATGATAGAAGACTAAGTACCCTCACTACACATGACCTTCTTTTCGGTCTTTCAAAGTTGGGAGGTATGATGTAGGAATGTGATCTTATAAGAGCAATGGACCTGCTAAATGATCTGGATAAGATGACTGAATGGGCAAACACTTGGCAGATGAGGTTTAATGTAGATAAATGTAGAGTAATGCACCTAGGACGGAGTAATCCTATTGCTGCATATACATTAAATGGGAGTATTCTCGGGACTACAGAGCAGGAGAAGGACTTGGGTATTCTGGTTACAAGTAAGCTGAGCAGCAGAACTCAATGTCAAGCAGCAGCCGCAAAAGCAAGCAAGATTTTAGGGTGTATAAAAAGTATACAAAATCCTGTGATCATTACGTACTGTTACCCCTCTATAAATCACTTGTGAGGCCTGGAATAAAGGATCCAGTTTTGGGCTCCATGTTTTAAAAAGGATATTCAGAAGTAAGAGTCCGATCAAAGGCGGGCAACTAAATTATTACAAGGGATGGAAGGCCTCTCATATGAGGAGAGGTTGAAAAAGTTGGGTTTGTTTAGATTAGAAAAAAGACACATCAGAGGGGATCTCATTTATAAATATAAGTGTGCTCGATGCAAAGGACTGGAACATGACTTATTCCTTCCAAAGACCATACTAAGGACCAGGGGCAATCATTACAGGTGGAAGAAAGGCGATTCCGGCACTTAAACAGGAAAGGGTTCTTTACAGTCAGAGCAGTAAGACTGTGGAATGCCGACCACAAGAGGTAGTAATGGCTGACACTATAACAGCTTTCAAGAAAGGGCTGTATGATTTCCTCAGAACACATAACATTGTGGGTTGTAGATAATTTAGTGAAAAAACGTATAATTGGCGGAGAAAGGTTGAACTTGATGGACCTAGATCTCATTTCAACCTATAAATGGACCTCACATGTAAACACGAGTGCAGATGAAATAGAAAGTAATTCCCTAAAATCATTCTCATCCCTTCTTTACTTCGTAACATTAAAGTTGAAAAGAAAACCCAAAATGTCACTTTTTTAGATTTTGAACTTACGCACCAAGTACACCCAGTGGCCGCATTACTCAGCTCCGTGACTAATTCTAACTTTAAGAAACAGTTACTTTTATAAATAGAAGAAAAAACTGGATCGGAGTTATATTAAGAAAGAAAAACTGAGGCTCAGATACATAAAGACCGGTGATTTTCGTTGTGGTCTTGATGAGGGACGTGGTGGCGTCAGACGCTCCTGACCCATGATGAGGTGTCTGCCTCTTCATCAATCGGGCATCTGACGAGTGGCATGCAACATTTTGGGAGAAAATTATATCAAAACGCCAAAAGCTGCTAAATATTTGCGCAACTTCAAGTTGTACTAAAATTTTACAATTTATCCCAGAATTCTGGTTAAATTGCTTTGATAAATTCAGGTCTTAGACTGTATCAAAAACTAAAGGGTCCAGTAATAAAACACATTACTTAACCGTCCATCATCCTGAGCTGATGAAAGAAGCTGTAGGGAGAGGAAGCTGCCATTAGATAGGGTGTAGTGTGACTGCAGGGGGCGCCACTGAGTGGTGCGATCTCTCCGATATGTCACCTATGTCACATCATTGTGGCTCTGAGGTCGCTGTCATACATTCGCTGCTGGGAAATATTTATCACTACTTTTCTTTTACAACAGAAGGATCCACAAAATCACAGAAAGACTTTTCGGGCCATCTATTCCCGAAAATAGTATGGAGAGTTCATTCATTGAAACCATCCAGTATGTATGTTATTTTTGGAAATATAATACTATATGACCAGCGTGATATATAAGGTAGTGTTTCCGCTTGACCCAGTGGTGGAGTACAGTGCTTGTAGTGACCCAGCTATTTATTGCTCATACTCGGGGGTCCAGGGCTTTCTATCACTCACTAGTAGTTGTTTTACACCACAGGCGATCCACCTGGCTGACTAGTGGCTCAGCTTAATAATAGCATACCTGGTTTCTCAGGAATTGCTAATAAAGGGCCTGCTTTGTAAAAACACTTCTAAAGTGAGTAATAATGACTAGAATATATCATTCATATGGAATATAAACTCTTCTATATCGATCATTTTGGTTCCATTCCCCGAGGGTCTACACGAGAGACCATTCACTGTTGTGGAGGGTTAAACCAATAGGCTGAAGTTAATTCTGCTTATTACTATTACTTAGGGTCAGCGTTATGGGGGTCAAACATCTGTAGCCACTCCATGGCGTGATTGCCAACATCGTTTATTCTCATCCCTTCTATAACCCATACCAGTCACATTTATGTGGTTTTCCAATATATAAAAAATTGGCTGAATAAGAGAAATCCCACAAGGACAGTGATTAGCTGCAGCGGTCACATGGGTAGTCGCTAACTTCAGTGCGGTAGTGCAGGATTTATCATGTGAGAAATGGCTCTATTATTATTTTATACCATTTTCTCCATTTTGGTCCAATTATACAAATTCTGAGCGGTCTTCTGTTTGCTTATGGGGCTGTCCAGTTGGGAAACGCGTTGAGTGATTTGGTTACAATATGTTTAGCGCTGATTGGGGCTTTGTCTTTTAGGCTACAATCACTTTTAATGCCATATATGAGAACTTGCTCTCTACTGTTTGGATTTCTACCTGTGTCCTGATTAGTGTTGAGCCACCCCCGTAGTGTTCGAGTTCGGTTCGGTTCGTCGAACACCCGTGTGTTCGCCGAACTGTTCGTCGAACTGTTCGTCGAACACCTTCGAACACCGTTAAAACCAATGGCAGGCAAACAAAAACACATAGAAACACATAGAAAACACCTTCAAAGGTGTCCAAAAGCTGACAAACTGCTCAGAAGACACAACTAACACATGGAAAAGTGACAAGTACATATAGTCATGCGAAAAGAAAAGAGGTGGAGGAGTAAAAGGAGGGGGAGACACAGATATAGGCATGTCATGCCCTTCTAAAATCCAAAAAGTGAGAAGCCGAGACGGCCAATCCGCTCCTGCCCGTGCCACCTCCGTGTCGCCGGGTTTGTGCCAGAGCCGCGGTGAACCCTGACGGCCAGCCCCCCTCTCCCAATACTGGTGCCTGTCCGCTGGTGGGTCGAGAGAGCCCCCCTGTGGTGGAGGCAGCTCTAAGCTTTTTAATTTAAATTGTCCCTCTAATTTAAATGAATACACTTTAAATCCATTTACAAGGATCTATTGGAGGGCAAGTCTCATGCCAGCAGCCGCGTAATTCCAGCTCCAGTAGCGTCCACTAAAGCTGCTGCAGTTAAAAAGCTTTTATAAGGATCGAGCTCGGCTGTCCACCGCAAGGCATCCTAGTGCCAGTCCCAGCCCCTATGCCTTGGGGTGCCTCCTGATGCTCTTCACTAAGTATCCCGTGGTCCCGAAGCATTTCCTTTGAAAAAATTAAGTGTCCAAACTACAGGTGGTGTAGCTTGCTTAACAGCCGGGATAATCCGCTGACTAGCAGACACTGCTACTAGGCACAAAGTATTTCCTGGGTAGATGCAGTTAAAAATTTGTAAGTAGATACTCTCGTTGGATGCTGAGAAAGCATTCCATAGAGTCTCCTGGCACGCCATATATGATTCTCTTAAAAAGCTTGGGGTAGGGGTCTAGGGGACCCTTTTATAGCCAATATCACGGCCCTGTATCACAATACGTCACCTAGGCTGAAGATAAATGGAACTGTAGCACCGAGGGCTCGGTTGCTACAGACGTATTGCACCTCACCCAGAGGTGTGATATCTCACTCTCAGATAAGGATGGAGTGTGGATCAGGACCCGACACCTGCATGCATTACACCACATTGCCGTGGGGCAGGGCGACCAATATGCCCCTGAGATGGGCACGACAGTCCCTGTCCCTGGCTGGAGTGGGGGGAGGGAACACTGAGGAAGGGGAACCCTGCAGTGCAGGAGCAGGGAGGAAGCAGTTCCTGGGTGCATTGAGAAGGGAGTATAAAAGGTGGGCACCATCTTAGTTCAGTGCAGAGAAGTCTGAGCAGAAGTGGCAGGGAGCAGGGGCTCTGCATGAGCTCTGCTCCGGAGGCGGGCCTAGTAACAGAGGCCCAGGCCTGCAAGAGGGAGAAGGAAGGAAGAGGAGCAGAGAAGGCTCCAGGAACGAGGAATGAAGGGATCCCAGGGGTGCGGACGGGCGAGTCGCCACCGCACGCCCGAATCCACCTGCGTGGAGGGGTCAGGCCAAAGGGGGAGACCGGTCCCCGAACTAGTGGAGGCAGGAAACGACCCTCAGCTAGAAACCGGAGGCTCTGACATTTTATGTGGCGCAGCCCCTTGCTCCACCCGCTAGGAAGGCACCACATAGGGTCAGGGAAACTGGCGCCAAGTTTACCAAGAGGAGGCCCGAGGCAGCCGGACAGAAGTGTTGGTAAGAAAGGCCAGACAAAGGACACACAAAGGGGGTCCTGTGAAGCGCTCCAAAGTTATCTGGGAGTTGTCTGAGCCCCTCACCTGGTGAGCACAGTACGACGTGGGCAGCCGTTACCTGCAGACGTGGTCTGGATAATAAGAACTGTGAGTAAAGGCCCTGAACTGCATCACTGACTCCGTGTCGTTACTGCTGCTGCCCTGCACCATCACCCCCATCCTCCGCATACACTGCCCTGAGGCTATACTCCTCCCGTGGGGAGTTATGCTACGCTCTGCTGCACCCACAACACCAGCCTTAGCGGTCTGCCCTGTAGCGGCGGTTCACTCTGACCGCAATCCACGGGTGGCGTAGTCGGACATTTAAACATCAAAACCACATAAATAGTTCCGCCACTGGTTTGACCGCCCTGAGCCACGGAACCGGATCGCCGCCACGAAGACTACAACCACCAGCATCCACCAAAAAGGGTCCGGCTCCGGGTGTCCCAAGGCCCAGGGGGTGCGTCAGAACATTTTCATCACCTTTCACAATCACCAATGGGACAAGGCAGGGATGTCCTCTGTCCCCTCTCTTATACATCCTAGTGACGGAGCACCTGCTCTCATCAATTCGCCATAACCACAATATTAGGTGGATTGAGGTGGGAGGCACCGAGTACAAGTGCTCTCTATTTGCTGATGATGTCCTAGTATATATCACTCAATCACATATATCCATCCCTGCTGTTATGGCTGAAATAGATCACTTTGTTACATGGTAAAATTTTAAAATCAATGCAGCGAAGTCTGAGGCCCTCGATGTCTCCCTCCCTAAATCCATATAGGATTCCATCCAGTCCAACTTTCCCTTTGCCTGGCCCTCACAGGGTATCAAATACTTAGGAATTCCTATTCATAGAGACCTCTCCCATCTATGTTATCTTAATTTTGGGCCCTTTATTGAACAATTCCATACAGACCACGGTTGGCAAGTTAGAACTGTAAGATTCACTACGTGAACCACTGGTGTTTTGTGGAAAAGCACATGTACACTGCGTTCCAAATTATTATGCAAAAAGTGTTTAGGAGTGATAAGGGAAGAATTTGTTTGTTTGTCAGTTAAACTCATTGATGGTGATGTGTGTCAGGGCTCTTTATATCACTGTAAGCAATTGCAGACACCTGTGCTAATTAGTTTGGCAGGTGTGTCCAATGAAAGGCAAGACTACTTAAGAAGGCTCTCTCACATTATTAAGCAGCCTACATTTTCTGCCAAAATGGGAAAGAAAAAGGATGTGTCGGCTGCTGAGAAGCAACAAATTGTGGAGTGTTTAGGTCAAGGCATGACTACAATCAACATTGTGCGATGATCAGGATGAAGTGTCTTGGCAATCAAGAAGTATGTAGCTGATTCACAGTACACACGTGTGCGTGCTGATAAGGGCAAATTGAGGACTCTTTCCTACAGGCAATTACGTCAGGTTGAAACAGCAGCGGCAAAAAAGCCTTGTCATAGCAGCAGACAAGTTTTTGAAGCTGCTTGTGCCTCCAACGTCCCCCGAACAACAAGATGCAGGGTCCTTCAGAGGTTTGCAGCTGTGCATATGCCATCCTGTCGACCTCCTCTATCCACTTCACACAAGCAGAAACGGCTCCAGTGGGCCAAACATTACATGAAGACTGATTTCAAAACTGTTTTGTTCACGGATGAGTGCCGTGCAGCGCTCGATGGTCCAGATGAATGGAGTGGAGGATGGCTGGTTGATGGACACCCCACGCAAACACGGCTACAGCGCCAACAAGGAGGAGGTGGAGTAATGTTTTGGGCTGGAATCATGGGGAGAGAGATTGTCGGCCCCTTTAGGATCCCTGAAGGCGCTAAAGATGAACTCCATAATGTATGTGGATTTTCTCAAACAGCACTTCCTGCCATGGTTCAAGAAGAAGAACCGTGTATTTCACAGCAAGATCATTTTTCTGCATGATAATGCACCATCTCATGCTGCACATAAAACATCTGCATCTCTGGCTGATATGGGCATAAAAGGGGACAAACTTATGGTGTGACCCCCATGCTCCCCTGACCTCTACCCCATTCAGAACCTTTGGAGCATCATTAAAAGGAGTGTCTATGATGGCGGGAGGCAGTTCACATCTAAGCAACAGCTCTGGGAGGGTATTCTGTCCTCATGCAAAACAATTGAAGCAGAAACCATCCAAAACCTGACAAATTCAATGGACGAGAGAGTTCAGAAGCTCCTTTCGAACAAGGGGTCCTATGTGAAAATGTAACATCACCTAGAATAAAGTTTTGAGTTGAAAACTGTTTGATTTCAGTTTCTAACAACCTGCTAATGCTTATAATTTCAAAAATGACCATTTTTTTGGTCTTTATTAAAATGAAAAGGTTGATCGAAAAGTTTGGGGGATCTAAGAGTGTGGCAACCCAGTAGTCATGATTACTTCGAATTCTGACAATATGAGGGTCATGCTGCAGGTAGTGCAGCAAGAAGGCACTTATGTGTCTTGCGCATCTCGGAGCCCCAAAATTATTTTCCGGGCTAGATGCAGCTAAAAATTATTTTTAATTTTAAATCTGGTGAAGCTTATTATAGATGGCCTAATAGGATCAGTGCTGCACACTGCTACAAAGCCCAAATTATTTTCCAGTCAAGATACAGATAAACATGATTAGTAATTTGAAAGCTTAAAACGGTTGGTAGGGTGATTTTAACCAATCATCAAGCTTTTACTCTCCCCAGGATGACACAGGGGTAGAAAAGTCGTTTCGGATCCATGATTTGTTCATCTTTATGAACGTGAGTCTGTCTACATTATCAGTGGAGAGCCGCGTGCGCTTATCTGTCAGCACACCACCAGCAGCGCTGAACACACGTTCAGACAGAACGCTGGCTGCGGGGCATGACAAGATCTCCAAGGCGTAAGTGGCTAGCTCCGGCCATTTATCCAGATTGGAAGCCCAAAAAGAGCAAGGGTCCAGTGACACAGTCGTGGCTTCAATGTTTACTTGGAGATACTCCTGTACCATCGTCTCTAGGCGTTGACTATGTGTCAGACTTCTTGTCTCCTGTGGCCTTGCAAAGGATGGGCTAAAAAAGTGGTGAAATGATTCCGCAAAATTGATGTTACCAGCAGATACTGTGGTTCTGTTACGGTTTGAGTGCTGAACACTTGACGGTCCCACGGTTGGCAAGTTGGAACTGTGAGATTCACTACGTGCACCACTGGTATTTTGTGGAAAAGCACATGTAAGATTCTGCAACAGTCTCTGCTGATACTCCTGCATGCGTGCATCCCTTTCTATGGCAGGAATAATTTCTGCAAATTTACTTTTGTACCGGGGATCTAACAGTGTGGCAACCCAGTAGTCAGGATTATTTCTAATTCTCACAATTCGAGGGTCATGTTGCAGGTAGTGCAGCAAGAAGGCACTCATGTGTGTTGCGCATCCAGGAGCACCAAGTCCCTGTTGTGTTGGTGGCGAGGTAGCAATCATGCTTCCTTCCTCTGTCCTCTCCCCCCAACCTCGCACAACAGAAATGTGATCAAGGTCTCCCTCATCTGATGAGTCTTCCATCAGTTCGTCCTCCACTTCTTCCTGGGCTCCTGTACCTTCCTCACTAGTTTGGCTGCTACCATGCGCCCTGGTAAAATCATCTCCCCCACCCTCACATGCCTGCCGCCTTGGTGCTGCCGACCGTCTGGACCTTGCAGATGTTAGCCCTTCCGCATACAACTCCTCCTCCTCTACTTCCTCCACCTCCTCTTGTGCCACCACCTGACTCCGAATTCTGTTTAACATGTGCTCCAGCATGTAAATCACCGGAATAGTCATGCTGATAATGGCATCGTCAGCACTAAACATCTTCGTCGCCATTTCAAAACTGTGCAGAAGGGTGCATAGGTCCCTGATCTGAGACCACTCCTCCAGCGTGATTTGCCCCACCTCTGAATCTCGTTTGCCCAGGCTATACGTCAGAACGTATTGCACCAGGGCTTGTCGGTGCTGCCACAGTCGCTGCAACATGTGCAGAGTTGAATTCCACCGGGTAGGCACATCGCATTTTAGCTGGTGAAGTGGCAGGCCCAACGACTTCTGTAGAGATGTAAGTCGCTGAGCTGCGGGATGCGAACGGCGGAAGTGAGCACACAGCGACCGTGCCCTCTGCAGAAGGCCATCTAGTCTGGGATAGTGGGCTAAAAATTGCTGGACAACCAGGTTCAACACGTGAGCTATACAAGGCACGTGTGTGACATTGCCCCGGCGAAGGGCCGCACCCAGGTTTGCAGCATTGTCGCACACGGCCTTCCCTGGTTTCAGGTCCAGTGGAGACAACCATTCATGAAATTGGTTCTCCAGAGCTGACCACAACTCCTCAGCTGTGTGACTCACATTTCCCAGACATTTCAATGTAAAAACCGCCTGATGACGTTGAGCCCTACTGCCAGCATAGTAAGGAGGTGTGCAGGATCCCTTCTGCGCAGTTAGAAAGCTTGTGGCATGACCAGACAGGCTTTGGGTGCAGGTGGAAGACCGAGAGGAGGTTGAGGAGGCAGAAGCAGTGGAGGAAAAATGACATAAAGAGGATTGACGCACAACTCGTGGGGACGGCAAGACTTGGACAGCAGCCCCTTGTCCTGCTGTCACCATAGTTACCCAGTGCCCAGTCAGCGACATGTAACGACCCTGTCCATGCCTACTCGTCCAAGTGTCTGTGGTGAAATGCACCCTGTCACACACAGAGTTTCTCAAAGAAGCGGTGATGTTGTGTGCGACATGCTGGTGGAGCGCAGGCACACCTTTCTTTGAGAAGTAGTGCCGACTGGGCATCTAGTACTGGGGCACTGCGACGGACATAAGGTCTCGAAAATCCTCTGTGTCCACCAGGCGGAAAGGCAGCATTTCTGTAGCCAAGAGCTTGCAGATGGTGAAATTCAACCTCTTAGCTTTCTCATGGCTAGGAGGAAATGGTCTTTTACTTGTCCACATCTGAGGGACCGAGGGCTGGCTATTGTGCTTAGACGGGGTTGATAAGGGTGTCCCCGGCAAACTGCCGGTCTGTGAGGAAGATGCAGGCGGACATGTTAGGTTGCCTTGATCCAAAGGTGGTGCTATCGATGTCGGACAGCGCTCAAGACCAGCTGGTGTTACCACCTCCAAAGAAAATGATGACCTGCCAATCACGCTGGCTGTTGCGGGTAAAGAGGTGGCAGGTCTGCGCCCCAAAACAGGTGTGACTGCTGTCCCCCCAGTCACAGAGGATGAAGAGGCCGCGGATGCACAAGATATGGCAGACGGTGGTTGGCCCGGCCGGCTAGACCGCATTGTAGCACACTGAGCTTCCCACTGCAACTTATGCTTCATGTCCATGTGCCGGTTCATGCATGAAGTACTCAAACTATGTATTTTTTGGCCTCTACTTAGCTTTTGCTGACAAATGTTACAGATAACACGAGTTGGGTCATCTTTATCGATCTGAAAAAATGCCCAGGCTATGCAAGGCTTAGCACCCATGCGACCTGAAGAGCCACCACGACTTGTGGTGAGAGGCAGAGTTGTGTTTGAGGATGCAGTTGTTGACGTGCTTCCAGTACTACGTCTCTGTCCAGGAAGGCGCAACCTGACCTCGTCGTCACTAGCATCTTCCTCCACCTCCTCTGCTGACCTCATCTCTTGGCTGACTGTGGGTTGACAGTAAGTGGGATCTCCGACCTCATCATCATCACCCTGTGCGTTATCACACCCGTCGTCCTCAGAGCCAACCTGTTCCTGCCCTGACAAAAAACTAAAGTTGTCGCTCCAATCAGGTATTTGAGTCTTATCATCGTCTTCCTCATTGTCTCCACCAACAGGAGTTACAGTTTGGGAATGAGGGTCTACATTATGGTCAGAACCTTCTGCGTCTGGTCCTGGATCCGACTCATAAAGATTCTGGGCATCAGTGCAGATCATTTCCTCGTCTGGATTCACAGAAGCGCTGGAGTCGACCTCTGATTCCCAGGCTATAGTATGAGTAAACAGCTCTGCAGACTCAACCATCTGTTCTACCTCATACTCAGACGGGCAGCTGGAGATTTGGGAGCTGTGAGGAAGCAAGTGCGATTTGGGTGACACCTTTGAGGACTGGAGTATTTGTGATGTTGAAGTTGATGTGGAGGAGAGCCCACTTAAAGGAGCACTTGATATCCGTTGAAGCACCTGCTGTTTTTGTGCCTCATCTGGAATTTGTAGCGATTGGCGTGGCCGTAAGAAAGGGATCTTATCACATTGTCCGCTAAAAGAAGTAGACATTTTAGTTTGGCTGGAAGATGGTCTTTCTTCTGCACCTACCCCACGGACACAACCTTTTTTCCCCTTCCCAACACGCCTATTCCCCTTTCCACCAGCAGCAGGCCTTTTTCCACTCATTTTGGTGGTTAACTAATTCACAACTCTGGAGTTGTTTGCACAAAAAAACAATGGATGGTAACCGAGCAGAGCTGAGTGGCCAAACTGTGGTATTAGGCCAAAACTATTGGCTTGGTTAGATGCAGAAAAAAATTATTTTTAATTTGCAACCTGATGGAGGTCAGTATAGATGGACTAATAGACCAAGTCCCACACACCGCTAGAAGCCCAAATATTTTTTCAGAGCTAGATGCAGAAAATTTTTTTATTCAATTTGCAACCTGATGGAGGTCAGTATAGATGGACTAATAGACCAAGTCCCACACACTGCTAGAAGCCCAAATATTTTTTCAGAGCTAGATGCAGAAAAAAATTATTTTTAATTTGCAACCTGATGGAGGTCAGTATAGATGGACTAATAGAACAAGTCCCACACGCTGCTAGAAGCCCAAATATTTTTTCAGAGATAAATGAAGAAAAAAATTATTTTTAATTTGCAACCTGATGGAGGTCAGTATAGATGGACTAATAGACCAAGTCCCACACACTGCTAGAAGCCCAAATATTTTTTCAGAGCTAGATGCAGAAAAAAATTATTTTTAATTTGCAACCTGATGGAGGTCAGTATAGATGGACTAATAGACCAAGTCCCACACACCGCTAGAAGCCCAAATATTTTTTCAGAGCTAGATGCAGAAAATTTTTTTATTCAATTTGCAACCTGATGGAGGTCAGTATAGATGGACTAATAGACCAAGTCCCACACACTGCTAGAAGCCCAAATATTTTTTCAGAGCTAGATGCAGAAAAAAATTATTTTTAATTTGCAACCTGATGGAGGTCAGTATAGATGGACTAATAGACCAAGTCCCACACACCGCTAGAAGCCCAAATATTTTTTCAGAGCTAGATGCAGAAATTTTTTTTATTCAATTTGCAACCTGATGGAGGTCAGTATAGATGGACTAATAGACCAAGTCCCACACACTGCTAGAAGCCCAAATATTTTTTCAGAGCTAGATGCAGAAAAAAATTATTTTTAATTTGCAACCTGATGGAGGTCAGTATAGATGGACTAATAGAACAAGTCCCACACGCTGCTAGAAGCCCAAATATTTTTTCAGAGATAAATGAAGAAAAAAATTATTTTTAATTTGCAACCTGATGGAGGTCAGTATAGATGGACTAATAGACCAAGTCCCACACACTGCTAGAAGCCCAAATATTTTTTCAGAGCTAGATGCAGAAAAAAATTATTTTTAATTTGCAACCTGATGGAGGTCAGTATAGATGGACTAATAGACCAAGTCCCACACACCGCTAGAAGCCCAAATATTTTTTCAGAGCTAGATGCAGAAATTTTTTTTATTCAATTTGCAACCTGATGGAGGTCAGTATAGATGGACTAATAGACCAAGTCCCACACACTGCTAGAAGCCCAAATATTTTTTCAGAGCTAGATGCAGAAAAAAATTATTTTTAATTTGCAACCTGATGGAGGTCAGTATAGATGGACTAATAGAACAAGTCCCACACGCTGCTAGAAGCCCAAATATTTTTTCAGAGATAAATGAAGAAAAAAATTATTTTTAATTTGCAACCTGATGGAGGTCAGTATAGATGGACTAATAGACCAAGTCCCACACACTGCTAGAAGCCCAAATATTTTTTCAGAGCTAGATGCAGAAAAAAATTATTTTTAATTTGCAACCTGATGGAGGTCAGTATAGATGGACTAATAGACCAAGTCCCACACACCGCTAGAAGCCCAAATATTTTTTCAGAGCTAGATGCAGAAAAAAATTATATTCAATTTGCAACCTGCTGGAGGTCAGTATAGAAGGACTAATAGAACAAGTCCCACACACTGCTAGAAGCCCAAATATTTTTTCAGAGCTAAATGAAGAAAAAAAATATTTTTAATTTGCAACCTGATGGAGGTCAGTATAGATGGACTAATAGACCAAGTCCCACACACTGCTAGAAGCCCAAATATTTTTTCAGAGCTAGATGCAGAAAAAAATTATATTCAGTTTGCAACCTGATGGAGGTCAGTATAGATGGACTAATAGAATGATGCTATGCCCAAAAGATTTTACTTCACTAGGTGCAGTAAAAAAATTGGTATTCTATACACAGGTGGTATATCTTGCAACACAGATAGGCTACTCCACTGACTAACACACTCTGCAATAGGCCAAAAAGGATTAGCTTTGCTAGATTCAGCCAAATGCTGTGAAAAAAACTTGCACAGCACTGGCACAGACCTGCCTGGCAAAAACTGATAGGAACTGATGTAACCTAGTCCTGAAAAGGACTCCAATTACAATTAGTCTTTACTCCCACAATCTATCTATTTAAGAGCACAGACCTGCCTGATAAAAGTCGTAGGAAATGCTGTAACCTAGTCATAGGGGAACAGGTCACAGTTGTTAAGTCAAATTACAGAAGGGGCATATCAGGACTAGAGATGAGCGTTGTTCTACTCGAACTGTTCGCCAATCTCAAATTCGAGCTGTTTTGGGCGGTGTTCGAGCCGATCGGCGAACACGAACAATTTGAGAAAAATTCGGCTGTTCGAGGTTATGTTCGATAACTGTTCGTGCACCAAAATCATAACTGGATTTTTTCTCAGTAATGATGAAAATTAATGTTAATACGCAGTTTGAGTGTACAGCGGGGCGGGGGGAGGGGCAGGGGATGGATCTCTGCAGGAACAATGAAGATCTCCATTTTTTTTTCTCTTTCCCGCATTTGCAGTGGGGAGGTGCAATCTGTCAGCCTATCAGCAGCGCACACACGGAGCGAAGTGCTTTTTTTCACACAAGCAAGGGCATGTGTCATTGGCAGTGTATGTCACATGTCCTTGCCCTATAAGACCAAGCCATTTTCCCCGTCGCCACCATTTTCTCACTGCTGCAGCTGCGTGTTAGACGGCACCGCTGTTGCTGTGTGCGCTATACCTTGTTAATTTCAAGCCAATTTTCGCACAAATATACAGATAGCTTGGGAGTAGGGAATAGTTGTGATTGCAGTCCTTTTAAGGACTAGGTTACAGCATTTCCTACGACTTTTATCAAGCAGGTCTGTGCTCTTAAATAGATAGATTGTGGGAGTAAAGACTAATTGTAATTGGAGTCCTTTTCAGGACTAGGTTACATCAGTTCCTATCAGTTTTTGCCAGGCAGGTCTGTGCCAGTGCTGTGCAAGTTTTTTTCGCAGCATTTGGCTGAATCTAGCAAAGCTAATCCTTTTTGGCCTATTGCAGAGTGTGTTAGTCAGTGGAGTAGCCTATCTGTGTTGCAAGATATACCACCTGTGTATAGAATACCAATTTTTTTACTGCACCTAGTGAAGTAAAATCTTTTGGGCATAGCATCATTCTATTAGTCCATCTATACTGACCTCCATCAGGTTGCAAACTGAATATAATTTTTTTCTGCATCTAGCTCTGAAAAAATATTTGGGCTTCTAGCAGTGTGTGGGACTTGGTCTATTAGTCCATCTATACTGACCTCCATCAGGTTGCAAATTAAAAATAATTTTTTTCTTCATTTAGCTCTGAAAAAATATTTGGGCTTCTAGCAGTGTGTGGGACTTGTTCTATTAGTCCTTCTATACTGACCTCCAGCAGGTTGCAAATTGAATAATTTTTTTCTGCATCTAGCTCTGAAAAAATATTTGGGCTTCTAGCGGTGTGTGGGACTTGGTCTATTAGTCCATCTATACTGACCTCCATCAGGTTGCAAATTAAAAATAATTTTTTTCTGCATCTAGCTCTGAAAAAATATTTGGGCTTCTAGCAGTGTGTGGGACTTGGTCTATTAGTCCATCTATACTGACCTCCATCAGGTTGCAAATTAAAAATAATTTTTTTCTTCATTTATCTCTGAAAAAATATTTGGGCTTCTAGCAGCGTGTGGGACTTGTTCTATTAGTCCATCTATACTGACCTCCATCAGGTTGCAAATTAAAAATAATTTTTTTCTGCATCTAGCTCTGAAAAAATATTTGGGCTTCTAGCAGTGTGTGGGACTTGGTCTATTAGTCCATCTATACTGACCTCCATCAGGTTGCAAATTGAATAAAAAAAATTTCTGCATCTAGCTCTGAAAAAATATTTGGGCTTCTAGCGGTGTGTGGGACTTGGTCTATTAGTCCATCTATACTGACCTCCATCAGGTTGCAAATTAAAAATAATTTTTTTCTGCATCTAGCTCTGAAAAAATATTTGGGCTTCTAGCAGTGTGTGGGACTTGGTCTATTAGTCCATCTATACTGACCTCCATCAGGTTGCAAATTAAAAATAATTTTTTTCTGCATCTAGCTCTGAAAAAATATTTGGGCTTCTAGCAGTGTGTGGGACTTGGTCTATTAGTCCATCTATACTGACCTCCATCAGGTTGCAAATTGAATAAAAAAAATTTCTGCATCTAGCTCTGAAAAAATATTTGGGCTTCTAGCGGTGTGTGGGACTTGGTCTATTAGTCCATCTATACTGACCTCCATCAGGTTGCAAATTAAAAATAATTTTTTTCTGCATCTAGCTCTGAAAAAATATTTGGGCTTCTAGCAGTGTGTGGGACTTGGTCTATTAGTCCATCTATACTGACCTCCATCAGGTTGCAAATTGAATAAAAAAAATTTCTGCCTCTAGCTCTGAAAAAATATTTGGGCTTCTAGCGGTGTGTGGGACTTGGTCTATTAGTCCATCTATACTGACCTCCATCAGGTTGCAAATTAAAAATATTTTTTTTTCTGCATCTAACCCAGCCAATAGTTTTGGCCTAATACCACAGTTTGGCCACTCAGCTCTGCTCGGTTACCATCCATTGTTTTTTTGTGCAAACAACTCCAGAGTTGTGAATTAGTTAACCACCAAAATGAGTGGAAAAAGGCCTGCTGCTGGTGGAAAGGGGAATAGGCGTGTTGGGAAGGGGAAAAAAGGTTGTGTCCGTGGGGTAGGTGCAGAAGAAAGACCATCTTCCAGCCAAACTAAAATGTCTACTTCTTTTAGCGGACAATGTGATAAGATCCCTTTCTTACGGCCACGCCAATCGCTACAAATTCCAGATGAGGCACAAAAACAGCAGGTGCTTCAACGGATATCAAGTGCTCCTTTAAGTGGGCTCTCCTCCACATCAACTTCAACATCACAAATACTCCAGTCCTCAAAGGTGTCACCCAAATCGCACTTGCTTCCTCACAGCTTCCAAATCTCCAGCTGCCCGTCTGAGTATGAGGTAGAACAGATGGTTGAGTCTGCAGAGCTGTTTACTCATACTATAGCCTGGGAATCAGAGGTCGACTCCAGCGCTTCTGTGAATCCAGACGAGGAAATGATCTGCACTGATGCCCAGAATCTTTATGAGTCGGATCCAGGACCAGACGCAGAAGGTTCTGACCATAATGTAGACCCTCATTCCCAAACTGTAACTCCTGTTGGTGGAGACAATGAGGAAGACGATGATAAGACTCAAATACCTGATTGGAGCGACAACTTTAGTTTTTTGTCAGGGCAGGAACAGGTTGGCTCTGAGGACGACGGGTGTGATAACGCACAGGGTGATGATGATGAGGTCGGAGATCCCACTTACTGTCAACCCACAGTCAGCCAAGAGATGAGGTCAGCAGAGGAGGTGGAGGAAGATGCTAGTGACGACGAGGTCAGGTTGCGCCTTCCTGGACAGAGACGTAGTACTGGAAGCACGTCAACAACTGCATCCTCAAACACAACTCTGCCTCTCACCACAAGTCGTGGTGGCTCTTCAGGTCGCATGGGTGCTAAGCCTTGCATAGCCTGGGCATTTTTTCAGATCGATAAAGATGACCCAACTCGTGTTATCTGTAACATTTGTCAGCAAAAGCTAAGTAGAGGCCAAAAAATACATAGTTTGAGTACTTCATGCATGAACCGGCACATGGACATGAAGCATAAGTTGCAGTGGGAAGCTCAGTGTGCTACAATGCGGTCTAGCCGGCCGGGCCAACCACCGTCTGCCATATCTTGTGCATCCGCGGCCTCTTCATCCTCTGTGACTGGGGGGACAGCAGTCACACCTGTTTTGGGGCGCAGACCTGCCACCTCTTTACCCGCAACAGCCAGCGTGATTGGCAGGTCATCATTTTCTTTGGAGGTGGTAACACCAGCTGGTCTTGAGCGCTGTCCGACATCGATAGCACCACCTTTGGATCAAGGCAACCTAACATGTCCGCCTGCATCTTCCTCACAGACCGGCAGTTTGCCGGGGACACCCTTATCAACCCCGTCTAAGCACAATAGCCAGCCCTCGGTCCCTCAGATGTGGACAAGTAAAAGACCATTTCCTCCTAGCCATGAGAAAGCTAAGAGGTTGAATTTCACCATCTGCAAGCTCTTGGCTACAGAAATGCTGCCTTTCCGCCTGGTGGACACAGAGGATTTTCGAGACCTTATGTCCGTCGCAGTGCCCCAGTACCAGATGCCCAGTCGGCACTACTTCTCAAAGAAAGGTGTGCCTGCGCTCCACCAGCATGTCGCACACAACATCACCGCTTCTTTGAGAAACTCTGTGTGTGACAGGGTGCATTTCACCACAGACACTTGGACGAGTAGGCATGGACAGGGGCGTTACATGTCGCTGACTGGGCACTGGGTAACTATGGTGACAGCAGGACAAGGGGCTGCTGTCCAAGTCTTGCCGTCCCCACGAGTTGTGCGTCAATCCTCTTTATGTCATTTTTCCTCCACTGCTTCTGCCTCCTCAACCTCCTCTCGGTCTTCCACCTGCACCCAAAGCCTGTCTGGTCATGCCACAAGCTTTCTAACTGCGCAGAAGGGATCCTGCACACCTCCTTACTATGCTGGCAGTAGGGCTCAACGTCATCAGGCGGTTTTTACATTGAAATGTCTGGGAAATGTGAGTCACACAGCTGAGGAGTTGTGGTCAGCTCTGGAGAACCAATTTCATGAATGGTTGTCTCCACTGGACCTGAAACCAGGGAAGGCCGTGTGCGACAATGCTGCAAACCTGGGTGCGGCCCTTCGCCGGGGCAATGTCACACACGTGCCTTGTATGGCTCACGTGTTGAACCTGGTTGTCCAGCAATTTTTAGCCCACTATCCCAGACTAGATGGCCTTCTGCAGAGGGCACGGTCGCTGTGTGCTCACTTCCGCCGTTCGCATCCCGCAGCTCAGCGACTTACATCTCTACAGAAGTCGTTGGGCCTGCCACTTCACCGGCTAAAATGCGATGTGCCTACCCGGTGGAATTCAACTCTGCACATGTTGCAGCGACTGTGGCAGCACCGACAAGCCCTGGTGCAATACGTTCTGACGTATAGCCTGGGCCAACGAGATTCAGAGGTGGGGCAAATCACGCTGGAGGAGTGGTCTCAGATCAGGGACCTATGCACCCTTCTGCACAGTTTTGAAATGGCGACGAAGATGTTTAGTGCTGACGATGCCATTATCAGCATGACTATTCCGATGATTTACATGCTGGAGCACATGTTAAACAGAATTCGGAGTCAGGTGGTGGCACAAGAGGAGGTGGAGGAAGTAGAGGAGGAGGAGTTGTATGCGGAAGGGCTAACATCTGCAAGGTCCAGACGGTCGGCAGCACCAAGGCGGCAGGCATGTGAGGGTGGGGGAGATGATTTTACCAGGGCGCATGGTAGCAGCCAAACTAGTGAGGAAGGTACAGGAGCCCAGGAAGAAGTGGAGGACGAACTGATGGAAGACTCATCAGATGAGGGAGACCTTGATCACATTTCTGTTGTGCGAGGTTGGGGGGAGAGGACAGAGGAAGGAAGCATGATTGCTACCTCGCCACCAACACAACAGGGACTTGGTGCTCCTGGATGCGCAACACACATGAGTGCCTTCTTGCTGCACTACCTGCAACATGACCCTCGAATTGTGAGAATTAGAAATAATCCTGACTACTGGGTTGCCACACTGTTAGATCCCCGGTACAAAAGTAAATTTGCAGAAATTATTCCTGCCATAGAAAGGGATGCACGCATGCAGGAGTATCAGCAGAGACTGTTGCAGAATCTTACATGTGCTTTTCCACAAAATACCAGTGGTGCACGTAGTGAATCTCACAGTTCCAACTTGCCAACCGTGGGACCGTCAAGTGTTCAGCACTCAAACCGTAACAGAACCACAGTATCTGCTGGTAACATCAATTTTGCGGAATCATTTCACCACTTTTTTAGCCCATCCTTTGCAAGGCCACAGGAGACAAGAAGTCTGACACATAGTCAACGCCTAGAGACGATGGTACAGGAGTATCTCCAAGTAAACATTGAAGCCACGACTGTGTCACTGGACCCTTGCTCTTTTTGGGCTTCCAATCTGGATAAATGGCCGGAGCTAGCCACTTACGCCTTGGAGATCTTGTCATGCCCCGCAGCCAGCGTTCTGTCTGAACGTGTGTTCAGCGCTGCTGGTGGTGTGCTGACAGATAAGCGCACGCGGCTCTCCACTGATAATGTAGACAGACTCACGTTCATAAAGATGAACAAATCATGGATCCGAAACGACTTTTCTACCCCTGTGTCATCCTGGGGAGAGTAAAAGCTTGATGATTGGTTAAAATCACCCTACCAACCGTTTTAAGCTTTCAAATTACTAATCATGTTTATCTGTATCTTGACTGGAAAATAATTTGGGCTTTGTAGCAGTGTGCAGCACTGATCCTATTAGGCCATCTATAATAAGCTTCACCAGATTTAAAATTAAAAATAATTTTTAGCTGCATCTAGCCCGGAAAATAATTTTGGGGCTCCGAGATGCGCAAGACACATAAGTGCCTTCTTGCTGCACTACCTGCAGCATGACCCTCATATTGTCAGAATTCGAAGTAATCATGACTACTGGGTTGCCACACTCTTAGATCCCCCAAACTTTTCGATCAACCTTTTCATTTTAATAAAGACCAAAAAAATGGTCATTTTTGAAATTATAAGCATTAGCAGGTTGTTAGAAACTGAAATCAAACAGTTTTCAACTCAAAACTTTATTCTAGGTGATGTTACATTTTCACATAGGACCCCTTGTTCGAAAGGAGCTTCTGAACTCTCTCGTCCATTGAATTTGTCAGGTTTTGGATGGTTTCTGCTTCAATTGTTTTGCATGAGGACAGAATACCCTCCCAGAGCTGTTGCTTAGATGTGAACTGCCTCCCGCCATCATAGACACTCCTTTTAATGATGCTCCAAAGGTTCTGAATGGGGTAGAGGTCAGGGGAGCATGGGGGTCACACCATAAGTTTGTCCCCTTTTATGCCCATATCAGCCAGAGATGCAGATGTTTTATGTGCAGCATGAGATGGTGCATTATCATGCAGAAAAATGATCTTGCTGTGAAATACACGGTTCTTCTTCTTGAACCATGGCAGGAAGTGCTGTTTGAGAAAATCCACATACATTATGGAGTTCATCTTTAGCGCCTTCAGGGATCCTAAAGGGGCCGACAATCTCTCTCCCCATGATTCCAGCCCAAAACATTACTCCACCTCCTCCTTGTTGGCGCTGTAGCCGTGTTTGCGTGGGGTGTCCATCAACCAGCCATCCTCCACTCCATTCATCTGGACCATCGAGCGCTGCACGGCACTCATCCGTGAACAAAACAGTTTTGAAATCAGTCTTCATGTAATGTTTGGCCCACTGGAGCCGTTTCTGCTTGTGTGAAGTGGATAGAGGAGGTCGACAGGATGGCATATGCACAGCTGCAAACCTCTGAAGGACCCTGCATCTTGTTGTTCGGGGGACGTTGGAGGCACAAGCAGCTTCAAAAACTTGTCTGCTGCTATGACAAGGCTTTTTTGCCGCTGCTGTTTCAACCTGACGTAATTGCCTGTAGGAAAGAGTCCTCAATTTGCCCTTATCAGCACGCACACGTGTGTACTGTGAATCAGCTACATACTTCTTGATTGCCAAGACACTTCGTCCTGATCATCGCACAATGTTGATTGTAGTCATGCCTTGACCTAAACACTCCACAATTTGTTGCTTCTCAGCAGCCGACACATCCTTTTTCATTCCCATTTTGGCAGAAAATGTAGGCTGCTTAATAATGTGAGAGAGCCTTCTTAAGTAGTCTTGCCTTTCATTGGACACACCTGCCAAACTAATTAGCACAGGTGTCTGCAATTGCTTACAGTGATATAAAGAGCCCTGACACACATCACCATCAATGAGTTTAACTGACAAACAAACAAATTCTTCCCTTATCACTCCTAAACACTTTTTGCATAATAATTTGGAACGCGGTGTACATGTGCTTTTCCACAAAACACCAGTGGTTCACGTAGTGAATCTTACAGTTCTAACTTGCCAACCGTGGTCTGTATGGAATTGTTCAATAAAGGGCCCAAAATTAAGATAACATAGATGGGAGAGGTCTCTATGAATAGGAATTCCTAAGTATTTGATACCCTGTGAGGGCCAGGCAAAGGGAAAGTTGGACTGGATGGAATCCTATATGGATTTAGGGAGGGAGACATCGAGGGCCTCAGACTTCGCTGCATTGATTTTAAAATTTTACCATGTAACAAAGTGATCTATTTCAGCCATAACAGCAGGGATGGATATATGTGATTGAGTGATATATACTAGGACATCATCAGCAAATAGAGAGCACTTGTACTCGGTGCCTCCCACCTCAATCCACCTAATATTGGGGTTATGGCGAATTGATGAGAGCAGGTGCTCCGTCACTAGGATGTATAAGAGAGGGGACAGAGGACATCCCTGCCTTGTCCCATTGGTGATTGTGAAAGGTGATGAAAATGTTCTGACGCACCCCCTGGGCCTTGGGACACCCGGAGCCGGACCCTTTTTGGTGGATGCTGGTGGTTGTAGTCTTCGTGGCGGCGATCCGGTTCCGTGGCTCAGGGCGGTCAAACCAGTGGCGGAACTATTTATGTGGTTTTGATGTTTAAATGTCCGACTACGCCACCCGTGGATTGCGGTCAGAGTGAACCGCCGCTACAGGGCAGACCGCTAAGGCTGGTGTTGTGGGTGCAGCAGAGCGTAGCATAACTCCCCACGGGAGGAGTATAGCCTCAGGGCAGTGTATGCGGAGGATGGGGGTGATGGTGCAGGGCAGCAGCAGTAACGACACGGAGTCAGTGATGCAGTTCAGGGCCTTTACTCACAGTTCTTATTATCCAGACCACGTCTGCAGGTAACGGCTGCCCACGTCGTACTGTGCTCACCAGGTGAGGGGCTCAGACAACTCCCAGATAACTTTGGAGCGCTTCACAGGACCCCCTTTGTGTGTCCTTTGTCTGGCCTTTCTTACCAACACTTCTGTCCGGCTGCCTCGGGCCTCCTCTTGGTAAACTTGGCGCCAGTTTCCCTGACCCTATGTGGTGCCTTCCTAGCGGGTGGAGCAAGGGGCTGCACCACATAAAATGTCAGAGCCTCCGGTTTCTAGCTGAGGGTCGTTTCCTGCCTCCACTAGTTCGGGGACCGGTCTCCCCCTTTGGCCTGACCCCTCCACGCAGGTGGATTCGGGCGTGCGGTGGCGACTCGCCCGTCCGCACCCCTGGGATCCCTTCATTCCTCGTTCCTGGAGCCTTCTCCGCTCCTCTTCCTTCCTTCTCCCTCTTGCAGGCCTGGGCCTCTGTTACTAGGCCCGCATCCGGAGCAGAGCTCATGCAGAGCCCCTGCTCCCTGCCACTTCTGCTCAGACTTCTCTGCACTGAACTAAGATGGTGCCCACCTTTTATACTCCCTTCTCAATGCACCCAGGAACTGCTTCCTCCCTGCTCCTGCACTGCAGGGTTCCCCTTCCACAGTGTTCCCTCCCCCCACTCCAGCCAGGGACAGGGACTGTCGTGCCCATCTCAGGGGCATATTGGTCGCCCTGCCCCACGGCAATGTGGTGTAATGCATGCAGGTGTCGGGTCCTGATCCACACTCCATCCTTATCTGAGAGTGAGATATCACACCTCTGGGTGAGGTGCAATACGTCTGTAGCAACCGAGCCCTCGGTGCTACAGTTCCATTTATCTTCAGCCTAGGTGACGTATTGTGATACAGGGCCGTGATTTTGGCTATAAAAGGGTCCCCTAGACCCCTACCCCAAGCTTTTTAAGAGAATCATATATGGCGTGCCAGGAGACTCTATGGAATGCTTTCTCAGCATCCAACGAGAGTATCTACTTACAAATTTTTAACTGCATCTAGCCCAGGAAATACTTTGTGCCTAGTAGCAGTGTCTGCTAGTCAGCGGATTATCCCGGCTGTTAAGCAAGCTACACCACCTGTAGTTTGGACACTTAATTTTTTCAAAGGAAATGCTTCGGGACCACGGGATACTTAGTGAAGAGCATCAGGAGGCACCCCAAGGCATAGGGGCTGGGACTGGCACTAGGATGCCTTGCGGTGGACAGCCGAGCTCGATCCTTATAAAAGCTTTTTAACTGCAGCAGCTTTAGTGGACGCTACTGGAGCTGGAATTACGCGGCTGCTGGCATGAGACTTGCCCTCCAATAGATCCTTGTAAATGGATTTAAAGTGTATTCATTTAAATTAGAGAGACAATTTAAATTAAAAAGCTTAGAGCTGCCTCCACCACAGGGGGGCTCTCTCGACCCACCAGCGGACAGGCACCAGTATTGGGAGAGGGGGGCTGGCCGTCAGGGTTCACCGCGGCTCTGGCACAAACCCGGCGACACGGAGGTGGCACGGGCAGGAGCGGACTGGCCGTCTCGGCTTCTCACTTTTTGGATTTTAGAAGGGCATGACATGCCTATATCTGTGTCTCCCCCTCCTTTTACTCCTCCACCTCTTTTCTTTTCGCATGACTATATGTACTTGTCACTTTTCCATGTATTAGTTGTGTCTTCTGAGCAGTTTGTCAGCTTTTGGACACCTTTGAAGGTGTTTTCTATGTGTTTCTATGTGTTTTTGTTTGCCTGCCATTGGTTTTAACGGTGTTCGAAGGTGTTCGACGAACAGTTCGACGAACAGTTCGGCGAACACACGGGTGTTCGACGAACCGAACCGAACTCGAACACTACGGGGGTGGCTCAACACTACTCTTCAGAGAAAAAAAAAACTAAAAAAATCCTCCTGATATAAAAAGAGTGGATTTCCCATAGAAATGAACTGGAATTGCTTTCCAAGAGTTTCTGAAATAATTTTTGAGGTGAATTTTGGAGAGGATTTTCTTAAAAAGAAACCTTCAAAAAAATGTTATGTGCACATAGTCTTCGTGATGCAATCAATTTTTAGTTTAGGCTATGTGCACACGTTGCGTTTTTGTTGCTTTTTTTCCACAGGCAATACCTGCTCTCTTGGCAGTAAAGAAGATACTTACAAAAAGCAGGTTTTCCTGATTTTTTTTTCTGCATTTTTATTGCTGCGTTTTTCTTGTCTCTTCTGCATGTTGATAGAGTTTAGTGGCCCAAAAAAACCATGATGTAACTTCCTTAGGTGTTTGCACAATAAATGCAGCACTTACCCATTGTTTCCTATGGGTGAAAAAACGCTGAAAGAAGTGACATGCTGCAGTTTGCAAAAGCGCAGCGGTTTCCAAATCAGTCAGTAGTTTTTATAAAAACCATAAATACATAAAAAGCTTTGAAAAACTTGTAAGTTTTTTAGGGAATGAAATTAAATCAACAGTAATTTCACCATTGCTTATTGGGATTTATAGTCACAGCATTCACTGTTCAGTATATATTACATGATAACATTATTCTACAAGTCAAGTACAATTATACTGACAAGACTTATTGTTTTGTTTTACAAACTAATATGCACTTCTGAAGTCACATTCTATGTGATTTGTTTTAGAATTCATATAGCATATATACTGTATTTTCTGGACTAGATGTATTTTTTTTAGCAAGAACAAAATTATGCTTAACCCTTTCACGGCATGCGCCGTATATGTACAGTGCATGGCATGTCTCCCGCTTTGGTACGGGCTATGGCGATGAGCCCGCACCTTTCCAGACACATGACAGCTGATCTGATCATCACTTAAATATCCTACCCTTGTGCATTAAAGTTAGTGATATTTACCCCTCCACTTCTTTACACCAAAAAGGAAGTGTTAATTATTAGTAAATATTTTCTGTTCTCTAAACCTGGGGTGTGTTTTATAATACAGTAATTTGCGTTCTATAGTTTAAAAAATATGTTATACCTCCTGCCCGAGCACAGGTCAGGGATGTAATTACTAGAGTTAAAAGGCTTCTCGCGGACTATAGCGTTCATGTCCTATCCCTACAATATATAGTATTGTTTAACCCCTTGCAGACATGGACAATTTCCATTTTTCTATTTCCCTCCCTCTTCTTTAAAGAGTCATAACTTTCTTTTTTCCTGTCCACATATTCTTGTGAGGACTTGTTTTTTGCGGGATGAGTTGTAATTTTGAATGAGACCATTTATTTTACCACAAAGTGTACTGGAAAATGGGAAAAAAAAACAAGTACAGAGAAATTGCAAAAAAAACTAATTCTAACATTGTTTTTTGGAATTGTTTTTACGTCAAACATTGTGTGGTAAAAAAATGACCTGCCAATATGATTCTCCTCATCAGTATGATTATGGCGATTCCAAACTTGTAGAGTTTTTTCATTATTTTAGTGGTGAAAACAAAATCAGATATTTGAAAAATAATTGGGGGGGGATTGTGTCGCCATTTCCCAAAACAAATAATGTTTTCATTTTTCGGACTATAGAGCTGTGTGAGGACTTATTGTTTTGGGGGGTGAGACAACGTTTTTATTGATACCATTTTTTGATAGATATGACATTTTCATCACTTCTTACAACTTTCTTACAGTGTTGCGGCAAACAAAAACCACAACTTTGTCATTTTGAGTATTTTTCTGTTTAAGGTGTTTACCAAACAGGTTAATTATTTTTATGCTTTGATAGATTGGACACTTATGGATATAGCGATACCATAGATGTTTATTTTTTATTATCTTTATTTTTAAATGGGGGATAAAGGCATGGATTCAAACTTTTATGCTTTTTTATTTTTATTTCATATTTTTAAAAACTTTTTACTGTATTTGTTAGTCCACTTACGGGACTTGAACATGCGATAGTCTGATCACTTGCACTATACACAGTAATACCACAGTATTACTGCATATAGTAAAAACCACACTCTCTTTTGAAGCCACACCTCAGAGCATGGAGGTCTTCATTGGCGTCCTGCGATCACGTTACAGAGGCGCTGATTGGCGCATATAATGACGCACCACCATGCCAACACGCTATTAATGCCGTTGTCAGAGTGTAACAGCGGCATTTAATAGGGTGACAGTCTCGGCTGTTAGAGGTAGGTTTTGGCTGTGTGTCACAGCCATTATCTGTCGGGTATGGGGCGGCCTCACCCCTACACCCGCTACCGACTTGCACGATACATTTATAGTGGATGTCGGTAAAGAGTTAATTGATGGCAGTTTTATTCACTTGAATGGTGCTACTGTCCCAGAACATCAGGAGATCCCCTCATATTTCATGAGTCTTCAGGACATATTTGTAGAGTAAGCGAGTGAACTCAATATCATGGGATCTGGAAATGGAGGATATTTTTCTTAACACTCGTGTTTCTGTAATATGCTGCCTCTAGCTTTAAGATTTAAATTTCCAGTATTCTAAATTTTTACTAACTTATTACAAGCTGGTATAATTCACGGTAGTCAATATGGACTCGGAATCCGATTTCTATGTCTTCTGTTCTTTGTTTGTGTTTGGGAATTTAAAACCTTATTCCCCAATGACAGTGCTTTACACAAAGCTCCAAATCTGTATAATTACAGTAAATATACAGACTAACCTTACAATTTCCTTATTTTTTTCTGCAAAATCGTGCAACATTAAGCCATTGCGTATAGGAATGGTCTCGGCATTAAATTACATCCTGTAGTTAAAGCAAATTATGCAGTAACTTTATTCATTATTAACCAGGATGGTAAGATGTTAAGAATTGCTAATCTGTTACGTAAAGGGGTTGTTTTGTCAGGTCACAAGATATTGATTACCTATGCTTAGTATAGATCATCAATATCAGATTAGTGGGTGGTCCAACATCCAGCACCCCCACTGATCAGCTATTATAAGCTCCGGCTTAAGATAAACATACTGAATAGAGTTCCAACGTGATAGTCCCAGTCAAAGTATAGCGATTATCACCAGACAATGCATATCCGGTCTTAGAATAGCTGATCTTTGGGGATAGGTCCTGCGAATAGCTCATCAATATCTTGTGAATGAAATGTGCTTTAACATTATTTGTTATATTTCCACTATATATAGCAAAGAAACCTCCATCTAGCAACAACAACTACCAGCCAATAACATCTGGCAACCACCACCATCACTAGCCAATACCATCCGGCGGCAAGCAACACCACCAGCCAATACCATCCGGCAACAAGCACCACCACCAGCCAATAACATGCGGCAACAAGTACCACCACCATCCAATACCATCCGGCAGCAAGCACCACCACCAGCCAATACCATCCGGCAACAAACACCACCACCAGCCAATACCATCCGGCAGCAAGCACCATCACCAGCCAATACCATCCGGCAACAAGTACCACCACCAGCTAATAACATCCTCCAACAAGCACCACCACCAGCCAATACCATCTGGCAACAACAACAATCAGCTAATTCCAACTGGCAACAACAACCAACTAATACCATCTGGCAACAAGAACAACATCCAGCTAATACCATCTGGCAACAACAACCAGCTAATACCATCTGGCAACAACAACAACATCCAGCTAATACCATCTGGCAACAACAACAACCAGCTAATACTATCTGGCAACAACAACAACCAGCTAATACCATCTGGCAACAACAACAACCAGCTAATACCATCTGGCAACAACAACAAAAAGCTAATACCATCTGGCAACAACAACAACCAGCTAATACCATCTGGCAACAACAACAACCAGCTAATACCATCTGGCAACAGCAACAACCAGCTAATACCATCTGGCAACAAAAAACAGCAAAATTCCATCTGGCATCAATTTAAAGAGGTTGCCCGACCCTAAAATCCAATTTTTAAGATTATCTGTGCTCTATTGTAATTTATAATATCCCTATAAAAATTTTTGGTTTCTAACTTTTGTTTGTCCTGAATTTTAATTCATTGCCTGCACCCAGTTTGTTTACATGCTGCTCTCCAGACTAGGCAACTCCCTTTGCTTTTCTAAACTCACAGGCAGAGCTAGAACTGCCTGGCCCAAGTATCCAGCACTACCCTCTGCTTATATGAGGCTGGATGATACTAGTGAGTAGGATCACATTGTCAGGGCCGGTTCCAGGTTTTTGTGGGCCTTGGGCGAAAGAGTCTCAGTGGGCCCCTTTAATACATACCACGATTCATGATTCACAGAAAACGCAGAGAAATATATATATATATAGTACAATGCCAAAGATTTCACTTCTTACATAACATGAGCGATGTCTATTGTAAATTCTAAAATAGCACAGAAATCGGCGAATCCTTGCAGCGCACAGTGCAGACTGGATAGTGTAGTCCTCCATACAGTATTATGGGCACCACATAGTCCTCTATACAGTATTATGGACCCCATATATTGCTCCATACAGAATAATAGACCCCATATAATGCTCCATAGAGAATAATGGACCCCATAAAATGCTCCGTGCAGAATAATGGACCTCATAAAATGCTCCATGCGGAATATTGGTCCCCATATAACGCTCCAAGCAGAATACTGGCCCCCATAAAATGCTCCATACAGGATACTGGCCCCCATATAACGCACCATACAGGATACTGGCCCCCATATAACGCTCCATACAGTATACTGGCCCTCATATAACGCTCCATACAGGATACTGGCCCCCATATAGCGCTCCATACAGGATACTGGCTCCCATATAATGCTCCATACAGGATACTGGCCCCCATATAATGCTCAATGCAGGCTATGCCCCCACATAATACCCCATGCAGGCTGTACCCCCACATAATGCCCCATGCAGGCTGTGTCCCCCACATAATGCCCCATGCAGGCTGTGTCCCCCACATAATGCCCCATGCAAGTTGTTCCCCCATATAATGCCCCATGCAGGATGTCACCCCCCCATATAATGCCCCATGAAGGATGTCACCCCCCCAAAATAATGCCTCATGCAGGATGACACCCCCCCATATAGTGACCCATGCAGGATGACACCCCCCCATATAGAGCCCCATGCAGGATGTCACATCCCCCCCATATAATGCCCCATGCCTCCATACATTAAAAAAAAATCAAATACTCACCTCACTTCTCCTCACCTGCTGCCGCTGCTCTGGACTCTTCAGCCATGTTGCCGTCTTCCCGCTCTGTGCTGTGACTGCTCAAGAGAGGGTGCGGTGGAAAGACGTCATCGCGCCCTCTGACCTGAGACGTCACAGTGCAGCAGCCGCGACAGATGCAGGACCTGCTGCTGAGGCATGGGGAGAGGTAATTATTGTGCCGGGGCCCTGAGCAAGCAGGGGAGTGGGTCCCATAGCGAGCCGGCATGCCCGACAGCGAGTGGGCCCCCCCACCTGCTCAGGGCCCCGGTACTTGCCCGGGTGCTGAGTTCTGACACCAGGCCTGAACATTGTGACCCCTGCTGTAATGTGCAAAGTTACGTTTTTTTTCAATTGCTTGTCACGGTACCTAGGGAACGTAATGTATTGGACCCTATTCACTTTTTTCTACTCCTATGTAATGTAGCAGCAGTTACAATGATTTTGTGCTACACAACCTGTGCCATGGCCAAAGTCACTGTGTATCCAGCATCAGTATATAATACAGTGTAATGTAGAGCCAAATAAAAAGATCCATACGACTCCATGGTTATCAGATCAGGGTCATTCAAAGTTATTGGGTCTGTCAAGAAATAGTGTGTCCTTGTAAATGCCACATACATCCAGGATGCTTGTGTCCCAATACCAGCTGAAGAAGTTTGCAGGACCTTGGTCCGACTACAATAGATCCTGTGATCGGTTGGCTCGAGTCTGTAGATATACATTTCATATATGAGGACAGGTGTGCAGTTATTGCTTTACATATAAAAAAAATAGTAACCATATGATTAGAGATTGATTTAGATACATATTTATAGTGATATACAGCAAAAAATGTCAGCACCCCAGACATGATGGTAAAAAAAATGTTTTTTTCTCAACCATGTATGTGCGACGTTTAATCTCTTTCAGCTGTGAGCCATGAGCATTCACAGTGCAGAAACAAGGTATATATAGGTTACACGCCATAATCAGTGATTAATATACATCAGGAAAGCATAGTGCACATGTGTGCAATCTCCTCATATGTCATAATGAAATAACAAAAATGTATTTTTATTCTGTGCCAGATCACAAGTAGTGTGCATATAATACAAAAAAATACCTTAATTGCACCAACTATAATGTGAGAACACTTGTGTTGTAAGTAAACATTGCTCACCCAGTTGCTGATGTACGGTAAGTAATATACATAGTATGGCGTACCAGGGACGGCATTGCATGTGCTCTAGGCTCAGCTGTGATGTTAGGGATCCCAGATACTCACTGCACCAGTGGTGGAAATATCGCCGGTGCAGCTGCACCGGGGCCCAGAGGTGGAGGGGCCTGGATGCACATGCAGCTGAAATGTAATGTAATGTGCCGCAGGGGACCCACCAGAGCTCTTCACTGCAATACATGCGGGCAGCCAATCAGGAGTCGGCAGCTGACATCTGCGTGCCGGTAACTGGGGGCACATGGCAATGACGTCATGCACCATGGTGGGGACGTAGTATGTCTTGTTACATACCGCCCCTTGCATAGCGTATTCTCGTTATTTTTGTTAATCACAGTGATTTCTCTTTTACATAGAGTCCTCTCTTGTTAGATATACAGTTGTGCTCAAAAGTTTACATATCCCGGCAGAATTTTTCCTTTCTTGGCCTTGTTTCAGAGAATATGAATGATAACAAAAAACCTTTTTCTCCACTCATAGTTATTGGTTGGGTGAAGCCATTTATTGTCAAAATACTGTGTTTTCTCTTTTTAAATCTTAATGACAACCAAAAACATCCAAATGACCCCGATCAAAAGTTTACATACCCTGGTGATTTTGGCCTGATAACATGCACAGAATTTGACACAAATAGGTTTGAATAGCTACTAAAGGTAACATCCTCACCTGTGACCTGTTTGCTTGTAATCAGTGTTTGTGCATAAAAGCTAAGTGAGTTTCTGGGATCCAGACAGACTCTTGCATTTTTCATCCAGCTACTGACATTTCTGAATTGTGAGTCATGGGGAAAGCAAAAGAATTGTCAACGGATCTATGGGAAAAGGTAGTTGAACTGTATAACACAGGAAAAGTATACAAAAAAATATCCATGGAATTGATAATGTCAGTCTGATAATGTCAGTCAGCAGCGTTCAGACTGTGATTAACAAATGGAAAATAAGGGGCTCTGTGAAAACCAAACCACGGTCAGGTAGACCAACAAAGATTTCGGCCAGGAAAATTGTTCGGGATGCAAAGAAAAACCCACAAATAACATCAGCTGAAATTCAGGACTGTCTAAAAACTAGCGGTGTTCCAACATGACAAAGATCCAAAACACAAGGCCAAGTCGATCTGTCATTGGCTACAGCAGAACAAAGTGAAGGTTCTGGTGTGGCCATCCCAGTCTCCTGACGTAAATATCATTGAGCCACTCTGGGGAGATCTCAAGCGTGCAGTTCATGCTAGACAGCCCAGGAATTTACAGGAACTGGAGGCTTTTTACCATCTGAGAAAATAAAGAACCTCATCAACAACTACCACAAAAGACTTCAAGCTGTCATTGATGTTAGAGGGGCAATACACGTTATTAAGAAGTGGGGTATGTGAACTATTGATCAGGGTCATTTGGATGTTTTTGGTTGTCATTAAAATTTAAAAAGAAAAATCATAGTAGTTTGACAATAAATGGCTTCCCCCAACCAATAACTATGAGTAGAGAAAAAGATTTTTTGTTATCATTCATATTCTCTGAAACAAGGCCAAGAAAGTAAAAATTCTGAAGGGCTATGTAAACTTTTAAACACAACTGTATAATGACTGCGGATGGAGCAGCATCTGACTAGAAGACCGGTCCATCATCCGATTCCAGGGCCGCCATCAGGGCATTACTGCCCTTACTAGTGTATGGAGCCCCAGTGAGGAGGGGGGCCCAGGGGAGGGGATATGGTCATTCGCTCAGTAACTGAACGTGCGTCCTCGGAAATGCTCAAATCTTCCCGTTAACCGCTGCTCTGGTCTATTCTTTTCAGAGTCTTCTGACGCTGACGTCTCAGGGCAGAGGGTGCAATGACGTCACTACAGCGCACCCTCTGTGCTGAGCAGTACAGAGAGCCAGAAGACACTGAGGAGACTGGAGCAGCGGCCAGCGGGCAACGAGGAGTGGTAAATATTTAATTTTTTTTATGTATGGAGCACGACATGGGGCCCATTATACTGTATGGGCAATTGTATACTGTATGGGGCAATATATGGGGTCATTGTATACTGTATGGAGCAATATATGGGGTCATTGTATACTGTATGGAGCAATATATGGGGTCATTTTATACTGTATAGAGCAACATATAGGGCATTATACTGTATGGAGCATTATATGGGGACATTATACTGTATGGAACAATATATGTGGCCATTATATACTGTATGGAGCAATACATGGGGCCAGCAATATATAGGGCCATTATTCTGTATGGAGCAATATATGGGGCCCATTATATACTGTATGGAGCTGTAGCACCCTGAGGATTCGGCTGCTACAGGGGTATTACACCTCAAGCCAGAGGTGTGGTATTCCACTCCCGGGTAAGGATGGAGTGTGGAACTGAGTTCAGTAAGCTGCATGCACTACACACATCCCATTTCCGGGGGACAGACCAATGGTACTCCCACTAGAGAAATGTGCAGGTACGACAGTGTCTGTCCCTGGCTGGAGTGGGAGGGGGGTGGAACATCCCAGTAGTGTAGGGGCAGATAGGGGGAGCAGTCTGGGTAGTGCTAGGAGCTCATTGGGTGCTGGTCACCTGAGCTCACACATAGAGGGAGTATATAAGGGGGGAACCATCTTAGATCAGGGTCTTTGTAGAGGTTTGGTCAGTCAGTCAGAGGAAGAGAGCAGAGGAGAAGAGCAGCTCCAAGGCCCAGAGAGAGAGAGGAGAAAGAAGGACCCAGAGGGGGAGAAGAGAGAACTCCAAGAACCCAGGATTAGATCAGCGGGTGAAGAGTTGGCACAAGGGTACCGGATCCCAAGCTGGTGGAGGGCACTAATCCTCAGCCAGAGACCGGAGGTCGTGGGCAGGATCTGCCACGACCACCCACTAAATCCACCCAGAAGGCAGACCAGGAATAGGGTCAGGGAACCCAGAGACAAGGGTTTACCAACAAGAGGCCCGAGGGAGCCGGACTTAGGTGGATCCCTGGTGGGGAAGGCCAGAGAGAGAAGGAACGTCAGAAAGGGAGCTCAGGATCACGCTCCAGAATTACTTGGGAGTTGGCCGAGTCCAGGACCTGGTGGACGCAGCACGGCTCGGGCGGTCACTCAAGGCCGGAGTGACCAGAACAACAGCAGTAAGTAAAGACCCTGAACTGCACAGCCCGACTCCGAGTCTCATTACCATCCTCCCTGCACCTCCACAACCACCATCCTCTACACCTGACCTCCTGAGGCTATACCCCTCCCGTTGGGGGTTATACTACCTAAGCTGCACACACATCACCAGCCTCAGTGGACCCTGCTGCAGCGGCGGCCGTATTGACCGCAATTCAACGGGTGGCGTAGTCGACACTAAAGAACATTCAGTAACATCTGTAGGACTGCCACACACTGAGCTTGACACCCTGGGCACGGACCGGGTCACCGCCACTCGGAGACTACAACCCCCATCTGATCCGGATCCGGGTATCCCCCAAACAACACTGGTCCAGGGGGCGCGTCAGAGCAATATATGGGGCAATTATACTGTATGCAGAAATATATGGGGCCATTATATACTGTATGGAGCACTATATGGAGCCCGTAATACTGTATGGAACCGTAATACTGTATGGCACAATATATGGGGCCCGTAATATTGTACGGAGGACTATGTGGTGCCCACAATTCTGTCCAGAGGACTATGTAAAGCCCACAATTCTGTCCAGAGGACTATGTGGTGCCCACAATTCTGTCCGGTGGACAATGTGGTGCCCACAATTCTGTCCGGAGGACAATGTGGTGCCCACAATTCTGTCCGGAGGACAATGTGGTGCCCACAATTCTGTCCGGAGGACAATGTGTTGCCCACAATTCTGTACGGAGGACTATGTGGTGCCCACAATTCAGAACGGAGGACTATGTGGTGCCCACAATTCTGTCCGGAGGACTGTGTGGTGCCCACAATTCTGTCCGGAGGACTATGTGGTGCCCACAATTCTGTCCGGAGGACTATGTGGTGCCCACAATTCTGTCCGGAGGACTATGTGGTGCCCACAATTCTGTTCGGGAGACTATGTGGTGCGCACAATTCAGTACAGGGGACTATGTGGTGCACACAATTCTGTATGGGGGACTATGTGGTGCCCGCAATTCTGTACGGGGGACTATGTGGTGCCCGCAATTCTGTACGGGGGACTATGTGGTGCCCACAATTCTGTACGGAGGTTCTATATGGAGGACTATGTGGTGGCCACAATTCGATGCAGGGGACTATGTGGTGGCCACAATTTGGTGAGGGGGACTATGTGGTGGCCACAATTTGGTGAGGGGGACTATGTGGTGGCCACAATTCGGTGAGGGGGACTATGTGGTGGCCACAATTGGGTGCGGGGGACTATGTGGTGGCCATAATTCGGTGCGGGGGACTATGTGGTGGCCACAATTCTGTGCGAAAGACTATGTGGTGCCCACAATTCTGTACAGAAGATTATGTGGTGCCCACAATTCTGTACAGAAGACTATGTAGTGCCCACAATTCTGTACAGAAGACTATACTGTTCGGTCTAAAATGTAGTGCACATAGTGTGCGCTGCAAGGATTCGCCAGTTTCTGAGTCATTGTAGAATTTACAATAGATATCACTCCTGATGTAAGTAGTAAGTTAAATCTTTGGCATTGTACTATACCTTTATTTCTTATCTGTGCATCATTAATCGTGGTATGTGTTAAAGGGGCCCATTGAGACTTTCACCTGGGGCCCACGAAAACCTATAGCTGACCCTGACAGCAACAGTTACCAGCTGCCAACCACCTGGAGGCTGGCAGCTGACATCGGTGCGCACATTGCCGGCGAATTAAGTCACAGCCATGCGGCAGCGTGGCAACGCCTCAAATGGATAAGGAAGAGGACGCAACGGGTCCGTGGTATGGAAAAGCATTTTTTTATTTTTTGATGGGACCAGGATGGTACATCATATGGGGCATATTGGCCAGTTTGGGACATCATATGGGGCCTGGGGGCCAGGATGGGACATCACATGGGGCCAGGATGGGACTTCATATGGGAACTGGGGACCAGGATGGGACATCATATAGGGCCTGGGGGCCAGGATGGGACATCATATGGGGCCCGAGGGCCAGGATGGGACATCATATGGGGCCCGAGGGCCAGGATGGGACATCATATGGGCCCTGGGAACCAGGATGGGATATCATATGGGGCCTGGGGACCAGGATGGGACATCATATCGGGCCTGGGGACCAGGATGGATACACAATGGGTGGAAGAATGAGACACAATGGGGGCCAAGAATGAGACACAATGGGGGCCAGGAATCTGTGGGAGGAAAAAACATAACAAATAAACGACCACTATTTTCCTGCATTTCTACAAAGTACTGTATTTTGGAAGTATGTACACAGTTGCAATCAAAATGATTTAATCACCACTGCATATTAGGTTTATTAGTAAAAATGTACAAACTTTCTGCTGTTTGTGGGAAACAAACAAATGAAACAAACACTATTTACATAGCTCAACACAACTAATATAACAAGTGGTCTCTCCAAATTCATCAAAAAAGATGATTTTTAATGACTATTGCAGTCTCAGAATTATTCATCTCCTTTTTGACAAACATCCTTATTACTTATTTATTTTACTTTCTTTTATAGCTCCATCATATTCCACAGCACTTTACAGATATTATCATGACTGTCCCCATTGGAGCTCACAATCTAGATTCCCTATCAGTATGTCTTTAGAGTGTGGGAAGAAACCGGACCCGAAGGAAACCCACACAAACATTGGGAGAAGATACAAACTCCTTGGACAGGCTGTCCGCGTTTCCTCTTTGAAGAAACAAATTCATTTTGTATTATGTCATGTGAATTGTGTCCTGGATCTTGAAAACATTGTGTAATGTGATAAGTGTTAATAGTATTGTGATGTAATATGAATAGTGTAAAGCGATAAATATGTTAATGATGTTGGTAGTGTATATAATTGACCATAGCGTAAGTTAGAGTTAAAAGTTGGGACTAGGCCACAGTAGAAGGGGCTAGTATAAGGGAAAGTGACTACTGCTAGGAAGTCAGATAGGATCGAGATTACAAAGTGAGCGGACTAAAAGGTCCATAGTGAGCAGTGCTGCATTGGAGAGGGACCCTGAATGAGAGGAGACTGAAGGGAAAGGAGAGTGAGATCCTGAGGAAAAGTGACTGATGAGACAGAGTGGCCTCCCGGAGACGGGTCCTTGGAGTGGACGCCTAGCCATGAGACCTTGGGCTTGTAACGCAGAAAGAAATGTCCTTAACGGGACTTTGAGACTGGGACTAATGAAGGGTCCCGAGCAGGAGCTCCAGGGCCACAGCAGTGGAAGAAATAGGATACGGAACTGCTGAACAAGTAGTGGAGGCTTGTTAATCAGGACCGCTGCGTTAAAGCTGGGTTGTGGCGAAGTAGGGAGAAACAGCAGATATAGAAAGCCCTGGAGTATACTACAGAGGAATGATACTGTGTGGAAATTGCTTCATACAGTAAAGGAAACGTCTTTAAGACTTTGTACCCGCTATCCCTTGTTTATAACCCTGATTAAGTTGCCGTTCAGTAGAGTTTACTTTCTAATGATGGCCTCTCTCATTGAACTGTGAAACATCTAGTCCTGGAAAACCAGCAACATTAGCTACATTTGGCCTGCATGGGTGTAAGGATCTCACAGCATAAATCCACACACCCAGCCAGGACCTTCACTTTCATGTAATGTGCCGGGGCGCTGGAGACGAGTGCCTCGCCCACGGCTACTGCTCCACGCTGTGTTACACCACCACGCTGCTAACTCTACTTAGTAGAATTGCAATGGTGATACCCAGCCAGACATAGCTTCTGGTAGCATTCTTGGTGAATCATAACCCATTCATCATGGTCTACAGGTCACTAATTTTCTTGGCTTTCCATGTTGCAACCGCCTTCTTCAAATCCCATCAAAAATTTTTATGGGTTTCAAGTCAGGCGACTGTGACAGCTACCTCAGAATCTTCCAAGACTTCTTCTGAAACCATGCCTTGGTGGACTTTTGGGATCATTGTCCTGTTGGATAGAATAGTGTAATAATAGAATTGGTGCGAATTGATTTGCAGGACCCAATCAATTGGCCAGGTCAGTAATCTGTGTCTGCTCTAAGGGCGCCCTGAGAACCGCCTCTTGCCTAACGGCATCTTCGGCTCCTCCGGCCTGGCACCACATCATTGTTGGAGTGTGATGTACATGTGATGTCGCACCAGGCCGACTAATCAAAAAAAGATCCACCGATGCCAGTGACTCGCCCCCTGGGCCGTGGGGCACGCGGAACCGGGCGATAGGGAGACGTTGGGGGTAGTAGTGGTAGCGGCCCGGTCCCGCGGCTCAGGGTGGTCAGGCCAATGGTAGTCTGCTACGTGCTTAGATAATGTCCGACTACGCCACCCGTGGATTTGCGGTTATTAGGAACCGCCGCTGCTTGAAGACCGCTGGGGCTGATGATGGGTGCAGCTGAGGTGATGTGACTCCCCACGGGAAGAGTGCAGCCCCAGGGCAGTGTAGTGGATGGTGGGAGTGATGGTAGTGAGAGTCCCAGTACCGGTAGTGCCGGAGGAGCGAAAAAGCACACAGACAACGTACTGCAGTCCAGCGTCTTTACTCACGGTTAATATCCAAGTCACTTCAGCTGTCAATGACTGCCCGAGCCGTGCTGCGTCCACCAGGTGTGGGGCTCGGTCAACTCCCAGGCAGTTCAGGAGCGTGGCACAGGACCCCCTTTTATCCTTTCTCTGGCCTGCCTCACCAGTGACCCACTTTTGTCCAGCTGCCGCGGACCTGTGCGGTTAAACGTGGGCACCGTCCTCCGCTGTCCTATATGGTGCCTTCCTAGCAGGTTTGATGAGGTGTCGCACCAATATATGATCACGACGACCGGTCTTTGGCTGAGGGTTGTTTCTCCTCCACCAACTTGGGATCCGGTACCCTTAATCTGCCTGACCCTGCACCCTGGATTCTCGTGGGTTCTTAGGGTCCCTTCCACCTTCTTGTTCCTGAGCCCTTCTGTTTCTCTGTCTCTCCTTCTTTGCTGTTCCTTTCTGCTTCTGTTCCTTTCTCTTGGAGCTGAGATGAGCTAGAATCTCAGCTCCCCTTCACCTCCTCCTCGGCCTCTTCTCCAGGCCCACTTCTCCTTCTCCTCTCAGGCCCCGGCCTCTTCCCTAGGCCTGCCTCTGGAGCAGCACTCAGCCTGAGCTGCTGCTCCCTGTCTTCTCCTCCACAGAACGAACTGAACGAACCTAGATCTAAGATGGTGCCCACCTTTTATACCTCCTTCTAGCCATGAGCCCAGGTGACCAGCAACCAATGGGCTCCTTCCTACGCTCAGAAACCGCCCCCTATCTGCCCCTACAGCACTGGGTGTTCCACCCCTCCCTCCCCACTCCAGCAGGGACATGGTCGGTCGTGCCTGCACTTCTGTCTAGTGGGAGCACCGTTGAGCTGTCCCTGAGAAATGGGGTGTGTGTGCTGCATGCAGCTAACTGAGCCCTGGTCCATTCTCCATCCTTACCCGGGAGTGGAATACCACACCTCTGGACTGAGGTGCAATACCCCTGTAGCGGCCGAACCCTCGGGGCGCTACACCAGGAGGTAAGAAGTGATATTCAGGCCTCCCATCCAGCAAGCACAGATTACGGACGTGGCCGATGAATTAGACCCTGTGACTTGGTTCGCACCAATTCTAAGACCACGTTCACACGTTCAGTATATGGTCAGTATTTTACCTCAGTATTTATATGCCCAAGCCAGGAGTGGAACAATCAGAGGAAAAGTATAATACAAACACGTCACCACTTCTGTATTTTTCACCCACTCCTGGTTTTGGCTTACAAATACTGATGTAAAATACTGACCAAATACTGAACGTATAAATGTGGCCTAAGGTCGTAGACAGACAACCGTATAACTCAGGTGAGGATCGCATCGCAATATTCGGACTGGCCGTCGGCTCCTGACCTGAGCGTGGCAGCATGTATTTCTCTGCAGCTGTCACGCTCAGGTCAGGAGCCGACAGCCAGTCCGAGGATTGCGATGCGATCTTCACCCGAGTTATATGGCTGCCTGTCTGCACCCTAACGCTCAAGCTTCATCTTCCTCAGGAAGACCCTCCACACGCTGCAGGTTTCCAGTGGCAGAGGAATTGTAACAAGCGTGTGGTCATTAAGTGATTTACTACAAATTGAATTCTGTTGTGTTTTTTACCAGTTTTATTTCTGTTGATTTGCATATGTATTACTAGGCTGTTAGTTCTTTTGTTAAAATAATATAGTCAGTGATCGTCACATGTGAAATTTCACTTCAGATATGTGCACACAGGAGTTTTTGAGGTTGTATTGGAGCAGAGACTGAAAACAGTTGATCGGTGGGGTACTGCGTTCTGGGACACCATGCATCTGATATTGATGACCTATCCTAAGAATAACTTACCAGTATCTTAAGCCTGGAAAACCCCTTCAGATTACTATATATATGTTGTAGGTAGGCAGAGCAAAAACATTGTCTGCTGAGAGCACAGAATTAAAGGTGTTGTCCAGGCATACTGTAGTTACAGTGTTTACAGTCCGCTGGAGCAAAAAAACAGCTGATCGGTGGAGGGCGCTGAGTGTCGAAATCCCACCAATCAGCTGTTCATGACCTATCCTGTAGATAAGTCATCAACACCATAAGCCCAGACTCCTTTACACCTGAGATGAGTGAATGTGCAGTGCCTTAATACTTGTGCCAACTTCATGTCAGCTCACTAGGGACATCTAGTGGTCGCTATCTGAAAGTACATTTACAACTGAAAAATAATCTGTTCGCTATTTTGACTCTCCAAGACCACTATCACTATTAGAATCATAGAATGGTAGAGTTGGAAGGGACCTCCTGGGTCATCTGGTCCAACTCCCTGCTCAAAGCAGGATTCACTAGATCATCTCAGACAGATGTCTGTCCAGCCTCTGTTTGAAGACGTCCATTGAAGGGGAACTCACCACCTCTCGTGGCAGCCTGTTCCACTCATTAATCACCCTAACTGTCAAAAAGTTTTTTCTAATATCTAATCTGTGTCTCCTCCCATTTAGTTTCATCCCATTGCTTCTAGTCTTTCCTTGTGCAAATGAGAATAAAGATGATCCTTCTACAATGTGACAGCCCTTGACATATTTGTAGACAGCTATTAAGTCTGCTCTCAGTCTTCTTTTTTGCAAGCTAAACATTCCCAAATCCTGCAACCGTTCCTCATAGGACATGGTTTGCAGACCAGTCACTATTCTGGTCGCTCTTCTCTGAACTTGCTCCAGTTTGTCTATGTCTTTTTTAAAATGTGGTGCCCAAAACTGTACACAGTATTCCAGATGAGGTCTGACCAAAGAGGAGTAAAGACCGATAATAACTTCACGTGATCTAGACTGTATGCTTCTGTTAATACATCCCAGAATTGTATTTGCCTTTTTTGCTGCTGCATCACACTGTTGACTCATGTTCAGTCTATGATCTATTAAATGGGTACAAACTCAGGTGTAGTAGTAATAATAAATGTACCTTAGAAACAGAAGTTTTAATATCTCCTGCTTTGTTGCAAATTACTCTAATATCGTAGCTTTGTTGCAAATTACTCTAATATCGTAGACTGGATGTTTCTTTAGCAGACGTGTATCGAGCACTGGTGGACACAGGCAGAAAAGGGCCCCTGTGCAAGAACAATATATGGGCCCTTTGCAGTCCAAGAGCTGCTAAAAATGCAAAATTGTACCTGCTTTGGAGGTAGAAATGGGCCCTTTTACCTCTTGGGCCTCTGTGGGGCCGCACAGGTTGCACCAATGATATGTCCGCCCCTGGTATCCAGTGATCTCCTCATAACCCCTCTCCTTTAGGTTAGATTGATGCCTCTGACCTCTCCTGCATCATCCACTGTTATATGCATAAACATCAATCAAATCTAAACAAAAAGGGGTCGCTGCTGAGACCACAGGACATTTGGCTACTAGAGAAACTGTGAAGGCTTTTAAAGGGAATCTGTCATCCCCGGGGACTTATCAGACCTCTAATATAGGCATACAGGTGATAGAAATGTAAGTCTATACATACCTGTATGCCTAATATTAGAGGTCTGCTTGCTTTGAAATGTCTTTTTATTCAGTTAGTTTTCTCATTCTTGAGAGCCGGGGGACGGGAAGAAATCCCAAACTACTTTGCTAATTACAATGTTCCCCCCCTCCCCTGCCCTGTGACGTACAGTCTCGTCTTCCAGATCCCGCGCATGCACAAATCACCTATAATGCAAGGTGCAGTTTTTTTTATCCCGGCTATATTTTTTCCGGCAGTGATCCTTCCAGACATTTAGGCCTCATTCAGAAGTCTGTTTTCCACATACTTGTTTTTAATGGATTACAAAAAATAATAAGAGGAATAATAAAAAGAATCAAAGTGCTGGATAACGATGCAGAGTAGACAGAGTACATAATTTCTCCATCTTCTCCCTTGTCTGAGTCCGTGGTAATTGGACTGCATTCAGATGACATCCGAGTGCAGTTCAATGTTTCACACTGATGTCATACAAGTCCATAGACTAGTTGGCACTGCCCCACAGTATAACATTGGGCAGAGAGCTATCTGATAAAACATCGGACAGCACTCGGCCATGTTAAGCGGTCGTGTGGACGAGCCCTCAGTCTGAGCCTGCCATTGATAATTATGACTTGACACTATAGGTCCCATTATTTTCTTTGTGTTGTCAACCAGACATTTAACAGAACGAGTATTTTTTAAACACATTTATACACAGATCGTTTATCCTTGTAATGATTTAATCCTATTTGTATCTCTATTTATACCCAGCTTTACGCATACAAGGACTCTATCTGTCCCACCCTTTTTTTACTGCATAGATTCATTTATCATCAGGTTTTTAATCTTATGTATTTTTATTTTTAATGATTTTAATGATCTTTTAATCTTATGTATTTTTAATAATGTTTGTGCTTTTTCACAATATCCCTCCACCCCTCACGACATTTATCAAGGGATTCGGTGATCTTTTTTTTTTACTTAAAAGTAAGTTCAAGAGATAAATACGCGGCACATGGCAAATGGTGAAAATATACATTTTTCCTCAGTTAAGGTTTATTTTTTACAGCATCGACCATTTCATATAAATTACATATTAACTTTATTCTGTGGGTCAGTACAATCAACATAAAATCACCATTTACTTATGTTTTATGATGTCTGCATGAAAATAACACATTTTCAAAAACAAAACAATTTTACATTGCCATATATGGAGAGCCATAACTCTTATTTTTTCTGTTAACTGATTTGTATGAGAACCTATTTTTTTGCGGGACGAGTTGTATTTTTTATTATTGTTGTTATTTTGGAGTATAGGTGCTGTGAGAACCCGTGGTCTTCCGTGGGGGTAACGCTACTCAGACAACGCAGGGTTAGGGTAAAACAGCGTGGCAATATTTTATTGAACCACAAAGCGGACAATAAACACAAAGAACAGTCCCAGCGAATGCCCAAGATGGTGCAACATTACACAGTCTCACCCTTCCTTCTCCGCCCGCCTGGGATGGAACAGCTGCAACTTTGGAGACTTCCAGGGCCGACTACCTCAACCAGTGGCCCCCCGCTTCTGGTGGGCCCTCACAGAGAGAAGGTAGCGGCAAGCTTAGGAAGCTAGCAGTCCATCGAGGTACAAGGCCACGAGACCCGAGGGTTCCAACCTGGCCTATCCGAGAGTTTCCATGGGGCCAGATGACCAGTGGGTCCCTCCTAGCAACTCCCAATGTCTCCATGGGTACTAAGCAACCGGTGAGTCACTCCTAGCATCCCCAAAACAACATATCCATGGCGCCAGGTGACTTCTTCGTCCTCTCCTGGTCTCCCTAAAAGTATCCATGGTCTCTCTGATGGTTAATTGAGGAGATCCAAATCTTTCCAGTCAGGGCCATATCTTTAGACTAGAATCATGTAGAATACAAATCTGTGTCTCTTTGGATGCCATGCAATCCATCTACTTTCCTGAATGATGTCTCTCATTTTCCTTCTAAGGTCTATCAGAAAGACCTTAGAAGGGAAATGAGAGACATCATTCAGGAAAGTAGATTCTTAAATACACATCCACAGGTTAAGAATTAATGAGTTCACTAGGAGGAATATTTCTGTGTAGGCACATATAAGCGACTGACCAAGGTTAGGGAAGTGGCTTAGTGTAAAATAAAACTGTGGATTGCTACATAGTTTGCGTCACTCTTTCCTAACTTTCAAAGTTGGGAAGTATGCCTCTGTGCCTCCATACCTAATAATGCCCCTTTTGTGCCTCTTTCTTATAAGAATGCCCCATTTAATTTGGCAGTACCACAGAGCTCAGTGATTGGCTGCAGCGCAGTTGACATGAAGATGCAGCTGATTAAAAATGTCTGGAGCAGCAAAAAGCAGTGCTGGACCCCGGGTGAGTAAAAGCTCAGTTTGATTGTTTGTTTCCTCATGACCATCGTTGGAGTTCGGCCGTTTAACCCACTGGATGTAATAGAGTCAATAGTGACTGTGTCATTTAGAGGAAATCAAATTATATTTCCTAAAAAAATGTTCATAGTGTGCAAAAGTAGCAAAGCATAAAAAAACTAAACACATCTGGTATCACTGTGAGGTCGGGGCTACACGAGTGTGAAAAAAATAGTGAAAAAATTTGGATGATTTTTATCGATTTTGCCATCCGTATGGCATCATTCCTTATTTATAAAAAGATCAGAAATTTGATATAAATTTACAAAAAATTGCAATTTTCAAACTTTTAATGATTATCCCTTTAATCCAGATAGTCATACCACACAAAGCAATAATAAATTACATTTCAATAATGTCTGCTTTCTATCAGCACCATTTGTAAAATGTTTTATTTTGTTAGCATTTTAGAAGGTTTAAAAATGGAGGAGTAATTTTTCATATTTTCAAAGAAATTTACAAAACTTATTTTTATAGGGACCTGTTCAGTTTTGAAATTACTTTGAGGGTCCTATATATTGGAAATCCCCCCAAGAGTGATACCATTTTAAAAACCGCATCCCTGTATTAAAAATTTAATTGCTTTCAGGTGGTTCATTAACCCTTCAGGTGCTTTTCAGGAATTAATGCAAAGTGGCATAACAGGAATGTAAAAGTTTATTTTCACCACCTACATTTTAATAACTTCTGAACAGGCCACTATACGCGGCAGGCTCTAAGGCCGTTATTCGACTGCCATGGCGAACATCAGGACCGCACGATCAAGATCTCAGGGTGCCAATGTAGTTAAAGAGGGAGCCCCCACACTCTGTTAACCATCTAGATGCCGTAGTCACTATTGGCAGCAGAATTTAAGGGGTTAAATGGCCATAATCAGTGCCGACCCTGATCGTGGCTGATGCAGCAAGTTGTTAGCTATAGTGTACAGCTGATAGCTGCAGGATTGTCACCTCTCGGGGGGATGCTAATCTCTTATATCGCAGGTCCGTAAAAAGACGTATTGGTGGTCACTATGGGGTTAAAACAACAGAATTGTTTCTTAATCTGATGTTTTTTTGTCACAATATACACATACACATTATACATACACGTGACCTACACATTATATATATGCATATATACATGACCTTTAGATATACACATGACCTGTACATATATACACTGTATATACACAGGAAAAAATAGAAAAATGCTCCAAAGAACCAAAGGATGAATTAAAACAAGCAAAGTTTATTGCTACATATTAAGAATATGCGGGATACGGGATGAGGTGCCACACACCCCAAAGTAGACAGTCTTAAGTCAAGATACAGGAGGATTAGATGGTATTATGCCGTTTCTCCATTTAGTGGTAAGTTGTGCTCCATTCTGGAGCCACAAATGGGAAACTCGTAAAAATCCTCTGTTCTTCAGCCGGAATTGTCTCATTCAGGTCTTCACTGCGCGGTGCTGGGATCTGCTGTCTCATGCTGACATTCATGTTCCTTCTTATAATAACTGGAGAAGGCGCTTTCCCTGTTTCTATGTCTGTCCAGTTTAGATTTGAAAATAAGGGGTGTTTTCTGATTTTTCCATTAACCCCTAGCCGGACATAATGGTCTTTGCAGAGTAGTTTGGACATAATGTCCACAGCATCGTGGTCAGTGAGGTTTTCATATGATGGTTCAGAGTAGATGACATTTCTCTCAATCTCTTCAGTGGTGTCTCCTGGAAATGGTGAGTCTTGGAAAATCATGTTGTACAATATGACTCCAAAGGCGAACCAATCTACACCTTCATCATAAGCGTCTCCCATGATCATTTCTGGGGCGCCATACCCAGGTGTTCCACTGAAATCTCTGGCATTAAATCTCTTATCAAACTCATAAAGAGATAGTCCAAAATCAGTAATTTTTATGTGGCCGTCACCAGTCAGCAGGATGTTATCCGGTTTTAAGTCCCGGTGAATGATGTCATTGCTGTGCAGGAATTGTAGGCCACAGACGATTTCTGCTGCTATAAAGGTTACAGGTTCCTTCAGGGGAATGGTACTATATATATAGTCATGCAGGTCCCCTCCACTGGCCAGCTCGGTGACAAAATAGGCATGGTTTTCAGTATGAAACGCGGCATGGCAATGAGTTAAGAAGCTGCTGTTGTGGCTAAGCTTCAGGACATGGTGCTCAACAAGGCATTCAGGGAAGGAGATTAGGCTTTCCTTCTTTATGATTTTAAGGGCCACACTTTGTTTCCGTATCTTATCCGTGGCCAGTACAACCTTCCCATAACTCCCTTCTCCAAGTATGCCATGGCAGATAAACTTATCCCTGGTGAGAGGGACAGTGGTCTTTATTTTTTTGCTACTGGGGCCACTAAATTCACCTGAGATGTCATCTTGACTGGTGGCTGGATCTTCATGATGTTTCCTTTTTCTCCCAGTTCTCTTCTCTTCTGCTGCACTTTCATTACCTCTTGTGTTAATGATCCTGGTTGGACCCACAGTCTCTCTTTTCCTCTCTCTTGTACTCAGCTTTTGTAGATTGGTATCAGCTTGATTTGTGATGTATCCCACAAACTTGTCACATCTGTTTTGTACAGTGTCTAGGAAGGAAATATTCTGGGTTCCCTCATTGTCAGGTAATATTTGACCATCCTGCCCAGATTTCTTGGAGTCCATCTTCCTTATCTTTGGTGGAGGTTCCTGGTTATTTCCAGTGTCTTCTCCATCTGGTGTTTCTTTCCTTTTTCTCTTTCTTTTCCCTTTAAAGTCCATGTTGCATCAGGCAACAACAGGGCAATTATCCAAAAAACGTATGTAAAATTACTAAATGCAATCCACACGTATATTGTAGTCAAAGCCAACTACAACTAAAGCTCAATGGCTGCAGTCAGTTGTTTATGGAACTTTGTGGAATGTGATGTCACTGTGCCGGTGATGTCACACTCACTGTGATGTCAGCAGATGTATGTGAGTGTTCCATCACTGCTGAACGTGAAAGTCTAGGAAGGGGCGGGGCTTAGTCACCAATAGCAACCTGACTAGTCACACTATTATAAAAGAAGAGTTAATGACTTATAAATGACTACCTGGGCAGATCTGGCATTATGCAGACTGGAAAAGCTGGGTAATAACCTCTGTCTAAAATGTGACACATTGTTTCTGTAGGCTAAATATATACAAAAGGAAAATATTAGGAGTGTTATAGAACAACTCTTCATTTTTACATAACACTGGTTCAATTAAATTGATATTAAATAGGTTGCTGTTACAGTAATAAAAATATAAGGCACGAATGTGCTTAAAATAAAAAATGGTGGCATACTCTCCCTACACTGCCCTCGCAAATCAAGCGCAGTCCACTTCAGAGATCGGTGACGACTCCTGAAGTGATGGCTACTTTTTTACAACGTCAGAGAACCAGCGCAGCTAGTGATTGGCTGCAGCTGTCAGTTACCTAGAAAAGTGAGTCCTGCGTTTTTTTCTCTAATGATGTGCTCTTCTAGTGATGATGGGAAGCAGTACGGTATACCACTATTTGTGAATTACTGGTGGACTTGTTACCACTACTGGAATCTAGGAAAATCCTTCCAGCAAAGAGCCAGCTCACGGTGTAGACAAAACGCATGAAGCTTATACCCAGACCCTCCATATGGCCTCCTTGGCTCTTGTGCACTGGCCTTAAAGGTTTTCTTCACCTCAGGAGCTCACCGTTTCCCTGCTGCCCAGCTTCCTTTTGTGCGGAGGTTGTGGCGTTGTTGTCGGACTGTGTGCTCTTCGTTTCTGCAAGCAAAGTCATCCTTGTCTTACAGCATTGGAGGAGCTGGGTGGTCCTGAACCGGTCCTGATCCAGCAATCCAGCGAGCTTCAGAATTGCTCCTTGCCTAGTAGATTAGTTACTCCTCAGCTATAAGCAATAATACCTAAAAATGACTCCATTCTTGGAGAGGATTTTTAATAACAAGCAAATTGCAAAATTGCTTTTGCTTTTTTCAAGTGCTTTAAAATTGCACCCATTTATGATGAGACACCCCCTTCATAACATAGCTGCTCCTGTGGTAAGAATACGCTGCTCTTCTGTTTTTAAATAGAAAAATCAAACAAAATGAGAACAAGAAATATATCAGAGCAGGGAAATCTAAATACAGTGAAGGGAAGAATTATTCCATCCTTTGCTGTTTTTGTAAGTTTGTCCACTGACAAAGACATGAACAGTCTATAATATTAAGGGTAGGTTAATTTTGATATTGAGAGATAGAATATCCCCCCCAAAAAATCAAGAAAATCACATTGTATAAATTAGATAAATTTATTTGCATTTTGCAGTGAGAAATAAGTATTTAATCCCCTACAAACCATTATGAGTTCTGGCTCCTACAGACCAGTTACATGCTCCTAATCAACTGGTTACCTGCATTAAAGACAGCTGTCTTACATAGTCGCCTGTAGAAAAGACTCCTGTCCACAGACTCCATTAATCAGTCAGACTCTAACCTCTACAACATGGGCAAGACCAAAGAGCTTTCTAATGATGTCAGGGACAAGATCATAGACCTGCACGAAGCTGGAATGGGCTACAAAACCATAAGTAAGACGCTGGGAGAGAAGGAGACAACTGTTGGTGCAATGAGTAAAGAAAATGGAAGAAATAGAAAATGACTGTCAATCGACATTGATCTGGAGCATCATGCAAAATCTCACCTCGTGAGGTATCCTTGATGATGAGGAAGGTGAGAGTTAAATTATGCAGATTTAGATCAAAACTGTTCATTTTTACAAGAGGAAAATTAATGAAATACACTGTATTTTAATATGCAATTTCTCCCAAGAACGGCAACATCTTATATGTGGTCATATACCACTTTTTGGACGCAGAAAGATAGGAGCGCCAATCTTGCTGGAATGGTTTTAAAAAGTGGCCAAGAGATATGAGTATAATGTAAAAATTGAATACTTTGTTAAAAATATATTAGATTTAAAAAGTCATAAATCCAGATTTAGAATGAATCCATAAACTTAGCTCCTGATGCAGCTTCTTGTGCGAAACACTGTAAGTGAGTTGGGCATCCTGTGTCCATGTTGTTGGTGGTTTTATGCTAATCTATATATATAATCGTCTTATCCTGTCTGTCTGTCCTGGAAATCCCGCGTTGCTCATTGGTCCGGCAGCGGCCAATCAGCGCCGCGGGATTTCTGAAAAAAGATGGCGGCCATTAGCGGCTCATCTGGCGAACGGAGGTCAGCGGCGTTGCAGCGGGGAGATGAGCGGCGCTAGCAGCACAACTACCCCGACCGGCGCCGCTGACCTCCATGCGGCTAACTTCGGAAGATCAGCGGCATGGCCAGCTGATCTCCTGACAGCAAGTGTGAACGGAGGACTGGGGAGCGGCGCCGACTGTCAGGATGCTTTTGCTGCGAGCAGTCGCTCATCTTCCGGCTTCTCGCAGCAGAAGGAGCCGCACAGGCAGCGCCGTTCCCCGGTCCTCGCTAATACGGAGCCGCACAAGCAGCGCCGCTCCCGGGCCCACACTAATACGACGCTGATTGGTCGCGGTGGCCGGCCGCGACCAATCAGCGAGATGGGCGGCAAATTTAAACACCGCTCTGCTGATTGGTAGCGGCCGGCTACCGCGACCAATCAGCGAGATGGGCGGCAAATTTAAACGCCGCTCTGCTGATTGGACGCGGTGGCCGGCCGCGACCAATGAGCGAGATGGGCGGCAAATTTAAACACCGCTCTGCTGATTAATCGCGGCCGGCCACCGCGACCAATCAGCGAGATGGGCGGCAAATTTAAACGAAGCTCTGCTGATTGGTCGCGGTGGCCGGCCGCGACCAATCAGCGAGATGGGCGGCAAATTTAAACGCCGCTCTGCTGATTGGTCGCGGTGGCCGGCCGCGACCACTCAGCGAGATGGGCGGCAAATTTAAACACCGCTCTGCTGATTAATCGCGGCCGGCCACCGCGACCAATGAGCGAGATGGCCGGCAAATTTAAACGCCGCTGTGCTGATTGGTCGCGGTGGCCGACCGCGACCAATCAGCGAGATGGGCGGCAAATTTAAACGCCGCTGTGCTGATTGGCCACGGCCGGCCACCGCGACCAATCAGCGAGATGGGCGGCAAATTTAAATGCCGCTCTGCTGATTGGTCGCGGTGGCCGGCTGCGACCAATCAGCAGAGCGGCGTTTAAATTTGCCGCCCATCTCGCACTGCACTCAGATGACATCCGAGTGCAGTTCAATGTTTCACACTGATGTCATACAAGTCCATGGACTTGTATGCAAAATCGGCATGAGAAAAAAAACACTAGTTGGCACTGCCCCACAGTATAACATTGGGCAGAGAGCTATCTGATAAAACATCGGACAGCACTCGGCCATGTTAAGCGGTCGTGTGGACGAGCCCTCAGTCTGAGCCTGCCATTGATAATTATGACTTGACACTATAGGTCCCATTATTTTCTTTGTGTTGTCAACCAGACATTTAACAGAACGAGTATTTTTTAAACACATTTATACACAGATCGTTTATCCTTGTAATGATTTAATCCTATTTGTATCTCTATTTATACCCAGCTTTACGCATACAAGGACTCTATCTGTCCCACCCTTTTTTTACTGCATAGATTCATTTATCATCAGGTTTTTATTTTTAATTATTTTAATCATCTTTTAATCTTATGTATTTTTAATAATGTTTGTGCTTTTTCACAATATCCCTCCACCCCTCACGACATTTATCAAGGGATGCGGTGATCTTTTTTTTTATCTTAAAAGTAAGTTCAAGAGATAAATACGCGGCACATGGCAAATGGTGAAAATATACATTTTTCCCCAGTTAAGGTTTATTTTTTACAGCATTGACCATCTAATATATATAATTGTCTTATCCCATCTGTCTGTCTGTCTATCTGTCTGTCTGTCTGTCTGTCCAGGAAATCCCACGTCACTGATTGGTCAGGCCGCGGCCAATCAGAGTCGCGGGATTTCAGAAAAATATGGCGGCCGTTAGCGGCTCACCCGCACACGCTCACCCTCACCTGCTCACCCTCACACGCTCACCCTCACACGCTCACCCTCACGCTCTGACGCTCACGCTCGGACGCTCATGTTCTGACGCTCACGCTCTGACGCTTGGACGCTCAAGCTCGGACGCTCACGCTCTCGCGCTGACGCTCACACGCTCTGACACTCACGCTCACGCTCTGACGCTCACGCTCGGACGCTCACGCTCACACGCTCAAGTTCGGACGCTCACGCTCGGACGCTCACGCTCTGACGCTCACGCTCAAGTTCGGACGCTCACGCTCGGACGCTCACGCTCGGATGCTCACGCTCGGATGCTCACGCTCACGCTCTGACACTCACGCTCTGACGCTCACGCTCTGACGCTCACGCTCGGACGCTCAAGTTCGGACGCTCAAGTTCGGACGCTCACACTCTGACGCTCACACTCTGACGCTCATGCTCAGGCTCTGACGCTCATGCTCGGACGCTCACGCTCGGACGCTCACGCTCGGATGCTCACGCTCTGACGCTCACGCTCGGATGCTCACGCTCAGGCTCTGACGCTCAGGCTCTGACGCTCACGCTCACGCTCTGACACTCACGCTCGGACACTCACGCTCGGACACTCACGCTCGGACACTCATGCTCACGCTCGGACGCTCACGCTCGGACGCTCACGCGGATTTCAGAGAAATATGGAGGCCGTTAGCGGCTCACCCTCACACGCTCACCCTCACCTGCTCACCCTCACACGCTCACGCTCTAACGCTCACACTCTGACGCTCACGCTCGGACACTGACGCTCACGCTCGGACGCTCTGACGCTCACGCTCTGACGCTCACGCTCGGACACTGACGCTCACGCTCGGACGCTCAAGCTCGGACGCTCTGACGCTCACGCTCGGACGCTCAAGCTCACGCTCGGATGCTCACGCTCGGGCGCTCACGCTCTGACGCTCACGCTCACGCTCTGACGCTCACACTCGGACGCTCGCGCTCACGCTCTGACGCTCACACTCGGACCCTCACGCTCTGACGCTCACGCTCGGACGCTCACGCTCAGACGCTCACGCTCATGCTCACGCTCTGACGCTCATGCTCAGGCTCTGACGCTCATGCTCAGGCTCTGACGCTCACGCTCTGACGCTCACGCTCACGCTCTGACACTCAGGCTCTGACGCTCACGCTCTGACGCTCACGCTCAAGCTCAGACGCTCTGAAGTTCACGCTCGGACGCTCTGACGCTCACGCTCGGACGCTCATGCTCAGGCTCTGACGCTCACGCTCGGACGCTCACGCTCTGACGCTCACGCTCAAGCTCTGACGCTCACGCTCGGACGCTCAGGCTCGGACGCTCACGCTCAGACGCTCTGACGTTCACGCTCGGACGCTCTGACGCTCACGCTCGGACGCTCTGACGCTCACGCTCGGACGCTCATGCTCAGGCTCTGACGCTCACGCTCTGACGCTCACGCTCTCACGCTCTGACGTTCACGCTCGGACGCTCTGACGCTCACGCTCGGACGCTCTGACGCTCACGCTCGGACGCTCATGCTCTGACGCTCATGCTCAGGCTCTGACACTCACGCTCTGACGCTCACGCTCTGACGCTCACGCTCAGGCTCTGACGCTCAAGCTCACGCTCAGACGCTCACGCTCTGACGCTCACGCTCTGATGCTCACGCTCTGACGCTCACGCTCGGACGCTCATGCTCAGGCTCTGACGCTCACGCTCGGACGCTCACGCTCTGACGCTCACGCTCAGGCTCTGACGCTCAAGCTCACGCTCAGACGCTCACGCTCTGACGCTCACGCTCGGACGCTCATGCTCAGGCTCTGACACTCACGCTCTGACGCTCACGCTCTGACGCTCACGCTCAGGCTCTGACGCTCAAGCTCACGCTCAGACGCTCACGCTCTGACGCTCACGCTCTGACGCTCACGCTCTGACGCTCATGCTCAGGCTCTGACACTCACGCTCTGACGCTCACGCTCGGACGCTCACGCTCTGACGCTCACGCTCAAGCTCTGACGCTCACGCTCGGACGCTCAGGCTCGGATGCTCACGCTCAGACGCTCTGACGTTCACGCTCGGACGCTCTGACGCTCACGCTCGGACGCTCTGACGCTCACGCTCGGACGCTCATGCTCAGGCTCTGACGCTCACGCTCTGACGCTCACGCTCTCACGCTCTGACGTTCACGCTCGGACGCTCTGACGCTCACGCTCGGACGCTCTGACGCTCACGCTCGGACGCTCACGCTCTGATGCTCACGCTCTGACGCTCAGCCTCTGACGTTCACGCACTGACGCTCACGCTCGGACGCTCACGCTCGGATGCTCAGGCTCTGACGCTCACGCTCACTCTCTGATGCTCACACTCTGACGCTCACGCTCTGATGCTCATGCTCTGACGCTCACGCTCTGGCTCACGCTCTGACGCTCACGGTCGGACGCTCACGCTCTGACGCTCACCATCGGACACCCACCCTCACACGCTCACATTCTCACGCTCACATTCACACGCTCCCATGCTCACCCTCACACGCTCCCACGCTCACCCTCACACACTCCCACGCTCACCCTCACACGCTCCCACGCTCACCCTCACACGCTCCCACGCTCACCCTCACACTCTCACCCTCACTCGCTCCCACGCTCACCCTGTGCTAGCCGGTCATCTCCCGGCTGCTCGCAGCAGAAGTTCCCCGACCGGCGGCCTCGCTCCCCGGTCCTCCAAAATTCATTAGGGGCCCCGGGAGATACATTGGGGGGTTAATTTAAAGTAGTGCACAACCCATTTAAACACAGCTTCGCTGATTAGTCGCGCCCGGTTGGCCGCATACATATTCTAGGATACCCGATGCGTTAGAATCGGGCCACCATCTAGTTTCATATAAATCACATATTAACTTTACTCTGTGGGTCAGTACAATTAACATAAAATCACCATTTACTTATGTTTTATGATGTCTGCATGAAAATAACACATTTTCAAAAACAAAACAATTTTACATTGCCATATAAGGAGAGCCATAACTCTTATTTTTTCTGTTAACAGATTTGTATGAGAACCTATTTTTTTGCGGGACGAGTTGTATTTTTTGTTATTGTTGTTATTTTGGAGTATAGGTGCTGTGAGGACCTGTGGTCTTCCGTGGGGGTAACAACGCAGGGTGAGGGTAAAACAACGTGACAATATTTTATTGAACCACAAAGCGGACAATAAACACATAGAACAGTCCCGGCAAATGCCCCAGATGGTGCGCAATTACACAGTCTCACCCTTCCTTCTCCACCCGCCTGGGATAGAACAGCTGCAACTTTGGAGACTTCCAGGGCCGACTACCTCAACCAGTGGCCCCCCGCTTCTGGTGGGCCCTCACAGAGAGAAGGTAGCGGCAAGCTTAGGAAGCTAGCTGTCCATCGAGGTACAAGGCCAGGAGACCCGAGGGTCCCAACCTGGCCTCTCCGAGAGTTTCCATGGGGTCAGATGACCAGTGGGTCCCTCCTGGCAACTCCCAATGTCTCCATGGGTTCTAAGCAACCGGTGAGCCCCTCCTAGCAACCCCAAAACAACATATCCATGGCGCCAGGTGGCTTCTTCGTCCTCTCCTGGTCTCCCTAAAAGTATCCATGGTCTCTCTGATGGTTAACTGTGGAGATCTAAATCTTTCCAGTCAGGGCCATATCTTTAGACTAGAATCATGTAGAATACAAATCTGTGTCTCTTTGGATGCCATGCAATCCATCTACTTTCCTGAATGATGTCTCTCATTTTCCTTCTAAGGTCTTTCTGATGTTCCTTGATTCTCTGCCCCAAGTCTTATTCTGTCTCCGAAACACATGCCCCTTGTTAAATACACATCCACAGGTTAAGAATTAGGGATGATATTATTTCACAAGGCTTGAGTATCCACAGCTCATCCCCCCAAGATTGACTGGAAAACACCTTACAATGGTATTTAACATATCTAGAAAACATTCCTTGTTCTAGCTAATCTATTTACATAGTTTGTATCACAGAGGCTCTTGTAAATACATATCGTTGTTTCAGAATCAAAGAACATTCAGGCTTATACAAATAATAGTCTGTGTTAATCAACTAAAGAAGAGCACAGATTAGAGTCAACATAAAAATAAAGGTATGCTTCTCTTGCCATCAGAAAATATGTCTGGCATAATTAAGAATTTATGCTTCATCGTCACAGGTGCCTTTTTGATCGCATTTTTATTCCACTTTTATGTGAGAGAAGGTAACAAAAAAACAGCAATTCTGGCTTTGTTTTTTTCATGTTCTCATTGTACAGAATAAACAACCTATTTATTTTATATTTTGGGTTCTTATGGACACAGTGAGACAAAACATGTATAGTTCATTTATATTTTAGTACTTTTTTGCAATAAAATCACTTATAAAAAATTATGTCCTGTGTATTTGCCAGAAAAGTACAAGATAGGAATACAACTTTAACCCCTTTACGACATAGGGCGTATTAATACGTATCTGTGCCCTGAGCCTTATGGACCAGATACGTATTAATACGCCCTATCTTTAATGCGGCACCGCGACCGAAGTCGCGGTGATAGCATTAAAATTCCGGTGCCATCTTACCTTAGGGTAGATGGTGCCGGCATCTCAGGGGGTGTCGCCGCCCCTTCACACCCACGATCGCTGTGATTGGCTGTTCATTTCTGAACAGCCAATCACAGCATTTCTCACTGTTTCCGGCAATCAGATTGCCGGAAACAGTGATGTGCAGCCTAGGATCGGTGCTCATAAGAGCACCGATCCTAGGCTGTTGCCTAGTAACCCTAGCCCTCTCCCCAAACTGCTAGGATCGGTGCAATCGCCGATCTAATCGATCGCACCGATCACAGCGGGACCGCGCGGTAACAGGGCAGTCGCGGGGCGGTGACCGGCTTGTGACCTGCCTGTCACCTCCCCATGACCCCCTGTGATGTAATAGAAGCCCCAGCCAGCTCTGATTGGAGCGATCGATGATGACATTGATCGCTCCAATCAGAGCACCTGAACACAGGTGACAGGGCGGTCACAGGGCGGTGACCGGCTTGTGACCTACCTGTCACCTCCCTGTGACCCCCTGTGGTGCGTGCCCAGGCCCCAGCCATCTCTGATTGGTGCGATCGATGTCATCATCGATCGCACCAATCAGAGTACCTGACCGGGAGGTGACCAGGTGGTGACCGGCCTGTGACCTGCCTGTCACCACCCTGTCAACCCCCTGTGACACTTGGTGAGGATTTCTACAGAGCAGTCACACTACTGATCTCTCTGTGCTGGGCATTGTAGTGCCACAGAATCTCCTGTTACACTACAAGACCTTTCTCCTACCTACTCCAGTCGCTGCTGCTGCTCCGGCATCCTGCTGCGGTCTCCAGGGTCCTGGATCTCCTGCTCCGGCATCCTGCTGCTGTCTCCAGGTTGCTGGGACTCCAGCTTCGGCATCCTGCTGCTGTCTCCAGGGTCCTGGGTTTCCAGCTCCTTATCCTGCTGCTGCGGATCCTGCTCCAGAGCCGCTTCCAGAACCTGCTGCTGATCCTGCTGAAAGAAGAACAGAGAAGACTTTGGTAAAGTCCATCTCTGTTCTCCCCTCATCCACCCCTCTCCCCCCTCCTTCTCTCCCCCCTCCTTTTAACCCCAATCCTCCCCCCCCCCAGTTTTTTTTTTTTTTCTGCGTCCTGCAGCGGCCGAGCGCTGAGCAGTGTCTACGTCACTGATCAACGTCCGTGCTCGCTGCTTTTCAGGACTTTTTCTTGTCCCTGTCAATTCTCCCCCCCCCCTACCTTTGCACCACATCCACGCACACACCCAGCAGCTGCCGAGAGTTGATTGGTGACATAGTTCACCGATCCGCACTCGTGCTTGCTGTTTGCACCACCTACGGTAGTTCCTTTTCTTCTCTTTTTTTTTCCAGAAAAAAAAAGTTCACACCAAGCACACTGACACACACACACACACACTCTAAATGAAGTACTGACACACACGCACCACATACACAAGAAAAAAAAATGTCCAGCTCATCCCAAACTCGCTATTCAGCGGAGGAGGCATACGCTATTGTTGCCTCCGACACAGACTGACAGCGAGGGCGAGGATCCCACATTTCTTTACTTTTCCGACGCCTCATCGTCCTCCTCTTCCTCCTCCTCTTCCTCCTCAGGTGCTGCTGGACCGCCCCGCAGTTGTCGCAGGAGAGAAGATGTTCCAGCGCCCGCCACTACTGACCCCATATGGACCTCGCACCCCGAAAATTTTGAGCCACTGATTCCTGATTTCGTGGCGGAATCAGTAATCAAGTTTGACACCACCCGCCTCACAGAAATAGACTTTTTCAAAGTCTTTTTCTCTGAGGATTTTATAAACCTCATGTGGGGCCAAACTAATTTGTATGCTCATCAATTTTTGGACCAAAACCCCTCTTCATCATTTTCTAACTGGTCTACTGTAGACGCAGAAGAAATTATGAAGTTTTGGGGCCTGGTACTTCATATGGGGATCCTGAAAAAAACAGAGGTTCGGCAATACTGGAGTGTTGACGTTTTGTATAACACTCCAGTGTTCCGAATGGTCATGATCCGGACACGTTATGAGGCAATCCACAAGTTCTTGCATTACCAAGATAATGCAAGGTGTCCTGCACGCGATGACCCGAACTTTGATCGTCTTTTCAAAGTTCGGCCGGTCATCGAGCACTTCAACAACAAGTTTGGTGAAGTGTACGTGCCCAAAGGGACATCTGCGTGGTTCTTTTAAGGGGCGACTTGGATTCCAGCAGTACCTGCCCAGTAAAAGGTCCAGGTACGGGATCAAGCTGTATAAACTTTGTGAGAGTACCTCAGGGTACATTCACAAGTTTAGAGTTTATGAAGGGAAGGACTCCCGGATTGAACCCCCTGAATACCCCCTGTTCTGGGAGTGAGTGGGAAAATTGTGTGGGACTTGATGCACCCACTGCTGGATAAAGGTTATCACCTGTACTTGGATAACTTTTATACAAGTATCCCGCTCTTCAAGTCCCTCTCTGTGCGAGGTACCGCAGCCTGCGCTACGGACCGCAAAAGTCAGAGAGGTCTCCCAAAGACGCTAATTGGGCAGCTGCTCAGAAGGGGTGAGAGCAGAACCCAATGTACCGACCACATGTTGGTGGTCAAGTACAAGGACAAGAGGGATGTCCTTCTCTTGACCACCATACATGGTGATGGCAGCACCCTCAGCACTGTAAGAGGTTCCACTACACAGGTCTCCAAACCAGACTGTGTAGTGGGGTACAACAAGTACATGGGGGGAGTTGATCTCTCCGATCAAGTCCTCCAGCCGTACAGTGCTTTGAGAAAGGCCAAGGTATGGTATAAGAAGCTGGCCGTGCACATTATTCAGATGGCAATGCACAACGCTTTCCTTCTGTCAAAATGTGCAGGCCAGACTTCTGCGTCGTACCTTCACTTCCAGGAGACAGTTATCAAGGCCCTGATATTTGGCAGTGGTGGCGGAGCGGGCCCCACTACTTCTGGAACTGAAGAACCTCGAATTGTACTGGGCCAGCATTTCCCGGGCCAGATCCCTCACAGCGGAAAAAAAGGTAAGTCACAAAAGGAGTGCCGAGTGTGTTACCGAAGGGGAATACGCAAGGACACCATTTACCAATGTGACACCTGACCCGACAAACCTGGCCTCTGCATGAAAGACTGCTTCAAAAGGTACCATACTTCCATGGACTACTGAATTAATTTCTGACGTATGACAACCTGACGAACACTTCACAGCTGACGTAGTGTTCGTCAGGTTGTCATACTTCAGTTGTGTAGTGTTTGTCAGGTTGTCCTACACAACTGGCGTATAACACTACATTATAAAATTGACAAATCAGGTATCTGTTCCAAAAAGGGGGCGCTTGTTGGGCATTTCCACTGTTTAGGCACATCAGGGGCTCTGAGAACGTGACATGACGCCCGCAGACCATTCCATCAAAGTCTGCATTCCAAAGCGTCACTCCTTCCCTTCCGAGCCCTGACATGCGCCCAAACAGTAGTTTTCTCCAACACATGGGGTATCAGCGTACTCAGTAGAAATTGCACAAAAACTTTTGGGGTCCAATTTCTTCTAGTACCCTCGTGAAAATAAAAACATTGCGGCTAAAAGAGCGTTTTTGTGGAAAAAAAATGATTTTTTTTTCACGGCTCTACGTCATAAACCTTTGAAAAACACTTGGGGGTTCAAAGTGATCACCACACATCTAGATAAGTTCCCTGAGGGGTCAAGTATCCAAAATGGGGTCACTTGTGGGGGAGCTCCAATGTTTAGGCACACAGGGGCTCTCCAAAGGCGACATGGTGTCCGCTAACAAATTGAATGGAAAATCGGCAAAATTGTTAGCGGACACCATGTTGCGTTTGGAGAGCCCCTGTGTGCCTAAACATTGGAGCTCCCCCACAAGTGACCCCATTTTGGAAACTAGACCCCCCAAGGCACCTATCTAGATGCATAGTGAGCACTTGGAACCCCCAGGTGCTTCACAAATTAATCCGTAAAAATAAAGTGGTTTTTTATTCCACTTTTTCATTTTAATGGATTAATTTGTAAAGCACCTGAAGGTTCCAAGTGCTCACTATGCATCTACATAGATGCCTTGGGGGGTCTAGTTTCCAAAATGGGGTCACTTGTGGGGGAGCTCCAATGTTTAGGCACACAGGGGCTCTCCAAACACAACATGGCGTCCGCTAATTATTCAAGCAAATTTTACAATCAAAAAGTCAAATGGCGCTCCTTCCCTTCCGAGCCGTGCCGTGCACCCAAACAGTGTTTTTTCCCCACAAATGGGGTACCTGCATGCTCAGGGGAAATTGCACAACAAATTTTGGGGTCCATTTTTCTTGTTACCCCTGCAAAAATAAAAAAAAATTGGGTCTAAAGTAACATTTTTGTGAAAAAAAGTTAGATGTTCATTTTATTCTTCCACATTCCAAAAATTCCTGTGAAGCACCTGAAGGGTTAATAAAGTTCTTGAATGTGGTTTTGAGCACCTTGAGAGGTGCAGTTTTTAGAATGGTGTCACTTTTGCGTATTTTCTGTCATAAAGACCTCTCAAAGTGACTTCAAATGTGATGTGGTCCCTAAAAAAATGGTTTTGTAAATTTTGTTGGAAAAATTAGAAATCGCTGGTCAACTTTTAACCCTTATAGCTCCCTAACAAAAAAAAATTTTGGTTCCAAAATTGTGCTGATGTAAAGTAAACATGTGGCAAATGTTATTTATTAACTCTTTTGTGTGACATATCTCTCTGATTTAAGGGCATAAAAATAAAAATTTTGAAAATTGCAAAATTTTCTACATTTTTGCCAAATTTCCATTTTTTTCACAAATAAACGCAAGTGATATCGAAGAAATTTTACCACAATCATGAAGTACAATATGTCACGAAAAAACAGTCTCAGAATCAGGGGGATCCATTGAAGCGTTCCAGAGTAATTACCTCATAAAGTGACAGTGGTCAGAATTGTAAAAATTGGCCTGGTCATTAAAATGCAAACCACCCTCGGGGGTAAAGGGGTTAAAGTGTCAATATAGGTGCTAGTGACGCACCCCCTGGCCATGGGGTACTTGGTAGCCGGGCCAGTCGTTGCTAGGGGAGATGTCACAGTTGCGGTGACCCGGTCCGTGACCCAGGGCGGTCAATAAAAGGGGATATTTGCAGGGGATTTATAGTTTTTATATAATGTTCGTGATGCCACCTGTGGTATGCGGCTAAAGGGAGCCACCGCTGCAGAGCAGATCCTCTGGAGCTATTGATAATGCAGCAGAGTTGGTTTGGCTCTCCACAGGTAGAGCTTAGCTCCAGGGCAGGAAGTGGTGATTTTATTAGATGTTGCTGTGCAGTGTAGTGCAGGGGATGATGGCGCAATAATAATTTGCAGAGACAATGGGATGCAGTCTTCAGAGTTTTTACTCATGGTTTTAGACTCCAAGTTACCAGGCCAGGGTAACTTCCCACGCCATCCTGTGCTTACTCAGGGAGGGGTTCAGCAAACCCTCAGGTACCTCCGGAGTACATAACAGGACCCCTTCTGTGTGTTCCTTCTGACCGTCTCCCTGCACCTCACACCCAGTGTCCCAAGCCAGTGACCACGGACCTTGTCGGGCGACGTCTTCTCTGTCCCCTGGCTCCTCTATGGCCACCTTTTTGGTGAGTTAGATGTGGCTGTTGGCTGCAGCACCTGAAATGCTGCACCCTCCGGTTATCTAGTTGAGGCTTAAAGAACTCTGCTAGTTTAGGGTCCAGTCCCCTCTCTGCGACCTGATCCTTCTGCTCCTCTGCAGACTCGGGCGCACGGGTGGCATCCGCACTGCCCGTGCCCCTAGGATCCTTTCTACTTTCCTGGAGCCTTTCTCCTGCTTCTCTCTCTCTTCCGTCTGTCCTGGGCCTTTCTCACTGGACCCTCCTTCTGAGCAGAGCTCCTGCAGAGCTCCTGCTCCCCACCCTCTCTCCTCTCTGACTGGACTGGACTCTTTGAAGATGGCTCCCCCTTTTATATCTTCCTAACAAGTGCTCCTCGGTACTTCGTCCTCCACCCACATCCACTACATGGTTCCCCCTTATTTGGTTCCCCGCACTCCAGCCAGGGACAGGGCTCAGCAGGAGAGAGACGCATCTTGCCCCTGCTGGCGGTCCGGAGTAGTGAAGTGTTGGATACAGGTGTTAGGGTCCCGGGCAGCACGCTATCCTTACCTGAGAGTGAGATACCACACCTCTGGGTGAGATGCAATACCTCTGTGGTGACTGAACCCGCAGGGGCGCCGCACTAGCACGGACCCCGGTATTTACTTTGGGGTCTCAGCTGTATATACCAGCTAACACTCCTTCAAGCACAAGTTCAGCTCCTGAGCCCGCACAATGCGACTGTTTGACTAGTATTATTAAGTTCCACCTGCCTGTGACATAAGACATCAAAGAATGGGAAGGGATTAAAGTTAAAAAAAAAAAGGATTAAATGTATTTCACACTATTGCCGATAAAAGCTACAAACCTTGGTGTCTACAGTTATCTGAGCTCCCCCTACCTGGTGACATAATGTCTGACAGTCCTAATTAAAGAAGATTTTAATGACCAGGTTGTGCCTCCTCTTCATACAGTATTCAAACAAAATGGTGGTGCCACTTCCTTATCAACCAGTTGTTTCAGCTGAGACCCCACCTGATGTATACATTTATTTCCATATTCATCACACTCTTATTTAGCATCTTAAACAGAGACCTGTGGTAACAAAGACCTCTTAATGTAAGAAAGGGTGCAAACAATGGGAACTTTGCATACCAATAAAGTGCATTCCATTCACACCTGCAACCAAACCTTAACTCAATAATTCACCTAATGAAACACCTGGAACTATACTAGATTCACCATTTTTTAAGTGCAACACATGCACAGGGAACTGTCAGAGCAGCTACTACTGTAGCTTACAGACACTAAGAAGAGCTTTGCAGCTGCTGTTAAACAGGGACCTACAGACATTAACAGTTTTTCCCCTGAGCTGCAGTGGACTACAATTCCCAGGGACCCTTGTTTCAGTCAGATGACACAGCCTGGAAGGATAGAAGGAGAGAGCATGATTTGGATGAGGAGGGACTTGGGGGCGGGAGCTGGGCAGAAAGTGAAAGCAAAAGTTGAGAGGGAGAAGAGTGTGGTGAGGGACGGAGCGCTGCGGATCTGTATACCTCTACGCTGCAGAGTGTTGCCGTCCCCTCTGATATACCTAAACTGCTGGAGAGAGCGAGGTTTTGTCACCCTCTGAAGCAAGTTACATCAAGGACTCGGAGAGTTCTGCCAGCACTCCCACCGTATAAAGGCCTGAATCCTGCCGCCCCCAGCTGGTGTCCAGAGAACCATCCGACCGTTTGAGATGCACCGTGAGTGCCCTTCTGAGACTTGTGGTTCTACCAGCGCTATTTACAGTGAGTACACTACAACCCAGGCTATGGACATTAATATTCTTCTAAGTGCACCAACGGTTCTAATTTGCGTGCCAACATCCGCGGCAACTGGGCCCCAACATTTTGGACTGAGTTAAAACAAAAGGGAAACCTGCTACGTTATAGGGTCGGAGTAGAATTAGATTGTGATGTGTATATGACTTTTACAGAGCACAGTTACTTGTATTGTATGTTATTCCTTTAAATCCACCTAATTTCTGCTGCATAGCAATAAACCTGTTAAATGGTTTTACTCCTGTTCCCTGTGAGCGTGTACTGAGCTGTGGCAGTCCCAGAGAGAGCTCCAATCAAGATTCGGGAGGAGGCACTGCGCCCTAGAGAGGTGAGACCCCCCATAAAACCCCCCATAAAACCCAGTGTACCGTGGTAGCCCTAAAGGGGTGTTACAGTGGAGGCACTGCTGAGATCCATAACTAACACAGGCGTATTTACTATGGAGACTTTAACAGAACAAGAAGTGTATTTGTGGTGTGAAGAGATGGATGTTACAGTCAAACAAAGCTTTGCTTTGAGAGGTGAGCTCTGTGATGCGTCTGATGAAGAGATACTAAAAATAGTTAACCGACTCACTGAACTTGCCCACCCTAAAGTGATCGACCGCAGGAAGGAAAGGGGGGGACAGTTACCCACAGCCCTGATCTCAACCGGGCAGATCTTGAGGAAAGAATACTTCCCATCCATGGTAGCCGTGTCCCCAGAGTATGGTCGACAATGGAAGATCATTTGGCCTACTGAGTCCGAAGTTGAGACCCGGCAACAGGAATCAACCACTCAGCCTAGAAAGACTAGTATATGTCCGCCCTCTACTCCACTTAGAGTCAGTCCTGAAGAGACAGCGGCCCCTGGTGATGTGCTTATGACAGCTATGGAAAAGTTAGTCAGTTTGCAAAGATGCAGCCAGAAGGGAACTACCATCGTCTAAGAACTTTCTCGGGTGCCCTCCCCACCCCTGCTGGAGAAGAAGGATATGATACTTGGAGGGATGTCACTTTACTGTGCTTAGAAGAGTGGCAGTGCACTGATGGCGTAAAGAAGCAGAGAATAGTAGAAAGCTTGAAGGGTACTGCTATGAAAGTGGTGCAGGCTGCTTGGCGGAGCAAGCCACTAGCAACTTATCAAGATTATATGAGTGCTTTAGAAGATGCTTTTGGATCCCCTGAAGATGCTACTGATCTACTCTATAAACTCCGTACCACCTACCAACAGCCAGATGAGAAGATGTCCGACTATGTATACTGACTAGATAAGCTGGGTCATAGAATAGTATCTAAAGGTGGAGTCAGCCTTAAAGAAGTTGATCAGTGTCGTCTGGAACAAGTACTCAGAGGAGCTCTCACTCATGATCCAATTGCCCAACGGATGAGGTCTTGTGATAGAAAGAAGATTCCTGGTTATTTTCATGAGTTGCTTAAGGAAGTTCGTAAGGAGGAGGTTATTTTGGCCGCAAGAGAGAAGACATCCCCTCGGGTGACTACTGTTGCTCTGAAGCCAGCAGCCGACTGCCGAGAGATAGAACTGTTGAAAGTCATCGAGAAACAGGGGGAGCAGATTACACAATTGTTAAGTGTCCAGGCCAAGACAATACAGAGGCTACAAAGTGCTGCGGAGGTAGCTGAGAAGCAGACCCTGGCTTCAGGAAGAGAGAATGATGACCTCTGTAGAGTAGAGAGTAGGAAAACAGAAGGGTGCTTTGTCTGTGGGAGCCCAGGCCATATAGCTCGTCAGTGTCCGAAGAGGTGGAGCTCAAAGAACTCTTCACATTTTCCCCATCACACTCAGAGGCAGTCGGGAAAAGGGAAAGGGGGCCAGTAGAACCCCATACTGAGCCCCCATCAGCAACTAAGACCTACTCTACCGCCTCATCCAATAGTGCCTCATCGAAAACACTGCCTGAAGGTTTAGTGGGACCTGCCCCACATGTCCCCGCATATATCAATGGTCAACCTTGTACAGTATTGCTGGATAGCGGGTCTCAAGCGTCCATCATCTTCGGAGGATGGTATAAGAGATATTTATCCAACGTGCCTCTGAAACCGTTGTCTGGACTCGTGGTGTGGGGACTGAGTGAGCACAGCTACCCCTACAGAGGATACGTGTCCGTGACACTACGATTCCCAAAGACTGTTGCTGGAGTGGATAAAGAGATACCCATCATAGCGCTAATCTGCCTGGAGGCAGAAGCAGATGATAGACCAACACCTGTCATAGTGGGAACAAATGCCAACATCTTCCGCAAGTTAGTTCAGCGGTGTCGGGAAGTTGGGGGAGAAAATTACTCGCAGACCCTATCCATCCACCCAGTCTGTCTGGAAGCCTATGTGAGAACGGAGGAGGAGAAGAGGGAACTACAGCCTGAAAGTTTTGACCCTTGTTTTGAAGGAAGTGAGCTGAAAGGAGAAGAGAGGGGGTTGGTCATCAACGGCATGATGATGCGGGGGGCAGCTTTCGCTTTAGGCGAATGGGACATGGGCCTCGCCCAAGGAGTAGAGCATCGCATTTGGTTGAAGGATCAAAAGCCTTTCCGAGAGAGATCCCGAAGATTGGCCCCGGCGGATATTGAAGATGTCAGGCAGCATCTACGCGGTATGTTAGACACAGGAGTCATCATAGAGTCTAGTAGCCCCTAAAAAAAAATAAATAAATAAAAAAAAAAAAAAAAAAAAAAAACTCTTTAAATCTCTTAGTTTGCGAGTGTGAACGAGCTGCGTGTGTCCGGAGCGTAAGTGCGAACGAAAGTAAGTGTGTGACTTGTTTTTCAGTGAAGAGGTATTTGGGAATCCTGCAGAAAATACCTGTGTGAATTGCGGTGAGTGCTGCATTGTGACCTGCTGAGTGCTTTTCTACCTGTTTAGATTTATTGGGCTTTTTAAAACCTATTTTCTCACTACAGTTTTAGTTTCTTAGTTTACTACCTGTGTATTTAAGGGTTAACTACATTGCACTAAAATCCTGAGGTGTAGATTTACTCACAAGGGGTTAATTAAGGGGAAGGGGTCATAATTAAGGGTTATAAGGGGCAGCTGGTTGGGCATCAAGTCCTTTGGAAGTGCATTGAGGTGAAGGGTACATTGCTGGAAAAGGAAGAAGAAAAAAAAAAAAAAAAACTCTTTAAATCTCTTAGTTTGCGAGTGTGAATGAGCTGCATGTGTCCCGAGCGTAAGTGCGAACGAAAGTAAGTGTGTGACTTGTTTTTCAGTGACTTTGGATTCAGGGAGTTTGGAAGGGAGGACTTAGGACTGAATTGCTGACTGTATTTCATTCTTTCTTTACTTTACTTTTTACTTAATTAATCCACCTGACCTACTTATCTGATTCCCCCGTCCATACTTGATACTTAATTGATCCCCCGTCCATACTTAACTGATCCCCGGCCGATATCTAATTGATACACTTGCACATCCCTAATTGATCCCCGTCCATACACCTATATATAAATAATTGTGTTTTGTACTTGTATATATATACTGACTGTATCCCCATATTTAGAATGACGTCCATTTTGGCCGGAGCGGTGCAGTGTACATCTTGCGCAATGTATGCATTCCGTGAGCAACCGCTCGAGGATCCATACTGCTGCGAGAGATGTGAGCATATCGTGCACTTGGAAGCCCAAATTCTGGATCTAAGTGCTCAGATAGCGGTACTGAGGAGCATCGACAACATGGAACGGAGTTTGCTGCTCGCCGAGCAGACACTCAATGGGTCAATACTGGGGGTGGAGCATAGAGGGGAAGTGCAGGCTGAACAGGCAGGGAGCTGGATAACAGTTAGGAGGGATAGAGGGAAGAAGTATAGGAAGGCTGGTTCAGAACCGGCATTATTGGAGCACGACAGATCCTCTGACCGCCGGGGGAGTGTATGCTCCAGTAATGAGGGGGAGGGGGGAAGTGTAGGGCAGGCAAGACAGGTTCTGGTAGTGGGTGACTCTATTATTAGGGGGACAGACAGGGCAATCTGTCACAAAGACCGGGATCGCCGAACGGTGTGCTGCCTCCCTGGCGCTCGAGTCCGGCACATCGCGGATCGGGTTGACAGGTTACTGGGTGGGGCTGGCGAAGACCCAGCGGTCATGGTCCACATCGGCACCAATGACAAAGTGAGTGGTAGATGGAGGGTCCTTAAAAATGATTTCAGGGACCTAGGTAGGAAGCTTAGGGCAAGGACCTCCAAGGTAGTTTTCTCAGAAATACTACCAATCCCGCGAGCCACACAGGAGCGCCAACGGGAAGCTAGGGAGGTGAATAAGTAGCTAAAGAGTTGGTGCAAGGCAGAAGGGTTTGGGTTCATGGAGAACTGGGCCGACTTCGCGGTCGGCTACAGGCTCTACCGTAGGGACGGGCTGCACCTCAATGGGAAGGGTGCAGCGGTGCTGGGGAAGAAGATGGCTAATAGGTTGGAGGAGTTTTTAAACTAGAGACGGGGGGGGGAACCAAGGAAATAGGTGGGATGTGAGGCAAGCAAGGGGGAAGGGGAGAAGTGAATATAATGAGGGTGGAGAGGGGGGTGGGGATAGTACAGTTAGATCGTTAGAGAATAGGATGCTAAATAACCCCAAAGTTTTATCTTGCATGCTGACCAACGCAAGAAGCCTGACCAATAAGGCGGATGAGCTGCAGGCGCTTATATCGGAGGAGAGGTATGACATCGTAGGTATAACAGAGACTTGGCTAGACGATAGCTACGACTGGGCGGTAAATTTATTAGATTATAGTTTATTTAGAAGGGACCGGAAACAGGGGAAAGGCGGAGGAGTCTGCTTATATGTAAAGTCATGTCTAAAACCCAGACTAAGGGAAGATATAGGAGAGGGAGAAGAGGGGGTCGAGTCCATGTGGGTAGAGATAGAGGGAACTAAAAATAATAATAAAATATTACTGGGGGTCTGCTATAAGCCACCCAATATAACAGAGGAGAATGAGAATCTGCTATTAGGACAAATAGACAAAGTAGCAAAACATAATGAAGTGATTGTAATGGGGGATTTCAACTACCCGGATATTGACTGGGAAACAGAAACCTGTAGATCTCAGAAAGGAAAAAGGTTCTTGACAAATATTAAGGATAATTATCTCTCCCAACTAGTGCAGGAACCAACGAGAGGGAAGGCCGTGTTGGACTTAATATTGACTAATAGGCCTGATAGAATAACTGAGGTACAGATAGGGGGGCACCTAGGTAATAGCGACCATAATATTATCGACTTCAAAATGCCCTTCAGTAGGGTTATCAATAAGGGAACAACAAAAACATTAAACTTTAGGAGGGCGAAGTTTGATCAGCTGAAAGAAAGCCTTCAACTTATTGACTGGGACAAAGTTCTTAATCAAAGGAATACGAATAGTAAATGGGAAACCTTCAAAAGAATTCTGAATACTCAGTGCGAGAGATATATACCGTATGGGAATAAAAGGGCCAGAAATAAGAGGAAACCAATATGGTTGAACAAGAACGTAAAAGGGGCGTTAAATGGCAAAAAAGAGGCATTCAAGAGATTAAAACAGGAAAACAGTAAGGAGGCACTAATGTGATACAAGGAAAAAACGAGAACCTGTAAAAAACAAATAAAAATAGCGAAGGAGGAAACAGAGAAACGTATTGCTAGGGAAAGTAGATCAAATCCCAAACTGTTCTTTACGTATATAAATAGTAAAAGGATTAAACCGGATAATATTGGACCGACAAAAAGTGAGGAAGGCAAAATCATAGAGAAAGATGAGGATAAAGCTAATCTATTAAATATTTTTTTTTCGACAACTTTCACAAAGGAAATCGAAATAACAGGAGAAATGAGAAGTGACAAACTTAATCCTCCACTAAGTATGACAAATCTAACCCAAGCTGGGGTACAGAAACGCCTCAGTAACATTAAAATAAACAAATCACCAGGACCTGATTGCATACACCCACGGGTACTAAGGGAACTAAGTAATGTGATAGACAGACCGTTATATCTTATATTTAAGGACTCTGTTGAGACTGGGTCTGTGCCACTTGATTGGCGACAGGCGAATGTAGTGCCAATATTCAAAAAGGGAGCGAAAAGTGACGCCGGAAACTATCGGCCGGTGAGTCTGACGTCCGTTGTGGGCAAAATTTTTGAAAGCTTCATTAAAGAGGCAATTACGGAGCATCTTGATGCTAATAATCTTTTAATCCTGAACCAACATGGATTCATGAGGAATCGCTCCTGCCAAACAAACCTGATTGACTTCTACGAGGAGGTTAGCTCTCGAGTAGATCAGGGGGAACCAGTGGATGTCGTGTATCTCGACTTCTCAAAAGCGTTCGATAGCGTGCCACATAATAGGTTGGTATACAAAATGAGAATGATGGGGCTGGGGGAAAATGTCTGCAAGTGGGTAGCTAACTGGCTAAAGGATAGAAGGCAGAGGGTGGTTATAAATGGAATATACTCAGATTGGGTAAGCGTCACTAGTGGGGTACCACAGGGGTCTGTACTAGGCCCAATGTTATTTAATATCTTTATTAACGACATAGTCAACGGGATAAATAGTAAAATATCAATATTTGCAGATGACACAAAGTTATGTAAAACAATTAATACAAAAGAGGATAGTGCAGACCTACAGAGGGACTTGGATAAGCTGGGTAGGTGGAGCATTAAATGGCAAATGAGGTTTAACGAGGAGAAATGTAAGGTCATACATATGGGAAGGAAAAATGGAAGTCACCAGTACTCACTGAATGGGAAATCATTGGGGAATTCAGAGATGGAGAAGGACTTGGGCATCTTGATTGATAGCAAACTAAATTGGAGTGCCCAAAGTCAGGCCGCTGCTGTAAGGGCAAACAGGGTAATGGGATGTATCAGAAGAGGTATAGCTGCAAAGGATGAGAACATTGTTCTTCCACTGTACAAAGCACTGGTCAGACCACACTTGGAATACTGTGCTCAGTTATGGGCCCCAATATATAGAAAGGATATAAATGAGCTTGAAAAGGTACAAAGTAGGGCAAGAAAATTAATAAAGGGAATGGAGGGACTGCAATACCCAGAGAGGTTGGCAAAACTAGAACTATTCAGCCTGGAAAAGAGAAGGTTGAGGGGGGACATAATAAATGTGTACAAATATGTTAGGGGACAGTATAGAGATCTTGCCCGGGATTTGTTCAAAAGGAGGGATATTACGGTAACAAGAGGGCACTCACTAAGACTGGAAGAGAAAAGGTTTCAGCACCAGCATAGGAACGGGTTCTTTACGGTAAGAGCAGTGAGAATATGGAATTCACTGAGTGAGGAGACGGTAATGTCGGATTCACTATACCAGTTCAAGCGGGGACTGAATGCATTTCTAGATACCAGGCAGATTTCAGCATATACTTAAAAATAAAATAGTAGGTTGATACAGGGATTTATTCTGACTGCTGGTTTCAGAGTCGGGAGGGAATTTTTCCTCAGGTGAAGATTGGCCAAATCATTTGGGGTTTTTGCCCTCCTCTGGATCAACTTTAGCAATTACAGAACTAACAGGTCAAACTTGATGGACGCAAGTCTTTATTCGGCTTTACAAACTATGTTACTATGTTACTATGCTTACCCCATCGTGATAGCTCGAAAGAAGAATGGAGCTATTCGGATGTGTGTGGACTATCGTACCTTGAACAAACATACAGTCCCTGACCAGTACACTGTGCCCCGAATCGATGAAGCTTTGGATTGCCTGCAAGGGAGCCAATGGTTTTCTGTGTTAGATCTCCGGAGTGGCTACTATCAGATACCCATGTCAAAATAAGACCAAGAGAAGACCGCTTTTATCTGCCCCATTGGGTTCTTCGAGTTTCAGAGACTGCCTCAATGACTGACAGGTGCTCCAGCCACTTTTCAGAGATGTATGGACAAAGTAGTGGGGGACATGCACTTACGTGAGGTCCTGCTTTATCTAGATGATCTTATTGTTTTTGGGAAGACTCTGGAAGAACACAACCAGCGGTTGTTCAAGGTGCTGGATCAGTTGAAGGAGGCTGGGTTGAAGTTGTCCCTTGACAAGTGCCGGATTTGCCAGACGACGGTGAAATATGTGGGGCACATAGTCAGCAGAGAAGGAATTTCCACCGACCCCGCCAAAGTGGAGGCGGTTGTAAACTGGCCTAAACCCACCAAACTGAGGGAGCTTAGGTCCTTTTTAGGATTTTGTGGATACTACCGAAGATTTGTACCCCAGTAGTCTCGGATTGCGAACCCGTTAACTGCCCTTACCCGGGGTATTCCCCTTCCGGCAGGACAGCCAACTCCTCAAGGTCAGGAAAGAGGGTCTACTTCCGAGTTAATGAACTTTTTGGGAAAAGATGGACACCTTTATGCGACGAGGCATTCGAGAAATTGAAGTCATGTTTGACCCAAACTCCAGTGTTGGCCTATGCAGACCCCAGTAAACCATATGTGTTACATGTAGATGCTTCCCTCGACGGACTAGGAGGGATTCTCTATCAGGACCATGATGGCTGTCTACGTCCCATTTACTACATTAGTCGAGGATTGACTCCCAGTGAACGCAACTATCCAGTTCACAAACTGGAATTTCTGGCTCTGAATTGGGCTGTAGTGGACACGCTGCATGACTACCTCTATGGGGTACACTTCGTGGTTCATACCGACAACAATCCATTATCCTACGTGAGAACCACAGCAAAACCGGATGCCACGGGGTACCGGTGGCTTGCCGCACTCTCTTTGTACGATTTCAGCTTAAAGTATCGACCGGGGATCAGTAACATTGATGCAGACACACTCTCTCACCTGCGTAGGGAACCCTTAAATGAGGAAGAAGAAGGAGGAGGGATAGAGGTCCCTGCCCCTGAGGTGAAGACTCTGTGCCATAGACATCAAACTAATGCCCTCCCTATGCAGTGCTGTGCTAAATTCTTAGGAGTATCCAGTGAAGAGCTCCCATTGTTGTACTGCCGAGTGACAAATGTGACCTCAGACTCTCTCCCTCAACTGACTCTTACTCAAGTCAGAAAGGCGCAGCAGGAGGATTGATCAGTGGGGGTAGTCCGATGGTGGGTTAAGAGGGGTTGGAGGCCTGAAAAGAATGCATTAAGAACAGAGGAGTCTGTCCTGCTGACTCGGCAGCTAGAGTCTCTAGTAGTAAGAAATGGACTACTATACCGGGAGGCAAAGCGCCAGAAGGGAGGAGTCCGCAGACAGCTGGTGTTACCCACCCGATTTTGGAGGATGGTCATGAAGTCCCTGCATGATGACCATGGTCATCTTGGCGTCGAAAAGACCATGAGCTTGTGGCCGACCGATTTTACTGGCCTCGGATGGAAGCGGATATTGAAGAATACTGCAAATCATGCTCCCGGTGTGTGTTGAGAAAAACCTTGCCTTTGAGAACAGCCCCCCCCTTGTGAACTTTACCAGTGATGGCCGACTTGAGCTAGTGTGCATTGATTTCCTCTCCATCGAGCCAGATTAAAGCAATGTCAGTAATGTGTTAGTGGTCACTGACCATTTCACCCTATATGCCCAAGCCTACCCCACTAAAGATCAAAGGGCAATTACTGTGGCAAAAACACTATGGGAGAAATTCTTCGTACATTACGGGCTGCCTGCCCGCATCCATACCGATCAAGGAAGAGATTTCGAAAGTAAACTAATCAAGGAGCTATGTACCCTCTGTGCGATCAAGAAATCCAGAACCACACCATATCACCCCCAAGGGGACCCTCAGCCTGAGAGGTTCAACCGTACCCTTTTGAACATGTTAGGCACTTTGGATCCCAGGAAGAAGGGACACTGGAGCAGGCATGTGAGTCAGTTGGTTTATGCCTACAATTGCACCACAAATGAGTCAACTGGATACTCGCCTTATTTCCTCATGTTTGGAAGAAAAGCCCGGCAACCAGTGGATATTAGTTTTGGGACATCCATTGACTGTTCTAATGGGAAGACCTACTTAAAATATGTGTCCCAGCTAAAAGAAGATTTGAAAAAAGCTTACAGATTGGCAGAGCAGGCCTCTGGTCGGTCAGGGAAGCACAATAAGACTCGCTATGACTGTAGAGTTCGAGAACAAGTTTTACTGCCTGGAGATAGAGTCCTTATCCAACTTCTGGGCCTTCCTGGGAAGCACAAGCTTGCTGATCGGTGGTGTCCTGACCCTTATGTGGTGATGGAGAAGCTGCCCGGTGTCCCGGCCTACAGAGTGAAGCCTGAGAAAGGGGGTGGAGGTGTCAAAACCTATCATCGACACCATCTGTTGCCTGAGAATGTAACACATGCACAGGGAACTGTCAGAGCATCTGCGGCAACTGGGCCCCAATGTTTTAGACTGAGTTAAAACAAAAGGGAAACCTGCTACATTATATTTGCAGGGTCGGAGTAGAATTAGATTGTGATGTGTATATGACTTTTACAGAGCACAGTTACTTGTATTGTATGTTATTCCCTTAAATCCACCTCATTTCTGCTACATAGCAATAAACCTGTTAAACGGTTTTACTCCTGTTCCCTGTGAGTGTGTACTGAGCTGTGGCAAGGGCTTCCCGAATCAGTCCCTGGCAGAAGATAACAGTCCTTCTGCAGTCCCAGAGAGAGCTCCAATCAAGATTCAGGTGGAGGCACTGCGCCCTAGAGAGGTGAGACCCCCCCATAACACCCAGTGTACCGTGGTAGCCCTAAAGGGGTGTTACATAAGGCTTTTAATAGTCAAAAAAATGAATTTTACACCTGGGCCTATGTAAATGGCAGAATATGTTAAAACGTGGGGTGATACGTATCACACCTCATTTTATTTATTTGCTCACTTATATATGGCCATCATATGCCACAGCATTTTACAGACATTATCATTACTGACCCCATGTCACGCTAGGTAAGGGGAGGACCAAGTGTACGATGATGGGAAAAGGGGGAAAGCCCAACAACTAGGAAAAGGGAGAGTGGAGACCCCTAGGCAGATCTTACAACACCCTGACTCCCCTACCGTCCCTAAATAGCCTAGCACTGAGCAGGATACCTAATCCTTAACTGTCCCTAGAGCTAGGCACTAGTCAGTCCCCACTGCAACTAAAGACAAACAAGGAAAATAGACAAGGGGATACACTTAGCTTGAGAAGACACCACAGAGAAGACAACAACAATCCACCAAGAAACTCCAATAATAAGGTATATTGTTTGGGTATTATATAGCTGTATTATTTAATTGTACAGTATGGCAACAATATTGTGGCAGCATTATTTAGAAACACTGTATAGTGTCATTTATAATGAGGGTTCGCTGATCATATCGATCAAGTGCGTGTGCTTCTACTTGTATGTGTTTAGGTGTCACATATACATAACCATCTTTATGAACCTCTTCCCTTGACAACATCCTCGCACGTAGCTCTACAACTACTTTTTTTTGTAAAAAAACAGAACTAGAAAAGAGCTGATCTGTTTTTGTTTTTTCCCCCAAAATATTTGCAGAAGCAAAATGGGCTTAGTAAATAACCTTTATACATATTTTCTAAATCATTCATGCAGTGGTGGCCAAAAGTATTGGCACCCCGGCAATTCTGTCAGATAATACTCAGTTTCTTCCTGAAAATGATTGCAATCACAAATTCTTTGGTATTATTATCTTCATTTAATTTGTCTTCAATGAAAAAACACAAAAAGAATTGTCCTAAAGCCAAATTGGATATAATTCCACACCAAACCTAAAAAAGGGGGTGGACAAAAGTATTGGCACTGTTTGAAAAATCATGTGATGCTTCTGTAATTCGTGTAATTAACAGCACCTGTAACTTACCTGTGGCACCTAACAGGTGTTGGCAATAACTAAATCACACTTGCAGCCAGTTAACATGGATTAAAGTTGACTCAACCTCTGTCCTGTGTCCTTGTGTGTACCACATTGAGCATGGAGAAAAGAAAGAAGGCTACAAGTCCATCTCCAAAGACCTGAATGTTCCTGTGTATTCTGTGCGCAGTGTCATCAAGAAGTTTAACCCCTTAACAACATTTGACGTACTAATATGCGTCTGTGCCCTGAGACTTAAGAGCCAGACCCGTATTAGTACGTCATGGCGATCGCGCGCGCACACAGGCTGTGCGGGCGCGATCGCCGCCGGGTGTCAGCTGATTGTCACAGCTGACACCCGGTACTATGTGCAGGGAGCGGTCACGTACCGCTCCCAGCACATTAACCACATTAACCTCCCCCTTGCGGAGGCAAGGGGAGGTGATCGCAGATACTCACCTCCTCTTCCGGCTTCCAGCGCTGTCTGCCGTGGCTTCCAGGATGTTGCCATGACGACCCGATGTCGTCATGACAACATCTGGGTCACCAGACAGCAGGAAGATTTTTTGGACATGCGCAGTGCATCTCCAAACAATCTTCTCCCTGTCCAGCGCTGACAGCCTGCATGACACAGGGATGGTGCTGCATTCCTGTGCCATGCAGGTGATCAGAGAAAAAAAAGTGAAAGTCCCAGAGTGGGACAAAGTAATAAAGTATAAAAACTATCAGAAAGTGAAAAAAAAATTTTTTTTAAATATTTAAAAAAAAAATAAAAAAAAAATAATCCACCAAAAATAAGAATATAATGTACCCATCAATAAATATTATTATAAAAAAAAAAACAATAAAAGTACACATATTTGGTATCGCTGCGTCCGGAACAACCTGACCTATAAAACTGTCCCACTAGTTAACCCCTTCAGTGAACACGGTAAAAAAAAAAAAAAAAAAACGAAGCAAAAAACAATGCTTTATCACCATACTGCCAAACAAAAAATGGAATAACACGCGATCAAAAAGACAAATATAAATAAAAATGGTACCACTGAAAACGTCATCTCGTCCCGCAAAAAAGAAGCCGCCATACAGCTCCATCAGCCGAAAAATAAAAAAGTTATAGCTCTCAGAATAAAGCTATGCTAAAAAATATTTTTTTCTATAAAATTGCTTTTATTATGTAAAAGTGCAAAACATAGAAATACGATATAAATGTGGTACCGCTGTAAACGTACTGACCCGAAGAATAAAGCTGCCTTATCAATTTTACCACACGCGGAACAGAATAAAAAAAAACAAAAAAAAAACAATTCCTGAATTGTTGGTTTTTGTTTATTCTGCCTCCCAAAAATCGGAATAGAAAGCGATCAAAAAATGTCACATACATGAAAATGGCACCAATAACAACGTCAACTCATCCCGCAAAAAAAAAGCCGTCAAATGACTGTCTGCCAAAATCTGGAAAAATTATAGCTCTCAAAATATGGCGATGCAAAAACTAGATTTTACAAAAAATGCGTCTTTTAGTGTGTGACAGCTGTCAGTCATAAAAACCCCATATGATTCTGGAATCGCTGTAGTCTCACCGACCTGAAGAATAAGGTCGTCTAATCACTTATACCGCATGAGGAACGGCGTAAAAAATAAACTCTCAGGTTAGGGTTGTGCTACGGTTAGGGTTGTGCTACGGTTAGGGTTGTGCTACGGTTAGGGTTAGGGCTGGGGTTGGGGTTAGGATTGTGATGGGGTTGGGATTTTTTTCAAAAGTAAGAAAAAAAGATGACTATATGGTGACTAGTGTTGAGCGCAAGTGCTCGCTACTTGAGTTTGCATCGGGTGTTCTGGTATGCATTGAGTATCGTGGGTATTTGAGTGACATGCTCGAGTCTCCGCCCCATATGCTTCACGGCCCAAAAAACTTTGCGGGGATTGCCTGCCATGCACGAGCGATCCCCGCATGTTTTTTTTTGGGTGTCTAATAACCGTGAAACATCCGGGCGGGGACCCGAGCATGTCATACCTGAGTACCTGATGCAAACTCAAGTAGCGAGCACTTGCGCTCAAGACTAATGACAACTTATTCAATATGATGACCTAATGTTATCAAATTCTGTGTCGTACCTCTAGGTTCAAAATGTTCACTATACACCTTAATAAAATCCTTGAGGGGTATAGTTTCCAAAATGGGGTCACTTGTGGGGGAGCTCCACTGTTTAGGCACATCAGGGGCTCTCCAAACGCGACATGGTGTCCGCTAACAAATTGAATGGAAAATTGGCTCAAATTGTTAGCGGACGCCATGTTGCGTTTGGAGATCCCCAGCGTGCCTAAACTTTGGAGCTCCCCCACAAATGACCCCATTTTGGAAACTAGACCCCCCAAGGCACCTATCTAGATGCATAGTGAGCACTTGGAACCCCTAAGTGCTTCACAAATTGATTCGTAAAAATGAAAAAGTGAAAAAAAAAACACTTTTTCATTTTTACGAATCAATTTGTGAAGCACCTGGGGGTTCCAAGTGCTCACTATGCATCTAGATAGGTGCCTTGGGGGGTCTAGTTTCCAAAATGGGGTCACTTGTGGGGGAGCTCCAATGTTTGGGCACACAGGGGCTCTCCAAACGCAACATGGCATCCGCTAATTATTCAAGCAAATTTTACAATCAAAAAGTCAAATGGCGCTCCTTGCCTTCGAAGCCGTGCCGTGCGCCCAAACAGTGTTTTTTCCCCACATATGGGGTATCTGCGTGCCCAGGGGAAATTGCACAACAAATTTTGGTGTCCATTTTTTCTTGTTACCCCTGTAAAAATTAAAAAAATTGGGTCTAAAGTAACATTTTTGTGAAAAAAGTTAAATGTTAATTTTTTTCTTCCACATTCCAAAAATTCCTGTGAAGCACCTGAAGGGTTAATAAACTTATTGAATGGGGTTTTGAGCACCTTGAGGGGTACAGTTTTTAGAATGGTGTCACTTTTGGGTATTTTCTGTCATAAAGACATCTCAAAGTGACTTCAAATGTGATGTGGTCCCTAAAAAAATGGTTTTGTAAATTTTGTTGGAAAAATGAGAAAGCGCTGGTGAACTTTTAACCCTTATAGCACCCTAACAAAAAAAAATTTTGGTTCCAAAATTGTGCTGATGTAAAGTAGACATGTGGGAAATGTTATTTATTAACTCTTTTGTGTGACATAGCTCTCTGATTTAAGGGCATAAAAATTCAAATATTTAAAATTGCAAAATTTTCAAAATTTTCGCCAAATTTCCGTTTTTTTCACAAATAAACGCAAGTAATATCGAAGAAATTTTACCACAATCATGAAGTACAATATGTCACGAAAAAACAAAGTCTCAGAATCAGGGGGATCCGTTGAAGCGTTCCAGAGTAATTACCTCATAAAGTGACAGTGGTCAGAATTGTAAAAATTGGCCTGGTCATTAACGTGCAAACCACCCTCGGGGGTTAAGGGATTAAAGCCCATGGCACTGTGGCTAACCTCCCTAGATGTGGACAGAAAAGAAAAATTGACGAGAGATTTCAACGCAAAATTGTGCGGATGGTAGATAGAGAACCTCGACTAACATCCAAACAAGTTCAAGCTGCCCTGCAGTCCGAGGGTACAACAGTGTCAACCCGCACTATCCGTCAGCATCTGAATGAAAAGGGACTGTATGGTAGGATACCCAGGAAGACCCCACTTCTTACCCTGAGACATAAAAAAGCCAGGCTGGAGTTTGCCAAAACTTACCTGAGAAAGCCTAAAACGTTTTGGAAGAATGTTCTCAGGTCAGATGAGACAAAAGTAGAGGTTTTTGGGAAAAAGCATCAACAGAGTGTACAGGAAAAAAAAAAAGAGGCATTCAAAGAAAAGAACACGGTCCCTACAGTCAAACATGGCGGAGGTTCCCTGATTTTTTGGGGTTGCTTTGCTGCCTCTGGCACTGGACTGCTTGACCGTGTGCATGGCATTATGAAGTCTGAAGACTACCAACAAATTTTGCAGCATAATGTAGGGCCCAATGTGAGAAAGCTGGGTCTCTCTCAGAGGTCATGGGTCTTCCAGCAGGACAATGACCCAAAATACACTTCCAAAAGCACTATAAAATGGTTTGAGAGAAAGCACTGGAGACTTCTAAGGTGGCCAGCAATGAGTCCAGACCTGAATCCCATAGAACACCTGTGGAGAGATCTCAAAATGGCAGTTTGGAGAAGGCACCCTTCAAATATCAGGGACCTTGAGCAGTTTGCCAAAGAAGAATGGTCTACAATTCCAGCAGAGCATTGTAAGAAACTCATTGATTGTTACCGGAAGCGGTTGTTTGCAGTTAATTTGGCTAAAGGTTGTGCAACCAAGTATTAGGCTGAGGGTGCCAATACCTTTGTCTGGCCCATTTTTGGGGTTTTGTGTGAAATGATCAATGATTTGATTTTTGCTTCATTCTCTTTTGTGTTTTTTCCTTGCAAGCAAATTAAATGAAGATAATAATACCAAAGAATTTGTGATTGCAATCATTTTCAGGAAGAAACTGAGCATTATCTGACAGAATTGCAGGGGTGCCGATACTTTTGGCCACCACTGTATATAGCAAGAGCTTATGTGGCACCCCAGGGGTCCGGTTGCCACAGTGGCTTTGCCTCCCTCAAAAGAGGTAATGCCATGCCTGGAAGCAAGCAGGGATCCCCTAGTCAGGGATAGTAAGCATGCAACACTTTCCTGGCTCCAGACCAGCAAGGGGACTCCCCTCCCCTTGGCAACTGGGATCTGGAGGCGGGGTTAGTTAGTCTTAGTGTGAGGAGTGGAGTTTAGGACTTTGAGGAGAGAGGAGCTAGGGGCTGGAGCTGAGGAAGCTCGTCCTAGATGAAATACACAGAGGACCGGACACCGGAGTCCGAGGCTGTGGGGGCACTGCAGGCCCAGCAGCAGGTACCGTAGGGCAGGAGATTGCAGGTCTCCTGGCCCCATCAGACGCCAGAGGCTCAGCAGCACAGAGGGACCAGCACCACCACGGAGGAGCGACGCATGCACAAGGCCCGGGCTGCCAGCCATACGGGTGAGCACAGAACGTCATACTCAGGGACATGGGCTACAACACAGCTACAATCAGTAAAGCCAACGAGTATAGTGAGAAGGGCAGGCCTACAACTCCACCTGGCAAGGAGGACTCTATGTTTGCTTCCAGGCTGACCGGACTCTTACTTCTAGCCAGTACCCCAGTCCAGGCTTGTCTAATTGTCATCAGTAAAGACCCTGGGACTGCACTATACTGACTCTGTGGTTATTACGGACACCCTGCACAACCACCATCATCCACACACTGCCCTGAAGCTAACTCTTCCTGTGGGGAGTTATACCACCCTGGCTGCAAAACCACCAGCTTCAGAGGACTGTTCAGCAGCGGCGGTCTCCATTGGCCGCATTCCACAGGTGGCGTAGTCGGACATTAACACCTATACATAAAAATTCCCTTTGGATTGACCGCCCTGGGTCATGGAACTGGTCACCGCCACTGTGACTACAACCCCCAGCATCGACCGGCCCGGCACCGGGTACCCCACGGCCCAGGGGGCGCATCCACTTTGGCGTAGTCGGCAGGATTTCGTGCCCGTTGGCACCGGGTACTGTGCGCCTTAAAGAACTGTGTCGCATACTGTGGTGAAGTTTTGCACCAATTGCCGCTGTTTCCCGCCATTGCCCGCCATTTCCGGGTCGCCGCGCGGGAAGAAGAGGGGCGTAACCGCTGGAAGCGCGCGAAGCCCAAGCCCCGCCTCACGCACTGACGCAGCGCCAGGTCCTGGAAGGAGCCCCAGTGAGCGCTTACGTCAGACGCGTGTGACGCCAGGTCCTGAAGGAGACCGTCACCGGCGGAACTGCGGCCTACCAGGAGCAAGGTAAAAGGAGGTAGGCCGCGGTTCACTAGGGGGGCATTTTTTCAGAACAGAAGATGACATTGCATACGTATTAATAATGTCATCATAGTCTAAGTTCCTTGAAATGTCATACTCAATGTTCAACAGAAGGAGTGACTAAAAGCTTCTATCCAATTGAAGACCTCAGACGATTTTTTACAATTTTCAGCTTTGAGAACACTCTTTCACATGAAACCTGGGTGCAAGCAAGTGTAAGAAGTGTCTTGTAAACTGTTTGCGTAAGCAGCAGAATGTAAATTGTAGTCATATAAAAGTCTGTAGCAGCAGGAAAGACAGTTTTTTTACGGGACGAGTTGTACTTTCAGATGTAATCATTTATTTTACCATATTGTGTACAGGGAAATGGCAACAAAAATTCCAAGTGCAGTAAAATTGCAAAAAAAAAGTGCAATTACACGTTTGTTTATTGGGTTTTTTAGTCACCATGTTCACTATATGGTAAAACTGACGTGACAGTGTGATGCCTCGGGTCAGTACGAGTTCGTAGATACCAAACATGTATACCTTTACTGGTATCTAAGTAGTGAAAACAAATTCATAAGTTTGAAAAAAAAAAAATCACACTTTTCACGCCATGTTCTGCGCACCGTAGTGTTCTCATTTTTTTGGATCTGGGGCTGTGTGACGGCTTATTTTTTGCGTCTTGAGCTGACGTCCATCTCTGCTGCTGTGAAGTAGTCACAACACAGGGAGAGGTTAAACATCCAAGTATTTAATATGTATTGCAAATAAAGAATGTTCCCATTCTTAATATCCGAAAAAAAAATGACTGACAACAATCCACTATACCTATATAGAAGAGAGAAATACCGCCACAACATGACCAGAACACATACCACCACATAGTGATCAAATACTACCAAGTACAAGGTATATATACTGCCACACCATGAGAAGACCACATATTACCACCACATAGTGACTGTCCGAATAATACCACATACAAGGGACAAATACCGCCACGCCATGACCATGGCACATAATGGCACCAGATAGTGACTGATAATGAAAATTTTAAAAAGCTCTGTATATAGAGTCAGTGTACAGATAATGTAGAGATCATCAGTGACATTATGCACAGGAGCTCTGTGTATAGTGTCAGTGTACAGGTAATACAATGATCACCAGTGACATTATGCACAGGAGCTCTGTATATAGTGTCAGTGTACAGATAATGTAGAGATTATCAGTGACATTATGCACAGGAGCTCTGTATATAGTGTCAGCGTACAGGTAATACAGTGATCACCAGTGACATTATGCACTGTCAATGCCGCTGTCATTCTCTGAAAGCGGCAATTAACGCGCGCTTCCGGGAAGCGCGTCCTAAGCCCCGCCCATCGGCGACCCCGTCACGTGATCGCGGGTCACCGATGGGTGGGCATGACAACCCAGGGTCTGCAGCAGACGCCTGTGGTTGTCATGAGCTGGTCGCTATGAGCGCCACCTAGTGGTCGGCGCTCATAGCACAGGACGAATTCTGCTATATGCAGGGGATCTGCTGATCCCCTGTATGTAGCAGAGGCGATCGGATAGTTGCTGCTTCTAGTCTCCTATGGAGACTATAAAAGCATGCAAAAAGTGAAAAAAAAAACGTTTTTAAAAATATAAAAAAAATAAAAAAATGTAAAAAAGTTTAAATCACCCCCCTTTCGCCCCATTCAGAATAAAAATATAAAAAAAAACCTACATAGACATATTTGGTATCGCCGCGTTCAGAATCGCCCGATCTATCAATATAAAAAAAGAATTAATCCAAACGGTAAACGGCGTAATGAGAAAAAAATTCTAAACGCCAGAATTACGTTTTTTGGTCGCCGCAAAATTGCAATAAAATGCAATTAAGGGGCGAAAAAAAAACATCGGATCTACCCCAAAATGTTATCAATAAAAACGTCAGCCCGGCGAGCAAAAAATAAGCCCTCACCCAGCCCCAGATCCCGAAAAATGGAGACGCTACAGGTCTTAGAAAATGGCGCTATTTTTTTTTTTTACCAAATTTTGGAATTTTTTTTCACCACTTAAATATAAAAGAACCTATACATGTTTGGTGTCTACGAACTCAGAATGACCTGGAGAATAAGAATGGCAGGTCAGTTTTAGCATTCAGTGAACATGGTAAAAAAAATAAATAAAACACAACTGTGGTATTGCACTTTTTTTTGCAATTTCACCGCACTTGGAATTTTTTTCCCGTTTTCCCGTACACGATATGGTAAAACTAGTAATTGGGTTTAAAAGTACAACGCGTCCCGCAAAAAATAAGCCCTCACACGGCCATATTGCCCCAAAAATAAAAACGCTATGGCTCGGGGAGCAAAAAACGAAAACGCAAAAACGGAAAATTCTCTGGTCCTTAAGGGGTTAAAGATGGAGTCCCTAAATGTGTTTTATTTTTAATAAAAAAAAAAATCTGTCTTTTTTTTTTTCTATTAGAAATTCATGGTGGGTATGACTAATTTGGCGTGACACCATAAATTTCGGGCTTAGTACCAGCTGATAATACAAAGTTGGCCTAGCACTAACCGTATTATTACCCAGTGTGCCACTCACCACCAGGGCCGCTGGAAAAGCCGGGTAAAGCACCTGGAAATGGTGCTATGATGAATGCGCAATTTTCAGGGGTGGCTGTGGGCTTCGATTTTCAGCGTGGGGGGCCAAGAACGCTTGGGTCTTACCATGCTGCAAATCCCAGCCCCCAGCTGCCTTGTTTTATGCGGCTGGCGATCAACATATGGCGGGAGCTGGGCAATGGGCATGATTATCAAATAATATATACCTGACAGGAGCTCATAGATTCTGCTGGCTCCAGTAATATATACCTGACAGGAGCCCATAGATTCTGCTGCCTCCAATAATATATACCTGACAGGAGCCCATAGATTCTGCTGGCTCCAGTAATATATACCTGACAGGAGCTCATAGATTCTGCTGCCTCCAATAATATATACCTGACAGGAGCTCATAGATTCTGCTGGCTCCAATAATATATACCTGACAGGAGCCCATAGATTCTGCTGCCTCCAATAATATATACCTGACAGGAGCCCATAGATTCTGCTGGCTCCAGTAATATATACCTGACAGGAGCTCATAGATTCTGCTGGCTCCAATAATATATACCTGACAGGAGCCCATACATTCTGCTGGCTCCAATAATATATACCTGACAGGAGCTCATAGATTCTGCTGGCTCCAGTAATATGTACCTGACAGGAGCCCATAGATTCTGCTGCCTCCAATACTATATACCTGACAGGAGCCCATACATTCTGCTGCCTCCAATAATATATACCTGACAGGAGCCCATACATTCTGCTGCCTCCAATAATATATACCTGACAGGAGCCCATAGATTCTGCTGCCTCCAATAATATATACCTGACAGGAGCCCATAGATTCTGCTGCCTCCAATAATATATACCTGACAGGAGCCCATACATTCTCCTGCCTCCAATAATATATACCTGACAGGAGCCCATACATTCTGCTGCCTCCAATATATACCTGACAGGAGCCAATACATTCTGCTGCCTCCAATATATACCTGACAGGAGCCAATACATTCTGCTGCCTCCAATAATATATACCTGACAGGAGCCCATACATTCTGCTGCCTCCAATAATATATACCTGACAGGAGCCCATACATTCTGCTGCCTCCAATACTATATACCTGACAGGAGCCCATAGATTCTGCTGCCTCCAATAATATATACCTGACAGGAGCCCATACATTCTCCTGCCTCCAATAATATATACCTGACAGGAGCCCATACATTCTGCTGCCTCCAATATATACCTGACAGGAGCCAATACATTCTGCTGCCTCCAATATATACCTGACAGGAGCCAATACATTCTGCTGCCTCCAATAATATATACCTGACAGGAGCCCATACATTCTGCTGCCTCCAATAATATATACCTGACAGGAGCCCATACATTCTGCTGCCTCCAATAATATATACCTGACAAGAGCCCATAGATTCTGCTGCCTCCAATAATATATACCTGACAGGAGCCCATAGATTCTGCTGCCTCCAATAATATATACCTGACAGGAGCCCATACATTCTCCTGCCTCCAATAATATATACCTGACAGGAGCCCATACATTCTGCTGCCTCCAATATATACCTGACAGGAGCCAATACATTCTGCTGCCTCCAATATATACCTGACAGGAGCCAATACATTCTGCTGCCTCCAATAATATATACCTGACAGGAGCCCATACATTCTGCTGCCTCCAATAATATATACCTGACAGGAGCCCATACATTCTGCTGCCTCCAATACTATATACCTGACAGGAGCCCATAGATTCTGCTGCCTCCAATAATATATACCTGACAGGAGCCCATAGATTCTGCTGCCTCCAATAATATATACCTGACAGGAGCCCATACATTCTCCTGCCTCCAATAATATATACCTGACAGGAGCCCATACATTCTGCTGCCTCCAATAATATATACCTGACAGGAGCCCATACATTCTGCTGCCTCCAATATATACCTGACAGGAGCCAATACATTCTGCTGCCTCCAATAATATATACCTGACAGGAGCCCATACATTCTGCTGCCTCCAATAATATATACCTGACAGGAGCCCATACATTCTGCTGCCTCCAATACTATATACCTGACAGGAGCCCATACATTCTGCTGCCTCCAATACTATATACCTGACAGGAGCCCATACATTCTGCTGGCTCCAATAATATATACGTGACAGGAGCCCATACATTCTGCTGCCTCCAATAATATATACCTGACAGGAGCCCATACATTCTGCTGCCTCCAATAATATATACATGACAGGAGCCCATAGATTCTCCTGCCTCCAATAATATATACCTGACAGGAGCCCACCCATACATTCTCCTGCCTCCAATAATATATACCTGACAGGAGCCCATACATTCTGCAGCTTCCAATACTATATACCTGACAGGAGCCCATAGATTCTACTGCCTCCAATACTATATACCTGACAGGAGCCCATAGATTCTGTTGCCTCCAATACTATATACCTGACAGGAGCCCATAGATTCTGTTGCCTCCAATACTATATACCTGACAGGAGCCCATAGATTCTGCTGCCTCCGATAATATATACCTGACAGGAGCCCATACATTCTGCTGCCTCCAATAATATATACGCGACAGGAGCCCATAGATTCTACTGCCTCCAATAATATATACCTGACAGGAGCCCATACATTCTGCTGCCTCCAATAATATATACCTGACAGGAGCCCATACATTCTGCTGCCTCCAATAATATATACCTGACAGGAGACCATAGATTCTGTTGCCTCCAATACTATATACCTGACAGGAGTGGTAAGAGCACCCACCTCTCGTCAACACGCCCACTTCCGGTTTTTGACAGGTGCCCGCCCCTTTTTGGCACCTGTCTCGCCTCCACTTCTGGTCTAAACCCCTCCCCTCTCCTCCCCATTCTCCGCCCCTATGTGTGTCAATACCTGTTACGTCAGTTCCGTCCCCGCCCCCGGAAGCCAACCCTTATTGACACACATAGGGGCGGTATCTGTTACGTCAGTTCCGTCCCTGCCCCGGAAGCAGCCCATCTTCAGCCTCTGTTACGTCCCCCATGACAGCCCACATGCCCTTCTCCCAAGGTTGTAGGTTAAAATGTAAGCGCCATATGTAAGAAAAGCATGTCAAGACATGTTTTTGTGAGAAAAGGCAGCCCCTGGATCCCTAGGGTTACTGGTAGCATTCTGTAGTGTTCATAATAATGACGTAATAAAAGTGTTTAAAAAAAATATACATTTATTGTAGATTCACTAAGAGGTATACACAAATCAAGAAATGGAAAAAGGTGTAAATAGATCTAAAAATACAACATTATACAAGCAAATCTATAGGTTACAATACATTTCAATGCTAATATTTACAAAGTTAACCATGTGCTCGGCGACAGTGTCTCTGTAAGGTTGTAGGATAATGTGTAAGCTTGGCACATTCCCCATTAGCTTTGTGTAAACCGAATTGCTAGAAGGCGATCATACCCTTCACCCCCAATGTTATAGGTTAAAGTGTAAGCGCCGTATGTAAGAAAAAACATGTCAATACATGTTTTTTTGTGAGAAAAGGCAGTTCCAGGGTTAATGTTAACAGGCACAGCAAAATAGATTGAATGATTTATTGAACAAGAAATACTAAGATATAAACATTTATAGTACACATTACAAAAAGGAAATATTGTTATAATAATATTGCTATGGATAGGGCATCAATATAAAAGTAGTGGACAACTTCTTTAAGCCACCCCTTTTATCTCAAAAAATATATAAGTCAATGTATTTATTGTGAGAAAATTTGGACACCTGTGAATCCATGCTAATAAAGACTTTAAATATCATCATATATTAACTGACAAACATGGATCTATCAAACCAAATTTACATCATAGATACCCATGTTGCTATTAAACAGATCAAAAGATGCTTTAAATGCCTGGGAACTTCTGATGGATCAGAAGTTACATCACAACCTGAAAAAAACGAGGCTCCCATAGACTTGCATTGAAGTGTGACCTTTGGCTCGTTCCAGCAAACACTTGAGCAGCCGTCACAAACCACCAGTAGCACCACTACAGCAATAAAATAAAAAAACGCTGGAGGGGAGCTTTAATATTGAAGTCTAGGAACAACGGATCCATTAAATAGCCATCCATTTTATACTTACAGGACCAGTGTCAAATAGAAGATAACAGATGGCTAATTAACAGATCCATTGTCCATAAACTTCAATGTTAAAAATACAGCTCAAGCCGATTTTTTTTTTTTTTTTTTTAAAAACAAACTAACGACAAAAGCTGTCTCTTTACAACTTTTTTTGCCACCGGATTGCTGCTGGATCTGTTCTAACAGATGACTACTGGTCATGTGAACACAGCTTTTGAAGAGCCATGCCACGTGACTTCAGATAAGAAGCCAAACCAGAAACTCCATCTGCAGACACAATTGCGCCGTTTGCCCCTCATAAGTGCAAAGCAGAGGCTCTAAAAGGGGTAAAGTTTCTCACTGAAGAGTGCCAAGCAAGCATAAGGAGGAAACTTTAGTTCATACAACACTCCCTCAGGAATTTATACATTGAAATCACCTCTTCAGCGACAAAAAAAAAAAAAAATCACGTTGCAAGACTCTTTAATAAGGAACGAAATTGACCTTTAGGATTACTAGATTACTACTTCCAAGAGGTGACACTAGGGTTCCTGTTCTCTTAGCAGCTTCTGGAGCATTGCATGGCCTAGAAGTCGCCAGTGACAGACAGAAGAGGCCCAGTGCAAGAAAAGTATATGAGCCCTTTGCACTCCAGTAGCTCCTCATAATGCACAATTCCACCTGGTTTGGATGTAGAAATGCCCCCCTCCCTTACATCTGCACAGGTTGCACCAATGATGTCCTATGCAACTTACCACTCTCCACCTGGAGAAATGTTACCTGCTAGACAATTTAATTATTTTGTGACGCAAATCTTTAAGAACAAGCCATTTTCAGTTTGCTATATTTTTTATACTGTTCAAATTTCACACTGAAGAGCTACTTGAGAATATTCCAGGTTTTGTAGATATGTAACGTGTAGGGTTTTTTCTTTACATGTATGTAATAAAAATGTCTTAATGGGAAAAGTGGTTTTCTCATTTGTCTGCAGTTGGTACTTTCATGTGCAAAAATAAATGTAACAAAAATAGTTAAGTTATATATATACTGCTCAAAAACATAAAGGGAACACAAACAGAATATAACTCCAAGTGAATCAAACTGTCCACTGAGGAAGCAATACTGATTGACAATCAATTGCACATGCTGTTGTGCAAATGGAATAGACAATAGATGGAAATTATTGGCAATTATCAAGACACCCTCAATAAAGGAGTGGTTCTGCAGGTGGGGACCACAGACCACATCTCAGTACCAATGCTTTCTGGCTTATGTTTTTGGTCACTTTTGAATGCGGATTGTGCTTTCACTCGTGGTAGCACGAGACTGACTCTACAACCCACAGAAGTTGCTCAGATAGTGCTGCTCATCCAGGATGGCACATCAATGCGAGCTGTGGCAAGAAGGTTTGCTGTGTCTGTCAGCGTAGTGTCCAGAGGCTGGAGGCGCTACCAGGAGACAGGCCAGTACACCAGTAGACGTGGAGGGGGCCGTAGGAGGGCAACAACCCAGCAGCAGGACCGCTACCTTCGCCTTTGTGCAAGGAGGAACAGGAGGAGCACTGCCAGAGCCCTGCAAAATTACCTCCAGCAGGCCACAAATGTGCATATGTCTGCACAAACGGTTAGAAACCAACTCCATGAGGGTGGTATGAGGGCCCAACGTCCACAGATGGGGGTAATGCTCACAGCCCAACACCATGCAGGACCCTTGGCATTTGCCACAGAACACCAGGATTGGCAAAGTCGCCATTGGCGCCCTGTGCTCTTCACAGATGAAAGCAGGTTCACACTGAGCACATTTGACAGACGTGACAGAGTCTGGAGATGCCGTGGAGAGGGATCTGCTGCCTGCAACATCCTTCAGCATGATCGGTTTGGCAGTGGGTCAGTAATGGTGTGGGGTGGCATTTCTTTGGAGGGCCGCACAGCTCTCCATGTGCTCGCCAGAGGTAGCCTGACTGCCATTAGGTACCGAGATGAGATCCTCAGACCCCTTATGAGACCATATGCTGGTGCGGTTGGCCCTGGGTTCCTCCTAATGCAGGACAATGCCAGACCTCATGTGGCTGGAGTGTGTCAGCAGTTCCTGCAAGATGAAGGCATTGAAGCTATGGACTGGCCCGCCTGTTCCCCAGACCTGAATCCGATTGAACACATCTGGGACATCATGTCTCACTCCATCCACCAACGTCACCCGTTGCACCACAGACTGTCCAGGAGTTGGTGGTTGCTTTAGTCCAGGTCTGGGAGGAGATCCCACAGGAGACCACCCGCAACCTCATCAGGATCTTGCCCAGGCATTGTAGGGAGGTCATACAGGCACGTGGAGGCCGCACACAATACTGAGCCTCATTTTGACTTGTTTTAAGGACATTACATCAAAATTGGATCAGCCTGTAGTGTGTTTTTCCACTTTAATTTTGAGGGCGACTCCAAAGCCAGGCCTCCATTGGTTAATAAATTTGATTTCCATTGATGATTTTTGTGTGATTTTGTTGTCAGCACATTCAACTTTGTACAGAACAAAGTATTCAATGAGAATATTTCTTTCATTCAGATTTAGGATGTGTTATTTGAGTGTTCCCTTTATTTTTTTTGAGTAGTGTACATAAACACTAGACAATTTGTTCCCCTAAACAATAATTAAAGATATGAAAAAAATCCTCAGTTTTTTATTACTTTATTGATTTTCTTACATTGTAACTGGGGCATTTATAGGAGCCCCATTTACAAGATAAAATAGCACACTACAATGACAAATGTCACTGGCAGAGCCATCAAAGTCTGCTAGGATCCAGGAGCTTTGCTATGCTTGAGACACCTCATGATCATGTGATTGCCGGGTCCTATAGAAGCATCAGCAATCCCATCACACAATGCGATTTAGTCAGTGAAATAGAAGACTGAAGCAGTAATAAACTTCTCCCGTCTTCTCCCCTGGGTCCCAGGCATAGTCTGACAGGTGAAGACCCAACAGGGTCCTGCTAGATTGCATGAGCAGGAGATTTAACCCTGCCCTGTGAATTTACAGTAGAGCAAGAGCCATAAATTTACACCATTTTTTCTACAAAATAGTTTGTTGTGTAAAAGCATCAAAACATAAAAAAAAAAAATATATAAATTCGGTACCGCTGTAAACACACTGACCCGAAGAACAAAGCTACCTTATCAATTTTACCACACGCTGAACAGCATAAAAAAAAAAAAAAAAAAAAATCAATTCCGGATTTGCTGGTTTTTGCTTATTCTGCCTTCCAAAAATCAGAATAGAAAGCGATCAAAAAATGTAACGTGCCCGAAAATGGTACCAATAAAAAGGTCAACTTATCCCACAAAAAACATACAGTCACATGACTGTCGGCCAAAATATGGAAACATTATAGCTCTCAAAATAGGGCGATGTAAAAAATAGTCTCTGCAAAAAAAGCGTCTTTTAGTGTGTGACAGCTGTCAATCATAAAAACTCGTTATAAATCTGGTATCGCTGTACTGTAATCACACCAACCCGAAGAATAAAGTCATCTAATCGCTTATACCACACAAGGAATGGCGTAAAAAATAAACTTTAGGGTTAGGGTCGGGCAAAAAAAAAAAAAATGACTATATGGAGACCAGTGTTGAGCACAAGTGTTCGCTACTTGAATTTGCATTGGGTGCTTGGTTATGCACTGAGTATCACGGGTGCTCGAGTGACATGCTCGAGTCTCTGCCTCATATACTTCACGGCCCAAAAAAAAATGTTGCTGGGATCACCTGCCATGCACGAGCGATACCCGTATCTTTTTTTTTGGGGGTGTCTAACAACCGTAAAACATGCAGGGCGGGGACTCGAGCATGTCACTCGAGCACCCGCGATACATGGTGCATACCTGAGTACCCGATGCAAACTCAAGTAGTGAGCACTTGAGCTCAAGACTAATGACAACTTATTCAATTGAATGGCCTAATGTTATCAAATTCTGTTGTACCTCTGGGTTCAAAATGTTCACTTTACCCCTTGATAAAATCCCTGAGGGGTGTAGTTTCCAAAATGGAGTCAATCGTGGGGGTTTTCCACTATTTAGGCACATCAGGGGCTCCCGAAATGCGACATGGCATTCGTTCTTGATTCCAGACAATTTTGCATTCAAAAAGTCACACAGTGCCCCTTTCCCTTCTGAACCCTGACGTGTGCCCAAACAGTGTATTTTCCCCACATATGGGGTATTGGCATACTCAGGACAAATTGCACAACAGTTCTTAGGTTCAATTTTCTCCTCTTACCCTTGTAAAAATAAAAAAGTTGGACCTTAAAGATCAATTTTGTGGAAAAAAGTTAAAAATAGGAATTATTCCTACCGTTAATTACGTTTCCAGGAGTCCATCATAACGGCACGACAGGAGTTACGTCCTGTTCCTCTACGGACAGGAAACACATGGGGGGGGGGGGCTTTTAACCTCTCATCACACCCTCAGTGTTAGTATTAATCACCAAACCAGGATGGATGCAACTCTATTTTATTATATACATATACCAATGTTACATTCACATTAGTGTCAAGAGCAGGGGAGGGAAATATGGTGCCGTTATGATGGACTCCTGGAAATGTAATTAACGGTAGGAATAATTCCTATTTTACCAGTACGTCCATCATAACGGCACGACAGGAGACAGACCAAATCAAAAGAAATGGAACATTTAGGGCGGGACTACTGCCTGAAGGACTTTACGGCCAGAGGCTAATTGTTGACTGGACAATACATCCAATTTATAATGTTTACTAAATGTGGCTATATTGGACCAGGTTGCTGCCTGGCAAATTTGGCCCACTGACGCTCCAGCTTTCTCTGCCCATGAAGCGGAGATTGCCCGAGTAGAATGAGCTTTAAAGGGAAATTGGTGGATCCTTCCCCTCAGATTCATACGCGAGGGCGATAGTCCTTGTCAACCACCTTGCTAGAGTCTGCTTAGAAGCTTTCTTGCCCTTATTCACACCCGAAAATTGCAGAAAAAGGTTTGAGTCTCTCCTCCAGGGGGCTGTGATTTCTATATACCGAACAATTGCCCTCCTGACGTCCAAGGTATGGAAGGATTTTTCCTTTTCATTTTTGGGGGACTGGCAGAAAGACGGCAGTATTATCTCTTGGTTCAGGTTTGAACTGGACACCACCTTAGGGTGAAAGGAGGGATCCAGTTTAAGAACCAATCTGTCCTCCACAATCTTAAGGTATGGGTCCAGAACTGAGAGGGCCTGGATCTCGCCTACCCGTTTCGCTGTAGTAACTGCCACAAGAAAGGCTGATTTCATAGAAAGCAGGTCTACTGATGTTTCTTCTAGGGGTTCAAAGGGAGACTTACATAAAGCCCTCAACACCAGGTTCAGATCCCACGGCGGTACTAGACTCCTTATCGTGGGTTTTAAACGAGAAGTTGCTTTTATGAACCTTGATATCCATGGGTGGTCTATTAAGGAGTAGTCCAAAAAAGCGCTTAGGGCCGAGATATGAACTTTTAACGTATTTGGCCTCAGACCCTTATCAAACTCCTCTTGGAGGAAATCCAATATCGTTGGAATATTGGGGTGAGACGAATTCCCCACAGACTGACCTGCAAAGCTACAGAACTGTTTCCAAATCCTAGTATAGATGGCTGACGTTACTGGTTTCCTACAGGCTTGTAGAGTTGTAATTACCCAATGGGTAAGGCCCCTAGAGGCTAGGATCCGCCTCTCGGGTTCCATGCTGTCAATTGGAGGAATTGGATGTTCGGATGTAACAAGGGACCCTGCAATAGAAGATCTCTCCTGGCTGGGAGTCTGAATGGGAGATCCACTGCCATCCGGTGTAGCAGAGGGAACCAGCTCTTTTTGGGCCAGTAGGGCGCTATCAGAATAAGAGCTCCCCTCTCCTGTTGGATTTTCCTTAGTACTCTGGAGATGAGAGGGACTGGAGGAAAGGCGTACACCAGTTTTGTCCCCCATGATTGAGAAAGGGCATCTATTCCTTCTGGGCTGTCGGCTGGGTCCAAGAAAAAAAAGGGCTGCAGCTTCCTGTTTTTTCTTGTTGCAAACAGGTCTATGAATGGGGTGCCCCATCGTTGAATGATTTGATGAAACACCTCCGGATTCAGCTCCCAATCTGAGGGACCAACTCTTGCTCTGCTGAGAAAGTCTGCTACCACATTTTCGGACCCCCTTAGATGAATAGCCGATATTGAAAGGACATTTCTCTCCGCCCAGTAGAAAATTCTTGACGCCAAGGATTGTAACCTTTTCCCTCTTGGACCTCCTTGTCGACGAAGAAAAGCGATGGTGGTGCTGTTGTCTGAGAAAATGTTTACATGATTTCCTCTGAGCAAATGCTGACATCTTTGAAGAGTCTCCCAGACCGCCTTTAGCTCCCTGAAATTTGACGACCTGTGTTGTATCTCTTTGGGCCACATGCCTTGTAGATATCCGTTTCCTATGCTTGCTCCCCAGCCTTTTTGGCTGGCATCCGTATGGATCTGGATTGAAGGAAGAAGGATCCAGTCTACTGCATTTTCTAAGTTTGAAGGGTCTGTCCACCAGGAAAGGGAGTTTTTTAGCTCTCTTGACAGTCTTTTTCTTGTCTAACCCCGATGGTAGTATGTTCCAAACGGACAGGATCGACTTCTGTAACGGCCTTGAACGGGCCTGTGCCCATTTCACGCTCGGAATGCATGAGGTCATCAGTCCTAAGATCCGATCTGGTCTTCCGTATCTCGAAGTTGTAAATTTCCAGTTTTATTTTTTCTCTTTTCTCCTGGGGCAAGGAGGACTTTTGAAGACTGGAATCTAAGAGTACCCCTAGAAATACTTTTGTAGTACTTGGATGGAGGCTTGATTTTTCCCAATTGATGTTCCACCCCAAATATTCCAGGGTTTCGATCGTATGCTCTTGTTGACTGAGAAGAGACTGACTCTGCCACCAACAATATATCGTCCAGGTAAGGGATGATTATAACCCCCTGTGTTCTTAAGAAGGCCGCTACTTCTGTCATAACCTTTGTGAATATTCGGGGGGCCGAGGACAGACCGAAGGTTAGGCAAGTGAATTTAAAGTGGTGTACTGTGTCCTCCTGCTCTAGAGCGAACCTTAGTTATTGCTGGTGACTTGGGTGAATTGGAACATTGTAATATGTATCCTTGAGGTCTAGGGTGCACATTACCGATCCCTTCTCTATCAATTGAATGCTGGTTTTTATAGCTTCCATTTTGAACCTTTTGTATTCCACCCACTGGTTTAAGGGCTTGAGGTTTATAATCGTACGGCATTTGCCCGAGGGTTTTAACACCGAGAAGAGGGAGGAATAATGGCCTAAACCCTGCTCTGAAGGGGGGACCTGTTTCACCACGTGTAGGGATTGAAGGACTACTATATCCTGCCATAGACTTTTGAGATCTACGAGGGAGCGAGGACGAGTGATTTGGAAACGACGAGGGAGGGCATGGGAGAAGTCTATTTTGAAACCTTCCCCTAAGGAACGTAGGATCCATTGATTTTTTGTAATGGACACCCACTTGTCCTGAAAGAAAAGAAGCCTGCCCCCTACTCCAATGGCGTCATGGTCTAGCTGGGGCTCCAGAGGCGACCTGATCTGCTCTGTCCTTTCCTCCCTTCCTGTAAGACCATCTCCCAGTCTTACCCTTACCCCTGTAATCACATTTAGGGGATCGACGGGGTCCACGAAAGGGCCGGTATCTTTTAACCCTATCCTCGGGAAAGATCCTAGTTACTTACCGGTAACGGGATTTTACAGAGCCCATGACAGCACCACCTGAGAGAGGGTATCCAACCACCAAGGACAGGAACCTACTGAATAAAAAGGCGGTACCTCTCCTCCGCATCAGTTTTGTTTCAGAGCATGAGAGGGCCTCCGAAGACAGGTTAATACATAACCACCACCTCAACATATGTACTAAACACCTTAAAAAAGTGCACACCACAGTGATAAAGGGGAGGGAATTAATAGGGTGCTTTCATGGGATCTGTAAAATCCCGTTACCGGTAAGTAACTAGGATCTTTTCCCCTTCTCCCATGACAGCACCACCTGAGAGATTTATAGAGATCAAATACCAGAGGGAGGGATCACCGCTTGCAACACCCTTCTACCAAAGGACAGATCAGTAGAAGAGGAAAGGTCAAGACGGTAATGTTTGTAAAATGTAGCGGGGGATGACCAAGTTGCCGCCTTACATATAATGTCGATGGGCACATCCGCCTTCTCAGCCCAGGAAGCAGCTACCGCTCTGGTGGAATGGGCCTTCAGGTTCTCAGGAACCGGCAGATTGCTAGAAGAGTAGGCTAAAGTAATAGTATCCCTGACCCATCTAGCTATGGTCCCCCTTGTAACCTTAAGTCCTTTCCTAGCCCCCTGAAAGGATATAAATAAAAGCGTCACTCTTTCTCCAGGCTTTTGTCACTTCCAAATACTGGACTAACACCCTCTTAACATCTAAGGTGTGAAGCTTATGTTCCTCAGAATCCCTAGGATTAGGATAGAAGGAAGGGAGAGTGATTACTTGCGTCCTATGGAACTTGGAGGCTACCTTTGGAAGATAGGCCGGGTCTGGTCTTAAGATTACTCTATCCATACATACTTGAGTGAATGGATGGTTAACGGATAGTGCGTGTAAGTCACTGACTCTACGAGCTGATGTCAGGGCCACCAATAGAGCAGTCTTTAAAGTTAAGATTTTTTCTGAAACCTTCTCTAAGGGCTCAAAGGGAGGTTTGGTTAATGCTTCCAGAACTAAATTAAGGTCCCAAGGAGGCATTCTTGGAACAGGAATAGGTCTGGATCTATGACAGGCTTTAATAAATCTAATGATCCATCTATTTGCTGCCAAGTCATAATTATACAGTGCCCCCATAGCAGATACCTGTACCTTAAGAGTACTGGTGGCTAGTCCCATGTTTAACCCCTTCTGGAGGAATTCTAGTATGGCCTCAATAGGAATCCTCCCTTTGGCAGACTGACCCGAGGTAGACAAGAACTTAGCCCAGGTTCTACCATAGATTCTAGTTATCGGCTTTCTACTTGCTAGAAGGGTAGTAACAAGATCCAGAGAAAACCCCCTTTGCGTCAATAGAGACCTCTCAAAATCCAAGCCGTCAAATGCAGGCCCGCTCTTTGGGGATGACAGACTGGGCCCTGCCTGAGGAGATCCGGGATGTCCGGAAGAACCCATGGATCTGCTTGGGACATTCTCTTCATCCAAGTGAACCAGTAGGGATCAGTACTAAAGGGGGAAAGGCATAAGCTAGAGTGAAATCCCACTGAATCTGCAGCGCGTCCACCGCAAACGCCCCCTCTTTTGGATTCAGGGAGCGAAAGGTTTCGGTCTTACGATTGTGTCTGTTTGCAAACAGATCTATCTGGGGCTGTCCCCACCGAGCCACAATCTGCTGAAAAACAGCTGGATTCAACTCCCACTCTCCTTGTTTCAAGATGTGACGACTCAAGAAATCGGCCTTTAATGTTCTCTTCCCCTTTTATATGCAGTGCCGAGAGCGTAACCAGCCGACTCTCGGGAAACCTGAAGATCTGATCCGCTATTAACATCAGAGGGAGAGACCTGGTACCCCCCTGATGATTGATGTAGGCGACTGTTGATCTGTTGTCTGACATTATCCTGACGTGAGGACCCTGAAGAACAGAACTGAATTCTTTTAGCGCGTTTCTGGCTGCCAACAGCTCTTTCATGTTGGAAGAGAGACTTGTCTCGCTGTCCGACCAGAGGCCTTGTACAGAACGATCCCTTAGGTGAGCTCCCCAACCTTCCGCACTTGCGTCTGTTGTAATAGTATCCGACACCTGGAAGGTCCAAGGAACCCCCAAAGATAGGTTGACCGGAGATGTCCACCAGTCCAGGGAGTTGATCACAACATCTGGAAGAGATATTTTCCCATTCAGGCGACCTTTGAGCCGCCTGTCCGCTGCCAGAATCTCCTGTTGAAGACATCTGGAATGGTGCTGGGCCCACTGAACCGCCGGGATGCAAGACGTCATTGTACCCAACAGAGACATTGCACTCCTCAGGGTCATGGTCGGATTGCTGACAACCTGAGATGTTAGGGATCTGATCTTCAGCTTCTTTTCCTCTGGCAGAAGACAGGTTTGGTTTTCTGAGTCCAGAATGAGACCCAGGAAAGACTGAACCCTCTTTGGTTCCAGCCTTGACTTCTCCAGATTTAACAGCCAACCTAGGCGTCTTAGACTGGCCATGACGTCCGCCAGGGCTAGAGCACAGAGTTAACTTGATCTGCCCACTACTAAGAAGTCGTCCAGATAAAGGATGACCAAAATATCTTTCCCTCAAGTGCGCTGTGACCTCCAGAATGATTTTTGTGAAGACTCTCGGCGCCATGGAAATGCCAAAGGGAAGAGCTGCGAACTGAAAATGCCTTACGTGCCTGCCGAATTGTACAGCTACTCTTAGAAACTGTTGATGATCTGGCAAAATCGGGACGTGGTAGTAGGCGTCCTTCAGATCGAGGACGCACATAAAACAGTCCGGAAATAACATCTTTATGGCCGATTTTATTGTTTCCATCTTGAACGGCCTGTAGATTAAATGGTCGTTCAGTCTCTTTAAGTTCGCAATGGTCCTGAAGGAGCCGTCCGGCTTCTTTATTAGGAAGAGAGTCGAATAGAATCCTCTTCCTTGCTCGGGTGCAGGTGTTTCCACCAGAACTCCTTTCATGAGCAGAGAGAGAACTTCCTGCTGTAAGGCTATCTGTTCCGCTAAACCTCTGGGGGCTGATATTTTGACAGTGTTCTTGGGCCTGCTTTTGAACTCTAATGTGAGCCCCCTCCTGATTATCCCTAAGATCCAAGAATTGGATGAAATTTCCTTCCAGGCAGGCAGGAAGTGGGACAATCTTCCTCCCACCTGGGGGGGGAACTGTCACTTAGGGGCTTTCTTATTCTCGGAGGAGGGACCCCCAAACATGAAGCCTCTGTTATACGGCTTTCGGTCTTTCCAGCTACCTTGGTCTCTGGGAGCTTTACTGCGGCTGTATTTTCTCTTCCAAAAGGAACTGTTAAATCGGGAACCAGACACCGTGGGAAATCCATGTTTTTTGTCTGCGGCTTTATCTAGGATGTCATCTAGACCTTTGCCGAACAAGAAGTCCCCCTCACAAGGGATTGAGCACAGTTTAGACTTTGACTGCACATCCCCTGGCCAGCTCTTGAGCCATAGCGCCCTACGGGCTGCATTAGAGAGGTTTGCAGACCGGGCAGCCAGCCTAACTGAATCTGCCGATGCATCTGCCAGGAATGCAGCCGCTCCCTGCACAAGAGGAAGGTCTGATAGAATTTTCTCCCTGGACACATTCCCCCTGATCTGGTCTTCCAATTGTTGAAGCCAGATCATCATAGATCTAGCAGTGCAGGTCGCTGCTACTGCCGGTTTAAGGGCCCCTGCTGACGACTCCCAGGTTTGCTTAAGGAAGGACTCCGCTTTTTTATCCAGCGGGTCTTTTAAGGCTCCTAAATCCTCAAAGGGCAGAGTGGATTTTTTTGAAGATTTTGAAATGGCCACGTCAATCTTAGGGGTTTTGTCCCATTTAGCCGCATCCTCATCCTCAAAGGGGGTACCTCCGCTTGGAGGATGACGGCAGCTAACCCTTCCTCTCCGGTTTCTTCCATTCCCTTTCTATCAGAGATTTAATCCTGTCATTGACCGGGAATGAGCGTCTCCTCCTTTGGTCTAAGCCCCCGAACATACCAAAGTGCCCAGAACAGTCCAGGATGTTATCGGTAATACTCATAGTCCCTCTGACGGCTTTAACTAGTCTCTCAGTATTATCAACCGAAAAACAAGGTCTGCCCCCCCCATCATCATCCGAAGACTCCGATGACGATGAGGAGTGATTAGAGGAGGAAGGCAGTTCTCTCGTAAAACGGGACTCCACTGATTCCTCTGATTCTGAAGAAACTAGTTTTCGCTTCTTCTTTTTGAGTGAGGTTAAGCCTCTTAAAGACTCTCTGACCTCTGTCTGGATTAGATCCTTTAATTCTAAAGAAAACCTGGGGGACTCCTCTGCAATGGTTTTCTGAATACAGTCCGAGCATAGGTTTTTGGCATAGGAGGTGGGAAGACCGATTTTGCATAAAGCACACTCCCTGTTTTTAGTTTTAGCACTACACTTCTTCGCCTCCTGCCCCAAGAAATAAAAGGAGAAGGAGGAAAAAGAGAGAAGGAGGGAAAAAGAGAGAAAGAGAGAAGGAGGAAAAAGAGAGAAAGAGAAGAGAAGGAGGAAAAAGAGAGAAAGAGAGAAGGAGGAAAAAGAGAGAAAGAGAGAAGGAGGAAAAAGAGAGAAGAGAGAAGGAGGAAAAAGAGAGAAAGAGAGAAGGAGGAAAAAAGAGAGAGAAG